>NC_044322.1:258242115-259492115 GCF_007399415.2 Gopherus evgoodei | reverse complement strand
GCCTGCAACTCCTCTCTCTGCAAGCGCTGTGCCTTTAAGAACTGCAGCCTTTGACTCTCCTTTCTCTTCTCCTCTTCCTGCAAGGAAAACTCCTTTCTGCTCCTCTCTGCCCTGGCACTCTGGAGCTTTGCCATGTGCTGGCAGGCCATATTATTGTACTCCAGCTGCTTCTCCAAGCTTTGCAGTGTCCTCTGAAGAGACCTCTGTCTGTTTCCAAAACAGAATTTCCAGAAAGCTTGTCAGAAACCAAAAGAAACAAAGGGAAAAGGTCATCCGTAGAAGTGTCAATAAATAGGAGGTAAACCAGAATTCCAGACAATTTTTGGACGTTGAAGATACAATCCCACTTTTTGCAACGTTAAGGAGGTTAACCCCTGTTTCCTGGCCAAATTCCTGCTCAAATAATTACTACAAATGGTGGGAAAATAGTAAAAACATGAAATTTTGTTGTCTAAGGTTTGCAACCATTGCTGGCTATTAGATTCTGCATCCCTCTGTTCATCTTGCGTTTTCAAGCCACCATGTATTTCTTCACTTCTTGTTTTATTGTGCCCCGTTTTGCTATGTACTGTTAGAACAGGAGGGGCTAAACTGCAATTTGTTGCCAAATGCAGCCCACATTTACAGTCTACAATATAGCCCAAGACTCTTAATCTTTAATAGAGATGCAGCCTGACTCTGCAGGTCCTGGCATACGCTATTCTTTCTTCACCAGCATATGCTGAGATCAGATCAAGAGGGGGCTTCTACACAGGAAAGTCAATTTGAATTAACGTAGGGTGTGAATTCAAAGTGGAATATCTATTCCTGATTAACTCCCTGTGTAGATGCTGTTATCTGAGAATAAGAGTGCCTTATTCTGAATTAGCATAATCAACTTCCAAAGTGGATTATGCTAATTTAGAAGAAGGCACTCTTATTCCAGAATGAGAGCATCCACACAGGGAGTTAATTAGGAATAACTCCTCGTGTAGGCAAGCCCAAAGATAAGGACAACTGTGATCTCGCTCTATTGCATGCAATTAGGTGTTGCCCTCACAGGCAAGTTACCAAAGCAGATTCCTCAGCTGGGCATAATTTTGACCTCTCTGCCTCATAACAAAATATACCGGTAAGAATGTTTTCATACAAAAAGATGTCTCTGATTTCATGAGTCACCATTGGAAATTCAGCAGTTAATCAAACTGCAGGAAGAAGAGGGTAAACTGCCCTCCCCAGCAGCTGGAGAAGGAGTACATTTTATAATCATAACTAAACCAAGTGTACTATTTAAGGGCCCGTTCCTGCAAGGTGGTAAGTGCCTTCCCTTCTCTTGGAAGTGGATGGGAGTTGAGGGTGCTCAGCCTCTCCAAGTCTTAGGCTCTAATTGGACAACTGTGACCAGCATTCAGACACTAGGGTGGGGAAACAATGTATAAACATTTAAGATAAATAGTACCAAAGCACTAGCTCAGGAAGCATGCACTACAGAATACTCAGTACTTATAAAGAAATGGACAACCCTCGGGAGTTGCTGAAATCTTTCCACCCCGCTCTGACCTCCCACCTGCACCCCACACCGTTACCGCCTGCTGTCGTGCATCAACTGGCGTTTGAGGCCTTCTGCCTCTTGCTGTTGTTCCCTCTTCTGCTGCCTCAGCTCCTCTTGCTGCCTTCTGTGCTCAATCCTGGCTGTGTTGAAGTTCATCTTTCTCAGGCTCTCTTGAATTGCACCTTTGGTGACTGATTTCTGAAAGAAAAAGTCCTGAATATCAGTAAAGGTTTATTCCTAATGTAAACCGAAGTCCTGTATAATCAGTAAGGCTTAGTTTTCCAACGTCATTCCTGAGCTCTGAGAGCAACAGTTATTATTGTCTCAGCATCATTTTCTAGCTGTGAGCATGATGAGTCTGACACTAGCACATTTCAGGAGCTCTACAGCATGGTCTATAACTAGCTGGGTGAAGGAAAATCCAGGCACTTCAAGAAATGGTATTCACAATTCAGTAGGCAGCACCGTTCCAGCTTAGTCACTACTGATCCAATACATGGATCTGCCCTATGTTGTTGTGACAGCAACTTTTGGATTAGAACAGAGGTTCTGACCACTTGTGGTTATTAAAAATCCCACATCAGATTTTACAAGAGTTTGGGGTATTAACCTACGTGTGCTGAGAAATTCCAGCAGGGATAACTACATTCTGCCTACCTATTTCAATGGAAATTTCTCCCTGTAGTTTTGAACAGCTCTTATATTCGTGACTTCCTGGAGTGTAATGTTGCTATCCAGTATTGAGCAGTTGTCATGTTTCACGTAAGTGGTGGCTGTATTTTAGTGCTGGATAGTGTTTCTTATTTGCAGTTGTTTGTAAAAGTATATCCTTAGGGATGAAAAGCCTGAGCAATGAAGCATCCACTGAGTTCTTATCTCATTGTGCAGTGTTTACTTTGTCTCCTGAATATGCATTGTATTCCTAACACAAGTGTACCTGAAGCTTCAGATACAAGTTTGAATTTAAATAACAATAAGCTATAGTTCTTTTGCTTTAGGAACTTTAGACTGCACTTGCCTTCCCTATTTTCCTGATTGTCCCTAGAAGGTTTCTGCTGTTTTTTAATTAAAAAGTCAGTGTCTGAAGCTGTAGGTATCTTTGCTAAATCTTTCGAGTGTTTTCCTATTCTTTGCTGTGTGGCATGTGCAAAACCTAGGCCCTGTAAGTAGTTCGTGCTTAATGTGTTACAGCTGGAAAGATTTTAAACAAATAAAGTGAAACTTCAAAAAATTAAAAAGTGCTTTATAAATGGAAGATGAAAAAGTGGCGTGATCTAGTGCAGTGGCTCTCAACCTTTCAGGAGTCTAATTTGTCTTGTGTACCCCCCCATTTCACCTCACTTAAAAATTACTTGCTTGGAAAATCAGACATACAGAGCACACTATTACTGACAAAGTGCTTACTTTCTCATTTTTACCATTTAATTATAAAATAAATCAATTGGAATATAAATATTGTACTTACATTTCAATGTATAGTATAGAGAGCAATATAAACAAGTCATTGTCTGTATGAAATTTTAGTTGGTACCGACTTCGCTAGTGCTTTTTATGTAGCCTGTTGTAAACCTAGGCAAATATTTAGAGAAGTTAATATACCCCCTGGAAGACTTCTGCGTATTCCCAGTGGTACTCGTGCCTCTGGTTGAGAACCACTGATCTAGTGGCTAGAACACAGTATTGAGGACTAAGAGTACGTCCACACTACCCGCTGGATTGGCGGGTAGCGATTGATCTATTGGGGATAGATTTATCACGTCTAGATGAGACGCGATAAATCGATTCCTAAACATGCTCCCATCGACTCTGGAACTCCACCAGGGTGAGAGGCAGAAGCGGAGTTGACAGGGGAGCCGCAGCCATCGATCCCGTGCAGTGAGGACGGGAGGTAAGTCAAAATAAGATACATAACTTCAGCTACGGTAATAGCATAGCTGAAGTCAACGTATCTTACATTGACCTAGTGTAGACTAGGCCTAAGACACCCTCAATTTTCATCCCAACTTTCATATGGACTCCCCCTATGGCCTTGGGCTAGTCACTTAACTGTTCTGTTCCTTGGTTTCCTTAGCTACAAAAGAAGAATTATTCTTTTATATATTGCAAGGATGATTGAGAGGATTAGTGAGTATATGAAGATGAAAAGCTCCACAGAAGGGCTAAGTATTAATGTCCTGTTCCTAGACAATGACATCATGCATTGATGGGGGTTTGATGTTTGTATGGGTGTATGTATCTTCTATTGCAGCACGTCACCATAAAATAGACAAAAATGAGGCCATGCTAGTTGATTTATACTATCCCATATGAATAAATCCTGTCAACCTAATGGCCAGGAACTAATTGGGCCAGATTGTGTGTTGTGGTACAGCTGCTTTGCACCACACTCTCCACATAATGCAACCCTTAAAACAGCATAGTCTGCCCCAGAGGATTACACCATTGGAGGATTCTGCCACAATAGGGTAGAGATACGTACACCTTCAGCTGCCAGCAAAGAGTGTGACTGGGGTTTGGCCAGGTATCCCTGTCCTCTTGACAATCAACATTAATTAGAGCAGCCCTCAGGCTGTCTAATTTATGCTGACACAGATGGCCAAGGATAATGGGAGTTGGCTGCACTGGAGAATTTGAGCCAGTGTCCAGTAGTCAACTCATTCTCCTGACATTTAGCCAATCAGAGATCAGACTTCCTTACTTCTAATTAGGCCCTTATGAAAATAACCTTTCAGAAAATTGACAAAAAGAACTTTGTGCACAAGCCAATCATGAATCTATTCAACTGATTTAAATAGGCTTTTGACCAGGCATTGGGTCAGCAATAACAAATGTTTGCTTTATTCTTCCTAGAAAATGTTGTGTGCTCTTAACCTGTGTACTCGAAGCCCTGTGAGGTCTCTGTATACGCAGAACTGATTCAATGGTCAAGCGGTCTTTCTTCAGTGATTGATCCACTCGGTCAAACATAGCTTGGAGCCTGGAAGTGCTGAAAGCATGTGCTTTCACGGGAGGGTTCCTTGGGGGATGTTGGGCTGGAGCTTCCATCATGCAGGACTGAAAAAGAGCTTTCAAACAAATTAGAGATATAACAAGTGATGGACACCTGATAAAATGGTGAACAGATAGAAAGAAAAATGTGTTAATGTCAAATGCATTCAAGCAAGACCTTTCTATTACCACTAAGTACTAACATTTCTCCCAAGGAAGTGAGAGCTTTTTAGTGACCACAGGACAGTCACCACTTTCAAAAAGAATCTTGCCAACATAGACAAGGAGTTTTTACCCAGTAACTGGGATGAAGTATTGACTGTGCTCACATCTACCAAGCCTCTCTCAGTAGGAGTTACTGTAGGGAATGCTGGCTGTGAAGAAATGTGCACCTCTGCTATACCAGCTTCAGCCTCTCCTTGTAGGAGGCGGGACAGGGAATGGAACAATGGCACTAAATAGGTGATGCGGCTGGAGGAGGCTTTTGGCCTTTGAAATCCACTCCCAGTTGCCTGCATATCTCACAGATCTCTCTTACGTGAGGAAGGCATTGGTTAAAGGGGACCTAATTAAAAGATGTTTTAGACTATGAACCTTTTTTACAATACTAGAACAAGGGGTTACACAGTGCAATTAAAGAGCAGTAATCTCTTAAATTAAAGAGCAGAACATAGAGCATGTATTTCTCCACAGTGACTTGTGAAATCCTTTGCCACAGGCAGTCCAGTCAAATACTACAGATAGATTTTAAAAAGCGTAGGACAGCTTTAGGACTAATAAAATTTGTAGTGCATGCTAAGACAGGGGCAATCAAAGATCTTACTTCAAGGAAGGTGGCAGCCACAGGAGCCCAAAAGGAACTGTTCATGTTTCAGAGGAAGATAAGTAAATCACCATAGTGCACAACCACTAGTGCCTAAACATACCAGAGCACGATTGACCAGATGCATTATGGTGTTTTTTCACCTTCCTTTAAGGCACCAGGAATGACAAGAGATCAGACAGGAAGAACCAATGCTCTCATCTGGTATGGCATGTCCTAGGCTTGCATGAAACAGCTAGTTGATACAGTATCAATACCAGGTTTGTTCTTCAGAAGAGACTCGGGATCAGCCCCATTGTGTCTGCTGTCTTCTTTGTCATTGTGCATTGGCTCCATTAGGCAGGTGTCTGGATGGACAGCAGTATCAACCACGGCACGAGCACCTCCCATCAAACGTGCTGAAGTCATCTCCTTCTGAGGGCTCTGGAAACAACAGGAAACTATCAAAATGCTGAACCACTGGGGAGTAGAATATGTCAGTAACATGAATTTGCAAAATAAGCTACTGTATGATTTTGCCATTACTGCACTAATCCCATCACTAGTGTAAACAAACCCTGGCTGATACTGCTTGAATGACTGGCGAGCCTTCAGCTGTAGGGAAATGTTGCTTGGAGAGGGTGAGCTGTCATTGCTGACACAGTGATGACTAACTTTATTGTCATTTTGACATGGACACAAACAATCCAAACTTCTTCTTGAAATTGGGGTTTCAGAAGGAAAATAAAACTGGTTTCTTTATTCAAGGAATAACTGAAGCCTTTAAGCATAGGAGTTTCTGCCCATTTCTTAAGTTTGTCTGCAGCTAAAAGCTACCCCACAACTGACAATGTTTCTGCATTAAAGGGACCCAAAACTGGAGTAGCAGGCCAGGAATAAGGTGCATTGGCAGACACGCACTAGAAGGAGGTGAGGTAAATCAGAATTGTGGTTCTCTGGAGAGCCATATGAAGAAGCTTCCACAGTACCTGCACGAACTAGATCTTGTTCTAGCTGATAGCGTGCCCTCCCATGAGCACCAAAATTAAACAGAAAAGGAAGAAATACATTCATGATTAAATTGAAAAATCTCAGGGGAGAGATCCTCAGTTGTATAAATTGTCATAACTCCACTGATTTCAAGTTACTGAGTGAGTTTCTCTGGCTTGTTTTATGAAGGAAGTTCAACTAGATGATCATAATGGTCCCTTCTGGACTTAAAATGTATTAATCTATGAATGGAGCTCTGACAATTTATACTAATTGACAATCTGCCTCTAATACTCAGCCCAAGGAGTCATTTAAACTACAAACAAAGCAAATAAAATAAAAACCTTGAATTCTGAAGACTATTTAGTATTACAAAGTGCTTGTGTATAAAAAAAAAATCTTTATTCTGATCTTCGGTTTAAAAATCTTCGGGGAATCAAATTTGTTAAAGCCAAAGAGACTCATTAGTCTGCACAAAAATGCCTATATTTGTACAAGCAATTACCATGATTTACACATGGCCAGTTAGGTATGCTGCTAATTAATTGTACAGACATCTGATGCAATAAATGTTATCTTTGTATGTGCATTTAACACTGTATTATTTCATATATTAGTGCAGAACAACAATAACCAAGCAAATCAAATATTGAGTGAAACATACAAGTTACTTTGGAACCAATAGTCAACATGTCCATGAAACAATAAACATGCCAAAAATACTTGAGTGTGGAACCATATAGGCCAGATCCTCAGTCTTAGTCCGATCTCTTTTGTGTCATGGACGGAGCTGCCTCAATAGGGTGAATAGGGATTCCTTCTGTACTGAGTGGTACAAAACCATCTTAGTGACACCCTCTCCTGCCCGTACCCACACTGTAAAGGGGGCATGCCAAGGCAGGATGAGGTGTGGCTAGATTGTGTTGTGCTCCAGTGATCCTGAACAGGTGGAGTCTATTCCAGCCAGTGCCAGAGAATGAATGAGACCCCAGGTACACCTTGGATCAAAGGCTCAGAAAGGTGGTAGAAAGACATCTAGGATTTACCCATCCTTGGCAGAGCTCAGGTATACATGATAATCTAGTCCAGTATTTCTAATAATTTTTTGCCACAGAAGACAGAATCACGGGATATTACTGCAGCTATAGCAAAGGATATTGTAATACCATAGTCAGTATGAAGCACTCTCTACCTTCTTGGGTTCGGTAACCTTGTTTCCCATCTCCACACAAGATCCTAAATCTTTAGGGACATTTTCTTTCTTTAGTTGCTTCTTTTTTTCCTTTTTATCTTCCTCTTTGGAAACCCTTTCTGAAATGGGGACTCTCCCTTTAGACAGCTGCTCTTCTATCTTTCTGCTCAGCTCTTCTTTGGTCAGGCTTGTTCCTGGGATCAGGACATCTTCTGGTTGTGCTCTGTTCACTGTGGGCCTGATGGGTACCCAGACTTCAAGGCAGCAATGGCAAAGTGAGGAACATCCAGAGCTGCAGTGAGGACATGACTGAATCTGTGTGGACCCCTGCCAGCAAACTGGATCTAAGTCATCCTGTCTGCAATGCCCTGAAGCTCTGTAACCAGGTGTCACAATGTAGGGATAGTCTGAGCTTGAGTCCACCAACATTTGCCTGGCTACTAATGGCATCTGAAGTTCCAGGATGATGCGCTCACTCAGGGGCAGAGGGATCCGTAGAGCTAAGTCAGAGGACACCTTCTTAGTCTGCCCATTCCAGAAATTCACCAGCACTCCGCTGTTTTCACTGGCTACAAATAGAAATAAATGACAAACAGCACTTTAGAAGCATGCCAAATACATGCCTGATTGACCTCTTGGAGACCTGGAGATGAAACAAGGTCTTGTACTCTAGAAAGCAGGGAAAGATTTTGTAACCATTTAAAAGTGGTTTTGCTTTATATATTTAGGATTCACACTCATCTCTTTCAAACTTACTGAGAAGACAATGGGTAAAATCCTGTCTTCATGAAGTCAATACAAAACTCCCACTGACTTCAATGAGGCCAGGATTTCACCCAATATGCATCTGGAGAGTAGCCTAAATCATCTGGGTACCTAAGAGGCCCCAGACCTTTTTTTTCCTTTTTATATTAGAAGTGGTATCACCTGGCTCCACAACAGATTAAATGCTTTCAAAGGCCCCATTCACAAAGCAGCCCTTCAGCTTGATTCATGGAGCAGCACTAGATTCTGGCACTGAACAGGAAAAGGTTACTTAGCAGCACTGAAAGGAAAAGAGAAGGAAAGAAGAGAGGAAGAGGGAAAGCAAATTACAGATTGTATGTTCCTTGCGGCAGACACTGCTTTCCTCTCTGTACAGTGTCTAGCACACTTCAAGGTGCTACTCCAATATAAATAACAATAGGAAAAAATGTACTGTACCTAACTGTGCTTCACTGCTCTCTGCAGCTTTTAATACAGTGCCTGGGCCATATCGTTCACCTTTAGCCTCCCATGGTGCCAAGACTCTGTCTCCTGGAGCTAAAGGCTGTCGCCTGGCATCTTCATAGTGGATAATGTCATAGAGGGGTGTTTCTTGCATGCGAAACTGTACCTTGCCTTTCAGCAACCGACTTCTCTCAAACTCGATTAAAAAACGTTCCCTGGAACCCTGCAGGATTAAACCATGCAGTATGCAAGGTGAGTCCCACAAATGGCCAAACACAGGGGCTAAGGGCTGCTAACATTAGGGAGAGGGAACTGGCAGAAATTCCAAGAAACAGCACATGGTCAGAGAATCCATTGAACCTAGAACACTCATTTTTTTACTCTGTTCTGTCCAAGTCAGTCTTTAAAGAGCTTGAAGACCATAGCAGATTGCCAGGTAAAGCCCTCCCCTTCCTTCACTCTTGGATCTTGCAAGTAATGTGTTCACTGGGGATGAGCAGCACAACTGCCATGCTAAGGAAGACTCTATCACCCAGTTAATGGAAAAAGGGTAGCCAAGACAGACTGCTTTTTGCTGCCTGGTCAGTTACACAGTAATAAAGGGAAAAATAAAATAGTAAAATGCTCCCAATTCCATAATTTTTACTGCTTTAATTTGAGCATCCACCATAGAAGTGGGGAGTAATTCAGGTAATTCCTCCGCTCCACAAGTGGCAAATTGTTGGGAAAGCTCAATGTTAAATTCTACAAGTGCCAAGAAGCCAAGATCCTTTTCTCCTGTTTTCCCCAAAACAGTCTGTTTCCCTGCTGATTAAAATGACAGAGGGCATGGTCTTTTCCACTATTAAGGCAGGTCACAGAGTTAACAATGGTGATACAGAGCAGCTATTTCAGCCAGCCTGCCCCCTAGTATCCTCATCCTGAATTCAGACACATCGTCTTGCAAAATGTTTGATTTCCACTGGCCCAGATAAAATAATCTCTGAAGGGCTTTCATAGCATCTTCCTTTTCCCTCACAAAACAATGACTTATATTAACTGTATTGGGGATTTCATACAGGGAGTGACTGCACATTTGAATGGTATCAACGCTTTGCGATGGTCACATTTGTTTAATTTAAGTGATCCTTAGCTCAGACCCTGGTTCTATACCCAGCTTTTCCTTGTATGGCTATGAAATACTCAGTTGACCATAAAAGGTTGCTGATTGCACATTTCCAGTGACAAGAAAGCCAAGAAAGCCTGAGATTATGTCATCTTAAAAACCAAACAGAATTCATACCAATTAAATTCTTCAGTAAGCATTCCCTTCTTCAGAAAACCTGTCTTTAGTTGATAACTACAGAAGTCGGCTCCATAACAAAAGCATCTTTGTCCACTTGTTATACAAAGGCCATGCCCTCTGAACAGAGAGCACTGTAATGGCATATTCTGGCCCATGCAGCATATTCCCCCAGAAGAGAAAGTCTTGGGAGCCAGGCCACCCCATGGCAGGAGTTCTGCTGCAAACAGAGACCCAGGGAACAACAGAGGCCACCACTGAGAGAGAGGGGAGTTGAAAAAACCCATCCAACCAGAGATGCCTGTAGAGGAAGGGATCCGGGAGAGGGGCCTTTTTAGTTTGTTCAGTTTTTTGGCAAGCGTTGTTTAGCTGCTAGACTTTCCTGCCGGCTTGGGTGGAGCTGGATGAAGGCGATATAAAGGACTTGCTGGCTGTGACTGGCTCTGAGTGACAACTTGTGGCATTCACCAAAAATGTATGTCCTTCTGATTGCAGGGCTCCTTGCTGTAAACAGCTAAGAGTCATTGAAAAGCAAAAACCAACATGGTTAGGAAAACCCAGACACCAGCTCATGCCAAGGACCTCAAGCCTCAGCAGAACACTGAAAAATACATTGCTGGAACTGTTCTGGCTCACCTGTGTGTAAACAGGCGTTAGAATTATAAAAATGTGCTTAGACTTTATTGAATGCTTGTAAGCTGCTGCATGTATTAATCTCACGTCTAACATCTGTATCTCATATTGTAACGTAATATTTAAGCATTTGTATTATAAGTCTCTGTGACTGTGTAAGTCACCAGACAGGAGACATTAATTAGTGTAAAAGTGCTGATCTCCAACAAAAGATGTTATGTCCTGTCTCAAAAGAAAGGTCCAGGTGAACTATTGCAAAACATCAGAGAGGACAAAAGAGTTTGTTGATTGCTCTCCTTCCCTTGTGAAAAGGAGTCATGCACATGATTTCCTTTCATCAGCTGAGTTTTCAGCTCAAAACACATGAAGGCGAAGCAAATAAAATGCCATAACAGGGAGCAACAGTATCTTTATACTGCTTGGACTCTGAGTGGCAAGGATTACTAAGCATAAGCAAAAGATCCTCAGTGCTAGCCTGGGTTATTCCCTAAAGAACATATAGAACTTGCTTATTATGGAAGCTCCTATTAGTTTTTAAAACTTAAGATTGGAACTCATTTGTATGTATATATGCTTACCTGCTTTAACCTAGTAAATAACTCATTTCCTTTTCTTATATAATAAATCTTAAGATAGTTTGTTATAGGATTGGCTGCAATTGTTGTCTTTGGTGTGAGATCTAAAGTGCAATTGACCTAGGGTAAGTGACTGGGACTGAGAGAAACCTGACTATTGTTGTGATCTTTGGTGTAATGGACCATTGATCACAAAAGTAAGCTTACCTGGGCGGCGAAACACATCAGAGTACTCAAGGGGACTGTCTGCCTGAGGAGTTTACACTTGATAATTGATTAGTGACATCTACATATAGAACTCACAGCCAGTCTGGGGTTCGTGCTCTGTTTCCTAACAGTCTGCCCTGAGGCTGATTCCCACGATTGTGAGCAATTGCAGGACAGCTTGATACCCATCCAGCAAGAGAGAGAGAGATGGGATAGCTAAAGGAGACTCACCCTAGCGAAGCCCAAGGTGAGGAATAGGGAGAAACATCACGTGACCCAAGGAGGAATCACTTACAACCATCATTTATATTAAAGACTTACCTTCACCTCTTGGGCAATGTGGCCCAGATAATAATATCCATCAGTCTCTCTCCGAGCCAGGACTCGGGCCCCCCTCAGCAAATGGGAAGCCTCTGGTGACCAGTCCATTAAATCTCCCTTTGTCAAGGTTGTCAGTGGTATACTAGGGGAATTTGCACAGATGCACACAGGAAAGCTGTGGAAACAGGGTAGTGGTATGTTCTAGGAAGGGATGAAGATTCTCACAAAAGATAATGCAGATTTCTGCAATTTATGAAAATTAAAGCCAAAGAAAATCCACCCAAAACTGGGGTGGTTTCCCAGTTGTTTCCATCATTGGGTTATCAAACTGAGCTACTTCTCTAATGGTTCTGGCAGTCCCATGCTCCACATTTTGAACTTACTGTGCTTTGGGAATACCCATCGGCAGAGAACAAGAGGGATATTTACTGATAGCATTGCAACAGTGGATGCTTGAATTGCACCCTGAGTTTACCTGGAAAACAGGGAAGAGAAGCAGAAAATTAAACTAATTTCTGAAAGAAGCCATAAATCCTTAAACCAGTTATTTTATATTTAAAGCTTCAATTAACACTCAAGCAAAATTCAGCTATCTACCTTGGTTCTTAACCACACCCCTCAATGTAGTATATGAGCTCTTATAAGTGTGCTATAGTTCATTTCTCCCATTTCAAGCAATCTAAAGGTTTAAAAAGAAGAACATTAAGAGACTAGAATATAAATACAAAATAAACCAAAGCTGTGAACATATGGTAGCTAAATCATTGTCTGTTTCTTTAGTCAGTGTCCAAGTGCCCTGCATAATCCTTTTATTAAGATGTGACCCACACGGTGAAAAAAACTGTGAAAACCTATTCTAGACAAATGCTAAAAGCGTTATTAATATTTTGCTTACTAAATGCACTGCTTAACAGTACTGTTATTTTTTTAGAAGGATAATATTCAATGTTACGTGCTGATGGTGATCCAAATAGCCATGGGATGTCTAAAAAGATATTTGGACCTACTGTAGCCATCACTGCACACAAACAGTTGGCATGGTAAATGTGAAATGAATTGGCAGGATTAAGGTTTACTTTCTCTGCAAGGGCTTCCTCCAGGATCTTCATTTCCTTCCCCAGCACCACAGTCTCTCCTTTCAAAAGCTGGAATCAATTCATTTGAAAGCCTATCTGTACCACTTCAGAGGCCAGATTCAGGTCTGGTGAAGTCAGTGGGTTTGCACCTATGTATATCTAAATTTGAACCCTAACACTGGTCTCAGGTATTGTTGTTCAAGAGTACTATGAGATGATCCCTTCTCCCTGAGGTAGAGCATACTGCATGCACTACACTCCCAAGTATGAATCTAAGGTTGTGAGTTCTACAGAAAGGGAGAGAGTACTCATTAGAACAACTGTGTGTGTGTGCAATCTTGAAATTTCTGACAATCTTTAACAGAGATTCTGAATTTATTTCTTTTTTTATTCACAGGCAGCTCTGTTTGCAGGTAGCCAGACAAAATATGTAGTGGCTACCTTCCTAGAGAAGAAACTTCCTCTGCCTTAGCTCTGGTTTTGTGAAATTTTGTTTATGTGGACTGGAATTACCAAAAATTCATTTAATCTAAAACTGCTGTTAATGACTTACCTCTTCTGAAGCTCCAGAAGGGTGCACGGTGATCACCTGAAAGGATCCTCCAGATTGTCTGGCTACTTTCTCCATTTCTTTTTGTGTGCTGCTTTCAAAGTCACCTGGCTTTTCTACCAAGTACACAGTGTGCACTGGACGTTCCTCTCCAGTCTCTGCGAGAAGGCTACAGATTTCCTCTGAAGCACTCTTAGAGAGTGCATCAGTGACCAAGTATGCCACCTGGCAGGTGGGATCTTCAAATGCCATAGCCAAAGCACGCACAGGATCTGCACCATTCCCACACTGCAGAGCTCTAATCCAGGCGGTTGCTTCAATGATGTTACTGAGCGAACATTTGACCAAACTATTGCACCATTTTACCACCTGTACAAAAGCCAAAATTTTTAACCAAACACACTAAACATCTATTAAGCAAATATTTTATAACACAGATTTTTTTTAAAAAATTGATAAAACTGAGAAACGGGTTAGCTAGTTGATATTTTGGTAAATGGTCTGACATATGTGTGAGATCCGGGACTTGATTCTCAGCCTGCTCATCCTCTGGGGTGGAGAAGGGAGTTTCTCACATCTTGCAATACAGTCAGGGATGGCTCCAGGCCACAGCGCGCCAACCACATGCTTGGGGCGGCACGCCGCGGGGGGCACTCTGCCGGTTGCCGGGAGGGCGGCAGGCGGCTCTGGTGAACCTCCCGCAGGCGTGCCTGCGGAGGGTCTGCTGGCCCTGCAGCTCCAGTGGAGCATCCGCAGGCACACCTGCGGGAGGTCCACCGGAGCCACGGGACCACTGGACCCCCGCAGGGAAGCCTGCAGGAGGTTCACCGGAGCCACAGGACCGGAGAGCGGCAAAGCGCCCCCCGTGGCGTGCCGCCGTGCTTGGGGCGGTGAAATTGCTAGAGTCAGCCCTGAATACAATTGCTCTAGTCAGTTAAGATCTGATGGGCTCTAAACTTTCTGGAGAAGAAATTGGGGTGCCATTCTAGGGTCTTTAAGGGTGAGGGGAGTTTTGAGGCTTCCAACAGGGTTGTAGAGGATTTCTTTGGAGGAAGATGGAAGGAGAATAAGATGAATTTATCACTCATCAAGGACTGTGGTAGAAAGCCAGAAATTTCCCTGGTTAAAAATGAAAAGGAAATGTCAGTCTTATGATGTATCTTATGAGACTCTCTGTGTAATCACAGATTCCAAAGCCCAAATTCATTGCTGTTTAACTCCGCCTCATGTTTTTCTGTGTACCATCTGTATAACTCAGTATGGTAACTGTGAGCTGACTGATTTTAGTCAATATGCTAGATTACTCCAACTCTCTCTGTTCTAGAGTTATTTCAGTCATGGACAGAGAGAAAAGACCAAATCTTAGTGAAGTTATGAAGGGAAAAACAGCAAGTTTTGGACATGTCTTGGATGTGTTGGGCTAGAGAGAAGGAAGAGTCAAAGATAATATCACATTATGGGGCTGGAATTAAGAGGAAGGATGGTACTGTTAACAATAGTGACAGAGTGTGGGAAGAGAGGTCAGAAGTTCAGTTTTGGCTATATTAAGCTTAAATTGTTGGTGAGACATTCAAGAGAAGATGTCAGAGAGATGGGTTCCATGTTCCCTCAACTAATGGAAGATATGGTGATAGGGCAGCAAGAAAATCAACTTTCACTATTCTAGAAGAGGACTACATGGATGGACAAAGTGCAAAAGGGATGAGGAGGACCAGGCAATAAGGAAGCAAGTGTAAGGAAGCATGCATGAAAGATCCCAAGGCATCTACCAGCAAATCCCATCCCTTTCCATTTGTTCCCAGAGCTCAGAGACCAATATTGCTACTGCATGAGAATGCGCTTCCAGATTTTGGAGTATTACCATGAAAATGCATGGACCAACCATCATACTTGATGTTAGAATTCCTTTATTTGACACTGCCGCAACTTTCAGCTCTTAAACAGGAGCAGGATATACCCAGGCCAGCTGTGGAACCAAGTACTCAAAACACAAGAAATTATACTATAAGGAATATTCCTATGCTGGCAGGAAGAGGGACTGGGTAATCTGCTAGACATTTTCCAATCCTATTTTATTTTACTTATTTCACCCCACTGGGGACCACTAACTTGTAACAACCACCTCACCTGGCAGAGATTACACTAGTTAATTGCTATAATTCAAACACAGCAACAGCGATAAGCATTGTTTCCATTGATGTCACCTTTCTTCTAAAACCTTAACCCTTTGCCCAGCAATGGCTGTATTGGCATTACCTTGCTGGCAAAGCTTATGATGTTGAATGTGGACTCTGTTGGACTGTTGGCCATCAAGAAGAGAGTCTTTATGAGATGCTCTTTCAGAAAATCCTGCTTGGAGGACATGCCTTCCAGCATACTGACCACAAAGGTGACATTCTGGTCTTGGAGATCACCAAACAAAGGTAAGGTGGCACAGCGGGAATGAGAAAGCACCGACATGTCCAAAGCATGAAGACAACCAGCTGCCAAAACAAACAGACCATTTATAGAAAGCTTCTTAAAACTGACTTTACAAAGGGTTTGTGGTACAAAGTGAATCCAATCTATTCCCAACACCTCTGCTAAATTAGCAGTCATATGCCATTCAGTGTGTGTTTTTAAAGCAGTTCTCCAACTGCTTTAAAAACACACCCCCAAAGCTTAGTCTACGCTACAGCATCTGATCCCAGTAGCAGGATGCATCATGTAGGCACTCAGATAAATGAGCTTGCACCAACTACAGCATCACCCTTAGAACTTGTAGGGAGTAATTTTCAGACTGTTGGCCAGCAGACATCAACTGTAGCATGAATTTGTGTGTGGATGCAATGTCACTTTCCATTAACTCAGGGACATTACAGTTAACTTATCCCTCTCTCATGCAGATAAAGCCTCTTAAAAACAATTCCCATTGGTGCTATCACTAGTTTAGCTGCATGGGCAAATAGAACAGGGAACTTAGTTTAGGAAAAGATCTGCTGGTTTCCAGCATTTTAATACTTTGTTAATTGCAGAGTTGTTGCCAACTCTCATGATTTTATCATGAGTTTCACACTACCTGGTGTTTTTCTTAAAGTTCCAGTTCCTGGAATCATGTGCTTACAGGAGTCTCTCAGCTTTCATTTAAAAAATAAAACTAAGTTTCTAGCCTTCAGGTTTGAAAATGTCATCTGAGTGTGATCTACAGATTCAAAAACCAGAAAGAAAGTAAAAATTACCCAAAATGTATTATTTTTCTTTAAATCTCTTGATTTTTAAGTCAATCTCATGAATTTGGGGGGCCTGAATAATGATTTGTGAATATTTGGGGCTGGCAATCCAACCTTCTCCTCCATGCCTACGCTTGGTACCAGGGCCGGCTCTACCATTTTTGCCAACCGCTCGGACTGTGCCGCCCCAAGAATAGAGGGAATACCACTCCTTAGCATGTGCCACCCCCAGGCGCGTGCTTCCTCCGCTGGTGCCTGGAGCCGGCTCTGCTTGGTACTTTCTCCCCTAAAATTCCCTATCACTCTGTGAGCCTTTTCTGTCTGGAAGGTGGTGGTCATCACTGCCCAGCCCTGCTTTCGACTCCCCGAACAGCATGGACCCCAATGTATTTATATTTGTGAGATCCTAAGAGTGGAGCACTCTGGGTTCTGTCCTCTTCCATCCACCGAGCAGGACTGCTGTGTGTCTGTGGTCTCTTCCCCCTACCCCAGGGCAGGGCAGGGCAGGTATGTGTGTATGTGGGGGGGGAATCTCTTCCCCCCACTCCAGGGCAGGGCAGGTGTGTGTGTGTGTGGGGGGAATCTCTTCTCCCTACCCCAGGGCAGGGCAGGTATGTGTGTGTGTGTGGGGGGGGGATCTCTTCCCCCACCCCAGGGCAGGTGTGTGTGTGTGTGTGTGTGTGTGTATATCTTTTCCCCCACCCCAGGGCAGGGCAGGTATGTGTGTGTGTGTGTGTGTGTGTGTGTGTGTGTGGGGAATCTCTTCCCCCACCCCAGGGCAGGTGTGTGTGTGTGTGGGGGGGAATCTCTTCCCCTACCCCAGGGCCGGGCAGGTATGTGTGCGGGTTTCCTACCCCACAGGGCAGGGGTCAGTGTCGCTGTGTAGGCGTTTCCCTCTGGGCCCCCAGGGCAAGGCCAGGGTGTGTGTTCCCCCCCCCCCCGAGCAGGGGTGTCTGGGGATGCTCCTCCCCCACTTACCGGGGCTTCCACTCGCCTATCGGACTCTTCAGGTCAGGATCTCGTTGCCTGGTAATCAGACGCCGCGGACGCAACCATCTCCAGGGCTGGGGGGAGCCTTTTTCTGCATGTCCGTTAATACAGACTAAGATAAGAAGCACACACATCTACGGGAGGATGGGCCATGTATTGCTGTGGGGAATTGCCATGTTTTCCCCGCTGTTTACCTGCTTTAATGATGGAGTTCAGCTCATCGAATCCCCCTCCCGGGACTTGGTAGCGCCTGGGCCGGGACCACTCCTGGAAAGGGGGGGCAACAATGATTTGGTTACCATAAGGGTGGCGCTTCTCCGCATTACTGGGACCGGGAGGGCGCCACTTCGGGTAAAGGTCCCCGCCGCAGGCCGAGGCGGTAGGATTGTCTGTGTCTCTCTCTTTCCTCACTCCGTGGTTACAGTTGGTATGTCCCAGCTGGGGCGCAGGCCAATCAGAGCGGCTGTTGTTGGGAGGCCACGTTACCCCCCTCAATACCGGGAGGTGACATTGGGGAACGGGCGGGCGGCTCGGCAGGGGGCGTCATGCTCGGGGCTCTAGGCCGCACTGGCGGCGGCTTGGTCCGGATCCTCCGCGCCAGAGACGTGAGGGGAGCGGCCGGGCTCCGGCGGTGAGTGGGCGCGGGGCGGGGCGGGGCGGGGCCGGGCCGGGCCGGGCCGGGCCGGGCCGGCGCTGACGGGCTCTGTGTTTGCCTCCCTTGCAGCGCGGGCGGCGGGGTGCACATCGAGCCCCACTACCGGCAGTTCCCGGCGCTGACCCGCCGGCAGGTGATCCACGGCGAGATCCTCAGCGGCTTCATGTGGTTCTGGATCCTGTGGCACTTCTGGCACAACCCGGACGCGGTGCTGGTGAGCGGGGCTGGGCCCGGCGGGGGGAGGGTCCGTGAGCGGGGAGGCTGCAGTGCTGGTTGCTGCGGTGCCTGGAAAATCATAGGAACCGCCTGTGCTGCCCAAAGCCCGAGTTAGCATCTCCGCCCCCAGTACAATGAGGGGGGGCGAGCGGCACCTGGCTGCAAAAGTAACCATGGAAGGGGGTGAGTTGTGTGAGTTAACTAATGGGAGATCCTAAATTAGGAGGGGGATGGTATATTAAGTCCCACCTCTCTCTCAGGGGGGACTGTGTTTGGTCTTGCTGCAGGGAGGCTTCCAGCTCTGACTAGTGATCCATGTATGGGAACCCCTCTTCTGGAGTCAAGGGGCTTAAGTGATTACGCTGTTTCTTGTGGATATAATACCCCTGGGTGAATTCTGTGCCAAAAAAGTTTAAATTCTGTGCACAATATTTTAAAATTCTGCATATTTTATTTGTCAGAATAACACAATATCCCACCAGTTTCAATTATTTGTGGTCATTTATTTTAAAACGCTTGTCAGCAGGTATGTGTAACAATACAGATGACTAAGATTCAGGAAATGTTTTTTGACAAATAGATTCCTTACTAGGCATATTAGTACAGAACTGAGTAATAATTCATTTAAACTACAATATAGAACTGTATTTTCTGCACCCTTCAGAAGCAGTGAGAAGGTAGGGGTAATGGAGGAGCAGAGGGAGATGTAAATAAATGGTTGGGAAGGAGCCTGGATGTGAACTTGGGAGGTCGTTGTGTATGGGTGAGAAAAGTATGGAACAGGTTTTATTTATAGTGTGTGTGTGTGTTTGTGTAGTGGGGCAGCTGCCTCACTCCTGAAGAACAGGGATTAAAGCGAACAGCTAGGCTGATTGGGGAGGCAGCCACAGCTGGCCCTTATAAGAGGGCTGTGGGCCAGGAGCTGAAAGAGTCTCACTCTAGCCCTGGAGGGAGAGGGGCTTGCTGCCTGAGAGGAAGGTACCTGAAGCAGAGCAGTGTTGGGGAATAGGGCAAGGGGAACTTCCTGCTCCAGTCACTTTGTCATTTATCCACAGTGGTAAAGCTTCAGCAGGAGACATGGAGAGAGTCCCACATCAGAATATCCCTGAACTATAATGGTTCAAGCAGTCTCCTGAGAGGTGGGTGACACCTGTTCAAATCCTTTCTCCCTGTCCGGGGGATGGGAGAATTGAACCTGGGTCTCCTACATCCTAAGCAACTGCTGTAACCTATACTTTAAAAGTGGAGGAGTGCACCACCACCTTCAGCTCATCCTCCCTCTGGAATTTGGCATCCTGTAGGCATGCCTATTAGATTGGGCCCTGCATGTGACTTAAGTGGCCAAATGACTGTCTTGACTCTGGTTTGCAAATTGCTGTGGGGATTAGGTGTCCAGACTCCTAGAGGGAGACAGCAGTGCATCTGCACAGAGGCATAAACATAGATGTTGAGGGAACTTTTACCCAAAAACTTAGGTGACAAGCAAGTTTAGGTGACCACAGGGTTTCACAGCAGTTTTGTGGATCACAGTGGAGCCAAAACTGGGATTTAGGTGCCTAAGTACCATTCAATCCAATGCCTTTGCTATCTCAAACCACCCAGTGCAGGGGAGATGTTATAGCACCCAAATTTGTTGCATTTGTAGAAAGAACATGCCTCTAGCATCCATTATAGTTACTAACCAAGTATTCAGGATCTCTTCTTGTGGTAGTATATCAGAAGTTCCCAGACACTTTCCCTGCATGACCTCATTTTCTCATGTATTGCTTCCTGTGCTTTGCTCCTGAAATAGCCTCTTCCATGCAGCATACATATAAGATCACGCCATATGGATTTTACTTTTCAGGATCTGCACACACCATGTGAGGTCACATTGGAGAGGGAACACCATCTTGTAGAGCAAAATAGCATCCTACATGACCTTGCACTTGTGTGTATGAGGTCACATTGTGCAGTGGATGCCATTTAATAAAAATGTCATCTATACACTCAGGATTGCCATGACCCCCTATATTGATGGAGTGATCCCACTTGAGGTTACGACCCTCAGTAGAAAACGAAATATTAACTAATGTTTTTCCTCTGCTACAAGGGTCACTTTCCTTACCCAGATGCTTCGAAATGGACAGATGAGGAATTGGGGATTCCTCCTGATGATGAAGAATAGATTGGTAGCTGGAGCTGTCAAGGCGTAGGTTCTCTTGAAACTTTTCCTTTTTCAGATGATCTTTAGAATGAGCTATGCTTGTTTTAATGTCCAATCTCTGACCTCCGTGAATTGATGTAGATGTACAGTGAACACTGAACAGGATTCTCCCATAGGCACAGTTGATATAGAGTTCAAGATGAGTCCTTAGGTGTTTGTAGTGTCCTATTTGTCATGCTCAGTGTATTCCTGAACAAGAAGAGGGATATCTGCCAGTTAAGATTTACAGGCAGACTTCAGGAGCCTTTTGCTTTCCTCTTTTAATGTACTGATTCACAGAATAAGGTAGTTTTTTCATAGCTGTTTGCATTGTCCCGTATTGTCGGGGACTTACATGAGCTTAAAATCCTTTGTGACTATCCTTATCTAGTTTTGAGGACATGCTACTTTACTGGACAGAAGTAACACTTCACATTCCCAGCCAAAGGAGTATTTTCACCTATCCTGCTACTAAGTCATTTAGTAGTTTTTGTGACAGCCTTAATCTACTTTATGTAGTGGGATAAATCTTGTATCTTCTGCCACTGTTCACCACGGAATTTTTTTTATAAAAGTTCAAGAATAACGTTTTTTTGCCTCAAATTCTCCATCTCTATAACCGTGTACTTCACTGAATACAGTAAGTCATGGCATCAGGAGAGTTGAAAGGCTCTAGATCCCATTCCTAATACTAAATGCACATAGGATTAAAACTACTCTTAGGGGCCTAACAGGCTTGTTCTTCAAAGTTTAGTTGTATTCCTTTTTAGGATTTGTCTGGGATGTAAACTGTATTCCTTTTTAGGATTTGTCTGGGATCTAAACTGACATGTTAAATCTTTGAGTGGGCACTTGAGTTGGAAAAGCTAGTAGGAGGTACTATGCTCGCCCAGCAACTACCTTCTGTTGTCTCTACTAATGCTAAGAACTAGTGATCTGCCAAAGAAAGATGTTACTATAACTTTTAAAAGTGTAATGGAGACTTGAATTTAGTTCTTCTCACACACCCTTCCCCCCATTTGAAGCTCTCCAGTTAAAGGAATTCTTTCCTCCCTTCCCAAATGTCAAAAAGATTAAAGTATTTGCTGTCAAGCCCTTGTTTCCATCTGGCTGGTTAAAAGACAAACTTGTTCCATTTGCGGTGGGAATTCAAACTACTGCATTTAAAAAGGTCTTTAAAAACCATTGCAGCTGTTAACGTAAGTGTTTATTGCACTAAAACATTCATGGGAAAACAAGTTCCTGCCAAAAAAGGCTTAAGTAGATGGTTTGGGTTTTATTGGCATATGCGTGTACTGATATGGGAGGGACTCTGACAACCCAAGTTTCTCTTAAATGTTCTTCCCATCTGTCACTTGCAGGTGCGGTGGTGGGATCTCTGAAGTTGAAGCTTTGGCTCTTGTATAACTGTTTCAGCAAATCCACATCGTAAATAAAAACTCAAGTTACAAGCTTGGGCTTTAAGTTTTTTGTTGACTACATCACTGTTTTATTGAAACTTTTTACAAAATAATCATCTCTGTATGGGGAGAGGAAAGGGCAATTGAGTAAGTTCTGTATACTTCCCACTCTCCTGCCAAACATGCTCGTGCAGTTGCTTCACAACTTTACTTTGAATTGGTCTGTGCTATACTAATGAGCTGTGGTGGCAGCTGAAGATGTGCTGAATAGTATTCAGCAGCAGGTGTAATCCCAGACAAATCCATGTTCAGCAAGTGGCTTCATGTAGGGGAGGACAAAGCTGTTAGCATTAGTTATACAAAATGTGTGTGGCGGGCAGGGGGGAGGAAATTGAAGTATAGCCTCTTAAATGTCAATACTAACATTAATGCCTAACCTAAAAATAGCATCTAATGATATCTTAAAATAGCCCACAATGTGGAAAGTTCTTCCTATTTAAAAAAAAAAATCTGACAACTGTAGAAAAATACGAAGCAAGCTCATAGTAGCTTTCTGCTGCAGGCAGGAGGGGATACTGCTGCCCCTCAGACTACAAAGCATATGTCTAAACTCAAATTGGGCACTAGCCTAGGAAGTGTGAGACCAAGGTTCAATTTCCTGCTTCACTAGTCTTCCAGTGTGACCTTGATCAAATCATTTAGTCTCATTGCCCTAGCTTTAACATGTTAATACTTCGCTATCCCTGAGTGGTGGTGTGAGGATAAATACATTAGACAATAAAGCACTTTGAGATCTACTGATGAAAAGTGCATATGTAAAAGCTAGCTGATGTGTTGTGAATCCTTGATTTTTACTTTTCTCAAAGGCAGTGTGGGAAATTCTAATCCAAGTTTCTTAGAGCAGATATTTGTACTTTCTTTAACAGAGGTCAATAAACAGACAAGGAAGACACAGCTCTTTAGGCTGGTAAAGTTGGGTTCTCCTGACTCCCACTCTTATAAGCTGATTATCAAACTTCAGAGCTGTCCCAAGAACAAAACTACTCTTGTTAAAACACATCTGGGACAATGTCTTGTGGACTGGACCCTTAAAAATAAATCTCTCATTTCAGATGTTTCTTCATGCAGTCAATCTTTATTATAGCAGTAATCTCATATTCACATCAAGTACATAGAACTTTTTGCCTTTTATATAATACAGAGTTCTTTAAATAACTTTACACATAGTTTTCTTCAGTCAATTTCAGCTATCAAATTTTTAATGTTTTCTTTGTCTCCATGCTCTCTAACCAAACTGGACAATATTTCCCATTGTACAAATTTACATGAGAAGAAACTTCAAAGTACAAATGAAGGGACTTGAGCAGGAAGGGGTAACAAAAGTAGAGGGCAGGGAAACAAGCAAGAAAAATAATTTTTATTAGCAATTACTGTGGACATTGGGAAGGGAAAGAATGGGAGTTGCCATGGTCTGTGTAACAGAAAACTGAAAATACTCATTTGCTTATGAGTTAAAAAATAAATACAAGTTTTAAAACAATTACTCCATTGTAGTTTTTAAAAGCAGCTATAGAAATCTACTAACAATTGTTTTTGTAAGTAACCAGATTGGACCTTCTGCAGTGGAGACTTAGACCCTCACAAAACCTTTGGTGGTAAAAATACAGCTTAAAGGAATGTTGTGTTAGTTAGCACAGAGTTCAAACTGGGGGATGTACGTTTCATTGCACTAAGTAAAAAAATCAAATCTATATATGATTTCCCTTTCCTCTCCTTACTAGAGTATTTTGCTGCTCATAAACAAGGTATGAGGCAACATCTTCATAATTTTTTTTAAAAAGCCACCCCCCTATGAGGTCCAACTAGTGAGTTCTATGCTTTCATGAACTTTTTAATGAAACGTTAGTATTGAGTCCTTTGTGGAGAAAAGACCACTGCACCTTTCCTAACCTAGGGAAAGCACATGATCTTGAGTGAGGAAGGGACAGACTGTGCAAGTACCGCACAAGTGATTAAAAATATGTATAACTATTCCTTCAAAACAAGGTGGAGTAATAGGAGAAAACAGGGGCCAGCCTGCATGCTTGTTTTGACAAAACGAATTATAGAGGACCCAAGCAGGAAGTTGCTGGCCTTCTTCCTAGTTGCTTAGGAAAAAATCCTCTGCCCAGCCCTGGTGCCCTTAGCCAGAACATGTGCCAGTCATATGCAGAGGAAGGAATCTTCCTACTCAAGAGAGTCTGGAGTAGGCTCTGTACCCCTGTGAGGAGCGAGACACAGCAGATCCTCAGGGCCCTTGCCAGTGCTCCAGCCTCAAGGGATGTTCACAGCCTGCCCTTCCAAGTGAAGCACAGCAGACTGGCACTATAAGGACTCTCCAGGGGTGCAGAAGTAGGAGGAGGATTTGCCTTAGTCCTACCAAGGGGGATTTAGATTTTTTTTTTTAATGGCATGGTTTAGATAAGCACATATTTAACCATGATACTAGATAAGACATGCAGGTTGGCCACTGCCAGGTTTCAGTCATTTGGGGAGAAACAGAGGAAAAAACAAGGCTCAGGAAGGAATGATGTGCATGTTTTTTTTTAAACAGTTCACAGCTTTGAATAAAAAGCACATTTATTGCACTTACATTTTATTTTAGACAAAGTTATTTAAATTATGCCCACCCCCACTATCCCAAAAATACCCACCATCCCAGTTTGGTCCATTTTACCCCTATCCCCCTACATCTGTGCCCAGATAGGGTTACTGCTTGTCATGTCTTGACATTTTACTGAACTTCCAAACACACAGAACAAATAAATTGAGTTCAAGCAGGGTGAGCACCCAAATGAAATATCTGTCAAAACAAATTATTATTTAAAACTCAAACAACAATCTTGGCTTTGTGTTTTACTAATTCAGAAGTAAATGTCATACAGGCTTATTCTAAACTACAATTATTGCAGGTATGATAAGCCAGACAGAAAAGATTGGATAGTACATGTAGGCTGTTAGGGCATCTGGATGGGTTGAACATACTGTTGCTATGACATACTAAAACAAATGCTCAGGCAGTTTCAAAGTTCCCCAACATTACCCTCTCCCCTTCACAAAATAGGGAAATAGTTGTGTTTTTCATAGAAGTAGGGAGGATACTATTTTCAGTGTGTGGGTTGGAAGAGGGAGAAAAGATCCAGATATTTCCTGGACATTTAAGTAAAACATTTGAAAAACCTTATAAATGAGGGTGTAAAAGGAACTAAAAAGAGGTTAATAGAAGTCTAATATTCTGTAATAACCGTGCCTTTAATTGCACTGATTTATCTAACACAGAAGTATGTCCAAAGTCTTCCACCAACAACAAAGTCAGGGAAAGGACTTGAAAAACAATAACAAAGACCATTCTTTTCCTTATGGACATACAGATGAAATATGACACTAGTATTAAAGTACTGCCAGGAGCGAAGATAAGTTTGAAGCATGAACACATCAAATCCAAACGTATCTTTTGCCCCTCAACTGGTAATATACTCATCTCCCAAGGTAAACGTGATTATAGGACATATGATCATTAAACAGTGGCTGGGGTTGTAGAGGTTTAGCAGCATATCAATACCAGGCCTGAGGAAGAACTAAAGAAACCTGCTGATATTCCATAAACGACATAACCCCAGACCAGGAAATTAACAGTATACCATGACGTACATGGCTTATCGGTACTGACAGTCAGTCTTCTATTCTAGAGCTCGCTTTTCATACACTGCTCTGGATAGTCTGACTTTATCTCTCCTAAGAACTTTATATTACACTTCCCTAACAAAATGCTTGATTTTTGGAGCGGTCAAAAAGATTTTCTCAGACATGCATGTGTCTCGTATGAACTTTATTTTGGATACAAACACCAGACACGCGTCTGACGAAGTGAGTATTCACCCATGAAAGCTCATGCTCCAATACGTTTGTTAGTCTATAAGGTGCCACGGGTCTCTTTGTCCCTTTTTACAGATATTTCTGTAAATTCTCCCCTCCCCATCACCTCCATATATCTTTTGCTTACATTGACAAACTCAAAAACTACTAACTTTTGTGAAAGGTCCATATTTGCATCTAAATATGAAGACACTGCATTGGAATTAAACCAAAGCCACTGCTCTAGTTACAAAGCACCTAATATATATGTATTGTTGTTTTAAGTCATGAAGGCACAAGATCATTTGGCAAATTGCAAAGGTAACTTTTGGGAAGCCTCATGTATACCATTTAAGAGAGTTTCTGGATATCTTTTCTATATAAATATTACTAACTTTCACTTCTTCAGTTTGTTCACATCAGCATCCTCATCCTGCTATTTTTGAAAAACTGCCTTCATCACACACACACACTTATGACTATTACTATTCACTGCTCTCACGGTGCTGATTAGCTTCTACATTAGCATCTTTAAAACCTAAAGACAAACAAAATGTTTTTACTCCAATTGTCTCAACACCTGTTTCTGATGCATTGATTTACCAGATAAGAAATAATAAAGCAGCCAAGGTAGGTAGGTAGGGAGAGAGAGAGAGTGTGTGTGTGTGATATAAACTTGTATCTATAAAGAAAATGTGTGTGTGTGTGCATGAGATAAACTAGTATCTATAAAGAAAATAAAAACCAAACCACTGAGACACAAAACATCCAGTATTTTCAAAGTGTTGCCATGACAGTCCTTATGCAAATAGTTTTCAACTGAATCTTGAATGTACCTAACAGGTTAGACTATCATATTACGTCCTGGTCACATTGTTTCAATGGACGGAAAGATACTTGTCTACAGTACTCTGAATAGTTTGTGCTACACATGCTGCACTCACAGTCAAGAAGGGAATATATTCCATAAAAACCCGCAGGCTGGAAAGGTGTGAAATGTTTGCACGCTTCAGCTCTTAACTAGGCCCTCCACTACACAGATACCTTCAAGAACTACCGATGCCTCAACTGATATTAGATCATCGTGTCTTTGGGGAATGGACCTTGTCTTCAAAGTGTTCAGTAAAGCACCGTGTACACAGACAGCACAATACAACTATAGAGGCAATTCTTCAGTATGTTTTTACCGCTGGACATTTGCATAAAGATGTGATCTTTGTTAACAGTTCACACTTCTGTTTATTCACTTCATGTCATAGTAGGCCAAATGTTGTCCTCTAAAGAGCACATATAGCTCCAACTGACTTAAGTAGAAGCCACAGAAATATGAAGGCAGAATTTGACCCAAAATAATCTGTATTATCGGTAATTGCCAAAGAACTCAATTGTGAGAAAGGATGATTTCAGGTAAGGGATAAAGCAAGCAGGAACAGATTAATTCAGTGACCTGCAAATGTTTTGTGAAAAGTGAGAATGGCAGGACTATGTCGAATACAGAGACATTCAGCATTTAACTGATCCTGTTACCTTAAAAATAATCAGGCGCCTACGTTCACTCCATTTGACTTCAATGCCACCACGGTGCCCCAGAAAATATACTGTAGGGAAGAATCCTGCATTGACAGGGAGATGGGACTAGATGATAGGTATTTTCTAATTTCTGTATATGGGGGAAGAAGGGGTGTTTCACAGCTAATGTATTCCACAAGAGCATGGAATTGGACTATGGGTGCTCAAGTGGTGGTTTTGAACAGGTTTATTATCTGCTCAGATATGTTGGATCTTAAAGCAGTATAAGTGCCTAGATAATTTTATATCCCAACAGGTATAAAATATTTACTAAAATTACCAAACCCAGCATGTGGGTTTATGCCCTAGTGCACTGAGCTGGGGAATCACAGAGGAGCTGAAGCTGTATGGTGTGAACAGAGAGTCTGAATGTTATTTATTGTTTTTAAAAGAGTTCATTGTTTTCTTCATCCCCTTGCTATCTGGGGCTTTCAATACATGTCCCTGCGACTGTCTCACCATTTACCAAACACCCACAAGGCACCTTTAAAATTGATCCTATTTTCATGCAAAACGTCCTTAGTAATTTCTGAAGGAAAAGAAATGAAGAAAAACAATTATTTACAAACCAAATTTTCCCAAAGTTTTGCATGAGGATTAAGGTGGTCTTTATACAGATAGAAAGCTGGACAAAAACATAAAGCATTACAGCTACTTTAAGAGAAAAAACCTTGGAAGGTAATAGAAATGAAACCTAAAAGACTTAACTAAACAACAGTCAAACAACATACATGGTTTTTGGGGGTGGGGGAAATCAAAGACCAT
This sequence comes from Gopherus evgoodei, assembly GCF_007399415.2. Taxonomy (NCBI): domain Eukaryota; kingdom Metazoa; phylum Chordata; order Testudines; family Testudinidae; genus Gopherus; species Gopherus evgoodei. The sequence continues at coordinate 259,463,876 of NC_044322.1, read as the reverse complement.
GTGTTACTTATAAAGTGCTTTGCATGGACAAGGATAGCCATTTTCCTTGTGTTTTTCCTGTGGGCTCAAGAAGCATCTTGTAGACTAACAGGTAATGAAGGATTACAAAATAAATTCATTTAAAACAAGGATAAAAAAAATAATAATTCCTTACTGTTTTATTTTAACAAATACTTCTCTGCCAGCAAGAAAATATAGAAAGAAACTAGGATTTTTATCCACTATGTTGAAATGATAATTCTTAACGTAGCAATACATATTTAGACTATACCTTTCTTTAGGAGCATATGTAATTTTCAGTGTGCCCTACATTTACAAGCTACATCACAGGCCAAAAAAAAAAAAAAAAGGTTGAGGGAAAAGCATTGATACAGTAATGACTTCACTCTCTTGGAGTTAATATTGGTAAAAATTCTCAACTGTTTCTGACAACTTGGTTCCTTGCTTTTTCTGCCTTGGTCTGTCACCTGCCTCAGATAGCATTGTATACTGCCATTACACTACCATGGTGCATGGTGATTTCATCTGACTGTGCATTACTGCTCACTTTGTTTGCTTCTCCACACTGGAAAGTACAGTAGACACTGCTACTGATTATTTTAATTCCTGCCTATTTCAGGAAGGGAAAAACCTAATAGTATCTGAAGACCCACAGCAGAGAAGAAAAAAGTTGTGCTTGTTTGTTAAAATGCATCCTGTACATAAAATCAATTCTATTCATGTAGCAACATGAATTGCTTCATCCTTGTAGTAACTTCACGTCACTCTCTATTGCTGTCTGGCTGCTGTTTGTGGAATTAACATGAATACACAGTATTTCAATTATATTTCTCCCTTCAAATTAATCAGGACCCCTTAACCACAGTAAATAATAATTAACAAAACATAACAGGCTACCTATATCTTCAAGGGCACCCTTCTGTACACAGTAAAGGTCCCCACTCACCGAGTGAGGCAGAAACACTGTGTTCAGCCAATGCCACGTGCGTCTATACACATTTAACGCCTTTACATGAGTCACATGATTTTATTCACCTAAGAACAGTGCTGCCAATTAGTGGCATCGATTCTTCTGCCTCATGTAGAGTGGGATAGGACAGATATTAATTGAACTCTGAAGACTTCCGTGTGAGCTTGAAGTTCTTTCTACTATGGTCTGACTTGCCTCTGTACAGATAATTTATGTTTAATACCACATGTCGGAGAATTCTGCAAACAGATCACATCACAAGATATTCTACTAGAGGTAAACACTGTGCTGAACTTTATGAATTTGTCTTCTGACTTGGTAGCTTGTCACAAAGCTACTAACCATTTGAGAACTGGGCTTGGAGGACAGGGCAACAAGGGAAACTAATGTGGATACTGCCACCTTTATCCTAGTTTGCAAACTGTGGAAAAGGGAAAAATGGAGGGATGGGAATAAGAGTCAAACAGAGAGAACCGATGAGAGGAGAAAAGGTCAGCGTGGATCCAGCAAGTACCGTTTTTTGTAGTTGATTGTTTTTTAAATCTAACACCTTGCCATTGGGACAAGATGCTCCACATTTACACACACACTTATCAGAGAACACTGAGTTAACAGGATAAAAATCCTTTTAAAAAAGCTCTGTAAGTACCAAAACACAATTTGCAGAATGTCTAATTCAGGGGAGGGGGGATTTTTATATTTTTTTTTTCCAATTCAACCTGAGAACTATTTTTTCCTGTTTATGAAAACCTTATACATTGGTAAGGTACCTGGCATTCACCTGCACCCTCATTTAAAATAAAACTTTTAAAATAGGTACATACACCATTCCATAGTCTGTATTAGCAGTTTTAAATACTGCACATGCCATTATCGCATTTCTGAAAAATACATTGAATTAGATGATACAAAAAAATATTTTGAGAACTTGCTACATTTTTTGTCTTTAACTTTAGTTTGTTGCTGGACCAACGAGAGGAGCTTCCCAACCCTTCTGAAAGATGCCCTGTCTGAGCACACCAGAAAGTATTAGAAACAAGAAAAGGGTAGTTTTTGGATAAGTGAAAAGTAAATTTGAAAAATGGTGCAGCATTCCCTTTTCCTCCAGATTAACTTCTCCTGAAGCCACCTCCCGCCCCTCAAAGTATCAAATTTGACTGGGATAAAAGTCAATGACATAGATCGATTGAAATGTTTGATATTTGCATTTAAATGAAAAGGGGATACTGCATTTTGACCCATAAATCAGTAAGCATGCCAGGAAAAAAATAAATCAGAACAGAAGATGATTCGTTTGATTAGCACTCTCATCAGATGTTCAGCCTCTGATGATTCGTTGTTAGAGGGAGAAAGCCAACTGGCAGACATCCAAAGCAAGTCTCCTAAGTTGCTGCAGCAGTTCCATCCCCTTATGCCTGAGCACCAAAGTCAAAACACGCGTGCCCTCTCCTCTCTCCTGGGAATGATGACAACGGTACAGGCAGCCACTGCGGGTCTCTGAATACACGTGGTGTTTTGTGTTGAAGGAGAAACACTGGCAGCAGAGAATTCTGGTTCCTAAAAAGATTATTACCCCCCCTTGTGTTGGACCAGCAGTTCCTTTCTGCTCCACTCTAAGCTTACGGATATCTTTTCCTAAATTGCTTTAGGTTTTGAGGAGCAGAACAGATTTTTGACGTTAAGAAACTGTAGGAACACAAGACTTAAATAATAGAGTAGGTGCTGCCATGGCGCTGTGGCTACTTGAACGCTGCAAATTCTCCTGTAGAGGGAGGACAAGAGGGAGGACAAGATCTTGGTTTAAAAAAGTGATTTCAATTATCAGCTGGACAGAGATTTCTGCAGTCTAGTTGAATATGTCAGATGTTAAAAAAATGCAACAGTTAAAATTAAGGCACAGAAAGATCATACTTGTAGTGATAGAACAACAAGTGTACTCACAGCATATTTCATTGAAGTAAAATTTCTTAAAAGCAAGCCATGCCCATTTTGCTCAGGGCAGAGGTCTGAACATTCACAGGAAGAAATCTTTTTCATTATGAGTTTTAAAATAAAATACTGCATTAGAATTTCATTTATAATGCTTCCTACTGTCAGATGCGTAACACTTGTGGAAAAGTGACATTTGTAATAACGGCAGTTTGTCAGCCTGTAAAACAGTTTTATCTTGCTTGAAAACTGGTTTAATAATCAAAAGAATTATTGTGCTTACACATGAATCTTTAAGTGTTACACATTAAAGTCCATTTGATTATTGAACCAATACTGAAGTACATTAGAAACTGGTTTATAGATCAATGCAGCAATCTAGTGGGATGGGAACCTGAGATGTCAGCTCATCCATTCACTCCTGTGCCAGAAATCAGAGTGGTAGAAGTACATTCACTCACTAAGGACAGGAAGCACAACAATGGGTGCCTAGCTTGGCTCTGAAACAACCCTAACGGCCATTTTAGAATTATTTAACAATAACTAATACTTCTATACAGTGCCTTCACATACACATTCAGTTAAGTCTCAACACCCCGTGCAGTAGATCCAAATCCCCACTTCACAGAAATGAAGCCGTGGCACAGAGATTAAGATTGTTGCCCAAGGTCACCACAGGAAGTCTGTAGCAAAGCCTGGAATAAAACAAAAGCCTCTAGCCCCCAGATTCTGTGCTTTAGCCAAAAGACCTTCCTTTCCTCCCTACCAATAAATTGTACTTTGGCAGGTTTTTCATGGCAGATCTCTATATATGCTTAACTCGAGGGGACTGAATGTGAGGAAAAGAAACTGGCCTACAGTCTCCATTACTGGGTTCACACACTGCTGGTAGGACAAGCTATGCCATTCTCCTGCAAGAGGATACCTGTCCACAGGAACCTTCAGAATCCTTTTCCAATAGTGGAAGATTGATAAATGCACAGAACAGTCTTTGTTTTGCTCAGCAAAAGGTATTCTGTACACTGTTACAATCAAACAACTGCTCCCTATCTTGGTATCCTTCCACTTTCTGAAAAACAGCCCAAATAGTCTAAAGAAAAATAAGCACAAGTATTGTCTTACATGTATACCCTGAATACGGGGGAAAAAAATCAGAAATATATTCACAAGTAGCTTTTAAAAAGAATTACGTTAGTTCAATTCAAAATGACACTCAGTTCCTCAAAATGTGTAGAACAGCCTGCTTTACAAAGGAAGGAACCAAGGAGAGTGAACAAAAGTCTCCACGTGAGGAGAACGTATGCAGAGAGTACTCTTAGGAATAACTCATACAGAAGTGCATGCACTGAGGTACTCCCTAAGGACACAGGAGCACATAAGGGAGTCAGAGTTGGGGAAACTAATCGAAGGTCTTGACTAGAAGGTAAGTGTCATGGGAAGTGAGTGAGGGAGTGCTTCCAAGATCTCTAAATAAGGGGGACTGGGATAAAGAAGTGGGCATTTTGTAATCTACAGAACCATGTATATCTTGTTTATTGGTGAGGTTATTTTTAAATAGTAACAATGCATAAAGCAGTTCACAACGTTTAGCTTTTTCCCGACTATCCTTTTGCAAGCTCAAACATAATTCCTTCAGTAGCACTTTTGTCATCCTTCATTTGGCAAAAATCCAGTATGACTTCTATTTTTCTTATATCTTTTTGGGAATCAGCATTAAAGAGAACACTAGAATAGTGATAAGCTTGGAGGATGAAATTTATCCAGGAGCAGAGAGGCCAGCCCAAGTTCAGTGCACTGCTTAAGTCACATTTAAGCTTTATTTTGAAGGCTTAACTGGGATCTGAGCAGTGCATAAGCCTTGCACTAGCCCTCTGCACAAGGATGAATTTCATCCTGAGAGCAGCAGTAGGGACATTATACCAAAGCAATGTTCATTTTCCTCACTTTAAATCTTCTACCATTACAGTTGTTGATTTAAGGTATGGGGTGGAGGGAGCACAGGAAGAGAACTGTCTGGAGAACTTCTCACCATTTTAAAATTAGTCAAATTTGGGGTTTGAACAGGTTTAGTGTCCCTGTAATATGTGAAAGTCACACACATGCAACCTGCAAGTAAAAGTATGCCCTCTGACAGCTCCAGTACCCCATCGCATGTAACTGAAAGATAATCTTGTTAAATGAAGTGTTTTATCCACTTGCTCAGTTTACCATGTTAATACTCGTTTAACCTACCAACAGATGAAACCTTTGCTCTAAAACACTCAATATATTTAATGTTATCCTCTCCTCTCTCTGGCATATACACCACATCTTTTAGTAAAACTCATGGCCTCGTGTTTTTATACTTTTTTTGAAAGGGACAAAAGGTTACAATATTGCCTCTTAACAGTTTGGTTAACAGGCCGAACTGTCTAAACATGTTCTATTTAATTTGCTTTTCAGTCTACTTTCCAAAATGGCTGATTAAAGATTAATTTATAAACAAGAGATTGCTCTCTCTTTACTCATCTTGTGCCCGTTTCAGCTAATAGTTCAGTTTTTAATTGTTGCTACGGGACTTCAGAAGATGAAAGATGAACTACTAATATGAATGGGCAGGAGAACAGAGCTAGGAGGTCAAACTATTTCATCTAGTGACTGATATGATGCATAGAAGATGCAGACAGGTCAGTATTGTCAGTCATTTTTCAGTCTGTCTACATCTACATCTTAGTAAAGTGACATTTATAACAAGATGATTTTAGTCTATCCTTATTAACTTTCAGGTGCTAGCCTGATCTCAGATAATAAATCTTAACTGAATGGTTGACAAATTTAGTGCAGATAACATGCTGGCCCTGTAGTGGTAGATAATCAAGGTAATGGTCTTCTAAAATCTGATAAGACTACATATATTAAAAAAAGTCTCCTTGCCAACAAAAGCTCTTGGTCTGCAAGTGCATTGACGAAACGCAGCCATGCTGCAAGAGTCATGTGTCCAGCCATATGGCCACAGAACTCTGTTGAGCAGTAGTTGGCAGTTAAGAGCAAATTCCCTTATCCTAACATTTCATATGCTGATGATATACAAACCTTGCATCAGCCGATCTATAACCCCAGCCCTACTCAACCTCTATCTGTAGAATGACTGACTTGACAAGCACAGACCTCTGGTTCTTGAAACCCATCACCACGTGCTGTCATATGAAGTAACCTGAGATGTTCACTAGCCAGCTGTTCTGCTGGGACAAGAGAATTTGACTCTGAGGAAGACTGAATGGATGATCTTCAGATAGTGCCATAAACTCTGAGAACAAGTCTGCTGTGCCCAGCCCAGTGTGAATAAGCTCAGTCTGGTTCGGTCATGCTGAACCTTATGCAATGCTCTGGATGCGAGAGGAAATAAATAAGGGAAGTTTTCCCTCAGCACATAAGAAAAATATCTGGTTTTTGGATTCCTGCCTCCTCTCAATCAGAACATCTGACACTTGTTTTAACTGTCAGCAAACAACTCAATTTCCAAATGCCATAGATTATTTGAATGGCCACTTATGATGGTCCCCATTTGTCTCAAGTAGTTGGCTAAGGCATTTTCATACTTGTTAGGTGCAGAGCAGATGGACCCACTTTGTTTCAAATTTCCAAAAACTGCTCTAATAAGAGGCGACCAAGTTCTCCCATGGATGTCCACATAATAAATCACATTCATATGGTCTGTACTAGCTGCTCCTCATCTCTAGGAGAAAGGATTTGCAATCCAACTTATGGGTCTTCAGCTCTAGTGAATTTATGTGGACTCAGGACTCTTGAGGTTTCCAAAGACTATTCACAGCTCCAAGATCCCTGATGTGCTCCTTAACCCAGATTTGATGCAACACTGTCTGAGAAGTAAGCTAAGAGAAGGGCATCCCCTGGCCTTTGAGATGCACACTGGCAGTATCCACAGCAGTAGTAAGTATCTGATCCACCGAGATGAAAAAATTTCTACACCAGCTGCAGCTACCTCTCCCTGGGTCACATTTGTATACTTGCAAAGGGGGCCAACACAGGTGTAGGTCTCCATCAGGCCTCATGCATACAGATAAAATCTCACAGGACCATCTAGCATGGACACGGCTAGGCTCACTGTTTGGGATAGGTAAGCTAGAACTCTTGTAGAATTTAGGTTGGGCCTCTATGAAGATTAGAGCCTGCCCAGGGACCAAGTCTGATTTCACTTTGTTTAGTCTCAGACCAAGAGATCTGAAGAAGGAGCAAGTCTCACCGGGAATAAACGATTTCACAGTAAGCCTGGGATCTAATGAACCAGTTACCCAGATACAGATACACCTGTAAATCTTGTCAACGCAGATGAGCTGTAGTCACTACTAGTTACTTGGTGAATACCCTGCAGGCTGCTACCTTGTACAGGTTGTTTCCCCCACTAAACCTAAGGTAGTCACTGTACTTTTGCCTTAAAGATACAGAAGTAGGCATCTTGAAAGGATAAGGAGCCATAATCAATCCTGGGGATTGAGAATAGGGACTGGGTTCACCCCAAAGAAACCATGCAAAATTAGACTTTCTGGAGCTTCCTCTCCCCACCCCCACACTTTTCCATAGGTCCAGAATAGGTGATGGGAATTACAGAAGGCCTTGATATTACTTGGAGGAGAGAAGGAAGCAGTTGAGACGGTCTCATCAGAGGATGAGGTAGACAGTGATATTTCTGAGGACTTAAATTCACATCAGGAAAATTAGTCAACTCAGGTGGAGATGGCAGAGGGATCCCTGCAAAATCCTTTATCTTCTCAGGAGATTTTTTGGGAGAATAGGAAACCATGGTCTCTTCTTACCACTCCTCACTGAAGAGACCTCTGACATAGGTGGTGAAAGACGATAGGGTAAAAATCCCCAAAAAGTGTGTTCAGGAGGGAAGTCTGGGTAAGATTTAAACTTTGGAGCTTCCCAACCTGATACCTGAGGCTCCAAGGATGTTCCTGTGCCCATACTGGGCTCCCCTTGAGATGGAGCTGCAGCAGAATGGCAAGTAACACTTTTTTTTAATTTGATTCCAAGAAGACCACTGAACTCAGCTTCGATATAGCAGGAAACATGGGCCCCATATATCTGAGTATGACATTGGTTTTTTCCAGAACTGTGGTTCCCACGGCATCAAAGGCTCATCTGCACAGCACTGAGCGGAAGACTGCTCCAAAGAATATCTTTACCAGACCTGACTGACTGCAAGAGGGAGTAACCTGGGGCTGGGCAGTGATGATGACTCTGTGTTCTCTGAGAGCCCCACCACTGGAGCCTTCAAAGGTTTTTGGCTCCTGGTACTTAGATGACATGGAAGGGTGCCCGAAGTGGATGACTGATCCAGCTGGCTCAGATCGAAACAAGTTCTACTTTTCTCCCAGATCCAGGGAAGCCAAGACAAATCTGACTGTGGGATCCTTGTCAGAGCACCTGTTTTCTTACCGAGATGCCTCTTGGGTCTGCTGGAGTCACAGCAGCTTACTCTGCACCCTTAGCTGAGGGAAACCATTTTGACAGTTCCCTGCAGGATGATTTTACAAGAGGACGAACCCAGGAGAGATGAGCCCTTTCTGCCTGGAATTCTGCACTGTATCTTGTTTTGACAGCAAGGGAGGTATAGCAGCCATACTACTTGCACCTGGGGAGACATCGTAACCTTCAGCTGAGTGCCCTTTCCCAAAGCATAAGAGGCACTTTTCTTGACTCTTTGAAGTAGGGAATTTCATGGGAAAGAGAAAAAAAAAACCTTTTAAACTCTGGTTTTAAGGTAGGTCTACCATGGTGAACTAAAAATACCCAAACATTGACAAAACAATGGTCAAAAATGTTAAAAAAATAAAAGCTTTTAATCCTATACCTAACTCTAATAAAACCACAGTTTACAATTGGAGTTCCGTATCTTACGAAATGGGGGGGGGGGGGGGGGGGGAGGAAGAGGTTTGTTCTGTTACTAATCCAGCAGGTGGATAGAAAGGAACTAAGGTGACTATTAGAGAGGCTAGGCGATTATTGTCAGCCTATGGAATGTAGGAATTGCTCACGCCTCTCCAAGTTCTCAGCTACCAACTACTGTATTACAAGGATCTGTGACCACATGGCTATCCGCTCTACTCCTACAGCAGGATCAGGCATGCAGGAAAGCTTTTTTCTGTTCCCCCACATTTAACAGTAAGATATCCCTGCAAACTTCTCTACAAATTATAAACCAGAAGTCATTAGGAAATATTTTCCTTTCCTTGAAGGCCCAATCAGAACAGCAAAATCTTGTTTCTAGCGGAGAGAAACTGTTCACAGTAAATAGCTTAATATTTAAAAGAACTGTAAAATATGCAAGAACACAGTTCAAATAGGATAGGAATATGACAACACAGACATTGAAAATGTTACTGTTTTAATGTCTGCCACCAGAGGTCAGTGTAACATGAAAGAGATAAGACTACTCTGTCATTTACCTGTTCCAGATGAATAATGCAAAAAGAGAGAAAAATAGGGTGTGAGCTGACATTATGATCTTACCAGGGTTTCTAGTTTGCCTTGCGAGGTACTTGCAGTCAACCCAGTAGCTTCTATACAAGAGTAAAAAGTTCTCCCCACAGAAAAGAGACTACTTCGGCAACATTACTAACTAAAATAAGGTAGTGAAATAATAGCAAACCATTTTTTAAAGCTGAAATTCACGGTACAATATTGATTTCCCACTGAAAACAACTTTTCAAGTTTACTGCTTTGTTTCTACAAAATAGGTTTTTCCTATTATGGGTGTTAACATATTATTGCATAGCAGAAACACGTTTGGTTATGTTCTCCAGAGTCGTCAAGTTTCTTAAAGTAAGGCTCCTTCTAATTTGCGGGATACGGGATGATTATTCATGATACATGTGCTGTTCAGAAGCAACACCAGACATCTGAAGTTTGTTCTACGTTGCAATGATATGAGAGATTTGTAAAAGGTTTTAAAGTAGAACTGGTCAGACCATTTAGACAAAAAACAGATTCCTTCTCTGGTAAAAGGCATTTTCCAACCAGCACTCTTTTAAACCATACATTTAAAAATAAAAGTCACACACTGCCAAAGCCTTCTTTTGCAGTCTGTGTTGTGTTTGCTCATCTTTGCTGACTACACCAAGTTTTGGCTGTGCTCAGCTTTGAAGCTAAGCTCTTCTTGCCATCTTCACATATCACCAGCAGTACCACTAATTTGAGAAGCTAAAACCAGTTGCTCATGGATACAGACAATTCATTTGAAAAAAATATATAGTTTGATTATTTAAACATTAAGACACCGCCCACAGAGCAACTAATCCAACCAGCAAAGTAAGGAAAGAAGGCACAGAAAGCAAAGGAAATGCAAGGTATGACCCAGTAACCCAAACAGCTTTTTTGTTTTGTCTGAAGTGACTTTTCCCTTTTCTCTTAGATGACCTTTTAATCCTTTTGTGCTGGCAATTCCCAGGGCATCCATTGCCAGCAACAGTCTTCATGCCAGGAACATACAATGCCCACACTCCTAACATGTGAGTGTTTACTCCCTCAGTGCACCTCTAAAAAGAACAGCAGGTAGGAATTCAGAACATACGCACACTTGTGCATGCACACATGGGAACAGACCAGCACTCACACAGGCACATGCTTTCAACGTCTTTTCAGTGTACTGGAAACCCACCGTATCCCCCTGCCTGGATGGGTGTTTTTGGAGAAGCACAAGTATACAGACTAAAATCCTCCGTCTGGAAGCCAGCCCGGTTTAATGAGGGCTCAGATGCACTGCGGTGAATTTTTGGCAATGACCGAGCCAGAAGCTCAATGGAGGCAAGAATCTAAAACAAGCAGAAAACAAGAGAAGATCAAACCTGGTGCTGTAAAGTGGCAACAGGACCCCAAAGCCAAAGGCAGAACACTGAAGAGTTACAAACAATGAGTGACTCAAGGTCAATTAAGCCACCACTTTTTAAACAGTTTAACATTTTGCACTCAGGTTTTTGTTATACTTCCTGAGGAGGCTGAAAAAAACATCTCTGGAGAAATTGCATCACTTTTTATCTTAAGGAATATACTGCCTCTTCTTCAGTGAGTCTGATGAAGGTGACAATATATATATTTTTTTTACCACCTTGTTTATGCACCAGTATCAGTGATGTCACCAGGAATGAACATAGCTTTGGAACATAGTTTGATTCAAACCATTACTGTAAAGCCTGCAGAGGGAACTCACCTTTTTATATATTTTAAGTGTTGAACCCATGTACTTAAAAAAAAAAAATACAGCCAAAAATGTTTTGAATCCAAAGTTATTTTCCCTGATAGAGGGATTGGCAGGTCAAGTTTTGGAACAAAACTACTTGACAATTCTCCTTTATAGTGTTTTGGGAGTATAAAAATTTCAGAGACTATATAGTAAGTACTAAAACTGAGAAGTTAATGTAGCATCCACTTGCTGTGTGAATGTGCCTTCTTTGTACTAAAAATGCACTTTGCTAACTACACACGCCAACTATGTGCTAAACTTTACAATCTTACTTAGTCCGATCTTCAGCTGGAACTCATGTTCCCAGTTCAAAAGGAGAACCTTGAAACAGTCAATAGGTACATACTATAGCTGCGTTTCTTAGATCAGGGTTTCTTATCCTGTGAGTTGTTACTCAAAACTGGGTTGCCACAATGCATCAAAGGGTCATGTGGGAGGCCAGAAGGAAAGGAGGATGTTACAGAGGCCACCCCACACTCACCCTGCAGCAGCGGCTCCTGTGGCTCTGGTCCTGTAGGGTGGCTAGGGTTGGCTCCCTGTTCTGGGCTTTGTGACCTGGAGCACAGAGTCACAGTGATGATTAAGTTTAGCCCAGCCACCCTTCCATCCTAATGACAGGGAAAGAGCCAGGCCAAATTTGAGTGAGTGGTTCTGTGTCCCTATGCATCACATCACAGTGCCACTCTCATAAATTCGGCCTGGCCAGATCCCTATCAGGGCTGTAACCCTGGAGATCATAATACCCAGAGCTGGGAGCCACGCCCAACCAGCTTGTGAGACAGGAGTCATCATTATGGTATACACAATGCATTTATTTAGTACTTATGATGTTAATGTGTATATTATATTACTCCTGGGGGATTCTGCGCCAAAAAATTAAAAATTCCGCACATAATATTTTAAAATTCTGCATATTTTATTTGTCAAAATAACACAATATAATCCCACCAGTTACAATTATATTTGGTCATTTATTTCAAAACACCTGTCAGCAAGTACGTCTGTAACAATACAGACAACAAAAAAGATTCAGGAAATGTTTTTTGACAAACAGATTCCTTACTAGGCATATTAATACAGAACTCTGTGGAAAAATTCATTTAAACTACAATGCAGAACTGTATTTCCCACTGTCATAGTATTCTATCCCCAATCTGAACCTTAGAGTCCAAAAAATTGGGGTACCAGCATGAATTCCTCTAAGCTTAATTACCTGATTAGATCTGATACGCTGCCACCACCCAAAAATATATAGTGTTTCAGGGCACTCTGGTCCCCCAAAAAACCTTCCCTGGGGACCCCAAGACCCAAATTCCTTGAGTCTTACAACACAGGGGAATAAACCATTTCCCTCCCCTTCTCCTTTCTTCCTCCCAGATCTTTCCCGCCCTGCGTAAACTAGGAGATCACCGTGATTCAAACTCCTTGAATCACAACACAGAGAAATCAGGGTAGTTCCCGCCCTTCTCTCCCCCTCCCTTCTCCTTCCCTGTTAAGTACAGACTCAATTCCCTTGAGTCTCACCAAGGACAAAAAATCAAACAGGTCTTAAAAAGCAAAACTTTTAATAAAAAGAAAGAAAAAAAAGTAAAAGTTATCTCTGCAATTTAGATGGTAAAAGTTACAGGGTCTTTCGGCTTATAGACACTAGAAAGAAGCCTCCTCCCAGCAAAAATACAATTTAAAATACTTCCAGCAAACTACACATTTGCAAATACAGAAAACAATCAAAAGACTATAACCACCTGTTCTACTTAATACTCACTATTCTGAATATACAAGAGACTGTAGCAGGGAGATTGGCAAGAAACCTGGCTGCACGTCTAGTCCCTTCCAGGACCCAGAGAGAACAAAGCAAAAACCCAAAAACACAAACAAAGGCTTCCCTCCACTGAGATTTGAAAGTATCTTGTTTCCTGATTGGTCCTCTGGTCAGGTGTCCGGTTCACTGTTTGTTAACCCTTTACAGGTAAGAGAGACATTAACCCTTAACTATCTGTTTATGACACCCACACCCCTCAGAAGCAGTGCAAAGGGTAACGGAGGAGTCAGGGGTAACGGAGGAGCTGGGGGAGAGGGAAGTAATTGCTAGGAAGAGGTCTGGGTATGAACTTGAAGGGTTGTTGGGTGTGGGTGGGAAAAGTATGGAACAGATTTTTTGTGGAGGTGAGGGGGGATTGTTAGGGAGCATTCCCATGCAGACCCTCGCTCAGGGGTTGGCAACCTTTCAAAGAAGAAGAGCCATTTTTTTGTTTTTGTCTTTGACCAAAATATTTTGAAAGCTGCGTCACACGCAAGGTTACTTGTAGAGTTAAAATTGATCAACTAATAATAATTGAACATATTAAAGTTATTACTACCTCACTAATACTTTTAACGCAACTAGAATCTAGGTGCTTCAGCGAGGACTGTACCAGACTGCCCGCAGCCTGTGTATGTAGCAGTGGTGTTAAACCATGCTGGGTCCATGGTGTTGCATCTTCAGTGATATATTTAGCCAGGGTAGCTAGATTAAAGCTAGCAGAGCTGCAATCACGCTTCTGATTGCAGTGTTGGCACACCCCCTGCATTTATACAACATCCCAGCACAAATGGGGTCTTGATCTCAGTTGGGGCCTACTGATGTTACTGACATACAGCTAAGTTTGCATTCAGATTTGGGTTTGTTAAAATGCATTTGCTACAGGGCCTGCAGTGATGTGACTGTCCCTCAAGTGAGGCTCTGAATAAGGCCAGTATCCTGGCAGGGGGGTCACAGTAATGCAATGTGCGCTCCCTGGGGATTGAGTGGTCTCCTCAGCTCCATAACAGCCAGTTCATGTTTCTGGGCCTCCCTAGCTCTCTTGTGGGCAGCTTCTTCCCTTGCATTTTCTCCAAAATGTTTCTCCAAAACACTAATTTCTGATTGTTTTAGTTCTAGCCATCTCATGGTTCATTTTCTTTCTCTTTTGCTTCCAGTTTGGTCAGCTTTAGTTTAATATTGGCATCACTAGTACTCATTTTCCTGCTTTCCTGTGCTGGGCCATACCCCTCTGCAGTTCACTGAAACTGAGATGCACTCAGCTCAGTGGATGCTTAGTTAACAGAGACTTTCACTGTGCCCAGTGTTCTGCCTTTCTGGATAATTTGCAACCAGTGCAGTTTTAGCTTCTTCTGACCTTCAATCTTATTTATTTTGCCTTCTTTTCTGTCCCTACTTCCCTTTCCCGAAATAAGCAAACACAAAATAACAAACCAGTAACCACTTTGTCTGTTCTCCAGCCACTACACCTAAACTCACTTAAAATCACTACCAGTACTTCAAAGCAATCAGCTGTGCACAGACCCTGCTCAGGAGTGCCAGGAGCATTGCATACCTGAGATGACACAATAACTACACCTGTGCTGTGGTGGATTACGTGCTTATGAGAACCTCACCCTGGCTTTGTATCAGACTCCGAATCCCCCGCATGCAAACCTCCCGCTTCTTCTGCTGGGTGCCAGTCTTCCTTGATAACAAAGCAGTGGGAGGGAGTTTGGGTGCAGGAGGGGGTTCTGACCTGGGGCAGGGGGTTGGGGTGCAGGAGGGGTGTGGGGTGCAGGCTCTGGCTGGGTGGTACTTACCACTGGCTGCTCCCAGCTGGCAGCGCAGCAGGGCTCAGCAGGCTGCCTGCCTCCCCTGCCCCACAACACTCCCAGAAGCAGCTGGCTGCTGGCATGTTTCTGCGCACCCCTGGTGGAGGGGAGGCGGCTCCTCATGCTGCCCCTGCCCCCAGCACCGTACTCACAGCTGCCATTGGCCAGGAACCAGCCAATGGGAGTTGCAGGAGTGGTGCTTGCGGGCGCGGGCAATGCACAGAAACCAGCTGCCTCCTCCCCACAAGGGGTGCGCAGAGACGTGCCAGCAGCCAGCCACTTCCAGGAGCGGCGTGGGGCCAGGGCAGACAGCCAGCCTGCCTGCTGAACCCTGCTGCGCTGCCAGCCAGGAGTTGCCTGTGGTAAGCGCCTGCCAGCCAGAGCCTGCACCTCGCATCCCCTCAAAAAACGGCTGCCCATAAGAGGGCAGCCAAAGAGCCTCATGTGGCTCTTTAGCCACAAGTTGCCGATCCCGCCCTAGCCTCTCCCATACAGTCAGGCACATCTGCTCCTGTCCCATGTGTCTCTGTGCCCTCACTCAGATATCCCCCTTCCCCCTGTAGCTCTGCACCCCTTCTCCTTCTGCCCATGTGTCCTTGCACCTGTTCAGCCAGCCTCCTCCCCACATCTCCATGTGTCCCTGCACCTTCACTCCCATTCAGACCCTTCCCCAGTCTGTCCTCCCCCACTAGCTCTTATGAGCACCTGTCTGTGACCTCTCCCACACCCTCCCAGCAACCCCACACTGTCTGTCATCCCATATCTCCTGTCTCCTGACCTGGCCTGACAGGCGCTGTGAAGAAGGCATCGCAGGCTCTCTCTCTTCCCTACTAAAGCTAGAGCTTGCCAGGAGCAGCTGCTGTGTTCTAGCGCCACAGAGCCCTCTGGTGAGCAGAAGGCAGAACTGCAGCAACTTTTCAGCAGAAACTATTTTCTGCACACAAAAAAATATGCGCAGCACATGAAATATGCACATGCGCAATGGCGCAGAATTCCTCTCAGAGTAATATATTGTGGGTAAGAAATATTTCATAAGCCAGATGTTTTTAGCACTAATGCTTTTTACTGGGTCACGGCAGGCCATCCAAGTTTACAAATGGGTCCTGAGCCCAATAATGGATGAGAACCACCAGACTACTTTACCTGCCACCTCAATCCAAAATGGGGACATTTTTTACCTGTGGAAAGAGGGGTCGCTCATCTCTTTTCTTCTTCAAGCACTCTGCCATTAGCCTCTTCATGGCTTTTGGACAGTTACTTCGCACTTTACTGAGATCTGGAGACAGGTATCCTCGTCCCACCATAAAAATGATCTTTTTAAAGAAAAAGGGAAAGGGAAAATTCATCAAACAAAACCATGTAACAAATCCGAAAGAATTACACATATTTAACTGTCCATATTCCAGCAGTAGTTCTCTGCACATATGTAGAAGTATCTGGCACAGTACATTCTGAGACTAATGACTTTGCTGATATACTTCATAAATCATTTCAGTAGAAAAGGAGTTATGCTCTTTTTTCCATTCCCCTTTTAAAAAGGAACTAAGAGGGAACCATAAATGCTAGCAGACAATACTATTTGCAGGAATGTATATAAGGAACAAGTCTTGAACACCGAAAGAGGTTATAATAAAAAGACTAAATGGCTCTGTTGCAGGACTAAAGGATAAATATTCTGTGCCATTTAATGATTTTGCACTATTTTATCCAGAAGTCAGTGGCAAATTCACACCTTAGGACAATTCAAGAAACATATGGCCCCGTACTTTTCCATCATACATTCTCCTGATTCTCTTCTGACTACATTTTCTTAACATACTGGGAAAGGAGAGATTGCCACACTTCTACTGAGCCAGAGTGCTATAGGTCTGCTTTGTTTGGAAATAGATCTTGCATTTTCAATACCAATTTATTGAACAGGGAAGGCCTGCATTTCAGAAAGGACTAAAACTGAAGCACACAACTCCAACTTAATAAATATTTAGTGGGAAGGCAAAGTATATTCTGGTGCATCTGCTTTTATCAAGCAGACATTATGATGTCAAACCAAGGTCAAATATAATGGAGCCTGAACATTCCATTGATATTCACAAACCTCTTCAAACTGTTCAAAGATCTAGTCATGCTGTAATAGACAATCGCTACCTTTGCTGAATAACTAGCCAGATGGATCCAGGAGGCGTGTTGTGACTTCACATTTAAAGAAATATAATTATTTTATGTCTTGTATGGGAGGCAAAGCAATTACATGTCAAGTTACATATGGAGGCTGCTTAAATTAACATATTCTACTGCTCCTTCTTTAAACTTTGGTCCCAAAGAGCTTCTGCCCTCCCTTTAGGAGATAGCCTGAAGCTCCCACACATCTTTAGAAACTGGCAAGCACCAACTAAGTATCCTATGTAAAAACTTGTCTAGTCTCCCCCTTGCTTCTGCAGACATTTTGCCATCCAGGAGACAACATTCTTTAGACTACAATAAATATTTAACACTGAAATTATTGATAATTTGTTTTTGTTTGCTGATTTCAATATTACGGGTTTAAATAACATTAAGGACTTTATTTTTTTTAAAATATTTACAAGTAGGGGACCATCACAAGAACAGTAGTCCTAATCTAAGGCCTGCATAATCTATAAACAGGCATGCCAGAGTTCAATTACATCACAGAGCCAATAAGCAGCAGTGACATAGATTTTGCCCATTGTCAAACTTGGACTTAACTTTTCATGTCATAGCTAAACTGTTTGTTTTCTTCGTGGCCTAGAACTGTCAAAGCATACAGCGCCCTGTTTACATCCTTTTCAGTCAATGGACCGAGGAAGATAAACCCAAGGCATTTCACTGCATTTTACACATCAGCTGCACCTGTGGTTTAAAATTTGTTTCAGAAAACAACAGTCAGCATCCATGTCTTCTATCACCAGGCAGACAAAACTGATTCATGAGCTGTCGAAAAATTAAAATGAAACAGGGCCAAGTACAACTTGTAAGTGGTAACAGCCTGCTGGCTGAGAATGTCGGCATTTTCCCCTCCTTTAAAAGATGTAGAATGCAGAAACAAGAAAGCAAATGAGTCACTCAAGATCTGATGAACTGTGAAGCATTCTGACATATATGGAAGCCGCCTGTCACAGGGTGCCTCTGTCACTATCTGGTGAACCTCACTGCCTGGCCAGTTCAGTTGATTTCTCAGGGCTTGGCTACACTCACACTTTACAGCGCTGCAACTGGGGTGTGAAAAAACACCCCCCTGAGCGCTGCAAGGCTCCCAGCGCTGCACGCTACACCCGTAAGGGATGTGGTTTACATGCAACGCTGGGAGAGCTCTCTCCCAGCGCTGCCGCTCTGACTACACTCACACTTCAAAGCGCTCCCGCAGCAGCGCTTTGAAATTCCAAATGTAGCCATACCCTCAGTCACAAACACACACCAGGCTGTTTATCTTTCACCAAAGTGTGTATTCATTCCCCTCTTACATAACAGCAGCATGCAACACAGGCTTATAGCAAGGGTAGGCTTCTCTGCAGCCCTCACTCCCCGGCCCAGGCTCACCCTCTAAGCCCCTCTCAGGCTGCCCCTTGCTGACTGTTTCCTCCACTTATATTCTCCCCAATTACCTTGTTAACCCAGTGATTGCCACCCAGATGCTCGCAGTCCCCCATCAGAAAGTGTGTAATTGCCCTCAGCTGGGCCTTCAGCCTTCTCTAGGCTGCATCAATGTCAGTGATCAGGGTGCTGCTGATAGCACCCTGTCACACAGCCATATAAAATTAAGTTCTATGGATGAACATTGCTATGGCTGCATTTCTCAGTATTGACATTACAAGAACAGGGATGGAGACACAAACAATGTAACAAATGGCATCACCCAGACCTTAGACAGTTTTCACTAAAGGCTATCTCACACACACACACTTTCCACATTAAACTGAAAAATTATGAAGCAAGTAAGGTCTCTGAACATTGTCACATGGAGGCATATTATGTTCCCTCAACACTGCGTGACTTACTGATTAGTTGGTCACAATTAAGTAATCTTCTTCCAGGATATGCACACTTTGGAAAGGCATGTGTTTCACTAAGCAGTCCTTGGGAGCTGCTTGAAATCCTGAATTTCAATTAACTAATGTATGCGCTTTTCAATGTATGAGCTGAATATAGGACACAATTACTTACAGTTCTTTTTCTGAACTCTTTCTTAAGCCTATGTTAATTTGAAGTAATTAGGAAGGAGGAAGGTGGATAAATGTGAATATACAGAAGATCACCCGCTTTCTGCAGATCATTAAAACTAAATTAGATTACCATAAATAACAAGTTCTCTCTTTAAGCAGATTCCTGCCACACAGTTTTCAGAATCTGAAAACCCACACTTGCAGTAAGAAAAACAGAAAAGAATTAAAAGAGGTGTGAGAATGGTGCTACCTGGCCAAAGTGGGTCTACACTGAAAAGGAACAGCTGAAAAACATTAGCTCGTTCATTTCACCAGCCTAAATTATTCTACATTGCAGTTAACACCTACAACAGACTAGTGAGAAAGTGCAATCAAAGCCTCCCCAAACCCATGCTCTCTTTACCTGGTCCCTGTTGTTGATGTTCGAGTATGGTAACTGCCCAGTCATCAGCTCATAAAGAACAATCCCAAATGCATATACATCTGATTGAAAGCTATAAGGGTTTTTATCTTGCATCCTGATTACTTCTGGTGCCTGTAAAAGGAAAGAGAATTATTCTGCATTTTACCACCTCAGGCTGCCATCTCACACACCAAATATGAAACTTTTGCTTTAAAAAAAGAACAAACAAGCAGTGAAACAACACCAAGTGAGGTGCCATGCAAATGCAGTCTTTCAGTTTTAGGCTCCAATTGCTCAATAGGAAAACATATAGGCTTCCATGCTCTCTCTCTGTCCTCAGTACTGATTACCCAATTTCTCTCAGGCCTTGGCTACACTGGCACTTTACAGCGCTGCAACTTTCGCGCTCAGGGGTGTGAACCCCCCCCCCGAGCGCTGCAAGATACAGCGCTGTAAAGCCTCAGTGTAATCAGTGCCGCAGCGCTGGGAGCGCAGCTCCCAGTGCTGCAAGCTACACCCATAGAGGATGTGGTTTACGTGCAGCACTGGGAGAGCTCTCTTCCAGCGCTGGCGCTCCGACCACACTCACACTTCAAAGCGCTGCCGTGGCAGCGCTTTGAAATTTCAAGTGTAGCCATACTCTCAGTTAGTTGCTGTCTCAGAGGTATTTGTTAAAATCTTGTAACTTTGGAAACATGTACTTGGATTTGGTCAGGTCCACTGCTGGAAACAGATACTTCAGAACAGGGCCGGCTCCAGTGTTTTTGTTGCCCCACGCGGCAGGGGGAAAAAAGCAAAAAACCACCACAACAAAAAACCTGTGATCGGTACTTCTAACTCCACCGCTTCATTCTTCGGCGGCAATTCGGCGTCAGACCCTTCCCTCCAAGAGGGACTGAGGGATCCGCTGCCAAATTGCCACTCAAGAGCCGGACATGCCACCCCTTTCCGTTGGCCACCCTAAGCACCTGCTTGCTGTGCTGGTGCCTGGAGCCAGCTCTGCTCCAGAACCAGGGCAGTCCCTCACAGGGTGTGGGACTCAGGACAAATCAGCCTGTATGGGCCCCCCCTTAATATTTTGTATACAGGTGAAATCTGGTGTGGGGAACAGACACCAGTGCTTGGGGGGTGAGGGAAGATGAAGAGTCACATGGTGGCACCAGTGCTAGGGGCTAAGGGGCCCCCTGTGCTAGGGGCTCCCAGAAAAGAGAGGGGTCTGGGGCAGAAGAGCAATGGATGAGGTCCAGCCTGGAGCTGGCATGTTCTGGAAGTGCTAGGATACACTTAAGGCCAGTGCAGCAGCAGGTGAGTAAGAAATACAATGCGTGTTTCCCGCCAGTGAGTGCGACCCGACCCCTGCTGCTGGCACCAGGCCAGCCTGGTCCCCTGAACCTGTAACCCCACCCCCTGGGCTGGCCTGGCCCCCCAGGCACCCCTAACCCTCCCTCCTGCATGACACGCACACTGAAGCGTGGGGCCTGGAGCTGTTGCTCTGATTCTCCATATCCAAGGGATGGCTCTGTCCAGAACTGCTGGGGCTACAGCATTAATATGGTGGATCTGAACATGAATTTCTAAATCCATTGGCTACCAAACTGGGTGAGTTCATTACTGTACTATGACAAGCCAACTGACACTTTAGAGACTGAGAAGCAATTCTGAAACTGGAATTACAACAGTGCTAAAACAACCCTGACCATCATCAAAGTTTTAAGGTGTGGGTGAAGGCTGAAGCTGGGCTAAACAAAAGTCCTTCAATAAGTTTCTTCCGAACAGGTAATTAATCTGGATAATCTTTATGACAGTTTCTTCACAAAAGCCACACTTGAATATATCAAACTTAAAAGCAAATTATTTTTAAACAACATGAGAACATTTCAGATTTTGCTGATTTTTTAAAAATGTATTTAAAGAAGAGTTACAAATATTAATTTAATTGATCTTTACCATGTCAGCTTAAGTCAGATTGTATACGTCTGCATGCTTGAGGGGTGGTGTTTAGAGACCTTTGGTCAAAATGGAAACCTTTTGAAAGAATAGGAGCTGACGTTTCAAAGGCCATCTACAGTCAAATAATTTGAAAGGACTACATCATTCCCCTTTACTTACCATCCATAGAATGGACCCAGACAATTGTTCAAACTGATGGGACCCACTCCATCGTGATTTCACTGTGGCTAGACCAAAATCACCTATTTTTACAGTAAGATCTTCATGAAGAAATATATCTATGGAGGAGATGTAAAGGAAAAGCACTGACCCTACTGATTCCTATCAAGCACGAACACATTAAATGACCCTCTGCCTGCAGTGTTAGGTGTACCAGTTTGTAGCATCCATACAGAGTATAATTTTCAAGTGATCAGTTCTCGCATAGGTCTAGATTCCAAATAGCCAGCACCTGTGAAGTCCTATCATCTAAAGCAGCTCCCATTGGCCAGGAATGGCCACTGGGAGCTGCGAGTGGCCGCACCTGCGGATGCTCAGGTAAACAAAGCATCTCGCAGCCAGCCAAGGGCTTACCCTGAACAAGCTGTGAACCAAGTTTGGGAACCCCTGCTTTAAAGATAACTATAATGGTTAGACTAGTACTAAGCAGACTATGGACCAGATGATCATATTACAATGTCAAATCCTTAAAGGGCTGCTGGAAACAGCAGATATAGCGGAAGTCTGTGAGTGAGTTGTCAGGGTCCTGCCATGTTCATAAGACGAATGGTCATCTGAAGTGAATGCTGATACTTCAACAAAACTTGCTTTCCTTTTGTGAACGTATTATAAGGTGCAATGAGTATTTCTTTTCTGTTCTTGGTACTATTACCCCATTCCCACCCAAATGTCAATTCTTCTCTAACATTTCTGAGAAGAATCATTTATGAGCTGCTTTTCACTTTGGGAAGTTCATTTCTGGCACATGAAAGAGGCTTCATGTCATGTTCCAAGGTCACATCTTTAGGAAAGGATACTATTACTCTTGAGGTCTCTGTGGATGATTGACTTGGCATGCAAGTAACTGAAAAGAAACAAAGAATGTTTTGGGATGGGTGGGCTAAAGGATGTTTCATTCATCAGCAGTTCAATGTACACTCTCTACTCTAGTGAAGCAACAAACAGTTTACATATTAAAAATGCACAGAGTCAAAGTAGTAAATCTTCAGTTCCCTTGATAGTCCTATCAAACCAGGAGCAGTTTTACAGAAAGAATTAGATTTCTAGTGTCACATCTGGCATTGCTGAAGAATAACCATCAGCTGTGTTGCAGAAACCTTGTTTTTCATTTGTTTTTAACTCAACATTCGAAGCCAGCATCGAGGAATTTCAACCAAAGCTTTTGAATTGACCTTCTGTGTTGAACAGCTCCACCTTCCAGCCTTCTTTATGGTGATCCCTAGACACCAAGTCTTGACTGAAAATACCACTGTATTCAGCATAGCATCTTATCTACTGGAACTATTATTAACTTTAGTCACTGTGATAATTTTTCAGTCAGAGAGTCTCTTGAACTTACTAGTATTTTAAAATGTTGAAATACAGAATATGGGTCCAGTAAACCTTTTTTTTTTTTACATAAATTGTCTTATTGACTTCAGTGTGACTACCCATGTGTTAGGATTACTCACACAGTCCTTGCAGGATCACCTGAGCTCTTTAAGGTTGATATGAATAGCTGTATTATTCAAATACTAAATTCTAGTATTTAAATTAGAAACTCAAATATCTGTATCAGAACTGGAGGTTGAAACTGATCCTGATTGCTGATGAGGTAATCTGCCTTCTCTGGTATATTGCAGAGTTCTGTTTCTTTGCGCATTCAGAGTGATTGTTTTATTTTTATTTTATTTTTTATTGTAAGGTACTAGATGCCTGTGGATGGGGATCCTAAAATGTGTAAAACTGTATAAATTACTAGAATGCAAGTAGAGATTGCAAAATGCCAAAATGCAGATCCCATATTTACAACTGTTGTACATAATTCAACACAAGTTTTTCACTGAATGCATGAAATATTATTGTATTCTAAACTAAAAACAGCAGCACACATGAATTTTCAAAGTAATCAACAGATTATAGCCCTAAAGTTATTGTTTTACTGCTATTTTAGCATTTGTAGGTAAAATCTCAGTGTTAATAAGCCTCAGGTTAAAGATCATGACGACTACTGATTTGGTCCTTTGCTTTAAACCTGAAACTATATCCCCGAGCTCATAATTAAACCTTGGCATCCCATCTTTTTGATAAATATTCTTCCTTCAGTCTTGAAACTCTATGTTTTATATATATTTGATCATCCACTGTAATAGAAGTGTTGGCAATACCTAAAGGATTTGCAGGATTTGGTTTTTAATCAAATACTCTGGCTACAGATTTTCAGATTTCTGCAAATTTACTGTTTCACTCTTCTTAACACGAGAACTACAGGGGCTTTGATGAACAGACTGACTAAACTAAAGTTAGACATACTAAAGTTTATCTAATTACCTTTAATTTTTGTTAAGTACCTTTATTTCCTGGTGAAATATTATTTCTTGGAACAATATTCCTTGCTGAGTAACATATCTCCATGCTTCTAACAGTAGTACACTAGAAGGCCTATTTTACTCTTTTCTTCAGCAGCAATAACTCAGTACTGTTATAAAATGATGTGATACATCAGGATAGGACTCTGGCCGTGGCACATAGATATTGACTTAATTTTGCACTTCAAGTTCAGAGCAAAAGAGAAAGAAGAATTCAATATTATCTCAAAGTTCATTTGCAAACAAGTGATGCAATACTTACTCCATGCCTTGTGCAGTCTGTCGTGCAATATCAATGAGTTTGATCATCTCAAATTTGGTCTCAATGATATGCAAGTGGTGATACAAACTGGAGCCCTCGCACCACTGTGTAACAATAGCCAACTGTGGCTTTGTTGAATAACCCATGAAAAGTAGGATATTCACATGTCGTGTTTTCCTGAAGAAGAAAATTTTCACTGGATATCAATGAAAGCACTAACGGAAATTTCACAGTCCAGATGATGTGACTGCCTTTAGATGTACTAATATACAAATGCAGGTTTCATCAAGGAAATATCACAGCCTGGGTTTGTGCAGTATTCTAAACTTTTTTCACTATATGGAAGGATTTAAACACTTCTGATGACAGGTCAAGAATTGCTCACTGTTCACATTTATCTTTAGAAAGAAAAAACTAGGAATAGGTTCAAAATATTTCTGAAAAATGCTAGTTATTTCTGCTTCTGAATATTATGATAAAGGGAATAAGCACAGTGTTCTGAATGGAATACACAAGAGTTATAACTCCTGAAGCTATGTAAATGCATATTGATTACCTAATGTCATCAAAAAGATTATTTACACATTCTTACCTGAGCACTCCTACTTCATTCTTGAAGGCCTGTAATTGCTGAGGGGTGGGTGCTGTAACATTCAACATTTTCACTGCCACATCACCTTAAAAATAGCCATTTAATAAACAAAATGAACATGTATATAGTATACACAGATCACTCAATGAGGAAATGCAACATAGATCATAACACACGTACACATACTTTTGGAAATCTTTATTCAATAAGAGATGGACATCTCAGGCTCATGAGTAATTAGGATTAATCTTTAGTGTGATAATTACTTTACTCACTAAAATTAACAAGATATCTGTTTCTTAACTTGTTGAAGTTCCAATATCACACATTTGATCTACTGCTTTGTTTAACTGAAAAATTAAATAAAAAGACACCCAGACAATTTCCCCTATGAAGCTCTATAACAGTACTTTGCCACAATGATTACATACCATGCCACTTTCCCTTGTAGACTGTTCCAAATGATCCAGATCCTATCCTTTGTCCGACTGTAATCTGCCCATCTGGTATCTCCCAATCATCACTTGAGTCCCGTCGACCAAGGGTTTTCTTTGAAAAGAAATGCAACTGTAGTAATCTTCATTAAAACAGGTTTCTTCCCAGCTAAAGGCTACTTGGGTATCTTTCTAAACCTGAAGCCTTAATAGGTCATTTATCATCAGGCAAAATTTATTTTCATTTGATTTCCAGAGTAAGTACTTAGTAACATTTTATTTATAATTTAATCTTTACTCTTAAGTGTTTGTGATCTTTTTCAAGATGAGCACATACTGTACCTCTATACTCTGGCACAGAGGTGCACTAAATACTTTCCTATCATGGAGGCATTCATCACTGAATCAGATTTTTGGTAGTTGTCACTAGTAAAACTGAGATATTATTAATAAACCAAAAAACCCATGACTAGGTTGGAATTTGAAAGACAAATAATGGTTAAATTGTGAATTTTAAAAACCCAGTAACTTTCAGGGGGTTAGGCTAAATCTAGAATCAGGAAGCTAAAATTTGTGAGATGTACGACAATTTAAAAAGTTTTTCTCTCAGGGAGATCAGCACCACACTATGAAGTATATAGAATCTTTTGGAAAACCTGTATATACTCAGTGATTTACAACTGATTCATACATCAGTCCAAGTAGCCTAATGTTGTTCTGTTATCTTATTTATTGGCTTAACATATATGATAGCAAATATCAGTTTCTCCAGAATAATTCTAGATGGCTTTGATGAAGGAATAAGGATGTCTAATACAAAAGCAGTAATACATAGTTGATCTGCCCCTTACCATTCTATTCCTGTCTTCTGAGGATGAGGATGACTTCCTCTCTCGTTGTGGTCCAGGGGACTTCTGTAAAGCTTTCACACTGGTAAGGGACCCGGGCAAGGAGGCAGGTGGGGTGGCAGACAAACCCGTGGTTGAACCTAAATTGGAGATTAGATAAATTGAAGATTTATGTAATTTTTTTTATAAAGCCAGTGTATATATTAATTTATTGTAAAAAAATATTAAGTGCAGGAATTGTGTTTAAGATGCAGTATCTCCAAACACAAATGTAAATGTTAAGAGTACAGGAACGTGAACTTAGGAATACTGTATTAATATCTGATTAGTACTGAAGTCTTACTCAGAAAGAAGGAAAGACCAAAATTTAATCTACAGCAAACATCCCTGTATGCCAAAGAGTCTTCAATGTCTTGTTACTGATTTATTAAAAGGACAGTCTCTTTGAACAACAAAAACACCACTACATATTATTTTTGATATATCCAGTTTTTTTTTAAACACAAAAATAAAAATGTAGTACTTTAGTTAACAGAGCCAGCTTCCCAGACTTGCTATTGCCAACTTTTTAGGGCCCTGACAATTGCAGAGATGCAACAAAATTGGGATTAAAATGGATTGACTATAGAAACTAGGGATGTTTTCCAGTTGAGTCCTCAAGTGCCATCTCATTTGGCTGTTTCAAAGCTAGCTGCTAGCAGAGAGCACTTATTTCAAAGTAGCATACTAGAGTGCACTGGGGATTCAAAAGAACAAGTACTTTAGTTAGCTGCTTGAGTTTTATTCCATTAAATACAAAAAGAGCAGTCCATCTGCCTAGCATAGTGTATGTAAACAAAGCTACACAGAAAAATGTCACTAACAACAGGATTGCATTTCAG
Source organism: Gopherus evgoodei (assembly GCF_007399415.2). NCBI lineage: Eukaryota > Metazoa > Chordata > Testudines > Testudinidae > Gopherus > Gopherus evgoodei. The sequence continues at coordinate 259,437,002 of NC_044322.1, read as the reverse complement.
AGCTTCAATGCCTGTTTATATAGACCACTTCAAACTGCTTTCTAAAATATCCTATAATTATTGGTAGCGAGGTTAAACTGACACTCCCAACATGAGGGACATAAAACAGTGCCACTTTTTAGTTAAGTTTGTGCTGCTCTGCTAAACATTACATGTCACCATGCAAGACCTCCAATATTTCACAGATGTTTTCTATTACAGTGGTGCTTGAGGAATTGGTAGAAGCCACTTTTTTTTTCCTCTAATTCATGCAGCAGCTCCATTCTTGTTAGAAAGGAGACTTCTGCTGAAGCAGTATTAAAATCCCAATTAATAACAGCTGCACTAGCTCAATGGTTCCTACTTTTCAAGGCATACCAGTCTGCCAGACAAAGACCACGGCTGCTACTGCCCTTTCAATTAGGTTTGATCTCACTGCTCCAAAACCCAGCATTGAAAAGGGAGCAGACAAAAAGGATACACAGGCCATCATGAAAAGTCATCATAAAGGTTGGGAAGGAGTAGCTAGAATATTATCATAAAGGTGTGAAGCACTAGTACTGATAAATGTGCCAGGTGTCTTACCTAAGCAGACTTGTGGAAACCACTGATTTTGCAAGGGTGGGGTTTTATTTTTAAATCGAATACTTTAGTATTTCCTCCTTTTTATACTAATATTGTAATAGCTAAGCTTTGTGTGTTAATTTTACCATGTTTCTGAATTACAAATATTTCAACTTAACTGTCTGACATTTAAAGGAAAGATGCAATTTTCCTACAACCTTATTAGATTATAGATTTTAGCTGTAATGTCAAAGTTCAACAAGAATAGTTTCCTCCTTAGAGATAAGTTCTTGTACTCAACTTTAAACACAAGATACAGAAATAGCAACACAATACTCAGCCTTCCATGAGAATATGGTTACAGCACAAAGTTAGAACTGCTTTAGTTAATCTATTTGTGAGTAACTTAGAAGGCTAGTTTTTCCAGTAATTACAGTTTGACTACTTCAGTTTCTGTTGGACTGAAACTTGTACACCAAGCCATTAGCCTGTAATCTGAAGATATATTTTAATTAATATTTAATGAATTCTGATTTGTTTAGTCATGTCTGTTAGATGAAAACTGAACAGCAAATGCCTCTCTTCAAAAAGATCATTGGAACAATTTTCTAAGAGTTTAGTCCATAAAGTGAATTGCTCTTAGTATCCTGAAACAAAAATCTTTGAAACAGCCAGAATAGTAGTATTTGAAAAACATACACAGTATGCACTGGACTATGAATTACTATCTATCTATCTGTCTATATATACACACACACACACACTAATATTCTAGGTTATTGTTTAATACTTCGTGTCTTTAGTACATGAAATCCCACTGAGTACTCTGGGATTTTGTACAATACAACAACAGATCTGTTGACAGCCTCATGCCTGAGAGATTTTTAGGCCTGATAAGAAGTCAAAATGATGGTCTTGTTTAGTAGTTTTAGTACACAAACAAGTATTGACTTTAATGGGACTATGCAGAGAACTGCAATAACTGCACTAGTGTCTGATCTGATCTGATCCAATTTATCTAAATCCCCAACTTGATGTCAGTGCAACTCTCTGAAAACATATGAATCATAGCAAGTTGACACTTATGTGATCTCCAAAAGCCTAAGACCTAACAAAATATCAAGGGAAATGTTTGCAATTTGCATTTTATTTCTTATAGTAATTTTAAAAAACAGAATGTTAAATATAGAAAACTCTTAGAACGTTACATTGACAGTCAAGGAAATTCAAAGTTAAGGATGTCACTATGTCCTTGGCCTCATTCCACTGCAATCTGAGATCTCTGCAATGAACAAGCTATATTAGGGACACTATGGAAACCTTAACTCTGAAATTCCTTGCTTTAGAACCTTTAAGTCAGATTTAACATACAGTAGTTGCATATGTATAAAAGTGGAAGTGAGTATGTGTGAAAAGCACATTCAAAGCATTCCAGCCAGGCCAAGCAAAAAATTGAGGTGTTTTGGTAAACTCACACACTTACATACACACGGTGTGAGGGTGAGGCACAAACAGCATCTGTAGTGTTACTTATTTTGTTTGGGGTGAAAATGAGAAAGAAGAGCCCAACTACCTCTGAACACTGGGCCAGGCTCAAAATCAAACACTATTTCACTGGGGACAGAATGTAGGAGGGGACTGGGAGTCCGGGATTGGTATTTCCGAAGACAGCGCATCAGCTGGTTCAAAGGGGCTGTTAGAGAGAAAGAGACGGGCAGGCAGAGACAGGAAGACAGACACACAGAAGAAATGAAAGTCGTCATGGGAAATAACTAGGAGGCTTTGACTCCTATCATAGATTGCTTCTGGATTTTGAAGAGAAAAAAAAATCTCCAATTATTAAAAACATTCTTTCAAGACTGGGAATAGCCAATTGTTCTCAGATGCTAAGCAGACAGCTTATGACCAAAGTTAAAACTGACATGATAGTATGACATTTAAATGCTGAACATAATGGGCAAAACTTGTTGAAAGCCACAGCTACCAAGACATACAAGATAGTTAAAACTGGTAAATTATTTATCAGTAGGTTCATGGATTTAAGGAGGAAAAAAAGGGGATGGTACTAGAGCCAGTATAAGGAATCATAGCTCCTGGGAACACAAAGCAGTAGCCAGCTACCACCTTACTAGTTAACAGATACAGATGGCAAAACCAAAGTCAGCTGTAGTTTAAGGTACAAGACCCTAGCCACTGAGCTAGAGAGATCAGGCTAACTTAAGACTTTGCTGAGGGGTGAAGCAAGTCATAGTTAATAGGAAATATCAGGCCTGTTTATTATTTGGAGCTGGGTGAGGGGTTACATGTATCTCCTCTTTATTAAGAGTCAGCTATGTCATCTCAAGTGACTAAGTACAGCAAAGGAGTCGTTTTCACAAGACCTTGACAGCCAGTGCTTAGGGTTCTTCCTAGGGAAAGCAGACTTCACAGTAGTGATTGTGGGCTCATGTGTGACACATGAAGAAAAATGGTAATTCTGTCTTTTTTCACTAATTTTCCCTTAGCTAAGAGTTAAGGCTGTCTACAACAGTGCTGTTGAAAGGCATACAAGAGACCAGCCTTTAATAGTCATAATTATTTGTTTCCCACATTAACAAAGGCATGCAGTTCAGCAAAGCAGCAGCTTCAGCTGGGGAGAAGGGAAGAAGGAGCTCAAGTATCTAATGCCATTTACGAGACACGGCAGTTTATATGGCCAGGTTCACAAAACATGTTGTCAGACTTCAAAGGAAGTCCCTGATGACTCCTTAGGTGCAAAGGTAGTGGCTGGCATAAAGGGCTTTGAGGATGGAATTGGAGGTTAAGTATATGTTGGGGAGAAACCTCAAGGCTCCATCAGGAACAGAGGGGATTCCTCCTCTCTAGAAATAAAATTATTTTTAAATTAAAAAAAAAAAACACTGGCTACCATTTCACAGCCTTTCCTCCTTCCCTCTCCCCCACTCCTAGAATGACTGAAACCTGATCAGACAGATGCTAAACATCATGGACAAACAAATGTAAATACATTTCATTGCTCTCTTCACATTTCTCTCTGTGTCTGTGTTTGGAAGAATGAAGTAGTACAAAGGGGAGGGGCTACGGCAATCATGTAATTACATTTAGTAAGAGAAGATAGTTCTAAGATTACTTACCTCCCTCTCCTCGTAACCCCTGGTCTCTAATCAAGTCCTACAAACAAAAGCACAAGTGTATGTATCTGGTTCATATATTATTATTTGTATCACTGTATTGCCTAAAAGCCCCCATCAGGATTGAAGCTCCATCAAACCAAGAATTATCCAAAGAGTAAAAGCCAGCCTCTGCCCTGAAGAGCTTACAATCTAATAATTACAGTAGCACACAAAATATATATAATAATGCATGAAACTTTAAGAAATCACTTAATTTCAAATAGGGTAACTCAACACTAACTTGAAGTATAGGCTAGTTAAAACAGATGCATAGTTGTAGGTATTGATTTAGGCCTGCAATTAGTCAACATAAAAAGGGAAAAATTGAACCAAATCAGGAATCATTTTTCTAGTTATGTTGTTTGAGACATAAAATGCTCTTGAATGTCACGTCAGAAGCTGAGACACCAATTGCATAAGTGGACGATACTGATTCACAAAAGTTTCCTTAAGCTTTTCCTGTAACAAGGTACCTGATTTCTACACCAAATGCTCTCAAGTTCTTTTCAAAGATGTTGATTAATTTTATCAGGTTCTTTTAGGTTGCAATGTAGTATGCATTGATTGTATTTGCTACAAAATATCTAGGGACAATAACTGAGCAATTTTACAATAGTAGCAAACAGCAATTTTTGAACAGAGAAAAGTTATGCAAATTCCCTTCATGCATCTCTTTTCATCAATGAGCCTTAAGTGTTGTACTAGCCTTTTGCTCTTACTTAGATCACAGGTTCAAGGAGTTTGTTCATCTTTATGTTTTGGTAGCTTTGCTGCTAAATCAAGACAACTCAACTGACAACTCAGTGATTTTCAGAGGGCAAGCTAACGGACAAGTGAAGGTACTAAAAACCAGGATTCAGGCTTTAGTATCCCAATCACATCGCCAAATTCATCCATTTTATCCTCACCCATAACAATTTTACATTCGACAACACTCTGTCCAAACCATGGGAACAACCATGGATACTGGGATAGCTCCCCAATATGCCAATTTCTTCATGGGCCACCTTGAGGAAGAATTTCTGAACAAATGCACCATGAAACCAATGATATACCTGGGCTACATTGCTGATATTTTCATCCTCTGGACAGACTACCTAAACTCCCTTACTCCACAACTTTAAAACAACCACCTACCCATTAAACCTTCTTTAGAACACTCCCACACTAACATCAACTTCCTGGACACCACGATTAGCTTCAACAGTGGAACCCTACAGACAACTATATACATAAACCCATGGATCACCATACCTACTTTAACAGATCCAGTAACCACCCCAAACACACCAAGAAATCTGTTGTCTATAACCAGGCATTCAGATACCACAGAACACGTTTTGAGGAGAAATTCCAGAATATACACCTTAACACACTTAAAACCGCCTTCACCAAACAAGGACACTCCACCAGAGAAGTACATTACATCATGGAATGGGCCACCCATACACCCCGAAAGGACCTGCTTCACTATAGAAGTAAAGCCCCCTCCAACTGTAGATCCCCAGTTGTCACATATCACCCCACATTGGAACCCATATGGGGTATCATTAAACAGTTAAAACTCATAGTCAATGGAGACCACATCCTGAAAGAAATCTTTCCCGTACCCTGTCTTATGGCCTCAAACATAGCTCCAGTCTCTCCAATCTCATCATCAGAAGCAAACTCCCCACAGACCAGGATACAACAACTCAAAGCAACACCAGACCCTGCCAGAACAGATACAAAGTCTGCAGACATATCTCCACTGCTACAATGATCAACACCCTCCACAACACACTTTTCAAGATCCTACATATGCCTAGCACAACATGTAGTATACCTCATCCTGTGCACTAAATGCTCCAATATCAACTACACAGGTGAAATAAGACAATCATTACATTCTTGAATGGACTCACACAGAAAAATGCTAAAAGACAAAAATACCATATCATCTGTGAGTGAACAGTTATCCCAAAAAAATCATTCTATATCTGACCTCTCAGTCATCACCCTCAAAGGAAACCTGCACACCTTCAAATGACTTTGCTAGAAACTAAAAAATCGAGGACTGAATAGAGACATTGGACTTTTGGCTTATTACAACTATCTATAACCCATTAAATCTCTCCCCCTTCTCTCCGTCCCCTCCCCCAGCTTTCGCCCCCTATAACTGGAGAGGTGTTAACAGGTCACTTCACTGAATGTTCCCTTGAAAATGTGTGTTAACTGCTTATGCTAAACAATCTGTTCCACCTTGTATTTAGCTGTGACACACCTGAGTACATTTCCCAGACCCGAAGAAGAGCTCTGTGTAAGCTCGAAGACTTGTCTCTTCCATCAACAGAAGTTGGTCCAATAAAAGATATTACTTCACTCACCTTTCCTCTCTAGGATACAGGTATGGGTTAGAAAAACTGGGAAGATACTGGTGTCAGCAATAGTTTGCATAGTGCTGGCCAGCATTATGCCTAGTTCGAAACAATGTATTTGTCCTTCATTTTCATAAATCGTAAAATTCAGCCTCCAAAATGTCAAAGGATACAGACAAAAAAATTCAAGACAATCAAATTGTAGAAAATTATTGGAGGTTCAAGGAAAATGTTAAGGGTGATACACATAGGACAACAGACCATTTCTGAGATTCAAAGCAGCATCTGGTAATTTCAAATTCAGTTTATTGCAAGAACCACATCCTCCAATGCCAGAAACGTTATTCCCATTGTAAGTGATACAAGAAATCAAACATTTAAAACAACATTTCCAATACTTGGGATGTCTTGCAAGAGTTGTTACTGGCTTTTCAGAATCATCACTGTGGGGTGTTGCTAGCAATAACAACAAGTTCAGGAACTGATCTTAAAACTAATTGTTTGTGGCAATGTGCTTGTGTGGAGGAGTGGGGATATGATTGTCAAGAGAGATTTAATATTATTTGTGAAGGGATTGCCTGATTTTTTCCCAGCTCTGACTGGTAAAAACTCTTCTTTTGTTAGTTAAGATTTATGAAGATTTACGCAGATCAACAAGGATTTATTTAGAACAATAACATCTGTGTGTTTTACGAGCACAGTGGCATGTATTAAGAAAGCTGATCAATTGCACTGTTACTGATCAAACATATATTGATACTTACATCAATATTGACAGGCTCTATTGTATTGATGTGCACATTGGGTGCCGAAGACGAGCGGTCTCGTTGCCCAAATTGATTCCGATGGTCTTCATCTGCTGGTCGGAAGGGCTGTGGGATTGGAATGGATTTTGAAGGAGAAGGACTAGGGAGAATTGGTGGTCTGAGAAACAAAGTCAAGGAAAAAGAGGATTTAGGGGTACAAATGGTTTCACATATTCTATAGTGGGTGTGGCAAAACCTTTTCTTTTCAATTATGATATATATAAAAAGATCATTTCTTTACTAGGCCAGTATAAAGACCCAATCAAAACCAATTTATATTTAACTGTCTATTCTCCCCTAGGATTAATTGTAACTAATCCCTGCTGTGTGAACTCCCTGATTACAAAACGGTGAAACAGAATGTTCTGGGGTTAAAGCATAAACAATCTTTACTGCATCTAGTTACCTGTGTTAATCCCTTTATGCTAGGAATCAATGAGGCTAGATGTGCATTGCAGAGAATGGGCTGCTCCACAGCTTCTTATACTAAGGGGCAAATGTGGTACCCCTTTCTTAATGGTAACCCAATGAGAACTAAAGGTGATGTACTACATCAGTGACCTGCGTTTGAATGATCTTGCAGAATACAGTGCATATAAGAATATGACTGCTGCACAGTAGAGATGGACTGAAAACTATAAGTTAGCAAAGGTAACAATGTTATGGCTGTCATTGGAATTGAAATTATTAGTATCAAACTAAAAATAAAAATACTAACTTTTAACCTCTGTCTTCAGCAAATCACTTAGAACAATTAAATATTTTTAAACACTACTTATAAATATTACAATCACTGAATTGGAGAGTTTTGACCTGAAACATACAGTTCAGAATATTTAGATCCGTTTTTGAGGAAAAGTAGCTGTTGCAGGTCATTAAAATCCCGTTAAAACCTTCACATTTGATTTGTGGAGTTCTGTGTCATTTACTTAACAAAGAAAATATCTACATGTGCCTATCTTTTTATCAGTAAAAAGGCAAGATGTCACTTATCTTGGTATTCTGATGAAGGGTAGTAAAACAATACTTGTCTATTATTCAATTCAAGGTCAATCATTGCTGGGTCTGTTGGTAAGTTTTAATAGATTTAGGCAAAAAGTCAATGAGAAACGTTTGCTTTTCTTCTTCAAAGGTAACTTTACACTTATAGCACACTTGATAGCAGGTAACAGTCAATTTGAAGTAATTGCAAATATGGCTTCTCATAACAGAGCAGTCCTCCAGTCTGGAGACTGATAGATGAGTGAACCACAACCACAAAGGCTAGCATAGCGAAGGGCTTTAAAAGTGGAGGCAAAGGACAAAGCAGCATGCAGCACCAACAAAGTTCTATCATGTCCCCTTTAAATAAATTCTTTCTAATCTTTTGTTCATTGATCTTTAGGGGCAACAGCACCCTCAACAGAGACAGTGATTTTTTTTATTTTTAACCCAAGGAGGATATCTTGAAGTCTACCTTATGGGCAGAGCCATATTTATCCCATTTTTCATTAGAGATTCTATATAGTTTAGCATAGGCCCTGGAAATAGATGGCTTCTTTCAATTAAATTACTGTGCATTCACTACCCTTCTCCAAAAAGCTAAGCATTGGGGAAGTACAATCTGTCTTGATTTTCTTTTCCTTCTGGGGAACATTTGCAAGGGAATAAGGGACCCTGAGTTTTCCCATCTACGATAGCCTGCATCATTTACTTTAAGACAGTGGTACTCTGACCTCAGTATCCCTCTATGTGTTGATTAAAGGCTGCTAGGTGTACTTTCAGTGAACTAAGAGATAGTCCTGATTTCCATTTTGAGAACAGCAGATGTCGGGGAAATTTGCTTGGAATTACATCAAATCTGAAACCTGGTCCACTTTTGCAGGTACGTATGACGAGTAGCCAATTTCCTACTGTGTAGTAATACTTTCTGTACCTTCTCAGAGCAGGATGTTTCTATGCGCTGAACCATGAAGGAGCCAGGCCTTGAGACAGAGTATCTGCAGTTTGTGGGGGAGTGTGTGTCTTTTGTTCTGCAAGAGGAGGTATGGAGTGGGCTGAAGAGGGGCTGGCAAACACCTTGCCAGCTGCGACAGGTAAGGGTACCACAGCAATCAGTATGACATTTGCTCTCTCTTACTTTTTACAGGAATTTTAATAATAAAGGGATGTATAGAAGGCCCTTATTCCATGAGAGAAGGAGAGCGTCCCCTAAGGAGTGTTCTCTGAGGCCTGCCCTGGAGCAGTAGGATGGAGATTTCTTGTTCAGGTTAAGTGGCAAATAAGTCTATGGTCTGTGTCCCCACCATCGGAATATGTCGTGTAGTACTTCTGAGTTCATCTCCCATTCGTGGTCATGTGGGAACCTGTTGCTGAGACTGTCTGAAGTCAGGTTCTGTACTCCTGGAAGGTACAACACTGATATTGTGAACCTGTAGGAAAGGCACCAGGTTCCATAGCTAAGGTACTTTTGTGCAAAGGGAGGGTAATCTGGTGCCCCCCTTGTTTATGTAATGCAGTACATGCCTGCTATGTTGTCTTTTATGACCCCGTATGTGTACTTCTGATCAGCGGAAGGAAGGAAGCGCATCTGACTGCTCTGAGTTGAAAGAGGATGATGTATAGACTTGTCTCCATGGATGACCACTTGCCCTTTGTCATGGGGTTGTTGAGATGTGCGCACTACCCTATGAGGGATGCATCAATGGTGAGTAGTAATGATGGGGAAGTTTCCAAGAAGGGGATCCCTGTGCAGACATTTGTTGGGTCCTTCCACTTGTCCAGGGAGTGTTTGACTTTGGTGGGCAGCAAGAGAGGTTTGTCTAATCCAGTGGTACCCAATCTTTTTGTCTGGCAGGCGCCAGACCAAGGACCGTGGTGGCAGTGGAGCATCCGCCGAAATGCCGCCGATTTCCACGGCATTTCGGCAGCGACACGTTGGGGACCCTTGGTCTAATCTGTCTCTGTTCGGCCTGTAAACTGAGCAGAACCACACCTGGAGACACTTCATGTGAAGCCTGGCATGAGTTATCAGGGACCTGCCTGCAGCCATATGCCCCAGAAGTTGTAGGCAGTGTCCCTAGCCTCCGTTTGCCAGAAGCTGGGAATGAGCAACTGGGGATGGATCACTTAATGAATACCTGTTCTGTTCATTCCCTCTGGGGCACCTGGCACTGGCCACTCTCAGAAGACAGGATATGGAGCTAAATGGACCTCTGGTCTGACCCAATAGGGCCATTTTTATGTTCTTATGAGAAGCGTTGTTTACTGTGGCACAGATGCAGCAAACTGGTGCTGTGATGCACTTCCAGGACTCATAAAGGAGAGGAGTAGTTTATGTGCCAAATTCTGAAAGTCTGCTGCTTCTCTGATGTTTGTGGTTAACTCTCAGTTTCCAGGCTATATGAGAAGAGAGTTCTTTCTGGGCGTACTGGGAGGTTTGTGACGTTATCCAGCACAGTATCTTCCCAGGCCCATATACTTATATTCCAGTCTTCCACTGTGGAGACCTTCAAATCAGTCATAAATAAAATATTAATGGCTTATATGGCAAATGCCTGGCACATCCCTACCCCTTAAGAGACATTACTTTAACTCCTATAACAATAGAAAACAGACTCTGTATTTCTACAGTGTGTTTGTGCTAAAAGGGAGGATGAAGTCCTGTTTTGATTTCTATTTTACTGACATCAATCTGCAGGAATTTCTGAGAGAGAGAAAAATAACGTTCACTCTCCCAAGAAAGAAGAGCATGCTTAAGTTATTGCACTGATGAGACATAGTCTAAGATTTAATCTTTAGCCCATTGTCACAAATAGCAACATTCCCATTGATTTCAAGTGATGCAAGTGTAGAACTGATAAATGAAATTGTTTTTAATTGTTCACTTTATTTATGTAACTTCTGTTAACCATTCACTACACTTGCCTACACTGTAACTTCTGTTCCATATTGTAATTCAAACCCCATTTTAAAACACTCACTCCATTTTGTAAAAGCTTCCTCCAACCTTCCTTTTTGCAAACCCTGCTGTAATCTTATTAGTTTAGTTTAGATGTGTGAATGAGGTATGTATGAATGATGGAATCAACCTCCAGCCCCAGCCTGTCCTGATGAGATAAAGTTCAAATACCAACGGCTGAAGACCTAGACAACAGCCCTAAACAAAGTAAGAAGCATCCACCTTAAAAAGAAAAGGACAACAGAAGGAAGATCAAAGCCAGGTCCAAGGCTGAAAGTCACGCCTGCAATTGATGGGTGATCAATCTAAACCCAGAGGCAGCGTGACACAGCAAGACCTATAGACTTTGAATCCAAACTAAAAGCCTATAAAAAAGAAGGGTGAGATGAGAAACTCTGGGTAACATTCTGCTGCCAACATGGAAGAACATCGGTGCCTGCCCAACAGAGATCCAGCTCAGCCTTGTGCCCAGCTTTCCTGGCCAGTTAGCTGCCACAAGCTACGAACCCAAGCTGCAAAATCAAGCCATGAACTTAAGCTATCTTCAGGACTGGTAACTATGCAGCAGCTGCAGAACACCATTAGGTATAATGTGAATGTGTGTGTGTGTGTGTGTATAGGTATTAGGTATAATGTGTGTGTATAAGAATTAAGATATTAGTTATTAGTCATAAATTGTTATCATAATAAATGTGGCATCTTTGCCTTGTCCCCTTTAATAAGATCCTGCTGGTTTTTACTGGTCTGATATAATTGGTACAACACAAGTTCGAGGCCACTGGGAACAGGAATGAAGCTCGGATATATGCCTGTAAATGACAATATTGCACAGATTTTACAGAACCACAACTCCCCTCATCTCCTCACACAATGTCCTCAAAATATCTAGAGGCCTGAAACATTTTTTTAAATATATAATTGTCTTTTAAAATTCTATTCCCCTTACAAATACCAAAGATGAATTGTCTATGTTTCCTTACACCCACCAATGTGACTTTTCATGTGCTTAAGGCTCTGTCTACCCAGGAAAGGTTTTTTGACATAGTTTTTCCCTCACCATAGTTATACAGATACAATAAAAGTGAAAGAGTGTATCCAACATTGCTCTGTCTAAAGTGGCTTATGCCACTTCGCCTGTGAGAAGCAGCATCTACACAGAACTATGATTTTTCAAAATAAGTGCCGTTTTCTGGGCTGGTATCTCAGGGTACAATTCTCTGGTGCTAGGCTCAATGCATTATAAGTTATTTATCATGGTAGATTGTGAGATTACCTACTAGAATTCTGGGACTTGGGTCAAATGCCCATGATTCCTTTCACTGTATGCCATAATTAGTCTGTTTTTCGCTAGCCAGCACCATTTTTTCAAAGTTTCAAACAAATTTTCACACTACAACCAGCCAGGATGCCGAGCACCTTGATCCTGACCATTATTAGGATTGCCAAGTGTCTGGTTTTCTGGTCAAAAAGGGGACCTGACAGCATCCCGTCAAATGTACTGACCAGACTCCAAAAGTCCTGTTACCGTGGTGCTGGGCAGAGGCACCAGGTCATCAACCTGCCTGCAAGCTCCTATCCAGCCAGGGCCACCTCCTACCTGCATCTTGTGGGCAGGCAAGCAGCAGACTCTGCAGCAGGCTGAAACTCCCAGCCCAGCCCTGGAGCAGAGGGAAGTGGAGAGAACCAAGCAATGAGGAAAAGAGAGGGGGGAGAGCAGGGGTTGGGCCTCAAGGGAAGGCGAAGGGCAGGGGGAGAGCCTCAGGGGGTCTGATTTTTAGAAATAAGTGGCAACCCTAATTAACACAAACAAGGCACTCCAGATGTACTGGCAATCAAGCAGGTGGCTTTGAAGGAGATGGAAGATCGCTAGAGCTCTGTGTTTTTCACAAATATGAAATAACATGAAATAAAACAAATAATGTATAAAAGAAAAGAAAATGAAAAAACTCATCCCGTAGTGGTGGTCCCTGTCCACAGGGTACGGCCTGGCTCCCCATTCAGGGCACGTGGTCACATCACCCAGAGCAGGGAGCCAGGCTCAGACCCTGCCGACCCTCAGAGCTGCTGCTGTGGGGTGAGTGCAGGGCAGCCTTGGCCAGGACTTCCCACTGCAGGAGGGCAAGAATACCCTTTCCCCTTAAGCCAGACTTGACCCCTCTCCCTCCATGTGGATAAAATGGATATCACAAACAATGTCAGGCAAGTATCAGAGGGTAGCCGTGTTAGTCTGGATCTGTAAAAGCAGCAAAGAATCCTGTGGCACCTTATAGACTAACAGACGTTTTGGAGCATGAGCTTTCGTGGGTGAATACCCACTTCCTCAGATGCATGTCAGGCAGATACTACTAGAGAAGGAGCAGCTACTTCTGCACATTTTCTGTGACAGGCTTTACTCAGTGCAACATTACTTGTGGCCCCAGCCAGTCAGCACCTACCAGTGGGCTGGGACAGTGCTGCAATCCTTCAGGACACAGAAGGGCGCTTTCCTAGGAATCTGTCTAGAACTCAAACTGGAGTTGCAATACTGGACCACCACAATGAGTGTCCCCCCCTTAACATGGAGAACTATGTGGCCACTGCGAAATGGAAGGTCGCCACTTCCAATTGTACCAGTCAGTAACTAACCAGTTTGGTGTGGCTAAATTGACACTAGAGAGACTTTTGGAACACTATGAATACCCAGAAAGGATGCCTCAATCAAATGTCCCTGTGGTCCAGGGAACTAGGTCACAGGTGCAATGTGCTATTTGAGAGCAGGGTGCAGGTGAGGAAAATAGACATAATGTACTGAATGAAATGAATGCAAAGTAGCTTATACAGTTTGTGAATTAATTTTATTAGGAATGCATATTGGTAGGAAGAGCTGGCTGAAAAACTTCACTGATACAAGTACAATAGTAAACAAAACTACTGATTTAACACAAGAAAATTCTTTTTAAGTTTGCGCTAAAAGGTATAAAGTGAATATATATTTCTTTAGGGACTCAAAAATGTGTAGGTGGGGATCGTTGGTGTTCTCTCCTTGTCTTGGGGGTTGAATGGAGTGGGGAACGGTCTCTCTCTTGCAGTTGGGGAATGAAAGGGGGCTCCCAATACACTGTGATCTTAATAGGCGGCAGCACAGGATTAAGTTAGAGTGTTACACAGGAATATAGCGTAACACTGTTCTCCAGCAAATATGTCTCCTTCTGCATCATGTCCAACATTTTTTCCTGCATCTCCCTTTCTCTGGTCAGTCAGTCCAAGTGCTCTCTTGACAACTCCTCAGCATATGCCCTGTTGTCCTCTCTCTCACTCCCGTCCTGCAGCACAAATCTTTCCCTCCATTCTTTGGGTTTTTTGCCCTCTGCTGGGTCTCATTCATGAGGTCACCAAACATCTTCGTCTTCTCTCGCTACCCTCTGAGGATTGCCAGGAATTCAGCTATTGGTAATACCCCATTCAATGTGGGCTATGCCATGCCACAGGCTAGGAGAACAGAGAAACCATACACGTAGTTACTATACCAATATAATAGCCACAAATGACAAAATGTTACTTCTCTCCAAATTTTCTCAATTTTAGAATTCCATTCCTTTGAGTTCTTCCCAGCCTGGGGTACACTTGGATATAATACTTTTTTGACGTTATTTGCCCTCAAGTGGGGTCCCCTGCAGTATGGTGTAGTAGTGCCCTTTAAATTAAAACTATCCTTACATTTTGTGTATGTGTGTTTGCTTGTCTGGGGATGGGGGAATGGAAGGCATGTGTGTTCCCATGAGACAGGCTAATTGTTTGTAGAACTCTGCAGCCTGCCCTTACATTGGTGGGTATTACTCTGAGGCATGTTCAGAAAGCAAAGGACAACCAGGAAGATATGTAGCATCGTTATTTGTTATTGGTCACTGAGCTGATGCAGGAGGGAAGCATTACCTACATGAGTCTCTCTGGGACGGCAGCAATATCTTGTAATGTCTGTGTCAAAACTATATCACTATCTTTGCTTACAAGTCTTATTTCTAATTCTAAACCATCTGATCAGCATAAAGCACACTACAAAATAAACAGAATTTTGCAGCTGTGATGCATATCCTGAACTGGCTTTACCAATACAATGTATTGCAATAAATGATTGCTCTGTGAAAAGCTTACATGCCTTTTATAACGCCTGCCACCACATATGCCTTCAAGTCTATGTAATAAATACAATTTTTAAATCTGAAATGTCTAAAAGAACTTCTAGTGGCCAATTTATCTTGTTCACCTTCGCATATACGAGAAAACTCAAGGCTATGTCTAAACTATGGTCTTACATGAATTTTCTACTATGTCTTGCTTTTTCGTTGCCTACATTGGAAGCAATTTGTTTTTACATTTTTCTCTCTGCTATCTAGTCACCAGTGTAGTGCCATTTGGTTGGTAGCGGGTGGGGGCAGAGATGGTTGAGGGATAGAGAATTTAACATCAAGCCTCATGAGGAAGAAGTGATGTGGTGTGTTTTGGTCTATGGGCACGGGATTAAACATGGAGGAGAAAAGCTACTTTTAACAATTTGTATTTTCAGTTTGTGTTTCCAGCTTCCTTGCTGTTGGGACCAGAGAAAAGCTGAGTAAGCCAAGGAGTAAGGGTGCTGCAAAGAGATGGACACGTCTGCCATTGTTATAGCAACATCCACCAGACATGGCATCGCACAGCCAGCACCTAGAAGAAAGGTTTCCAAATCCCCCTAAGCAGGCACTAACGGGATGGATAATAGTAATATAGCACTCAGTACTTACTGGATGAAATCCCCTCTGCAGCATTCTGATTCTAGCTCTCTGGCACGGTCCCTGGGGGTGTATCAAGCTGGGTTTCTGTTAAAGAGAACTTGGCTGCACAGGGGAAATCCCTCCTGGTCAGGTGTCCATGGTTGCCTGTGTAGTTTCCAAAGGTGTGTCTGTTTTATTATGGACCATGGCTCAGCTGCCAACATATCCCGGGGTTCTGTGGTGGCCTCTTGGGCAAAAATCCACTCCAGCTCTTCACAGCATACATATGTGATGGGATCATTAACAGAGGTCTTGTTTTTATCTTTAGCATTTTTAGTTATTCTGAATCAGCTGCTTGCTTTGGCACAGCTGCTTGCTTTGGCACAGCATTTGCTCTGCTAGCTGCTGGTGGATCTTGGCATTCTGGTGATTACTGGATAGATGAGAGTAAACATATTCTTCTCTCCACAGGGCAAGGCAGTACAGCATTCCCTGATGGGAACATGCAGAAGTACAGAGCACGGTGGCTGGAAAGGATTTGGTGTCTGTGAATTTATCACAAGCTGGCATCGCAAACAGATGGATATGGGTACATGTCAGTGTTTAAACAGAGGGGGGACATCCAGTCAAGAGGACCCCAAAGCACAGGTAGCCAGCAGGCCAATGTAGATGTGAAGTAATGTGCAGGTAGGAATGGTAGTGGGAGGACTACCTGAAGCAGTGTTGTTCATCTGAAATGGAGATGTGTCCATACAAACCATACACTGCTATAACTCATTCTGAAATAAAGTTATGTTGCTTCAAAGCAAATTAGTTATAGCTGGATAAGATGCAAAATAAAGCAAAAAGAGAGCATTTGTGTGTGGATGCAAAGCAATTTATACTGAAAAAACCTAAAGATATATCAAAAAACTTTCCAGTTTAGACCAGGCCTGCATTACCACTAAAGGCAAAAAAGTACAACTAAGGTCCCAATCCTGCAAACATTTATGCATATACTTCACTTCAAACATGTGACTAGTTCCCACTGAAATCAGTGGTACTACTGGTGAACTTAAAAGTTGAGCACATGTGCAAGTATTAGCAAGATAGGGACGTAATTATGCAGGTGAGCGAAGGGGCTCTGAAGCAATACTCAGAATACATCAAGGCAAACAGTACTAAAACGTCAAGTCATTAAGCAGCAGGAGTAAGGTCCTACCCAATAGGATCTGATGGGGGCACTGAGGAGTACGATCCAGATGCTTGGGTGGTCTCTCCTAAGGAGGCCTCCTCCTGCGATATTGGGTGGTGTTCAAAAAACTTGGAGACAAACAGCAAACTGTGAGGCAAGAACAAAAACAAAACAAAAACAAACCTAACTTGTGCAAAACCCAGAAGGTTCACAACATAATATGCACAGAAGAAAAAAAAAATCCTGTATCAAATTCTAAATTTTAGACTAGAGAATGCACTGGTAGACGAGCCTGCATGTTTTCACAAGCTGTTAGTTAACTGAAAGGGAGCAAGAGTTAGTGCTTTGAACACTATTTTGTCTAAAATTACTTTGACCTCTGAGTGCTAGAAATTGTAAAAACCTAGTTTCTAAGCAGTGTAAAAGCAGGCAACTTATACCTTTGTGTTAAATCACAGTAATTTATAAAGAAGACTGTGATGTAACCTTATATGGAAGGTGGTAGTATAATATTAAAAAGGGACTTTCAAATGGGGCTATGACAATGATAAAACAACTGCACCCACAACTCTTAGTTCATCATCTGGAAGAGGCCAGGGAAATTGTGATGAATGCAAGCTGGAAGTAAAGCTTAAAAAACATTTGGAAGCCTTCCCTAATGGGGAAGTCTTTTTAAATGGTTTTACTTGGCCCTGTTGGAACTGATAGGTACTAAGATCACTACAGATTGAGCAGAAACCTTGGTTAAGAGTCCTGGTACAGAACAAATTGAGTATAAAAATTCAAGAACAAATGCATATTGAAACATTCTGCACTTTTCTTGATTCTGCTTGATACTTTTTATCCAGGTATATAAAAACCACCAGCGGGTTTTATTTTTCAACCAAGCCTGCAGTAAAACAAATGTCAACTTTGTCTAATTGATCAAGTAAGTCCAATGTTATTTGAGAGCAAATTAACAGTAGCTGACCAAAGATAATACACCTGCATCTAAACACATTTAAGTGAGTCACTATCATTCCCCTCGTAAGGAAATTTTTTTGACTGGATAACAACATATGTGACCAGTGCAAAGTTTATCTTGCTGAATCAAGATTTCAGCCCTCCTATTCATCTTCTAAGAAAGAGTTTCACAGTACAAACAGAAAACTTGAACTGGTTATCTGAACCAGCACTGAGAAAATAAGAACTGTATACTCTCACTGAAACAGCTTCGCTATTGTATTTTCTCAGACACTTCTCTTGACTTTTTCAGTCACATCTGTCAACTAGTTTTTGTGTCATATAAAGAAACTCGACAAAAGTCTCAATTAAAGAACACAGGAGTTTTGATTACTTACTCAAGTTGGTCATAATTAACACACATCAGTGGCACCTCTGTACTACAGCGCTGGTGAAATTTATAACCACAAGTCTGGCATCGAAATCCCTGGAAAAGCAGCTTTCGACAAAAGTCACAGAATGCTAAAGTGAAGAATGTCTTTCGTACCTGTAGTGTTGAAAACAAACAGATAGATAGTTAGATACTTTTGTAATCTGACAGGGCTCTATGTTTCCACTAAGATATTACTGTCATCTTGCCCTGGAAGAAACACATACAACTCTCTTTTTTGATCATGGAAATATACTTTTATATACAATAAGCAAAGAGTATTATTTTAAACACATAAAGATCTTATATTTGAAGTAATCTTAGTTATAAAGCATTATGGCATCCTCTCAACTTCTCATGAGACTAATATAAACACTCTACAAAGTATACTGAGTAATAAAACTGGAATGAGAATTTAGGACAAAGTTTTCAAAATTTGGTGCCTAGTTAGTCACCCAAATCCATACTTAAGCATCTAGACAGAAGTAGCTAGATTTTCAGAGGTGCGCATAACCATACTTCAGTAGGAGCGCAGAAGCATTTGGCACCTTTGGTAATCAGACTGCTTCATTTAGCTGCCTAAATATGGATTTAAAGTGGCTAACTTTAGCATCCAAGTTTGAACATTTTGATCTTTAGCCTCTAAGTGCCCCTAAGATTCCCTCCATCAGAATTAATGTGCATCATTCCATGAGCAGTAAAGACAATGGCCACAGGATTGTGAAGCAAAGTCAAAAGTATCCCTGTGTAACTGTAAAAGAAGCAACACTATTTCAAAGATATGACTCTTGAAGGCATTCAAAATGATTGAAGGAGAAAACAACTCAAAGATATTTAAACAGAATGTCTCAAAACACCTTGTACATAGTGGATTTGAGAGAAGGCCTGTTTTAGAGGGTTTTGTTTATCTTTATCAGATAACCCCTTTCCTCAAAATCAGAGGATTGGAAACTTTCAAATGGTTTATAATTAGACTTAGAGGGTTTAGATTTTTATTGGTAAATGTCAGTAAACATCAATGTCACCACACACACAAAACCATTGAAAAAATATTTCCATTATTAATTATTTCAATTTACAGACAGGCAAAGTAAGAAAAATGCTGCTTGAGAACTTATTAGAGTTTGATTTAAGGATATTTACCTTGTATATTTTGACATGTGACATTGACAATGTGTTTTAACAGTAATAAAGCTTTAACTTTTTGAATCTCAACATCTACTACCATTAAATAATTATTGTCTGACCAACCCCACTCATGAAAGCTCCCATAATTTCCCACAACTTAAATTTTTATCAAACTTAATATCATCAATTTGGGCTTGAATAGGGACGGAGAGTGGCTGGCTCACTATAAAAGCAATTTTCCCTCTCTTGGTATTGACACCTCCTCATCAATTATTGGGAGTGGACCAGATCCACCCTGACTGAACTGGCCTTGTCAACATTGGTTCTCCACTTGTAAGATAACTCCTTTCTCTTCATGTGCCAATATATTTATGCCCTTATCTGTAATTTTCACTCCATGCATCTGAAGAAGTGGGGTTTTTTACCCACAAAAGCTTATGCCCAAATAAATCAGTTAATCTTTAAGATGCCACCGGACTCCTCATTGTTTTTGTGGATACAGATTAACATAGCTACCCCTCTGATACTAAGCCTTCCTTGGCTCTAGTAAAGTTCTCTGGTCCAATGGAGCAGCTGGCCCACATTTCAGGTCTCAGTAAACCTAACTTCTGTTCATTCCAATTTGGAAGGACAATTGAATGTAGGGGTTGAAACAGCCATTGCCTACACTTAAATGTTGCATATGGTTTATTTCTTGGGCACAGTGTGAATGAAGTTTGCCACCTATCATACAGTGTGGACAACAGGACTACGTGGCATTGAGCAGACTGCTGGCTGGTTGTACTAATATCCTGAGGGACATCATACTTCCGAGTTCTAGAGAAAGAGTTCTTTTTAATGACCAGAAATGTTCCAGACTTAAACCCTTTCTGTGCAAAAATAAACATCGATGTTATCCATCACAATTATAAAAAAAAATAAATCAAATTCTACACAGCTTATTTATAATTTTGTTTAATAAAACCTGGAAATGTTTGTAATTGTTAAAAAAGAAGAAGCTACACTACAGAGCCACACTACAAGACACAAAACTTGTGTTCTATTTTGGTTCCCCCACCTTAAAAACACAACTAACCTAAAAGTAACACAAGCAAGATTTCCTGTAAGTAACAATCAAAAGTTTTAAAGGATGATGTCCAGAAATTTTTATAATCGCTTGTATGCATTAATTTAACAGTCCACTGTTTGTATAATACATCCTAAGCCTAAAAATCAAATGGCTTTTATTTAGATTTTGCACTTTTCCATGTGGTAAATGTTATTTCCAGGTCTGTGTATGGACCTAGAATGATCCAGAGGGCTTCTGTTAAATAGCTTCCATTCATGCAGCACCTCATCGGGTCAAAACATATTTGTGCACCGGCATCACTGATGATGTCAGCATAGTTCTCGGAATATGGTTCATTATTTAATTGCTGCTGCGGAGTCAGCAGGGAAGCACAGAACACATTTTATAAATACAACTATACAAAAATAGCAGATTATTACCACCACTCTGCAATGCAGTGGTGACTTAAAATGTTAAGGAAAGACAAGTTGTGTTTATTTTAATGTCAATTATCTCAACTGCAATAAGATTTAGTTCATCTGAGTCTGTTGGATTAAAAACCTCTTATGCAACAACCTTCCCCACCACAGATACAAATGTTTGTTCAAAAACAGACACAGTTATTTTGATTTAAAATGTTCAAAAGTAGATTCAACTCTAGTCAACGTTTTAGACAGTTCATAATACAAAGTACGTACAAAATTGTGTGTGGTAAGTGGCACATTCTCCAAGACTTCCACGTGCAACTCCTCTCCTGTGAGCCAGGAAATGTCAGTGTCCCAGCCAATGGGCTTCTTCTCTCTGAAGTGTAAACAAGCCCTTTATGGTTACCAACCTGCAAACCCTTGCAAACATTATGCTAAAGATGTGAAAAGTTGCTATCGAGAGGATAGTGGTATTGTGGGAGGTCTGCTATTCAGTCTTCCACTGTTAGAAATTTAAATGGCAAGAAATTAATCTGAGTTTACCCCCAAATAATTGCATCACTCTTGGACAAACATCAGCTTCAGCAAAGATCTACAACTGCAGAGAATGACTGGTCCTTTGGGTCCAAAATTGACAGATACTATTCTATCCATTCAAAGAAAAAGAGTACTTGTGTGACAATTTGTCCCCATTTTGTATACAGTATTGTAGTATCTGTATCAGTCCCAGGATATTAGAGAGACAAGGGGGGTGAGGTAATATCTTTTATTGGACTAACTTCTGTTGGTGAGCAAGAAAAGTTTTCAAGCCACAGAGAGCTCTTCTTCAGGTCTTGGAAATGTACTCAGAGGTCACAACTAAATACAAAGTCGAACAGATAGTTTAGCATAAGTAGTTAGAACATATTCACCTTGAATGGCCTCTTAGATTATGTGCTAACTACTTATGCTAAACTATCTATTCAATCTTTTATTTAAGGGTGACACCCTGAGTACCTTTCTCAGACCTGAGGAAGAGCTCTGTGTAACTTGAAAGCTTGTCTTTCTCTCCAACAGAAGTTGATCCAATAAAAGATATTACTTCCCCTACTTTGTCTCTCTAATTTGTCCCCACAACAGACTTTCAGAGGGCTTACTAATTTGGGGGAATGGTAGGATTTTAATTAGAAGTTTAATGATGGAAACTCATTTTAAGAGCTATTCATGTAAATCCTGCGTCTAACAAAGTTTTACTTTGAAACCCAGCTCAGGTAAAACCAAATAAAAGTTAAAAATTCAAAACAACTCTACTTCATAGTTTAAAACCAGATGTTTTCATATAGTTTTGCAGCTAAAACAGACTTCAAGGATAACAGCTTGTTGCATTCTGTTAGATATTTCCCCATAAACTTTTCATATGTCATAGCCTTCTAGGCATGGTTTTGTGGCTATCACCCCATATTTTGAGTTGGCCCAAACCATTCTAGCACAAACTAAATAGTTCATTCTGAATTTAGTGAGACTGATTTTAACCTTCAGTGTTGGATGGAATTGGCCCATGCTGTATACTCCTAGAAAGAACCCTGATAGCGTAAAATAACCACACCCCACATCAACCATACCCATCTTGTATTCTGTAAACAGCACAGCATTCTGGGATAAGACCCCTCATCATCAGAGCTTTCTTTAGACTGTCCCGGACTGTCACCCCACATCTTGCTGGAACCTGCAAGGTCAAATATAAGACATAAGCATTAGAGGAAGAGATTACAATTCACTCTCATGGTTGAAGCAAACTAAAAAGTATACAAAATGTTCAAAGTGCCACAATTTTCATTTTTACAGCACTTCACAGAATCCTAAATATTAATTTCTCAAAGTACTTTGCATATTGTGGACATTATGTAAACTGCATACAAACCACACCATTATGAATTCCATATCAATCCAAGCTCAGCAAATTTGACACCATCAGCTCAGGATTAAACAAAGACTGTGAATGGCTTGCCAACTACAAAACCAGTTTCTCCTCCCTTGGTTTTCACACCTCAACTGCTAGAACAGGGCCTCATCCTCCCTGATTGAACTAACCTCGTTATCTCTAGCTTGCTTCTTGCTTGCATATATATACCTGCCCCTGGAAATTTCCACTACATGCATCCGACGAAGTGGCTATTTACTCACGAAAGCTCATGCTCCAAAACATCTGTTAGTCTATAAGGTGCCATAGGATTATTTGCTGCTTTTAACCTAAATTTCTAAGGACATTTGAGAGAGAAAACTTGAGTGGACCGAGTGACCTTCTATCCTTATCCATTTTGCAACAGAGATGGCGGAGAGATAGGTAACTAAAAGCTATTTATATATATGATAATTACAGTACAAGCTCTTCAAAATTAAGTGGAGTGATGTGTCATTTAGAACTAAAAATAAACAGGCAATAGGCGTGGATGAATTAGCTTGAACTGGACTACTTGCCACAAGTTTATAAAATTCATTACAACAAATATTGAAATAAGATACAGATCTCTTCAATGGAAAATACCAACTTCAAATCTAGTCAATTTAAAAAGAGAAAAAAAGAGTTAATAGTGGTGGCTGGTAACACATCTGTCCTTGAGGCCCCTGCCAATATTTGTGATTCTACAGACACATTTTCCTATTTGTAAAGAATATTTTTCTTTCCCCTTTTGCTGTTTGACCCCCATGAGCAAAGAGTAGTTGAATACAAAGGAAACAGATTAAAACTGACCAAACACAAAATACTGTGAAGTACACAAACTATACAGTTCTCTAATACAATTTTTCCTCTAATCTCTTCCAGTTCAGTGATCTTCGGTGTTTCCTGTAACAGTAGTAAAGCTTTTTTTTTTTTTTTTTTTTTTTAAAGCAAACTGTGATTTTTATTTGACAGTGTTCCTTAAGCAATCAAAAAAAAGGATAAGACATATTAGAGTGACTAAACATATCAAACACTACCATTTCAATACTTCTGGTGCTATTTGCTGAACAGGGTTTCATTTGCTGGTATATACACCAATACTTTCCCTTCTGCTCATCCCTGGTATTTTATTTTTTCTGTAATGACGCCATTCCATGCTAGGAAGCTCCTCAGCCTTAACTAACCAAAAAGCCAGTCGGACCCCATGAAATGAAATTATTTATAGCCTATCTGGGGCCCGATCCAAAGCCCACTGAAGTCAATAGAAGTCTTTCCATAGACTTTAAAGGACTTTGGATCAAGGCTCAGTTGAGCAGCTAACATTTAAAAATTCTAAATGTAGACAGAAGCCTGTGTCTCCTACTTAAAGATAACAATGACAATCCTCTTCAAGGGCTTGTCTACATCACAAAGTTGCAGCGCTGGTGAGGGGGTTACAGCGCTGCAACTTAGGAGGTGTACACATCTGCAGGGCATCACCAGTGCTGCAACTCCGTTTACAGCGCTGGCCGTACTCCCGTTTTGTCTCGGGTGTAGAGGATCCAGCGCTGGTGATCCAGAGCTGGCAATCAAGTGTAGACACTTACCAGCGCTTTTCTTGACCTCCGTGGAATAAGCAGGTATCCCAGCATACCTGAGGAAGCCTCTCTGGTAATCAAGGAGGTCTCCTTCCCCGCGGTTTGCTCCAGTGTTCTACGAATCCCCCCCCCAAGCGGGTCTCCTTCCCCGCGGTTTGCAGGGGGGTTCAGGGAACGCGAGAGCAAACCGCGGGGAAGCAGGTCTCCTTCCCCGGTTTGCTCTCGCGTTCCCCGAACCCCCGTGCAAGCAGGTCTCCTTCCCTGCGGTTTGCTCTCGCGTTCCCCGAACCCCCGTGCAAGCAGGTCTCCTTCCCTGTGGTTTGCAGGGGGGTTCGGGGAACGCGAGAGCAAACCGCGGGGAAGCAGATCTCCTTCCCCGGTTTGCTCTCGTGTTCCCCGAACCCCCCTTGAAGCCGCCCAACAGCGCTGCAGTGTGGCCACATCTAACACCACTTGCAGCGCTGGTTGCTGTAAGTGTGGCCACTCTGCAGCGCTGGCCCTATACAGCTGTACTAATACAGCTGTAACAACCAGCGCTGCAAAATTGTAGATGTAGACATACCCCAAATGTCCTTGTGAATGCCACTTTACTGAGGTTACACTACTAATTGCATTTCTATGACTCTAGGTATATGCTCTCCTAGAAGGAAGAAATGGAAGTGACCTTTTCGGTCCCTATCCCTCTCCCTGTCGATGTACAATTGTTCCTTACAGTACATTTTATCTAGTCTATTTTAAAAGTTCAAAGAAATGGGGCTTCCAGTACTTCTTTTGTAGAAACTATTTTACAGGCAAATGTGTGTCAAAGTTTCTCTCGCTATACAGCCTAAACCTTCCCTTCCATAAATCCACTCCATTATTCCAAAAATACACCATTTATCCAACCTCCCCCTCTATAGTGTTTACATCCCACCCGTCAATTATTTGTAGAATTATGTTCTCTCTCCTCTCCACCCCCATGTACTTGTTACTTAGCCAAATTGTTACAGGTGGGACTGGTAGCACAGCCTATTATTAAGGTTGTCCAACACTTCCCATTATAAGACCCTGAGTTCAAGTGCTCATAACATTGCTAAACTTTAACTGTTTGGGTTGAAATTTTCCTTGCTAGGTATCTGCCTCATGCTGATTTTGACTGGAAAATTTCAACCAAAATGGGTTAACCATTTCCAAGAGGGCAGCTAGGGAAAAATATATTATGCCCAGGTTTTAAAAAATTGACACTTTTTCTTTGAAATGCTCTAGCATTGGACCAGGGACTTGAAATTTGGCAGGGGGTGGCCTTTGTCAGGGCTGTGCCTTTTGCCATCCCTGTGAAAACTCACCCAAATTTGGCCAAGTTATAAGCCTTTGAAAAAAATCACAGTTGACACCTGCTCACTAAAGATTTACTAGAGCTTAATACCTAAAATCTCCAAAAATTCTGTCCTCACTGAGCATGCTCCATCACCTTCCAGCTTCTCATGCTGACCAAACTGTGCATGCACCATCCCCACAGAGCAAATGAGCATGCTCCAGCCCAGGGGGTTCAGAAGGCTTTACCTGTAATAGCTGTTCTGGTCTGGGAACACGGAGCCTGTCTATCCTGTGCTCTGTGATCCTCCTGGTGGCATCTAGACAGTGTGGAGGAGGAAGCTAGCTGACTTAAGTGCAGAGGGGATAAGGGAAGGGGTTGATTGGGACAAGGAGTTTAGTAGGACTAGGGGGACAGAGGGAGGGAGAGAAACTGTGGGCTTGGCTATACTCAAAACTCCAAAGCGCTGCCACGGGAGTGCTCCCGTGGCAGCGCTTTGAACTGCGAGTGTGGTCACAGCGCCAATGCTGGGAGAGAGCTCTTCCAGTGCTGCAGGTACTCCACCTCCCTGTGGGGTTTAGCTTGCAGCACTGGGAGCCACGCTCCCAGCCCTGGGGCACTGTTTACACTGGCGCTTTGCAGCGCTGTAACTTGCTACGTTCAGGGGGTATTTTTTTCACACCCAAGTGAGAAAGTTGCAGCGCTGTAAAGCGCCAGTGTAGCCAAGGCCTGTGACTG
The DNA here is from genome assembly GCF_007399415.2 of Gopherus evgoodei. Lineage (NCBI taxonomy): Eukaryota > Metazoa > Chordata > Testudines > Testudinidae > Gopherus > Gopherus evgoodei. The sequence goes on along the minus strand of NC_044322.1, from coordinate 259,410,779 downwards.
GGATTTGGAGGAGGGAGACTGGGTCTGGTCTAGCAAGGATATAGGGAAAGAATAGGGCAGGCTAGGACTGGGTGGGTGACAAGGTAGGGGAGGCTGGGACTGGGAGCTGTAGGGGGTAGACACTAGGACTGGGAGCCACTGAGGAAAGGGAGGTGGGGGAGAAAACAGGACTGGGAGCTAATTGGCTGGGGGAAACCTAGCTGGTTTCCATTAAAATTTTTGAATGATTTGGCATGTTCCCACAGAATGTTTCAATTCCATCAAATCAAACCTTTCTGACAGAAAACTGCTCACCGGAAAGTTTCAGACCAGCTCTAATCCATACCCTTATATTCCTATCCAAGACAGGCTGAACTAAATTTTGATTTTGGATTCAATGAGACTACATAAAATGCTTTATTAAAATTTACATATCTACCACTTTCCTTTCTTATCCATTTATTCTGCAATTATATAAAAATAAACTACGTTAGTTTGGCAATATTTATTTCTTATAAACTCAGGCTGCACATTGCTCATGTTTGTATTATTTCCAGAAGTCTAGTGATTTATTTTTTCTGAATTTAAGTTACTTATATGCACTCTTCCCAACAGTGCAGTTTGAGACAATCTTGAGTAAAACAAGAAGAGACATTTAACTGGCCAGTTCTCGTTCTCAGACTCAGCTAATATTTTTTAATCAAGGATAAATAGAATAGTTGCTGGGACAAATTATTTTCTTACATAAGCTGTAGGAGAAGGTGCTGAATATATATTATAAGTGAACACTGCAGAGTTAAGGCTGTGTAGATTGTGAGCTGCATTAAGTACTTAATAAAAAGTAAGTTACATCATTTTTAACAAATGACTCAGTTTAACCCATTTGATACACTTTTCATCAAACATTCAGGAAAGTATTTAGCCATGTGCCTAGCTTTAAGGATGTAATAGTCCCAATGAAATGAACAGGATTACTTGTGCTTAAAAACCTTCCTGAATCAGGGCTGTAGTTCAAATTAATCTGTTTAGACAATCAGTTGTTCCATTTCTCAGTTCTTTTGTTCTTATCCACTTTTGCAAATATTTGATATGTGTATTTGCGACCATATGGCTGAAAATACATTTATTAACTGGAGTCACAAGGATCTAAGCAGGTGTCTAGAAATGCTTTATTTCACTAAATCTGTGTTCAATTCCAGTAACACTGTAATAAGAGGATATGGGGCTATATCCCTGAAATAACTCTTGCATCAATTTTCTAACATCAGACCTTTCACTTTGGGAAATTCCCAGGAGATAGAAAGCTGGTTCCATGCTGTTAAGCAAAACTGTATGATGGGTTATTTTGCTGCATGAAAGCAAAAAGAACATATGCTACTGAGTGCACTGAGACATGGACTCTTGGATGGAAGCTCCATCCAAACTGCTCATTTGATATTTGGGGGCTTTGAATTTGAAGGGTCTTTGGTTGGCTCATGAGGAGAGGGAACAGGATCAGAGAGGAGATCAGACAAATAGGCAGCAATCAGGAAGGGAAGTACTGTAGGGCTCTTATAAGATTAGGTTTTCCCTCTGGGAGTAAGAAACAAAAGGGTTACTGAAAGCTATTGTAATGTTTCTTTTATGTTTAATCAGGTTAAATAAACGTTGAGTGGTTTTTCAAACCCAGAAGTCAGAGACCATAGTAGTTTTGAAGAAATCTACATGGCCCTGAAAGCAGAGTTAGGAGAAGCAGCCAGGATCACCCAATATTCACAGGCAAGCATCCTGAGAGGAAGCTGAGGGTTAGTGCCCTAGAGCCACTGGTGTTGAACAAGGCCTGGCCCCAGGAAGGGGCAGATCATGACACACACCATGGTATCCTTTTAGTATTTTACTATGAACTGTGTCAATTTTGTTTGCAAGACTGGCATGCCAAAAGTAAAATGAGTTTACTTACCCGTAACTGGAGATTCTTCGAGATGCATGGTCCCTATTTATATTCCACTGAGGGTATGTGCATGCACCACGTGCCCAGAGCTGAAGCTTTTGAAAGCAGTACTGTTCGGTGGTCTGCGCACGTGCTCTGTGCCACCTTGCGGTCTCCTCTGAGGCAATAAAGGATGCAGTGGGCCGCTGGCATGTCCAGGTCCTTCTCTACTGCAGAGCTGTTGAATCCGGAGCAGAGGGGAAGGAATGTGAGTTTGGAATACAGATCAGGACCACACATCTTCAGTTACACGTAAGTAACTTCATTTTCTTCTTCGAGTGATGGTCCCTGTTGTATTCCAAAGAGGGTGATTAACAAGCAATGCCTATGTGGGAGGATTGTGCGAGGAAACTGTGGAATGGAGGACTTCTCCTCTGAACAAAGCGTCCGTCGCAGAATCATACATTACAGTGTGGCGTGTGGAAAAGGGGCGTACCAAACTCCACGTGGATGCCTTGCATATGTCTGCGAAGGGCACTTTGTGGAGTACAACTATAGTTACTGCTTGCACTCTCATGGAATAAGCCTGAATCTCTTCAGGCAGGGATCATCCCAATAACTGATAGCAGCACGTAATGAATCCCGAAACCCACTTGCAGATTCTCTGGGTGGAAATGGCTTGCCCTTTCATTCTCTCCACTATGGCAATGAAAAGTCATGGACATTTCTGAAAGGGCTTTGTCCGATCAAGATAAAAAGCCAATGCCCTTTGAACATCTAATGAGTGAACCTTCTTTACTCATTTGAGGCGTAAGGCTTGGGGAAGAAGGTAAGTAAATGTATGGGTTTATTGAGGTAGAATTGGGAAACCACCTTGGATAGGAACTAGGGGTGAAATTGTAAAGAGACCTGGTCTATATGGAAAGTGGTGAAGGGGAGGTTAACCATCATGGCTTCCAGTTCACCATCCCTCCTTCCTGATATAATGGTGATGAGCAAAATTACTTTCATGGAAAGGAGAGATAGTGAACATGAGGTCATAGATTTGAAGGGGGCAGACATCAACAGGGTGAGGCTTAGGTTAAGGTCCCATTGTGGGACAATAGGCTGAATGGGAGGATATTTTCACAGAAGGCCCTTCCAGAACCATACAGTCAATAGGTGGGTAAAGATTGAATGGCCGTCCACTAGCAGGTGAAAAGCACTAAGGGTATCTGCATGCACCTTAATGGAACTGAGGGCCAGTCCCAAGTCCCTCAGATAAAGGAAATATCCAAGAGTAGTGGGATGGCCACCGCTTTGGACAAGGCCCTTCCGAGTAGCCTAAGCAGTGAAATGCATCCATTTGGCTCAATATGAGAGTCTTGTGGACTCCTTCCTGCTGCTTCAGAGGACATCTTGCACTGCCAGTGAGCATTCCTGTGCTAGTGGAGGTGTCCATCCAAAAACCAAGCCATCAGATGAACAGTGTGCAGGTTAGGGTGTCTGAGTTTGCTGTTGTGTTGGGTCAGTAGCTCCAGAAACATCCAAATTGTGAGTGGAGGGTTGTTTGACATACAGAGGAGAACCGGGAGCCAAAATTGGCAAGGCCATTAGGGGGAAAATCAGGATGGCTGTTGCTTTCTCCCATCACTTGTGGTAGGAGGGGTAAAGGGTGAGGAGGCAAAATCTGTGAGATCCGACTAATCGAGGACTCGGGCATCCCCGTGATTGAGTTTCAAATCCTCCCCTTGAACAATACTGGGTGCATTTGGTATTGCTGTGGGATACAAAAAGATCCCTCACCGGGGTTCCTCGGCGATTAGAGAGTCCTGCAATTCCCATTCATGGTCAGTTGCAAAGTTTCTGCTGAGGACATCGGCAATCATGTTCCAGTAGGTAAGCTGCTATCAAAAGAATATGGCGTGTGATGCACCATTCTCAAAAGTGTATAGCTTTCACACACACAGCAGGCTCAAGATCTTGTCCCCCCCTTGTTTGTTTATGTAGAAGACTGTGGTGGTGGTGTTGTCTGACATGACAAAAACATATCGGTTCTAGATAGCTGACAGGATCACCTGGCAAGCATTGCATACTGCTCGGAGTTACAATATGTTTATGTGCATTTGGCCTCTCGTGTTGTCCAGGTGCCTTGTGTCATGCGGTCACCCATGTGGGCACCCCAGCCCGTGAGGAATGCGTCCATTATGGTAGTCACAGTGAGCAAGAATGGAAGGAAGGTCATCCTCAAGCAGACTTGTAGCAGGTTCATTCACCACTGGAGAGAGGAGAGAACTTCTGGTAGCATGTGGAGCAGAGTATGCATGGGTTGATGCATGGGGGAGTAGACTCTTTCCTGCCAGAGCTGAAGACACCATAGGTGTAGGCGAGTGAAGGCCATGACATATGTGCAGGCCGCCATGTGTCCCAAGACAGAGGCAGATTTTGGCCAAAACCAAAGGGTTGAAAGACATCAAAAGGTGATTAGTTCCCTCGTTGTCTGGAATCTTCCTTGGTAGATAAACTCGGGTGGAAGTCGCGTCTATGCAAGCTCCTATGAATTCCAGGGATTGTGTAGGGTTTAAAGTTGATTTTTCTACGTTTACGTTGACTTCCAAGGAGGAGAGGAGTAGAAGCAGTTGGGACGTTGATTCTGGGCCTCTTGTTTGGACCATCATGCTATCAGTCAGTCATTCAGATATGGAAAAACAAGGATTCCTTGATGTCTGAGATGGGCTGCCACCACCGAGAAAACTTTTGTGACTATTCGCGGGACAGTGGGGAGTCCAAACAGTAGGACCCTGTATCGAAGATGCTGAGGCCCCATCCCACTCCAACCTCAGGAACTTTCTGTGTGTTGGGTGTATATTGTTATGGAATTAGGCATCTCGCATATGGAGATCTGTAAACGATATGCCTTTTTCTAATGAGGGATTGATTGGTGCGAGAATGATGATGCAAAATTTTGGTTTGGAAAATCAAGCAGTTGAGGCATCGGACATCCAATATCGGTCTCCATCCTCCAGTCTTTGTGGGGACTAGGAAGTAGCTTGAATAAAGCCCTGTTCCCTGAAAGGAGTCTGGGATTAGCTCCACAGCTCCCCTCTGCAATAGGGAGTCGACCTAAAGTTGGAGTAGATCATCACATGGGTGTTCTATGCATGTGAATCGAGGAAGAGAGCAAGATGCGGGTGTCGCTGTAAACTCTATGATGTAGCCACTCTGGATAATATCTAGGATCCACTGCGCACTGTTATAGCTTTCCATGTTAACAGAAAGAGTTTGAGGCGACCCCTGAAGGGGGTAGACAAAATGAGCATCGGTGTATGGAGTGGTTGACCGCTTTCTAAAGACACTCAGAAAAACCACTTTTGTGATGTTTGGAGGTGTTGCATTGATGGGGTCTATGAATCTTAGGATGCTTTTGAGGAGGCTCACAGGTGCATTGGTGGTATAGCTGTGGGACCCTGTAACAATATGACTGGGGCTGGCGGCAGAATTTCCTCTTGAGTGCTGGTGTGAAGATACTGAGAAACCTTAAAGATAACAAGAGATCTTCTGATTGAAGAGAAGTGATTTGTCGAATGAGAAGTCTTCTGTAATGTTTTGCAACTCCCTGAGAAGCCAAAGGAGTGCTACCAGGATTCCCTTCTCCTGAAAATCCTCATTGCCAGGACATGGGAAGGCATGTCTGTGAAGTCCACTGCAGCCTGTACCATTAACCTGGCAAAAAAATTTCCTTCCTGCAAAACTGCCTGGAATTGGTTGCAATCTTGCAAGTGTAGCTTGTCTGTGAACTCAGCCAATCAGCCAAATATGATTTTGTTAACTTTGGGAATCAGGGCTAAGTAATTTGACACACAAAATTGGAGTCCTACCCAGAAGATCTTTCTGCCCATGAGGTCTAGGCTTTTACCCTCTCTATCGGATGGGGTGGTGTGGGGGTGTTTGTTGCTTCGAACACTCTGAAGTTGCCTCGATAACCAATGAGTTCGGTGGAGAATGAAAGAACAGGAACTCGGGCCTTTTGGTGTGGACATAGAATCTCTTCTCAGACTCTTCTAGGATGGGTGCACACGTGGCCAAGGTATGCCATACAGTGCATGCTGGTGGAAGATGGCATCGTTAATTGGTAGGGCCACCTTTGCTGGTACTGAAGTATACAAGATGTCAAGCAGCTAGTGTTGACTGCCTTGTACCTCCTCTCAGGAAATTTCCAGGGTATTGGCTATTCTCTGCAGCAATTCCTGGAACTGTCTATAGTTGTCCAGTGGGGAGGAGGGGCTGAACAGGTGGCTATGTCTGGAGAAGATGAGGGACGTCTCTCCGGAATTGTTGGTACCATAAGAATCAGGTTAATCAGTGTGTCATCCAACGCTATGTTGGAATGCTTACCTAACAAGAGTTGTGATGATGAAGTGGGGGAGTCCTCCTGATCCAAGTGGGATCATTTGAGGTTGTATATGGGGGCCACAAGCTGCAGTATGGCCAGCTCGGTTTACCCTACTGTTGCATAGCCTCTGACCATGGTACTGGATACCAACTCTGCAGGTAAGGCAAGGTGGGGAACTGACACAGTGCCATCAGAGCCTTCTAGCACTTGTGCTTCCAGAATGGGAGCGGTGGACCATGTCGGACAGCCATAGCGTCTGAATCAGAAGAGTCAGAAACCTCACCAAAAGGCTGTGCGGTCGGACCCACCAGAACAGTATGCTGCAGGAATATAGTGAGGGAAGGGTCCCTTTGACTGCTGATTGGATCAAGGATCATGGAGACTGTAGTCTCTCTAGTCTGAATAACTTGTGGGAACCCAAGGTGCTTCTGAGTCTCCCGGGGGTTCATGGTATCCGTTCTGCTGGAGGAGTCAGTATCGGGAACTGTATCTGTCTGGAGACCGATTGTTCTAGAAATGCTGGCGGAGTCGACAAGTCCATAGTCAGTACTGACGGATCTGGCAATCGGTGCAGCCATTTCTCGGTCTTGTGAGACTTAGAATGTGTGGTTCCTTCGTGGACAGAATCCATGGATGGTGCAGAGTCCTTCTTAGACTTGGAGGAAGACTTATTGCCATGCTTATGGGCATGCTTCCTTGGTTTGGCTCCAATGCAGGGTCCCTAGCAAGAGTATTCATGGAGTCTGATGGAGGCTCTGCAGTAGGGGGTGTTCTTCACCTGTTCAGGCTGATGTATGGTGGGGTTACAGGACAGGATCTGATGCCAGTCCCATGGCAACTTCCATAAGGTGTTTCCTGAGGTGGAGAGTCCAGTTCTCCCAAGTACGGGCAGGAAAGGAAAGGCAGATATTGCACCCAGACATGATGTGGGCTTCCCCATGCAGCACAAACAGCACTGGTGCTCGTCACTGAGGAAAACAAGCAAGGGCAGTACGCACAGTTTTTGAGCCCCTGTATCTTCAGTATAATCCAGTACCCAGGCCCAGGTACGGGGTGGGGGGAAGCGTTACAGTTTGGTGGGAAGCACCACCAAAGCCAAGTCCTACATCAGATACGAAAAGGAAGAATTGAACAGAAAACAAAAACAAAATAAAAACATTCCAGAACAACAAATCTAAGCTATGAACAGTACTAAGGATAGTTCTGAAAAGTTTTGGAAAGTATGTTACAAGAACGAGAGGAGTAGACGCTCCAACTCAGACCATGCAGTGGTGAGAAGGAACTGGAGATGCTGGCAGCCACCTGTGTCCTTTATCACCTCGGGTGAGACCACAAGGCACCCCAGGACACATGTGTGGACCGCCAAACAGTACTACTTTCAAGAGTTCCAGCACCAGGCACATGGTGCATGCACATAGCCCTCAGTGGAATAAAATAAGGACCAAGACTCCAAGAAGAATCAAAATTTCTACTAGTATTCACTCCAAGAGAGAGAAGTTATAATGCCAGCCACTGTCAGCTGTACAGTCTTCCTCCAATCCTCAGGAGTGAGCTGCTGGCTCATTTCTTTCTCCCAATTTAACTTTATTGTGTCAATGTTGATCTGAAGTTCTGTAGAAAAAAGTGAATGCAGTTTGGCTATTTCTTTTTCTTTTTTTTTTTTTTTTTTTTTTTACCAGAGATATAACTATCTCGTCATTTCAAAGTATTTCTAAATCTGATAAGGTTCAACAAGGACAAGTGCTTGACAGAGTCCTGCACTTAGGACGGAAGAATACCAGGCACTGTTACAGGCTGGGGACCGACTGGCTAAGTGGCAGTTCAGCAAAAAAAGACCTGGGGATTACAGTGGATGAAAAGCTGGATATGAGTCAACAATGTGCCTTTGTTGCTAAGAAGGCTAATGGCACATGGGGCTACATTAGTAGGGGCATTGCCAGCAGATCGAGGCACTGGTGAGGTCACATCTGGAGTACTGCATCCAGTTTTGGGCCCCCCACTACAGAAAGGATGTGGACAAATTGGAGAGAATCCAGCAGAGCGCAACAGAAATGATTAGGAGGCTGGGGCACATGACTTACGAGGAAAGGCGGAGGAAACCTGGCTTCTAAAGTCTGCAGAAGAAAAGAGTAAGGGGAGATTTGATAGCAGCCTTCAACTACGTGAAGGAGGGGTTCCAAAGAGGATGGAGCTAAACTATTCTCAGTGGTGACAGATGACAGAACAAGGAGTAATGGTCTCAAGTTGCATTGGGAAGGTCTAGGTTGGATATTAGGAAAAACTATTTCACTGAGGGTGGCGAAGCACTGGACTGGGTTACCTAGGGAGGTGATTGAATCTCCATCCTTATAGGTTTTTAAGGCCCAGCTTGACAAAGCCCTGGCTGGGATGATTTAGTTAGGGTCGGTCCTGCTTTGAGCAGGGGGTTGGACTAGATGACTTGTTGAGGTCTCTTCCAACCCTAATCTTCTACGATTCTATTATATTTTTAAATACAAGGCCTGTTTTTCTAAATTTATATTTCTCATGAAATTGTATGAAAAATGTTAGCTCAGTTTTGTCAAATTTTATATATTTTAGTACCGTACATCTTGTGGAATTAGTTATATCTGGGATATTATAAGTGGTGGAGTCTATTTTGAAATATCACTAGGAAGTACTAGTTAGTCATACCTTGCCAAATTTTCAACACATGGGAAAGCCATGGATTCTCTCCTGTAAAATGGTGTGACACTAACATTTATTAGTCATACAAAATTCAGCTCATACTAGACCAGGTGTTTGTCTTTGGGGAAGGTGGGGGGATAGGAAAGGTATTGCTTAAAGTAACTACTTCTGCCTTCAAAACTTTCAGCTGTTTTCTTGCTAAAACCCCAAATCTGAGATCCAGTGGGCATTTATTTCTTATCCAGAGCTGTTCACAGGACATTTAGCCAATCATCTGTTAACAGCGGTGCAGGGTAAAATTGACTGCTCCCTGTTAAAAGAAAAAGTAAGGGTTTTGAACACTATGTGAAACACAGGAAACCTATAGAAATGTCCTCCATAAAATTAGAAGGAAGGCAGCTTTTCCCCATTGGATCTTGGGGTCGGCCTTTATGTTCTAACCTCCAGCAAAAGCACCAGTTTAAGAAAATAAAAATTCTTAAAACAGCATCAATGTTCACAAAAAGAGTATGGGGGAATTGTTCCACTGTAGTGACACAAACCCTCTTCCAAGGCAAAGCTGAATAGAACTGATCTGCTTTGCAAGATTTAACATTCTATTAATCATGCTTCTGAGCTATTTATAGATAGTGGAATCAATTACTAGCGATGGTTATTCCACATCGTCATCATGAAGCAGTCATTTGTTTAATAGAAGGGAATATTTTATGGTGCCAAAGGTGTAGGAAAACCCAGGAGTAGTTTAGTATAATAGAATGGTGTTAGAGTCCTATAAGAGCAAAGCATACCACAGGCCCGTCACGTCTGGAACTGATTGCTGATAGCTGCCATGTCTTCATGTCATTCATTCTGCAAACTAACATGCTATGGTTCGGGGGGGGGGAGGGTTGTTTATTTGTTTCGGTTGTTTTTTTATGGGGCGGGGGAAGGGGGTTGTTTTTAACCACAGCTGCACACATTCCAGATCTTCATTCAGCTGTCCCAATGATACTCAGGTCCATTCTGTGAGCCAATATCATAAGTAAGATCTCAGTACAGTAGGAGTAATTCATATTTTTCCCTCTCGTATGCATTACTGTGGATTTAACACCACTGAATGTCAGCTGCCATTCACATTACCCATTCACAGAGCCCAGTTAGGTGCCTCTCAAGGTGCTTTCCTCACAGTCTTCCCCAGATCTGAAGTACCTACATTTTGTGCCAAGTATACATTTAACTTTACTCCTCAGCTCCTTTTGAGAAATTAATAAATATGTTAACAGGTTTCAGAGTGGTAGCCATGTTAATCTACATCAGCAAAAACAACAAGGAGTCCTAGAGACCAAAGTGCCATTAGGACTCCTTTTTTTAAAAAAAAATATGTTAAATAAGTCTTATTGATCAACTGAGGCACCGCACAGCTAACCTTTTGCCATGATGAAAAATGACCATTTATTCATACTCTGAGTTATTTGAGTTTAGTCATCCAGCAATCTCATAACATTCCATCCACTGCCTTCTTCATTCTATTCGGCTTAACAGTAGCCATCACTTTACCCAGGGTTGATAGCAGTACCTCTTCAGTTCGTGCATGAAGATCACTCTTTTTTGGCAATACCACGCTGATACCATTTTCCAGTCTTTTGGCACCTGTGCTTTCACTCATATATTTCATTTAAGACTCTTGCTAGCTGCTCAATCAGAATTTTGACTGCTACCTTGAATACCTCTGCTTAAATTCTATCAACTCCAGGGGCTTTCCCGTTTGTAACCTTTGATAGCTGTTTTAATTTCATCAGATGTTAATGGTCCCTCTTCTATTTCTAACTTAGCTTTGGCATTTCTCTCAAACCTATGCAGCAATTATCCAGATAGATTAGGCTGTGAACAAATATTCACTCTTTGACAGATAATCAAAAATGCTACTGTTTGGCAAAAACCCACCTTAATCAACTTTAAGAAAGCATTCAATAGTGTTCACAGAGAGACCCTGTGAAATATGGCTAGAAGCTGTGGAATACCAGGCAAGCTGATCAACATCATAAGTCATTTATATGATGGAAGCAGACATGCAATCAGATCGGATACAGACTTGGCTGAGTGGTTCAATACTGTGACTGGAGTTAGACAAGAGTGCATGTTAATACCAATCCTCTGTGTTAGCAACAGACTGGGTGATAAAGCGGGCAACAAAAGGCATGTTGGTGGTGTACAATGGGTGTGCAGATATGAATTACACAACCTTGAGTTTGCTACCAACATTACTGTACTAAGTATAATGTAGAAAGGAATGATTTCACTTACATCAGAGGTAGAATAAGAAGCAGCAAAAATTGGATTGAAAATAAAAAACAGAAAACTAAGGTTATGAAGATAAGAAACTGCACAATAGATGCAAGAGTGTATACAGAAAAGAAATCAAACAGGTAGAAGTGTTCTATTATCTGGGGAGCGTGATGACATTTGAAGGTGGCTATGATAAAGTTATTCATACAAAATTAGGAAAAGCAAACACTACTTTTAGAAGGATGAACAACAACATCTGTTCATACAGAGGTCTCCATACCAAACTAAAGGCCAGATTATACGATGTGATTATACTTCGCATGCTACTGTACGGAGTAGAGAGGTGGCTAACAAAGAGAGAGTGGAGGCTGACCATCACAGATGGCTGAGGAAGGTATTACACATTTTATGGAAAGAAAATATCAAAGAAAGAAGTCTCAGGTGGCTGGGATATTTACACTATATGGAAAATGGCAAACATGTTAAGCAAGCATTCAATTGGGTACCCGAGGGAGGAAAGAAAAAGGGAAGAAGGCCAAGGAAGAACTGTCAGAAGTCAGTAACATAAGATATTGAATGAACTGGTATCACTTGGGAAGAATTACTACAACTAGTGAGCAACTATTATCGATGGAAGAACTGGATTGCCCAATGTGTAAGAAGTACAGGAACTCCTAAGGGACTAAGGAGAAACCTGGATAGATTGACAGTATAAGTTCTATTGAAGGATTAGTGCAGCAAGATCAATAAATTTATCTGGAACTTACTGGTGCATTTTACCCAATATGTTCACATTATATGTATCATGTAAATTATAACCAACAGTATTCAGATCCGTTTTGTAAGTCTTCATTGCCACAGACTGCACAAGAACTCCAATTTCAATATTTGATTGATAAATGTGTGGGTAGTTGTAATTGGATTAATCCCATTAGGTTCTGCCAGTCAAAAAGAAGGTGAGTAGTGGTAAGAAACTAATTTATTCAACTGTCTGAAACTTCCAAGAAGGAAGAGTTCCTCACACTTGACAGGTGAAACCAGTAGGACTACTTGAATGCCTGTAGAAACTCAATGGTTACAGTTTGCAAACTTTGAGGCGTATCAAACTCAGAACACAGACTGCAGAAAGCAAAATGCAAATTTAGAGGCAAAGTAGGACAAATATATTATGGATAACTTAATTTCCTAAAGCTTGCTCAAAGAAATTTAGGAACAGAATAGCAGAAAGGATCCAACTATGTACTGCATAAAATTAGCCTACTATGTCAATCACTTAGGTACTAGCAAAAAGCAAGATCTGGTTCTCCCAGTTTTCACACCCCCAGGGAAGAGGAGCAAATCAAATGGTCCTTCTACTGTAATTAGAGGGTTGGTGTTCTAATTTACAGACAGGTATGACAAAAGTCAGAACTCTGAGGTTATGTCTACATCTACAATTTTGCAGCGCTGGTTGTTACAGCTGTATTAGTACAGCTGTATAGGGCCAGCGCTGCAGAGTGGTCACACTTACAGCAACCAGCGCTGCAAGTGGTGTTAGATGTGGCCACACTGCAGCGCTGTTGGGCGGCTTCAAGGGGGGTTAGGGGAACGCGAGAGCAAACCGCGGGGAAGCAGGTCTCCTTCCCCGCGGTTTGCTCCAGTGTTCCCCGAACACACGCCCCCCCCAAGCAGGTCTCCTTCCCCGCGGTTTGTTCTCGCGTTCCCCGAACCCCCGTGCAAGCAGGTCTCCTTCCCAGCGGTTTGCTGTCGCGTTCCCCGAACCCCCGTGCAAGCAGGTCTCCTTCCCAGCGGTTTGCTCCGGTGTTCCCCGAACCCCCCTGCAAGCAGGTCTCCTTCCCAGCGGTGTGCTGTCGCGTTCCCCGAACCCCCGTGCAAGCAGGTCTCCTTCCCAGCGGTTTGCTCCGGTGTTCCCCGAACCCCCCTGCAAGCAGGTCTCCTTCCCAGCGGTTTGCTCCGGTGTTTTTTGAACCCCCGTGCAAGTAGATCTCCTTCCCCGCGGTGTGCTGTCGCGTTCCCCGAACCCCCCTGCAAACCGCGGGGAAGGAGACCTGCTTCCCCACGGTTTGCTCTCGCGTCCCCCGAACCCCCCTGCAAACCGCGGGGAAGGAGATCTGCTTGCACGGGGGTTAGGGGAACGCGAGAGCAAACCGCGGGGAAGGAGACCTGCTTCCCCGCGGTTTGCTCTCGCGTTCCCCGAACCCCCCTGCAAACCGCGGGGAAGGAGACCTGCTTGATTACCAGAGAGGCTTCCTCTGGTATGCTGGGATACCTGTTTATTCCACGGAGGTCAAGAAAAATGCTGGTGAGTGTTTACACCTGATCACCAGCGCTGGATCCTCTACACCCGAGTTTCAACGGGTGTACGGCCAGCGCTGCAAACAGGGAGTTGCAGCGCTGGTGATGCCCTGCAGATGTGTACACCTCCTAAGTTGCAGCGCTATAACTCCCTCACCAGCGCTGCAACTTTGTGGCGTAGACAAGGCCTGAGTAACAAACACTGTTGTCCCTGTGCAGAACAGCACTCACACTCCTATTTAGTTTTCTGAATTACTAAATGCCTTAGGGATAAAAGAAAAGTCTAGGAAACAGTCTCATGTTGCCTGGTATTTTGTATATATTGCATTGCCTTTGTTGCTGTGATTAACTTGTGTTATTTTAAATACAGAAACCCGTGATATTTATATACACACAAAATGGTGGTGTGTTAAAAGTTTTATGGGTGTAAGTGTGCAATGATTACTATGCAGATCATCTACAACAAGTACCATGAGAAACCACACTAATCTGTGATTAACAGAAAGCTTTTCTGTATCAACATATGGTCAGCAAAATCTAAGCTTTCATTACAAAAAAGTTTCTATTCCTTACAGTTGAAGAAAATTTTCCAAACATAAACTGAATGTAAATGGAGGTAGTTCTGTCCTAAATCTGCAGATAGACAGTCCAAGTGACTCTGATTCTCATAAGCTTTTCCCAAGCAGAAGAGTGAAAACTATAGGCAGTAGCAAGGGCGGGAGGCACTGGAGCTACTTGTTAGAGAGAACCATGTAGCAAAGTGGGGAAGGTAGAACTTAGACATCCAAGTATCCTTGCAGAAGCCAAGAAAATAAAACAGGGATCAGCAATCTTTCAGAAGTGCTGTGCTGAGTCTGCATTTATTCACTCTAATTTAAGGTTTCGCGTGCCAGTAATACCTTTTAATGTTTTTAGAAGGTCTGTTTCTCTAAGTCTATAATATACAACTAAGCTATTGTTGTATGTAAAGTAAATAAGGGTTCTAAAATGTTTAAGAAGCTTCATTTAAAATTAAATTAAAATGCAGATCTCCCCAGACTGGTGGCCAGGACTCTGGCAGTGTGAGTGCTACTGAAAATCAGCTCGCGTGCTGCCTTTGGCACATGTGCCGTAGGCTGCTTACCCCTGGAATAAAAGGAGGAATATAAGGCAGAAATGGTGTGAGAAAAATTGTTCCGTCCCCCTTCCAGTAGCCAAAGGAGGCTGGGGCAAAGGAAACAGACTTCAAATTCAGACAAAAAGCAATAAGGGGGGGGAAAAACTGGAGGTCTCAAGTAAGTTTCAGAGATACCACTGCTGGTTCGAAATGTAGCAGCCTCACCCATTTCCAGCAGCTTGAAGCTGGCAGGAGGAGGGGGAAGCAGTTGGATTTGACAATAGGGCCTTCGGTCTTTCATTTCATTCTGAGGCTAGGAACATTGATCTGTCCCGAAGTGTCTACCACTGAAGTCAGCAGGAGTCCTTCCACTGTCTTCACTGATTTATGGATCAGGCTCAAGTTGTCTGGTAAATTTTCCAGGCCCCAGGAATGGATCCCTCAAGGGCTATAAGTGTTAGAATGGAGGTGGACAGAGTTGAAAGAAATTGATGGCATGAATTAGAAGAGGCACGGTGCATATTCCATAAACAAAATCTATCTGAAAGGGATTAAGTTTAGTTAAGTGCAAAATCTGCCTCCCAATGCAAAATGATAAAAGCAAAAATCCGCTAAATTACAGGACATCTCTTAACCATACAGTGTATTTCCACCGATGGTGACTGACTCCTTTTTTTTCCCGACAAGGAACCTTCTTCATCCTGCAGCCCAACACACCTTAACCTTCCCAGCAGCATAATACAAAACTTCAGTAAGCAAATGTTCAGCTTTAACACGCACACACATTAACCATCTGATGGGTCACTCTAAAGGTATGTCTATAGCTCAAGCGAAGGTGTGACTAACACACACAGGCATACCCATTCTAGCTTTAATCTAGATAGCGTGAGTAACAGTAGGATAGATGTGGTGGCATGAACTACCAACCCATGTACATACTCTGGCTCCCCAGGTGGCTTAAACTCTGGTCACTAGTCCATGCCACCTTGCCTATGCTATAGTATTGTTACCTGGGCTAGTTAGATCAAAGCTAGCAGGGATATGCCTACCCCTGCTATAATTACACTTTAAAGTGGTGTGGAGACATACTCAAGAATCCTAGAGAAAGTATAAGGTCACCACCAAAGTCTTGTCTTAGGTGAGGAGACTAATATTAATATGTAGCATTACCTTATCTGCTGTAAAAGCAGCAAAGAATCCTGTGGCACCTGATAGACTAACAGATGTTTTGGAGCATGAGCTTTCATGGGTGAATACCCACTTCGTCAGATGCATGTAGTGGAAATTTCCAGGGGCAGGTATATATATGCAAGCAAGCTAGAGATAACGAGGATAGTTTAATCAGGGAGCATGAGGCCCTGTTCTAGCAGTTGAGGTATGAAAACCAAGGGAGGAGAAACTGGTTTTGTAGTTGGCAAGCCATTTACAGTCTTTGTTTAATCCTGAGCTGATGGTGTCAAATTTGCAGATGAACTGAAGCTCAGCAGTTTCTCTTTGAAGTCTGGTCCCAAAGTTTTTTTGCTGCAGGATGGCCACCTTAAGGTCTGCTATAGTGTGGCCAGGGAGGTTGAAGTGTTCTCCTACAGGTTTTTGTATATTGCCATTTCTAATATCTGATTTGTGTCCATTTACCCTTTTCTGTAGAGATTGTCCAGTTTGGCCGATGTACATAGCAGAGGGGCATTGCTGGCATATATTACATTGGTGGACGTGTAGGTGAATGAACCGGTGATGGTGTGGCTGATCTGGTTAGGTCCTGTGATGGTGTCGCTGGTGTAGATATGTGGGCAGAGTTGGCATCGAGGTTTGTTGCATGGATTGGTTCCTGAGCTAGAGTTACTATGGTGCGGTGTGCAGTTGCTGGTGAGAGTGTTTCAGGTTGGCAGGTTGTCTGTGGGCACGGACTGGCCTGCCACCCAAGGCTGTGAAAGTGTGGGATCGTTGTCCAGGATGGGTTGTAGATCTCTGATGATGCATTGGAGGGGTTTTAGCTGGGGACTGTATGTGATGGCCAGTGGAGTCCTGTTGGTTTCTTTCTTGGGTTTGTCTTGAAGTAGGAGGCTTCTGGGTACACGCCTGGCTCTGTTGATCTGTTTCCTTATTTCCTTGTGTGGGTATTGTAGTTTTGAGAGTGCTTGGTGGAGATTTTGTAGGTGTTGGTCTCTGTCTGAGGGGTTAGAGCAGGTACGGTTGTACCTCAGTGCTTGGCTGTAGACAATGGATCGTGTGATGTGCCCGGAATGGAAGCTGGAGGCATGAAGGTAGACATAGCGGTCGGTAGGTTTTCAGTATAGGGTGGTGTTAATGTGACCATTGCTTATTTGCACCGTGGTGTCTAGGAAGTGGACCTCCCGTGTAGATTGGTCCAGGCTGAGGCTGAGGGTGGGGTGGAAGCTGTTGAAATCGTGGTGGAATTTTTCCCAGAGTCTCCTTCCCATGGGTCCAGATGATGAAGATGTCATCAGTGTAGAGAAGGGGCATGAGTGCCTACCTTCTTGCCTCCAGCTTCCATCCCGGGCACATCACACGATCCATTGTCTACAGCCAAGCACTGAGGTACAACCGTACCTGCTCTAACCCCTCAGACAGAGACCAACACCTACAAAATCTCCACCAAGCACTCTCAAAACTACAATACCCGCACAAGGAAATAAGGAAACAGATCAACAGAGCCAGACGTGTACCCAGAAGCCTCCTACTGCAAGACAAACCCAAGAAAGAAACCAACAAGACTCCACTGGCCATCACATACAGTCCCCAGCTAAAACCCCTCCAACGCATCATCAGAGATCTACAATCCATCCTGGACAACGATCCCACACTTTCACAGGCCTTGGGTGGCAGGCCAGTCCGTGCCCACAGACAACCTGCCAACCTGAAACATATTCTCACCAGTAACTGCACACCGCACCATAGTAACTCTAGCTCAGGAACCAATCCACGCAACAAACCTCGATGCCAACTCTGCCCACATATCTACACCAGCGACACCATCACAGGACCTAACCAGATCAGCCACACCATCACCGGTTCATTCACCTGCACGTCCACCAATGTAATATACGCCATCATATGCCAGCAATGCCCCTCTGCTATGTACATTGGCCAAACTGGACAGTCTCTACGGAAAAGGATAAATGCACACAAATCAGATATTAGAAATGGCAATATACAAAAACCTGTAGGAGAACACTTCAACCTCCCTGGCCACACTATAGCAGACCTTAAGGTGGCCATCCTGCAGCAAAAAAACTTTGGGACCAGACTTCAAAGAGAAACTGCTGAGCTTCAGTTCATCTGCAAATTTGACACCATCAGCTCAGGATTAAACAAAGACTGTGAATGGTTTGCCAACCACAAAACCAGTTTCTCCTCCCTTGGTTTTCATACCTCAACTGCTAGAACAGGGCCTCATCCTCCCTGATTGAATTAACCTCGTTATCTCTAGCTTGCTTGCATATATATACCTGCCCCTGGAAATTTCCACTACACGCATCTGATGAACTGGGTATTCACCCATGAAAGCTCATGCTCCAAAATGTCTGTTAGTCTATAAGGTGCCACAGGATTCTTTGCTGCTTTTACAGATCCAGACTAACACGGCTACTCCTCTGATACTTATCTGCTGGAGAATGAATCACAGAATCATACAATTGTAGGACTGGTAAGAACGTCAAGAAGTTATCTAGACCAATCCCCTACACTCATGGCAGGACTAAATATTATTAAGACCAGCATTTCTCAAACTAGGGTCTGTGGACCCCTAGGGGGTCCTTGAGGATACCCCAGGGGGTCCGCAGGCCCCGCTGATCAACTTCTCCCCCTCCCTCCCAGCGCCTCCTGCACGCTAAAAGTCTGGTGGCGCAGCGGGGCTAAGGCAGGCTCCCTATCTGCCCTAGCTCCGTGTCAATCCCGGAAGTGACCAGCATGTCCCTGGGGGAGGGGAGCAGGGGGTCTCTGCATGCTGCCCCCACCTTGAGCACTGACTCCCCAGCTCCCATTGGCCGGAAACTGCAGCCAATGGGAGAGGCAGAGTCAGTGCATGAAGGCAGGGGCAGCGTGCAGAGACCCCTTCCCCCATGACCCAGGAGCCGCTGCTAGAGAGATGTGCAGGTCTTTTTCAGGGCAGCCCAAGGTAAGCGCTGCCCAGCCAGAGCCTGCACCCCACACTGCCTCCCACATCCAATCCCCCTCCCAAAGCCTGCACACCCTCCTGCACCCCAAATCCCTGCCTGCCTCACCCTGGTGAAAGAGTGAGGGAGGGCCAGCAATGGAGGGAGGGTGTATGGACTGAGTGGGGGGCAGGGGAAGAGGCCTTGGTGAACGAGAGAGGGCAAGGGCTGAGGGGGGCTGGGGTTGGCAATCCCCCAAAAAATTTAAATCAAAATTGGAGTCCTCGGGTTGCTAAACTTTGAGAACCATTGATCTAGGTCATCCCTGACAGCTGTTTGTCTGATCTGCTCTTAAAAATCTTTATTGATTCAGATTCCACAACGTCCCTAGGCAATTTCTTCTAGTGCTTAACTACCCTGACAGAAAGTTTTTCCTAATGCCCAACCTACACCACCCTTGCTGCAGTTTAAGCCCATTGCCTCTTGTCCTATCCACAGAGGTTAAGAAAAACAATTTTTCTCCCATCTCCTTGTAACAACCTTTTATGTACTTGAAAACTGTTATGTACCCCTTCCGTCTCCTCTTCTCCAGATTAAACAAAACCAAATTTTTTCAATCTTCCCTCATAGGTAATCTTTTCTAGACCTTTAAATCATTTTTACTGCTCTTCTCTGGACTTTCTCGAATTTCTCCACGTCTTTCCTGAAATGTGATGCCCAGAACTGAACACAATACTCCAGTTAAGGCCTAATCAGCATGGAAGAATTACTTCTTCTGTCTTGTTTACAATACTTCTGCTAATACACTCCAGAATGGTATTTGCTTTTTTTTGCAACAGTGTTACACAGTTCACTCATATTTAGCTTGTGATATACTATGACCCCCAGATTCCTTTCCGCAGTACTCCTTGGTAGGCAGTAATTTCGTATTTTGTATGTGTGCAACTGACCGTTCCGTCCTAAGTGGAGTACTATGCATTTGTCCTTATTGAATTTCATCTTATTTACTTCAGACCATTTCTCCAGTTTGTCCAGATCATTTTGAATTTTAATTCTATCCTCCAAAGCACTTACAACCCCTCCCAGCTTGGTATCGTCCACAAACTGTGTAAATATCCTCTCTATGCCATTATCTAAATCATTCATGAAGATATTGAACAGAACCAGACCCAGAACTGATCCTTGCAGGACCCCACTCAATATGCCCTTCCAGCATGACTGTGAACCACTGATAATTACTCTCTGGAAATGGTTTTTGAACTAGTTATGCACCCACCTTATAGTAGGGTGACCAGATGTCCCGATTTATAGGGACAGTCCTGATATTTGGGCCTTTTTCTTATATATGTGCCTATTACCCCACACACACTGTCCCGATTTTTCATGCTTGCTATCTGGGCACCCTACCTTATAGTACAGAGGTGGACAAACTATGGCCCATGGGCCACATCCGGCCCACTGGACCCTCCTGCTTGGCCACTGAGCGACTAGCCGGGGAAGATGGCCAGCCCCCAGCCCCTCCCCTGCTGTTCACCCTCCCCCACAGCCTCAGCTCACCCTGATGCCGGTGCAGTACCCTGGGCAGTGGGTGCGAGTTACTGGGGCTGCGGCTGTAGCGCCGCCAGCCACCAGTGCTCCAGGCAACACTGTAAGGTAGCAGAGAGTGGGGGCGGGGTGTGGAAAGAGGGCAGAGGAGTTCAGGGAAGTGGGCAGGGGTGTTGATAGGGGTCAGGGGTGATCAGAGGACAGGGAACCAGGAGTTGGATGGGGCATGGGTCCCGGGGGGGCAATCAGGAAGGAGCAGGGGGGGTTGGATGGAGAGATGGGGGGCAGTCAGGGGACAGGGAGGAAGGGGTGGCCCTGGGGGGGCCATCAGGAATGAGAGGGAGGGTTGGATGGGGCAACGGGGGGCAGTCAGGGGACAGGGAGTGGGAGGGGAGGTGGATAGGGCAGGGGTACCAGGGGGCTGTCAGGGAACAGGGGGGTTGGATGGGGCAGGAGTCCCGGGGGGGAGGGGGCAGACAGGGGGGTGGGGTCTGGGCCACAACCCCCTCCCCTAACCAGCCCTCCATTCAATTTCCAATACCCGATGTGGCCCTCAGGCCAAAAAATTTGCCTGCCCTTGTTATAGTAGCTCCATCTAGATTGTATTTCCTTAGTTTGCTTATGAGAAAGTCATGTGAAACAGTATCAAAAGCCTTACTAAAGTCAAGATATATCGCATCTACCACTTCCCCCTCTCCACAAGGTTTATAACACTGTCAAAGAAAGTTATAAGGAAGCTTATTTTCCAGGTGTTTGCAAATTGATTGTTTAATTATTTGCTCCATTATCTTTCCAGATATTGAACTTAAGTTGACTGGTCTGTAATTCTCCAGTCATTTGCCTTTTTTATAGATTGGCACTATATTTTCCAGTCCTCTGGAATCTCTCCTGTTTTCCATAACTTTTCAAAGATAATTGCTAATGGCTTAGACAGCGCCTAACTCAGCTCCTTGAGTATTCTAGGATGTATTTCATCAGGCCCTGGTCACTTGAAAACATCTAACTTGTCAAAGTAATTTTTAACTTGTTCTTTCCTTATTTTAGCCTCTGATCCTACCTCATTTTCACTGGCATTCACTATGATAGATGTCCAAATGCTACTAACCATTTGTTGAAAACTGAAAAAGTCATTTAGTATTTCTATCATTTCCACATTTCCTCCTGTTGTTTTTCCCCCTCATTGAGTAATGGGCCTACCCTGCCCTTGGTCTTCCTCTTGCTTCTAATGTATTTGTAGAATGATCTGTTGTTACCCTTCATGTCTTTAGGTAGTTTAATCTCATTTTGTGCCTTGACCTTCCTAATTTTGTGCCTACATACCTGTGTTATTTGTGAATGTGATGAAAGAGAAGAGGGAAAATAATTGTCAATAACTTTAAATGCAACCTAACTTCTTCAAACCTGCATTCATCACTACCCAGCAATGAGTTTTAACTATAAAGTCTAAACAAGCCAGCCTTTTATTAGCAACAGTGTGGATTGGTTTAAATCAAAGGGATCTAAATCACCAATTTTAATAATGAATTAAGCCATTAGTTTTAATTGTGTTTTGCATTTGTACCTTAGATATTTCCCTATCATTGGTGAATAACCCTTAAAACACATTAATTTGCAACTAAGTATACCCTCTACATTAAATTTGGTGCTTCTTGTTAACCGGAGGATACAATATATTTATACACATTTACTTGAGCCAACATATATTTTAACTTATTTTTAGTCAGACTCTTACTTTTTTATTGCTAGAAAATGATGAACGATGCATTTCTTATTTACTACACAATTACTTTACTTGAGATGTGTTTCAAGTTCTATTTTCACAAAACAAACATTTTAATTTTTATTAAATTAAACTACTTTACCTATGCTGGAGACATAGGGAAAAACATCAACATGTGTTTTGCATTTAAAACTGATTTATTAAACAAAATAAATATTATCTGTAGTTAGTGAACTGAACTACAGTAATTGTTTCTAGTCATCATGTCCTTCAAGATTTTAGAACTAGATGATCTCATCTTTTCAGACTTAGTTTTGATTCAAAGATAGGAAGCAGAAAAACAAAAACTTTCCTTCTTTTTCAATTCCCAATTCGTTTCTTAACTTTGAAAGAACTAGCTGAATACTCTGTAACTAAATATATTCTCTCTACACTTGCAGAAAAGACTATTGCTATCAAAAGGTGGTTCAAGACTACAACAAACTCTGGTTCCAGGTGCTTAGCCACTGTCTTCCAGCAGCTAAGTGGTTTGACTTTAAAACTTAGCTGCAAACAAATACAAAAATAATAAGTAGTCAATGCAAATTATTTTAATAGATTGTAAGTTTGCACTGTAACATACGCTGTGTCACAACCGGGACATGGACAGTCAGACCTAATGATTGGACCAGGAGTCAGGTACTGGGAAGTCAGAGTACAAGATGAGACGAAGGGCAAACAGAGTCAAGTGTCAGGCAGGCTCAAGTTACCAGGAGATTGGGGTGAAGTACCAGGTTACAGACCGCAATCAAATAGCTAAGTTGAGGACAAACCAGGGTCGGCAGTCAGAGACTAGGGTCTATTGAAAGCAAAGTCTGGAGCAGAAATGGGAAGACAGTCTGTGTTGTTGCTCAGAGAGTTCCCCTTCTCAGCTTCCTGGTTTATATACTGGTATTTGCCAATCAAGGGGTTGCAAAAGGGACTTCCACTCCAGGCCTGCTGTACTTCCTGCTGAGGCCAGCCTCATAGGGACCTCCCACAGAAGCCCAGCCTAAGCCTCCTGTGGCTGTGTAGGAGTCAGCAGCTTCGAACCCTCAGGGTCCCAGGTTCCAACCCTGTAGTTTCTAACAGGTTGCCACAAGTTTAAAATTAAATAGATTTTTTTAAAAAATTAAAGGATGCTTTTATTTAGTCATTGTTTTTCATCCACCTTAGTTAGCAAGACATTGGAGATAGATCAGAGAGGAAACTTTTCCTGTAGGTCCTATTTTAAATTAATTTGAACTCAAACTAACAGATATACTCTTAAAACCCAACAAAGTTCAATCTTTACTCACAACGTACTGTAAGTTTGGAGAATATACATTGTATTCTTCATGCAAAATAAAGAGATTGCACCCTTGCACTGAAGAGCCTTAAAGGCATTACCATGCCTGTAATGCAATATTTTTTGGGGGGAGGCAGGCGGGCAATAGCAACATAGGAGAAAATGACAACAATAGGGACAGAGAAGGAACAACACTGAGAATAATGTAGGAAGTGACACTCTCTTTCCTATAAAGGATCACTGTGTAAAGAGTAAAGGCAGGTGGGGCCAATGATATAAACAAAAAAAAAAGTAATGAGGTCTAATTTAATAACATTCCATGGACTCTCTTGCCAGATTTCACTGGTACTTATTGAATAGTTTATTTAACAGAATACAAGTAGTGCACTACTATTTTATTCCTTCAAATTGCCAGGGGACCAGCTGTGGAGAGGAAGTGGCATTAGACATTCACAGTTTGTGTATGTGCTAAATCATTTTTTCAAGCTTTTGTTTCTATCAAACATTGAAGAGAAAAAGACACTGGCTTTTCCAATCCCCCTTTAAAAAAAAAGTAGATAATTGCACAAACTAATACTGATGGAAAGTTGTGAAGAAAAGCTGATTTCATTCACAATGTGCATTTGTTGGACTGACACCAGTACTAATATACGTTCAAGTACTAAATATTTCCCTAAATAGTTTCTCTATCATGTCATTATTTAAGGTACACTCTCTCAATACACTTCTCTAGGAAAAAATGCTTTACATCTATAGAAAGTTGTGAATCCCTGCTCTTCAAGTTACATAAAGGACTTATCTCTAGCTTTGGCATGCTGCAAAAAATGGGTCTTTAAAACTGTCATTGATCAACGTCTGAATAGGTGAAGCTAAATTCTAAATCCTTGCTTTTACCCGATACACATTTGAGGGGTAGCATGATATTCCTGTGGCAGCTTCTTTTTACTAAAATGACAGCCATTTGAAATTACTGAGAGGTTTGGAACATAAAATACTGTAAAATGTATAAATAGAAAAGAGTACAGATGACTAGGCCAGGGCTGAAAAAATAAGTGTTTATTCCAGGGGTACATTAATAAAAGGGATTTATTCCATGACAGGCCTTGCTTTAGTTCAGTTTTGTGCACTCAAACACAGCATTAATTCCTAATATCAGCAATGTATGGGGGAAACAGGAAGAATTGAAAAAGGCTGTGAGAAAGGCTAATGCAGTCCTAGGATGCATCAGGCGAGGTATTTCCAGTAGACAGGGAAGTGTTAGTACTGTTATACAAGGCACTGGTGAGACCTCATCTGGAACAGTATGCAGAATTCTGGTCTTCTATGTTTAAGAAAGATGAATTCCAAGTGCAACAGGTGCAGAGAAGGGTTACTAGGAAGATCCAAGGAATGGAAAACCTATCTTATGAGAGGAGACTCAAAGAGCTTGGCTTATTTAGCCTAAGCTCAAGAAGGCTGAGGGGAGATAAGATAGCTCTCAGTAAATACATCAGAGGGATAAGTACCATGGAGGAAGAGGAGTTAAAGTTACGTGCCTATGTGAACACAAGAACAAATGGATATAAGCTGGTTATCAACAAGTTTAGGCTTGAAATTAAGTGAAAACTTCCAACCATCAGAGAAGTGAAGTTTTTGAACAGCCTTCCAAGGGTAGCAGTAGCAGCAAAAAACCTAACCGGCTTCAAGACTGAGCTTGATAAGTTTATGGAGGGGATGGTATGATGAGACTGCCTGCAATGGCATGTAGCTGATCTGTGACTGCTAGCGGCAAATATCTCCAACAGACATTGATGGGACACTAGATGGGAGAAGGCTTGAGTTACTACAGAGAATTCTGAGTCATCTGGCTGATAGGTCTTGGTCACATGGCTCAGGGTCTAACTGATCACCATATTTGGGGTCAGGAAGGAATTTTCCACCAGGTCAGACTGGCAGAGATCCTGGGGTTTTTTTTGCTTTCCTCTGCAGCATGAGGAACAG
Source organism: Gopherus evgoodei (assembly GCF_007399415.2). Taxonomy (NCBI): domain Eukaryota; kingdom Metazoa; phylum Chordata; order Testudines; family Testudinidae; genus Gopherus; species Gopherus evgoodei. Next base: position 259,385,533 of record NC_044322.1, on the reverse strand, counting down.
GTCACTTGCAGATTTAAACTAGTGTAAATGGTGGATTCTCTGTAACTTGAAGTCTTTATCATGATCTGAGAACTTCACAAATTCAGCCAGAGGTTACAGGTCTATTACAGGAGTGAGTGAGAGAGGGTCTGTGGCCTGCAATGTGCAGGAGGTCAGACTAGATGATCATGATTGTCCCTTCTGACCTTAAAGTCTAGGAGTCTGAGACTGGATCGGGATTTTGGATAACAAGATAAAACCTTTTGTATTCTGGCTCATGTATGCTGAAGTGACTAAAAGGCTTACTATCCAATAGGTGTTTGGTGATTTAAAATTTGAACTTCTAGTGTTTATCCAATTTCCAAGGAATATGTAAATCACAAGTCATATTCATAACTGACATCAACTGGCATCTTGTTGCTGCTTTCAGATGATGCATGCAGGACTGAACAGACATAAAGGCTGAACTACCTTCACCTTTAGAAAAGAACTGAGGTGGGTGAAGCTTATACTACAACTGTCTCTGTTGTATGTTCTGTAGATAAGAACTTAACTCACCAGAGTGATCAGTCCAGCAGCTCTCATGAACAGTAAATTCATTTTTATTGAAATGTCAAAGTAAACAAATACATTTATAAGTGCAACTGCTGAGTTGCCTAGAAAGTGTTGCTGAGCTGAATGGGTAACCACAGGCTAAGAGAGTGGGGCACAAGGGCAAGAATAGACTCAATGGACAAAGAAAATGTGATCAGCTGTTTATAACAGTACACAAATCAGCTCACTTCAAAGAGGTCTTGGTAACAGATTTATGACTCATCCCTCATTGATCATTATTTCCCATTTTCACTTTTGGCCAAGAAAGTGTACTCATCCAGTAAGGATGGTAATACTATATCATGAATAGTGGTCATTAACACACTGGGCTCTTTCTCAAAGTTTTCAAATACCAAATGCACACTTCCAGAGGTACTCAAACTTTTCCTTAGTATGGACTAAATCTTGGATATATTTTCTCATGAACCACCCAGTCATTACTCACCATTCTTATGGTAACTACAGCAACTGGAGTAAAGTATTTTTAAAAAATACTACCCACAGAATATCTTTTTTAGTTCTCCTTAATGCAACCAAGTTTCTTGTAGGTTTTTTTTTTTATTTTTTATTTAAGCATTAAACAGTCCATTTTAAAAAAGTTAAAAGCAGTTTCAGGTACAAAAGTGGTTCGAGTCCCCATGCCATTTTTAGTGGCTTCACAATTATGTTTTCCTATTTTTAAAGTGTTCCTCCACCAGTGGTGTGCAAAAGTCCCACAAAAGGGAGGAAAACTGACTACACACAAAACACTGTCAAAGGCAATAAACAGTTCAAAAAGTACAGAAAATATTTCTCTAATCTTGCAGTGTGTTTCCCAAATAGTAGGCCCCGACCTACCACAGGTGTCCACCCCCCACACTGGCTCTCACTTCCCCTGGGCAGCAGGCAGCAGTCTGAGGAGTGGGATCTGGACAGCAGCAGCAGCCTGAACCAGTGAGCAGACAGTCAGCAGCCTGAAAGAGATGGTGGCCATGGTCGGTCACAGGGAGAGAGTGGCCAGCTGAGGCTGCAGGAGGGGGCAGAACTGAGAGAGTGTGGGTAAGGGGGATGAAGGGAACCAACTGGAGTAATGGTGGGCCCCCCAAAAAGACAAAATGCAGTTGGGTGTGTCACCTTTGTAAAAAGTTTGAGAACTGCTGATTTAGGTGATACTTTTAACTATTAGAGAGACACGGTGGGTGAGGTAATATTTTTTATTGGACCAATTTCTGGTGAAAGAGAAGCTTCTGAGCTACAAGAACTCGAAAGCTTGTCTTTCACCAACAGAAGTTGGTCAAATAAAAGATATTGTCTCACCCGCTTGTGTCTCTAGTATCCTGGGACCGACACGGCTACAATGCTGCATACAACTTCTAACTATTTTAACTTTAAAAAAGTCAAACTTCTACCTGAAATTTAAGTTGACAACTGGCCCTTAATGAACTGTGTACATTTGTTCTGTACTTATTCTCCCCCGATCTGTTTTGTTTCTCTGTACTGCAGACACATGCTTCCCTGATGTCTGGCCCTCCTCTCCCTTGGAGATACAATCCAAGTACTTTTTTTCCCCTCCCTTGGACATTTCTCTAGCATGAGCAATTCCAGTTACATTAGCGGTCCAGGCAGCTACAGTCTCAGGATAGCCAGTTCCTCACCTACTACTTCTATGCAGCAATAGCCAAGTGGATGCAAAAAAGGCTGGCTCCACTATCTTGTTTCCTTCCTGCTCCCTTCCTGCTTTCACTGCTGCCAAGGCTGCTCTTGGTAATGAAGAGCCTGGAATGCCTTGTGGAAGTAACTGGAGGCAAAGAACCACCAGCACTGTGACCTCCATCTGTAAACCACCAGCAGTTCAGAGACCAGTCTGGAAACCAATGTGTTACCTGCAATATACGTTATATGGAAATATAACACTAATCTCCAATACCCAGAATAAATAAACAGTGAAACAATACTACTCAAAACTAAGTCTGGGAAATAGCTATGCTGACTATATTTGTTTCATTGACCCAGATTTAATTTTTCAAAACTATTCTAAGCATCCATTTTTGCATCTTGCCTGAAGTTAAAGTTTTGCTTCTTTTGTTGCACATAACAGAATCAATCTCCTCAGTGTTAACACTGTACAAAGCAGCATGTGTAGCCAAGTTGAAATAACCAACAGACTTTGGCAGAATACAAGAATTACATTACACTTTTTGCTTTCATACATCCACAGATACATTTTTTGGCTTTCAGGTTTGATTCAAAAACGTGGAAAGAGGGGGACAGATGCACAAAAAATTAAGGTTATGAGCATGTATGCAGGGCTGACTCACCACTGTCCTCTGTTTGTTGGGTAGGAAGACTCTAACAATAGGTTTTTGTGGAGACTTGGGATTATTCCGTGACATATCTGTGGGGTTCTGATAAACTGTAAGGGATGAAGGTGCTACAGAGAGGCTAGAGGAGGAAGATGAAGTAACTGTGTCTGTTGAAGCTGAGCTGGAGACAGAGAAATCAGTTCCATTCCCCATGGATTCCAGTAACTGCTGTTCCCTTTGTTGTAGAGCATCTAGCTTGCTGGTGTACTCTTCATAGGCCTGTAGAGGGGAAAAAATTATTTAAATTCAGTCAGGCATCTTGGATGCATACGCTGCATTGAGTGTGAATTTGTAGCCGTAACACTTTAGGCTGTAATTACAGAAGATTCAAGTTACGCAAAAGTAGGCCTGATAAGTTCTGGGACAGGAGATGGGGGGAAAAACCAACAGGAAATACAGGACATTGCTATTGATTTGTTAAGCCAAGCTGATACTGAACCAATACCTCATCTTTTGATGGGATATAAAAACCATCATGACTATCAACTCCAAATTATGCATCTGACGAAGTGGGTATTCACCCACGAAAGCTCACACTTCAAAACGTCTGTTAGTCTACAAGATGCCACAGGACTTTTTGCTATTTTTACAGATCCAGACTAACACGGGTACCCCTCTGATACTTAACTCCAAATTAAATGCTCTAAAGATACTGTCGTACCTAAAACAGGCAACTTAAATAATGCGCTTTAACAAAGTTTGCTGGTTACTTCACTGAACTATGCTACAAACTGGTTACTCCGTTCGAACCAAAACCAAACATATGCAGTGTAAGAATGAAGGGGGAAAGAGAAGTTTTCATCTCTAGTATACACCTTTTAGTATTTCATCATCATGGAGAAATATTAGCAACTTTTCAAGTTAGTAACTACAGGCCAGTTCCCCAAGACTAGTTGTGCACTAAATTAAACATGGTTCTCTCTTTTTTTAAAGTGTCAATTAAAAAAAAATTCTTATTTTCACTCTACATTGTTATGCCCCTTCAGGGGTTCATGAATAGCATGTCTTTGCCTCCTGTTTTGATCTCACATTTTTCATCATTGATGGCTGACAAGCTACCCTGTTTCCTCCTCCTCATCCCTCCCCACTTACATTATCAAGGATGCCAGTACAGCTCTTAAAAACACAGTTTTAGTTAGAAACTGCACTCAAGTTGAAGGGTTTTTCAGCAGGACAGACAATTGCCAAGACGTAAAACAATTTTTAAAAGATGGTATTTGGTAACTGTGTGACAAATTAAATATTTTGAATCCAGTGCATTTCCACCAGATAATTAAAGCTGGCTCAAAATTTGAATCCAAAACTATGTGACAGTGTCCCTTAGTTGAAAAACAGCACACTATCCTTTGAATAGCACAGTTTTTAAGTCTGGCTATAAAAAAAAAGTTTGTTTTAATACACAGACACAAGAGAGGAAGAGTCACTCATTGTGCTGTTGATTTTCTAGCCAGATGAAGACAAGAAACCCTCAGAACAAATATGATACCTGCAATCAGACGCATTTTCAACCAAAATATAGACTATCAATAGCCTAGCTTTATTTTCATCTAGAATGTTGAACTCTGCAGCCAGCTCGCCAGAAGTTTTTCTGTTGGGTGTGTTAGTTAATACTAACATTAAACTTTCAGATTAGTTACAATGATTCTCTGAATTCTGGAGGTTTAAAAAAAATATATACAAGCGTATGCACTGCATTTTACAGACAAACTAAGACAGATCTCTGCCCCCAAGAGTTTGCCATCTAAATGGCTGAAGAGGGCAGAAGTTTTCCCCTTTATCCTCCACACAAGAAATCAAGACTGATGTCAAGGTGCATACTGCCTGCTTTGACTATTAGAAGGGCTTCCTTGTTATAGAAACATTAACACATTTCCAACTTAAATCCATTTGTCCCTTTCATACGCAATGTTTTCTAGCTAGAAACTTCCTCCAATTGATTTTACAGTAATTTTAATGTGCTGAATTGGTCTTAATTTTATCATCAGAAATGTTTTACAATTGAACTAACAGAACATCTTAAAGATTTTGGAGTCCAACACCCATGTGTGGAGAAGCCATTAGCATTCACAGGAGAGAAAAAATAACACTTTCAATGAGGCTGTCATTAGCACTCCATTTTGTCATTTTTGTATTTCGTCTTCACAACTGCATTTGCAGGTTCAGCTAACCACTCTGCCTTTATTGAGCAAACAGTCTTCCTCTTCCTCATTAACAGCCTTTACCAACTGTTCAAGATGAAGATGTACTCTGTGACATCATTTCTATGCCAACAGACTGACAAAGAATTACGACTTCACTCTGAGATTAAGAAGAAAAGTTGTGAGAAAAAACAATCAAATTCAAATACTAAATCTCAAAGAGAACCCAGAAAAACTGAAAAGGAAATGATATGATCGTTATACACCAGAAAAGGGTCTAGCGCTTCACAAACAGACACCAAATTCTGCCCTAAGTTATACTCCATTGTCAAAAACCGTTACCTCAGATTTACTGAGGTGTAACTGAGGGAAGAATTGGCTCTGTCTACAGAATATCAGCTTTTAATACAAGTTTCTCTCCTACTTCCAGGAAAGTGGAATGTTTTTCCCTATATAATTCCAGTAAGTTATACGCAGAGAATTATCTTAAGCCAAACAAATGTTAAAAGTCACAAGCTTCTACTATAGTTTTGCCAATATACTTTTCCAAATCTATTCTTACTTCCTTTTTTCATAAACATTAGCTGAAATAATGTTTTGTAACACAGACAGTATCACATCGCTGCAAGATATTTGTGGGTTTAACTTAGTTCCTGGACAAAATTACACATACTTCTCAAAATACGCAGAATGTTTATTCTGGCAACCTAAGATATTACTATTGCAAATCCAAGTTATACTTTATAGATAAGTCACTTGAATGTAAGTGACAGACATTGGTAAACTAACTTTGGGCTCCTTCCCATCAAAGTCAATGGAAAAAACTCATTAACTTTAATGGGAACAGGAACAGGGCCTGTTAGACTTTAAACTGTTAGTCACAGAGTAATAGAAGAAACAGCAAAAACATGTCTCACAACTAGATATCCATGACTGGATTTTAGCAGTTTGTTTTAAAAGTCAATCCCTTTTATAAGCAAGAAGCAATAACAGAACCGAGAGCTGGTCAGAACATTTTCAATGTAATTGCATTTTGTCAAAGTCAAAATGTTTTGGAGACATATGGGTTTTGACTGATTGCTATAGTAGATGTAACAGCTGCACAGTTGCACCATACTGGAAAAAAACAAAAAAAATCTTCCTACTGTACTTCATTTGGGTAAAGATATACGACTATTACAACAGAAATGTTGACTGACCAATATTAAACATCCGTTAGAAGAAGAGGATTCACCTCTATTGAAAGTTGTGATAAACTGCACTGACACAAATCAAAACTTTGCCTGTCTATATTAGGGAGTTGCATTTGTGCAGCTACACCAATGGCCCTTAAAAAAAGTTCTAAACAATCTAGACAAAGCCTTAATAGTCAAAACTGATTTCTGCTCCTCCTTTTGCTTATAGTGGTTGATTGAGTTGATGAAAAAGTAATGCTTTAAACAGAGTCTTAGATCATATCTCCACTGTATTGTAAGGAAGGCCTAGTTAACTGAATATTCTGTCAACATAATGAGCAGAGTTAAAATTGTAATAGGGTTTTCTAAAATATAAAAAAAAGTTACGTTGACATCTGTTAAGTTTTTGCTTTTCCAATGGAAGCAAGCAGGATTCTGCTACGAGATAAGTTTAATATTTGTGTTTAGCACCATATACAGCCAAGAAAATAAATGCAGAACAGTGGAATATGCAAGACTGAGGACATGTAGCACTTGGAGATTAAAAGCTGCAGTTTTTAAAGCCTTTATGATTATTCAGCAACTAAAGCTGGTGAAGCATGTTCAGATCACCCCCTTTTCACAAGGAACCTGGCACCTGTGTTCTGCACCAGCTGGAGTTTGTGGAAAACCTTATTACGCAAGCCAACCTACAGGGAATTTCGGTAATCTAATCTTGTTATGACGGAAATGTGGATAACCATTTCAGACACTGACGTGTTACAGAAATGGATGAAAGCTGTTTATTCTCCGACAGGTAAAAACTAGCGACAGAACTTAAATTTCTCAGAAAAGAAGAATCTGAAAGACACTCAGCATTTTACTGATGCACAAGGTAGAAACGCTCTCCAAGCATGACATCCTTGGATCTTCTCTGTAAGCAGAATTTTCAATAAAGCATGACATTACTGGTATCCAAATTCTCAGCTATGTGAGTAATTGCATAACCACCCTTGGCCTAAGTCTCCTCCATCTGTAAGAGAGGTAATAGTTCCCCCTGATTCCTTCGGGGGGGGGGGGGGAGGTAGGGAGAGGAGAAGAAAATTTGCACTTACATAGCACCTGTTCCTTAAACTACATTTTCTTCTACCCAACGTTCTACCATATTTTTACTGCATTTACTAGTACATCATGAAGGTCACAGAACAGAAATTCAATCCAGCAGGAACATACAGAAGAAGCAGCCTCAGCAGGTACAGGAGGGACTGTTGAACACTAAAGATGTCACTGAAAACTGTTAAAAAAGCAGTCTATTGTGGATACTATCCCCTTTGCTGACTGACTAGTTACTACAGCCCTCTCCCTCAAAAACTTCATGTGAGCCTCTATCCAGCTGCCCACTATGCTTGCCTCTTTCCTGCACTCTTGCCCTATCACAGGGGCAGGCAACCTATGGCACGGGTGCCAAAGGCGGCACACGAGCTGATTTTCAGTGGCACTCACACTGCCCAGGTCCTGGCCAACAGTCCGGGGGGCTCTGCATTTTAATTATTTTAAATGAAGCTTCTGAAACATTTTGAAACCTTATTTACTTTACATACAACAGTAGTTTAGTTGTATATAACAGACTTACAGAAAGACACCTTCTAAAAACATTAAAATGTATTACTGACACGTGAAACCTTAAATTAGAGTGAATAAATGAAGACTCGGCACATCACTTCTGAAAGGTTGCTGACCCCTGCCCTATCATCTCCTGCCCAGATCCCATCGTCCTCCTTCCTACCTTTGTTCTTCCATTTACAGAATCTCCTCTTAACGCAATCCCGCTGCAGAAAAGACTTTAAAAAAAAAAAAGTAATAGATTTAACATCTTATCAGTCCGCTTGTATGTTATATCCCATTCCTTTACTCTGTGAGTTTCTTCTTGATTTAGACCGCAAGGTCTTTGGCACATGGACAGTGTATAATTCTGTTTGTACAATGCCTAGCAATAGGGACCCTGGTTTTGGCTGGCCCCTGAACACTGCTGTTATGCTGCTAATACTACCAAAATATTACTACATTTGAATTAGACGGTAGTCCATATAAATGAAGTGCATTCAATAAAACATTATTCCTGATATATTATGCTCATTTGCTCACTAATTCACAGCATAAGTAATTCATGATGGGGATGGGACTCCCAGTTAGTGTGAATCTGCCAGATTCTACTGTATTTTACATAATTACATGAAAATGTTATGATATTTAGACTCAGACTAAGGTGAGAAGGGTCAAACATGATCATCTAGTCTGACATCCTGCACATTGCAGGTCACAGAGGCTCACCCACCCACTCCTGTGATATAGACCCTTAACTTCTAGCTGAGTTATTGAAGTATTCAAATCATGATTTAAAGCAGGGGTCGGCGACCTTTCAGAAGTCTACCTTTCATTTATTCACTCTAATTTAATGTTTCACGTGCCAGTCATACATTTTAACGTTTTTAGAATGTCTTTTTCTATAAGTCTATAATATATAACTAAACTATTGTTGTATGTAAAGTAAAAAAGGTTTTTAAAAGGTTTAAGAAGCTTCACTTAATTAAATTAAAATACAGAGCCCTCTGGACCGGTGGCCAGAACCCGGGCAGTGTGAGTGTCACTGAAAATCAGCTCGCGTACCGCCTTCGGCATGCGTACCCCTGATTTAAAGACTCCACGTTAAATAGAATCCATCATTTATACTAGCCCATTGCTGGCCACTGGAGATATCTGTTGTTAGCAGTCACAGACTGGCTACATGCCATCGTAGGCAGTCTCATCATACCATCCCCTCCACAAACTGAAGATCAGTCTTGAAGCCAGTTAGGTTTTTTGTCCGCACTATTCCCCTGGGAAGGTTTTTCCAGAACCTCACTCCTCTGATGGTTAGAACCTTTGTCTAATTTCAAGCCTAAACTTGTGGATGACCAGTTTATATCCATTTGTTCTTGTGTCCACATTGGCACTTACCTTAAATAATCCATCCCCCTCCCTCCCATTTATCCCTCTGATGTATTTATAGAGAGCAATCCTATCTCCCCTTAGCCTTCTTGTGGTTAGGCTAAACAAGCCAAGCTCCGAGTCTCCTCTCATAAGGTAGGTTTCCATTCCTCGGATCATTCTAGTAGCCCTTCTCTGCACCTTTTGCATTTTGAATTCATCTTTCTTAAACACAGGAGATCAGAAATGCATGTAATATTCCAGATGAGGTCTTACCAGGGCCTTGTATAATGGTACTAACACTCCTCTGGAAATACCTCACCTCATGAATCCTAGGACTGCATTAGCAGCCTCTCTCACAGCTGCATCACAATGGTGGCTCAGTCATCTTGTGATCAACCAATACACCCAGGTATTTCTCCTCCTCCGCCGCTTCCAACTGATAATAGCTCACAGCAAAAATTCTTGTTTAGTCAGTCCCTAAGTGCATGATCTTGTACTTTGCACTATTAAATTTCATCCCACTTCTATTACTCTGGTTTTAAGGTCATCCCGATGATCTTATATGCTATTCCGATCCTTCTCCATATTGGCAATACCTCCCAACTTTGTGTCATCTGCAAATTTTATTAGCACACTCCCACTTTCTGTGCCAAGGTCACTCATAAAAATGTTAAATAAGATTGGTCCCAAGACCAATCCCTGCAGAACTCCACTAGTAACCTCCCTCGAGCCTGACAGCTCACCTTTCAGTATGACCCATCATAGTCTCCCCTTTAACCAGTTTCTTACCCACCTTTCAATTCTCATATTAATCCCCATCTTCTCCAATTTAACTAATAATTTCTCAAGTGGAACTGTATCAAATGCCTTACTGAAATCCAGGTAGATTAGTTCTACTGCATTTCCTTTGTCTACAAAAATCAGTTATCTTCTCAAAGGAGGAGATCAAGTTGGTACAATCTACCTTTTCAAAAATCATGTTGTATTTTATGCCAATTATCGTTTACCTCTATGTCCTTAACTATGTTCTCTCTCAAAATTTGTTCCAAGACTTTGCATACAACTGAGGTCAAACTAACAGGCCTGTAGTTTCCTGGATCACTTTTTCTCCTCTTTCTTAAAAATAGGTACTTCTCTAGTTGTGGGTATGACCCCTGAGTTTACAAATTCATTAAAAATGCTTGGCACATGAAATTGCAAGATCAATAACAATTCCTTTAATTTCTTGGATGGTGATTATCTGTCATCATCTCCCCCTGATTTAATCCCACTGACTTTCATCTTAGATGTGGCAATTTCTACTTTCGTATCCTTGTTCCCATTAGCCACTCTGCCACTGCCTCTAAGCTCTTCATTTAAAGGGCTAATACTTTGCCTTGAAGTTTCCACATACTAACTGCATGAGAGAGAACACTATTGTTATCTGAGGCATTAAAGCAAGTTCATATATATATATATATATATATATATATATATATATATATATATATATATATATATATATATATATATATATATATATATATATATATATATATATATATATATATATATATATATATATATATACACACACACACACACACACACACACACAAAAGATATAATGGAAGTGAGAATACTAATGAAGCTGCAACAGCTTTAAATGTATTTACTACACCCTTTAAACAGGCTAATTAGAGAGCATATCCAAAATGTTACACACAGTTGGTGTGTTTATATATGAGGTGTATACATTCACATACCATAATATAGCTGCCTACCCCATCCCCTCCCACAATCAATACAGGTGAAAAAGTAAAACCTCCTAAACGTAAACATAGTTACCTATTGACAAAATAAATTTACTCTTTTAAGGAACAAGAAATGTCAAGAAGGGAAAAGTTTTCAAAAAGTTAATCTGAAATGGCAAGTGGAAAAAGATGGGTTTTGCCTAGCAGGAGTAGCGACTTTTGGTGAGAAACTAAGTCTCATCTCAAGTAGGTAGAGACCAGATCAGAGCCCTGAAGTGCGTGACCGTTCAGAGTTTATGACATGGTTTCCAGATCTGGGACCTTCAAGTTGGGCTTCTACACAAAAATGGCCTGATTTTAAAAGCACTGAGAACCCTCAAATGCCACCAAACGAAACGGGAGCTGCAGGGGTCAAGCGTTGTTGATAGCCAGGATATTTTTATTTAACAAACTAAATATAGATTTAGGAGCCTAACTTTAGACACTCAAGATTTTGCGCCAATCCATTTTACCAGTTGAGTGTGTGTGTAAGGGTCATGGGTTTAAGTTCAGTGCAGATTTATACAAGTCTGGTATTTATTTCTACACTCACCCAAACAGGAGAATACCACACAATAACTCAGCATCACTGTGCTCCTGCTCCTGCATAGCAGTACTTTCCTGGTAGTCCGAGGAGCAATAAAATGATCTGTGATCCAGCAATTCCAGTTCTTTTCAACCTTACTCTCTGTATCTACAATTTACATGCTGTATCTACAGCAGAGAAAAGTTATCTTGTTAAGTAAACCGGAGGGTTGCTGAAGACACTGAGTTATGCAGAAACCTGAAATTAAATCCTAGCCCTATTTAAGTCAATGGCAAAACTCCCTAATACAGAAAAGCAAAAGTTTGGAGATATCCAGAAAGGGAGATGAGAAATTATGCTATCTGAAAAGACAACCACCTCCATCTTTGTAATTCTAGATTGTCTCTCAATAGAAGGAATTGAGAGGGAAGAAGATTCCCCCAAACAAAAATAAAAGCCATAAAACCAATTAGTCCTCTTCCTATATTTTGATTAGCCCTCTTCTTTTCATACTGGGTTTACATTTGCAAACTAGGTTTTCTGTAACAATTAATTCAGGGTATTGGTATAATAGTTGGAAAGAGCAGGTGTAGAGGTGATCCCTGAAAAACCCTTTGCAACACCCTCCAATCCAGTGGTTCTCAAACTTTTGTACTGGTGACCCCTTTCACATAGCAAGCCTCTGAGTGCGACCCCCCCCCCCTTATAAATTAGAAACACTTTTTAATATATTTGACACCATTATAAATGCTGGAGGCAAAGCAGGGTTTGGGGTGGAGGCTGACAGCTTGCGATTCCCCCATGTCAGAACCTCATTAACCTGAGGGGTCCCAACCCCCAGTTTAAGAACCCCTGCTCCAACCTAATCTGTACCCATTTACGGAACTACTATATTCTGGCATGTTACTACTGCTATATCAATTCTTTAAACTTCCAAAAGCCTTTCTCTGCCATCCTTGCATACACTTACACAGTACTGTAAATCTGGGCTCATAGAAACATTAAGTGAATAAACAGAATAGGTCTATTACTTCACCGATGCTGGCTCATTATCACTTGCTTAAATAAACTAACTGGATTTTTAAGCATGGCCTCTCCTTTATAAATCCGAGCTGACTGCTTCTGACCTCTCTGTACCTGTATACATGTTTAGTTTCTCCATAACCAAATACTAAAATATGTTTCTAATACCAAATTTGAACTTATAGGTCTGTAGTTTATCTATTTTCTCCCTGAAGTCTCTTTCTGCAACAATCTCACATCACCTCTTCAGTCGCTGTAGATAATCAGTCTTGTTGCTAGTGTCAAAAGCGACACTAGTTCTTATTCTGAGGATTCTAAAAAATAGAAATTTAAAGTCCTGAAAGTGCATATACCAGGTCTAAATCAGTTTTCCTTTAGGGTGCTCGTAATATGATCAGTCACCTTTTAGGGGCCAATCACAGCTAATCATACACTGCACATTTGGGGAAACAGCACTTCAGCAATTGTTGTCTTTCCACCACTTTAAGAACAGATATTTTTAATTCCAGAGTGCAGTTTTTTAGTGGCTGTGATATATAATGCTACCAAAGTGTGCTACAGAATCTCAAGATGCTCTTGCAGCTTCTCCAAAGTAAAACAAAACAATGTTAATTCATCTCTTCTTTCTGTATTAACCAACCCAAAAGTAAATTGAAAAAACTTGACACTACCATCCACATTAAAAAACACAGTAAGACCACCAAAATAGTGCCACCATGGCTAAACAAAGTAAAAGAAGCAGTTTAGAGACACTAAAGCAACCTTTAAAAAGTGGAAGTTAAATCCTATTGAGGAAAATAGAAAGGAGCATAAACTCTGGCAATTGAAGTATAAAAATATAATTAGGAAGGCCTAAAAAGAATTTGAACAACAACAACTAGCCAAAGACTCAAAAAGAAACAGCAAAAAATTAAGTACATCAGAAGCCAGAAGACTGCTAGACCAGTGGGTTCACTGGACAATAAAGATGCTAAAGGACACTCAAGGAAGATAAGGCCATTCCAGAGAAACTAAATAAATTCTTTGCATTGTCTTCATGGCTGAGGATTTGAGGGAGATTCCCAAACCCGAGCCATTCTTTTTATGTAAATAATCTCAAGAACTGGCCCAGATTGGAATAAACTGATATTTATTTACTGGTATTGGAATAAACTGATAAACTAAAAACAGTAATAAGCCACCAGGACCAGATGGTATTCACCCAAGAATTTTAAAGGAACTCAGATATGAAATTGCAGAACTACTAACTGTGGTATGTAACCTATCATTTAAATTAGCTCCTGTACTAAATGACTGGAGGATAGCTAATGTGACACCAATTTTTAAAAAGGGCTCCTGGCAATTGCAGGCCGGTAAGCCTAACTTTAGTTTCAACCAATCTGCCTGGTACCGTAGTAAAGAACAGAACTATCAGATACATAGATGAACATGATTTGCTGGGGAAGACACAACATGGTTTTTGTTAAGGGAAATCATATCTCACTAATCTACTATAATTCTGGGGGAGGGGCAGTTGTCAACAAGTATTTAGACAAGGGTGATCCAGTGGATATAGTGTACTTAGATTTTCAGAAAGCCTTTGACAAGGTTCCTCACCAAAGGCTCTTAAGCAAAGCAAGCTGTCATGGGATAAGAGGAAAGGTCCTCTCCTGGATCCATAACTGGTTAAAAGATAGGACTAAATGGGCAGTTTTCAGAATGGAGAGAGATAAATAGTGATGTCCCCCAGGGGTCTGTACTGGGACCAGTCCTATTCAACATACTCAAATGATCTGGAAAAGGGGGTAAACAGTGAGGTGGCAAAATATGCAGATGATACAAAACTAGTCAAGATAAGCAAGTCCAAAGCAGACTGTGAAGAGTTACAAGGGGATCTCACTAAACTGGGTAACTGGGCAACAAAATGGCAGATGAAATTCAATGGTGATAAATGTAAAGTAAGGCACATTAGAAAACATAATCCCAACTATTACATATAAAATTATGGAGGTCTAAATTAGCTGTTCCCACTCGAGAAAGATTTAGGAGTCAACATGGATAATTTTTGGAAAGCATCCACTCAGTGCACAGCAGCAGGCAAAAAAGCAGGTAGAATTTTGGGAATCATTAGGAAAGGGAGAGAAGACAGACAATATCATATTGCCTCTAGACAAATCCATGGTACTCCCCATCCTGAATACTGTGTGCAGATCTGGTTGTTCCTTCTCAAAAAGAGATATATTGGAATTTGAAAAGTTTCAGAAAAAGGGCAACAAAAAGGATTAGGGGTAAGGAACAGCTTCTATATAAGGAGAGGTAAATAAGACTGGGAAAAACTGTGTCCTAATATGATGAGTTATGGAAAGAGAATTTGAGAAAAACGGAGATAGCCTGAAATAAAATTAACCCTCATCTACACTACAAAGAACATGTTTAAACGTGGTTGTACCCAAAATTGGTTATTCCATGTAGGCTGTAAGGACAGAAGAGCCCCGTTACAACCATGTTAGAGGACACAGGTAGATACTTAAATTGATAGATTAAATACCGCAATAGTTTATATGGAAGACTTATTAGAAAAATATTTAATGTTGTTTTGGCTTTCTAACAATACACGTGTTTTTATCGTTTTTGGACAGTTAATCATTGTATTTTTGTTCGTCATTTCACCTCTCTCTCTTCTCCTTCACCATTCCCCTGCAAGTTTCTCTGCAGCCATGTTCCTTTTTGCCCCCAACACGTGTCCCTGTCACTTATGGTATATCCACACAGCCCGTGGAAGTGAGCCTCTGAGTCCAGGACAACAACTTGGGTTAGCAAGGCTCACACTAGAGCTCTAAAGATAGTTGTGTAGACAGCACTTTGAAACTGCAGCTCAGATTGAAGCTCCAGCACTAAAACCTACAGCGGAGGGTGGGCTCTCAACTCAGGTTGGGAGGCTTGATCCTGTAGGCTGTGTAGACATTTTATAGACTCATAGACTCATAGGTCAGAAGGGACCAATCTGATCATCTAGTCTGACCTCCTGCACAAGGCAGGCCACAGAACCCCACCCATCCAATTTTATAACAACCCCTATCCCAGGATCGAGTTATTGAAATCTTCAAAACTGGTTTGAAGACCTCAAGCTACAGAGAAACCACCAGCAAGCGACCCGTGCCCCACGCTGCAGGGGAAGGCGAAAAACCTCCAGGGCCCCTGCCAATCCGCCCTGGAGGAAAATTCCTTCCCGACCCCAAATATGGCGATCAGCTAAACCCTGAGCATGTGGGCAAGACTCACCAGCCAGCACCCAAGAAGGAATTCTCTGCAGTAACTCAGTTCCCATGCCATCCAACATCTCCCCGCAGATCATTGAGCAGACCTATCTGGTGGTAATCCAAGATCAATTGCCCAAATTAACAATCCTATCATAACATCCCCTCCATATACTTATCAAGCTTTGTCTTAAAGCCAGGAAAGTCTTTTGCCCCCACTACTTCCCTCGGAAGGCTGTTCCAGAACTTCACTCCCCTAATGGTTAGAAACCTTCGTCTAATTTCAAGTCTAAACTTCCTAATATCCAGTTTATACCCATTCGTCCTCGTGCCTACATTAGTACTAAACTTAATTAATTCCTCTCCCTCCCTAACGTTAACCCCCCTGATATATTTATATAGAGCAAGCATATCCCCCCGCAGCCTTCTTTTGGCCAGGCTAAACAAGCCAAGCTCTTTGAATCTCCTTTCATAAGGCAGTTTTTCCATTCCTCGGATCATCCTTGTAGCCCGTCTCTGAACCTGTTCCAGTTTGAATTCATCCTTCTTGAACATGGGACACCAGAACTGCACACAGTATTCCAGATGGGGTCTCACCAACGCCTTGTATAACGGTACTAACACCTCCTTATCCTTGCAGGAAATACCCCGCCTGATGCATCCCAAAATCGCATTTGCTTTTTTAGCAGCCGTATCACATTGGCGACTCATAGTCATCCTGCTATCAACCAGCACCCCAAGGTCCTTCTCCTCTTCCGTCGCTTCCAACTGATGCGCCCCCAACGTATATCCAAAATTCTTATTATTAGTTCCTAAATGCATAACCTTGCACTTTTCACTATTGTATTTCATCCTGTTTCTATTACTCCAGTTTACAAGGTGGTTCAGATCTTCCTGAATAGTATCCCTGTCCTTCTCCGTGTTAGCAATACCCCCCAGCTTCGTGTCATCCGCAAACTTTATTAGCACATTCCCGCTCTTTGTGCCAAGGTCAGTAATAAAAAGGTTAAATAAGATCGGTCCCAAAACCGATCCTTGAGGGACTCCATTAGTGACCTCCTTCCAGCCTGACAATTCACCTTTCAATACGACCCTCTGGAGTCTCCCCTTTAACCAGTTCCTTATCCAACTTACAACTTTCATATTCATTCCCATCTTTTCCAATTTGACTAACAGTTCCCCGTGCGGAACCGTGTCGAACGCCTTACTGAAATCTAGGTAAATTATATCTACCGCATTTCCTTTATCCAAGTAATCCGTCACCTTCTCAAAGAAGATCAGATTGGTTTGGCACGATCTACCTTTAGTAAATCCGTGTTGCAATTCGTCCCAATTACCATTGACCTCTATGTCCTTGACTACTTTCTCCCTTAAAATTTTTTCCAAGACCTTGCATACTACAGACGTCAAGCTAACAGGCCTATAATTACCCGGATCACTTTTATTCCCTTTCTTAAAAATAGGAACTACATTAGCAATCCTCCAATCATACGGCACAACCCCCGAGTTTACCGATTGCTTAAAAATTTTCGCTAACGGGCTCGCAATTTCACGCGCCAGTTCCTTTAATATCCTCGGATGGAGATTGTCCAGGCCCTCCGACTTCGTCCCATCGAGCTGTTCAAGTACGGCCTCTACCTCAGTTGCGGTAATATCCACTTCCATATCCACATTCCCGTTTATCATCCCTCCATCATCCCAAGGTTCACTAGTCTTATTAAAAACTGAAGCAAAGTACTTGTTTAGATGTTGGGCCATGCCTAGGTTATCCTTGATCTCCATTCCATCCTCAGTGTATAGCGGCCCCACTTCTTCTTTCTTTGTTTTCTTCTTATTTATGTGGCTGTAGAACCTTTTACAACTGGTTTTGATTCCCTTTGCAAGGTCCAGTTCAATGCGGCTTTTAGCCTTCCTCACTTTATCCCTACATGTTCTGACCTCACCAAGGTAGCTTTCCTTACTGATCCTGCCTTTCTTCCACTCCCTGTAAGCGGTCTGCTTTTGTCTAATCCCCTCTCTGAGTTGTTTGCTCATCCAGTTTGGCCTACGACTCCTGCCCATGGTTTTTTTCCCCTTTCTCGGGATGCAGGCTTCCGACAGTCTCCGCAGCTGCGACTTAAAGTAATTCCAGGCCTCCTCCGCATTCAAATCCACTAATTCCTCCGTCCAATCCACTTCCCTAACTAATTTCCTTAACTCTTTAAAATTAGCCCTCGAGAAGTCAAAAACCCTAATCCCAGATCTACATTTGTTTATCCTTCCATCTAGTTTGAACTGAATCAGCTCATGATCACTCGAACCAAGGTTGTCCCCTACCACCATTTCTTCTACGAGGTCCTCACTGCTCACCAACACCAAATCTAAAATGGCATCTCCTCTCGTAGGTACTTCAACTACTTGATGAAGAAATCCATCCGCTATCACATCCAGAAAAATCTGACCCCTATTATTCTTGCAAGTACTCGTCCTCCAGTCTATATCTGGGAAGTTGAAGTCCCCCATAATCACACATTTTCCCTTTGTGTTTACTTCATTAAAGAGGTCTCTATCCATATCCCAATCAGATCCCGGCGGTCTGTAGCACACGCCAAGCACTATCTCAGGGGAAGCTCTAGTTGCTTTTTTTACCCAATGTGATTTTCGCCCAGACAGACTCTGTCTTATCCATTCCATCGCTTCTTATTTCGCTACAGTTAATGTCATTATTGATGTACAAGGCTACTCCACCACCTTTGCCTTTCTTTCTGTCCTTCTCCCCTTGACATGCTGCCCCAACGTTTCACTCCATTTTCATCTCACTACTCTTCTCCTGCGGACTGCTCTAATACTTGGCAGCGTCTCCAGTATTTTCTCTTCCTTCAAGTAGCAGTGGACTCCAGTACAGGGACAGACGCTGGCTCCTATTTGTTTCCAGCTGCTTTTACAGGCATCTATACTCTTCTTTGCAGTGAAGAGCTTTGTCACCTGCAGGAGCAGATGGAAACAAAAACAGCCAGCACAGCTCTCTGTACACCAGGGGTCTCAAACACGCGGCCTGCGGGGCTCTTGCGTGTGGCCTGCCAAGCTCCCCCCACTCTCCTGCCTCCCCGTGGAATTGCCCCGTGGCGTTGCGAGCCCCGTGCCGCTGTCTGAAGCAGCTGGCAGCATGCCCCTTCATGCCAGGGAGGAGGGGAAAGGAGGCAGAGGGCTCCTGCATTGCCTCCTTCCAGGCACCACACCCCGCAGCTCCCATTGGCTGGGAACAGGGAACCGTGGCCAATGGGAGCTTCGTGGGAGGTACCTAGAGGAGCAGCAAGAGCAACACACACACAGAATCCTGAGCCCCCCCCCTCCCCCAGGGGCTGCAGGGACACGGTTCCAGCTGCTTCCTGGAAAGGAGCAGCATGGGGCCGGGGGCCAGGGCAGGTAGGGAGCCTGCCCTGGTGCGTGCCACTGCCACCCCGGAGCAGCTCTAGGTAAGCGGCGCCGGGCTGGAGCCTGCACCCTGCACCCCAACCCCCTGCCCTGAGCCCCCTGCCACACCCTGCACACCCCAACCCCCTGCCCTGAGCCCCCTGCCACACCCTGCACACCACCTGCACCCCCTGTGGGCAGTGTTGGGGTGGGGACTTCGGGGAAGGGGATGGATTGGGACAGAGAAGGGGTGGAAAGAGGTGGGGTGGGGCCTAATGGAAAGGGTGGAGTGGGGGCAGGGCCAGAGGAAGCAAGGAGGAGTGTCAGTGATGCAGCCCTCAGTTCAATGCACTAGTCCTCATGTGGCCCTCATGGTCATTTGAGTTTGAGACCCCTGCTGTAGACTCACTGCAGGTGTTCCGACGAGTATATCTGGAAATCTTTGATGAGGGTTAAGGGTTGTCTCCCTGCCTGATTTTTCATTCCTGAGTACCTTACACACAAAACAATACATATGTGCTTGGTGGCAACAACTGAATTTTTGCTGTTTTTGTGGAAGTAACCACCATTCCCTCTTTTACAGTCACATGTTGGATCAAGAGGAGCCAGCAGCAACTGTCAGTTGTATCGTTTTATTTAAAAAAAAAACAAAAAAAAAAAAACAGAAATGGTTTTTAAAGTAAGTTGTGTTTAGTCCCCAGAAAGATGTTTTTTGCATGTTTCCACATCTTTCACTGCTCAACACTGAAGCAGTTTTTCCCTAGTAGTGCTCAACTATTGTCACTAAGTTCTCAGTATTCCAACAAAAAGGCACACTAAGCATCAGAGAAGATACAATGGGCAGATACAGACGGATGGGAAGTATAAAGGAGGATTTTGAAGGAGGACAGTAAGTAAGCTTTGCAGATGTTCATGGGGAGTTCCTACCATGCATGAGGGACAGCATGGAAGAAAACACAAAGGTGCTTGTATGAAAATTTAACATGTGTGCAATGGAGGCTGGTATCATGGGTCAATCTGAGTCCACATCCTGATTGTGAATGAGAGGACAAGAAAGGTCAGGACAGGCCACAAAGAGCCTTGAAAACAAAGACAAGTATCTTATGTTTGATTCAACAGAAAAAGAAATGCAAAGAAAGGGCTGACATGGTCAAAGTGATGGGCTAGGAAAAGTATATTTGCAGGAGAATTCCAAATAGATAGGAATGGGGCAAGATTGCATTTGTCAAAGACAGAAAAGGATGTTGCAGTAATTTACACATGATATGATCAGACCTGATCAAGAGTTTTAGCTGTGTGGATGGAAAAGAAAGGCATATTTTAGGTATGTCATGCAAAAAGCATCTGCAAGATTTAGACATAGCCTTGTCATGAAAACCACAGGAGGTCTGATTTGAGGATGATGCCCTGGTAAGGGCCTGAGCAACAGGCAAGATGGTGGTGCACAGGTTATCCACATTGTTTTTCCATTTTTATAAGATTTCTCAACGGTATGCACATCTGTTGAGCTGCTTGTAACTTATCAGTATTGCTTTATCTCCCTTCTAAAGTCTCTCTTATATGTAGAGAATTTCCTGGTGAATTTGGTCATATGCATTTGCTGAAATTTAACATTTGTCTTCCATTCTTTGACAACCATACTGTTTCTAATCAGACGGTGGAATATATTTTCTACATTTTTGTACTTTCAACCCTGCAATTAATACCAACATGTGTGTGTTTGTTGTGTGTCAGGCTGCTTTATATCCAGCACTGGATACACTAGAGTCTCAGACCAATTATGTCATGGCAACTTCTAACAAGCTAGTAAGCACCAAACACTACTTTTGCACCAGGCTAAAACAAACAAGTTGATCAAAGAAATCTTAACATGTTTAGATATAGAAATGCACAGTCAAGGCAACCAAAAAACCTTATCTCTGTCCTGCAGTGATGTTATGCAAAGAATATAGGATTCTGATTAAAGAATTTTAGTGTTTCTGGTCCTGGACTAGATTTTTCTTTCATATGTTTAAATATCAGTTTTAATCCTGTCTCTTTATCCCCTAGAGTAGCAGCTCTCAAACTTTTTTTACTGGTGACCCCTTTCACATAGCAAGTCTCTGAGTGCGACCCCCTCTCCCTTTATAAATATATAAAAAAGTGTTTTTAATTTAACACCATTATAAATGCTGGAGGCAAAGCGAGGTTTAGGGTGGAGGTTGACAGTTCGCGACCCCCCTCCCATGTAATAACCTTGTGACCCCCTGAGGGGTCCCGACCCCCAGTTTGAGAATCCCTGCCCTAGAAACATCTGGGTGCCTTAAATATGTATTTGCATATCTTAAACAGGGGAGGCTCCAGGCACCAGCGCAGCAAGCACATGTCTGGGGCGGCAAGCTGCGAGGGGCGGCCGGCTGGTTGCTGTGAGGGCAGCAGTCAGGGGCATGCCTACAGGAGGTCCACCGATCCCATGGCCTTAGCGGCAATTTAGTGGCAGATATGCCGAAGGCACGGGACCGGCAGATCACCAGCAGAAACGCTGCTGGATCCGCGTGCCCAGCAGACCTCCTGTAGGGATGCTGCTGAAGGCCGCCTAACTGCCATGCTTGGGGTAGCAAAATACATAGAGCTGCCTCTGTTAACAAATCTGGCTCTCTTTTAAGTGTAACCTTATTTCTGAATTTCCTGGTTGAATTACAACATCCTTGTAATGTTTTTATCCTTAAACTTACTGATGTTATGGAGTTAAGGTTAAGAGAAAGTAATAGCTTTTGGTTTGTGAATTCTCTTCATTTTTAAAAAATGTTATATATGAACACCAAGCAAGAAACACAAAGAGAATGCTATCACATATTTATAATCATTTGTTAAAATATAACATTTTTTATTATTTTAACTTTTAAGAGCAGTACACCAAAGCAGAGAAAAGCAACCCAAGTGTAATGGTGAATCTGGCCGTTACACTGCAATGGATTTATCAGAGTGCTGTGTTAGTAAAATCAGTGCTATGTGAATAAAGAGAGTGAGAACTCAATCCCAGAGTCCCAGTGTCCATGCTCTAATGGCTCTCCCTGTGCTTGGGCCCCCAGCAGTTTTGCCTTAACATGCAATGGAGCAAAGGCAAATAACTAGCTCCCTAGTCGTCACTACAGAATCTTTAAAGAGCAATGACAGTTGGGGCAAGTAATCTAACCAAGAAGAACTCGCTGCATGTCCAGTCTCCCTTATACAACTGAGCCATTACAACTAATAACACTGTTGCATGCAAGTTAGATGTACAGAAAGGGTGAGGACTGGTTGCACTATGTCACAATGGTCCTATTTGAGAGTTACCTGAGCTGTTTAACTGATCCCATCTAGCCATAAAAAAATTAGACACAACAATATAGCTTAATTACAACTAGTTCTCTCAAACAGTTTAAGATTTCAATTAAATTTCAACTATCATGGTAAATTTCAAGTATGTTATTCCATTAGGATTATTTGGAACAATACACATAATACTAAATTTCTTAAAAAGAAATAATGTTATTAATTATAATGCAAACAAATTAACAGATTTACTTATACATTCTCAGAAAACTCACTGTGCTCAAAAAGTGTTCTAAACTTGGAGAGTTTGTTTTAACTTTGTATTTTTCCCTAGACAAAATAAAGGTTTCAATGCACAACACAACTCTACCTTACCTATGGAGCTGCGACCGGATATATACATATGCACACCTACATGCACTTAGAATGCAGAATGGAAAGCTGCTGTTAAGAGTTTATGTTTTATGCTAGTTGTAACAGCACACCTACTTCAATAGCTTTCTGCCTTTTCCTCAGTGGTACGCATATTACTCACCAGGAACCCTATTAGCTTGTCACAAAAGAGGGACACTCACTAATATCTCTTTTCCATCTTTAAATATTACAAGCATAATCTGTTTTTATACAGTCAAGGAGGAAATAAGGAAATAAGGAGGAAATAACTCAATGGAGTTTATTTGATACTCAAAGCTTACCTCCAAGTATATTGATGGTGGGTTATGCTCTCCTCCAAACTTGTCAAGCAGCGCCTCTATGTGTTCTTGTGTTAATTTAATCATCTGTTTGATATTCCATACCTAAAATATAAACATATATTTTTGTAAATCAGAAGAGGCAGGTCTGGGATAGATTTTAAAAATTAAAAATCATGAACCCACATCTTAGTAGCTAAGAACTAAGTTAATCTTTAAGGCTGAAAAAAAGTCAGACTCTATATTTTACTTAAATGACTGTAAAATGTGTCCTAGATTCAAATCAATCATTTTTTTCCAGAGCTTTGTTGACAAAAGTCCTTAATGAAAACACTGTTTCAAAGTATCAGTAATATCAATCAAAAACAGCAACTGATGGTTATTATGATCACCTACTATCTGTATCAATACAGTCTCAGTTCTGTTCCAGTCTTAAACTAAACTGAGCAAAGACCCTTTCATTTTGAAATGCAGGAACTGCTAAAAACAAACATCTCTCTCATATATTACTTTTCATATGGAGATCTCAAAACACTTTACAAAGTCTTATCTCCATTTTATAGATGGGGAAACTGAGGTAAAGATGTGCAGTGACTTGTCTAAGGTTACAAATGATACAGCACAAAATGAAAATCTGATTAGAGGAGAAAACTAATCTGAGAAGAAAACTAATCTATATAATGTTCAAAGTTTCAGGATTTTATTAATCTGTTCAAGTTGCTATGACGACACTTGCAAATCAACAAATGTCAAACATTCAGTGGTAAACTAGTTAACTACTGTAATAACATGATCTAGATATTTCTAATGTACCTATCACTGCAGTATTTAAATGCCCTGATCTTAAACACATTGTGCACTTGGGGCTCTATACTGCCTCAGTTTGCAAGTTTTTCCCACTGACTCTGCAACTTCTTGAAAGAGCCCATAATAACCACTGTTAGTATTATGAGATGACTAGGAGCGCTACCTTGCAGTGTAAGTCATCAGTATGCAATGTTCAGTTGTTGAAACTGAATCAATACAATAGTAAGTTCACTTACAGGAAAACAAGGTACTTTGATCCAGTAGAAGTCGAATTTTTTTTACTTGTTGGACCAATAGACTCTGGCCTCCAGAAAAGAGATATTTTTATTTTTCTTAAAATTACATTTGCTATCAACTTAATGTGATGAAAATTGAGAAAGATTTAATTTCTACAAGCCAGAGAAAAAATACTTATCTGTTCTCTGAAGGTACCATTTATAAAAGTATCACTATTCAAAATTGATGCTATTATTTAGAGACTAGTGAGAAAGTAATATAGCTCAAAATTCAAAAAGCCATCAGCTCCAGGATGGAGAATTGCATACTGCTTCTTCCAACGGAACCTCAGAGATTCCTGTGACTTGTCAGTGAAAGAAAATACAAATCCCGCAGTCTCTAAGGAGAGAGGTGGGATGGTGGTGATAGAACTTATACCTTTACGGAAAAAATTGCAGGGAATTAGCTCTATGTTCTATTAAAAAAGATACCAGTAACAGAACCCCAACTCCATGGATGTCTCAAACATTATACTAGAAGGTAAGTAAAGAGAAAAATCTTTCTGCAACACAGAACAAAACATGTTAGAAGTTCAAAACATACCTAACTAACTCATATTTTAATAAAGATATCTCAGTTATTCCGTAGTAGCTATTAAGGATGGGGACACCACAAAAATAAAACAAGGTGAAAAGACGGTTGGGTAACCTCTAGCCCAATACAAGTTTGAAGTACTGATGATAAATTTTGCTTCTTCTCATGAGGCCAATTTCAAGCAATAATAGTTTGTAAAAAGATGTACAGAATTTTATGGCTGCCTTCCAAATATGTAAACTCAGTGGAGGCTGGCTGTAAAGACCAACTTTTTTTCTGAACTCACACAAATGTTTGTTAATATGACCATTAAGTTGTATGCCTGCCAAGCAGCAGCAGTGAGAGAGCTGTGCAATGTATACATAATCAAAAGAATCAGAAAGCTCTGTCACCGAATCTGTTCCAGGTAAGAGAGTAGGGAGTTTTACTTGGTAAACTGATGGAATAAGATCCTGCTGGTTTGGATGCTGGGAAAGAAAGTTGGCAGGATGATTAAGGTGGAATCCCAGCATTACCTTGGAAGCTATTTGCAACTGGATCTGTCAACAGAGCCCTAACGCTCACTCAAGACACAAGCTGAAATCACCAGTATCGAAGGAGAACCTTCATTTAACAAGTCTGCTCACATATCAAGTGGTTGTAAAGGAGGTTGTTACACTAAAGTTTAATCACCTCATTGACATCCAGCATGGGCACTTAAGCTTTTCATTTTGTATGTACTACATTTATAAGCTCATCTACCTCCAGTGTTAAATAGGACTTCAGGTATCCTAAAACTAAGCAGTGATCACAGAGTTCCCAGCCCACACCACATTTTCTGTGAGCATGAGAAATCCACTATAACACTATGGCTGGAGTCCCTACTAAGCTACATCTCCACTCAGCTCTTGGTAGGGTTAGCAATTTTCAAGAGCACTTAAGCGACCTCAAATCAAGTCTCACTGTCTTTCAATGCAACTTTCACTTTTAAGTTATTTAGGCACTTCTGAAAATCCCACCCATGGATAACCACCTCATGGAGGGGCTTCGGACTCAACATCCCTCTCCTACACTAACAGCATCACATACATAGGTGGCTGAGGAAGGAATCGTCAGTGGACAAGGTGGTCTCATCTGGTTGTCCCTGTACTACCAGAAGCTTCCCCATTTCTTCTCTGTGGTGGCTGAAGGGTGAATGACTTCCTCCATCCCTGCAAAGATGTTTTCTACTTTGCATCCAGCAGTTACTATTCTGAGCTGCTTTTTCTCTTTCCCTCCTTCCCGTTCTACTGTTCTAGAAGCTGTAGCACCAGGAGGAAGAGAGGGCCACTCTATTCAGCAGCTGATAGGCAGATAGAGAGCAGCCTTTCAGAGCCAAAAACTGGAGTTAACGC
Organism: Gopherus evgoodei; assembly: GCF_007399415.2. Classification (NCBI taxonomy): domain Eukaryota; kingdom Metazoa; phylum Chordata; order Testudines; family Testudinidae; genus Gopherus; species Gopherus evgoodei. The sequence goes on along the minus strand of NC_044322.1, from coordinate 259,359,430 downwards.
CCTGGAAAAGACCAAATAGCTGCCAAATGTACTCAAAGGAGTTGGGGAAGAGCACACAGTAAATTCTAAACCACACCTTTTCACACTGAATCATGGACCTTTTCTATTGAAATTGGTTCGTTTTCCTAGATGGTTGGAAGGAGTCTATCAGAAAAATTCATCTCTTGAGCTCTACTCCCTTAGGTGCATTACTTACAGGAGGAAAGGTACATAATTCCCTCCCCATCCAGTAAGTAAAGAAAGCATCCCTCAAAAGTGGATCATTAAACAAGTTATGCAGAACTCCAATAGTTTGTTACTTGCAGACACCGCAAACCGATCTCTCTGGTATGCCTCACTCATGAAAGAGCTAGCTTCAAACTGAGACAACTCACATGGCCCTCACATTGATTGAAATACTCTGTCTACAATCAGATTGTCTTTCCTGCCAAGTAACTGGTAATTAGATATAGTGGTACACTGCCCAAACCCATCCTTGAAGAACTGCCGAACACAGGAGACAACACCCATTCTACCTTGCACATAGAGGATCCTGTATGTTTGAATCAACCATTTCTGGGAATATTAGGTCAGTGAAAACTCTGAACCTTACCTCATGGATCTTATCTCAAAAAAGCTGCATCTAGAGCAGTGGTCACCAACCAATCGATCGCAATCTCTGGTGGTGTAGCGTGGCTGCTGCTGAGGCAGGTTCCCTACCTGCTCTGGCCCCATGCTGCTCACGAAAGAGGCCAGCGAGGCCACATGGCCCTTGGGGTTGGGGGCGGGGGGAGGGCAGGAGTTTCCCTCTGCGCACTATTACTGCCTGCAAGCACTGCCTCCACAGCTCCCATGGGCCAGGAATGGGGAGCTGTGGCCAATGGGAGTTGCGGGGGCAGTGCCTGCATAGAAGGGCAGCACGCAGAGCCACATGCCCCTCCCCCACAGGGTTGCAGGGGCATGTTGACACCTTCTGGGAGCAGCATGGGACTACAGCTGGCAGGGAGCCTGCCTTAGGCTTGCTGCACTGCCAACCGGGAGCCACCCAAGGTAAGTGCTGCCTGGAAGAAGGCCACACCCCAGCCCCCTCCCGGAGCCAGCACCCCATACCCCCTCCTGTACTCCAAACCCACTCTTGCACCCCAACCCTCTGCCCCAGACCTGACCCCCCTCTCAGAGCCAGCATCCCATACCCCCCTTGCACCTCAAGCCCCAGGCCTGAGCCCCCTCCCAGAGCCAGCACCGTGTACCATCCACAACACCCCAGTCTGCCCCAGCCCAGAACCCCTTCCTGTACCCAAACTCCCTCCCAGAGCTTGCACCCCTCACCCCTCCTGTACCCCAATTCCCTGCCCAGGCTCAGCCCAGAGTGCTCTCCCACACTGCGAACTCCTCAGCCCAAGCCCAGAGTCCGTATCCCTCCCAAACCCCTACCCCAGCCTGGTGAAAGTGAGTGAGGGTGGGGGAGAGTGAGCAGGGGCAGGGCTAGAACCTGGGTTGCTCTTAAATTCAAAAAGTGATCTTGGGTATAAAAAGGTTGGAGACCACTAATCTATAGACTGTCCTAGAGAGAACAGCTCCTTAAAAATAAAGCTCCATGTACGTACAACCCATCTCAAGAAAGAAGCATGTGATTACTCAGTCTGATTGAGGGAATCTAGAAGCCCCTGCCTAACTGCAGCTAGCCCGTGAACAAGCCACTACTTCATGGAGGCAGTCAATAACATGTAGCAAAAGAACACCTGACTTTAACACTACAGTATCCATAGCGGTCACCTCATACAGAGGTTTCCCATGCGATGAGCTATTGTTATGGCTATCAGGCCCCAAATCTGTAACTTAATCCATTTTGAAGCCTGATGGCTCCAATAGCTCTTCTCTGCCAGGTCCACACCGCTGATACTGTACCAGTGCAGAAGGCCTTGAGTCCAGTTGGGCTTCCACACAAGGTACCTATGTGATGAGTTGGATCACCGAAACCCCCTTGAGAATGCCACCTGATGTGCCCAGACTACTTCTGAGACTGTTTTCCCTGCCAGCTTGGTACTTCAGTGCCTTGCCTTGTTTGAGCCAGACATGTTTGCCTGCTGCAAACACAGATCCAAGTCTGAACCATGTCCCCCACAAGCTGCAGGCTTAATTGAAAACAATTTAAGAAGTGCTCCTGTCTCCAGCACTCAGATGCCCAACTCCCAACGGGGTCCAAACCCCAAATAAATCTATTTTACCCTGTTTTAAGCTCATACAGGGTAAACTCATAAATTGTTCGCCCGCTATAACACTGATAGAGAGGTATGCACAGCTGTTCCCCCCCCATTAATACATATTCTGGGTTAATTAATAAGTAAAAAGTGATTTTATTAAATACAAAAAGTAAGATTTAAGTGGTTCCAAGTAATAACAGACAGAACAAAGTGAATAACCAAGTAAACTAAAATAAAACACGCAAGTCTAAGCCTAATACAAAAGAAAACTGAATAAAGATAAATCTCACACTCAGAGATGTTTCAATGGGCTTTTTTCACACACTGGATGCCTTCCTAGTTTGGGCCCAATCTTTTCCCCTGGTACAGTCCTTGTTCCAGCTCAGATGGTACTAGGGGATTTCTCATGACTGTAGCCCCCTTTACTCTGTTCCACCTCCTTACATATCTTTTGCACAAGGTGGGAATCCTTTGTCCTTCTCTGGGTTACCACCACTCCTTCTAAATGGAAAAGCACCAGGTTAAAGATGGATTCTAGTTCAGGTGACATGATCACATGTCACTGTAAGACTTCATTACCCACTTGTCAGCACACAAATATACAGGAAGGCTTACAAGTAAACAGAGCCATGTACAGTCAATTGTCCTAGTTGATAGGAGTCATCAAGATTCCAAGCCACCATTAATGGCCCACACTTTGCATAATTACAATAAGATCTCAGAGTTATATTTCATATTTCTAGTTTCAGATACAAGAGTGGTACATTTAAACAAATAGGATAACCACGCTCAGTAGATTATAAGATTTGTAATGATACCTTACAAGAGACCTTTTGCATGAATAGTATTCCTGTTACATTATATTCACTCAGCATATTTTCATAAAATCATGTAGAGTGCAACATCACACCCCATTCACCTATATGGGAAAAGCTGGAATGTTGGGTCTTTAAGAAGGAAGCCCATTGCCTCCAACAGCACAAACAGATGTGTGGGTTCCTTCCAATTGTCCAAACAGCAAGCAACTGCATATGAGCCTCTTATGGCTCTAGCTACACAAGATCATCACATCTCATTCTCCTTTACAACTATCTTCTGTCACAACAATGAAACTGTTGATCAATATGGGCAACTCAGTCATGGGAGATAGAATCTTTGCAAGAACCAGCCCAAGACTATAGAACTCACTGTTGGATAGCATAAGAATAAGCACTATGTGACTTTGCAGGCTAAATGCAATACACCCCTCTGTTCTCAAGCTCTCTTCTAACTGCACCCTTACCCACACCCATCACTTTTTCCAGGGGCTTGTCTACAGAGATCTAGTCACACCAGAGGGGTGTAAATTTTAGTCCTCACTAGCATGTCATGCACTACTGGCTCCCGTGGAGCCTGACGGCATGCACTAAAGCACATCAACGTAGTCTATATTAACACACACTAGGGAACTTTTAGTGCACTACACCTGGGTCAGGTTACTATGCAACACAAGAGGATTAAAACTTACATCCCTTTGGTGTGCACAAAAGTACCACGTTGACAAGCCTTAGGATAATAAATACAACATGCACACACACACACAAGCCTACTTTTGCTTTGGGGAGGGAGAAGGTGGGGAAGAGAGAGAAATGTTCTTATTCTTGAAAGGCTGCGACAGTTCTTTGGCTAGCCAGGACTGAGAGTCACCTTGTTACCCCCTGCTTTCCGCAAGAGTGTCTTTATTGAGGGAGCTGGGCATCAGCTCCGCGACGCCACCAGCCTTTCAATCATTCTCCTCTGGGCTATGGCAGCCCTAAATTTGCCTTGCAGATTAACAATAGATGTACCTCAATCCCCGAATCCCTTTGAATCATTCCCCTGTGATATCTAGCTCCCAACACTGGCTACTCACAGAAATTCCAGATTCTCTACACTCAAAAGTTCAGCATACCCCAGTTTACCAATTTTACCTTAAACCACCACTCCTGTACAACACACAACACTTGTGAGCACTTAAATAACCTATTTGTGGTTTACTGTAAAAATGAAGATTTAATTAGAAATAAGAGTGGTGGAAACAAAAAAAAAGGGAGGAGGGGAGATAGCTCAGTGGTTTGAGCATTGGCCTGCTAAACCCAGGATTTGTGAGTTCAATCCTTGAGGGGGCCATTTAGAGATCTGGGGCAAAAATCTGTCTGGGGACTAGTCCTGCTCTGAGCAGGGTGTTGGACCAGATGACCTCCTAAGGTCCCTTCCAACCCTGATATTCTATGAAATAGGTTACAATATAAAACAAAACCATAAAATGCAAATTTGGGTCTACACTTATCAACAGTTACCCTTCCTATTTAATAAAGTAGATTTCCTGGGTTTCTTAAGAACCATAATCTGAAAGTTCAGGAAAACATCCCCGCTCCACACAGGGTTATCCTCAGTAAATGGGGTGCTTTTCCCTCCACGTTGTACCAAAACCAGCCTTCAGTTTCTATTCACAGACAGGGTGAATACTTACTTGTAATTTTTTTTTTGTTTGTTTTTACCTTTACGTGGTTTCATTTGTTTGTTGTTGCCTCTGATGGCTTCCCATTCAACATCTTAGTATTGCTCAAGGCTAAACAACTGAGCTTGCATAGCAACACCAGCCAAACAGGGTGAGGTGGCAACTCCCCCTTGCCCAAATGGGCCATTACATTTTCTCTAGATGACTAATTTCTACTCTAAGTGCATAAAGCATACTTTCAATACATTGTTTCTGAAAAATACCTGTACATACACCTTGCAATGATTATGAATCTTAACAAGTTATAAGCTTTGTGTAGATATCTTACATGTTACTGTTTACAAATAAGTGTCGTGTAAGATGTGTTTAGTTTAGTTAGTCTGTCAAATCTCAGGCCATGTCTACATCTAAAACTTTACAGCGCTGGTTGTTATAGCTGTATTAGTACAGCTGTATAGGGCCAGCGCTGCAGAGTGGCCACACCTACTGCTAGCAGCGCTGCAAGTGCTGTTAGATGTGGCCACACTGCAGCGCTGTTGGGAGTGATGCATTGTGGGCGGCTATCCCACAGGGCACCTCGTCCCAAAGCGGCGCTGGGGCTTGTGGGAAGGGGAAGGAAGTGTGATTGTCCTTCTGCTTCCTGTTCCTGTTCCTGTTCCAACGGCCAGCGTTGCTTTGGTACACATGCGGAGCACTGTGGCAGCATTGTGACTCTAAAGCGGTTTTTCTGCATTATCTTTCAAGAATGGATCCTCAGGTACTGAATACCGTACTAATGACTATTGCCAGCACATCTCGCCTTACTGTTGATCTAATCCTTAGGCTGCTAAATGTGCGTGTGACTGACATTGAGGAGTGGGACAATGGTACTGAATCGCATCAATATGCAGACAGTACAGTGCTAGTGGCAATAACAGACATGCTCTGCTCCGTGGAGCGGCGCGTTTGGGCTCGGGAAACCAGCACTGAGTGGTGGGATCACATCGTCCTGCAGTCATGGGATGACGAGCAGTGGCTGCAGAACTTTCGTATGAGGAAAGCCACTTTCATGGCACTTTGTGATGATCTCGCCCCCAACCTGCGGCGCATGAACACGAGATTTAGAGATGCCCTTTCTGTGGAGAAGCGGATGGCTATTGCAATCTGGAAGCTGGCAACTCCAGACTGTTTCCGATCGGTGGCGAACCAGTTCGGAGTGGGAAAGTCCACCGTTGGAATGGTGCTGATGCAAGTTTGCAGGGCCATTAATCGAACACTGACAAGAAAAACTGTGACTCTTGGGAACGTGCAGGACATTTTAGATGGCTTTGCAGAAATGGGCTTCCCTAACTGTGGAGGGGCAGTAGATGGGACGCATATTCCTATTATCTCTCCACCCCACCTGGCATCGGAGTACATTAATCGCAAGGGGTACTTCTCTGTGGTTCTGCAAGCGCTTGTGGATCACCGTGGGCATTTCACTGACATTTACTCTGGATGGCCTGGAAAGGTGCACGATGCACGCATATTTAGGAACAGTGCCCTGTTCAGGAGGCTTAGGGCCGGGACCTTTTTCCCAGATCACAAGATAACAGTAGGGGAAGTGGAAATGCCCATTGTGATTCTGGGAGACCCCGCTTACCCATTAATGCCATGGCTCATGAAACCATACACGGGGAAGCTTGACAGGAGCAAGGAACGGTTCAACTACAGGTTGAGCCGCTGTAGAATGACTGTGGAGCGTGCTTTTGGCCGTTTGAAAGCCCGCTGGCGCAGTCTTTTCGGGAAGCTAGATTTGATGGAAAGCAGCATTACCGCTGTTATATGCGCGTGCTGCACCCTCCATAATATTTGTGAAGGGAAGGGTGAAAGGTTCAGTGAGGAATAGACCTCCGAGGTTAGACGTTTGGAGAATGAGTTTGCTCAGCCAGAGAGCAGGGCTAACAGGGAGGCCCAGGAAAGGGCTTCAAGGATTAGGGATGCTATAAGGGAGCAATTTGATGCTGAGAGCCAGCAGTAATGATTGGTGCATGTGTTGTGCTTTGCTTTACATTGCTGTGTATAATTAACCATTTCTATCACCAATAAAACATAGGGAAAGAAATACAAACCAAATCCTTTTATTTGTCATACAGTAAAAAGCAGGAAAGGGGGTATGGGTAGTTCACCGTACATTCAGATGTTTTAATATTTCCTATTTTACTCAATTGAAACCGCCTGATGCAAGTCACCGTTGCTTTGCTGCAGGACGATTGGGGTGGAGTGCACTGGGTAAGAATTAAACATATCTTGGTTACTAGGTGACCTAATAGGTGTTGGGGGCAGCTGATGATAATAAGGAACTGGGTGCTGCATAAAGCTATTTTGAGGATACACAGGGGGACAAGTAACAGTGCTTTGGGAAGGCTGTGGGATATCACGGTTTATATTTGTCTGCATGGCTACAAGAGACTCAAAAGACTTGGTTTGCCGAGACAGGAGTCTCATCATCTGCCTGGCTATTCTTTTGGCAGACAATTCCTGTCTCCTGCTTTCAGTCAGCCTCCATTCCTGTAAACTCTGCCTCCATTCCTGTTCACTTTTTCTCCACTCCTCAGTCTTCCTACTTTCCCTGTTGTAGTGGTTCAGAACGGTCTTGATCAGCTCCTCTTTTGATTTCCTAGGATTGCGCCTCAAATTCTGCAATCTACGTGAGGCTGGTGACACAGCTGCATTACTCGAGTTGCCTAGAAAAAGTAGAGACAGAGACATGTAAAACACAGGGCATCATTGTTTATTATCAACTTTTGAAGGACACTGTAAACTGTAGGTAGCATCCCTCTCACATACCTCACATAACACTGTAGACTTCAAGAAAGCTGACATGTCTAGCAGTGGGGTGAGTACTTTTGCTTAAAATTCTCCCATGTTAGTGGGATGTCTTGGTTCCTGCTTGGAAGGGGGGCCGGGTGAGTAAAAAGCACCCCGCAGGACACGTTTCCCGCTTGGAAGGGGGGGTGGTGGACGGACAGAGCACCCCGCAGGACACGTTTCCCGCTTGGAAGGGGGGGGGTGGACGGACAGAGCACCCCGCAGGACACGTTTCCCGCTTGGAAGGGGGGGTGGTGGATGGACAGAGCACACAGCAGGGCAGGTTTCCAGCTTGGAAGGGGGGGTGGTGGACGGACAGAGCACCCCGCAGGACACGTTTCCCGCTTGGAAGGGGGGGTGGTGGACGGACAGAGCACCCCGCAGGACACGTTTCCCGCTTGGAAGGGGGGGTGGTGGACGGACAGAGCACCCCGCAGGACACGTTTCCCGCTTGGAAGGGGGGGTGGTGGACGGACAGAGCACACAGCAGGACACGTTTCCCGCTTGGAAGGGGGGGTGGTGGACGGACAGAGCACACAGCAGGGCAGGTTTCCAGCTTGGAAGGGGGGGTGGTGGACGGACAGAGCACACAGCAGGGCAGGTTTCCAGCTTGGAAGGGGGGATAGGCGAGGAAGAAGCACCCCGCAGGACACGTTTCCCGCTTGGAAGGGGGGGTGGTGGACGGACAGAGCACCCCGCAGCACACGTTTCCCGCTTGGAAGGGGGGGTGGTGGACGGACAGAGCACCCCGCAGGACACGTTTCCCGCTTGGAAGGGGGGGGGGTGGACGGACAGAGCACACAGCAGGGCAGGTTTCCAGCTTGGAAGGGGGGAAAGGCGAGGAAGAAGCACCCCGCAGGACACGTTTCCCGCTTGGAAGGGGGGGGGGTGGACGGACAGAGCACCCCGCAGGACACGTTTCCCGCTTGGAAGGGGGGGTGGTGGACGGACAGAGCACACAGCAGGGCAGGTTTCCAGCTTGGAAGGGGGGAAAGGCGAGGAAGAAGCACCCCGCAGGACACGTTTCCCGCTTGGAAGGGGGGGGGGTGGACGGACAGAGCACCCCGCAGGACACGTTTCCCGCTTGGAAGGGGGGGTGGTGGACGGACAGAGCACACAGCAGGGCAGGTTTCCAGCTTGGAAGGGGGGGTGGTGGACGGACAGAGCACACAGCAGGGCAGGTTTCCAGCTTGGAAGGGGGGATAGGCGAGGAAGAAGCACCCCGCAGGACACGTTTCCCGCTTGGAAGGGGGGGTGGTGGACGGACAGAGCACCCCGCAGGACACGTTTCCCGCTTGGAAGGGGGGGTGGTGGACGGACAGAGCACACAGCAGGGCAGGTTTCCAGCTTGGAAGGGGGGATAGGCGAGGAAGAAGCACCCCGCAGGACACGTTTCCCGCTTGGAAGGGGGGGAAGAAGCACTCCGTCTGGATGCCTACGTGCTGGGAAGGGCGGGGGGGGGGGTTTGGTGGATTGGGGCAGAGGAAACAGAGCGCCTTGCGCTGGGGAGCCGTGCTTCTAGGTACCTGCCCTCAATTATCCCTAAACTATCCACAGGCTTTCATAATGCCAGACATATCACTGCTGCGTGTTACCAAGGAAGAGCGGGAGGGTCTTCTACAGGAATGCGGATACCGCCCTGGCCCCTATGCAGCTCGCCTGTGTGCGGCCATGGTCCCCCCACCCCTCGCTGCACAGTGGATCGGACGAGTTAGCATGAACGGGACAGGGACCACGGTGGCTCTACCTATAAACTTGTTAAAGCACATTGCACAAGATCTAGCTGCAACTTTTCAAGAGATTACTCAGGCAGATTACACAGATGTCATAGATCAAATCAATAGGCTATTCCTCGTTTAGGCATGCATGCAGTCAGCCATAACGAGAATCCTGCTAGCACAAAGCATTGCAATCTACTTACCACGAGCACGATCCTCAGCTTCCTCATCAACGTCCGCTTCCAGCTGCTGGGACTGGCTAGTCTCCTCAGGGCTAGAGAAGAGCTCCTGGCTGCCTGTGTCCTGAGACTCCGGGGTGTCCCCCTCAACGCCAGTAGTATCACTGTATTCATCCTCTACACCATCCCCCACGTCTCCCTGCTCTGAACTCTCCATCGTGCTTCTAGGATTCACGGTGGGGTCACACCCAAGAATGGCATCCAGCTCCTTGTAAAACCTGCAGGTTGTGGGGGCTGCTCCTGAGCGTCGGTTTCCCTCACGGGCTTTGCAGTATGCACTCCTCAACTCCTTAATTTTTACTCTGCATTGCAAGGCGTCCCGTTCGTAGCCCCTTCTCATCATGGACTGCGATATCTGACCATAGGTATCGTAGTTTCTCCTTCTAGAACGCAGCTGTGTTTGAACAGCCTCATCTCCCCACACACTAATTAGATCCTGCAGCTCTGCATTGGTCCATGCTGGGGCTCGTTTGTTGCGTGGAGGCATGGTCGCTGAATGATTGATTGATTAATTGCTCTCCACGCCTGACTGAGCAAACAGGAAGGTGATTTTTGAAATTTCCCGGGGCATTTAAAGGAGGGGTCAGGTGAGCACAGGGCAGAGGAGTTTTCTTGATTACCAGAGAGGTATCCTCAGGTATGCTGGGATACCTGCTTATTCCACGGAGGTCAAGAAAAGCGCTGGTGAGTGTCTACATTGCATTACCAGCGCTGGATCACCAGCGCTGGATCCTCTACACCCGAGACAAAACGGGAGTACGGCCAGCGCTGCAAACAGGGAGTTGCAGCGCTGGTGATGCCCTGCAGATGTGGACACTCTCAAAGTTGCAGCGCTGTAACTCCCTCACCAGCGCTGCAACTTTCTGATGTAGACAAGCACTCAGTGAGAGATACTTGAGAATAGGGGATCCATTGCCAAGGAGTCTCTGCCCCAGAGGCACTCAAATATTATGGTATTAGGCTATGGCTGCCAAAGTATTTTACAGAAATGAATAACTGATGCCAGGCCAAGAGGCAACACCTAGAATTACTAGTGTTGGTCTCTTAGGCCATGTCTACATCTAAAATTTTGCAGCGCTGGTTGTTACAGCTGTATTAGTACAGCTGTATAAGGCCAGCGCTGCAGAGTGGTGTTAGATGTGGCCACACTGCAGCGCTGTTGGGCGGCTTCAAGGGGGGTTCCGGGACGAGAGAGCAAACCGGGAAAGGAAACCAGCTTCCCCGCGGTTTGCTCTCTCGGTCCCGGAGCCACCCAGCAAACCGCAGGGAAGGAGACCTGCTTGCTCGGGGTTCCGGGACCGAGAGAGCAAACCGGGAACGCCGCGGTTTGCTCTCTCGGTCCCGGAGCCAGCCAGCAAACCGCAGGGAAGGAGACCTGCTTGCTCGGGGTTCCGGGACCGAGAGAGCAAACCGGGAAAGGAGACCAGCTTCGCCGCGGTTTGCTCTCTCGGTCCCGGAGCCAGCGCTGGATCCTCTACACCCGAGACAAAACGGGAGTACGGCCAGCGCTGCAAACAGGGAGTTGCAGCGCTGGTGGTGCCCTGCAGATGTGTACACCTTCAAAGTTGCAGCGCTGTAACTCCCTCACCAGCGCTGCAACTTTCTGATGTAGACAAGCCCTTATAAGAAACCTGTGATACTTTCAGTGGTTGCACTACATTCCCCCTCCTCCCACCCCCAAACACACTTAAGCGTTTGCAAAAGCCTAGAGAGCACAGATAGCCACCTTCCTTAGGAAGCTACATAACTGCAGACACTATTTTCTACCTCTTCCTACCAGAAATACTAGATCCTTTATATTCAGAACGTCCTTGTCTTTTATTTGGAAATACCTGATATAAAGAATCAGTTTCTTCTTCCATCTAGTGGCATGAGCTGAATGGTATTCTTTGTCAGGAGAAATTAAACTTCTGGTAGCCTTCAGGAAATTATTTAAGCTCAATTCAGTAGCCCCATTTAACAATGCTGGAGACCCAAAGCCTTCAGTGACAGATGTCCTTTAAGGCCATGGCTACACTGGCGCTTTACAGCGCTGCAACTTTCGCGCTCAGGGGTGTGAAAAAAACACCTCTCTGAACACTGCAAGATACAGCGCTGTAAAGCCTCAGTGTAAACAGTGCCGCAGCTACACCCGTAGAGGATGCAGTGCTGGGAGAGCTCGTACATGCAGTGCTGGGAGAGCTCTTTCCCAGCGCTGGCGCTGCGACCACACTCGCACTTCAAAGCGTTGCCATGGCAGCGCTTTGAAGTTTCAAGTGTACCCATACCCTAAGTCTCTCCCCTCCCCTTTCCTCACAGGGAGGTATACTAGCTAACCCAGAGAAGCCAAAGGATTCCAGGCCAACAGCTCAGTGACACTGGTACTAAGGCTGCACCAAAAATCTCTCTGATGTACTTCATGCTGAAAAAGGTGACAACCCCAAAGGGATTGACTGCAACAAATAAGAATGCTTAAACAAGTCTTTCAGAATGCCCTTCAGATCACAAATTTTTGTAAGTGTTCCACAAAGCTATGCTAGAACTATGAGATCGGTTAGTCCTAAAATGCCTTGATACAGGACCAGCTGAAAGAACTACATATGAACATGATAAAAGTGCTTTTTCAAACTGATTTGCAGGGTGGACATACTGCACCAATGCAAAGACAATCCATGCAACCAACAACTTATATGCAACCCATGTCCCTATAATAGCATACTTGCTTAGTACACATGGAACCAAAGAATTCCAATGAGATGTGCTGTAACATTAATTGGACATGCTGCAAGAAAGCCTGACAGCCCTACGTATCTGGAAGTTTGGAATGGAGGAAGTCTAAAAACATTTATATATGTTGTAGGTAATACTTCACATTTGTAATCCAAACTGTGTGTCAAACGATCAACACATCATAATATCCTAATAGATACACTTATTTACAATTGATTATTTAGAGATTTTCCTGCATTATGTCAAATCCACGTATCTTAAAATAAAAGTAACTGGATTTGGCGACGGCAACTGGAGTAACTGCTGTAGATACTTGGTAAAGAAGACCACTGACTTTGGCCCATAAGGGAAGCAGAAACAGGAATGTGGTAACAGTGTGGTCGCTCCGTCAAGGCTGAATCGGATTTTGATTCCCCTTCCTAGCTAGTGCAGCTGGCATAGGCCAAGGTGAACATAAGGAGAGCCAGAAGACCCAAGGGATTCTAGACCTGGTCATCCTTATCCACTGTGAATGTGTGTGATATTTTTAAATTCTGTAAATAAGCACCTAGGTGATAGATAACAAAAAAAACAATAAAAGGAATGGCCTGCTTTTCCTGAGTCACAGAGCAATTAGGACACTGGAAGATCTTATAGTAACTCTAGCAAAGACTAAGCTCTTTTCAGAATGTCTGGAATATAAAGTTTTATAGCATACCCTTCCAGCTTGCTCTGCTGGAGGTATATTTATGGAAGCATCAGCTACCTGTTTCCTTTCCCTTTACTAGAATATTTAAATCACGGAGAATACTGCAATAACTAAAAAAGTTATTGTGCCCAGGACATCTGGATGAAGGGGAAGAGATAGAAGAAATTTTTATTCCATTAAATTAATAGAAAAAATTCTGCCCAGGCTGAAGTTTACAAGTCAAAGATAACCCTCGTGAAAGGTGTTAAGGGACCTCCAAAAAAAAAAAAAAAAAATTCCAAAAAGAGCAATTTTGCTTGCAATGCTTTGCAAAAACATGGAGTTCAGACATTTCATAAATTAAAATAAGGAACTTGTCAAATAAGGAAAACATTTTACATCAAGCAAAGTTACAGACAACATTAGGTAAAATACATGAAAAAAAACAGACCATGCTCTCTCTCACTCTCTCATGCAACAGTTCAAATACTGTATTAAAAACTAAAATTACCAATTTTCAGCAAGTTTTACTGGTTCAATTTACCTTACTAATAACACTGTTTCAGAGGCTTAAATATGCTATACACTTAAACAATATGCTGCAGAAATTATTGCTAGTATCCCTCTACATAATAGAATTCTTATTTTTAAAAACTCACTGACAATTGAGCTATGCAATGTATTTTGATAGTAAATACATTTTAGTGTATTAATTAGTGCATGTCTTTGCTTGCTGTTGGGTACTTTGGAGAAAATTATAGTCTTTCTATAATAAAAGGAACGGTATCCCCAATAATGTTACGGCAAACCTGGTCACAGAACTTTGTGACTTTATCCTCACCCATAACTATTTCACATTTGGGGACAACTTATACCTTAAAATCAGCAGCACTGCTATGAGGACCTGCATGGCCCCACAGTATGCCAACATTTTTATGGCTGACTTTGAACAATGCTTCCTCAGCTCTCGTCCCCTAACACCCCTGCTCTACTTGCACTACGTTGATGACACCTTCATCATTTGGACCCATGGAAAAGCAGCCCTTGAGGAATTCAACCATGATTTCAACAATTTCCACCCCACCATCAACCTCAGCCTGGACCAGTTCACACAAGAGATCCACTTCCTGGACACTACAGTGCTAATAAACAATGGTCACAAACACCACCCTATACCGGAAACCTACTGACTGCTATACTTACCTATATGCCTCCAGCTTTCATCCAGACCACACTACATGATCCATTGTCTACAGCCAAGCTCTACGATACAATCACATTTGCTCCAACCCCTCAGACAAACACCTACAAAATCTCTATCAAGCATTCTTACAACTACAATACCCTCCTGCTGAAGTGAAGAAACAGATTGACAGAGACAGAAGAGTACCCAGAAGTCATTTACTACAGGACAGACCCAACAAAGAAAGTAACAGAATGCCATTAGCCATCACCTTGAGCCCCCAATTAAAACCTCTCCAGCGCATCATCAAGGATCTACAACCTATCCTGAAGGACAATCTATCACTCTCACAGATCTTGGGAGATAGGCCAGTCCTTGCTTACAGACAGCCCCCCAACCTGAAGCAAATACTCACCAGCAACCACAGACCACACAAGAAAAACACTAACCTAGGAACCTATCCTGGCAACAAGCCCCTTTGCCAACTCTGTCCACATATCTATTCAGGGGACACCATCATAGGACCTAATCACATCAGCCACACTATCAGAGGCTCGTTCACCTGCACATCTAACAATGTGATATATGCCATCATGCGCCAGCAATGTCCCTCTGCTATTTACATTAGTCAAACTGGACAGTCTCTACGTAAAAGAATAAATGGACATAAATCAGACGTCAAGAATTATAACATTCTAAAACCAGTCGGAGAACATTTCAATCTCCCTGGTCACTTGATTACAGACTTAAAAGTCGCAATATTACAACAAAAAACCTTCAAAAACAGACTCCAACGAGAGACTGCTGAATTAGAATTTGCAAAACAGACACCATTAAATTAGGCTTGAATAAAGACTGGGAGTGGATGAGTCATTACACGAAGTAAAACTATTTCTCCATGTTTATTCCTCACCCACACATACACACACAGCTCCTTGCACCTTCTTGTCAACTGCTGCAAATGGACCATTTTGATTACCACTACAAAAAGTTTCTCTCTCTCCTGCTATTAATAGTTCACCTTAACTGATCACTCGTTAGAGCATTTACAGTAACACCCATTGTTTCATGTTCTCTGCGTATATAGATATCTTCCTACTGTATTTTCCACTGCATGCGTCCGATGAAGTGGGCTGTAGCCCACGAAAGCTTATGCTCAAATAAATTTGTTACTCTCTAAGGTGACACAAGTACTCCTGTTCTTTTTGCAACTACATTTCATTTTGCCAGGGAAGATGTCACAGAGATACAAGTTGTTGATGAAACTGATTGCAAACCTTTTTTCAAACCAAAAGTAACTGATTTCTAAGATTCAGATTTCAACAAAAAGTGTGAATGTTGATACATGGAGTCTTTCAATGCTAGCATCTTGTAATGAGGAAAATACAGTGAATGGCTTCATCATAGTAGAGTACTTCCACCGGGAATGCATATTGCATTAACTTTCATCATAAGAGAAAATTCATTCAATCCCCAAACATCTGTTACGTAAAGTTACACTTGGCAGGAAAATACTTCAAAAAGGAGAAAAAAATATGTTTTCCAAAACTAAAGAAGTATGAACTGAAGTATCACTCAATTAAAGGGGGCTTTTCACTAGGGCTGGGTGGAAACCGGATATTTTGTTTTGTGGGAAATGCTGCGAGTTTGAAAAATAAACTGTTCCAAAAGAGAAAAAAGGCAAAAAGTTTCAAAATTTGGAGGGAAAGCTGTTTTGGATCAATAGAAAATATTATGGACAATTAAAAATTAAAATAATTTCAAAACTGAAAATAAAGACATGTTCCAAAAAGGCTGAAGCAGAACTTACTCTCCCCAGCCATTCAAGTGGCATCAGGAGTCCAATAAGTCTGGGAGTCTCCGCAGGGACTTCCTGAGTCATCTATTTTTGAATTTCTTTCTTTGAAAGAACAGAATCTAATTGGAATGATTTAATAATTCTGGAACTACTCCCCAGTGACAAGAACGTAGTCTCTACTCCCAGCTGCTAAACACATCCAACCATCCTGCAAACCCATGATGCTCCCTACCTGAACAAGCCTGTGCTCTCAGAATCCATTCTGGGGTGAACCAGCCTGAATGTCTAATGTCCCCGAAACTCACCCAAGAGTAGACAGACAGCTTGAATCCGGGCAACCGGATTGGCCACTGGTAGCTGAGAAGGTGCGTGGAGATTGAGGCATTCAAGAGACAGGAAAGAAGGCAAGACTCAGAGGGCTGGTTCCCCACCTTGAAATGTCCATCTTGCCCCCTTAGAAGTCAAGTATAATACTTTGATTGTTCCCTAAGGCTCATCTCTAGTTTTCACCAGGTCCTGAAAACCCTGCCCTCATCTGAGACAGCTTATAAGAGAACAACTGATGGGAATGGAGTTGGGGATGTAAAAGACATACACCCAAAATGCACTCACCTCCAGTGTCTAGAGGTCCTGGCGCCTCTAAAAAGTATGCATTTTCTACTCCTGGGGGAATTCTGTGCCACTGCACGTGCGCAGAATTCATGTTTCCCGCAGATTTCTTTGCTTCCCCGCAGAAAATGATTTTCTGACAGGGAAGCAAAGAGAAGCTGCAAGAGCAGTCATGCACCACTCCCTAGCTCAACCAGTACATCACTGAAGGGCTGGGGACACCTGATCCGGGATCAGGTGCTAGTACCGGCTGGACTGGAGGCAGGAGAGAAAAGGACTTCCTCTTCCTCTGCAAGGAGAAGCTAGGGCTCTGTCAGACTCATCCCCAGAAACCGCCTCTAGCTGCAGAAAGTTCAGAATCCTCCCCTTCCCTCTTGCTCCTTAGTTCCAGGGGGAAGGGTCCCTGTACAGGGACCTGCTCCCCCATCTGCCCAATCCCTGTGTATCTGGACCTTCCATATACAGATATCCTCACCAAGCCTCATCCCATACACCCAGAACCCCCCTAGCCCTCCATACCCAAACCCCATCCCACTGAACCTCAACCTCTGCATCTGGAGCCCCCCTGCACCCAGCCCCCTGCCTCCGGACCCCAACCCCTGCACCCAGATGACCCTCCACTGAGCTTCCTGCACTCAAACCCCCATCCTGATAAGCCCTACCCACTGCAACACCCTGAGCTAGGGTGACCAGACAGCAAATGTGAAAAATCGGGACAGGGGGTGGGGGAGTAATAGGAGCCTATATAAGAAACGTACACAAAAATCAGGACTGTCCCTATAAAATCAGGACATCTGGTCATCCTACCCTGAGCCCCCACATCCAGACCGCCATACCCTGGACCCCCAACTAGCTGCACCCAGACCCCCCTGCTGAGACCGAACCACTTTCACCTAGAAGCCCCTGCAGAGTCCCATTGCCCCTGCACCTAGAACACCACCACCCCTCAAGCCTCTGTGCATCCAGATCCCCTCACACCTAGATACCACACTAAGCTGCCTGCACCCAGACTGTCCCACACACAATGCTCTCACTCCACACCTGGATCACCCTACACTGAGCCCCTCCACACTTTGGTCCTGCCTGGTTGAGCCTGCAAGTCCCACACCTGGTGCACTTCGTGCAGAAGAGCAGGCCCAGACCTTGTGCTGTGTCACGGTCAGGTGCAGCCTCACCACTGAGTCCATGTCCCGGGGGTGGGGGAGGCTGCAGGGTGATCTCCCACAGTTCTCCCCACTGCCATGCTGGAGCCTCTGCATTTATTTACTGAGAAATATATTTTGCAGAATTTAATTTTTTGGCACAGAATGCCCTCAGGAGTAATTTCCTAACTGTACCACACTTTTGTAAGCACATGTATGGTTCCAAGTACACTAATGAATCCTGCATGATTTTTCAGATGAGAAAATGACTACATTCTGGCACAGTGAATTCTTCCCTCCACACCACCAGATATAAGCTTTTAGTTTTATGCATGTATTCAACTTTGTTTTCTTTACCAGAGCAAATATTAATCATCAATACACTTTATTATTACAGGTTTTTTATCTCAATGGCTAGAGCTACAGAGATAACATTTGAGGCAAGAAGTTCAAGATTTGATAAGAATTCTTCATTAAGACTTAACTACATTTGCCTTAAAGTTGGTTTTGGGTTTTTTTGTTTTAATCCTAAATCTTGAATTTGTAAGGCATTACTTCAGCTCTGACCATTAACCACATAACCTCATAGTAAGGCATTATGCTTTCAGTATAAATTATATACTCAACTAAAATACAAGTAATTTTGTGTTGAAATACTATGTAAGTCAGTCTTTTTCCAAAATTTCCCAAACACTTTCACCCTCCTTTTTTAACATTTAAAAAAAAACAAAACAATGGAATAGCCCAAAAAATATTATAATAAAGAAAGCTAGATTTCCTATAATGTGTCAGTAAATTCAACTTAGGTTTTCACATGGGCTCAAGACAACACTCACTCTGACCCTGAAGCCATTCTAGATATTGACTCAAAGCAACTGAAGGCAAGCTTTTTAATGAGATGCTGTAGTAGATACTTAAGAACTTTAGAATTCCATTGTCTTTAAGAAAAAAGAATTCTTCTCTACCAATCTGTGATTGGGAACCTGACAAAAATATAAGTATATAAAAACAAGGGTGTTAGCATTTAAGTAGCTACTCTTTTCAAGAGCAAAGTCACCCTTCACAAGATGGTTTGGTAGGTCTCCTGTTTCATAGCTAACCAGACCTCCTCAAAAGTGTGTGTGATCTGAGTAAATATAGACCATAAATATACATTTTTGCATCTGAACATATCAAGGCTGAATTAAAAAGTGTATTCATAACAGGCAAAATTCCTCATTCTATCAACTTAATGTATGTGAACCTATGGTGTTTTATGTATTACAAATCTATTCTGTTTAAAGTCTATGTACAAAATATTTACATTTGCAGATGAGCACATTACATGAATAAAACTGGCTCCTATTGTTCTATTCAGGTTTTTACTTAAACATCTTTGGTCCAAGAGCAGTAGCCACTTAACAGTAACAAAATATGATAATTCTTGCGATATACACATCGTCTCCTACATGTTGTGTAAAATATAGAGAGCATGCGTGCACACACTGATTTTACGGCATTTAAATCTTTAAAAACTGTAAATTCTTTTTTTATATCAGGAATAAAAATCTCAGTTTTTACTATGTATTAGCAAATTTTTACTGCTGACATTACCATTCTTATCTACTACAGAAGTAATGCTATTAGAACTAGAGTTACAAATAAATGATGATTATTACTTACAGAAAAGAAGAATTATGTGACTGACAGAAGTCTGAGTTGTGGGATCAAGAGTCTAATCCCAGCCCTGCCACAGACCCATTCCCTGTCTGAGTTTTCCCCATCTGTAAAGTGTACTGGAAACAAACAAAAAATATTTCCCAGGGATTATGCGATGCATAATTTGTTTGTGTTTGTGAAATACTGAAAATTTAGTTATTGTGCTATAAGTAAACATGAAAACACTTTTATCATTAAGGAAGGAATATGGCCACTGTTTAGCAACTGGTATGGCTAAAAGTAGAGCGCCTAGGAGTAGAGTCTGATGACCCAGAGCACTTGGATGCCCTGACTCCCAAATCCCTCAGGTGCTTCTGAAAGTTTTACCATCAGTGACTGATGCAAGAGACCAGAAGTCAGGGTTTCTGGGTTCTAAATCGAGCTCTAGAACCAATTTTCTATGTGACATTGGCCAAGTCACTTCATCTTTGTGCCTAAATCTCCCCAAACCTCAAAATACTTTGTATATCCAAGTGCTGAACTCATTCTGCAAACAGCAATTTAAACCTCAACACCCCAGTAAGAGAGATATTACCTCCTTTCACAGATTGGGAAACAAACACTGGCTAGTTAAGTGATGTGTCCAGAAGTCTCACTAGGTCTGTGACAGTCACAAATTAGAGCCCAAGTATCCTGAACCCCAACCCAGTGCCCAATCCACAGAAGTAGACCTCATGCTGCAATAGTGGTTAAGGGCAGGATCCCGCAAACACACAGGAGTGATTCCACTGAGATCCAGCAATATCCGACAAGCGCTTTGAGATTCTCAGACACAAAATAAACTGATTGCAAAAGCATACTACAGCTTCTCAGATGCACACCACAGAGAAGCCGTAGGGGGGCTGCCTGAAGACCCCTGACTTTCGGTTTTGACTCAGAGCCAGACCCCTTGACGCTGCACCTGTCACTACCAGCGGCCCTACATCAAAGCGAGGCGCGCACACGCGTCTCCATCTCTCCGGGCAGAGGGAGGCCGGGAGCCCTGAACAACGAGCAGGGAAGGGACCTTGCCGAGGCGTCCCCGCGCTGTAGATACACAGCGCTATCCCGGCCCGCGGCTGCCCGTGCGCCTCGCCCCCGCCCCCGGGCCAGGCCGCCGCCGCCGGAGCCACCTGCACTTGTTGAGCAGGAGGAGCGTGCGCGCCGGGGCCCCCTGCCGTAACCCCTGGGAGCCAGGCGCTGTCGCCATGGCCAGGCGCAAAGCGGCCGGGATGGCCCGGGGGAGCGCCGGGGCCGCAGCTGAGCAACCCCCTCCCAAGCAGCAGCATCGGAGCAATGCGGAGCGGCCCGGGCTGGGCCTGCCGGCCCCGGGGATCCCCCCGGCCCGTCATCCCCCGCCCAGGGAGGACCCGTCATCCCCTACCCCCTCCCGCTACACGGCGCAGGGGAGACCCCGTCCCGCCGCCGCCGCCGCCGCCGCCGCGCCCTTCACCCGGGCCGCCCCGGCCCCGCCGTGCGCACCGCGCTCCCGGGCCACCCAGCTGAGCCTCCTCCGGGGGGCAGGGGCCGCGGCAGCGCGCACCTCCGCCCCCGCGGCGGCAGCTCAGGCCGCAGAGCCCAGGGGTCGGGGAAGCCCCTGGCAGCGGCTCCGGGGGGTTCCAGTACAGCCCGCTCGGCGGCCCCGCTCCCCGGCCGGCGCTCACCTCCTCGGGGATGGCCGGCTCGCCGCCGCCGCCTCCCGGGACCGAGGCCCCAGCTCCGGGCGGCGGCTCAGGCTCCATGTCCCCGTTGAAGAGCGAGGCCCCCTCGGAGCTGCTGCCGCTGCTCAGCGCCGCCATCTTGGATCGAAGCGCTGGAGGAAGGGGAGGGGTGGGAGGGGGAGGCCGCGTCCCCGCTCCCGGGCCGCCCCCAGTCGCGACCCGTAGTGGGAGTGGAGGGGGAAGACCACACAACCTGGAGAGCTCCAGCGGCCCGCGCCACTAGACGTCACACCCGGTCCGTGACGTCACCTATGACAGCCACTGTTACTGCGCATGGGCTGTCTGACGTAACGGGGAAACACTTTGACGTCACAGCGCAATTAAACGTCATCCAGGGAACTCAGAGGTCATGGGCTGTAACCCCGCCCCTTTCCTAAAGTTCCTCCTCGACCGACCCCCTCACTAACATCTTTAAAGTGGCTTTCCAGCCTCTCTCATCTCCCTTCTATTCTTTGCCTCTCCCCCATGCCATCTGATGATTTAGTTGGAAATTGGTCCTGCTTTGAGCAGGGGGTTGGACTAGATGATCTCCTGAGGGTCCCTTCCAACCTAGATAGTCTATGATTCTATGGTCTGCATAGTACCCCCACCTCAGCCCTAGAGCCCCTTCCATGCACACCCTCCCTCCCTGCTCCCCGCAACCTTCCTCCTCTCTACACATACCTCCCTCTCCATAGACCCTTCCTTTCAGCCAGCCCCTAACAGCTTTCCCCATCTACCATCCTCCCAGGTTCTCTACCCAATGCCCCAGCGTTTCCTGGGGCTCTCTCCTCTCATACAGAGATGTCCTTTCTCACCCTCAGAGGCCCCCTCAAGACTCTTATCCTAGTCAGGGCAGAAAATCCCTTTGGTATGGTGTTAGCCTGTTGACCCCTCATTCTTCCAATTTAGCAATTAGTAATAGTCTATAAAGCACTGAACTAGCATATTTTCAACCTAAAAATACACCATTAGCAAATCACACAAGGGCAGAAAGCACAATGACAAGTCACTGGTTTGGAAGTAGGATACTAACGTCTGCTAGGGTGGGGTATCTACTCAGAGAGGGGGCTCAGAAGGTTAAACTCTGGCTCTCTGCTATAGGAAAACAGTCTTCCAACAAGTGGAGGGGGTTCAAAAGCAACAATACATCAGAATGTGCTGCTCCTCTACTAAACTGGCATGCCGCAAAGCATGAAGTAACTAAAAAAAAAACAAAAAAAACCCTCAACTTTGATTTTTTTAAACACCTTTGTACTGAGAAAATATTACATAAAAAGAAAAGTCATTTTTAAAGAGTATTTAGGATACATTTTTCAACTATGTTCACTGACTCTATGATGACCAACCTGAAGTGGTTAGGATCTGATTTTCAGAGGTGTTGAGTTTCTGCAGCCCCCAGTGGCTTTATTTGGAAACTCATACCCTAAATATCTCAGTTTGGACACCAAGGTAAAATCCTGGCCCAACTGAAGTCAATAGGAGTTTTGCCAGTGATTTCAGTGGGACTGGGACTTCACTTCTGAAATTAGTGGGCAAAATGTGGATATAAAAAAGGAGGGTTGGAGAAAGCTGAATGTAAACTTCAAAGGGCCCACAATCACAATTCTGTATATTTTCATGGGTAAAATATTCTCTTCAGAAATACAGTATGTTATAGAACCTTAAGGCTTTGATCCTGCGGAAGAATCCATATGCACAAGGGTCTGCCTGTGCAGATCCAGTTGAATGATTGGGGTCTAAGGGTGCATATTTAAGTACTGAATATCAGAAGAGTCCAAAGTTAAGATTGTACAGGCAAAATTAGCTTTAACCCCTTTACAATACTGTCCCTAATTATGTAACATACTATTTCCCAAATTGCAATTGGAAAAAAATGCATAGTACGTGACTGCTGACAATATTATTAAAATACATTTCCAAGAGAGAGAATACCTTAAAGTATAAGTTCACAATATACCAGAATATTATGACAATAAAAATTATTATGCAATAATGGGGAAATATTGCAAGATGCTACAATTGTTTAAATGTATTAAAAAACTACGATGTAACATTTGAGAAATGTTATGTAAGCATGTAAGACATTTTTATAGACATGCACAAAAGGAACAGTTAAAGGGACTCTGCCAGCTTGAAAAATCAGTTTTCAGACATAATTGTAACTAGAATAGATACATTTAACATCTAAGATTATTAAAACAGAGAGGAGTTAAAAACAAAACACCTCTAATATTTTCAGTTTGATTATTGACAGCCTGAGCCTCCAAATATTATGCCCATTCTTTTTATTTATGTATGTACATGTTTGCAGGATCGGGGGTTTAGTTGCTCTGTTGCTGAAAATAGCCTCATGATATCCTCACGAAAGAAACAGAAAAACCTCATGCATATTTTTTAAAAGATTACCAAAAATGCATCAAAACAAACAAACAAAATAAAGCCATATTATTTAAAGGATGTTCTGTCACAACCTAGAATATTTTAAATTAGTCAATTAAACAGATTCAAGTTGACAGCGTCCCTTTGAGATGGCACAAGCATCCTTAACTTTTGCATTTCCTGACATTTGACATGCAGCCTTCTCATTCTATTAATGTAGTTTTGAGATGCTGAATACTCATAAAATATATATACACAATAACTTTTGGTTTTATATGGCACCTTTCACACTCAAGTTAGTGCTTTGTAAAAGCACTTGGAAATGAGTTAAGTGCTGGTAGTACTACAAATATTAAGTAAGTATAACAGTTATTTATTGTATGAGCTCAGCAATAGCTCCCATACAGACTGGAACGTTAGATCCTGTTTTATTTAAGAGGAGGAACTTTAGCCACAAGTCTGGTCAAAATTATTTCCTGCTCTGTTCAAAAAGCCACATAATATTTAACTCCCACCTGGACAGCCACCAGAGATATGCAGAAGGGATTTGTTTAACAAGTCATCTGACACTCTACACCTTAACAACACAGCACCTCCCTACTAGGGCAGTACTATATCATCACTGAATAGAAGCCCAAATTTTTGTGTCACAGGTGGCTCGGAGTACTACAACCACTAACTAACACTATGTAAGAGAACCAAACAAAAACTAAGTTACTTGCCAAGTTTGTAACTTTATGCCTTAGAAATCTGTGTTCTAAACATACTGTTGAAAAGATAATAGTCAACAATGCCCTATGTGGGATAAGAATCTGAAATGCTGGCGAAAAGTGTACGCAGCCTGTAAGCAAAACACAGATTAGGAAATAAATGTAACAATGAAGATTAGAATGTTAAGAGAGATTTCCCTGTGCTTGTAAGGAAATGAAAAGAAGTACAGTATTAAGTACTTATCTGGTAGGCACATTCCTTAGGTAGTTGATGTTAATGGAAAAGTCACTGAGTGAAATTCATCCCTGGTGTAACTCCATTTGCTTCAATAGAATTTACTACAGGGATGAATTTGGCCTTACTGTGCAAAGTTTAGTCATAATCCATGTTTATTCTCCAAACAATTTATAGTCAGGGTGTAAGTCTAACATCAGCACCAATAGCCTACCATCAATCTACAATTTTTTAGTACATTTTCCTTCTGCCTTTAATAATCCCACAATGCTTTGTTCTTGTGCATTTTGTTTTATCAGGAGGTTTGCATTCACATGGCAAGCGTTAGTCATACTATGTTATTATTATTTATACTATGTAACACATTAAGGGCTGCCAATATGAACCTTAATGCTGCCAACTGAGAACGAGAATTAGAATTAGAGCTAAGAGTTACCACCTAATACATACGGTGTGGGTGGGTTGTTTTATTTGTTTGCTTGTTTTGTTTTAAAATAAAATAGAAGAATGCAATGCTAGTTAGAGATGATGGATTGAGAAGAATAGAGGCAGAAACCTTCTGTTCACACTGTACTGCCTTGCTCTTTGGGAGGGTCCACATCCATTTATGAATATAATTCATATTTTGTGGTCCTGCATCATCATTCGTTTCTCTGCTTAGGCCATCAGAAAGGAGGCTAATCAGCATTAAATGTAACAGTGCTTTTGATGTAGAATTCTGTTCACTTTTGCAGCGGCTACCGGACAGCCTTTAGCTGGTATTTCCAGTCCCTATCAACATAAGTTCAAGTCAAATTAGTGCCCTAGATGTGAAGGGCTCTGTTCTTTCATTGCCCAACCCTTAAACTATCCAGACTAGTACAGACAGTCTAACTGCTATTATAGCAAGTAATTTGTAAACATAAAAAGACCTGCCCCTTTCCAAGGAATGTGTACTGATGCAATTTTTTTGCACCAACTTTTCATGGTTTTTTTTTTCTCCCAAAAAAAGGTTAAAATCTGATCAGAAAAATAAGTTGGTTAGGTAGTTAAAGGGCACAGACATCATTTAGATTACCTAACATAACATTTATTGGTCAAATTAACACATGCATTTTAAGACAAAATGCTTAGTCAGTAGAAAATAAGACAGTTTACTTGACAGTGTCTAGCCCAATGTAGAAATCTGAACACATCAGCTGTCCTTCCACAAAGAAATCAGATTACCTTGACAGAATGTTCAGAAGAAATTAGTGTCCAGTGGTGTGAAAAGGTTTCTCAGTCAGACTTAAGATAGATCTAATTTGCCATTTCATTTTCAAATAAGGGAGCATTTTGAAACAAGTAAATGATAAATAAACAAAAACCTGCCTGTATGGTACATTTTCATAATAGAAATCTTTCACAGCTTCTAATCCAAATGGTTAGTCCAAGATTTTTATATATGTTAATAAATTAGGTTAGTTAAACACACAAGTCCAGATTTCTAAAGGTATTTAGGCACCTGAAGATGCAGATAGGTACACGATTGAATTTTCAGACTCCCCCAGGCGATTTTAAAAGTCCCACTAGACAACTGTCTGCATCTTTAGGCATCTAAATATCTTTACTCTGACCCGCTGTGCCAAATCCTAAGCATTTTCTTGAACAAGGCTAAGGGAGTTCAGTAATGCTTAGTAAGGGATGCAAGAATTACCCCATCCATTGCAGTATTTGCATTTTACCAGCACACATTTTAAATGTGTGGGACTAGTTTATCCACTGCAATGAAATCATCAAAAATAAACCTTCTAACATATGTTAGGTACATGGCACTTTTATATGCAATAACATGGAGCAAAAAATACATAACTGTGTATCCATCCATCCTCCAGTGGAGATTACTGTTTGTGTGTCATGTGCAAGTCTGAATCCCAAGAGGGAGGAAACCAGGATCGTGGTGGAACATAGAAACGCTCATAATGGTTTGTCACTACCTTCTCTGTAACTCTGCCAAGAAAATTTGAAACAGGACAATAGTTAACCTGATTACTGGAATCCTACCATGTTTTTTGAGTACTGGCCAGAATAGTGTGTACTTCATAAAGGTAGCTTGCCCTCCAGGAAGAATGAGTTGACACTCCTCAGGAGTGAGCCCAGACAATCTTCACTTGTCTTCACCATCCATGAAAGGCTTGGCGGTCCCACTCATAAATTGTAGCTGGTACACCTTTCAAAGCCCGCAAGAGATCTCTATCTGACTGCTCCCATGTTAGACAATGGGAAAAGCATAGGTGCTTTGCTTTTTTCTGTTACTGTTTCTCTGTTGATCTTGTTGATATTTTTTGAGCAGAATGTGATGATAGTTCTTCACATCATTTGAAGCTCCCAGCTGAAGAATCTTGCAGTTCTGCAATGCTGTTGAGCCTCAGACATTCGATGCTGTATGCCCTCTGTATGGAAATGAACTAATATTTGGCAGGGGATACGTAACTGGCAGCTGAACAGTTCTCAGTAAAAGTCATCTTCTCAGTTCATGTTTTCTCTTTCTCCCTCAAAAGGCACAAAAATACTACCTAGTTCACATCTGCTTGTTATAAAAAGACTGGATACTTCTTCCATTCAAGCCAATGGAAAAATTCCCATTAAATTTCACTCTATAGGTTCAAGCCCCTAATGTTTAGACAGAGAACTAAAGAATTATAATCCAGACAATTTAACAATAAAAAACAATTATATCACAAATAAAATGACCTTAAATCATTACAAAAGTTACATTTTCCTCAAACCAAAGTACAATTTCTCTACTGCTCAGTAACTTTGAAAGGCTGCACATTAGAGCCAAGCTTTCAGAGATTTGACACTAGTAAAAGATTTGTTAAAAACTAAATGTTAAAAATGACATGTGTTCTATAGTTTAAATATATCATATTTAATATTTGTTCTAAATATTTATTTAGAACATTCTATTTTTTAAAAAATACTTTAGAGTATTAATTTAAGCTTTTCCTCTTTAATATATATGCCTTTTGTATTTATTTAAAAGAAGGAAAAGTCCACAAAGCTCTTAACTCAGTTACCATTCTTACATTTTAAGGAATGATGTCCTAAATCACCCTGTGGCAGGGCAGAGGAGAAACCCCTTGAATGCCCTGCTAAAATTCTGGCTAAGCCCTGCTTTCAGGCAGAGAGATCAGGACAGGGCCGGCTCCAGGCCACAGCGTGCCAAGCAAGTGCTTGGGGCGGCACGCCACGGGGGGCGCTCTGCCAGTTGCTGGGAGGGCGGCAAGTGGCTCCGGTGGACCTGCTGTAGGTGTGCCTGTGGAGGGTCCGCTGCTCCCACGGCTTCGGTAGACCTGCCACAGGCAGTCCGCTGCTCCCACAGCTTCGGTAGACCTGCCGCAGGCGTTCCTGCAGACAGTCCACTGGTCCCACAGCTCCGGTGGACCTCCAACAGACACGACTGCGGCAGCTCCACCGGAGCCGTGGGACCATCGGACGCTCTGCAGGAATGCCTGCGGGAAGTCCACTGGAGCCGCAGGACCGGTGAGCGACAGAGCGCCCCCTGCAGCGTCCCGCCATGCTTGGGGCAGCGAAATTGCTAGAGCCGGCCCTGGATCAGGAACAGAGGTGCAAAGCAGCCAACAGGGAGCCCAGCTGTGGGCCCTAATGAGGGGTGGCTTACTGCAATAGACTGAGCTAACCAGCAACAGCTGGGCTGAAGGCTGGGAGGGCTATAAAAGCCCTGAACAAAACTCAGTTAGGAGGCTAGCCTTGGAGGGGATAGGAGGCTATGGTTCTGTCTCCTCACCACAGGAAGGGAGCTTCAAGGGCCAAGAGACCTTGGAAGAGGTTGGAAAAAGGATAACTGTTGGGGGATAAAGGCAGTGATGAACTGCCAAAATCTTAGGAACCAGTTCCCTACTGGGTCTTCGGTGGTACGGCTCCGGCAGCTGAAGGACCCACCACTAAAGACCCAGTAGGGAACCGCCCGGTGAGTACATCCCCACCCATGTCCTGCCCCTGACTGCCCCCCTCAGAAACCGCAACCCATAACCCCCCTCCCCACTCCTTGTCCCCTGACCACTCCTTTCTGAGACCCCTAAACCGAACTGCACCCCAGGACCCCACCCCCCTGCCCAACTTGCCCCGCTCCCTGTCCCCTGACTCCATCCACCACCACCCCGACAGACCCTCGGAACTCCCACACGGCGATCCATCCCCTTCCCTACCCACTCCCTGTCCCTGCCTTATCCAACTCCCTCAGCCTCTTACCCCCGCAGGGGCTGGGCCTGGGCCGGAGCCACCCCACGAATCCAGAGTCGGGGCCCGGGCTGGAGTCAGGGCTGTGCCGCACAGCCAGAGTCAGGGCTGGGGCTCAGCAGCGGCTGGAGCCGGAGCTGGGCAGCGGCTGGAGCCGGGCAGGGCTGTGCAGCACCTGGAGTCCTCCTCATGCCCTGCCCCAGCTCACCTGCAGGAAAGCCCTGCTTCCTGTGAATCGGATGATTCACAAGAAGCAGGGGAGCGGGAGGAGAAACCGGGGGGAGCATCAGGGGAGGAGGTGGCGCTAGGTGAGCTGGGGCTGGGAGCAGGGCACAGAGCTGCCAGAGATTTTGTTAAATTTAAAAGCCGTTTTAGAACTGGGACAACCAGTTCTAAAAGAGCTTCTAAATTTAACAACTGGTTCCTGAGAACTGGTGGGAACCAGCTCCAGCTCACCACTGGATAAAGGGGACTGCATGGTGGCACTGTAAAATAAAGCACAAGGGTGAAACACTAGAAGGAGTGAGAACTCTTATTTTACCAGCCTCAGCACAGGATGAAGAGGTGGAAACCTGTGCAAACCCTGTGACAAACCCCCTTTTAAAAATACCTAACTTCTTATTTTGGGAGTGGTAAGAGGCATATTTACTGAGCCACAAGCTTTTCACTGAAAAGTTGAAAATAACTTTACAGGATCGTTTCTAATAAAACATGACTCTGAAATACAACTCACACATTCAACGTGACCTTTGGAAAGCAAAAAAAGACTGTTACTCACCTTTGTAACTGTTGTTCTTCGAGATGTGTTGCTCATATCCATTCCAGTTAGGTGTGCGCGCCATGCGTGCACGCTCGTCGGAAGATTTTTACCCTAGCAACTCCGGTGGGTCGGCAGGTCGCCCCCTAGAGTGGAGCCACCATGGCGCTGGATATATACCCCTGCTGACCCGATCGCTCCTCAGTTCCTTCTTGCTGGCTACTCCAACAGTGGGGAAGGAGGGTGAGTGTGGAATGGATATGAGCAACACATCTCGAAGAACAACAATTACAAAGGTGAGTAACCGTCTTTTCTTCCTCGAGTGATTGCTCATATCCATTCCAGTTAGGTGATTCCCAAGCCTTACCTAGGTGGTGTGTTCGGAGTGAGATGTCACAGAGTGTAACATGGCGGAGCCGAAGGCTGCGTCATCCTTAGACTGCTGAACCAGGGCGTAGTGGGAGGCAAAGGTGTGGACCGAGGACCAGGTCACTGCACGACAGATTTCATGAATGGGAATGTGAGCGGAGAAAGCAGCTGATGAGGCCTGAGCCCTGGTGGAGTGCGCAGTCACGTGGCCCGAGGGAAAGTGAGCCAAGTCGTAACAGGCGCGTATGCAGGACGTTACCCAGGAGGAAATCAGCCGCGAGGAGACGGGTAGCCCCTTGATACGCTCAGCCACCGCGACAAAGAGTTGGGAGGTTCTGCGGAATGGCTTAGTTCGCTCGATATAAAAAGCGAGCACTCTACGGACGTCTAGTGAGTGTAGTTGCTGCTCCCTGCGAGATGAATGTGGTTTTGGTAAGAAGACAGGTGGGAAGATCTCCTGGTTAACATGGAAGGCCGATACCACTTTGGGGAGAAAGGCCGGATGTGGTCGCAACTGCATCTTGTCCCTGTGGAACACGGTATATGGGGGATCTACCGTGAGGGCCCGAAGCTCCGAGACCCATCTCGTGGATTTGATGGCCACCAGGAAAGCGGTTTTCCAAGAGAGGTAGAGAAGGGAGCAAGTTGCTAATGGTTCGAATGGAGGGGACATGAGTCTGGCAAGAACCAGGTTAAGGTCCCATGTAGGGGCAGGGTGGCATACTTGGGGGTAGAGGCACTCCAAGCACTTAAGGAATCTAGACACCATCGGGTGAGAGAATACCGAGCAGCCATCCTCCCCTGGATGGAAGGTAGAGATGGCCGCCAAATGGACCCTCAGAGATGATACCGCCAGGCCCTGTTGTTTGAGAGACCAGAGGTAATCCAAGATGTTGGAAATGGAGACCTCATTGGGAAGGAAGTTTTGCTCCATGCACCAGCACGCGAAACGCTTCCACTTGGCCAAATATGTCGCTTTGGTGGAAGGCTTCCTGCTACCCAGGAGCACCTGTTGCACTGGGGTAGAGCAACGCAGCTCAGATTGGGTCAGCCATGCAGGAGCCATGCCGTGAGGTGGAGCAACTGAAGGTCCGGGTGACGGAGCTTGCCGTGGTCCTTGGTGATCAGGTCCAAGTGAAGAGGCAGGGGGACAGGGTCGGCTATGGAAAGGTCTAGCAACGTGGTGTATCAGTGTTGCCGAGGCCACGCTGGAGCTATCATGATCAAGCGGGCTTTGTCCCTGCGTACTTTCAGTAGGACCTTGTGGACGAGTGGAAATGGTGGAAAGACGTAGAGCAGGTGCGTCGTCCACGGTACAAGGAAGGCATCTGCCACTGAACCCAGCGAGATGCCTTGAAAGGAGCAGAATGTCTGGCATTTCCTGTTCCCGCGAGATGCAAAGAGGTCTATCTGGGGAAACCCCCACCTCCAGAAGAGCGAAAGAGCAACATCCGGGTGAAGGGATCATTCGTGGGAAAGGAAAGATCTGCTGAGGGGATCCGCCAGCGTGTTCCGAACTCCCGGGAGAAAGGACGCGATGAGGTGTATAGAATGGGCTATGCAGAAGTCCCAGAGTCGTAAGGTCTCTTGACACGGGTGAAGACCTCGTGCCGCCCTGCTTGTTTATATAATGCATGGCCGTTGTGTTGTCGGTGAATACTGACACACAACGGCCCTGTAAGTGCTGTCGGAATGTCTGACAGGAGAGGTGGACTGCTCTCAGCTCCCGGACGTTGATATGAAGGGCCAGCTCGTGAGAAGACCAAAGGCCTTGTGTCGTAGTATAATTCCCAATTCTGGACCTTAGCGTCCAAAATATGGGTACTAGCATGAATTCCCCTAAGCTTAATTACCAGCTTAGATCTGATAGGCTGCCACCAATCAGGACTTAGAGTAGAGGGCCTGATAGACTCTGGTCTCCCCCAAAAACCTTCCCTGGGGGTCCCAAGACCCAAATTCCTTGAGTCTCACAACAAAGGGAAATAAACCATTCCCTTCCCCTTCCCTTCTTCCTCCCAGCTCCTTCCCGCCCTAGGAACACTAGGAGATCGCCTGATTCAACTTCTTGAATCACCACACCGAGAGGAGTGTTACCTTCCTCCTCACCCAGAGGCACTACAGATTCAAGCTGCGTGAATCTAACACAAAGAGAAAATTTATCCTTCCCTTCTTCCCACCAATTCCCTTGAACCTTAACTAGGAGAAAAAAATTAACAGGTCTTACAAGCAAAAGTTTTAATAAAAAAGAAAGAAAAAAAGTAAAAGGTTTATCTCTGCACTTTAGATGGTAAACAGTTACAGGGTTTTTCAACTTATAAACAATAGAAAGAAACTTTCTCTAGCAGAAACACAATTTAAGCTACTTCCAGCAAGTACACATATGCAAATGGAAAAAAAAACAAATTAAAAGACTATGACCTCCTTTTCTTACTTACAATTCTGAATAGATAAGAGACTGTAGCAGGGAGATTGGCAGAAACCTGGTTGCACCTCTAGCCCCATCCAGGACCCCGAGAGAACAAAGCCAAACCACAAACCCACAAACAAAGGCTTCCCTCCACGAGATTTGAAAGTATCTTGTCTCCTGATTGGTCCTCTGGTCAGGTGTTTGCAGGTCACTGTTTGTTAACCCTTTATAGGTGAAAGAGACATTAACCCTTAGCTATCTGTTTATGACACCTTGGTTGCGTAGGTGCCCGAGGTGAGCCCCCCAACCCAGGGATGATGCGTCCGTCGTCAGGGACGCTGAGGGCTGGGGCAGATGGAACGGGAGCCCCGCACACACCATGGAGGGATCCAGCCACCACTCGAAGAAGTCTAGGACGGCCGGGGGAATGGTGACGACCATGTCCATAGGATTCCTTGTCAGATGGTATTGTGAGTTGAGCCAGGACTGGGCGGGCCATAGGCGGAGTCTTGTGTAGTTCGTTACGAATGTGCAGGCTGCCATGTGGCCCAAGAGAGCAAGGCAAGTGCGTACCGAAGTCAACGGTGCTGCTTGCAGCCTCCGGATGATGGCCGCCATAGTCTGGAACCTTGACAGTGGTAGACAGGCTTTGGCAAGAGTGGAGTCCAGGGTGGCGCCAATAAACTCTATCCTCTGAGTGGGGATTAGAGTTGATTTGTCCACATTGATCATTAAACCTAGATGTAGGAAAAGGTTCTTGACAATGCGGATGTGACTGAGGACTCGCATCTCGGAGGTCCCGCGGATGAGCCCGTCGTCTAGATACGGAAACACGTGTATCCGACTGCGGCGAAGGTGGGCGGCGACTACAGCCATACATTTGGTGAACACTCTTGGGGCTGTAGAGAGGCCGAACGGGAGGACCGCAAACTGGAAGTGATGTCGGTTGACCACTAAACGGAGGAACCTCCTGTGTGGTGGGAAGATGGCTATGCAGAAGTAGGTATCTTGCATGTCGAGGGCGGCATACCAGTCTCCAGGATCCAGGGATGGGATAATGGTCCCAAGGGATACCATACGGAACTTCAACTTTATCATGTATCTGTTGAGTTCCCACAGATCGAGGATAGGTCTGAGACCTCCCTTTGCCTTGGGGATTAGGAAGTAGCGGGAATAAAACCCCTTGCCCCGCTCGTGCTCCGGTACCTCCTCTATGGCTCCTTTGGCAAGGAGCATTTGCATCTCCTGTAGGAGGAGTTGCTCGTGAGAGGGGTCCCTGAAGAGGGACAAGGGAGGGGAGTGGAAGGGGGGGGTATGAAATAAACTGGAGGTGGTATCCAAGTTCCAACGTGCGTAAGACCCAACGATCCAATGTCAGCTGGGACCACGCATGGAGGAAAAAGGAAAGATGGTTGGAAAAAGGAGGGGACGGATCCTTTAAAGAAACTGGTACAACGCCCTCAGGCGCACCTTCAAAAGGAAGGTTTTGGCCCGGAGGGAGGCTTGGAGGAGCTCTGGTTCTGGCCCCCTTGGTTGCCTGATTCCCTCTGCGACCGTTTCTGCCTTGCTGTCTGGCGAAGTCTTGTCTCTGCCGGGGTTGAGGGTAAGGGCGGTGCTGTTGGGGTTGGAATGATTTGTGCTGAGTTACCGGCTTGTGCATCCCTAATGAGCGCATAATGACCCTGTTGTCTTTTAGGCTCTGCAGCCTAGGGTCAGTTTTATCTGAAAACAGCCCGTGGCCCTCAAATGGAAGGTCCTGAATGGTGTGTTGGAGCTCTGGGGGGAGGCCAGAGACCTGCAGCCACAAGATACAGCGCATAGTCACGCCGGAGGCCAGAGTTCTGGCGGCTGAGTCTGTGGTGTCCGGGAAAGCCTGGAGGGAAGTTCTCGTGAACTTTTTTCCTTCATCGAGGATCGCCGAGAATTCCTGTCGTACGTCCTGCAGAAGCAACTTCTTAAATTTGTCCTTCGCCACTCAGGTGTTGTAGCTATAGCGGCTAAGGAGGTCTTGCTGATTGGACACGTGGAGTTGGAGGGCCCCCGCAGAGTAGACTTTTTGCCCAAGCAAGTCCATGTGCCTTGCATCCTTCGATTTAGGGGCTGGGGCCTGCTGGCCATGGCGCTCTCTCTCGTTAACCTACTGGACAACGAGGGAGCAAGGAGGAGGGTGGACATACAGATATTCATAACCCTTGGAGGGCACCATGTATTTGCACTCTACCCCTTGCTCAGCGGGCGGAACAGAAGCCAGAGACTGTCAGATCGTATTGGCATTGGCTTGTATGGTCTTAATGAGTGGAAGGGCCACTCTAGTGGGAACATCCGATGACAATATGTCCACCACTTGGTCCACCCACTGGGACCTCCTCAGCCTGCAAGTTTATGTTCTGTGCAACACATCTGAGGAGGTCTTGGTGGGCCCTGAGGTCAATTGGAGGAGGGCTGGCAGATGAGGTTCCAGCTACAGCCTTGTCAGGGGAGGATGAAGAGGAGAGACCTGGCACAAGCGGGTCTGATGAGGGCTCTGCCTGGTGGACTGTGTCTGTCTCCCCGGGGAGCTCGGAGTCCTGAGGCTGGGTCAACCCTTCCTCCATAGGAAGAGGAGGAGGACGGGTAATCGTGGCCTCCGGCACCCAGTGTTCTGAGGCGTTCGAGCGCAAGAGACCTGGGTGAGGGCCTTGGGCCTGATGGTACGCCCAAGGCTTCTAGAATCCCCACTGCTGCGGTCCATGATCTTGAGGCTGGGGGCTCATGGAACAAGGCAGCAGGCAAGTAGGTGTCTGGGGCATATGCACTATCCGCCTGAGAAGACACAGACGGGTGACGGGACGGCCATGGGGGAGCCAAACGAGGCTGGTATGAGTCCCTCGCTCCCGTAGCTGGAGATCTCCTCGGTGCCGGGGATCGGTACCGGGAATCATATCGGTGCCGAGATCGAGACCAGGACCTGCAACCAGCGCGGTGCTGGGAGGTCGACTGGGATCTGGAACGTCTGCGGCGGGACCGGCTGCGAGAGTCTTGGTGCTGGGAGTGGTGCCTGGAGCCAGAGCAGTACCGAGAGTACCGGGTGGGACGTGAGGTGGATCTGTGCCGCGAGTACGACCGGTACCGCAGTGGTGAGCGGTGCCGGGACTGTGAGCAGTGTCGAGACCGGGACCAGCCATGAGACCTTGAGCGGTGCTGGGACCTGGATTGAGATTAGTGCCAGCTCGTCGATTCCAGTGAAGGAGGCCTCATAGCGGCAGGCTTGCCTCTAGAATGCAGAACCCGCACAGGAGGTGCCAGGGGTTGAGGTAGGGCAGACTCAGTCATTGCAATAAAGTCCCTGGGCGAGGAGAATGTCTCCGGCGTGGAGGGGACCGTCAGCTCGACCACGGGTCTCACCGGGGAGCTCTCCAGGACCGGACTCGACGGCCCTCTCGGGACTGGAGTCGACGATACCACAGGCTTCGGTGCCACAGCAGGAGTAGGTGCCGGGCTATCTGAACAAGTCTGCGTCGAAGGTGTAGAGGAGGCTGAGGGCCTTCGGTCAGGTCCCTGTGCCGGAGAAGACCGGTGCCGAGGTGTCTTGGTGGAGCCGGCACGATCCGGTGCCGGAGGAGCGCTGTCAGCGCTCAGTGCCGAGGACGGAGGGTTAAGGGCTGCCTCTATAAGGAGACTCTTTAAGCGAAAGTCTCTCTCCTTTTTAGTCCGCAGCTTAAAGGCCTTGCAAATGCAGCACTTGTCGGAGATGTGCGATTCCTCTTTAGGCAAGAGTCGTGGGGATCGCTCATGGGCATCGGCTTTTTACAGGCCGAGCACGGTTTAAACCCTGGTGAACCGGGCTTGGGCCCGGACACCGGGTGCGGGGAAGGGATAAAGCCCCAACCCCGCTAAACTATATACAATAACTAACTAACAACTATAAAACTAATTACACTACAGACTAATGTCAGCTATATACAACAAGAGATAAAATGAACAAAGAGAAGCTAGGGGTGTGGAGGACAGCTAAGCCGCGCTCCACTGTTCCAATGACCGACACGGGCAGTAAGAAAGAACTGAAGAGTGGTCGGGTGGGCAGGGGTATATATCCAGCGCCATGGCGGCGCCACTCCAGGGGGTGACCTGCCGACCCACCGGAGTTGCTAGGGTAAAAATCTTCCAACGAGCGCGCACACGTAACTGGAATGGATATGAGTAATCACTCTAAGAAGAACCAAAACATTTCCCTTTTGATGGACTACGAACATCAGGGAGGGCCTTGGCAGCTGGCTGGGTGGTCAGATGGGGCCATATGTCACATAAAGGGGATGGGCCTGGAGCACATATCACTAGCTAAAAAAGAATTAATTTCTCTCCCTTCTGTCCCCTGTATGTCTTTCAGCACTCCCACAACAAAACAAAAACCACACACACAAATCCACTTCCTCTCCTATCCTATTGGTGACTTCAAGGTCCAACTGTCTGTGTGCTGAGCCCTAACCTACTGTCTCCTGCTCCTGCTACCCTCCTGTAATCACCTGTGCAGTGGAAATATGAGACACTGAAAGGTCCAAACACTTGTGCAGTAGTACAGGTGACTTCAAAAGGCTGATGGAGGTGACACATCAGGATTCATTAATAGAAACAAGTGAGTCCTAAAGTGAAGTCATCATTAAGATAAGAAAGGGACGGGAGCAGGCAGGACGCAGCTATGGAAGAAGGAAGTAGAGAGGCAGGGGTTGGATAGAATATTAGATGGAGAGAGAATGAAGCAGGAACAGAAGACACCAGCGAAGGGGGCAGAGAGGCAATGTACGTGGGGAATGGGAGGCTGCGGAAAATGGGAAGGTGAGGGAAGAGAGAGAAGTAGCTGCATTGCTTGCTTTGTTTTGCTGAAACAGGGATCAAAGCACTTAGAGGGGAGGAAAGCGATCAGGAACAGTCTGCATGGATTCACCAAAGCCAAGTCATGCTTGACTAACTAATTGCCTTCTATGAGGAGGAGATAACTGGCTCTGTGATGAGGGGAAAGCAGTGGATGTGTTATTCCTTGACTTTAGCAAAGCTTTTGATACGGTCTCCCACAGTATTCTTGCCACCAGGTTAAAAAAATATGGGATGGATGAATTGACTATAAAGTGGATAGAAAGCTGGCTAGATCGTCAGGCTCAATGGGTAGTGATCAATGGCTTCATGTCTAGTTGGCAGCCGGTTTCAAGCGAAGTGCCCCAAGGGTCGGTCCTAGGGCTGGTTTTGTTCAATATCTTCATTAATGATCTGGAGGACACCGTGGACTGCACTCTCAGCAAGTTTGCAGATGACACTAAACTGGGAGGAGTGGTAGATACGCTGGAGGGCAGGGATAGGTTACAGAGGGACCTAGACAAATTAGAGGGTTGAGCCAAAAGAAACCTGATGATATTCAATAAGGAGAAGTGCAGTGTCCTGCACTTAGGACGGAAGACTCCCATTCACTGTTGCAGACTAGGGACCAAATGGCTAGGAAGCAGTTCTGCAGAAAGGGACCTGGGGGTTACAGTGGATGAAAGGCTGGATATGAGTAGGCAGTGTGCCTTTGTTGCCAAGAAGGCTAATAGCATTTTGGGCTGTATAAGTAGGGGCATTGACAGCAGATCTAGGGACATGATCGTTCCCCTCTATTCGACATTGGTGAGGCCTCATCTGGAGTACTGTGTCCAGTTTGGGGCCCCACACTATAAGAAGGATGTGGAAAAATTGGAGAGAGTCCAGCAGAGGGCAACAAAAATGATTAGGGGGCTGGAGCACATGACTTATGAGGAGAGGCTGAGGGAACTGGGATTGGTTAGTTTGCAGAAGAGAAGAATAAGGGGGGATTTGATAGCTGCCTTCAGCTACCTGAAAGGGGGTTCCAAAGAGGATGAATCTAGACTGTTCTCAGTGGTACCTGATGACAGAACAAGGAGCAATGGTCTCAAGTTGCAGTGGGGGAGGTTTAGGTTGGATATTAGGAAAAACTTTTTCACTAGGAGGGTGGTGTGGAACGGGTTACCTAGGGAGGTGGTGGAATCTCCCTCCTTAGAGGTTTTTAAGGTCAGGCTTGACAAAGCCCTGGCTGGGATGATTTAGCTGGGGATTGGCCCTGCTTTGAGCAGGGGGTTGGACTAGATGACCTCCTGAGGTCTCTTTCAACCCTGATATTCTATGACATGCCGTACTTGATAGAATCAGCCAAGACATTTGTTAACTTGGGTTTCTACTTACGCTTCTCATAGCTTTGATTTATGCTATCGTGCAAACATCTGGTTTCTAAAAAAAGTCTATCATTAACAATTCAGATGTATCAGCCTTTAAGTGCTAAATGGCTGTAGATTTTTTGTATTATACTTCCACTTGATGGTCACATTTCATATTCTACAACTGCTTAACTGGGTACAAAACATAGCTCAGAGAACTTACTGGGGCAGCAGGAAGGGGAATTTAAAGGATTTCACACAAACAGTTTCATTTGGTGTCCAGACAGTTATATAGCCTGGTCTTAGAAGTTTCTTCCACAGCTCCCAGGCTTGCATTTTCTGTCTTTGTTTTCTTGAGCTTTCCTTCTGACCACAGCACATGCTATAATCTGATTTTTTTCCCCCCAGCACTTTCAAGGAAGTGAGGTTCTTCTTGCATCTCTGATCTAATGTTAACAGATTAGCAAGTGAATGTATCCGCTCACTCTGTTTTTTTTTCTCTTCAGTTTTTACCTCCTTCATAGAACAGCAAAAGTCATTAGGGATTATATGGGACTGGAATAGGAAAGCTATAAAACAAAGAAGAGGCTAAATCAATACAGTAACTCAAATACAGAAACTGCAGCTTTGGAATGGGACAGTGAAATAATGTTGCCCAATCAATGGTCATTGCTGTAAGAGATGTTGGTTGTATTGGTTTTATGACTATTTCTGCTATTTCAGCTGGGAATTCTTTGCAACCATTCCATGGTTGTTAAAGGAGCTGATTGGAAATGAACCTTGTAGCTTCTGTGAAGGAGAGTGGACATTTCCTCTCCACTTAATCATCTTCAGGGGCTGACCTGCTAGCCTGCCAATCCTCCCCATCTTCACTGTTTGTTTTTACAGTCCTCTGGGGTAATAGAGTATCAAGTGATAAGAGTAAAGAACAACAATTTGTCACTCTGATGGGGCAGTCTGCCTCCTTAAGGATAGTGATGTCCCATTTGTGATGTGCAGGTTTTTCCTGAGCTGGAGAATCCCCCAAAGAAAAGGGCAGGAATTCCTCAGCATAGGAGAAAACCTGTCTAGGAGAGGGGGAAGCTTCTTTAGCATAAGCAGGGAAGTCACATGCACTGGAGGAGTGGAGCTTATCTGTTATAAGCTCCATGCCCTCTACCACCTATGCTTCACCCACCCACTGCCTGATGCCTCTCCAAGGCCCACCAACATCCCATGCTTTTCCCTATGATTCTACTCCAGAT
The DNA here is from genome assembly GCF_007399415.2 of Gopherus evgoodei. Classification (NCBI taxonomy): domain Eukaryota; kingdom Metazoa; phylum Chordata; order Testudines; family Testudinidae; genus Gopherus; species Gopherus evgoodei. The sequence goes on along the minus strand of NC_044322.1, from coordinate 259,319,993 downwards.
ATTCCCCAACACACAGCATATGTGTCCAGATAGAAATTTTCAGTTGATAGGTATTTGTCAATTCATGTTGTGAAAATTGTTTGTCAGAATTGTGTGTTAAATTTTAGCTACGGATTTCATTCATTTTAATATTTGTTCTTCAGCAATGCATTGAATGTCATTTGGTTTTTAATGGAAGTTTTATACTGTAATATATGGATATTAAGGTTGAGTACTGAGGGGGTTAATGCCACAGTTAATAGTCTGTCAGTGGTAAAAAAAAAAAAAAAAGACTTGCTTACATTTAGTTTCCCTTAAGATGCAATCTGCTTGTCTAGCATGTGGGAATCAGGCAACTCACTGAAATACTCTATGGTTATCATTTCTAGGAGTATCTGAAAATGCTTAAGATGCAATAGACCACAGGCAAAATTTCTGGTGCAATGTTCAATGATCTCTCAAAGGCTTTTGATGCTGTGGATTGCTTGCAGCCATCAGTTACACACTAAAGGCTTCTGGACATGGGTATTCCTGTTATAATTTGATATAACTTCTCCCTACAAAAGGCAATGATTTGTTTCAGTAAACAAATATAACTCCCAGATACTCCCACTGGGGAAGTTCTGCAGAGCTCCATCTTAGATCCATTTTTAAATTTTGTTTTTATAAATGAATAGTATGTTTTGTAAATATTCATCTATACTCAGAAGGCATTATTGTTTATTACATAGAGAGCTTTTATTTGATGGCATGTTAGACTTAACTATCAGTTTGATTTTGACAATATACAGAGAGACTTTATACCTGTGCGTGGGTCAATACCAGGCAACAGAGCAGTGCCTTGAAAAATGACACAATGTATAAGCAGAGTGGCTAAGCCCATAAACAAGCCAAGAGGCTATGGAGTGCTACTTTCCAGGAGAGTCAGTTATGACTGCAGGAGTCTCATGCTTTTGGTTGATATCTCTTTATTTAATTTATTTATTTATTTATTTTTTAGAAGTGAGAATTTAGTGTTTGTGAACAGTGCTAGCCTGAAAGTCCATCCATTGTCTCTTGGCTTAGTATTAGTATTATCATACTGCCTATTTTGATTGTAAGCTTTTTGGGGCAGGGGTGGGGAAGAGACTTTTTTTTGTTCTGTGTTTGTACAGTGCCTAGCACCGTGGGGTCCTGCTCCATGACTAGAGTTCCTCCGTGCTATGATAATATCAATAATAATAAAAACAGGCACAGAACAGCCAGGCAGCAGCAACACGAGCTTCCTCATGCTGCACCTCAGTCCCATCCTGGAAGGACCATCTTTTGAGTAATAGGATAAATCAGTCTCCACTTGGATTCAGCCTTTGGTCTTTCTCTTACACCATTTGTGATCATGGTTATTGACATGAACACCAGCCTGCTGAGAATATCAACTCACTTCATGCAGGTGGCTGAACAGCCCTCAGATGCTAATACCTTTTGGTCACTATTGACCCAAGCTAGATTCTATGGCCCATTACTAATCCCTCCGAACCATCCAATGTCCCTGTTTTACTTAGGGAACTATGGCAGACTTAATGTTGAATTTCTTGCCAGTTGCTTTGTGTGGAGACTTATTTCCAGAGACCACTTCTATCTTTTTTTGTAAGAGGTTCACTCAGGTGAAGAAATAGCCATTCAGGCACATCACACCTTTGTTTAGTCTTTTATAAGCATTCTTGGTAGCACTTTTAAAAAATGTAACTTATGATTCAATCTGCTGAAAACAAAGTAAGTCCCCAGGTCAGGGGTGTACTTAAACACATTTTTAAGTTGATCCCTTTTCACTAAACGCTTAAAAGTAGGCACTTGCTTAAGTGCTTTGCTGAATTGAGGCCTAATATGCATTATCCAATGCTGACTCAGGTATAGAAAGATTCTCCAGGGACTGCATCCTGAGATCCTCATTAAGTATTTACTTAGGCCCAGCTTCACAAAGGGATTTAGGAGTCACAACATCTAACTTTTAGATGCCTAGAAAAAGTGCTGGAACCAACAATGGAATCCATAAAACCTGATTTAGGTCCTTAGGCTCCCTATACAACCAACAGCCCACCCACCCCCTCACAGGGTTTTAGAGCCCAGGCATCTGAGTCCAAACACGTACACTACAATTTTTAGCCCTGCAAGCCCAAGTCAGCTGATCAGAGCCAGCTGTGGCCAAGCCACAGATCTTATATTGCAGTGTAGAGGTACCCTTAGGATCTCTTTTTCTCAGCTTTCCATCTGTAAAATTAGGATAGTCACACTTCCCTACCGAATGGGGACATTGTGAGGCTAACTTTATTAAATATTATGGGTGCTCTAATCCTACAGTAAAGGGGACCATATAAGTATTTCAGATAGATAAAGCCCCTTTAGGATAAGAGAGATGGGGCTGCTGGGAGGTGATTAATAGTGGAAACCTATGCCTTTGAAATTCACTGCCCTGCAGCTTCAGTTCATAGCCTGAAGTTTATTATTCAGGGTACGCTATAAGAACCATCTCTTCTCTCTTCCCTGCAAGGAATTGGGAAGGGGAATGATTGGGAAAGGTAGTGGTTGTTTGGGTGTAAATACTGGAGTTAATTATTTTTTAGACTGGGGTCAGCAACCTTTCAGAAGTGGTGTGCCAAGTCTTCATTTATTCACTCTAATTTAAGGTTTTGCATGCCAGTAATATATATTAATGTTTTTAGAAGGTCTCTTTCTATAAGTCTATAACTAAACTATTGTTGTATGTAAAGTAAATAAGGTTTTAAAAATGTTTAAGAAGCTTCATTTAAAATTAAATTAAAATGCAGAGATCCCCAGACCAGTGGTCAGTACCTGGGCAGTGTGAGTGCCACTGAAAATCAGCTCGCATGCTGCCTTCGGCATGCGTGCCATAGGTTGCCTACCTGTTTTAGACATTTGCCAAAGGTGACCAGAATTTGTGATGGGTGCTAATTTGTAGATTGTAGTATGAATTGGAAAAAAATAAATTATGTAATATTGAGATTTTAAATGCTCAAAAGTCTAGAAACAAAGTTAAAGTCTCCTCTCAAACTGCTTCAGCACACTAAACACACATAATTTGTGTGCGTGTGTATGTGAGAGAAAACTTTGTTGATTAGTTTGCCAGGGAAGACACCATAAAAAGGATTAACTAACATAAGATGCGTAAAACTCATTTACAGTAATAGTAAACAGAGCTGCACAAGGAGTGGATTGTATGCTCTAGAAGCCATATTTTTGAATTTGGATTGTCTATATAAAACCTTAACCCTAACATCACTGTGAACGCATAGACCCACACACCAATTTCTACTGGGTAGCTCCAGCTGGAGTATACCTATAAAGTTACCCCCATTCTCAAGTGCATGTGGCATAAATACACAGAGAAGAGTATGCCTCCCTGATGATTTTTACCTTCAGTGTTTATCTGTATGTTCCAGGGTATGCAGAAGGTGTTTATTTCAGTAGGTGCCTCTGGAGTTTGAAAGCTTGCTATGTACTACAATCTCCCCCATCATGCACACAAGCCTTTTAACTTGGCCCTCTCCTGCTAATTCACTTGCCACATCCAGGAAGGCAGCCAAGGGAGTACTGTTAGCAGTACATCGTGCAAGTGGGGAAAGGGAAAGAGCTGGGCCTATATGCTTGGAAGAGAAGGCATCAGCATGTAAAGTGGGAAGAGGGCCAGAAAGGTATACCTAAAACACAGGAACAGATGTGGATGTATCTTCTGTTGCTGCACCCACAAAATGGGAAAGAATAGACAGGAAGAAAGACAAAAGAAGGGTAAGGAGACACATACTTGCTAAAATGGATAATGCTGCAGGAGCCTAGCTATAAAGATGGCCCCCAATATCAATGAACTAGAGTTAATTTCCTTGTGGAATAATACATACATGTCCTTACAGACAAACAAACATCCTTGTCTGATCTCCTTTTGGAGTAATACATATTTAACAATACATGTGGTAGGGACCAGAACTTGGAAGCAATTTAGAATCCTCCCACAACTTCTATCATCTGTAGATCTAATTATACACAGTACAGTGAGTGTTGTGGGCAGGGAGGGACCAGGAAGTGCCCTCCAGGGCAGAATGCAAATAAATTGTTTCTACCATTAAGCAAAAGCGACCACCAAGGTAAAGGGTAGGGAAGGTAAAGCTTTATACATTATAAACTGATGTTCCAGGCTACATAGTAGCAGAAGGCATCATTCTTACTGAGTCTGAATCAAACAGCACTGGGGTCAATATAAGCAGATTAGACATACTTATGAATGAAAGAAGGTAGAAAATGTAGTATTTTGGTGAAAGTGAAAAGTGAAAGAAACAAGGACTGAAAGCAGCAGAGGTGAAAGCAAAAATGTAGACCGGTTTTTATTGCTGCCTCAGGTAGAAAAGGGCTCCCATAGCAACTGAAACCCAAATCATCATCATTATGGGTGCTGGAACATACTGAATTATTTCCATATATACAGTCACTGATGAAAAAAAAATCATCCCCCAAAAACCTGAGCACTCAAAGAGGCCTAGTAAAAAGAGAGTTCAATTCAGAGTTTAATATCTGGCAGACTGCTTACACCCAATCCCCACTGCAGCCATGAACTCAACTGCATGCAAATCCTTCTCCGGTTGGGAAGAAAGGGATAGGGCTGCTTTTGCTCTGACATTTCCAAAGTAATCCGTTGCAGTTCCAAAATAGCACTATTTCTTCTTAGTAGCTCTCTTTCCTTCTCCTTTCTTAGGTTTTCCTTTACCACGGAGCTTCTTCAGCCGCCTCATCTCTTCCTTGAAATCTTGATGTTCATCTCTGAATGGAAGAAAGAGAGGGAAGAGGGTTAAATTTAACTTCTTCCAAAAGAACAAGAGTGCAGTGGGTTCTGGTGGCCAATACTTCCCACTCAGAATGGTAGATTCCCACCTAGAAGAACGGAGAGATGTCCACAAAACAAGATGAGATCTAAAGTAAACATACATGTACATTATCCTAGTGTGTTTTACATCAAGAAGAAAACAAACCAACAACATATTTTGCATTACATCAGCACCTTCCATTCAAGAATCTCAAAGTACTTAACAGAAATTAAGGAATGAAGCCTACCACCAACACGTGAGGTAGTGTTATTCCAATTTAAAAGGTGGGGTAAAACCAAGACTAAGGGCTTGGCTACATTTGAAACTCCAAAGGGCTGCCGTGGGAATGCTCCCGCAGCAGCGCTTTGAAGTGCGAGTGTGCTCGCGGCACCAGCGCTGGAAGAGAGCTTTCCCAGCGCTGCAAGTACTCCACCTCCCCGTAGGGTTTAACTTACAGTGCTGGGAGCCGCGCTCCCAGCGCTGGGTCACTGTTTACACTGGCGCTTTACAGCACTGTAACTTGTTGCGCTCAGGGGAGTGTTTTTTCACACCCCTGAGAGGGAAAGTTGCAGCGCTGTAAAGCATCAGTGTAGCCAAGGCCTTAGAAGTGAAGGGACTTCCTCAGTCACAGCAAGTCTGTGGCAGAATGAAAAACAGGATGCAAATCTCCTCACTTGCAGTCTTGTTGTTCATCCAATGCTCTGCAACTCCCACACCCACACCTATTCCCAGGCAAGTCTGATGGTTATCCAGATGTGTTAGAGAATGAAGCCTATATTGAATCTCATTGAAAGATTTCCTTTGGTACTAATGGAATTAACAAGATTGCCTTTATCAGCAACAAATGATATATATTTCTTACAGTATATTTATTGATCCATTGTGCTCAAATGGGAAGGAAAATATAAAATCAACAAGAGACAGAAAATTAAAATCCCATGCCCCCAAGCTAGCTCAGAAGTCTCATCTTGTGTTGCAATGTCAATTAAAGACTTAAGTTTGGGTCATTAGCTCCTGAGAAGAGAGGCAGGGAGGGCTGCAGTTATACCTGGCATTGCTCTCAATTGATTTCACTGAAGGATTCTGGAGGAATCTACATCTGCCAGTGAGATCTTTATTATTTATTTATATTATCATAGCGCCTAGGAGCCCTAGTCATGAAGCAGGACTCCCCTGCGCTAGTTGCTGTAAAAAAAGCAGTAAAAAAGTGAACAGGGCTGGGGAAGTACAGGACAGGAAATCCTGGAGAACCCTTTAAATAAATTCCACTCCATCTCCCATCCAAATGCAACTTAGCAGTGGAAAGTGTGGGAAAATGGGTAGTAGCACCTCAAGCTTGTCTAAGGCTGCTGCCCTGCTCTTTTTAATGCTTCCAGAAAAGCTTAAGAATTATTCCCAGGCCCTCTTGGTCTTTAGATCTGTGTCGAATGTCTACTGCCTGCCACAACATTTATTTCTGAATAGCACACCTGAGCCACTGCAGGCCTCTCTGAGCATACACAAGAAACAAGACACTTGAGTGAGCACAGTTTATAGTTTGGTGTTTTGTGCCAAGAGGAAGTTATTCTAGGAAGTGTTGTTCTTACAATAGTGCAGGCAACACCTGGATGGTCACTATATAATAGGTAGGATTTCTATTTCTAGTATGGGAAAGAAACTCCTATAAATTCCATGCCAGTTGGCCAGAGTAAAGGCTGCATTTAACTGCCTCAAAGAACATCTACAAGTAATCAGTTCAGAGTTTCCTTACTCAAAATTGTAATACTCATTTAGACGCTTAAATATAAATGTTTCTAGTCAATGTTGTTCTCCTCTATTTGGAAAACAATTTCCCTTCATTCTGGATGGTTTGAAGGTGACTTAGTTTTTTAAAACTTAAAGAAAAATCAACCACCACCAAAATTTCAAGGATGGGTACTGAAGTAGCCATAAACACAGGGTAAGATATTTTAGCAGTTGGTGTGTTAACATGCTATACGTCTTTTGCAGCTCCTTGAAAAAACAGGACACCCCATAATTGTTGCCTTAGCTTCTGTTCTGCAGACAGACATCATACCTATTATTCATCAGCTTTGCAAAACAATGCTTTCTTAATGGATAAGGCCCCTGTCCCAAACAGCTAGAACAGGGGTTCTCAAACTTTATTGCACCACAACCCGCTTCTGACAACAAACATTATTACAAGACCACGGGGGAGGGGAAGGAGGGATGACGAAGCCTGAGCCCATCCAAGCCCTGCAGCCTCCAGTAAAGGGGGGCAAAGTCAAAGCCTGAGCCCCACCACCCCAGGTGGTGGGGCTCAGGCTTCGGCTTCAGTCCCAAGTCAAACCCTGTGCTTAGGTCTCAGCTTTGGGCCCGGGCTGCAGCATCTAACGTCAACCCTGGTGACCCCATTAAAACAAGGCCACGATCCATTTTGGGGTCCTGACCCACAGTCTGAGAACCACTGAGCTAGAAGAAGCATGCCCCATATTGACATGTGATTGCTTAACTACACCCATTGGTCTACGAACTCTTGCCCACAAAAGGTTCAGTGCATCTAAACAGGAAAAACTACATAAATAACCAGTCCACATTTTACTCTATTCTTCCCACACCAAGCACAGCAAAAAAGTGCTTCTTCTATACGACCTGTCTGTTTTCTGAACTGCACCACTTTAATAGTTCTGCTGCTGCTTTAACACAACCCTAATAGAATCCACAAGTCCTTGTTGCCCAGTCCATCCCCCTCACCCCCCGCCCCCATTACACACAGAGATCACCTGTAGAGGCCAAAGAAGCGGAGTTTCCTCATGAGGGCGAAGTAGGTGTTATGAGGGGGATACCAATCGTAGACCTCCTTCCGTTTGGCAAGGGGCTGCTCGCTGAACAGCTTCACTACTTTCATGGACTTATTGTCTGTTGGCCTGACAACTTCTCCAAATATCCGGGCACTCAGGCGGGCCATCCGCAAAGCATAATTGGAAAGAGCAGACATCTCCAGGCAAAGAATGGACACGCACACATATGCACACTTCCCTACAGAAGGAAGAGGAAAAACTGCAGCTATTTGAGATGTTCCAGGATCCCAAGCGTTTGCCAGTATGATCCTGTCTTCCACTCTCAAATCACACTTGCAATTCACAGGAGGGGCATCATGCTTGAGGCTGCATTTCTCACTGCAGCACAGCTGATGCCAATGTCTTTGACATAACCATAAAACACATTACGTATCACTTTTAGCACATCTGAGGTTTGTCATCCCAGCTCTATGTAAAACTAGTCTAATTCCTAATATACAGTATCAGAGGGGTAGCCATGTAAAAGCAGCAACGAGTCCTGTGGCACCTTATAGACTAACAGACGTTTTGGAGCATGAGCTTTCGTGGGCGAATACCCACTTCGTTGGATGCATTCTCATGCTCCAAAAAGTCTGTTAGTCTATAACGTGCCACAGGACTCTTTGCTGCTTTTCCTATATACAGTTCTCCTTATAGAGACATCACTTAATTTGGTAGTCTCTCCAGAGAATACAAGGATTAAATGGCATGAAGACTCAGGCCAAGATCCTCAAAAGGTTTCTAGGCATCTAGCTACCACTGATGTCAACATAGTTAGTAGATTCATATCTCCATTTCTTTCTCCCATTCCTCATCTCTTTGGATTTCATGCATGTCCTCCACCAAGACGTTGTTTTCTGTCAGTTTTCTCTCATATCTGTCCTTTTGTTTGAAGCATGTCCCCACCTTCCTCTTCCAACTATTTTTCCACTTTTGCCTTCTCTTTTCCAAGAGAACCAACATGTCAACAAACTTCCCTCCAACCAAGGAGACTCCCTCCAGAGTCCCTCACTTCTGCTCCTTCAGACAGCCAAATGGAATCTCTCTAGAATATAAGATGCTCTCAGAGTGATATTCCAAACTTTTAGCCATTACTGCTAGACCACAAGAGCAATTCTTTCTCTCCCAATCCTAACGATCCCTCTGATGTTTTTCTTCAGCTCTCTTCACATTTCTCCTTCCCCATTTCTTTCCTCATCTTCCTCTCTATTTAAATTTGTTCTTCCCCACAGAATAGCTCTCAAGCTCCTACTGTCCACTGAATGAACCTGACAAACCTTGTTAGATTCATTCTACTTGCTGGGATCAATGGGGAAGCAGCTACCCAAGATGAGACAAATGAGAGAGAGAGAAGGAAAAGACTAACCCTTTTATTTGTCTTGGCTTCAGCAGCAGATGGCCCCTCTGATTCTTTCCCTAGGATTGACAGCTATAAACAGGAGTAAGTAGATTAGATCTGCTTTTCTCTATTATTGCAGTCAACTCCACTGGGGAAGCATTGCGTACGAGGCACAGAGGTACAATCCTCTGTTCGGGATATTCCTGGCAGTGGAGTTTCAAGCAATTTATGTTATATGTCATATAGGGCTAGTGAACAAGATCATACGGGATTCCCATGATCTTGTAATGACTTCAAATCCCCTGTGCTGCCCATACCATGCCTGTCTGGTGAACAGGTGATGGTTTAAATCTTTAGAGCTGTCAGCATTCTTTCATGAGCACTAGATTGACTTTAAAGTCCTTGTTTTCTTTTAAAAAGCATTTCACAATTGCATCCAGAAATCAACAAGAGAATCAAGATGAGCATAAAATATTAGAGATTTATAAAAGCAACAGTGAAGACCATCTGCAGGAGCAAGCCAAGTAGATTTAACTAAATTAATTGGGAATATTTTGTTTAATAACATTATCTTGAAGTAAATATTACCCCACGTAGGCTTTTACATTGTGGAGGAGCTGGTGCACAATCGCCTCCTTAGATTTGCTCCCACTGGTGCTCAATAGCAAGATGAAACGGGGGGAGGAAGTAAATTCAGCACCCAAATAATAATGAAGTGTTCTGGGTCAAAAGGGAATATGAGAAGAACTACAATGGGAGGGCAAGCAAAGTGTCAGAGGCTTTAAGGCAAAGCAATGTCCTAACGTGAGGAGAGAGAAGTTCTGGAACAGCTGCAGTCCAGCATCTCAGTTTATCATAACCATGGGCTACACATAGTAGAGTTAACATAAGCCTCTCCTGTGCTACAGTGGCTCTCTTTCTTAGGAGGCAGCTAGACATCACACAGCCATGCTGTATCACAGCACTGGCCTTTTCTAAACAGATATCCTGAAGTCCTGCATTTGTAGGTCAGACCTAAATGGAATTGATTATTATTTTGCATTGGCCACCACCTGCACAGATACCAATGCACTCTACTGTGTCACAACCAACCCTCTCCACTCTCCCTTTTCCACTGTGCCAGGAGAGATGAAACCACTCTTAGCTCCTGGATGATGCAAGACAGCAGAATGGTGATGGGTTTTTAATTTAAGTCGCTGCTGGAATCTTCTAAATAGCCTAATCCAAGGTTGGAGTCCTTAGCTAATCCTATCTAATCTAAGAATACCAGAGAGATTAAACGGGTAAAAGTTGAAAACTCCCACTGGTGTCTGAAGAAAGAGCTATCCAAGCCGGTCTCTTTGGTGACCTGAGTTTCTGTAAGAAGCAGATGGAAAGTCTGAGCATAGTACATGAAAGACTACTGATACTGCACACTGCCCCAAGTGGTTCTGTGCCCTGCTCTGTTCACAGGTGCTGCCCCTGCAACTCCCATTGGCTGCAGTTCCTGACCAATGGGAGCTGTGGGGACAGCGTCCAGAGCCCCAGGCTGCCCCTATGCATAGGAGCCAGAAGGGGTGACATGCTGCTGCTTCCGGGAGCTGCGCAGAGCGGCCACTGACCCTACTCCCCCGTGGGAGCTCGAGGGCCGGATTACATTGGCTAGTGGGCCGGCCCCGGGGCCATAGTTTACCCACCCCTGAGCTAGCCACACTAGGGGCTGGCCCACACTTCTGGATGACAGTGATGTTATCAGACCGACTGTTAGCAGTTTAACACTGAATGCTGTTTTCTGATAGGTTGTTTGCCCTGACCTCATCCCACTCCTTCACTGTCCTTCCCACTCCTTTTCCTCTTAAATGCCACTCTTTCCCTCTTCCCCTTCCTCTACTATAGCCCCCACAGTATAGTCTTTAAAAAGACCTGCAGACCACAGGATTAGTTCTCCCTTATTAATATAATTTTTAACCTGACAGTGTCTTTAGAGATAGGCGACAATGCAGGAGAGGGCCAGAAACAGAAGAGAGTGAGCCTCATTAACAATAGCTACCTGTCTGCTTCCAACAGTTTCTGATAAAATATGAACTAATTTTTAATGTTACATTGCTATCCATTCTAAGGGCCCTACGTCATTTCAAGTGCTTTCCATGAAGAGGAAAGACACTAGCATTCTAAGTGGAAGGCATAGTTTAGATTTTGACAAACAAGAATAAAGGGGTTGGGTTACAATACCAAATTATAACAAAAATGTTCCCATTCGTTTTATTTTTAAAAAGTGAAGGAATTTTTTTTTAAAAACAGTGAAACATTTCATCTCATTGCCGCATCCAGAACTCACAAGACCCTGATGGATGCCATGGCGAGCACCAATTGCAAAAGCCTGCAGTACCCATGGTGGCGATATCACAACAGTCTCTGTGGCTGAGAACCACTGATACAGTTCAGGGCCAATAAATTCACCCCCTACACTAAGTTATTCCTTAAAGTTAGGTACAGCTGCTATCCCGCACAGCACACAGACAAGCTTCCCCTCCATCCCACCCAACACGCACAGAGAAGCCCCCTACACAGCAACATGCCTCCTTCCCACATCATGCCACACAGAAGCCTCCTCCTCCCCCACTACCCTATACACAAGCCCCTCCCAACTACCACCCCTCCGCCCAGGTACCCTTCCTGCAATATATACACGCATGAGCCCCCTTTTACTAGCCTCCACAGGAACTCCCAACACACACACACACACACGAGCCCTTCCCCCTATCACAGGTGCCCCTCCTCCCAACACACACACGAGCCCCCCCACAGGTACCCCTCCCCCAACACATACGTACACGAGCCTCCCCCCCACAGGTACCCCTCCCCCAACACATACGTACACGAGCCTCCCCCCCCACAGGTACCCCTCCCCCAACACATACGTACACGAGCCTCCCCCCCACAGGTACCCCTCCCCCCAACACACACGCACACGAGCCCCCCCCCACAGGTACCCCTCCCCCCAACACACACGCAGGAGCACCCCCTCCCCTTGGCGCACAGCCTCCTGGGCTCCCTGCTCTCCCCCTAACCGGGCCTCACAGACGCCTCCACTCCGACCTCACCTCTCTGCCCCGCGCGTCATGCAGCCACCGCCCCCACCGGAAGTGTCCTCCCGCTAATCTCACCGGGCTGCAACACTCCGTAGAGCGACAGAGAGCGACGCCTCCCCGTAACCACCCAACACCAGACTGTTAGTCTTGCGCATGCGCTGTACGGACACCGCCTGCTCGAGTCCCTTCTTCCCCGTGTGGGCGACGTCAGGGAACGGCGGTTGTTGCAGTGCCGAGGGTGGGGGCGCGGCGCTCGTCCCTGGGCGCGCGCCCGCTGCTGGGTCGCCGCCCGTTCTTGGGCGGGCGGGAGCTGGTTCTCTCCCTCTGACTAGGGGGGCATCCCGGCACGGGGTTTCCTGGGAGGGGGTGGAGGGCAGGGGCGCGCGCCCGGGGAGCGCTCTGCTAGGCAGCCGCGGCTGGTCCCCAGGGCAGGCAGCGGGTGCTCACTGCCCCGCCCCCCCAGGAGCTAGGGGGACGGCTGCCGTGCCCTGTCTGCAGCGCCCTCGGGGCATTCATTTAGAAGGGGGCTCTTTGCCCGATGCTCAGCAGCCCTGCCCCAGCAGGAAGCTTTGCCCCCACGGCATCTGCCTGACACCGTAAAAGCTAATTCCTGAATGTCAGTAGGCGGCACAGCTCTTCTGACACTATTTAAACAAGTGAATTTCCTGCTTGGAACAACCACCTTGTTAGAAGGGATAATGAATGAGCAAGTGTATGGCACAGAGCAATCCGACGCTGGCAAGGCACTGACTAGATCAGCTAGTAGGTGCCTCACATTTCGAATTTCCCTTTTAGTGTTGGTTGGCCTAAAAATGTGCCTATTGTAAAGGTTCTATTTCCATTTAAGTTTTTATGCAGCATAATCCCCGTGCTGTCTGATTGCCTAAAATAATCCTGCTTGATTTCAAGCGAAGGGACATCTAATGCCTTAGGCTAACGTTAGAACTGCTACACTATAAAAGCTCCAGTAACTCATGACTCAGTTAAGATTCAAACTTACTGGGTTTGGATCTATTGTTATTCATTGTGCCACTGGCTCCATCATGAAGCAGTCCTGCTAGTAAGATCTTCCCTTTCCTCTCAATGTTGTCTCTGCCCTGCAAGCATGCACATGCTTAAATTTGTGAACATGAGTGTGTAGCGCCCCTCTCCACCTGATTACCTCCTTTTACGGCAATTTGCTTACAGGTTTTGATGGACAGGTCTGGGTTCTTTTGGATCCTGCCACCCACTCAGCAGAGTGAATCTTTTTTGCTATGAAGTTATTTGGCGGTGCCTCCACCCCTCTCACTCCTTCCTGGCAGGGTCACCCGGGCAGCTTGCGTGGAAAATTCTAACTACAACGTAATCCCATTTACCTGCCAGATAGTTGGAGACTTCCAAGAAATAACACATAAAAATATATTCAACACAATAATTATATTAAACAGGCAACATATACAACATAACAGGGTGAAACACTATTTTTAGGGTCACTGGTGCCCACACTGAAAATACCCATGACTTGATGTAACAAGTGTAAAATTAGTGTTCTGTTGGTATGCATACTTTGCTGGGGCCCTTGATGACCTATAAAATTCTCGGCAGTGATTTAGCAGTGTGGCTGACTGGGTTCAGTACAGCCCAAAGTACTGACAAGTGGGAGGAGGTGGTGAATCCCTCCACAGGTGTAATAAACAGCAGGTTATAAAATCCTCAAACCCTTATTCCCTGGCTTGAGGACACAGTTCAGGGAGTAGGGGGTCCCCAAAACAAATTCCCTGACTCACTAACTAAAAGCTGGTGCACTCACAAACTACATGCATGACCTTCAGGTTTGAAGATGACGCTGGACTCCTCAGTCACTGCAGAGGGGCTGCTGTCTGCTGACAGGGATCCTCCTCAGGCAGGAATCAGGCGGCGTTGGTCCCAGGATTTCCTCTCATCACAAAGGGGTGCAGGGCTCAAGGTGTAGGTTATACAACTACCCTAACATCCAAACTGTAGCCTCCTAGCCCAGCCTCCAGTCACACACTCAGCAGGCAGCAGCCCTGGACTAGCAGTGCTGACCATGTGGGGACTGGTCTCACCGGGGGAGCTGGAGGTGAACCCAGCCAGGCTGGGGAAATTTCTCAGCAAACGTAACAATTGGGAATCATCTGCGGGGAAGGAACACCCAGCTGAGGGATCTGCGGTCAGGTCCCTAGAAGCCAGTTCTCAGGGGGAACCCTGCTTGCAGGCCTGGGATTCACCAGCTCCCCACACAGCCAGTCCGGCCCTTGTCCTCGCTGACTCCAGCCTCTCCTCAAAAATGGCTTCTCTCCTCTCCTGAACTCCCTGGGAGGGGCATCTCCACTCCCTATTGGTTGCCAGGCAGACTCCAAGTTTGCCTTGGCTCCTCCTCCCTGAGCTGCCAGCAGACAGAGCTCCAGGAATCTGTGTAATCTCCTTGGGGGTTACAAGTGTTCCCCTTGTGGGAGTAAATTTAAGCATGTGCAAAAGTGCAGAATCAGGGTGTATATTTGCAAATCAATAGTTCCTTCTGTCAACAAAACAACAACCACATGTTATTTAGTCTTAGACCAACAATAAAGTAAAAAATTTTCTCATCAGTTCCTTATCCATTACTACTATATGTATTTATATTAGTTATTATGGTAGCATGCAAAGAGCTGTCAGGATTGTGGCCGCATTCAGCTAGAAACTGTACAAACATACAGGAAGACAAAGTCACAATCGTTAACAAAGCACAAATGTAGTTTCCACTTAGTGTCTGTTACATTGCACCTGGAAAATAAGGTACTCTTTACAATCTGTGAAGCTGTAAATGATCTGAGAGATTGCCTTTCTCTCTAGTGCCCATCAAGAAGTTTAAGATCCTCTAGTTCCTCGACTTTATGGGACTAGTGGCGGGAATCATCTGTAGAGTACTCCTGATGCAGAACTTGTTCTTCCTGAGGTCTTGCCTATATTAAGTACAGCAGTACTTACATTAGGTAAGAAGTGCAGTAATGTTACTTGCCTATGGTAGTGCTAAGCACCATTGTGAAAGCCTCACAGGTCTGTAGCACACTACTCATTCATATACAGAATTGTTCCCAATGGTCCACAAGTGATCATACTCCTTTTTCTATGATCCTAGTTGGATTCCAAGACTGTTAACCATTTGCTAAGATGAATGGGCTGGAATGGAAGATTCCCACCATCTTCTGGGACTATTGCTAATGATATCGTGCATGGGTGATCACTTGGCTGGTACTTTATTATGAGCTCCTCTAGTCACAGAGAGGGGGCTGTGGTAAACACAGTAAGCATTTCTGTGGCCCTGTTTCCAAGGCATTCTTCCCTACACTCCTTATCCACCTCCATTCCAGCCCAGGATGATGAACACAGGAAGATACGGGATGAAGAAACACAGTGGGTTCATAAAGCTTACACTTCACCTTGTTCCCTGAAGTTGATGGTGTTCAGAGCACAGGGAAGAGCTACTTGTTTTTAATCAGGCTTTTATTTTTGTTATTTATGCAATACTAGGTAAGTAAACAGTGGTGCTCAAAGTAGGCAACATCTATACTTTGATGGTTGAGTGGTGGAACAAGTGAATAGGTTCCCCTACTTAAGGGATCTAACGACATCAGACAGGAGATGTGATGATGAAATTGAGAGAGGGATACAGCTTGTAAAAGATATATTCAACAACTTTCAAAGATTTCTGTGTTATCAAAATTTAAAACTGCACATCTGCACTAGAATGCTGAAGTGCTACATGTGGACAGCATATGTCGCATAATTTATGTTGCTCAGGGGTATGAATAAACCACCCTCCTGAGCTAAGTAAGTTATACCAGCATAAGCAACTTGTGTGCACAGTGCTATGTCAGTGGGAGAGCTTCTGCCAGTCGCTGAGGTGGTTTCTTTATGTTGACAGGAGAGCTCTCTCCCGCCAGCATGGAGTATCTTCATCAGATGTGCTGTAGCAGCATACCTGTATTGACATAGCTGTGCGGCTGCAGCACTGTATATGTAGACATATGAATGAAGAAATTATGGGAAGGATTAATTTAAAAAGAGTACATTTACTTGAGACCCTAGGTAAAAAACACATCTTTTTGTGGACATTTCAGCACTCATACTATCAGGGAAGCTCATAGAAAAACCAGGAAGAGGAAGAAAGAGAGTCAGTTACATTGGAAATGTCATCAGGTGGACTGGTATCCAAAGAAGAGTGGAAGCTTTACAACTTTGTTGTGACTGCAAAAGATGGAAGTTGGGGATCAACAGCCTCTACATTGGAGACAGCACTTGAAGAAGATGCAGAATTATGGGTGCGCATAGTGCTTTACTGACAAATAAAGTGACGTGTTGCTCTGAGCGGTTTATAATCTTGTCGTAGTATAATTCCCAATTCTGAACCTTAGCTTCCAAAATATAGGTACTAGCATGAATTCCCCTAAGCTTAATTACCAGCTTAGATCCTGTAGTGCTGCCACCGATCAGGACTTAGAGTAGAGTGCCTGATAAACTCTGGTCTCCCCCAAAACCTTCCCTGGGGACCTCCAAGACCCAAATTCCTTGAGTCTCACAACAAAGGGGAATAAACCATTTCCCTTCCCCCTCCTTCTCCCCTCCAGGTGTTCCCTCCCTGGGCTCCTGGAGAGATATACAGATTCAAGCTCCGTGAATCTAATCAAAGGGATTCCCCCTTCTCCTTTCTTCCTCCCAGATCTTTCCCGCCCTGGGTACACTAGGAGATCACCGTGATTCAAACTCCTTGAATCACAACACAGAGAAATCAGGTGGGTTCCCCCCATCTTTCTCTTCCCGTCCCTTCTCCTTCCCTGTTAAGTACAGACTCAATTCCCTTGAGCCTCAACAAGGGGAAAAATCAGACAGGTCTTAAAAGCAAAACTTTTAATAAAAGAAAAAAAGAATAAAGAAAATCACTGTAAATTCAAGATGGAATATTACAGGGTCTGTCAGCTTCTAGAAACTGGAGAAAAAGCCTCCTCCAGCAGAAATACAATTTAAAATACTTCCAGCCAAATACACATTTGCAAATAAAGAAAAAACAAATAAAAAGACTATACCGCCTTTCTACCTTTGTACTTACAAAATTGGAATAGAAGATTAGAGAGCCTGTAGGTACGTGTGGTCACTCTCAGAGCCCAGAGAGAACAAAGCAAAACCCAAAAAACACAAACAAAGGCTTCCCTCCACCGAGATTTGAAAGTATCTTGTCTCCTGATTGGTCCCCTGGTCAGGTGTTTGGTTCCCTGTTTGTTAACCCTTTACAGGTAAAAGAGACATTAACCTTTAACTATCTGTTTATAACAAATCTAAATTAGACTGACACAATGAGGGAGAAGAAGAGCAAAGGGAGGGGGAATGGGAGGTCTTGGAGGGTGACAACAAAGAAAGATTGAAAGATAAGCTGAGTATTATGAACGTATCTTTTTAGAGCTTTCTTGGCTTTTGGTTCTTAATAAAGTAATATTTTTGGCTTGGACAATGTCTAGGATGAGGGTTGGTAGTACAAAGCTGACCAAAAGAGGAGAGTCTTGAAATGTGGTTTGAAGGAGAGTTACGTGGGGCATAAAACCAGGGTGGCTGTTCGAGGCATGGGAATTTGCGATGAAGGAAGTATCAAGACCCAGGGTATTGACAGAGTAGAGCATAGGAAGGAGTGGTTAATCAGACATCATGGTAAAAGTGCAGGACAAACCCCGTGTGCAGATTACAGGGCAATAACATTAATTATATGAAGTCACCTATTTGGTTGATTCATATTTTTGGACATTTTAGTTTAAAATTGAACATAAACAGGCCTGGACAGTAGGACTCTGGACACACTATGCATGCTGGAGCCTGTCTCAGTCTAGCCATTAGAGGGCAGTAGTATGTCCACCAGTAAGTACAATAGATCTGTGCATCAGTTAGTTTGTGACTCACAGATAGTCTCAATTTATTAATTTTTATTTATGTTTCGAAATGTATAATACATGGTAATAAATCCTAGTCCACTGTGAATGGGATAAATATCCCTAACCCTATCAATTTGCTTATAGCAGGTGGTTCATGCTGTAGAAGGAACACCATTTAGACTGTTCTATTTTAAATATTGAAGTGAGAATATGTATTTTGACTCAAGTAGAGAGCTGCTTAGGGCACTGTGTTAATTTGCATTGAGTATCAAGTGCTGTCTTTTAAAAAATACATTATGTCTGATTTTTATTATTATTATTATTATTATTATTATTATTAGTTAATGATTAATGTGATTAATTTGTGAGCTTGAACTGAGCTGTTTTTTCCAGTGATTCACACTAATCCCTGAGAACAACTAGTAATGCAAATCCCACTACAGAGAATATGTTGTACTAGGGGGATGACAGTCTTTGGGTGAGGTAATATCTTTGGGTGGGTGTTTGCAACATATTGTGGCTTTAAGATAATTCACTGAAGTCAGTGCTTCAGAAGGAGATCTGCAAGGAAGCTGCTATTAAATGCTGCCACTTTGGCCCCATTAGAAACACTCTGGTGTAGGAGATTTCAAGACTGGCATCAATTAAAAGGAAAAATCTAAATTATTTTTTCAAAGCTTGTTTGAGTCTCGAGTTCATTGCTTTCCAGGCCAGTGGGGCTGTGCAGGCAGCATTCTCACTGCCCGGGGAAAGAGAGCAAGCATGCTTTATGTCTCTAGTGCTACCCTCTGACTGATGCTTGAAATGGTATTGACCATATGTTAGGGAAGTGTATCAAGTCCTTTTTGAATGGATTAGTTGATCAGCACAGTATGGGGTACACGAGGATGAATGGGGACAAATAAAGGGGGATACAGAAAATCCCAAGTCCTTCAAATGCATGTCATCTAGACTGAATGATTCATAGTTCAAATGTATGTCCTAATACATGGCTAACATTAGATGGAATATTTAAAATTTAAGAGAGGGAATGTTTCCTTGTGGTTAGATCAAGGGCCTGGGAAGAGGAGGTTACTTATTGTTACTGGACATTCTTCGAGATGTGTGGTTACTGTCTGTATTCCACACGGGTGTATGCATGCATGCCAGGTGACTGAGTCTGGAAGTTTTTTCAAGCAGTGTCCATTGACCCGCACATATGCAGTATCTTCCCTCGTGCTCCTGACCAATGATATAAGGGATGGTGTGGGTCAATGCCTCTCCAGTTCCTCCTCTTATTGCCATGCACTAGGATTCTAAACCAGAGGAGAAGGAGGGCGGGTAGTGGAATACAGATTGGGACCACACATCTTGAAGAATTTCCAGTTACAGTAAGTAACCTTGTCCTCTTGGAGTGCTGGTTCCTATGTATATTCCACACGGGGTGATTGGCAAGAAGTGATCAGTGTAGAGGTGGGTGCGAGGAATAGGGGCAGCTCTAGACATTTCGCTGCCCCAAGCAGGGAGGTGCACCGGAGCCGCGGGACCAGCAGACCCTCCACAGGCATGCGTGCAGGAGGTCCACCGGAGCCACGGGACCAGCGGACCCTCCACAGGCATGCCTGCAGGAGGTCCACCAGAGCCGCCTGCTGCCCTCCCGGTAACCGGCAGAGCGCCCCCCGCAGCATGCTGCCCCAAGCACACGCTTGGCATGCTGGGGCCTGGAGCTGCCCCTGGAGAGGAAACTGGTAGCAGAGCTGCCTGTAATATAGCCATTCCTATTGCTGCATCAGCAGCTGCTGCTTGAGTCAGGGTGTATTCTGCCATAAATGCATGGACAGATCGCCACGTTGCAGCATTGTAAATGTTCTGCAATGGGATGTCTGATAGGGATGCTGTGGAGACTGCTTGTGCTCATGTGGAGTGAGCTGTAACACCCCAGGAGGGGGAAGATTTGCTATTTGATAATGTTCTAATATGCATTCCAAGACGCACTTACAAATTCGTTATGAGGTTATGGCTGGGCCCTGCAATAGCGACAAAGAGTCTCAAAGATTTCTAAACTCCAAGACAACTATTTACATCAAATATTTACAATAATTTTTTTAGCAATTGCAAGAGCGAAAGAGGACAGGATTGCAACTCAGGCTGTGCGTAAGTAAGAAGGAATTGGAGAGGCATAGACCCGCACCACCCCTTATGCCCTCAGTCGGGAGTGCGAGGGAAGATACTGCACATGTACGGATCAACGGACACTGCTTGGAGAAACTTCTAGACTCAGACACGACACATACGTGTATCCACATGTGGAATTCATATAGGGACCAGAACTTGAAAAAGAATTAGGATTTTTGAATTCTATTCCTAGCTCTGCTACTGACTCCTTGTGTGATCTTTGGCAAGTGAATTAACTTGTTTGACAACTTATGCTTCTGTAAACTTCACAGACAGAGTGGTGTCCAGGAGCTTCTGGCCTGCTTCCTGATTAACTTTGCTTCTAGGTAACCCATGAGTCCAGTTGCACTGCTTTGGAACTGACAGAGTGGCCACAGCCCCTGATTGGATGCTGGTTTAGCAGCCCTGCTGATAAGCCTGGCCCCCATAGCAGATCAGCGGCTGCTCAATGTGTACCATGTCTTCAGCTGTGCTTGCCCTTGTTCCAGTCCTTGCTCCTGCATTGTTCCAGCCTTTGTTCCAGTCCCTGCTCCCCACCAGCTTCAGATTTATGGCTTAGATCTCCAGCTTTGCCTCTGGCTTATGGCTCTGGTTGATCATCCAGTTCTGGCATACAACTTCTGTCTCTCAGGAACTGATCCCTGGCTCTGTCTCTGGTTTACATTTCTGATTTACCCCCTGCCTCTGGCATTTGGCTTTTGTCCCTCTGATACTGACCCTGGGCTCATTTCCTGACTCTGCCCATCATGGACCCAGCTCTAACTGGTAGCCTGAACTCTTGCTTCCACCTGTGCACCGCCTTGTTGGCTACAAATGGTGAGGCATAATTGAGGTTTGTAAAATGCTTTGACATATGCAGATGAAAGGGGCTTTTACCTATGTAGAGTATTCTTATTGCTTTACCAGGATTTTATATTATATGCAACAAAACTTTTTAAAAGTAGCAGCAACAAAAGCCTGTCATTTTGACAAGAACAAAATATTGCATTGGAAAAGAAAGGAAAAAAATAAAGTGACAGAATCCACTGAAAGGAAAAAGACATAATGGAGACATCTGGCTCTGTGCTGATAAAAGCTCTCACAGCTCCTATCCCATCATCCTTTGCAGAGCTCATCTGAAAGCGTATCTTTCAAGGGTTTCCAAAATGAAAAAAACATCTGTCCACGCCTAACTCTGTTTGACCAACTGTTTAAAAAAAAAGTGTTCGAGTGATAAAATCCTCAGGAAGATAACCATTTCTCAAACAAAAAGTCCAAGAGGGTTCATCAGCATATCTGAGTGATAAACAGAAGTGTGCCATCAACAATCTCAGGGGTGACTTGTAAATGCATATTAAACTCTACTTTCTCCCTGCTGAATTACATAATTTTCTCTTCTTTTTTATAGCACAGACTACCTGAGAATTTACTCCCCTGAGAAGTTAATACCCCTTCTGGCACCTTTAGACACTTATAAAAGCTGTCTGTATAGCTCTGTTGGCAGCATCTTGCCTCTTACTCAGAAGGCATTGGGCTCAATCCCACACTAGGCTTGGCTTCATTATTTTTAGTGCTGACACTGCAGTGTGGTATTTGGAGTGGGGTGAGGATTGCTGCTGCTGAGCAGATATTAAACTGACCTACCTTTGTCTTGAGCTGCTGTGGCAGATCCTCTGGAATATTTCAAAAAGAACCAGGGATAGGACATGTTGACTAGGACATGGGGTTTTCTCAGTAAAACAGATTCCCAGTACCAAGATCTGTGTCAACTGTTGTGGAGCTCCAAATCCTGCTCCTTCCTCCACATGTTTAGAAGGCCCTGCCTGAAGCAGTAGTAGTTCAGCACCATTGAGGGTGGAGGAAACAGAATTTTTAGAGACTGCAGCCAGGGGTTATGCACACACCCAGCATCCGTACAGAACTCAGCTCCGTAAGGGTTCCCACACAACCATATGCAGTGACTGTTTGGATGTAACACAGTAACAATTGATCTGTTGTTGCACAGAATCTCCAACATTGACTCAACATATGCAGGGGTACAGAGGCTACTGTAGTAGGACCAAGATAGATGTGGAGGTTGTGGAGAGCAGGGGAAGATCTCCTCCCTCAGCTCCCTTGGAAGACACCAGTAGCTAGCCCAGTTATCCAGGCTGGGCACTGAGAACAGGTATTTCCCCACAGTGTCTGGTGACTGCTGATTTTGCTTTCACAGTCACTGCACTATGAGTATCTAATGTGTTGTTGTGAAACACTTGGGTATCTTGAAAGAATGGCCATACTGGGTCAGTAGTCCAGTGTTCTCTCTTCTGCCAGTGGCCAGTGATCCATACTTTCAAAGACTGAAAGGTGCCATAGGAAAATGCTAATCTAAGAGAGAGATATCTTGCTATAGGTTTATAATAATGCCTCATTTTCCATGTCAGCTTTAGAACTAAAATGTATCAGATTGCAATTTTCAATGGGAAATAACTATGGTGTCAGAAGGTATGTCTACACTACAGGATTATTCCGATTTTACATAAACTGATTTTGTAAAACAGATTGTATAAAGTCGAATGCATGCGGCCACACAAAGCACAATAATTTGGTGGTGAGTGTCCATGTACCGAGGCTAGCGTCAATTTCTGGAGCGTTGCACTGTGGGTAGCTATGCTGTAGCTATCCCATAGTTCCCGCAGTCGCCCCCGCCCATTGGAATTCTGGCTTCAGATCCCAATGCATGATGGTGCAAAAAACAATGTCGCGGGTGATTCTGAGTAAATGTCATCACTCATTCCTTCCTCCGTGAAAGCAATGACAGACAATCATTTCATGCCCTTTTTCCCTGGATTGCACTGGCAGATGCCATAGCATGGCAACCATGGAGCCCGTTTTGCCTTTTGTCACTGTCATCGTATGTGTACTGGATGCCGCTGACAGAGGCGGTACTGCAGCGCTACACAGCAGCATTCATTTGCTTTTGCAAGGTAGCAGAGATGGTTACCAGTCGTTCTGTACCGTCTGCTGTGCCATTGTAAATTGGCGATGAGATGACGGTTATCAGTCATTCTGTACCATCTGCTGCTGTCATGGGTGTTCCTGGATGACCTTTGCTGAGGTCGGCCGGGGGTGCAAAGACAAAAATGGGAGTGACCCCCCTGGGTCATTCCCTCCTTTATGTTGTATCTAAAAATAGAGTCAGTCCTGCCTAGAATATGGGAAAAGTGTACTAGAGAACCAGTGTATCAGATAACCAGAGAGCACAGCCACTCCATGTCAGATCCCACAGAAATGATGAGCTGCATGCCATTCTAGGGGGTGTCCCTGCAACAACCCCACCCATTGCTTCCCTCCTCCCCCAACCCTTCTGGGCTACCATTGCAGGGTCCCCCCATTTGTGTGATGAAGTAATAAAGAATGCAGGAATAAAAAACACTGACTTTTTAGTGAGATAAAATGAGGGGGAGGCAGCCTCCAGCTGCTATGATAGTCCAGGCAGGACATTAAACGGTGGAGGGGAGAGGAGCGCAGCATCCTGCTGCTATGATAGTCCAGGCAGTACAGAATCTTTTCTTTAGACATGAAGGGTGGAGGGGCTGATAGAGTTCAGCCTCCAGTTGCTATGATGAGGACGGTTACCAGCTGTTCTGTACCATCTGCCGGGAATAACCGGGAGTCATTCCTATTTTTACCCAGGCGCCCCCGGCCGACCTCACCGAGGCCAGCCAGGAGCACTCACAGGCTGATGACGAGGACAGCTATCAGTCCTACTGCACTGTACCGTCTGCCACTGGGGAAGGGAGGGAAGAGGATGCTCTGCTGTTCATTGCCCCAGCACCGTGTCTACCAGCAGCATGCAGTAGACATACGGTGATATTGAAAAAAGTCATGAAACTATTTTTTTCCCTTTTCTTTCCCGGAGGGGAAGGGGAGGTAAATTGACGAGATATACCCTGAACCACCCCGGACAATGTGTTTGACCCTACAGGCATTGGGAGCTCAGCCAAGAATGCAAATGCTTTTCGGAGACTGTGGGGACTGTGGGATAGCTGGAGTCCTCAGTCCCCCCTCCCTTCCTCCATGAGTGTCCATTTGATTCTTTGGCTTTCCGTTACGCTTGTCACACAGCACTGTGCTGTGGAGTCTCTATCATAGCCTGGAGATTTTTTTCAAATGCTTTGGCATTTCGTCTTCTGTAACGGAGCTCTGATAGAACAGATTTGTCTCCCCATATAGCGATCAGATCCAGTATCTCCCGTATGATCCATGCTGGAGCTCTTTTTGGATTTGGGACTGCATTGCCACCCGTGCTGATCAGAGCTCCACCTGGGCAAACAGGAAATGCAATTCGAAAGTTCGCAGGGATTTTCCTGTCTACCTTGCCACTGTATCCGAGTTCAGATTGCTTTCCAGAGTGGTCACAATGGTGCACTGTGGGATACCACCCGGAGGCCAATACCGTCGATTTGCAGCCTCACTAACCCTAATCCGATATGGTAATACCAATTTCAGCGCTACTCCTCTCGTCGGGGAGGAGTACAGAAACCGGTTTAAAGAGCCCTTTATATCGATATAAAGGGCCTTGTTGTGTGGACGGGTGCAGCGTTAAATCGGTTTAATGCTGCTAAAATTGGTATAAACACGTAGTGTAGACCAGGCCTAAGAAACTAACCACTGTTGTGATCTCAGTTCATTGTTGGTTTAGGAAGTAGAGCTGCTGACAGCACTTGGAAAGCCATCCTACGTAGCAATTCTGTAGAAATACATATTTTCTTTCCTTAGTAATAATACAGAATGAGAGAAAGAGAAGGAACCAATGACAATTGCATAGAAACTAGGTTTCTTTGTATGAGACTTCATCTCTTCCTGCTGCATATTCACTACCTAAAATTATAATCCTCTCTTTGTGATCTAATCATTTCCACAGCAACCAATTGTGATATCACAAACACTTCATGTGGGGGAAAAAAGTTGCAGGAATAGATGAACTCTGAAGAGCCAAAGAGTGCATTTTTATGCAAATACCTTTATAATAAAGAAACAGGAGCAAAATACGGAAGTATAGGAGATAGCAGCAGACTTGTTTCTAAATAGAATGCTTTAAATCCCAGATGTCACCTGCTCTTATAGAAACTGCTTTCACTATTGAAAGAACCTGCTCGGCTGGGACTCCACTGCCAACAAAGATACATGAAGATTGTTGCCTGGTGGCCCCAAACTGACCTTGGAGGGCATATGTTTTTGGGTAAAATATAATCTATTCGCTAACATCCTTAGAGAAATAATAATACACATTATTGAAGCTGTAACAGGAACTAGAAAAATCCAAATATATGTTTTAAAAGTAGGCTTGGCTATAGGTTTTTAGTACTGAGGGCTTAGCGAGGTCCAAAAGTTGTTTGCAGTTGCATAAGCTAACATGAGTATTCTGTGTTAGCGAAATGTATCTTGTGATAGTTTAGAAATGCACTATGTGATAAATAGGTAAACTACAAATGAACATACAATTGCACCTTAGGGTACCTTTGCAATAAGATAGCCATGCAGCTAACTGCATTCACATATCAAAACTATTGATACATTAACACAAATGGGTTGCACCAGTGGTCGAAAGTTTAACTATGGTTAGCTGGAATAACACACATGGGCAGGGGCTGAAACCTTATCATATATGGTCCCAGACATGCATGGATGAAATAAGAAGAGGTGTATTATAGATTTAAGTAGAGACTGGGAGTGGCTGGGTCATTATACGTATTGAATCTATTTCCCCATGTTAAGTATCCTCACACCTTCTTGTCAACTGTCTAAAATGGGCCATCTTGATTATCATCACAAAAGCTTTTTTTCTGCTGCTGATAATAGCTCATCTTAATTAATTAGCCTCTTACAGTTGGTATGGCTACTTCCACTTTTTCATGTTCTCTGTATGTATATATATCTTCTTACTACACCTCTACCTCAGTATAACGTGACCTGATATAACAGAAATCCGGATATAACGCGGTAAAGCATTGCTCCGGCGGGGCAGGGCTGCGCACTCTGGTGGATCAAAGCAAGTTTGATATAACATGGTTTCACCTATAACACGGTAAGATTTTTTTGGCTCCCAAGGACAGCATTATATCGAGGTAGAGGTGTATATGTTCCATTCTATGCATCTGATGAAGTGGGCTGTAGCCCACAAAAGTTTATGCTCAAATAAATTTGTTAGTCTCTAAGGTGCCACAAGTACTCCTGTTCTTTTTGCAGATACAGACTAACATGGCTGCAACTCTGAAACCTGTCATAAAAGATTTAGTTATGCAACCTATTGTTGGGGCAACAGGAGAAGCCTGACCCAGTGCCTTTCTGTGATCTCCACTTACAACTTTATGGAGAGCCTTAGAAACAAAGATGAAAGGAAAATAAGTATGCACATTGAAAAACTAAGTATGAACAATGCAGGAAACCACTTTAGTGTACATCTTATTCTTATACATATGTATATTGATTTTTCCCATGATTTCAATTATTTGTATTAAATAAAGCTCATAACATCTGTGTATGCTTCATCAATTTCATCTTCAGAATTAATTAGATAGCCATCTGAAAAAGAATCGGTTATTCAAGACAAGAACCTGTTGCACCTCTATAAATTTTATAATTGTAATAATTGATCAGGCTACAGGATCAAGGCTTCTCTTCTAAGTCATGCTTCAAAATTAAGGAACTTTTTAGAGAACATACTTTTCTGGCCAGGTGCTAGTTTTTGGTTTTGTTAACTGGCTTTTATTCCAATCCCTCATGTGATTTTTCCATGATCTTCTGTGAATTACATTTAAAAACAAACAACAAAAACCTTGTCTTTCTTTTATTGCCAACAGAAGCAGCAAATTGAATTGGCAGCTTGGAGCTGGCATAGGCATGATGCAGATGTGATACACTTATGCCTAGGCGAAAATGTTAAGCTCAGACTATGGCTCCATATTTCTGTGAACTAATGCAAGAAATATCATTGATATGATCTGTGACCAAGGGTCCCTTAGGAAAAAAAAATAGTGTCATGGTAGCCATCAGTAACAATCACTCATCCATGGGGAGGTACAGAATGACCTTTCACCAGATGCAGACTAACAGTAGTAGAGATGCACCTTAAGTATAAGACCACATATATTAACCAAATATTGACGCACTACAGCAAGGTATGAATTATTCAGCAGGAGTTACTAACAGGCTTTAATAGCTGTGTGTTAGGCCCAGCTTTAAGAGGTGCCACTGGACTCCTCGTTGTTTTTGTGGATACAGACTAACATGGCTACCCCCAGATACTTTAAGAGTAGGAATCCCTTTTCACCATACTTGCTGTTGTCTGTAGGAACCTGATTCATTGGTTGCTGAAGTTAGAAGGTGTGTAGGGAATGTGGCAGAGAACTGCAGGAAGAAAAAGGATGGTTGCATGGTTAAGACAATTGAATGCTGCCCTGGAGAACTGGATTCTATCCCTGCCTCTGCCACAGAGTTCCTGCGAGAGGCTGGGCAAGTCACGTGAACCAACATTTTCATAGGTGGCCTCTGTGTGTTCCTCATTTTCTAGGCATCCCGCTTGAGACACATGAGGTCTCATTTGCAGAAGTGCTGAGCACTCACAACAGCAACTGCGGTCAATGAAAGCTGTGCTCTGAAAATATAAAATGCTAGTACTGTACTCTAGCTCAGGAACCAATCCATGCAACAAACCTCGATGCCAACTCTGCCCACATATCTACACCAGCGACACCATCACAGGACCTAACCAGATCAGCTACAACATCACTGGTTCATTCACCTGCACGTCCACCAATGTAATATACGCCATCATATGCCAGCAATGCCCCTCTGCTATGTACATCGGCCAAACTGGACAGTCTCTACAGAAAAGGATAAATGGACACAAATCAGATATTAGGAATGGCAATATACAAAAACCTGTAGAACACTTCAACCTCCCTGGCCACACAATAGCAGATCTTAAGGTGGCCATCCTGCAGCAAAAAAACTTCAGGACCAGACTTCAAAGAGAAACTGTTAAGTTTCAGTTTATCTGCAAATTTGACACCATCGGCTCAGGATTAAACAAAGACTGTGAATGGCTTGCCAACTACAAAACCAGTTTCTCCTCCCTTGGTTTTCACACCTCAACTGCTAGAACAGGGCCTCATCCTCCCTGATTGAACTAACCTCGTCATCTCTAGCTTGCTTCTTGCTTGCATATATATACCTGCCCCTGGAAATTTCCACTACATGCGTCCGACGAAGTGGGTATTCACCCACGAAAGCTCATGCTCCAAAACGTCTGTTAGTCTATAAGATGCCACAGGATTCTTTGCTGCTTTTTACTCTGAAAAATGTGGCCCTAGACTTCTCAAACTTAATACTCAGAATATGTTTGGCACTTCAGAATTTTGGCTTTAATCTCTGTGCCTGTGACTGTGTAAAATGGGGATAGTACCTCCTCAGCCATAACATATGGGTGTTGAAGTTAGTTCTTTACAAACATTAATAAATTTAAGACACTACGCTGACAGGACCATAGAAAAGCCCATGAGGAAATAAATAATTCTGTATTCAGTGCTGGGTTTTGCCAGTGCATTGAACAATGCATAGGACCACACAATGAATGATGAAGATAAAAAGAAATGGTGAATAGCTGTTCATTAAGTGAGTGCCATCTATCCTGTTCATTGAAAAAGGCAAGAGTCCTGTAGAAAAAAACATGTACTTAAAAGCTATCATAATGTGCAGACATACATATGAGGGGTAAATTACTATAACACAGGTAGCCTTAATTCTGGCATTTCCTAATTTGGGTGTTTCATTTTGCAACCCTTAACACAGGTTTTTTTTATATAATATATCAACCGATGTAGAGAAACAGTGTGTGTGTGTATTGATAGGTTTCTAATTTGTGCAATAATATGATATAGCTATCACCTGGGAACACCAGTCAAATTTTGCTCGTCAACATTGGCGAAAAGCTGAATTTCTTTGCCATTAGTAGAATTTATCTGGATTAGGTGAGTTTACTGGAGCAAAATTTGATCTACAGTAATAGCTTTGTAATCCAGCATGTTGGGGGGATGGGGGAGGTGGGATGCCGGTTAGTCAAAAATTTCAGTTAATTATGAGTTATACTTACCAATGGAATACCAATTTTCAAAGAATAAGAATACAATCAAATGAATAAAGTATAAAATAGTACACAAGTACTCAGCAATTCAGTAGTAGCACTGCACTGCAGGGTGGCTGGGGTTTGTTGAAGCACTTAGGTGGATACAGATGAAGTTTTCTATACAGTATGTTATCTTATAACACTACACATCGCTATGGGCAGTGCATGGCATACACACAGATCACTTAAAATACACAACACTAAAATTGTATTGAACATAATTTAATCTTTGATGATTCAGAAGGCACTTCAGGATCTTGCAGTGTCTCAGGGTCATCTTTATCAACATCAATTATCATTGTAGATGTAGAAGGTGTAGGAGATTGGGCTGAATCTGTAATGACCCTATGACACATTCTGGAAGCTGCTTTTTTGAATAAATCCCTGATATCAGCTTGCTTATTTGTCTTCTGCCTCTTTTGCATAAAAGTAGAGTGCAGAATGTGCAATCGCATAATCTCCTAGGCAGTATACTAGTGCCGGTTACTAGAGTGAAGATTTGTGTTGGGAGATATCAGAAATGCTGGTTAATAGAGCTTTGTGGTTGATAAAATGCCAGATAGCACAGCTTTTACTCTATTACACTGTATAAAATTACCACTATATTGTGTCAAGAATGTATATGTGAGCTGTCTTACTATGTAATTTGTAGAATGGGAGCTTTTGGTCTCCTAAGAGACTTTGCCCCCAGATTCATTATTGCATATGTAGCACTGAAAAGAATTAATATTGGACAATGTGCAATAGTAATAATTTGGACTACATTAGGGAACGTAGAATTCATGAGCATTTCCATAAAAAGCACAAATTATATATGAATATATTTTTTAAAAATTATCTGTGTTTATTTTTGACACATAGGAGCCAAATCACTAAATTGAAACTAGGAAGTAATTTGTAACAGCAGTTGGGGTTTTTGACTGAAATTTAGTAAAAGAATGTGAGACAGGGCTGTAAACGATTACGAGATGGGAGATCGTGTAGAAAAAGAATGGATAAAATTTGGAGTTGAATGAAAAGGATCAAGAACTAATTATTTATATTACAGCAGTGTCTAGAGAGGCTCCAACCAAGACTGGAGTCCCATTGCGGCAGGCCAGAAGTTCTCAACTTTTTCTATACAGTACAGCCCTTTTCACTATGGTGACTAACTTCCAACTAGCTGGGATCTAGCCCATATTCC
The DNA here is from genome assembly GCF_007399415.2 of Gopherus evgoodei. Lineage (NCBI taxonomy): Eukaryota > Metazoa > Chordata > Testudines > Testudinidae > Gopherus > Gopherus evgoodei. Next base: position 259,289,550 of record NC_044322.1, on the reverse strand, counting down.
AATCTTATTAACATGAGAGGAACAGAGTGGCAACAACCCCCTACTCCTGTTTGTGTCCGACTTACAGGCCACAATGCTCACAGAAAACTCCTGTGTTAGGCACTGTACAAACTTAAAGTAGGAGACAGTCCCTGCCTCAAAGAATTTACAATGTAAATAGACAAGACAGAGAAAGGGCAGGGAACTGAAGGACTCAGTGATTTGCTCTCTGATGCACAGCAAGTCTGTGACAGAGTTAAGAACTGAATCCACATCTCTTGAGTCTCTGTTGAGTAGCTTGACCCCCAAACCATCCTTCTCCTCTCTATTCTAGATTCCCTCTTATAGAATCTGTGCTAGATCTTGTATTGCTTGTGCACCCAAAAACTCATGGGCAGTGGGTGAACCATGGGCTTGGGGAGTCTAGCCCCCAGCCCGGCCCACCCCTTCAGCCTGAGAGCCCGCCCCTTCCACCTCCCCAACCCAGACCTCCACCCAGCTGCCAGCCCCCCACAGCCTTGGGTTGCCTGGGCCTCTCCCGAGCCACAGAATGCCAGGCGGGTGGCCTGCAGCCCTCCCACCATGCCCCAGAGCACTGGATGGGGGGCATGCAGCCTCCCCCTGCTCCGAGAACCAGGCAGGCAGTGCAGCCCTAGCCACCCAAGTGCCAACTGCCTTAGCCCTAGCTCCAGCAGCCTTCCCTTCCGGAAAGAGGAGCAGCCTGCCTGGACGGGGGTCAACTGGCAGTAGGAGGGGCCTCGGGGTGGAGTGGGGGTGGGGACACACAGGGCTGTTTGGAGAGGCACTGCTTTCCCCAGCCTATTATACATGCTGCCCAGGCTAGTAGCACAAAGAATTGCCAAAGAGAGAAGGGAAATACTAAATTGAGTTAGCACAGATCCCTGTGAACAGGAACATGTACTGAGCAGTTTAATCCCCTCTCCCACTAGATGGCACTGAACTCTCTTTCTTAAAAAAAGAGAGAAGGAAGATGAGGAAAAAATATGGTGGAGGTCATTTTGATTTTAAAATATGAAGAAAAGCAAATTGCAATTGATTCTCCAAGCAACCCTGCCCTTCCCCCACCCTGACCCCAAAATGCCTGAATGCACCTCAGGAGGGCCTCTCTGTAACTGACATTTTCTTGAAAGGCATTAGGCTGCTGTGGCTAAAGGATGCTAAGAAGAACTGAAAGGGGAGGGAGAATGGACTGTCTTTATCTGTAAGATAACATCTGTGGTGAGGTCTAACCAGTAATACAGGCAACTTGTCACAACGAATTTGTTCTGAATGGAATCTTTGGGCTGTTCCTTCAGACATGGTTTTTAGTGCACCAGTGCCTTATCTTGTCATTCTTTCATAGATATTGTAATCTACACAAACAAATCCCTCAACTTTCATTTTACTAATTTCCTCAAATTACATCTTTATATCCAAACTGATTTCAAGTCATTGTATCAGTTCCCCTCCCTGAGGCACCCCTAATTAACTATAGAGAAACATTTGTATATAGGACCCAAAAGAGTCTGTGTGGTCTTCTATACTTCTTTAAGTTCGTTCTCCCATCTTACATTCATCAGAGTATCCACAATGATTGTTTTTCCCTTGGTGAGGTGGAGGCAGGATGGGAGTGAGAGAATTTAATAATGATCTGTTTATGCTGAGATGGGGGCTGCCTATAATAATCTTGCGAGGAGTCAAAGAAAAGTAATCTACCCCTTTTGAGAAGAATGAGACAATGGGAAAAAATCTTAATTCTAAGAGTTAAATTGTAGTTAATCTGAAACCCTACACTTTCTTGAACATTTATATACTGAAAGTGACTTGAGGAAGGTTGTAGATTGCTGTCTGACAGTGCTACAAATACAAGCAAAAAAAAAAATGCACATAGCATGCCAGAGGTTTGCCTTTGAAAGGAAACAATTGAAACCTGGATCTAGGTGGATCCTGCTAATTTTTGGCTTCAAGTCCCCAGACTGTAGATGATCAAAATAAAGAGCAAATCTAGCCTCTCCAACTGAAAAAAAAAATCCAGCCCCTGATGCTACCAAGAGTAAGATTATCACAAAAACCAAAATCTGGCACAGGGATCTTGCTGAGCTCTGCCAAAGTTTGGCCCCTTGCCCCAAATTCTAATGTCTAAATAGAAAACACGTGTAGACGTTTCTATCTTAGATTATTCCTGTGGCCCCTGGTGCATCTTGGCTCCATATCACTGGGAGAAAAAAACAGATCTAGTAACCATACAATGGATTTTTAACCCTGATTTCCCCACAATTCCACGGTCTCAATAGACAAAAATAGCTTCCAATACACCACAAAATCGAGGACCTTGTGTCACAGAGTCCATTCACCTCTAGGGCACCTATTTCTGTCTGTTCCAATGCCCCTTTCCTCACACCATGGCCCCTCCCCCAGGACTTGAGGTACTCCTTTGTGACTAGGCTCTCCAGCCAGGTCACTACAGTTCTGCCCTTTCAGGATATCAAAGTCCCAATGGATGACTATCCCAGGTAGTCATCCATTGGGATGACTACCTGGATCCATTTTGTTCCACTGCCAAGTCTGTGCCACTTTCCCAGTGGCTGGAATAGGATTGCAAATGCATTCTCTATTCCAAGGACCCTACATCTAGCAACTGCAGTCTGCTCTCAGACCCTGTTGCTCTTTCCCTGGAATCCTTCCTACAGCTTCTGACTCCCCTCTCCAGGCTTACCAACTCAAATTCCTTCCTCCCAGGACAGCCCACTTAACTCCATAGCCCCACCTCCCTTCTAGGAAGAGACTGCAGGCTACTTTCACTGCAGCCCCTTTCTGCTGCCAACTTCCTGGCTTTATGGCAGCCCCACTGTTCCTTCTCAGTTGAGCTGACTCATTCGAGCCCTGACTCTCCCCCAGGTGGAGCTGGTCAGGTTAATTAACCTAATTTAATCTGCTCTACTTTGTGGGGGGTGAACACCTCATCCCACCTAGTTTCAAAGTTGTGCAACAGCACCATAAAACATGCATTTAGGACTTGGTTTCTGCTAGGTTGATTGTTTTAGCCCAAACCCAAAAATTCTACCAGCAGCAGGAGCATAGCTGCTCTAACTTCACTGTAAAAATCCAGACACCTATGTATTGCTGCTCAATAATATTGTAAAAGACACTTGTCTAACACCCAGCACCTATTATTTGTGTCCTCATGCCAACACATTGTTCAATCAAAATAGACAACACATGTTGCCCCTCTTTTTTGACCAGTGAATTCCAGGTTTTTACACATCCCCATGCAAAAGCAACCTAGAAAGACATAGCTGACATCTGAGTCATTCTGGATCCATCAAATGTTTGTCCACAACCCCCTAACCTCTACTGTCTATGTGGAGACCAAAAGTGCAGCTGCTCCTAATCCCTTATGAAAATTGTATCCCTGTGTGACATTACCCTGGGTGAAATCTGAACTGATGGTCAGCTGTGTCCCCTCAATTCTCCAACTTGGGGCACCAGCCTCCAGAACCCCAAGTACCTTGCAGTTGTATTGTATGAGTGCTATGACCAACCACCCTTGAATTATTCTACAAAGCAACACCAACATATTCACAGTCCCAGGCTTACCCCCAGAAATTTATGTCTTGTACTGCCCAGCTCTCTCCTGGAAAATACAAGTTCATATGAAGTCTGTCATGTTATTAATAAAATAATATGCAGAAGTCCAGTTATCCCAAATGGAGCTCCCGAAATGCTTAAATCCAAATACAATGGTTTAGATAAAACAATAAAACAAATTTATTAACTACAGAAAGATAAATGTTAAGTGACTACAAGTAATGAGACATAAGAGTCAGAACTGGTTACAAAAAAAGAGTAAATTGAAACTAATTCCTAACTTAACAAGCTAAATAGATTCAAAGAAAAAGTCTCTTTCACCACATGTCTTAGCAGTTTTACTGCATGAATTCTTTAGGTCAGGATACTTTTCCCAGACCAATGCTGCTTCCTTTGTTCTTCAAGTGTTGTCAATGCAGTGAGTAGAGAGAAAGGGAGAGATAATTTGGGGCATCTGATCTCTCTTCTTATAGTTATTTCTTGTATTTGAGAATCATCTCCATCTGAACTTTAGGAGACAAAGACAGCTGTTTCTTTGCCAAGATGTAATTTTTGCCCACATCCACTTTCGTGACAAAGAATGGCCACTTAACCAGGTGATGGTCCATTTGATTTTGCTGACATCTGGCTGAGGCATTGGCTAGCCTTTTGTCTCTGAGGAACTGGTTTGTGACTGCTCCCCAAATTTGGAATATGTTTTAGTAATATCATACAGTGGAATCTTATAACTTTACACACAATTTTGCCATACATATTTTACCAGACTGTTACACCTTGATATATCTTGGAACATGATCACTTGAAAAATTCAAATATGGATGTGGATCCCACATGATCTAGCCCATTTTTCACCTAGATACTCCAAGTTTTACATTATAGATAAACAGTGAAGGGAGATATATTTCTACATCTGATTAATATTTATCCAATGTGTCATTTCACTGAAACCACAACAAACTTAAGCTGACATCTGGATCCTTCTAGATGCCAGCCAACAACTAGTCATACCATAACATTGAAATTTGGCAATGGAACTGGTCTACTAGATGTGGATGATCACATCAGAGGTAGGTTTAGATTACCATCTTTCCATTGTGATTTCCCAAACACCCCATGTGATTTAAACATATATTTTATTAATTTTAATGTAAGCTGTGTATCTAAATCCACTAGGCTGCTTTGAAAGTCACAGTGGACTGGAATCTGGAGTTTTCTGGTTAAATAGGAGATGCTACACTTGTCTCTTTTGCTGCTACAATTTGTTTTGGCTTAAGGCCAAATTTGGTAAGATGGAGCTGGATTCAGATGCTCGATCAACATTTTTGTGATGCAGCTGCATCACTTTGCAACAGGATCTGTATTATTTTGGTGCACTAGGAACTGCTACATTTCTTTTGCTATTTAGACAGTAAAAATTGGCAGGATCCAGGCACCAGATCTATGTTTTCCAGTGCTGCTGGGGCCATGATGCAGCAGAATCTCAATTATTCCAGTAAAGTGGGAAAGGTTGCACTTTCTGTCTCTTCGGAGTGTACAATTTGGGTATTGGGGCCAAAAGTTGCAAGGATCCATATGGATCCATAATTTTGCAATACTTCTGCTTTGGGGTGCATTTTGATCTGGATTTTCTGAGGCAGGTGTGTCTGTACTTGTTTTCTATTCGGGGGCATAAAATTGGATGGATCCATGCATAGGTGCTGGAACTGGGGGTGCTACTGCACCCCCTGGCTTGAAGTGGTTTCCATCATATCCAGGGTTTACAGTTTGGTTCAATGGCTTTCAGCACCCCCCACTATACAAATTGTTCCAATGCCCCTGAATCCATGTGCCAGGTTTGGGATTTTGTGGTGTGCTTGCTCCAGGATGTGTCAGGGTCCAGATTTTTTTTGATGTAGTAGGAACCACTGTACTTGTTTTCTATTTCAACATTATAACTGGGACTGGGGCCAAAATTTGTCTGGAGCCAGTAGAATCCAGGTGCTGGATCCAGGTTTTTGGTGAGCTCATGTGCCATAGGATATGTTTGGGGGCTTCATTTTGTTGGTTCAGTAAGACACGGCTACACTTTTGTATTTTGGTAGCACCATTGGAGGGCTTGTGGTTAAAAAACAGCAGGCTCCAGCGGGGTGCAGGTAGATCCAGATTTTACCTTTCCTCCCCTTTAACAGAGCAAGACGTAGACGTTTCCTGTCTATGAAGTGGTGCAGTTTATCTTTAAGGAGGCTAGAGAAATAAGAAATGAGTCTCACGTTGCATAGGTGACATCACTAGCTTTTGGCTCGGTGCTCTGTATTCTCTGTCTGTAGGCTTTAGTCAAGGCTGCAGGGCTCAGTGTTTGAACAAGGAATGATTCCCAGATGTACAGAAGGCTGGCTTCGCTCTTATTTGGGTTGAAAACGGTGAAATGAGATTTTTAAAGCTCGTGGACTCCAGCTCGCCTTCTGTTGCTCCCGATCTCGGCGAAAGGGTGAGTTATTCCCGTTAGAAAAGAAGGGAATAGAAATTTAAGCAAAAAAAAAATGTCTGAATATATAACTGCTGAGGCTGGGGATAGGAATCGCAGGAAGCTGCTGAGCCAGTGATCTTGGCTCCCGTGTGGAGATCAGGCCATATGTCAGAGAAATGGTGCAGACCGAAAGCTGTTGACAACTGTTAGAGGCTGTTTTCCTTCCCCCCATCTTAGGTTGGTTGTTTTTCCCTTACCATATTTTTAATCAGCCCTAGCCCTGTCTGGCTGCCTTCATTTTGCAGATGGGGAACGTGTCTGTGTATTAGGAAAACCTTGCCCAACGAATTGAAGCCCCGGTGAAAAAGGACTTTTTGCAACAACAGGAGGGGATCGCGGAGAGAAAAAAGGCTGGTGTGTAGGACTGCTTTCATTGCTCCCTGAAGGAAGCTGGCACGGTCCATGGTGCTGAATCCTGCATCTCTTCCAACCCCCATCTCCAGCCGCCTCACGCTGAGTCCGGGGCACCGGCCCGGCTGCTGCGTTACTGTGGATGAGAGAGCAGAACCCGGTGCGGTGGGTAAGTCGCTGCTCTCCAGCTTCAGCCAGTCAAGGGAAGAAACCGATCCATTACGTTGCCTTGATGACAGCACCACCGACAACAAAACAAACCTAGTGAATGGCAAGGCTGGGACAGAGGCGGAGGTGATTTTGAAACAAAGATGTCACTGGCTGCACACCTACATGGAGTCTGCTAATGAAAAGACGCCTGCGAACGTGGATCCCTAATTAGGGGTGGAGGGACCCCCACCCCCGACCAGAGATTGAAATTAAAACAACACATTTCTTCCCCACCTCCCCTTCCCGACCCTAATCATCCAGCCAACCAGCTGATGCGCTTGTCGGGCTCCTGACAAAGAAAAGGCAAGTCATTGATTCTTGCAATCAGGAGAGCCGTGGCTGCTGCTTGACATCCGAAGATATCCAGCCTTTGAACTTTCCTCTCCAGCGCTGTGCTCTTGGGATGTTGCAGGTCACACGCTGGTATTAAAGGGACCCTTCTGTCTTCCTCAGCTGGCCAGATCGAAAGAGCTTGGTGGACCGATCTTACGGCCAGAGCCTTCAGGACACTGCGAGGGGAGATTCAGGACACTTGCCCTGACCCACAGCCCCCTTCCATGCCCATGCAGCCAGGGGCACACACCTCTGTACAGGCACGCCTCCGTTTTTAAGTGGGAGGCTCAGATTTCCTCGCCAGGTCTGCACTTGGCATGCTCTGCGCTGGAAGAGTGGAGCCATAAGAAAAGCGGGTGAGTCTCCAGGATTGGCTCCAGGCCAGAACTTCGTAGAGCTTTTCCAGGCTCCGGCGGCTTGGATGCGAACCCGCCCGAGTTGTTGACATTGAAGGCAGACGCGCTGTCAAGTGACTCCCAGCAGCTGCTCCTGGAGGTTTCCGCGGGGTATCGCGTGGAAGGGCTTTGCCTGTTGTGAAGATGTTCATGGTGTTGCTGTGAAGCTGAGGTATGGCTGCGGGAAGGTTACTGCTCTATGCTGGCCTCTCTCTAGCTTTGTGTGCCCTGGGCATGCTGGCAGTGGCGATCTGCTCCGACCACTGGTATGAAACGGACGCCAGGAAGCACAGAGAGAGGTGCAAAAGCTTCACCACCAGGAGAAACGACCCTGGCTTCATTTACAACTCCAACAACAACCTGCCTCTGAGGGCCAGCAGATCTAGGTTGGACCGCTGGGAAGGGAAACTCCTCTTGGCAAGGAACAGGAGGCAGCTCTTTGCTATGAGCGCCGCTGATGAGTGCAACAGACAGTACAACTCAACCAACATGGGGCTCTGGAGGAAATGCCACAGGCTGGGCTTCGACCAAGAGCTGGAGGAGCTGATTGCCAAAGGTAAGGGCCGCTTTGCAAAATGAATGAGCTGAACTGGGCTGAGTTACAGCGCCTGACAGGGGCGCTGGAATAATTTGTATAGAGCGGGTGCCCAGAGCCATTGAACCAAACTCTAAACCATGTGTAGAAACCACTTCAAGCCAGTGGGTACGGCAGCACCCCTAGTTCCAGCACCTATGCTTACAGCTCCCTACTATCTAACATAGCACAGCAAACATTCCCAGCCAGGTACCCCTCCTTGCAATGCGGGTTCTGCAGTGTAAGGTTCTGAAGTGTGTAATCTCACAAACCATTGCTTAACCGTTTGGTACAAGGTGTCCAATTCTCCTTACTGAGACTTGAAGGGGAGGGAGTCTAGAATGGCATGTTTAGATATTTGCAGGGAGGGTAGTCTGTCTGTCTGTCGGAGGTTTTCATAAGGCTGCCCTCTGAGCACCCGCCTGGAGCAGTAAACAATATTAATAATTCGCAGATTAGAAAAGTCTTCATTTGAACCTGGTGGCCCAGCCCAGTTTTGTTTGTTTTGTTTTGTTACCTAGGCTGTGTGTATTTCGTTATTCCTGATTGCCACATCAAATTTCAACATCAGCTCCCAGTTACACAATTTGCCTTAAACACACAGGCTTCCTCTAACATTGAAAATGGGAATAACCAAAGGGAAATGCCAGAGAGCAAGAGAGAGAATACAGTCTGCTTGCCGCTTATTCCAATCCAGATTTTGGAATATGTCCAATGTGCCAAAACTGATTAATCAAGAAGGGTCTGAAGAGGAATGGTTTTCTCCCAAGAAGGAGACACAGATGTTTGCCAGTAGCATCATTGTGCTGTTCTTGTTTTATTTTTCCTGAGGAATTGGTGAGGATGATGGTCAATTTGCCTTGAATGGTTCTTTGATCCAGAGCGCGGCACAAACAGCTGTGTATAAACACCAACTAAGTTAAACATTCCTTCAAAAAAGACGGATGTTTTTTGCAAGATAATTAGGGTTCCTGTTGAGTATTACAGCATCCTTGCTGGCCCCATCATGCTATTTCCTACAACAAAACATCCTTTCTCTCCATAGTCCTTATGATGAATTCAGAAGATTACCTATCAGTTTATTTCCCCCAAAATGAATTGATTGCTTCTTATACAATATAATCTTTAAAATCTCTTGTGTTTTAAATATATAAGCTATCCAAAATTCTCGTGATTTTCTTTGCCTATCCCACTCCCCTTTACAAATACTACATGCAGAAATAGGAAGGAGCTAATCATATTTATGAATATAGAGTTTAGTTCTGTTTATTTTAAAAGTGAACCACAAAAGGTTAATAACACCACATAGGCACACAGGGTACAAATGCATAATGAAATATAGAGCCTTTCACCTCTAGATTGCTAGTTCAAATCTAGCGCAGGCTGTTAGTGAGCAAGTCATTACTATGTGGTGGCTGTTCAGTCATTTATGTGAAATAGATTGGAGGCTTCAGTCCATTTTGTAATGGACAAATGACCACATCCAAAACCTGTCATCACGTTTGGCACCCTGATTGGCAGTCACAGCGTGAAGCCAAGGATTCCTTTAATCCCTCCAGGTCAGGGTTGAGGCATAATGTGGCAGCGCAGGGATTGCTTGCACTACAGTGTGTGCTGTACCTGGTATAAGGATAAATAGTGAATTTCAGTCTCCAGAACATTTCACAAATACTAAGTCTATTTAAAATGTAGTTTTCAAGATTATAAATGCATTTCATTTTAAAACAAAATATATGAAAATCAGTCCTTCTTTTGCCTGCCTGCTATGTCCTGAGTTCAGGAATCTGTGTTTCCCCTAATAGAGCTGTTGAAATCACTTAACATCTGAACCAGTTTAAGGACCACTGTTTTAGGTGTTAGTGATGACAGAACACACAGCCATAACCTCAGGCAGATAAATATTTGCAGAAAAAGTTGATTTTTGGACGATCTAGTTTTTATTTTTCATGTGCGGTCAGTTTAGCCTAAACATATTGAGGCAGCTATTCAAACGAAGGCAGGTGCCTAATTTATGGACTCAGGTACCCAGTGCATGCCTGTGGATTGGATATATGATTACGCCAGTGTCAGCCAGGCAATTGTCAATGTTTGTGCACAAATATCAGATTTGGGTTTGCATTTTGGGTAGGTTGCACAATTCTATGCATGCAGTTGGTTGCCATTTGGCTTGAAAATTGGATGTATATTGTTGCGCGATTAGTGAGCTTAAACAATATTTTGTCTTTATCTTTTAAAGCTTAGCAGTACACCTTTAGCTTTTTCTGTGTGAGTGAAAAGGGAGAGGTAAAAGGAGGAAGGTTCTTTTAAGGCAAATGTCAATATTACAGTGAAATGGGGGATTATTTTGATTGAGGATACATCTATATAACAACTCTGAGTCATTATTCTACGTAATACTTGCTCATTATTTTTAAAAATAGGGGGTTGCATTGCCTTAGAACTTTAAGAATTAAAACACAGAAAAGTAAAGATTACAACAAGTTAGCAATGTGAAGCCTTACCTTACTCAAAAATAAATTCTCAATCATCATGCTACAGTATAGCTATCTTTATATGATATCTGTATATAATACAAAAATATCAAAGAACGAAAGGACTTTATGTATTACCATAAAGTAATTTTTAAAAAATCCATTAAAAATCTTGGTATCCAGCTATCACTGCAAAAGGTATTCAATATATGTGTGAATAGGCCATCCTTATATGGGCAAACAAATAGTGTCCCAGTTCCATGTCCTGAGGATAGATATTCCTGCATTGCTCTAGGTTCTGTTGTAATAAAGTGAATGTGGTATAAGTGTATTTTCCACAGCTGTCAGGTGTAAAGAACAGTGCCAAAACGAGGCACTCTGACATATTCATGATCCTTGGATGATTAATCTCCCGTCACAGAGTCTCCTCCAGTAGTAGAAACTGAGTGTGTAGGAGCTGGGCTCAGCATGCCATGTGCGAACATGAAGGATTCTGAATGACCTTGCCATGCCTGCAGTAGTCAAATACCACAAGTGGGCTGCATATGCACTACTGATGAACTCTCCCCTTGGGCAGAGGGCCAGCACCATGTAAAACCATTTGGAGCATTTAAATGGTGCACCAACCTTGTGCTGCCCCTCTGCACAAATGTCATTTTCAGACAGCGTGCCTGTTTATGAATTGTATAAACCAATGCAGGTTCCGGCTCCAAATATTGCATATAGTACTGTACATAGCCAAATATAAATACTGTTAAGAGTTCTTTTCAAAGATGGATAGGATTTTAATAATCAACTTAGCCTGGGCCAAGTCCTGCATCTTTCCCCAGGCAAAACTTCCACTACTGTCAATGGTAGTGCTGCCTAAGAAAAGACTGCTGGATATGGGCCATATTAATGGTCTGCTCACTATCTTTAAAAATATCCCGCAAGTGTTCCAGCTGTGGAATTACCATTGACGTTGATGAGAGTTGTAAGTGCAGATCAGATGCAAGATTGGGCCCCATGAAAGACTTTGGAATATTCAGGCATCAGTGTTTTTAAAAACAATACTATTTCAGGAATTCTAGACCAATTCCCTAATTCTTTTCTTTCTTTATTATTTTTCATTTTTTGAAATATATCAAAATCTTATGTGTGGCTTTGGCACAACTGAAAATGTGCTACTTGAGATTTCTTTTAGTACACAGTAGTAAATAATAATGCATATAAAAGCTCCTCATATTTATATTTTTCCCATTTATTTTTATATCTTCCCATAGAATCCAGCTGGAAGATTTCTAAACAAAACAATTGGATTAGTGTGCAATGAATTAAAACATATTTCCACAGTTAAGCCCCCACACAAAGGAGCTGACAAATGTGGCAGATCAAAGGTATAAGAACATTTTACAACTTCAACAAAATGGGGCAATTAATTTATACTCTTTATTTATATAAATAAAAAGAATAATGAAGACAACAGAAAATATAGCCAATAAAAAGAGTATTGCATTCAAGCATACAAACCTGGGACCCAATTTGCTAAATTTTACTCACGAGTCACCTTTATTCACATGAATAGTCCCATTGGATACAATGGGACCACTCTTGGGAGTAAGGCCCACTTATGGGAGTAAGCCTTTGGGCCCTTGATTCTGTTCTGTCTTGGAGTGTAATCTTTCCCATTGACTTTAGTGGGGCTAGGATTTTACCATTGATCTTGAAAGCCTTTCTAGTGTCTAAGTAGCAGGAAATTAACTTCATTTTAATTCAGCTGAACAATCTAGGTTTCTTCCAGGAAGAATGAATTTTTCAGCATTGTTGCTGCACTCACTTTGGACTTAGGAGTCACTATACCATCTTGGACCAGTGGTCCATCCTTCAGTAATTATTCTCTAGTGTATAGCAAAAAGCAAGCCAGCAAGCAAAGACCCATAATGCACAGAACTGTCAGTTCAGTGTGGGACATGGTTGGGAGAAGGAGGAGTTTATTTCCTGCCTTTGCAGTAATCAGATTACATCCTATTGTGTTTGACTCATAATAACCCAAAAGCAAAACAGAGCCTCTTGAGTCTGTATCAGATGGCAACTTTGGAAGCTCTCTCTGTATTGAGCAGTAAGGGAAACAAGTATGGGGGGAAAAAGATTAAATCATTTCATAATAAAGCTACAATACCACATATGAAGAAGTTACACAATAACCTGAGATCATTCCACTTAGACAATTACTACTAAGAGGACCTTTCATCATGTGTTTGGAAGACTGCCAATTAAAACTGTCTGGTCTGGTCTCCGCTTGCTGCCACTGGAATCCAGTTATAGAAAAATATGGCAATAACCTTAATGTTTCCCCCCCAAGATACACAGCGGTCATATTAAATCCTATTTTTAAACACTTTATTGTGAGTATTTTTAACCCATGCCAACATACAAACAAAAAGAAAATCTGATTCCCGTGCAGGCTAAATCCACACAAATAATGTGCAAGGATTCTGGAATGAAAGTACTCCGTGTTTAGATTTGTCAGATGCATGGCACAACTGAATGAGAAAGGCATAACAAGACCATTCTAGTGATCACTAGGGATTATTTATAGGCAGTTGGAAAAGTCTGATGATCAGCTACTGTGGGTATGTATAGGAGTAGAAAGATTTATGTCTGTTAAAAAAAATTGCAGTATCCTGCAGTTATTTGAAATTGACTATTTTTTTTAAAGCAGTGTTTTGCCAGGTGAATAAGGACATTCATTTTTCATGGATTCTTCATAAATTTAAAGCAATCTAATGATATTTTACTGAAAAACAGCCAAAACAATTTTCCTATTACTCCATCTTTATGAAGCAGACTTCACTGAGGGCTTGATCCTGCTCCAGTGGCAAAAGTTCCAGTGATTTCAGGACTGCAATCACCTTCAAGTCTCCTCCAAGGTTAAAGTTGTCCTTGTGCACATGTCCAGCACAAGGCCCATGCACTGCTAAAGTACTACTTAAGGCTACGTCTACACTGCACATCACTGGCAGTGGCATGCAGTGTGCATGTAGCTACACACTGTGGTGAAAGGCAGGCTGGGTCCATGCTGCAGTTTGTAGCTAACACACAGCAGAGATAGGCTCTGGCAAGGAGAGGCAGTGGGGAAAGGCTCCGGCAGCGGAGAGCTGCTGGAGCCTTTCCCAACTGCTTTCCTCTGCCAAAGCCTTTTCCCATTACTGGGGTCTTTCCCTGTGGTGGGGAAAGTCTTGAGCAGCAGGGAGTTGCTGGACCTTTTTTCTGCTGCTGGAGCCTTTTCCAGTGGCGGGGAAAGGCTCTGGCAGTGGGGAGACAGTGAGACACTATACTGCTAAAAACAGCAGTGTAGACGGGTGGCATTGCTTGGGCATGTAGAGAGCCGTGTAGGGTACATACCCACAGGGTTCAGCTGTAACTTTACTCAAAGCAATGTGTCACCATAAGTAATGCCCAGGCCTTATGCTGGGTCTGTGCAGGGGAGTGAATTTCACCCCAGAGCACCACAATTCCCATTGCGGTCATCAGCATAGAGATGGTATCTGAATTTGTATTTGCAGGTGAGATTGGCCATGGATAAAGTGTAGAGGGAGAAGAAAAAGGGATGAAGGACCGCCCTGTGGATCTTCCATAGAAAGTTAGAGGAAAAGACGAAGAGGAGGATCTTCTGAAGGACAGGTTGAAGGAATGATTAGAAAAGTAGGAGGAGAACCAGGAGAGGACATGGAAGCCAAGGGAAGATACAATTTCAAAAAGAAGAGCACTGTTGATGGTGTTCAGAGGTGGGTTATCAGGTCAAGGAGGATGAGGATGGAGTAGTGGATCTGGCTTTGACTTGGAAGAAGTCCTCAGAGACTTTGGTGAGATTTGGTTCAGTGGAGTGCAAAGGGCAGAAGCCAAGCTAAAGAGAGTCTGGGAGGAATTGGAGGAGAGGAACTCCAGACAGCAATCATAAACTCTGCTCAATGAGTTTAGCGACAGAAGGAAGAAGGGAAATGGGTCAGTATTAGTTAGAGAGGCAAGTAGGGTCAAGGATGGATTTTTTTTAGATAGGAAAGACAAAAAGCATGCTTGCGTGAAGAGCAAAGAACCAGAATATAAGAACATAAGAATGACCATACTGGGTCAGACCAATGGTCCATTTAATCCAGTATCCTGTCTTCTGACATTGACCAGTGCCAAATGCTTTAGAGGGAATGAATAGATGAGGGAAATTTCAAGTGTTGTCCAGTCCTAGCTTCTGGCAGTCAGAGGTTTAGGGACATCTGAAGCCTGGGGTTGCATCCCTGACCATCTTGGCTAATAACCATTGATGGACCTATCCTCTATGAACTTATCTAATTCTTTTTTGAACCAAGTTATACTTTTGGCCATCACAGAATCTCCTGGCAATGAGTTCCACAGGTTGACTGTGCATTATGTGAAATAAGTACTTCCTTTTGTTAGTTTTAAACCTTTACTTTTTGGGTAACCTCTGGTTCTTGTGTTATATATTCCCTATTCACTTTCTCCATACAACTCATGATTTTATAGACTTCTATCATATGCCTCCCCTTAGTCATCTCTTTTCTAAGATGAACAATCCCAGTCTTTTTAATCTCTCCTTGTATGGCAGGTGTTCCATAGCACTAATAATTTTTGTTGCCCTTTTATGTACCTTTTCCAATTCCAATATATCTTTTTTGAGATGGAGCAACCAGACCTGCATGCAGTATTTTATGATATTTTCTGTTTTGATGAGGGACCTTGTCAAAGTTTTACTGAAAGTCCAAGTATGGTATATCAACTGGATCACCCTTGTCCACATGCTTGTTAACACCCTCAAATAATTCTAATAGAATGACTAGGCATGATTTCTCTTTACAAAAGCTGTGCTGACTCTTCCCCCAACATATCATGTTTATCTATGTGTCTGATAAATTGTGTTCTTGACTAGTTTAAACCAATTTGCCTGATAGTGAAGTTAGGTTCACTGGCTTGTAATTGCCCGTATAACATCTGGAACCTTTCTAAAAAATTGGTGTTACATTAGCTATTCTCCAGTCATTTAGTACAGAGGTTGATTTAAGCAATAAATTACATATCACAATTAGTAGTTCTGTAATTTCATATTGGAATTCCTTCAGAACTCTTGGGTGAATACCATCTGATCCTGGTGACTTATTTCTATTTAATTTTATCAGTTTGTTCCAAAACCTCCTGCACTGACACCTCAGTCTGGGAGAGTTCCTCAGATTTGTCACCGAAAAAGAATGGCTCAGGTATGGGGATCTCCCCCATATCCTCTGCAATGGAGATCAATGCAAAGAATTCATTTAACTTCTCTGCAATGGCCTTGTCTTCCTTAAGTGCTCGTTTAAGGGGAGAAAGAAGAGTAAATGAGAGGGGAAGGTTACATTATATTTTGTCCATTTTCCCTTGAAAGAAATTCATGGGATCTTGTGTGGTGAGAGAAGTCAAGGCATCAGGGGAGGAGGATTTGAAGTCAAAGGTCTCAAAAAGGCACTAGGATTGCAGGTGTGGGATTCAATAAGTTAGAGACATTAGCTAGGAAGATGGCAGAACTGAAAAAGGAGAGAATGAGTTTGTAATGGAAGAAGTTATCCTCATCACAGGATTTCTGCCAAGGACATGCAGGAGTAGAGGAAGTGGATATTGGGGGTGGTCTAGGGCTAGGGGATGGCAAGGCAGACCTCGCAATAGGAGAGAGGGGAGAAGTCAAGGGTCTAGGACAGTGAAGCATACAGACACTCAGTGACCATATACATGGGAGAAAGGAAAGAGAGGGCAGGAAGGAGAAGGCTGAGAACAGCTGACATAGCAGCAGCAGTGATGGTCCAGAAGTCATGGAATGGCCAAGGGACAGGGTGTGTGTGTCGAGGGTGGGGAGCGGGGGGGATGGGTGATGCTGAAGAACCAAGTGATCATTAGACAGAGAAACAGAGAGACAAGAGAAATAATGAAAGTAATGCTTGCTGAAGACCAAATCAAGTGTGTGGCCCTTTTGGTGAGTGGGAGAGTTGAACCAGGGCTGCAGGTTGAAAACCAGTGAAGGTGAGGAAATGTGCAGCTAAGGACCATCAACATGGAGTTGTCTGTCTGGTCTACTTGGAGCGAAATTCTGTATACTCCCCATTGAAGTTACTAGGGGTTTTACCATTGACTTTAATGTGGTAAGAATTTCACCCTTAGATTATAAGGGACCGTCTTTCACTATGTATTTGTACAGTGCCTAGAACAACCAGGCCTTGATCTCAATTGGAGCCTTTAGATGCTATCATAATAATAAAATAATAATGATGATGATAATAAAAAATGAGCTTTTCAGCTTGTCTCACAGATGAACAAATTCAGGCTATTCGACTAAGGGGTTGAGAAGCCATGCCAGCAACTTCTTCTCTCGTATACCAATGCTCCTGTAGCTCAGGTGCCTCTGCTGATCACAGTGTCTCAGGTAGGCTGGATCCAAGCCACTTAGGACTTGATAGGTCAGGACCAACATCTTAAAATCCACCCAGAAACTGCCAGTCAACCAGTGCAGATTCTGGAATGCTGCCATTGTGGGCTCATGATGAGACTCATTGCTTAACAAGTGGACTGCTGTGTTAGGACCCAGGCTGTAGGGGTCTGATCTACTGGGTGGAGCAGTGGTGGTCATGCCCAGTGGCCATGGCAGTGGCACTCAGAGGCCAGGAACAGTGCCAAAAGCAAGAGCCAGCATCAGGAACCAGGAGTCCGAGCCACAGTCAAGAGTCAAGCCAAGGGTCAGAGCCAGAATTGGTAGCCAATAGTCAGGAATGAGGCATGGGGCAGAAAACAGAGACGAGGTAAGGGGCAGGAATGGAGCAGGGAAGGAATTGGGAATGAGGTCAGGAGGAAGGCAGGAACCAGGAACAGAGTTGGATGCAGATTGCAGGAGTCAGTCAAAGAGCAAGGTCGATGTGGCAGCAACAAGAAATCTGCACAGTTGCTTGGATCGCCCACCTGGATCACTTCCTGGTGTAAGTAGTAGGTGCAAGCCAATCAGGTGACCCCAAGCCTTTCGATCCCTAATAGGACTTCCTTTGGGGTCTGACCTTCCAGGATTAATGAGGTGCTGCTTTGTTTGTCTCCCCTGCTGGTGACAACAGTGTGTCAGAGATGCAGGGTCCCACAGCTGAAACTGGGGGCCCTCATTCCTGGATCCTTACATGTTGTCTTCTGTACCCACTTCAGTCTCTGAATTGATTTAAGGGGTACCCCCATGTAGTGTGCATTGCAGTAATGCCTTTAAGTTACAAAGGCCTGGGTGCTTATAGCAAGGTTCACATCAGGGAGAAAGGGCGATGAGAATTTAACATGACTGAAAACTGGTAGCCACCCACCTTCAGTCAGAGATGCTGACAGAATCTTTACAATCACCTCCAGTTGCTTGCCGCAACAACATCACCTCAGTCTTCCCTAGACTGGGTCTTAGCCAGCTCCTTTACCTCTGTGTTGCCACTACCGTATCCTGAGAAGGAAACTAAGCCACATCCACTGGGTTGGGGAAAATGAAGAGAGCAGAGTTATTAGCATCTGGAGGATTTCCCAGATCTGATAACAGTAGCTGGTGTCAAGTTAGGGCCAATCAGCCAATTGATTACTGAAGTCTACTGTGCAAACAACATTAAAGATAAATACAAATCCAGCCTACATTTTCAAAAACGATTAGTGATTTTGGGTATTTCTATTTTTGGGTGCCCAACATGAGATGCTTTAAAGGGACCTGATTTTCAGAAAGTCCCGAGAACCTTCTGGAAACAGGTTCTTTTAAGGTGCCTCAAATTACCACACGAAAATCAGTGCACCCAAAATCATTAGTCATTGCGAAAATGCAAGCCAGCCATAATTAATGATGAGCAGATCTGCAGTTTATTGGATCTTTTAATTAAACATCTTTTTAAAAAAGCCACCTTAACACAGTTTGACCGTATCTGATGGAGCAGAATGGTTCCTTCTAGTTCTATCATGCAAACAGAGAGATTTGAACAAAATCCTTCAGCCTAAATATGAATGGTGTTTACCCAATTGCTTCAATAATTAATAGATGCTTTTGAATGTATGAAGGCTTCTTTTTAAATAAAGAAATTTCATAAAAACCCATCTGAGATGCCACCCCTTTCTGCCCCTGGGGCAGTTTAATAATGTAACAGTTGTAATAGAAACTGACAAAAGAAATAAAATTAAAAGTTAAAGGCCATATTCTCATCTGGTGCAAATTAGGGTTGCTGCACTGATTTCAGTAGAGCGCACTGATCCATGGTAGCTGGTGATCCAGCACAAATTATCTATTTTAGGTACTTATATAGCTCTCATTACCATAATCTGAACACTGTGCAATCTTTAATGTATTTATCCTCACAATGCCCTGCAGAGGTAGAGATTACTCCATTTTATAGATCAGGAACCTAAACCCAGAGAAACTAAGGCCTGGTCTATGTTAGGATTTTACATTGGTATAGCTACACCTCTCAGTGGTGTGAAATATAGAGATGTAGCTATACTGATCCACTCCCAATGTAGACAGTGCTGGGTCAATGGAAGAATTCTTCCATTGATCTAGCTACCGCCTCGCAGGGAGGTGGATTAACTATGCTGATTGGAGAACCCCTCCCATCGGCATAGGTAGTGTCTACACTGAAGCGCTGCAGTGGCGCAAATGTGCTATTGTAGCATTTTAAGTGTAAATAAGCCCTAAGTGATTTGTCCAAGGTCTGCATGATTCAGTTAAGTTGCAGGTGTGGGATGGTTGTAACAGAGCAGGGACTTGAATCCACATCTCCCAAATCCTACGTTAGCCCTAATCACTGGACTATCGTTCCTCTCTATTTTAAGCTTTGAGAATTAATGCACACCTGTGATGCCTTATTATTATTTTTTTTGCAATGACGCAGACTAAGGAAGCAGCGTAAGAGCTGACTTCATTGGCTTTGCATCCAAAATGTAATGTTGGTTAAAGGGAGGGTAGTGGAGGTAGGTTATGTTTAATAATGCTCCTTGCTTGTAATGAGACAGTGAAGAATGCACAACTTTGGAGAGTCTCACTCTGTGTGTTTGACACTCTAATCCCATTAGAAAGACTCCTTTGTTTAAAAGGGTTCTCAAGGTGGTTAGATCTTAATTGCCTCATGGCAAACTTTGAAAAAAACCTGCCGAGGGATAGTTTTATATGTATGTGACCTCCATGAAGCACCGCTTAATGTGCTTGGCAAGGTTTCGTGGTGATTCACTTTCCCCCCTGAGGCAGCACCGAACCACTGCCCCTGCATAGGGTCAGAAGCACTGTGCTGCTGAAAGTGCCATCCAATGTATGAAATGTAAGTCTAAATATCTGGCCACCTGTCGTCATGCAGGATCTGATGGCAGGTTTTGTAAGAGAAGGGATATAAGCCCTGTGTACAAATTCCTACTCAACTAATTATAATCCCCTAAGAGATTTGCCTTGCCTTTCAATGAGATACAATGGTCTTCTTCACTTCTTATCAATTCATGCAATGTTTCATTAGACTGTTAAATAGCTACCCTATTTCACCCCAAAGGTGGCTGCATTTCAGTGTTGAGTATAGAGATCCCTATCTATGACTTTACTATTTCATGGGGCATCATGTGGCTTAATTAAATGCTTGGGGTAATGTTTTCAAAAATACATAGGTGACTTAGGCAACTAAAACCCATTTTCAAAAGTGATTTAAGTACTTAGGAACCTTAAAAACTCCTAAATCAGTGGGATTTAGGATCCTAATAGCATGATTTTCAAGAGTGACTATTAATTTTAGGTGTCTCAGTTTCTAAGTGGCCAACTTCAGACACCATAAATGGATCTGATTCGCAAGGGATTTCTCAGCACCTTCTGAAAATCAGGCCTGTTTATCAAATTGGGCACACTAAAATCCCATCACCTTTGAAAATCTTGCCCTAAGTACCTATGTCACTTTTGAAAATGGGATGTCAAGTCCTAAGTCGCTGGGAAACATTTGAAAACATTAACCTGGAGCATCTTTTGATGAAAAGTGTTACAACATTGCAAGGAATTATCTTCCTGAAAAAGTGAGTAAAGCCTGAATTCAGTTACAAGGGCTTTGCTGACTTAAAAATGCTCTGTAGCAGGCTGGACCCAATGGGAGGAACCCACCGCACAACCTGTGTTGCAGAGCCCTGGTATACATGTAGAACCTGATGCTAACTACTACTGCATGGTGTGTGGGAAAGAATTTCAGACAAAGCCAGCTGCTCCATTTCACTCCACTGCAGGGATTAGATTACATGGATTGAAGGCGTGCAGTATTCCCTTTGCATCATGCCCCTAAACATTCATGTAGGATTTAGGATTAGGAACAGGAACATATTTTCGGTCTCTCTCCTTCCCTCTTTTAGTTAACAAGAACTTTGTTTCATGTCAGATAATCTGTTTTTCTTTCTAATTGCCTCTGTTCTGCAAAAGCAAACAGCTGTCTGTTAAATTCTCAGCCTCAGGTTCATATACGTTGTGGGAGTGACTAGTCACCCCTTGTTATCTCAGTGCTTATAGCACAGTGGCCACTTATTGCTTCCCAAGTGCCCCCTTGTACTTAGAGTTTCCTCTATGGCCATCCTGCCCTTATTTCCTCTTCACTTTATAGGGCTCATTTAAGAACTCATCGTTCAAAGGTAATTGAAATAGTCCCCACATGAGATCCCATTTATTTATTCTTCTGGGTACACATTGGCCCTTCAGGCCCAACCCATAGTTCAGTGTCTCTCATCCCCTAGCACAAAATAAGCTCTCACAATCTTTATCCCAGTTTCATCTGGGCATAGCCTCTTCTCCCTGAGGGTGGGTCAGTCTGTCTGTCAGCTTCCCAGTTGCTCCTGCCTGGAGTTTATCTTTTTTTCAGAGATTTTCTCAGCTGGTGCCTTCCCCCTACTAACTCAGATGTTTTCTTACTGCTCCCTACAGGGATAGCTGCGGTTTCCTAAGCTTTTCCAGCTTAGTGTCAGGCTTCCTGCCTCTGGCAGTATCAGCTCCTCTCTCAACCACACCCCTCCCTGCAGCTTCCTACTGCCTTTTATATGGGAATCCTCTCAGGTGGGGCTCCTCTTGCAATCAGGGGTGGCTTAGCCCCAGGCTCTCCAACCCCGGGCAAGCCACCCTGTTACAATGCTCTTTCACTTTTTCCTGGAGAGCAGTTCATTTACAAAACAAATACAAGCCATGGTTTTTTCATACTTTCCTTAAGTCCTCAGCACTGCAAACAGGGAAACAGATTCAAAAATCTTATCCACATACGTTTGACTTAAGAAGTGCATTTTAGTCAGAAGCCTAACCACCTGATTGATGAGGCCAGAGATGCTCCATCCTACAGTAAAGAAGTCCGTCACAGAGTGAGCTGGACCTGTGAGGTTAAAGGCACCAAGCTGTGTCTTAAATTGGGGGAGGGGGAGGATAAAATGCTCTTCATAGGCAGACAGTGTCAAATGGCAGGGAGGTAGATTTTAGTTTGGGTTCTGGTTTCACCCTGGGGGGAACTACTATACAGGGGTAGCTTCCAGTAGTTTATTCCTTCCTCCCCGCAGTTTTCCTGTCTCTGAATGGGAACCTGGGCTCTGCTATGAGTGGTATCACAGATTTTGTGCTACAACAAAGTCAAGGGGCACACCCATCCTCAGATTCATCTTGTTCACCCTTTAAGGTTATAATGCTGCCTGGGACACAGCAACTAATTGTGTTGTCAATGACTTCAAATGAAGAAAAAGCAGCAGGAGCAGATGAACTCTTTAGAAACAAGATCCCGTTTCCTTATTAATAGTTCTAGGAATAATAATTTTTGAACCAAAAAACAAACAAACAAACAAGCAAACAAACAAACAAACAAGACAGGAAGGAGAGGCACAGAAAAATGATAGCTAAAGAGAATTTCTCTAAGCAAAACATTTTCCAAAGGTCTTAGACATTGTCGGGTTTTCAGACCCAACCTCTGTTTCACTTGCTTTAGCTTTGCTTCTGACAAAGGGTTTGTGACATTCCCACTATTGTTCCAGTGCTGTATTTGACAGTGTTACTGTACTTCAATTGGATGACAGTGTTTGGCTCTGAAGGCACTGGGATCACTTGGACTGCTTTACTTTTCCTCCTCCCTTTGAATTCTTGCATGGTCGGATTTTGGACCTGCACTTTGAGGACATGTGTATAAAGTGCAGTTGCTTTACTGCTGTGTTGGGATGCTGTATTTTGTTGGCACCTGGAACACAGTCTGATATACCATGTGTTCCGTTTGGGCACATGATTTAGGCATCTGTATCCAGGATCTGTGGCCTAAAATATGTATTGAGGCTCCCAAATGGCATTTAGGTACTTACTTTAGGTGCCCATGTTTCAAAATAAGGACCAAATGGCCAGATTTTCAAATGGCATAGCTCTGTTGACTTCAGTGGAGCCAATTTACATCAGCTGATGAGTGGGCCCTTACTCTGTTTGATCACTTATCCGTTACGAACACTTTTCCTCCATTAAAATTACTTCACCTTCTTGACTTTGAAATACCAAAAGGATCCAGCTTGTTGTCTGGAGTTTCAGGCTGTGTTAAGGTATCAGTCTAAACCACTTCCCTCCCTCTGAATAGGAACACATAATGCCAAGTTATATTGAAGAAGCTCAAAACAGCTCTGCCGAGCATGGCAAGGACTTAGTAGCTGTTGTGAAGTGAACAGATGAGAATCTGGGGATCTGACTGCACTATATGTATTAGCCCACCTATCAACCTTGCAATGTAAGAAACAACCCCATTGGGTTCTGTAGTCAAGCCCCCCGTACATTCTGCAGTTTCACAGCTGTGGATTTTGCCACAGGCTCCACCCTCACTGCAGGATGGTGCTCCTGAATTTAATTTTTCCTTTAAAATAAGTTTTTCTAGCCATCACCGTTATGAGGATGACCTTGAAAATATGAACCGAGTATAAACCAATGTGGGGTTGTGTGCATAAGTCTGCACATAACCTGAAAGAGTGGCTCGGAAAAAAAACACAAAATTGCCTCACACAGCTCCATGGATTGTTAATCCCAAAACCTAAAGATCACAATATAAATGTTAACTAGTTCACTGCTGATCATTTGAGCAGAAATACCCACCTTCTCTCACAATCCCATATTGCCTCCCCAGGTGTCTAAAGTCCCAAGTGCCCTCACTCAGTTGCCAAAACCTCCAGCTTTGCTCCTAATAGCTTTTACCCTGCAGTTATTGTCAGTGCAAAGGTCTGTGGCATACAGAAAACCTAGGGACAGGGCAGAATACATTGAATTTAGTATCAAAATGAAAAACACAGGGACTACTGTCCTGACTGTGTTATTCATTTTCATAGTTAATTCATCAGTAACTGCCATTCTTTTAATTTTAATGAAGCTGCAGTAGAATTTCCAGCTCTCCACACCAGAGTGCTGCAGAACCCAGGGACTTTGCAGCAGGATTTAGGTCCGGCTCGCCAGAGACAACATGGGGGGGGGGACTTTCTTGTGAAGGCAAACTAGGGAAGAAGCAGTATTTAGGAGCTGAGCCAAAGCTCACTCTAACTCAGTGTTTTTCAACTGACTCCCAGGGGGCTACAAAAGGCCACTGAGGGGTTGTGCAGCATTGAAAATATATTACAATCTAAAGCAAAGCACACCCTTGTTGTTCAGTGTCAAGTATTCTCTGTTGACCTCCCAAAACACACACACATGAATTATATAGGCTTATTATCATCCATACATTTTTACTCTTACAGTAAATATAAGGGGGCTGCAAAATGTTTTGACTTCAAATAAGCAGTTGCCAGCCTGAAAAGGTGGAGAAGCATGGCCCTTAGTCAGTGGGAGTCGGCTTCAATGAGTTTTTGATCAGGCCCTTAAGAAGCCTCCAGAGAGTTGAAAATATAATATGAGCAGAAATAAAGTGATTGGATACTCCTGCATCTGTTATTGCTTTGTTTTGAATTCTGAAACACTTGGTGCTGGTGGGGGAAATCCATCTGCCATGGTATCCAGTTCTCAGTTTGCTCACCTTCGCAAATTTGAAGGCACAGTGGATAGAACAGATGTGATCTCTCTAAGGGATAGCTTTGATGTTCAGCAGCTCTATTATTGACATATAGGAAAACATTCATACTATGTAAAGTTGTCAGGGTTACACTGCCAAGGTCAGGGAAACTTTGGGATATCAACCAAATTAATGTTAATGAAAGCATCAGAAGGAAAGCTTTAACTGACACCTCCAGCTTGTTAGAAAGATAGCCTGTGTTCTGGGTTCAAGAATGTCAACATGGTTAGCTTGTTAGAAAAAAACTCTCATTTGTCTCTTCCCTTCCCCCATATCTCCTATCCCCTAGTCGTCCATAAACCATCCTACTGTTATGCCCCTTTCATTATATGTCTCACTGCACAGTACAACATCTGTATCGGTGAGCTGCAGTTTCCTATGAGTTAGAGGCTACAGGTGAAATCATCCTCTTAGGGTGATCCATCTGTGCTTCTCTCCATTACATGGAGATCTGTGCATACCAGTGCATTTTAAATCTTCTTCCTTTTCTGGCCCTTTAAATTTGGATGCTGTTTGGATGACTGAGGAAAGACTTTGGAGATCCTCACTCTTCTGCATTTTGGAGTTTTCAGCTAATAGTTAATTCTATATCTGGAGCACAGCAATCTATGTGTTCTTGGGCTAAGGTCCCATGCATTCTTTGGCTGGCACCGTTTACCTCTGTATTCAGTCTAAGGAGACAATCATCACCACAACAGAGCTTGAAATGCACTGTGGCAGGGTGCAGGCCTGGAGCATTCTGCTTTGTGGCACAGCATGACCCTGCAGGCACCCTGTCCTCAGCTCCTGTGTGGTTCTTGCAATAACTTGCTCACAGGTCAGAGTACCTAAAGTAAGATCCCCCTTGTAGGGTCTTATTTATTAAGTACACCTCTACCTCAATATAACGTGACCCAATATAACATGAATTTTGATATAACATGGTAAAGCAGTGCTCGAGGGGGCGGGGCTGCGCACTCTGGTGGATCAAAGCAAGTTCGATATAACACGGTTTCACCTATAATGCGGTAAAATTTTTTGGCTCCTGGGGACAGTGTTATATCGAGGTAGAGGTGTATTTTCAGAATATAGACTATTTGGCACCTCAGTTCCAAATCCCTCTTCTCCTCTGTTCAAGAGTCCCACAACCTTCCTTCCTGGGGACTGTACTACAATTCAGGGAAAGGTTCTTCTCTTTGGCTCAAGAGTCCCATATTCTTCCTTCTTGGGGCAGGCAGAGATATTTTCCTCTACAAGCTGTCTGCTCATGCTGTCTCTTTTGCTCCTTCTTTGCCTCTGAGGAGGCTTCTCTTATCTCCAGGTCTGGGCTGATTTAGCCACGTGACCTTCCTGTCATGTGGCTACACTGATTTTCCCCACCTTGGGAGGAGAGCTGAATGAGTCACAGATGAGGCTGGGCCTTCTAAAGAGGCCAGTCATTCTGTGACAATACCCATCAAGGCAATGTTTCCATCCTTCCTGTTTCTACCTTCTCTTTCTTAAAACAAATAACCGCAGTATGACACTGCCAGCTGCATCCCCCTCATACTTCCCCTATGTCAAAACCTGCTTCAAAAATAGTGAAATACACTGTGAAGGCCACTCATGTGGCACTCCAAAATAGGAGGGCCCAAATGACAGCCTGTGTCATTTTGTCATGGCGGAACCTCCCAGGAAACATTCATTTAACTCACCACACAGTTCCCAAGTGCCCTGTTATGTTCCATCTGGGTTGTGTCCTCCATCAGTCCATACTGTGCATCACCAACAAGTGTAAAAAGCTTCTGGTGGATCACCACAAGGCAGAATTCTTCCCAGCCTCTCCCAAAGGTCTTAGAGAGATATACCCAAAAAGAGAGAGGTGTAATGAGCTCCCAGCACCATACTGGGCCCAACCTCATGCAG
Source organism: Gopherus evgoodei (assembly GCF_007399415.2). Taxonomy (NCBI): domain Eukaryota; kingdom Metazoa; phylum Chordata; order Testudines; family Testudinidae; genus Gopherus; species Gopherus evgoodei. The sequence goes on along the minus strand of NC_044322.1, from coordinate 259,263,205 downwards.
CCCTGCCACCACTCATGTAACATAATGCATGCAGGATGAAGAAATGTTCATAGTTGGCCATCTCCACATGGACTGTTGCTTCATCAATACATATATGGTCTAGTGGATAGGGCACTGAACTGGGGGTCAAGAGTCTTGGGTTCTAGTCCTGGCTCTGCCAGTGACTTTCTATATGACTTTGGGCAAGTCACTTCTGTTTCATTTACAAGGAATAGAGCTGAAGGCAGGTCAGATTGAACAAGGGGAACTTTATTAAACTCTGCGGTCCACTTTGTCTATGCATCTGAGGCCTGGTCTACACTGAGGGTGTGGGGGAGGGGAATTGATCTAAGTTACGCAACTTCAGCTATGTGAATAATGTAGCTGAATTCAATGCACTTAGATCTACTTACCGTGGTGTCTTAACTGTGGTAAGTCGACAGCTGATGCTCTCCCGTCGACTCCGCTTCCACTTCTTGCTCTGGTGGAGTACTGGAGTCGATGGGAGAGTGCTTGGCGGTTGATTTATCGTGTCTAGACTAGATGCGATAAATCAACCCCCACTGGATCAATCACGGCCTGTCAATCCAGCACGTAATGTAGACAAGCCCTAAGTTGCTTCCAGCCTAACTCCCCATGTTCCCCTATTTGTTTTATGCCTCATTAATAACAGTTCCTCCAGAGAACATAGGCCCCCTGACTCAAGTTCCAGTGATCATGATATGTCTTTCCTATTTTACAAACATCTTAATAAAACCATTAAAAACAAATAATTGACACACAGACCCCCGCTCGCGTTCCTTTGACCAGATGCTGCTAGCACATTGCTGATTTGAAGTCTTTATTACATACTCAGCTGGTTGCACGGTCTTTGAGATAGTTGCCTATAGAGGAGAACAAACTACATGTGGAGACAGCTGTTTCTGTGTCTGAGTCCAGCAAACTCTCTCTCTGTGAAGTCTCTTGCCTTCCAGTGGGGTGGGCCTCCACTGGTTTTCTGTCTCTCCAGTCTGTGGTGATTTCTATATCTCTGTAGGCACTCTCTGTAGGCACTTTGGCTCATCTGTTGCACCCTAGTGTCTGTTTATCTGATTGTTGGCCATCTTCTCTAGTGGTGTCTCTATCCTTTTGGTACAGGAGGTCTCCCCTTGTTGGTAGCAGGTTTTGGTCCTTTGTCCTATCAGTGCTTGCGCTGGACTGTTTTGGCACCCCAGTGATGGAATATTCTTGTCTGCCAAAAATGATAACGAAGAGTCTAAACCAAAAAAGCAGCCTTGTGTGACAGTCTCTTAGCTGTTTTGACAGCTGATTCCACCTCACCATTACTCTGAGGGTATTCTGGGGAGGAGGTATGGGTCAAATTCCCATTTGCATGCTAATTCATTGAATTCTTCCAAGGCAAGTTGGGGTCAATTGTAAGTGAATACAGTGTCTTGAATGCCATATCTTGCAAAATAGGCCCTCAGTTTGCCAATCAGTGACTTGCTCCTTGTATCAGTCAGGAGATCGACCTCCCAGAAATGTGAGTTGTAGTCCACTGTAATCAAATACTGCTTTTCCTTGAAGATAAATAAGTCTGCTCCCATTTTTCCTGTGGTCAAGTGGATAGGCACAGGAACTAGGAGTGCAGGGGGTGCTGCAGCACTGCCAGGTTTTACGTGGGGCCAGCACCTCCACTCCCCAGCATGGGGCTTGGGTCCCAGCCCCTGGCCCTGCTCCCCAGCTGCTGGCCCCATACCTGGGGCTCTGCACCAGGGCCCCGCTCCCGGCCCCGTGTCTGGGGCCCCGTGCCCAGGACTCCATTCCCCGGCCCCATGCCCAGGGCTCGGGTCCTGGCCATTGGCCCTGCACCTCGGCCGCTGACCCGGTGCCTGGGGCTCCACGTCCTGGGCTCTGCTCTTAGGGTGCTGACCCTGCTCCCTGGCTGCTGGCCCCATGCCCACTAAAACAGCTGTCAATGCCCAGGTGAGAAGCATGTATTTTGTGCATGACATCCTTATGTAATGAGGCATGAACAACAGCTCTGTCCTCAAACTATGATTCCATCCTGCACACTAAACTCATCTTTAATTTGAAAATATGGTTTTTCTAGTATTTGACTTTTGTGGTCTAGCCATGCTACTTGTATCTCTCTCTTTACTGGCTGTAGTTGGATGTCCTTTTCCGTAGCCTCTCTGATTTCTATCAGCTTTGCTGTTGAAACTGGGAGACTGAATCCATTAACATGCCACACTATGTCCTAATCTCCTTCCCTGCTCACAGTATTGGCTGATGCTACTAATGGTCTGGGACAATATTTGACCTCTACCTGGTAGTAATGGAGGTGCAGCAACATGTGTTGTAATCTCTTTGGCGTACAAAGAAGAGCCTTTGTTATAGTTGTCTTTAGAGGTTTGTGGTCTCATTGCATTATTACTAGGTGGCCATAGGTCTGCTCCACTCACAGGCACTGACTTCCTCTGGGCCATGGAGATGCTTAACCCTCTACTTTGCTTCAGGTCCTGCCCCTACCTGTCCTGTTTCCCCAAGCCTCAAACCCCACCCTGCCTCTTCCCGTCCCCCTCTACGCCCCAGGTCATGCCCCACCCCACCCCTTTTCCAAAACCTCTACCCCTGCCCTGCTTCTTCTTGCCCAGTTCCTTCCCCTGGTCCCGAATGCACCCCCCCGCTCTTCTCCCCCCCCAGTGCCTCCTGCATGCCATGGAACAGCTGATTGTGGTGGGCAGGCAGCGCTGGGAGGAGGGGGAGGTCAGCGGGGCCACTAGTGGATGGGATGAGCTGGGAGAGGGGGGAGAACTGGCTGCCAATGGGTGCTAAGCACTAGTTTTTTTCCATGGGTGCTTGTGACGCAGCGCGGCTGCGGTTTGTCCCGCAGCGGGGCTGTGGGATATCCCACCGCCTCGCTGTTAGTAGCCTTAACCCCGGGCCCTGGTCAGGGCGGGGCAACAACCAACATGAGTCACTACGCTCGGGCCCTTAGGCAGGGTTGAGCAGCAACAATTCTAGGCCAGGCCCTTAGGTCAGGGCAGGGCAGCAAACACAGTAAGTCAATAGGGGGTTTGCAGCCTCCTCAGGCCAGGGAAAAGGGGGAGTCTGCCACCCTGGAGGGGTGGAAGGGGAGACACAGGCCCTCCCACTCCACTGCGTCCCAGCCCGGGGCCCTAGCAGCAGCAGGAAGTCGCTGCTGTCAGTGGGGATCCAAGCCGCAATACACTGACATTGGTTCTGGCAGTGTTGCAGCCAGACTGGGGTCGGCTACCTCCAGGCCACTTCCACTCTCCCCCTCATTGAGTACCTGATTCGTCGTGGTGTCAGCAGAGGGGTCAACCACCATTGGCTCCTCGGGGTAAGTGTTCACTGGTGGGCTCAGTGGGTCCTCGAGGTAGCGGGCAAGCGGTAGGCTCGGCTCCTCCTTGGGGTAGCAGGAGTGGGGTAAGCTTGACCAGTCCTCCTTGGGGTAACGAGCTAGGGGCAGGCTCGGCCAGGCCTCCCCGGGGTAGTGAGCGAGGGGTAGGCTTGGCCGGCCTGGTGCGACGTCAGGCCCGCCGTGACCTTCTGCTGTCTCCCCAGTGGGAGCTTGGTCACAGACGTCTGGTCTCTCTGGCGGCTGGGGCCGCACTGAGCTCCACCGGTGAGCTTTTATACTTCCGGGTCTGCGCCGTGACCTCTGAGGGGCGGGCGCAGGCCCCGGTGGCCCCGCCCACAGCGGGGTTGGGAAAGGTTCGTCCTGCAGCGGGGCTGTGGGATATCCCACCGCCTCGCTACAGTGCTCCAGGGCTGGAGCACCCATGGAGTCAGTGCCTATGGCTCCACTCCAGATACCACACCCCAAAGCTTTTTTTTCTATTTGCGCATACCCCTATTCAGTCTCTGACAAGGCTTCGTTGGCATAAGTGAACAGCTGCTCTTGCAAAGAGCTACATCCAGTCCTTTTTCCAATTCATCATGCTGGAGTGTCAGTGGCTGTCATGACTAGTAGTACTTCAGGGACATCCATTATCATTTGTTTCAGTGTGTCAAATGCTTGCTGTTGTGACAGTCCCACTCAGCATCCAGCCCTGTGAGCTGATGTATGGGTTCTGGCACTGCAGCCAGGTGTGGACAGAACTTGGACAGAAGATTTATCATTCCTATGAAGCTCTGTACCCCTTTCATATCCATTGGAACTGGCATGTCTCTGACTGCCTTGATCTTGTTGGGACCTGATTTCATTCCCTTTCTGTGAGCAGATGTCCAATATATGTCACCTGATGCAGTAGAAAAGCTTGCAGTTTTCTGTCATGGTCTCATTCAGCTTGTACATCATTAGTCCAGCATTTCTATGAGTCTTCTCTGTACCATTTCTGGCACTTGGCTTATGCTAAATGATCTGTAGTGACCAAATGGTTTTGCAAAAGTTGACAGCATGCTGGACTCATTAGCCAGCCTTATGTGCTCAGACACATTCATCACATCACAGACTGTAAAGATTCTGGCTTTGGAAAAATTTGGCGAGTCATGTCACCAATTGTGGGCAGTGGAGAGTGGCATCTTTTCAATGCCTGATTCAGTGGCTTTGGGTCTATGCAGATGCATAATTTGCATGATGGCTTCTTCACCATGACCGTGCTGTGTACCCAAATTGTACTGGCCTCTACAGATGCTTTGATACCCCTCCTGTGCAGACTTTTGAGCTCCTTGTGTACTGGATTTTGTAGTGCCATTGGAATTTTCCTTCCTAGTAAGCACATAAAGTAGACTTCACAATGGAACCTAAGTTACAGCTTTCCTTCAAGTCACAGCTTTGAAAACATTTCAGCAATGAAATGGTCTCCATTGTCCCTTTTGCAGCTATAACATTCTGATGCTGCACCCTGATCAGATCCGTGGCTTGTGTTGCTGCATACCCAAAGAAAGGTCTGTAGTGTTTACCATCCACCACCACAGACTTCAGTTGGCACTGCCTCTTTTTTGGGAGGTTAGTAACTATGAGGTCACCATGACAGATTCTAGCAAGCACCCTTTCCTGGCCACCCACTAGGATTGTCTTTACACAAATGTGAGGAGTATAGGGAATAAAAAGGAAAAACTGGAAATATTAGTCCATAAACTAAATTATCGCTTAATTGGCAACACAGAGATTTGGAGGGATAAGTGTCAAGACTGGAATAGTCATATAGAGGGGTATAGCTAGATCAGGATGAACAGGCAGGATGAACAGGGAGGAAAGGTTCCATTATATACTACTTCTGAGGTCCAGAAGGGGGTGTGAAGGAGACCAGTTGAAAGTCTCTGGGTAAAGTTAGAAGGGGTAGAAATCAGGGTGATGACAGGATAGCAGTCTACTTTAGATCACCAAATCAAGAAGAAGAGATGGATGAGGCATTTCTAGAACAAACAACAGAAATATCTAAAACTTAGGACCTGGTAGTAATTGAGGAAAAACAAAAATTTTCCATTAATTTCTTAAAATGTATTGGGGACAGATTTTTGTTCCAGAAAGTGGAGGAAGTAACCAGTCATTTTAAACTTGATTTAAACTTCCCCCAACAGGGAAGAATTGGTAGAGAATTTGAAGCTGGAAGGAAATTTGGGTGAAAATGATCATGAAATGATAGATTTCATGATTCTAAGAAAAGGAATGAATAATAGCAGCAGAATAAGAACAGTGGACTTCAAGAAAGAAGACTTTAACAGACTCAGTAGGTGAGGTCCAATGGGAAGAAAATCTAAGGGGAAAAAGAGTTCAGGAGATCCAACAGTTTCTCAAGGAGACAATATTAAAGGCACAACTGCAAACTATCTGTATGTGAATGGAAGATGGAATGAACAGTAAGAGGCCAATATGCTGCCATCAAAAGCTCTAATGACCTGAAAAATCCAAAAAGGAATCCTACAAAAAGTGGAAACAGAGAGAAATTGCTAAGGAGTAATACAAAAGCAAAGCACAAGCTTGTAACTTAAGAATACATAAGAACATAAGAACGGCCATACTGGGTCAAACCAAAGGTCCATCAGCCCGGTATCCTGTCTACCAACAGTGACCAATACCAGGTGTCCCAGAGGGAGTGAACCTAACAGATAATGATCAAGTGATCTCTCTCCTGCCATCCATCTCCACCCTCTGACAAACAGAGGCTAGGGACACCATTCCTTACCCACAGGGCCAGCTTTAGGAACTCCAGGGCCCGATCTGAATACCTGGTGGCAGTCTGGGTCTTCAGTGGCACTTCAGCAGCGGGGGCTCCTTCACTCGCTCCGGACCCCCTGCCATTGAAGTGCCGCCGAAGACCCGGACCACCGGCAGGTATGTAAAAAAAAAAAAAAATTAAAAAGGTGCCTAAGGCCTGGGGCCCTCTTAGGCGCAGACACGAGGCCCGATTCCAGGGAATCGGGGGAATCGGCCTAAAGCCGGCCCTGCTTACCCATCCTGGCTAATAGCCATTAATGGATTTAACCTTCATGAATTTATCTAGTTCTCTTTTAAACCCTGTTATGGTCCTAGCCTTCACAACCTCGTCAGGCAAGGAGTTCCACAGGTTGACTGTACGCTGTGTGAAGAAGAACTTCCTTTTACTTGTTTTAAACCTGCTGCCTGTTAATTTCATTTGGACAAAAGAAGAAAGGCTAGGGCACAAAATGAGTTACACCTAGCCAGGGACATAAAAGGCAATAAGAACAGGTTCTTTAAAGTCATTAGAGCAAGAGAAAATGAAGGAAACAACATCAAGAAGAGCAAGGTGTTTAATGCCTATTTTGCCGCAGTCTTCACTAACCACCTTAATGGTGACCAGATACTCAATCCAATTCATATTAACAAGGAGCGGGAAGGAACATAAGCCAAAACAAGGAAAGTACAGGTTAAGGAATATTTAGAGTTAGATGTATTAACGTCAGCAGGGCCTGATGAAATTCATCCTAGGGTACTTAAGGAACCAGCTGAAGCAATCTCAGAACCATTAGCAATTATCTTTGAGAACTTGTAGAGAATGGGTGAGGTCCCAGAAGATTGGAGAAGGGCAAACAAAGAACCTATCTTTAAAATGGGGAACAAAGAGGACTCAGGGAATTATAGGTTAGTCAGCATAATTTCCACACCTAGAAAGGTACTGGGACATATTATTAAACAATCAGTTTGTAAGAACCTAGAAGTTAATATGGTTATAATGAATAGCCAGCATGGATTTGTAAAGAATAAATCATGCCATCTCAACCTAATTTCCTTCTTTGACAAAGTTACTGGCCTAGTGGATGGGAGAGCAGTAGATGTGATCTATCTTAATTTTAGTAAGCTTTTGACACAGTCCCACATGACAGTCTCATAAGCAAACTAGGGAAATGCGGTTTAGATTAAATTACTATAAGATGAGTACACAACGGTCGAAAGACCATACTCAGAATAGTTATCAATGGTTCGCTGTCATACTGGGAGGGAGTATCTAGTGGGATCCCACATAGGTTGATCCTGTGTCCAGTACTATTCAATATTTTCATTAATTACTTGGATAATGGAGTGGAGAGAATGCTTATAACACTGGCAGATGACACCAAGATGGGAGGGATTGCAAGCACTTTGGAAGATAGGATTAAAATTCAGAATGATCATTACAAATTGGATAATTGGTCTGAATTCAACAAGATGAAATTCAATAAAGATAAGTGCACATACTACACTTAGGAAGTTAACATCAAATGCACAACTACAAAATGAGGAATAACTGGCTAGTTGGTAATACTGTTGAAAAGGATCTGGGGTTTATAGTGGATCACAAAATGAGTATAGTTGCAAAAAGGTTAATATCATTCTGGGGTGTATTAACAGGAGAATCAGATGTAAGACACAGGAGGTAATTGTCCTGCACTGCTTGTGACTTGTGAGGCCTCAGCTGCAGTACTGTGTCCAATTCTGGGTGCCAAACTTTTCGAAAGAGATGGACAAATTGGAGAGACTCCCAATGAGAGAAACAAAAATGATAAAAGGTTTAGAAAACCTGACCTATGAGGAAAGGTTAAAAAACTGGGTATGTTTAGTCTAGTGAAAAGAAGATCAAGGGAGAACCAGATAACAGTCTTCAAATATGTTAAGGGCTGTTATAAAGAGGACTGTGATCAGTTGTTTTTCTTTTCCACCAAAGGTAGGACAAGAAGTAATGGTCTTAATCTGCAGCAAGGGAGATTTAGGTTAGATATTAGGAAAAGCTTTCTAACTATAAAGGTCATTAAGTTCTGGAATAGTCTTTCGAGGGAAGTTGTGGAATCATTGGAGGTTTTTAAAAACAGGTTGGACAAACATCTGTCAGGGATGGTCTCAGTTTACTTGGTCCTGCTTCAGCACAGGAGGCTAGATTTGATGACCTCTAAAGGTCCCTTCCAGTCCTACATTTCTATGATTGCTGTGAGGGGAATCCAAGCCTTTGTGCTTTGGATTTCCAGGGGTGTTCAATCTCCTGAAGACTGAATGGAGTCCAGCCAATTCCCCAATCTAAGGGTCTCTAAGCTCACACTCAGGGCATAAACCTTCTATCTGGCATACCCCTCTGAATTTTGGAACCCACTGTCCAGTCACCAAGCCCTTCTGGGCGCAGCACTGACCCCTTTGGCTCCCGAGTACTCCAACACACCCCTTTCCTAGAACTCCACCCAACAGGTCTGAAGCTTCTGGTTTCCAGTTTAACTCCCTCAGGGCCACACAGCAATTGTGAAGCATCAGTACACATACACGTTGTACAGTCTAACAGTTGTATGCTCTTTATATTTAATCATATTTAATCATGCGCAGGAGAGTACAGATCATACAAAACAACAGAACATTCTAACCACAATTGTCCATCATTAGCTCACCCTTCTCTTGGGTGATCATTTGTGTTCTGTCCGATCAGCCAGCCAGCAGGCAGGCAGGGTCCTCTGCCCCTTTGCCTGCCCTGCCCCTGCAGCAGCCTCCCTCATCTTAATCAGGTACAAAATGTCTCTCTCCACTACTTGCCCCATGTGAGTCCCTTTATAGACTCTTACTGGGGTCACCTGCTCCTTTTGTTCTCCATTTTGGTACTTTTCCAGTACTCCCAACTCTCCCTCATTCAGATAAGTGGAAGAAGTGTCTTCTCTCACTCAGAAGAAACCTATTGTCCAAAGATGTTTTACTCTAAACAGATGATCATCGAGTGCTGGCACTCCCCAGTGTTTCTGGCCTGGCAGAGACATGACACCTCCCTGTTGGGGATCCACATATAATAAAGGCTTTCCAGGACACAATAATTTCATGATAAAATTTCATAAAATCATTCAAAACACAGAAGTGGGAGTGGCAGACCCCCCAGTTCATCACAGTCACATTTTCCTGCAGGATCCATTATGCTCTCATGGTACATTGTTAGATTGTTCCTGCTCTTTGTAATGGCTGTGTTCAAGTCCAATTCACCCAAAGAAATCACAGAGCAGGAGGCCCCACTATTCAGCTGAAATCACACAGGATGTTTCTCTATTAACTTGGTTGCATGCATAGAGGTTGGTATTGTCTCTTGTTGCTTTCCTGTCCTAACAGCCTGAATCCAACATGCTCTTGGACTTAACGAGAGAGTTGTGATGTCATCACTGCTGGCTTTTGTGCCATTTTCCTCTTGTACAAGTGTCACTGAATCTTTCTGGGACCTTCCTCTGCTCCTGTACACACTGCTAAAGTGGTTCAGCTTGCCATATTCCTTGCAATGCTTTCCTAGTGCATCTCACTATGGCTACAGTACCCTGGCCACCCACTCTCCTTTGCTGTTGTCTCACTGCATGTTCTTCTGGGGATGTTGGGTCTCCTGGGGCTTTCACCCTTTCTCTTAAGGCACCTGCTGTGCACCCTATGTCTAAGCATCTGGGAGATTGCCTTCCTGCAGCTGGTGCTCCCAAGTGACACAGACGATCCTGTCCTCAATCAAGGAGTCTGTTGAGTACCCAAAATTGCAAGTGGTAGCCAATGTGCCTAAGGCAGTAACACAGGGGGTGTATCTCCTCCTTCAGACTGGTCTCCCATGAAAAACCTGTGTGGCCCCACAGTTTTGTTCTGCTTTGGGGAACAATAGGTCTCCAGGGCTCCTAGGATTGCTGTGAGGCTTGCGTCAGTGGTGAGCTTGAGAGTGCTGTAGCTCTCTCTGCCCCTTTCCCAGAGAGGTAAAATAGCAGTTTTACTTTCCTGCTGTTGTTGTCCTCCTGCCTGGCCAGGTCTGTGTACAGTAGGGGGATCAGATAGCAAGTGTGAAAAATCAGGACGGGGGTGGGGAGTAATAGGCAGGGTCAGCTCTAGGCACCAGCCGAGCAAGCTCGTGCTTGGGGCGGCAGATTCTAAGGGGCGGCATTCCTTCAAATCCTTTTTTTTTTTTTTGCTTCAGTGCTCCGGCTGCCCTGCAGGTTTTTTTCTTTTTTCTTTTTGGTTCGCCACTCTGGCTGCCCTGCAGGGGTGGTGGCACCACGGAGGAGGGGAGCACCCTGTTGGGAGCGGGCTGTGCGCTCTCTCTGCCCCAGCCGGTGCCAGGTCTGCAGCGAGCCCGGCAGGGCAGCCCGCGTCCTTCCCTCCTTGCAGACCGGAGAGGCGTGAAGCCCTCCCGGCAGGTGGCGTGGTGGGAGGGGCTGCATGGCGAGCACCCCGTTGAAGAACGGCCTGGCCACCCCCCTTCTCTCTCCTCCCTGCTCCCTCCCTCTCCCCCCCACTGACTGGGTCATGTCGGCAGTGCCGGAAGTCCCCCTGCACCTGCGCTCCAGCCGCCCTGCACGGTTTTTGTTGCCCTGCCGCTCCGGCCGCCCTGCAGGTTTTTTGGTTTTTTGCTTGGGGCAGCAAAAAAGCCAGAGCCGGCACTGGTAATACGCGTCTATCTGAGACAAAGCCCCAAATATGGGAACTGTCCCTATAAAATCAGGACATCTAGTCACCCTAGTGTACAGCTCAAACCCTCCTTCCACTGAGTCCATCGCTGGATTAAGTTTGTATCGGTTGAATCCAAGGCTTTGGAGGGGCTTCAGACCGAGTTCCATGGTTCATGCTGCTGCCAGCTGCTGCAATGCAGAGAACTCACAGCTTACCATGTTTAATTTGTAAAAAGCGAAGCTGAAGTGAAGTGAAGCAGGTTAAATAGAACAAGAGGAGTGTTATTAAAACCCTTGTGCTCTGCTCTGTCCATGTGGCTGCATTGCTTTCATGACTTCTCACGTTCCCTGTTTTCCTGGTGTTTTATCAATACAGTCCCTCCAGGGAACATGGCGGTTTGACTCCTATTCCACTGATCATGATACAACTTCACCGCTCTGCTTCAGTTTCCCATTTGTCCGGGCTGTTTACATTGTAAGTCCTTTGGGGCAGGGACTATCACTTGTGTTGGGGCCTTGATCTTGGTTGGGGCCTCCATGTACTACATTACTATAAATCGTAAAAACATAATAGCATAGATCTCAGATTCCATCATCCTAAAGGTCACCAAAATATCCAGCGCATAAGAACTAGGTATATTGTTAAGGGAGAAATTGTTACCACAGTCACTTAGGCCCATATTATTAATGGAAAATGTGGACTCCTAACTTCTGTTGAAATCAATGGAAGTTAGGAGCCCAAATATCTTTGAGGATCTGGGCCTTAGTCCCACTCATAGTTCTTCCATCTCTTACAGATTTGCCTAGGTAGACATCTGCACTAGAATGTGGAAGCAACATGTAATGAACTGAATGCAGAAGTAGGTCTCTCACCAAGGGTGTTCAATAATGATTAAACAGACAGCTTTCCCTAATCGGTGAGTCAGCAAGATGTACATTCTCAAGGGCTGACGGTGATTACTTTTCTTCTGTTTCTGAGGGTCTTCATGCTGAGAGGTGACTCTTTTGACATATCAGTGCACAGATGTAAGGAATGTGAGTACGTTTTTCACATGAAACACATGTCACAGTTTGCCAATCCAATTTCAAAGGGTCTAAGAAGACACATCCTCCAGCAAGTGCTTAATATTCTTGATCACTGATGTTTGTTTTGTGACCTTACAGCTATGTGTAGCTGTATGTTCTAGTTTGTTTACCCAGGACTCCACCTCTGTGATAGCTATTGTACATCAGTTAATTAGCCTGAGAGAAGGAATATCATCTGTGCTTAACATGGCCTTCATTTGGGCCAAATATGGGATAGTATGATTTGGAAAAAGGGTATGATGAGTGAAGCCCCAAAGGCGTCTTTTAGCCAACTCCTGCTCTGTTCTTCAGAAACGTAACATTCCAAGCACATATGGTGCACAGGTGTCTATTTCAAAGGTTGTCAGATATGACCTGTAAGCCAGATTTGGCTCATATGATGTATTTTTGGGGCCCTCATGACATATTCAGAATCTAAGTCTTCATTAGAAGAATAAGCCAACAACCCCTCCCAATAAGTTTCTAGCCCGCATATCTATAGAGAAAACCTCCCACATGTGAACCAAGTGTAATCACTGCAAGAGTGTGCAGACAGCCTGAAACAAAAAATGATGCAAAGGGGCTAGCACCATTAATCTGATTGGAGCATCAACTTTAAAGCCTGTACAGGACCCTTCACTTTCACTGGCTATTTCAGTGGAGGAAATTGAGGTCAGAATGGCAGTGAAGCTCATCCTGGGAACTGAGAGTGGCTGCAGGGAAAGAAATGGAGAAAAAGAACAGAAGACACTCACAAAAACAGAGAAGAGAAGGAGAAACAAAAGAGAGAATAGGAAAGGAAGAGAAGCAAGGGACAGAGATAGTAGAGGCCCAAAGGGGAGCAGATTTTCTCCTGAGATATGAATGTGACAAGAAGGCACCAAACAAATAATAAACGATGGAGTAACTAAGCATTCAGTTACTACCTCAAGACCATATTCTGCTCTATAACTCTTTGCAAGCCCTACTGACACAGGTGTTGCGCTGTGCATCATGGAGATCATATAGTCCCCACTCTGGCCCACAGACCATACTGAAACATAGAATTCACCTGTCTCCTCTGAATGAGTTTGACACGCTTGGTCTATTTGGACACTGGAAGCACCCAGAGAAGCAGCGTCACCATTGCACACGTGGGATAAATTGCCCTTGTCTTGACAAATCTCTGATTGACCCTGTGAATTTTGTGGGGATGATTTCCCCTGTAAACTGTGTTCAGATAGAACCTCTGTGGGGGCAAGTCTTCTTGCAGAGCAGCTGGTCTCTTCCTCTGTGCAAGAAAATCTTTGCTCAAGTTTTCCTCCTTGATCTGAAGCAGGAACCAGAGCGATCAGGAAAGCCCTGCATATAAATATCTTGTTTAGTTAGTCTCATAAAGGTATTACTAACAGCCCTGCTTTGAGGATTTATTGGGGGATTTCAGTAAGACAGTGTTAGCAGTGGAATTATATTCATTCTCTGGTAAGACCTTGTCTATGCGAGAGAAAATAACGTTGATCCAATCAGAGATATTTTATAGGATCAATGTAATATTCTCCTGCATAATCACCACGGAGGGATTACAGCCCTGCCCTGGTAGTGACAAAGGATTGCTTGACAGATCACAGCCTCATTCAGTCTCATTGTTTGAACTATTAAAATATAATAGAAATTTTAGAAGTGCACATACATACATATGTATTGTAAATAAATCTGAACACCGCAGGCAATAGGAATGATTTCCAGTTGGTTGTTTTTGAACAATATTGTGAACTGCATGCATTTTTCATAACTGAGCTACAAGCTCCTACTGAAGCATCTTGCTGTGACCTTGAGATACCTCCCCCTGAAATCCAGGAAGAATATGTCCATGAAATGGGAGATGAGGTCTGCAGGGGGCAGGGAGGAGGAGAAGAGAAATCGATATACAACACTAGCTATATAGTCCAAACATCATGGGAGACGTCGACTAAGTTTGAGTAATTGAGCTTTTGGGTAATCTAAAGATTTCTCTGGAGGAGATGAGAGTAGTTCAGATCACAGTGAAAACAGGAGAACCTAGAGAATCCTATAATATGGAGAACACTCTACAGTAAAACAAGATTTCCCCAATCGTTATGCCTTTCTCATTGGTAAAAATCTTTAATTTTTAAGAGCCCAATCGTGTCCAATTGACTACAATGGAAGTTTTGCCATTCACTTTGGAGGATCAGACCCTGAATCCTTCTGGCCATATCTCTCTGCCTGTACTTACCCAAACAGTCCCATTAACTTCAACGAGACATTCATTTGAGTAAGATAAACAGGATGTGGCATGGTGTGTGTGCGCGCGAGAGAGAGATTGTTTTACCACCTGGATTGGCTGGCTCCTTTGGATTTTCACCATAGCTTGTATAGCACAGCGAAGGGCAGAAAGGGGAACCGGAGGCTGAGGAGCAGCATGATGGCTTGGCTTTTGCTAACATCACCGTCCATTTGAACTCCAATCCTGTGGTTTCAGATAGCTTCAACTGTAGGACTGTGAAAGTTATTTTTTGAAAAAATCTATTATGCATGACATATAACATTAGACTGGACAGAGTATTAGGAAAAATACTGCAGAGAACACTCCGGCACTGGCAGGGGATGGGTTAGATCAGGGGTTCTCAACCTCTTTCTTTCTGAGGCCCCCCAACATGCTATAAAGACTCCATGGCCCACCTGTGCCAGAACAACTATTTTCCCGCATATAAAAGCCAGGGCACCCGTTAGTTGTTAGTTGGTAGCAAGCCCGGCAATTGCCCAGGGCCCCACACCATAGGGGGCACCATGAGGCTAAGTTGCTTAGGCTATGGCTTTAGCCCTGGATGGTGGGGCTCGGGGTCCTGGGCTTCAGCCCCATGTAGTGGGGCATTGGCTTTCTGCCCTGGGCCCCAGCATGTCTAGTGCTGGCCCTACTTGGCAGACCCCCTAAAACTTGCTTGTGGCCCCCCAGGGGGCTCCAGACCCCTGGTTGAGAACCACTGGATTAGATGACCTAATACATCTTTTTGTCTTCAGCTCCTATTAACAGCTTGTAACTAGCCCTATGAATGTGCATGGAGAAATAGGGGAGAAAGAACAAGAAACTTTCCCATGCCTTGTGACTAGCCATTGCACAGGAGCTCAGTTTGGAGAGCAAGAGCACCTCCAAACTACTGCATGCCATCAGGGCTGGCTCCAGGTTTTTTGCCACCTCAAGCCAAAAAAAAAATAAAAAAATAAAAAAACAGAGTGCCACCGCTGAAGAAAAAAAAAAAAAAGCCAGAATGATGCCCCTTGAAAAGGGCCGCCCCAAGCACATGCCTAGAGCTGGCCCTGCATGCCATGGACTTGTCCTGCACAAAGGGGGCAGGAAGGGACAAGAGGAGGGTAGGATCGCATCTATCCCAACTCTCAATGCTAGCTAGTGGAGCTGGCTTGGCCTGGGGAAGCAGTGCATGTGGTATCTTTTCAAGGTCCACCTTGACTTCCAGTGTTCTTGGAGGCACTGTGTTTGTCCACCAGGTCTCACTGGGGCATACCTCAACCATCTCTACTACAAGACTGTTTTCAAAGCCACCATCTATTCCCTATAGTTCCATGAACTGACCAGTTATTGTTGCCTGAAAAATAACTGGATACATATTGCTGATTGTTTTTTATAGGACATGATTACTTTTGCACTTTGTGTGCCCCCTATGGGCGAAGTGGGTACAGCACCATGGATGGCATGATTGTTCCTGGGCAAGATGGAAATGATAGGATTGCCAAGAAAATTAAGTGAAAGTAATCACAATGCCTTTGTTACCTGAAATAATCAGTAATCAGATTATTTCTTAAAAATGCAATGCTGAGAAATAATCACTTACTGTACCAGCCCTGGTCATTGCAGCCCTTCTGATTTATTTATATCCCTGTAATTCATGGCTGCCTGTCAGTTATTCTGTTGGTGAGCCTGTAGCAAATCCATATTAAAAGAACATTAGGGAGTCTCTCTTAAACCCAGAAAAGCAACGAAAATCAGAGTAAATCCATGCTGATACTCTGCCCTTCATTGCATTAGTTCAGGATGGACTCTGATCCTGGATTTCTACTCTTAACTCTTAGTTTCTGGCTCTTTTGAGTTTACTAAGATCCCTGATATTACTAAAACACATGTTTTCTATGTTATTTTACACACACACACACACACACACACACACACACACACACACACACACACACACACACACACACACACACACACACACACACACACAATGCCTAGGGCCCTACCAAATTCATGGTTCATTTTGGTCAATTTCACAGTTTTAGGATTAAAAAAATCATAAATTTCATGATTTCAGCTTTTTAAATCTGAAATGTCACAGTGTTGTAATTGTGGGGATCTGTGATGCGTTTTTCATGGCTGTGAATTTGTTAGGGCCCTAACTCTGCGCCATTATGATTTGCATTTTAAAATAGCACTCACTATTTATTTCCTTCATAAGCTGTGATGGCAGCAGTTGGACATCCTGAGGGCCATATTCACTGAAGTTGTCCCAGGGCAAAATCTTGAAGATTGTTCACAGCTTTTATTTAGTTCTGATCAGGCAAGACTTCTGCTGAAGTCAATGGATGAAATCCTGGCCCAACTGAAGAGAATGGCAAACCACTCTTTCAATGAGACTAGGATTTTCCTGAATGTGTTGTCTGTGGAGGGGCTGAGTAAAAATGGAAGAAGGCCTTCTGAATTAGTCTTTCCAGCACAGGTCTAACCCTGTGAGGCCCCGGGAAGGATTTGCCCTGTGGCAGATCTGGAGGTAGGCCTAGGGGTAATAAGTTGCATACAATGCAGTTGATCTCCAACATGTACAATTAAAAATACATGTATTGCTATGATAAAAGCAACTCAACAACAGTCTTGCCAAATTTTACTTGCTATTTTGTTGGGGATAAGTACTTTTTCTGAGGGACGATTTTTTCTTCTTCATTATTTTCATAGTCTAAGAGACAAGTTAGTAGATTTTCTGCCCAGACTGGTAAGTTTTCAGGACAATTTTTTAAGGCTATCTATCTATCTATCTATCTATCTATCTATCTATCTATCTATCTATCTATCTATCTATCTATCTATCTATCTATGAAATCAAAGAGATTTCATGTTTGCAAAATAAAATAACCTGACAATTTACATCAAGTAATATAAACCTTTTACAAATGGGAATATTGACAGTCACTTAACTAAAATGGTCCATCATGCCTCCACCTTCCCCTCTTTCAGTTCTCTCCACAAAACTTACCGTATATACTCATTCATAAGCTGAATATTTTTGGTAAAAAAGTGATGCATCAAAGAGCAGGGGTTGGCTTATAAATGGATCTACACCAAAATTTGATGATTTAAAATTCTGTGGAATCATTTAATTGAATATTTAATACATTGTCATTTTGTTTACCCGGGAGCGTCTGCAGACATGGAGCCACTCAGCTCTCTGTGGCCACAGTTCGCCGTTCCCAGCCAATGGGAGCTGCGGGAAGTGGCGTCTCACCATTATATGCGGGTGTACCACTGCTGAGACCTGGCTAAATATAAAATGATATTTGTGTCACTAAGATTCTTATACTATGCTATTGTGGTAGTATCTGAGTGTACACACACATGGAAACACACAGAGACTGGCTGGAATAAGATATGCCACGTATTATTAGCCACCTAAATGGGCATTGTTATTAACATTTAGTATTAGCATCCGACGAAGTGGGTATTCACCCACAAAAGCTCATGCTCCAATACGTCTGTTAGTTTATAAGGTGCCACAGGACTCTTTCCTGCATTTGTAATATGCACTCTACAACGTTAATAATAATTTAAAAAAATTAAATATCACTTTAATTTAAATTGCTTGGTAGTGACTGGTTTCGAGTGCTTACTATTTTAAGTAGATAAAGTTCTATATCTTGGGAGGGTGTGTGTATGGGGGAGGGTATCCTTTTTATTATGTGAACTTATTCAGCAAGATGTCTGATACAGGAGCAAGATATATAAATCAGCAAGTGCTGGAAGAGGAACACTTAATTGAAGCTTTATTAACTGCCTGCAGAACCTGACCTCAGACCAGCAGAATGAAACACAGTTCTGAATGGGAGGGAGCCCACAGTTTTCACTGACGACTAAGCAGTAGCCGGAATGGCGAACCGTGGCCACTGGGAGCTGCGGGCTGCCATGCCTGCAGACGATGAATGTAAACAAACTGTCTTGCGGCCTGACAGCGGATTACCCTGATAGTCCGCATGTGGCCCGTGGGCTGCAGGTTGCCCACCACTGGTCTAGACCCTTCTGCTGTGCTGTAATGTAATGCCGTTTGAAAGAGCACTATGTTAGTGCACACTCGGGAAACTTTAGTGTGCACCAGCATGGTCTACGTAGACCAATTAATGCGCAGCAAGTTAGTGCGCTTTAGAAAAGCACACCCTGCAATGCCCCACTACGCAAACAAGCCCTCAGACTAGAAATAACCATTGGAGCAACATATCAAGGGCTGGGGTGGATTTTCCATCACTGGCAATTTTTAAATCAAGAGTGGATGTTTGTCTAAAAGATCTGTTTTAGTCGATGCAGGAATCAATTCATGAAAGTCCTCTGGCTTGAGTTACACAGGGGTCAGCCTAGATAGTCACAGTGGTCCCTTTTGGCTATTCATCTATACAATATGCATGTATGAACATTAAGGAGCAGCTTTAACACTACAACAAAAGGAAGGACTGACACCAACATTCCCAGGGTTTTTCTGGCTTTCCTGAGTGTAAGTCAGAATTCAATGGTAGAGGGGAGTGTGTGTGTGTTTGCGGAGGTGGAGGGAGCACAAATAAGTTAATTGTAGAAGCCCAGATTCGGACCATGGTTTTGATAGCTGAGTTGATCTAGTGGCATAGCAGCACAGTAATCCAGATCCTCTATGAACAGTGGACCACATTCTGTTGTCACACTGATGTAAATCCAAAGCAACTCCATTAGCTTCAGCAGAGTCATGCTGGATTTACACTTGGGTAACTAAGAGCAGAGTGTGGCTCAGTGAGCTAGAATTGTCCTGCAGTGTGTCAGATGTCCCACACCATTTCTTTTCTCTCTGGGTGACAGACGCAGGGAAGGAAAGGGTGGGAAAACACAAGAGGGAGGTAGCAAGGAAGGATAGACACCAGAACACAGAGGAAAGCCAGGGAAGTGGGTGGTGGGAACACTAGATTTAATATATATCTAAAAAAAGTAACTAGAATTATTTTAAAAACATTAGATGGGGAGGAAGGAAGAGTGAGAGAGACTGAAAGAGAAGGAATGACTGAATAAATAATGTGGAAAGAGAAGACGAGCAAGAAGAAAGAGACATACCTGTTAAGGATAGTAAGCTTCCTTCATTGTTACCATGCTGTATGGGAATAAATAAATCAGTATCTCCCATTATGTTATGTCACAGCACAATGTAAATGAAGAGCAGGATGTTGTTACAGCAGGGATATGATGCTGAATTGCAATATTACACCTAACCAACCTCTCCCCATCCTCCATCAGACAATTATGCATTATTTGCAGAGTGCCTTGAATAGCTGGAGAAAGGGCTATTCAGCACATTTGGAATGGAAATCTTTGTTTCCTTCTGCAGGTCATGAAGTGCTGCCCTCTTCTACATCCCCTGGTTCAGCTCACAGCCTCCCATTCCAGGCAAACTCCCTAGCCCATACTTTGCTAGTGTTATTTCACCCAACACTGAGCTCCTTTGCATCTTGCAGGGTTTTTTTAAACACACTATCTCATATAGTTATTTGATTTAATTCTACTTGAATATTACACCCCATGGTACACTCTAATATTAAAATAGATAGCAATGCACTATTTTAATTAAAACACCTCCTTTACTCCTTTAGCTAGCCTCCAGGCTTCACACAATAGTCACAGGGTCAGATTTTCAAAGACTCGGCACCCCCAATCAGGGACAGATTTTCAAAAGTGCTCAGCTTCCAGTAGCTCCCACTGTGACACTTCTGACCATAGGTGCCGACTCCGTGGGTGCTCCAGTGATGGAAAAAAAATTGTGGATGCTCAGCACCCACCCGCAGCCCCACCAATCAGCTCTTCCTCCTCCTCCACAGTGCCTCCTGCCAGTGATCAGCTGTTCAGTGATGTGTAGAAGGTGCTGGGGGGAAGGAGGAGGAGCAGGGGCAAGAAGAACCGGGGATAGAGCAGGGGCGGGAAGAGGGGGCGTGGAGTGAAGTGGGCGTTTGGAGAAAGGGGTGGAATGGGGGCAGGGCCTGGGGCAGATCAGGGATCTAGCACCCCCGAGCAAATCACAAAGATGGCACATCTGCTTCTGACCAGATTTTCAGGACCAGCAAGCAGGCCTGGACTGTGGGAGTAGAAACTGGGCCCTATGCCATTCCCAGCTGAGTGTATTCTGGAGCACTAATGTAGGGGCTTGTGTCCCATGAAGAGAATGAGGTTGTGCTTTGCAACAATATTATCAACTGGGAACTCCCCCACCCACCCACCACAAACACACAACCCTGTCTCCCCAACCCAGCCTTTTATGTGAAACAACGGATGTGCTGAATTCCTTCCCTTAGCATTTGCAGCATTCTGCAAAAATGCTGCTTTCATGTGGATGGTCAGTTTAAAAGCTTATAAGCTTCATGCAGCGTTGTTATTGTAGGGCATGTAGTTTAATTTTCAAACACCAGCTTGGAAGAAGAGTGTGAGGCATAAAAACAATTAAACTGAATCAAGGCAATGCAAAAGTGGAAAAGAAACTGGAGCGACTGTAGCCATTCTTGCTAGCTATCTTCTTGGAAGAAGAAAAGACACTCATTCCTCGAGGGTGAAATTCACCTCTGTGCTGAGGGCTTTCACACCACTCAAGCATTCAAAATAGAATTCTGAGACTTAGAGGTTCATAGGCCTTTGAGCCGGCCCTCTGTATGGGGGTGAATTTCTCCCTATAGTTACCCCATATGTTAGCAGTCCTGCAGAAATTCACATTTCTGACAACAAAGGGTAAGGTGAAAGACATTTTCTTGCTGTCATATTTAGTTTTCTATGCCAGCCACCCAGGTACATTCTTACATTATTACTGCATATTGTCTGGAGAATGGACGCTTTATGGGACTAATCATAGAATACAGAGCATTTCACTTATTGATTGTAGGTTGAATCTTGCCAACATTAGTAGTGACCAAAGTTATCACTACAAGTGAAGTGTGTTGTCTCAGTCTAATTATTAGCAGACAAATATTTACATCTCCAAACTATATTCACAAATAGAACCCTAAGGGCTGCTCTATCTTACGCCAGGGACTGCTTCAGTCCCCAGTCAGTCTCAATATCTGGGAAATGCGAAGGTGGCATAAAGCCATCATTGCAACCTCTGCCTTCATCTTGGCTCAGCCAGAATAGAGAAGTGGAGCCCTGATTGTACTGATCAGTTTTTGACCTTGTGCTGCTGTGCAACAATATACTCAGTACCTGTGCTGTGCACGATCTGACCTACTGTGCTTAAAGAGGACAGCTATCTTCAGGATTGACAATCCTGTGCCTTCTTGAGCCATACATTCACATAAAAAAGTTATATTCCTGCCCCTATACACCGGGCTTTGTGGTAAACCAAATGGGCTGAGAGTCTGTGTTATACCTTGTAGAGATGCAGAACTGAACTCGGGACCCTAGGGGAGGGAGAGCAATGGTGGCATTATACCTTCTTTGTATCTTCCCAATTCTGGGGTGCTCCAGGGCCTGAAATGACCCTCTGTGTAAGGCAGTTCATGGGGGTTGCCATAAGTTACAGCTCCCTCCTCAGGTAGCCCGATGGACTGCAATGCCACCAAGAATGCCTGTAGTGCTATGGGCCCCTCTGCCACCCCGAACACGACCTCTGTGCCAGGTCTTACATATAGAAGACAGATGGGGGTTAAAATCCAACCCTTTAAGTTTTCATGGACAGCTACTCTGGATACTATTGTTATATCATTTGAATTTCCAGCTACTTTTAAAATATGTCCCGCTCTGGATTTACTGAGTGTCTTTTTCTTCCCCTTAGTGATTTTGACATGTTACTGGAGTGAGTGTAGGATCACTCCAGCCACCCTTAAGGGATTCGTCTTTTGCTTTGTCTGCTTCTCTTTACAGTGGACTTCTTCACTTTAAGGGTAACATGACCTTTTTGCAAGTGTTTTTTTAATCATAAAATTTCCCACCCCCCTAATCACTAGTTAATACAAAAGGTGGACTTAGCACTCAGAAGGTATTGAGTGTAAAAGCCTTGGGCATGCCTCCAACGCCTGCTGCCTGGCAAGGCCTGGGTTGAATTTATTTTCAAGATGTGCGATTTAATTTCACATACAGTGCTTTTCAGGGAAAGATTTCCCAAACCTTCTTTCCCACCTCAGTGTCATGAACTCTTTGGTGACAGAAAAGCAGAGTCATGGGTTGGGACACTCTTGCTGGTGGAACCAGGGTTGTGGACTCCCCGTGGAGGAAAATGTGTGTGTGAACTACCCTCATTGCATGGGGGAGGAGGGGAATTGGAGAACAGCCCAGAAACTGGGTGGAACCAGCTAGGGAGGAGTGTGACCAGGGCCCTAGCAGATATTTTTGGGGATTAAAATTTCACTGAGGTCAATGGAAAAACACCCACTGATTGACTTCAGTGGTCTTTGGATCAGATCCATTCAGGGCATTTCACAGGTATTCTCCATTAGTGATGCTCTTGTGAAGCCCTGGCTGCCTTCCTGTTGCTGAGCCCCCGCAAGAGAATTCCCTTCCCTATCACTTTCTGCTCCATAACCGTGGGGCAGTTGTATGACATTTCACTGTCCCTTTTCACGGTTGTAGCAAAATAGCACTCACAGGGTTAAAACCCTAATCTTCCTGGAGGCTGATCCCAAGTGGGGATCTCTGCCTGCATCCTTACTTGCTGCAGTTGTGTCCACCACAGGATACAGATCAAACCCTTCTCTCTGGTAACCTCCTTACAATTGCCTCTGTGCTGAGTCCTGGGTGCCCTCATTTTGAACGATCACAGGATTGGGAGCCCTCCAGAAAACACTGCATTCATTCCCAGTACTGTGAAACCCCCCCAGCAGAGGAGTATCAGTTGTTTGATCTAATTCATTTTTTTATAGATAGCCTTCACTGTGGTGTCTGAATCCTGATTGTCCGGAGACAGCTGTGTCCAGCTACTCTCAGCTTAAAAGGCAGAGTGGAGAGAGGTGTCCCGACAGGCAGGGAGGCTCACAGACAGAAGCATGCAAGTCACAGCAGATAATGGGAGCATGGTTCTCCTCTCTCTCACGCTGAGGTAAATCACTAGTCACTACACTGACCTCACTGGAATTACAAAGGCATGAGGCGGTATAAATGAGAGGAGAATGAGGCCCTGGGGGTGTGCTGAGTGGCTGATGGAGCTAATCAGCTTCCAATCCCACTTGCAAAATGGAAATTCAACAAAATAGAAGGGCTTCACCCTACTGGAGGAATCCTAGAGGGAGCTTGCTGGTGAGGAAGTGACCGTTTATGAGCATCATGCACCCCCCCTCCACCCAAAAGCATTAATACTACACAAAAGTTGCAAAAAAATCAAACACTCAAAACTCAAGGAGTCTGATTCCCAGTTACACTAAGATCCCATTACACTGCTCTGGCAGGGCCTAGAGGCCCCAACCAAATCAGGGCCAGGCACTGTGAATATACATATTAAGAGACAGTCACTGGCTCCAGGTATGCAATCTAACTGGAAAAGACACAGAGCAGGAGAGGGGGCAGTACTATTATCCCCTTATAGAGATGGGGAACTGAGGCACAGAGAAATTAAATCTCAGATCCACAAAAGGTATTTAGGCTCTTGATTTGGAACCTAAATATCTCTGTGTATCTGGGTCTGTCTAGCCTGAGGTCACAGACAAAGTCTGTGGAAGAGCTGGGAATTCAACCAAAATATCCCAAGTCCCACTCTAGTGCATTCACCACAGGGTCATCCTTCCATGCTATGTGATACAAATAATGTATTGTTCCAGGAGGTAATAATACACTGTAAAGCTGAGTAATGCCTCAGGTTTTACATTTAACTAGGGAATAGTAAATAGTACAGCTGTACAACATGGTTGAGTTAATATTGTTGGATCATTCTTAACTTTCGGAACATCCTGACTTTTGACAAGCTGATCTTGCAGCCTCCGCGTTAACACTAATGCTGAGGTTCTTGCATTTTAATTTTTTTTTAAAGGAAAAAGAAAACAGGGTGAAAATGGAAAAAAATCAGTTTAAGATCTGGACATAATCAACTTTCACAGTTTATAAGGTCTATTATATGATCTTGTAAATATCTTGCTCCACTTCTATTCATCTTGTGCAGTTTACAATCTCCCCTGACTTTAGCAATGGGTCATTTAAGCTCGTTGGTCTCTATCAAAGCTTGAAAACCTTATAAATAAGCTCCCTTGGCTTCCATTCTCCACAGCTGTTTATTGTGTCACAACAAACATCAGACAGCTTGACAATGATTCTTGCTTTTCTTTTCTGGGTTTATTTTTTTTCTATTGTTTAAAAAAATGCAAAGAAAAGTAAATTCAAAACAGAAAATCTTCATTCAAATAAAGTTAAGTTGCTGTTGTAGTCAGAACAGTGAATTTGGAAAAAAACAAACAAATGGGGGGCGGGGGGAGGAATTACATAATTATTCTCTTTCAGTAGCTTCCAGTTCAAATTTACTTAGTTTTCAAGGTGATTTTTCTGACCAGCTAGCCCTTTAAACTCAACTTGAGATCTGGAAGTCAAGCCATGTCCTTTCTGGCTCATGCATAATCACCCATAATAAAGATTCTGCAAATAGAATATAGCTGATACGTGGGTAGTTGACATATGAGGCAAAAAAGATTCCAACTCACTCTTCCATAGCTGAATTGGCTCTGCTATGCTAACTGGTAAAAACTCACTTATATCTGTAAAGCAACCAGACATGTATTAGAAAGAGAGCCAGAGACATACGTCCTTGCATCAGAGGCCTGGTTTTAGGCCTGGGGCCTGAACTAAAGTAGTGGTCAAGCCTTGCTAATCTAATGCAAAAATTAGCAAGAGACAGGCTGGGAGCTCACAGAACTCAGCAACAGAGCTGGTATTGCAAAAACACACACATTCCTAAGAAAAGTTAGGCACAGGACACTCATGCAAACACATTCTAGAAGAATGGTACCAGAACATCTCCCTGCACCCAAAGATAACGAGAACACACTAATCCCTCCTAAAGATAAGGTCAGGATGACAGCATGATAGATAAAGATGTTTTGATCAAACCAACATGTACAAGGTAATGGGTGGTAACAGACCATATCAGAGGGACAATACGCAACTTGTTTGTATTGGTATATAAAATGATGCGTCAAAGGGAGTGTCTTTGTCTGGCCTAGGGAGGAATGGAAAGTCCCATCGATCACTGAGCTGGTCCACTGAGCTGGTCACAGGCACACATGTATTAGTGGTCTGGTAGAGTCTGCAGGATACTAGTACTGTGCGTCATCAACAATAAACCTGGCTGGGTGCCTTCATACCTTAACAGATCTTGAGGTCATTGGGCAGTTTGCTCAAGGTCTGCTGTACCAGCTACCTGTGCAGAGCTGGGATTGCATACAGAGGGAACACACACAGCCAAACATCTGACAACAACATTGAATGGCTTGAAGACAGTCATGGAGCAGATCTATTAAGCAAGAAGGCACCATTTTTGTATAGCCCATTGTCTCACAGCTGCACTTTTTCTTAGCCAGAAAACTCCATTCATGGCTGTACACCGGCTTCCACCAATACAAGTCCTGCTAGAAGTGCCCCAGCAGTAGAAAGTCCACCAGGCAGGGTTTGTAGGAGTAGATGGCAGCTTCAGTTATACTTCCTTTGGAGGAGAATGGGGATGCAGTGGGCCATAGGGCTGGTGCCATCTTGGGAAGGGGCCTTGGCCATGCTGTCTAAGAGTTGAGCTGATTTGGCAGCCTCAGTCAGCAGATCTCCTGGGAACCCAGACCACAACTGAAATCTACTCCCTCCCCTGGAGCAAACGCTAAGACACTCCCTTCTGCCCTGTCTATGGGTGAATCCCCCTCAGGTGCCGAGGGATGAGCTGCCCCAGGGAGATGTAATTTCCACTTCCCTGAACCCGTTTGGGTGTATGCAGCATTCCAAGTTGATACTCTCTCTTTTCTGGGCATTGGTACTGCCTCAGCTATGGCACTTGACACTGAGCACTGTTCCAAGATCCCCGGAGGGTGCATTTGTATATCTAACGTATGTGTTCTGCAGACTGACAGTTTGTGACAGAAACCATCAGCATTCTGTGCTGCAAGCTGCCATATTCCATCTCTCCAGGGCGAGGCGAGGACATGGTTTCAGCTTTCATTGAGCTCTCACTACTCTTTTCGTGGGGGCTGAGTCTGACCTTTAACATTATTTTAACCCAATTCTCATGTACTTAATGCACTGAGCAATCAGGGCAGAAGGGGCAGCACTGTCTGATCAGAATTCTTCCCCTTACGTGAGTTCCCAGCATTTCTCAATGGCCACACCCTGTTTGATAGACATAAGCTAGAGCAAGGTATTATTATATTTCTGCATTGCATTTTGCTCTATTCAGTTTCTGTTTGGAAAAATATAAGACCTTGTTGGGTCCTGTGCATTTGGGTTTTGCCTCAGCAACAATGGATCTTGGTTATTATCTTTAAAATCAACTGAACCACTGACAGGTCTGTGTCTATGGCTTCTCTCCTGATATTGCATCAGTAATGCTTGAAATGCAGAAGATGGCTTCATTCATCCCCCAAAAGATGCATTTGTTTTCCTCTGGGCGTGGATCTGTGCCTGAGCTTTAAGAAGCCCCAACTTTTTCTTTGTTTTAGTCCACCTGTCCAGCCACAAAGGCCTTATGTTGCAGTCCCCAACATCTCAGTAAAGGAGGACTGAATGGGACTCCCTTTGAAACCTGGTATAGCCCCTTCTAGCTCAGCCAGTGGAAATGTGATTGTGACTAGTATGACATTCACCCCCGACGGGCTGAGTGTACAGATCTTGCTAGCCTGCAAAATGAGAGACCAGAACTGAGATTCCTTTCTTGGTGGTCTCACTCCCAGGACCGGCGCTAGGGGTTTGTGCGCCCTAGGCGGACGGCAATTTCGCCGCCCCGCGTGCTGGTCCTGCAGCTCCGGTGGAGCTGCCGCAGTGGTGCCTGCGGGAGGTCCACCTCTGCTGCACGAGCAGCCGACTGTCCGCAGGCACCACTGCGGCAGCTCCACCGGAGCCGCCGACCAGCAGACCCTCTGCAGGCACCACTGCGGCAGCTCCACAGGAGTCGCCGACCAGCAGACCCTCCGCAGGCACCACTGCGGCAGCTCCACTGGAGCTGCCAGCCACCCCATCCGGCAAAACGGCGCCCACCAATTCTTCTGGCGCCCTAGGCGATTGCCTAGGCTGCCTAAATGGTAGCGCCGGCCCTGCTCACTCCTATTCTTCTCAGTCCTTGGATCTTACTCCTCTCCGTTCCCTCCTTTTCTGTGCTTTTCCTGTTCTCTGGTACCACCTGCACCCTTGTGAGCTAGCTTGTTATTTAATCCACCTTCCAGCCCCTATCCATTCTGCACCAACCTCTTACCTTCCCGACCTCTTACCTTTGTGAATAGCAAAGTGAACCATACAAGGCTCCTGATCTTAGAAGTGCCAGTCAAAGATCTTCTTGTATCACATTGATGGATGCACACAAATGTAAGCTTACATCAGTGCAGCAAAGGATCTGATCAAAGGAGGGGCGAGTGGAAGCTGCCAGTACCACTTACCTGCATACACTGACTGACTGCAAGGTTTGCAGCTAGCATGTGGTGACACATGGGATTCAAACTGCTTTTCTTCAGCACCCTGAGACATAGGGAGGCACCAAGGATTTGTATTACTGTATACTTGGGGGCACACAAATCTAAAGTGGCACATCCTGGGAAGGGAGCTCAGCCCCAAGCTGACCAATCCTGAGAATGGTTAAGATGGTGTGGAGTGGCTCCCAGCCTCACAAGGGGATCGGGAGCTCCCTGTCCTTCCCCCCAGCTCTGTGCAGCTCCTGGCCCCTCTCTTACTCAGACAAGAACAGCAAATACTACTGAAATTATGGGGTTATATTATAGTAACTCCCATGTAACAGCCTTCTGGGGGAGCCCAAAGATAGGGAGTGAGCAACTCAGCATGGGAACCTACATTTTAGAAGGCTGGTGGGTGGGGGTTTAGAGAGGTCTGGGGTCTCTCCTCCCCCAGTTGCCCATTAGGTGTATGAGATATGAGGATCTTCCTTTGGGACCCCACTCACAGCTGTTAGCTAATTATTAGTTCCTCAGTGTCTCCCTGGTTGAGCTTCCTATCTGCCAGTCACCCAGTGTACCACTATGCCACATGGTTGGTGAAGCATTGTTTCCCTGTCATGTCATTCCCTAGCAATTCCACTGATCGTGGACATTGAAATCATAAACTTCACCTTACAGGGGACAAAGAGGTTATACACTTGTGGAACTGTTGAGGATTGTGTGGGTGTGGCTTCTGGCTGTTCCTTGGAGAGCCAGATGGGCTCTGCACTCACATCGAATGGCAGTCAGGATTCGGTCCAGTTAGATTGTTTTTTTTTGAGGAGCCATGCATTGTGGAGACTTCAGGACATTTGCCAAAGACCCCCTGCTGATTTGCGTAACTGATGCTGATGCTGTTGTCATTGAGGCCCGCTGCATCTCTGTGTATATTCAATATCAATTAGATAGATTTTCAGCTCAGAAATATGCAAGATCTGGGGAAAATAATCAAGACACACATACTACTCAAGAGAAGGGAGAGACCTGGAGAATGGTAATGCTGAGACCAGTGCTGGCCCACAACATTTTGGCACCTGAGGCGGGGAGCTCAAATGACACTACCATGCCCCCTCACTCGGGCCAAAACTTTGAAAGGTTTCAATTCTACCTTCTTCCTCTTCCACTCCTCTCATGGTACTGCTCTGCTACCTACCCCAATAAAGGAGAACTAACAACTTAAAATGCCTTGTTCAAAAATTTTAAGTAACACTTAACTTTCAAACGCCTGAACAGCAAATGTAACTCTTCTTGTCTGCATAGTAAACACTGGCATTTTTATCTTTTTGAATAATCAAAGTGGTGCTTTCTGTGCCTTCGTGGTTGCAAAGTAATGGAAAACCTGTCATATGAAAGGAGACTCAAAGAGCTTGCTTGTTTAGCCTAACCAAAAGAAGGCTGAGGGGAGATCTGATTGCTCTCTATAAATATATCAGAGGAATAAATACCAAGGAGGGAGAGGAATTATTTAAGCTCAGTACCAATGTGGATACAAGAACAAATGGATATAAATTGGCTATCAGGAAGTTTAGACTTGAAATTAGACGAAGGTTTCTAACCATCAGAGGAGTGAAGTTCTGGAACAGCCTTCCAAGTGGGGGCAAGAGACATATCTGGCTTGATAAGTTTATGGAGGGGATGGTATAATGGGATAGCCTAATTTTGGCAATTAGTTCGTCTTTGACTACTAGCGGTAAATATGCCCAATGGCTTGTGATGAGATGTTAGATGGGGTGGGATCTGAGTTACTACAGAGAATTCTTTCCTGGGTGTCTGGCTGGTGAGTCTTGTCCACATGCTCAGGGTTTAGCTGATCGCTATATTTGGGGTTGGGAAGGAAATTTTCTTCAGGGCAGATTGGCAGTTTTTTCGCTTTCCTCTGCAGTGTGGGGCACGGGTCACTTGCTGGAAGGTTCTGTGCACCTTGAAGTCTTTAAACCATGATTTGAGGACTTCAGTGTCTCAGACACAGATTTGGTACAGGAGTGGGTGGGTGAGATTCTGTGGCCTGCTTGGTGCAGGAAGTCAGACTAGATGATCATAATGGTCCCTTCTGACCTTAAAGTCTATGATTCTATGATTTGAACTGCTTCCTGAAGGTCCACAGTCTGGGCCAGCTCATGCTCTATTGAGATGGTTGCAAGGCCAACCAGCCTCTCCTGTGTCATTGTGGAGCATAGATGTGTTTTTATTAACTTCAGCTTGAAAAAGCTGTGTTCTCCACCGGCAACTGTTACAGAAAGTGTTAGAAGTATGCGCAGAGCAACAAAAGCATTTGGAAAGAGGTTGGTTGTCTTATTTGTGCACATATATTCCAGAATAGCCTTTGGAGTTGATGCTGTTGAAATGTATCTTGAAAGGGCTTTCATTTCATCACCTAAATCACTCGCATCAATATCGCGCGTCATCATGTGTCACTGTCTCTAGAGCCCTGCATTGCTGGTGTAGGTCTTCAGGTATAGTGAGGAGTTTTGGAATATCATACAACATCCCACATATACTGCTGTGTTCCTTGAGCTGCATGAAACATTCTTCAACTGACTATATTGCACAATCTAGCACCTGGTTAAAGAATTCAACTTTAAATTGTTGTTTGGGGTCCCTTATGGGATTATCCTGTGCCTTGTAATCAGAATTTCGTCTTCTTCGGTGACTCTTATATTCTTGAATGGGTGGGAAAAATAGCTTAAGTGTGAAGTTCCTTTGCCAACTTCTGTGCACTCTTCAGAACATTTTGAAATCCCTCATCTGACTGGTAAGACTGTAGGTATGACTTTGTTTTGTCCCGTTGTTCCATTGCTTCAGATATATCAAGGTCAAAACCTTGGAGTCTCTTGCTTACAACATTTACTTCAAACAGTATGTCATGCCACAACACTAAGCCACACAGAAATTTGAAGTTATTTATGTTTCTGGTGATTCCATTTCCCTCTGCCACTGTTCTCCCATGAACAGTTCCTGTCATAGCATTATCTTCCATAATGGCAACTATGGCATCATCTATCTTCCCAATTTGGTGTTTGATAGGCTTTATCACCTCCACTTGACTTTCCCATCATGTGGCACTTAGTGGTTTCAGTGTCAGAGAGGATATTTCCAGATGTTGCTTCAAAATTTGCCATCGATGAGTTGATGCAGAGAAAAATATGTAGATGCTTTGAATTACATTAAAAAATTCAGCAGCCTCACTAGAAGCTGATCCTGCATCACTGACCACCAAGTTCAATGAATGAGAACTGCATGGGGCAAAAAAAGCTCACGGGTTTAACTCTCAGATCCATGTCTGCACTCCTCTGTTTTTTCCTCTCATGTTGGCACCATTATCGTAGCCCTCACCTCTCATGTCAGCTATCGCAATTCCTGTATCTTCCAGCTTTTTAAGAAGCACATTTATCATACGAGCTCCTGTAGTATCATCAATGTCAATAAATTCTAGAAAATGCTCTCTGACAGTCACCATTGCAGGGATACTTTTGCTAGGTTCTGCTGCTGTTACAAAATGCACCATTAAAGTCATTTGTTCCATATGACTGATTTCAGGTATGCAGTCCAGAATAACAGAGGAAAAAATTCTGGCTTCAGATCTGCCACAATCTTCTGTTTGACTTTTGTTGTCAGTAACTGTATGATCTCATTTTGAATTGTTTTTCCAAGGTAGTGGTGTGTACATTTCTTGGGTGCTGACTCTTCGTAGATGCTCCTGGAGTACAGCATCAAACTCAGCCATCAGCTCCACAATTTTAAGGAAGTTTCCATTGTTTGGCATATACAACTGATTTGAAGTGACACTCAGTGCTATGTTTTGGGTAGCAAGCATTCTCACAATGGCAATGAGCCTTTTAAGAACATTTTGCCAGTAAAGAGACTCTGATGCAATCTTCTCTTGATGCTGATCATCTATGGTGGCCTTTAACCTTAGTCTCATCTCAAGCTCTTTTCACCTATGGAATGCTCTCTGGCGATTTGCTGCCTTCTCATGGATTTCACGCCAGTAACGTGTTGGATGGAAACTTCTATTTTCATTGTCTTTGGGGAACATAAAGTTTTTCACTTGCTGTGGCCCATGCAGTACAAGGAAGTCCCTCAGGCTACTGCTCAAGTGGGTCCACAGTCCTGGATCATATAGACTTAAGGAACTAAACTCCACAGCAGCTATTTCTTGTGCCTCCACTGCGCTCTTCTTTGATCTACACTTTTCTTCAGGAATGTGCACGGTTACATCCATTTGAGATGGAGATATGAATGCTGCAGTAGCTGCCAGATCACCTGCACTCTGACTGACTAGAAGATCAGGCATCTCCTCACCACTCACATACTCACTGGGGCCGGAAGGCTCACTGTGAACATTTGTGTCTATATATCTCAGGAGAGCTCCTTCCTACTTAGATAGAAAAGCTTCTTTTGATTTCTTTCTTTTTCTGAATGCTGCCCCAGAGGGGCTTTTTCTTCTTTCACTCATGACTGCTGTTCTGTGCCAGTTATAATGGCTCTTGACACCCAGTTGAAGGGGACAAATAAGCAGTCTGGTAGCAGGGCCTGAGTGAAGGAAGATATCAGTGTCTTATGGGCTAACTGGCTCCTACTACTTCAGCTGACTGCCTGTTCCCCCTCAAGTCGGTTCAGGGAAGCTGGAGGAAATAGGAAGCTCCCTGAGAAGATGGTGTTAATCAGTCCAGGCTCCTGGGGTGCTAGAGGGGTACATAAGAGGCTCCTCCTCCTCCTCTCTCTCCTTGCGGCTCCTGCTGCTTTCTGTTATTGTCTCTCACCTTTTCTCCTGCCTGCCTGTTATGTCTCTTGTGCCTTCCTTCCTCCACCACAGCACTCCACCATCTCTGTGCATCTAGAGCAGAGAGAAGACATAGGCACCAGCAGCAGACACAATTTTTTACACTCTGGGTCCTAGTGGAACACCCCTCCCCGCCAGTCTGGCACCTGAGGCGGCTGCCCTGGCTGAGACCTAGGGATGATAGTGGACAACATAATAGACCAGGGATCTGCAAACTTTCAGAAGCAGTGTGTGAAGTCTTCATTTATTCACTCTAATTTAAGGTTTTGCATGCCGGCCTTTTTAGAAGGTCTCTTTCTATAAGTCTATATATATAACTAAACTATTGTTGTATGTAAAGTAAATAAGGTTTTAAAAATGTTTAAAAAGGTTCATTTAAAATTAAATTAAAATGCAGAGCCCCCTGGACCAGTGACCAGGACCTGGGCAGCTTGATTGCCACGGAAAATCAGCTCATGTGCCGCCTTCGGCACCTGTGCCATAGGTTGCCTATCCCTGTAATAGACATTCATTTGTAAAGCATTATGTCCACACAAAAAAAACAATATAATTTTGAACTGCATATATGGAGGTATCATAGACATGTAGGGCTGGACGGGACCTCAAGAAGTCATCAAGTCCAGTCCTCTCACTGTTACAGAACAGGATAGTAATACATTGATTCTATACTGCTCTGATGCATTCACACCTGGAACATCACACTCAGCTCTGGGCACCATATTACGGGGAACATATTGGCAAACTGAAGGAAGTTCAAAGAAGAGCAACAAAAATGATCAGGAAACTGCAGGGTTTGAATTATAAGGAAAGATTCAAAATGCTAAAATTGGCTAAGGGATGACTAAGAAAGAAATGTACTAACAATCTCCAAATATTTGGAGGGTGTTAATACTAGGGAGGGGAAGGAATTATTTAATGTGATTCAGGGTAGGTGTGTAAGGGACCAGGGCATAGGCAGTCTTGCCTATTGGTCACAGCTCAGCTGGTGTCCACAAGTCAACAACATCCACAAAGCAGGAGTCAGCAAGCAAGAATCAGCGTAATCATTAGAGCCAGGATCAATAGGCAAGAGTCAGGCTGGGGTCAGAGATCAGAGGTACTGACCAGGTTGGAATCTCCATGCAAGAGTCAGGCAAGGATCAGAGACTGGGGAACAGTAAAAGGTTTGGAGTCACAGCAAGCCACAAGTCTGCATGGCTGCCTAAATAACCCTGGAGACTGTCCCAGCAAGTTGAGTAGTGAGTATGCACCAATCAGAAGGCCACTGGGTGCTGTCCCTCTGGTCCCTTTGGGCAGTACTGCCTGCAGCACCTAATCTACATAATGCTCCTTGGATATGGTTCTACATGATCCTCCCACGGTGATGTGGCAACAGCAGCTGGCTTAGGCTTTACAACCCTGAGTTTTAATCCCATAGCCCCTCTTGGGGTGCAATGAGACAAAATTGAGGGAGAATTTAGCCTGAATATCAGGATAAATTTCCTGCCATTGAGATGTATAGTATCCTTATGCTGCCTATCTCAGGGTTTTGTTGCCTGGCACCTATCACTAAAGGATTTGAGTCGCCGAGGAACAATCTCCCCAGGAAAGACCAATCACTTCAGACTTTAATAATTAGATAAGATGAAACTCTAGAAGAAAGTACTGTATGGAACAATCCTGCCCTGGAAGAGGGGGACTAGAAGATGACCAAAATAGCACTTTTCTAGGAGTTTGTGATATATCTATTTGTCCTTTGAAAACTAAGTTCTATGTGATTAATAGTGCTTGTCATTTCTCCACCATCCTTTTTCTTCCAGTTGTTCTGCTGCTTTAAACTAAACTAGGATCAGCTGGGCTAGGGAGGAGGTAAACCCTGTTATATCTCCCTTGGGAATAATTGATTGATCAAAGGGCAGAAGCACTATGTGTGTTTGCAATGCTAGACACATATGACTTCAACCATTTACTTAGAGTTCTGGTGTCAGTAACCAAGTGTACTGAGGTTTTCATATTATCCATTTTTATTTTAGCTTCTTTCTACCCCAAAGAGGCTGTATATTGGTTTTCTTTATTTGATCTGCTGCAGTGCTCATGGTCGTTCAACATGAGAACAGAATGGGTTTCGTGCAGATAAATATATTCCAAAAATATTTAGCATGAGCTGTATACAGGAGCACATTTTCAGCATGGGTGCAACATTCATAGGAATTTTGAGGGGGACAAAATGCCAGGACAATGAGCAGAATGTTTCCCCCTTGGGTTTGTGGATACTTGCCTTGCAGCTTTTTGATGGAAAGAGAAGCGAGAGAGAGATGGAAGCAAGCCCGCTGCATTGGTTTGTTGCATCTCCTATATTTTTGAACACTCTTATCTCACTCTTTGCCTGATGACCCATTTTACTTTAGCTGCTTGATACATGCTTACTACTGTGTGAAAAAATAGCATAAGGCCCCAAGATGTTAATTGCATCTGTCTGGTGAACACTGAAAATACACCTGAGAAAATATATGGTTGGGCTTGTTTTTGTTTGGGGGGGAGGGGGTTGAAGAAAATCCCATTTAACTCAACATTGTGGTCAAAGGGCCAAATCCTGAGCTAATATTAGCAGTATCCAGCATGGGTACCACTTGTGGCCCTCAAAGACCTCTGTTAAGAAGCAAATATATATTTGATTACAAATAGAAAATATGCTCCCTGAGCTGCATCTTGTGGTTTTTAAATGGAAGCAAATCAACTCTGTCAGTAGGGGGAACCACCTCCAGAGCTGCTCTAATGTGAGCCACTGGTCAGAACCAGAGGTCTCTGCCTGCCTCTCCCTTGCTGGCTGCCTGCTGCATCACAGGAGAGGGAGAAGAATAGCTATAGTTGCTCCATGGCCATGCTGTTAAGTCCCAGGGAGAGTAGGACAAAAGCTCAACTGGCTTTGCTTGAGCCTAAGGGGCTAGTACCTAGCAAAGGAAAATCTCTTACAACAGTTACCCAGGACAATTGAGGTGCAGGGAAGAAGAGAAGCTACAATCAGTTCTAACTGCCTGGTTTTTTGCCCCATGTGAGAGCAGGTCAATAGACAATCCTCACCAACACATGCTGGCATGGGGACAAAAACCACCAGCCAGGATTAACAAGGCATAGCCAGCACTTTGCTCCAATTTGCAATAATGGGAGGCAGCTGTGTACTTTAGTACCCATCAGGGAGAGCAAGTGGGTTCTGTTATTCTAATAAAGTGTCTTCTCAGCAGAGGCCAGCTTCCTTCCTCAGGGTTGTGCAACTTTTGGGTTGGGTATACCTCTGACTGACAATTGGAAAGGGTTGTCTAGGACCCAATTTTTGCTCTTCTGGTATTATCTACAGTTGGATTAGATCAAAGGAATTTATTTTAAACAGTAGGAGCTAGATTCTCCTGTGTTATTGCTCCTTTGTACTGCCTTGCTGTAGCAAAGAGGCTATGCAGTCAGCTTAACTGGCTACCTGGAGATTGCCCTAGCCCAGGGGAAGTCCTGGGTAGTATAAACCTGATGTAGGTTCCCCTATTGTAGGTGCTTTTGCTGAAGTGGAGGGGTATGTTTGCAATGCTTCTGTGCCCTGGCTAGCCTCAGTATCATGGAGCTGACACGATGAGTGGAAGGAGTATGGGGGAACAGAATTGGGAAGACCAGTTGCACCGATGTAGCTGAAATGCCAGTACTTGGGGTCTATGCTAGCACTTGGAATCCTATAATCATAGACTATCAGGGTTGGAAGGGACCTCAGGAGGTCATTTAGTTCAACCCCCTTCTCAAAGCAGGACCAATCCCCACTTCAACATCCACAAGCAAGATGCAATAGTGGTGAGCCTGCTTGGAGTAAGTGCAATAGCAGCAGTGCTTATGCACCACTGCAGATGCTCTTGTGTGGACACAAGGTGTGTTGGGGCGTGGCAGGTGTTAGCAATATTTGTGGTGCTGTGCAAGAGCTGCCATTGTAGCTGCAGCCCTGCAGTAGTCATTGCAAACCTCTAGCAGCTCTCAGCTGCCCAGCTGGGAGAACAGCTCACGATAGCTTATAGGCAGCAAAGCTTCCTCCCCTTTTGCCATCTGTTCTTAGCAGACATGCCAAACCCATGGAAAAAATGCAACAATTGGGCTTGTTTTTGGCTTAATTGGCTTGTGAGTTGCTTGTATCTTGTTGCTGCATATTTTTTTGATGGGCTCCCCCAAGGGATGGGGTGAGTCAGGGTACACAGCAGGCCCACCACAGCCCCAGATTGCACGCTGGGGGGGTTTAGTCAAATAGTGTTGGGGTTCTTAGGGACTGGTTTGTTTTGGCCTTGTTTTGAAATGCGGTTAGCTTGACTCTTTTGGTTTATTGTGAAAGTCAGGGTGCTTATTTACCATGTGAAAATTGGCAACTGTGGTTCTTAGCTCCTTCCAGGGAGGCAGACTGTGGAATGGTTTTAGGGAAATGGTGGATGCCTCATTGATTGGTTGGGACAAAATTAGACAGGTTTGGGTACTAATAAATGTAGTGTGAGGAGCAGCCCTGCTCTGGCTGGGAAAGGGACTAGATAATCCAATAGGTCTCATCCACCTCTTTCATCTAGGATTATAAATCTGGGGTTGGGAATCAGAAGAAACCTACAATAATTAGTATTTAAGCAAATTTTCATTCCGGAAAGTTAACATTCTCCTTATGTTTGTTCAGCTAATACTGGAGTGTGTTCCAAATGGTTTTATCAATTCCCATGTTAAGCTCCCCTGCTCAACATGCCATCAGATTCTCTGTGAGATGGTTGCTGCCACCAGCAATTTGCTTATAATTGGTGATACAATTAGAACCCTATTCTCCAATACATTTCCTAGTTTGGTCTTAGGGAAAGAGTCTTCTCATCCTGTGAAATTTCACAACTGATGGGGTGGATTTAAAGATTTCTCTTAGTTTTGATTGTGTAAGGGTGGCCTGCCCCTTTAAGAGCCCCAGGGCTAGCCAGCCCTGCCTGTGCCATAATTAGCTGCCTCCAAGGGGGCTGGACTCATTGGGGTCAGGTGACAGTCTGAAACACCTGGGCTTCATCAAAGTACTGAAAAAACCGAGTTTGGACAGAAGTTGGGCTCCTATAGATGGTCTGGGAAGGCTCCAGGGAAGCAGCCTGAAAGTCAGCACTGGATCTCAGAGCTTGGAAGGTAGCTGAGAGAACTTGAAATTATGTGAGAGAACTTGAGAAAAGGTGCTTGGGAATCAGAGCTCTATCCTGGAGCCAGAGGTACTTAAAACTAACCCAGAACGGACTGGCAATGAACTTCCAGGGTGGACTGAAGAGGAACCTAAGTAGGGTGGAAGGACCCTTTTGTCTGAGCTCTTGTTACCCTGGGAAGGTGATTAGACTCTGAGAGTAGCCCACCTGTATGGCTGAACCATGTGAGGGATGGGGGGAGAGAGAGAGAGAGAACCCTGGTGTGGGGCCATTGTTGGTGAGTGCCTGTAGTGGTGTGCTTGGCCAGTAGGGGTATTAGTGGCAGGTATGGCTGTGATCCCCAAATTTTTTACCTGCTGCCCTTTCTGGGGCCAAGAGTGGGGGGGATGCAGAGAGGGGTAAGAGGGCTGGGGCCACTGTTGAGGGTAGCTGCCTGGCCTTGGCAGGCATGGGGCCAGGAGCAGCAGTGGGTGGCACTCACTCTCACCTGCCTCCTGTTGGGGCTGGCCTGGGCCTCATTTGTGCTCCCCTGAACATTCCTCTGTCCTTGCCTCAGTTTGGGGATCTCTGCCCTCTGGCATTGCTGTATTAGGAAACAAACTACACTTAGCAACAGGTAAAGTGACAACACCCTATTCACCAGAACCTTAAAAGCATGGAAATGAGATTTTAAGAAGACTTGTGCATTCCTTGTCACCTTCCAACTCCTCCAGTGCTGTTAACGCATTTCATAAGGCTTTCCCTTCCATTTGCACCAGCTAACCAAAAGCACTGGTGTAGTCAAGGGTAAAGAAATTTACACTTTTCACTGGGGAATATAGTCATTTGACTTTTTTTAATCCACTGCCCAAAAACAATACATACCCCAGCTTCATCAAACTTGCATCTAACACAAAACATTAACAGTGACCTGGTGTTTAATATTAACAGACCAGCACATCTGACTGTGACATTTGGGAAGTTCTTCTACTTTAATGCTGCTGAGGTCACTGTTACGGTTATGCCTAGGAATGCTACCGCTGCCCAGTAATAAGCCTCTAGCCCAACATGGCCAGTGAGTGTGCTGTCAACAAATGCACTCTACATGCTTTAAGTCTGTTCTTATTTGTGAGTAGATAAAGCTGATTAAACAAATGAGATTTATTCAAATCTATTGTTCACTTGGGCCCCAATTCAGCCAAGCACCTAAGCATGTGCCTGGCTCCATGGATGTTTAGGGAATAGTCATGTTCCTGAGCTTAAAGTGACACATATGTTGAAGTGTTCTACTGAAGCAGGACCTTGTCTGGGCAGAGAGAGGGAAATAAAATGTAGAAGCTGGCAAATTGTATGCTTAGCTAGTCTATGCAACCTTGTGCTCCTATTATTTGCATCGTCCCTCTTCACATCTTGTCCTTATTTAGGCCTGCACTCTGCCCACATTTATGTAGGTGCTTATCTGTAAGTATCTCAATAGTCCTGTTAACTTTAATGGCACTGCTCAGAGTATTTAGCAGTGTAGTGTCCTGCTGCTGGAGCCTTTTCCCCTCTGCAGGAAAAGACTCTCCCAGCAGGGAAAAGCTCTGGCAGGGCTTAGGGAGAAGGGAAAGGCTTGGGTAGCTCCCTGGTGCTGGAGATCTTCCCCAGAGCAGGGAAAGGCTGAAGCCTTTCCTTACTGCCTCTCCTCTGCCAGAGCCTGTCTGACACACATCTGTACACCCTGCAGTGTGGATGCAGAGGGCTTTTCGCAGTGGAGCATGATAGCTACACATACACTACCTGCTGCTGCCAGTGGTGTGTTGTGGAGATGTAGCCTCAGCCTCTCTAAAGGCTTGCTTACTTTGTGATGGCCTCTAGTGCAATGTAGTAATAACACAATTTCCATAAGAGTAACAAATAGCAAAGGCAACATGTTGCCCATCTCCATAACCAACTATTACTGTGAAGCTATAACAAACACACTTCATTAAGTTGACATGTCTCTACATTATAAATTAAAATAAACACTCTTTTGTGTAACATTCTGCACCAGATCTCTGTACGCCCCTGGCCTGATTCCCCACTGCCTTGCGCTGTGTGTGGAGGTGTGTTGTAAGTGTGGCAATGTCTGCAGTAGTGCCAAAACTCTCACGTGAGACCTAATTGCCTAAGGGCTGCATTATGATTCTCGTTCATACTGAGCAACACTTTACTCTTTGAGTCATCCAGTATGGCCAGCCCCAAGCAAGCAAAAGTCATGAGTCAGGCTGCAAAAGTCATGATTTAATAAAACCTGCTGGCTTCGTTTGATTTTTCTTCTGGGTTCTGAGCCTTTAGGATATATTGAGGTCACACTTTCATGCTCTGCTCCTCAATCATCAAGGCTAAATGCATACTTTTTGAAAATGAAAGTGCGCACAGACTGGCTAACCTAGTAAGGAGGGCTCTAAACTAGGTTCGATGGGGACAGGTGAGCAAACCCCACAGGTAAGTGGGGAACAAGACCTGGGAGATGGGTTGAAAACAGGAGGGAGCACGGGCTATAATGGCAGAGAGAAAGGAGGGTCAGGGCAAAGCTGGGAGGCAAGATCAAACCAGTATCTTAGATGCCTATATACAAATGCAAGAAGTATGGGTAATAAGCAGGAAGAACTGGAAGTGCTAATAAATAAATACAACTATGACATTGTTGGCATTACTGAAACTTGGTGGGATAATACACACGACTGGAATGTTGGTGTGGATGGGTATAGTTTGCTCAGGAAGGATAGACAGGGGAAAAAAGGAGGAGGTATTGCCTTATATATTCAAAATGTACACACTTGGACTGAGGTGGAGATGGACATAGGAGATGGAAGTGTTGAGAGTCTCTGGGTTAGGCTAAAAGGGGTAAAAAACACGGGTGATGTTGTGCTGGTAGTCTACTACAGGCCACCTAATCAGGTGGAAGAGGTGGATGAGGCTTTTTTCAAACAACTAACAAAATCATCCAAAGCCCAAGATTTGGTGGTGATGTGGGACTTCAACTATCCAGATATATGTTGGGAAAATAACACCGCGGGGCACAGACTATCCAGTAAGTTCCTGGACTGCATTGCAGACAACTTTTTATTTCAGAAAGTTGAAAAAGCTACTAGGGGGGAAACTGTTCTAGACTTGATTTTAACAAATAGGGAGGAACTCATTGAGAATTTGAAAGTAGAAGGAAGCTTGAGTGAAAGTGATCATGAAATCATAGAGTTTGCAATTCTAAGGAAGGGTAGGAGGGAGTACAGCAAAATAGAGACAATGGATTTCAGGAAGGCGGATTTTGGTAAGCTCAGAGAGCTGATAGGTAAGGTCCCATGGGAATCAAGACTGAGGGGAAAAACAACTGAGGAGAGTTGGCAGTTTTTCAAAGGGACACTATTAAGGGCCCAAAAGCAAGTTATTCCGATGGTTAGGAAAGATAGAAAATGTGGCAAAAGACCACCTTGGCTTAACCACGAGATCTTGCGTGACCTACAAAATAAAAAGGCGTCATATAAAAAATGGAAACTAGGTCAGATTACAAAGGACAAATATAGGCAACTAACACAGGAATGCAGAGGCAAGATTAGAAAGGCAAAGGCACAAAATGAGCTCAAACTAGCTATGGGAATAAAGGGAAACAAGAAGACTTTTTATCAATACATTAGAAGCAAGAGGAAGACCAAGGACAGAGTAGGCCCACTGCTCAGTGAGGAGGGGGAAACAGTAACGGGAGACTTGGAAATGGCAGAGATGCTTAATGACTTCTTTGTTTCGGTCTTCACTAAGAAGTCTGAAGGAATGTCTAGTATAGCGAATGCTTACGGGAAGAAGGTAGGTTTAGAAGATAAAATAAAAAAAGAGCAAGTAAAAAATCACTTAGAAGAGTTAGATGCCTGCAAGTCACCAGGGCCTGATGAAATGCATCCTAGAATACTCAAGGAGTTAATAGAGGAGGTATCTAAGCCTCTAGCTATTATCTTTGGGAAATCATGGGAGACGGGGGAGATTCCAGAAGACTGGAAGGGGGCAAATATAGTGCCCATCTATAAAAAGGGAAATAAAAACAACCCAGGAAACTACAGACCAGTTAGTTTAACTTCTGTGCCAGGGAAGATAATGGAGCAGGTAATTAAAGAAATCATCTGCAAACACTTGGAAGGTGGTAAGGTGATAGGGAATAGCCAGCATGGATTTGTAAAGAACAAATCGTGTCAAACTAATTTGATAACATTCTTTGATAGGATAACAAGCCTTGTGGATAAGGGAGAAGCGGTGGATGTGATATACCTCGACTTTAGTAAGGCATTTGATACTGTCTCGCATGATATTCTTATAGATAAACTAGGAAAGTACAATTTAGATGGGGCTACTATAAGGTGGGTGCATAACTGGCTGGATAACCGTACTCAGAGAGTATTGTTAATGGCTCTCAATCCTGCTGGAAAGGTATAACAAGTGGGGTTCCGCAGGGGTCTGTTTTGGGACCGGTTCTGTTCAATATCTTCATCAACGATTTAGATGTTGGCATAGAAAGTACGCTTATTAAGTTTGCAGACGATACCAAACTGGGAGGGATTGCAACTGCTTTGGAGGACAGGGTCAAAATTCAAAATGATCTGGACAAATTGGAGAAATGGTCTGAGGTAAACAGGATGAAGTTCAATAAAGATAAATGCAAAGTGCTCCACTTAGGAAGGAACAATCAGTTTCACACATACAGAATGGGAAGAGACTGTCTAGGAAGGAGTATGGCAGAAAGAGATCTAGGGGTCATAGTAGACCATAAACTTAATATGAGTCAACAGTGTGATACTGTTGCAAAAAAAGCAAACGTGATTCTGGGATGCATTAACAGGTGTGTTGTAAACAAGACACGAGAAGTCATTCTTCCGCTTTACTCTGCGCTGGTTAGGCCTCAACTGAAGTATTGTGTCCAGTTCTGGGCACCACATTTCAAGAAAGATGTGGAGAAATTGGAGAGGGTCCAGAGAAGAGCAACAAGAGTGATTAAAGGTCTTGAGAACATGACCTATGAAGGAAGGCTGAAGGAATTGGGTTTGTTCAGTTTGGAAAAGAGAAGACTGAGGGGGGACATGATAGCAGTTTTCAGGTATCTAAGAGGGTGTCATCAGGAGGAGGGAGAAAACTTGTTCACTTTAGCCTCCAATGATAGAAC
This sequence comes from Gopherus evgoodei, assembly GCF_007399415.2. Lineage (NCBI taxonomy): Eukaryota > Metazoa > Chordata > Testudines > Testudinidae > Gopherus > Gopherus evgoodei. The sequence goes on along the minus strand of NC_044322.1, from coordinate 259,220,391 downwards.
AAGAAGCAATGGGCTTAAACTGCAGCAAGGGAGATTTAGGTTGGACATTAGGAAAAAGTTCCTAACTGTCAGGGTAGTTAAACACTGGAATAGATTGCCTAGGGAAGTTGTGGAATCTCCATCTCTGGAGATATTTAAGAGTAGGTTAGATAAATGTCTATCAGGAATGGTCTAGACAGTATTTGGTCCTGCCATGAGGGCAGGGGACTGGACTCGATGACCTCTCGAGGTCCCTTCCAGTCCTAGAGTCTATGAGTCTATGAGTCTATGAGTCTATACTGCTGGAGTATGCAGAAGTCTTCTGGGAGCACATCAACTCATCCAGATATTTGCCTAGTTTTACAACAAGCTACATAACAAACACTAGCACAGACAGTACAAACTAAATTCCATACACATGTAACCCTTCTGCCCCTCTGAGTTGGCAGCAACAAGGGCCGGGTTCAGTATCCAGGGGTTCTGTTTCAATAACCCAATGCCAAACCAGCTTGAGCCCCCACCCAGTGACCTGGGAAAATCTTACACACACCCCTAGGCGCCTCAAAGAGGCAATGCTTCCCCTCTCGTAAACACAGAGTCTCGGTGTAGCAGAAAAGGTTTAATATATGAGATAAACAACAAACACTAAATTGGGAAAACACCTCAACTAGAGTTCATAGACCAAACTGTGAGCAAAGACCCACACCAGGAAATTGGGCTGTGTCCTCTTTCCTGGGCTCTTGAGTCCAGCAACCCCCAAATCACCCACAGTCGCAAAAGTCCCACAATCCAAAAATCTCTGTCCTGGGTCAGTGCAGCCCCAAAGTTCGAGAGTCTATCTGCAGAGGTCCCTCCCCCCAGCCTGGGTAGAAAGGGGCACCTTATGTGGTCCAGGGCCAACTGCCCTGCCTCTCTGTGGGTTCTGCTCCCGCCTTCTCCACGAACTGCTCCGCTTCACCAGCCGCTCCACTCTGCTCCTCCAGCCGTCCTCACAAACTGCTCCGCTCCACCAGCTGCTCTGCTCCACCAGTTGTCCCGTGAGCTGCTCCAGTTGTCCCTGCAAACTGCTCGGCTCCGCTCGCTTTGTGGGCCGCTCCACCCGTCCCACAGCTACTCCGCTCTGCCAGCCGCTCTGCTCCACCAGCTGTCCTGTGATCCGCTCCAGCCATCCCCACAAACTGCTCCACTCTGCCAACTGCTCTGTTCCACAGTATAGCTTCAGGCTCCCCCACTAGTTAGCACAGTACTCAGTGCTCTCAGCTCAGTAATTTCAGCTCTTTAGTGATTTCAGCTCTTAGTAGGGGAGCCCCAGTGCTAGTGCACCATTAGCCAAAAGTGAGTTCAGCTCAGTAACCTGTATCTGGATTCTTAAGGGAATAAAAAATCAACTCTGACATTCCACAGTGGAGTGGGGGGCGGGGGGAACTGGTGCTTCTGGCTCCACAAGGAGACTGCACCACCAGACACAGATACCTGTCCCTAGCCTCTCTCAATTCACTGGGTTTTGGAAACTATGTCCCTTGTCTAGCAAGTACCACCCAACTGAGATTGAGTCATTTGTCACAAAGCAGTCCCACAGCTCGGCAGCCTGGGATGGGGTAGGCGTGCCTATGCAAATACTCTCTCTGAAATTCTTTCCATCAGATGTCAGGGTAGAGCTTATCCTGACTCTGCTTACACACACAATGACTTGTTTATACTGCTCTATATACTATACACTGAAATGTAGGCATACTATTTATATTCTAATTGATGTATTTTATTATATGGTAGAAATTAAAGCGTAAGCAATTTTTCAGTAACTGTGCTGTGACACTTTTTGTAAGCAAGTAGTTTTTAAGTGACGTGAAACTTGGGCATGCACAAGACAAATCATGAGGCTCCTCAAAGGGATACAGTAGTCAGGAAAGGTTGGACCTTATTTTGGGGGAGGCTGAGTGGCTCTTAAGTGCATCATAGGCCTCATGCTGGCCTTCTGCACAGAGGATATGATACTGTACTAGGAAGAGCTGCACACGCTGGTCAAGACAGGGAAAGGGAACAAGGAAGACTAAAAACACAAAAAATAACAAAATGAATGTCTTGGAAAAATACAAGAAACTAATTGTGCATACAGGGCAAAATAATCAGGAACATATAGTCCATGGGTGGGGGTGAGGGTGAGTGGAAAGCCTTGGGAATAGAAAGAGACCCAGGAATTTCAGCTGGTAGAAACAGGGGAAGATCATCATACAAAAAATAGTTTCACATAGTTTGAAATAGATCCATTTTCTTATTTTTGTGAGATTTTTCCATGACATTTTAAGTGAATTTTTTAATTGAAATTGTTTTTGAAATTGTTACTGAATTGAAAAATGTGGGCTTTTTAATGAAAAGTGTGGGATTTTAATAAAAAATGGAAAAATTTGAAAATGTTCTGTGAAAAGTTTAGCTTTTGAAAAAATGTCATTTAAAAAAAAAATAGCGGTGAATTTTTTTGCCAAGCTCTACTGTGGATGGATACTAAGGGAGACCAAAGCGTCACATCCTGGAGCCATAGGTGATTATGATATATCTATTGCCTGACTTCACAGGATTATTGCATTCAGTTCTGGGCATTACAATACCAGAAAGATACTGAGCAACTTTGGAAAATCAAAGAACAACAAAAATTATTTGGAAATGGGGAAGATTAACTTTTTAAATATTTCCTCATAAATTAAATATATAGGGCCAGATTTTGCTACCCTTATTGACATTGAATATCTACTCTCCAAGTAGTGCCAATGAAATCAGTTCTCTCCAGTTGACTATATATAAGAAAGGTACTATTTGGCATAAGGGTATCTAAATATGGCAAAGAAGCAACAGAGGGGGAGGACATAATAGTCTACAAATCTCTGAAGGGTGTAAACACCAAGGAGGGAAAGTAGGAGTAATGGGACACAATTAAGAAAGAGAAAAATATCAGGCAGAATTTCTGACTGGTTATAGAACAGACTCCCAAAATAAATGGTGGAAGCCCTGTTGCTTGGAACCCTTGAAACTTGGTTGGAGAAACTACTAGAAATTGTATTGTAGAAGACAACCCTAACTTGGTAGGCAGATGGACCGGATAGCCTAATAGGTGTGTGCATCTTAAACTTCTCTGGTTACTGTAGAGTTGACTGAATATAGAAAAGAAGTCTATAAATTTTTTTTTGGAATTTAATAAGCATACTTTATTTTGATTATGTTCATGTCCCTTTTATGTTGGCTCAAGCATTACTGGCACAAGATGCATGCAGAAAGCTAATTTGTAACTGGAATGGTTGAATATTAGACTAAAGTAAATTTCACGTATATTCAAATGTAAAATTTGGTATTTGCTATATGCACTATGTTGGTTACATGAGTTACATGGCATTGTTTCCGTACCCTGGATGGAGGACTTATATAACCAGCCAACAGACTGTCAGTTGCAAATATTGCAATCAGACATATACCATATATACTCATTCATTAGCCCATTTGTTTATAAGCCAACTCCCCAAGATGGATAGGTAAAAATAGCAAAAACTGTATGACCCTTTCATAAGCTGACCCTATGTTTCAGGGATTGGCAAACTTTGGCTCCTGGACCGTTAGGGTAAGCTGCTGGCGGATCAGGATGTTTTATTTACCTGGAACATCCACAGGCATGGAGCCCCTCAGCTCTCTGTGGCCACAGTTTGCTGTTCCCAGACAATGGCAAATGGGAAGTGGCGGCCGCTTCCCGCAGCTCCCATTGGCTGGGAATGGCAAACTGCGGCCACAGGGAGCTGAGGGGCTCCATGCCTGCAGATGCTCCAGGTAAACAAAATGACAATTTATTAGATATTCAATTCAATGATTCCATAGAGTTCAAAATCATCAAATTTTGGTGTAGGCCCATTTATAAGCTGACCCCTGCTCTTTGATGCGTCACTTTTTTACCAAAAATATTTGGCTTATGAATGAGTATATACGGTAATTAAAAATGCATTTGCTAGTTAGCTACTTAAACTATGAGTTAGTTATATAAGTTACAAAAATTCATTACATAAGTTGCACCATGAATTGCAAATTGTATATTCAGTTGTAACATTTACAGTTTGAGATTTGCTAAGCCAAGAGTTATTCACTGAAGATGTTTAGGAATAATTTTGAATAAATTTGAGAATTTTGCAGTCTTTTAGCAGACAGTTAATGAAAAGGAAAAAAAAGGCAAAACTTGTCAAATAAGTTGTGTTTTGAATTATTCACTCAACTCTAGATTACTGACCTAAGATTGATTCAAATTGTTGAGCTAAATTAGAGACTATGTAGCTCATTGCCAATCTCTCTCTGTGTGTGTGTGTGTGTGTGTGTGTGTGTGTGTGTGTGTGTGTGTGTAAATAGCAATATTGGACTTTTTCCAACCTTGGAGGCAACAATACCCTCCAGGTGCTTTTCTCCATAAACCATTTTTCTAACACTTCAGTTTTCAAATCACTCTGAGGATGGATCATTCTGGAAGGGCAATAACCCCTTCATTAGGAAACGGGGGTGGAGGGGAGGAAACAGAATTGGAGTTGGCAAGTTTTGTCAGTGAACCTTTGACTTTTTATGCAGGGTTCAAATCCAGCCTAATGTGTCAGTAAATTGGGTGGTCCTAAACTCACCTCCCAGTGGGAAGCGTTCACCATGGCTTAGTTAAAGCAGCAAAGCCTCCCTAGCATAGAGGCAGTTATACTGGTATAAAAATGCTTATCCTGGTATTGCTTACTCCAGTTCAGGAGCCAAAAATAAGGTATAGTGGTATAAAGCACTTTATATCAATATAGTTGTATCCATACTAAGCTGTGTCAGAAAATCTTGCACTCCTTACCATCATAGTTACCCTGGTAACACTTTTTAATCTGTAGATCAGCCCTAAGTATCTCTTGCAGGTTTTTTTTTTGTCAATTTTAATGAAATCTTTGATTAAGAGTGTCATAAACAGATAGTTAAGAGTTAATAGAACAGAAGTACTTCATATTTCTTTTGCCTGTAAGGGGTTAACAAGATCAGTGAGCCTGGCTGTCACCTGACCAGAGGACCAATCAGGGCACAGGATACTTTCAAATCTTGAGGGAGGGAAGTTATTTGTGTGTGCTGTTAGATTTTGGTTGTTGTTCACTCTGGGGGCTCAGAGGGACCAGACGTGCAACCAGGTTTCTCTCCAATCTCTCTGATACAGTCTCTTATATGTCCAGAATAGTAAGTACTAGGTAAATAAAACGAGTTAGGCCTATGTTTGTTTTCGTTATTTGCAAATGTGTATTTGGCTGGAAGGAGTTCAAATTTGTATTTTGCTGAAAGGATTTTAATTTGTACTTGTATACTTAGGCTGGGAGGGTATTCCCAGTGTCTATAGCTGAAAGACCCTGTAACACATTCCATCTTAAATTTGCAAAGATAATTTTTACTTTTTTTTCTTTCTTTAATTAATTAATTAATTAATTAAAATTCTAAGAGATGCTAAAATGAAAGGCATTAAATAGGTGCACAGTGGTGTTACTGAAAAGCACTTTTCACCTTAGCACCTCCCCCCACGTATGCCATGAAAGCAGAGGAATGGATTTCTTTAACTGTTGGGCACATTTTCAAAATAACATGGAAATTATACACACAGTATCCATTAGTGCAATTAATGGGCTGCTCTCTGTATTTTAACTGCAACACTGGGAAATAGATGCCTGACCTGACAAAGAAATGTCCTGTCCATAACTGGAACCATATAAGAACATCCTGTTTTTGCAAATTATATTTGCTTTCCCCTGTAGGTGCCAGGACTGTGCCTGATCTGAATGAGGAATGGAATTTTTCTTGGTAGCTTATAGTCGATGTTGGTCTAGTTTCTGGTGGGTAAAGAAATGGGAATATTCAAAAGGATGTGTTTGTGAGAGAGAGGTGGGGACAGAAAAAATAGGAACAGAGAAGCAGTTGGGTCTAATGATCAAGACACATGAATCCCCTTCTAATATCATAGGCAATCTCGCAGAAATTGGGTGTGTAGATCTGAGCTTCCCCCCAGCCATCTCTAAATTGACTGACTGGCAGTTATTTAGCAGATTATTGCAGAACTTGCTGACTTTGACTGTGTTAATGGGGGTTCACATTTCATGAGTCTCTGCTTCTCCTAAGTACCCTCTGCACCATTCCAGCAATGCAAAGGAGACTTAGAGCAGCCTCAGGTAGACAGCTGAAGATTCCCCCGTGCAAGGAAATCCTCAGCTGCTATAGCTGGCCTTACGCCAGTCACATCTTAGGTATTTTGGGGGCAGGGCTTAAGCAGGCAGTCTTGTGGCAGACCCTTGGCTGGTGGAGCAGTTCTTATGGGTAGGGCTGGCTTTAGGAACTGCGGGGCCTGATTTGAATACCCAGCGGCGGTCCGGGTCTTTGGCAGTACTTTGGTGGCAGGGGGTCCTTCACTTACTCCAGACCCTCCGCCGCCAAAGACCCAGAGTGAGTGAAGGTTCCCCTGCTGTTGAAGTGCAGCCGAGGACCCAGACCGCCACCGGGTATGTAAAAAAAATAAAATAAAATAAAATAAAATCAAAAAATTAAAAAGGTACATAGGGCGTGAGGCCCTCTTAGGCACGAGGCCTGATTCTGGGGAATTGGCCTAAAGCCGGCCCTGCTTATGGGATTGCTCCAGGTGATATATGCTAGAGCAACTCTTTGACTGCCTTTTGCCCCTGGTGGCATAAAGGTTGGATTGTGGGAAGATGGCTTATAGCCACCCTCCTCCCTTCCACGCCTGCTGATTTGACCATAAGCTTAGCCAAGCTGAGACGCTATACCTTTGTTTATAAACCACTGTTCAGTCACTGGAGTTAGAGAACATTGCCTTGTGGCCATTTCATACATTGCATAATAGGGCTGTGAAACAAAGATGGATACTTCTGGCCCTGGCACTAGAAACATACTAGGTCTTTTCTTCAGTCTCTGATATCAATGATTCTATCGTGATAGCTGAACTCTGAACCAGGAGTTCTCTAATTCCTATAGGCAGAATTGCACAATGGAACATTATCTTAATAAAAAAAAATGTTCCTAGAAGACCAACACCAGGACCGGCTCCAGGCACCAGCATTCCAAGCTGGTGCTTGGGATGGCAATCTGCAAGGGGCGGCAGTCCCTGTTGTTTTGCCCCCAAGCAGCAGAGCCGAATTGCCGTCACGGACAGCGGGGGCAGTCTGTGCACCGTTAGGGCGGCAGGCACATTTCCACAGTGGCGGCAATTCGGTGGCAGCTTCTATGTTTAGCTGTCTATGGCGGCTTCAGCTAAACATAGAAGCTGCTGCCGAATTGCCACTGCCGTGGGAACGCGCCTGCCGCCCTAAGGACACAAGGACTGTCCCCGCTGCCCACGGCGGCAATTCGGCGCGCTGCTTGGGGCAGCGAAAACTGTAGCAGGGCTGCCAAGAAGGGGGGGGGGCAAGTGGAGCAATTTGCCCCAGGCCTCGCAGGGGCCCTCACGAGAATATAGTATTCTATAATATTGCAATTTTTTTTATGGAAGGGGCCCCCAAAATTGCTTTGCCCCAGGCCCCCTGAATCCTCTAGGCGGCCCTGAACTGTAGAGCCGGCCCTAACCAACACACGTGAGTTTTAAAACAAAAATGTGATTGTTTCCTCTCTCTCCATTGCTACAGTGAAATAGTCTATTTTCATTGTCAGTGTTCCAGTGCTATTAGAGAACAAGTAATATTCAGTCAATCAAACATTCTAATTGGTTAATTATTGCTGGGTGCTTTATAACCATACCAATGAACTCAGTTCCGGATTAAATTGACCTGCATGTCTTCTATTTCCATTGACATTTCCCCTCCCTCCCATCTTGATTAATTTATTGTAGCTATTGTAAGGAAAATCTCAGCTTCCCTTACTGTTGGCCTTCCCTTCTATCCCTTTTATGGTGTTCTTTTATTTATCTGGCTTTCACCATGATGGATAACAAATTTTGTTTTAAAAAAAAATTAAATTCAATGCAAATACATTAAACAGGAATCACGGTACCATATCCACAATAGAATGAAAGGAGATACAATTCATTACCAGGCAGAGTAAATTCAGAAGCATTTTCCACCCTTCAAGACAGGGCCAGCTCCAGGGTTTTTGCTGCCCCAAGCAGCGGGGTGGGGAGTGCCATGATCCCGATCGGCGGCACTTCGGTGGCAGCTCCACTGCACTGCTTTCTTTTTTGGTGGCACTTTGGCGGCAGGTCCTTCCCTCTGAGAGGGGCCAAGGGACCCACCGCCGAAGAGCCGGACGTGCCACCCCTTCCCCTTGGCTGCTCCAAGCACCTGCTTGCTGTGTTGGTGTCTGGAGCCGGCCCTGCTTCAAGAATAAACACTTCTTAGAGTCCTTTAGTGCAGTCTGATTATGAAACAGCACAATTCCAGTGGCACAGAAGCAACTATGAAGCTCCTCCCAAAAGGTACTTTCATGGGACAGGGGAGGGAGGAAAGGGTGAAATGTGGCATCAAGATGGATTATCTTCGCCTTTGTATTAGAAGATCAGTTGTGAGGCCTGGTTTAATTTCCCAATAGTGTGGTGAGGTCACAGCAGCAAAGCATACAGAGTCTATGTGGACTTGAGCTTTGAATAGCTTCTCTTTGCCACTTCCCTTTCCTGTGTTTCCAAGAAACCCAAGCAGTCCCCTGTGTATTATTATGTTTTTTGCTCCTCCTCCTGAGATCTATTTCTGCTAGCCCTAAGCTTCTGTCTAACCCTTCACCTTCCATATTCTAGTCACTATTGGTGTGAGAGTCTTCTCCTCTGCAGCTCTTGCCATCTGAAACAGCCTGCCTATGCCTCTCTGCCTCATTGACTTTGTCTCATTTCAAAGCTCATCTGAAAACATATGTTTTCCCTTTGCCAGTGCCTCTTAACTCCTTTCCCCATCTGCTATTATTTACCTCTACAAAGCATTTTGGGATAAATTTGTATGGTACACATTATCTAAAGTAAAGTTGTTTCATTGTACCTGCTGTGGATAGCTATTGGTTGTGGTAAAAAAATGCAAAATGATTACATTAGGCATTAACAACATCTTGTTTTAAATGCATAACTCCCGTTGGTGTCTACAGTAACCCCATGAGCCTGTATTTCTCCCATATGTGGTAGAAGATGCACCTATATTCCCATATTTGACATTTGCATTCAGAGACACAAGGCATTAATTCAGACCCAGCCTAGGTAGCAATGCGGGGTTATGTGTTGAAGGGCTGTGCTTTACTGGGATTTTTGGCACAGTATAACTACAGTAGTGCAACCCTCCAGTATAGGCGCCTTGCACTGACTGAACGTGGAGGTTGCTCTGGGCCAATCTCCACCTTCACATCTGGTTGAAAGCTATGGCTACGTGACACTGTAGTGTGTGCTATGAGGGTGTGAACTGCAGTATGCCCCAAAGTACTGAGCTGTAACCACCCTGCGGGGATGCTGCTAGCACAAACTCAAATATAACTGGTTCGAATGAACCTAGAACGCCTCAGGACTACGTTAACACAAACTAGGTACCTGTTAGCTCACACCAGCAGTGTCCATGCAGGGCAGTTGCAGCTCAGCACTTTGGGGTATGCTGCAGATCATGCCCCTGTAGTCTGAACAGTAGAGCCATGTAGACAAGCCCTAAGTCACTCTGATTCAAAGCCTGCTTTCAACCAGTGAAGTGCATCTATTTTGGTCAATTGCTACATCAAGGCAAAAATCCGCCTAGTATACACAAGTCCTGAGAGAGAGTGCCCTGCTCAAAGATTGAGTGGATTCTACAGCGCACTGCCTCTTGTGCAGTCATTTACTACCGTGCATAGTGAGTACACAGTGGGTATAAAATACTGCCACTCTGACTTGGTTTTACCCTTGCTTTGCCCCCTCAGCATGTGTGAATGATTGCGCAATGTGCAAGACAAAGGAGAATGGGGCCTAGTGTAATCTATCTACGCTCTTACATTATGGAATAGTAGAACTGTAGGGCTGGATGAGGCCTCAAGAAGACATCTAGTCCAGCCCACTGCACTGAGGCAGGATTAAGTACACCTAAACCATTCCTGGGAGTATTTTGTGGTTCCTGAGTTTTTCTGCCACCCATGTGGCTATCCTAAGCTGCAGGGCATCTGTGAAGGGGAAAAAAAAACACAGAAAAACAGATCTATGGGCATAAATCATGAAAGTCAGAATAGTTCCTAACTATGTAACAAGACACCAGCCTATGATCGGAATAACTATTTAAATATTTTTGAAGCCCAGTGGAAGATGCTTTGCAGTGGGACTTACTCTGAGGAATCACTGGGAGAAAGTGTTTCTTTTATATTGTTAAAAATCATATACAAATTATGTCATTTCTCCCTCCATTGCTCATTCACTGTTGTCACTACCAACTCACTGCCTCCAGCTGCAGTTTACTAGAATGGATCAGAATCTCTGAGTAGCTCTTAAACCAAGGAAAGATTAAACATCCAGCTATCACAAAAGCTGATACTTAAGCTAGGAAAGGGGCTGAAAAAGAAAAGGATGTTAGGAACTCGTAACCCAGTAGCACTGCTCATACTGCTGTGAAAAAAAGAGACAGGCAGCCACTCTGAAATGAGATTTGACTTCTTGCCAAAGTGCCATAGGGAAAGAAACCAGGACAAGCTGCGTCCACTCCTTTGAACATTACTTAGCCCTTGTTAGTTATGTGATAGCTTTTTAGTGTAACGGTATAGTCGTCTACAATCTGTGAGCTATCTTGTCAGAGCTTTAATTCTCATAGGGTGCTCTAGCTGCCTTTTCGGGGAGAGTAGGGGCTGATGGTTGTCAGGGGAAAAAGGAATAGTTCTGCCTGAGAAGAGCTTTAGTAATATAGGAGTTGTATACTGAAAATTAAGATGGGGGGGATGAAAGGGAGGGGAAAAAAAGGAAAGAGGCCTAAGACTGTTGCTTTTCTTCACCCTTTGATCTCTAGCTGAAGCAGCCAGCACAATAGTTCATATCGATTCATATCACTCACTCATAAAACAATCCGCTCTGCTTTCTGAAAAGAACATTAGTTCATACCACTGGCTGAGCTTGGATGGAAGTTAATTTTAATGGTAATTCAGAACTTGGATTATTTCTTTTTAAAAAACAGTTTTATACAGACACAGTGACTTTTATTCCTAATTTATTTTATAGCTGCTCAGTAGTGGTCCATGCTAAGTGGTGTGGTCCATGCTAAATTACTTAGTTTGGGGTGGGGAATAAACATTAGGTTCCTTGCCTCTACAAGTCCTAGCAATCCACTTGCATCCACTGTCTGTTTTATGACTGCGGTTGGTGGTCCAGAGAGGGTGTGTTTCATGGATAGGAAATGAGGGCATATGCAGTGGGGGAGGGTAATTTTAGAGGCTTCATGATGAGCTGCATTTTGTCACGTCACATAACCCTTGTCACAGGAGGATTTGTCTGCCTGACGGGACATGACACAGAGTTTCTGGCAGGAAGGTGCTCATATCTCTTCCTCTTTCAGGATCCTTATGCCTGACTGGGCACCCTGGCACAGCAGGGCTGCCCAGAGGATTCAGGCGGCCTGGGGTCTTCCGCGGCGGGGGGCCCCCGCCACCGAATTGCCACTGAAGACCCGGCACTTTGGCGGTGGTCCCGGGAAAGAAGGACCCCTCGCTGCAGGTCTTCGGGGCACTTCAGTGGCAGGTCCTGGAGTGGAAGGACCCCCTGCCACTGAATTGCTGCCGAAGACCTGGAGTGGAAAAAGCTCCAGAAGCCCGGGTCCCGTGAGAGTTTTCTGGGGTTCCCGGAGTGAGTGAAGGACCCCACTGCAGGGGCCCCTAAAAACTCTTGTGGGGGCTCCTGCAGGGCCTGGGGCAAATTGCCCCACTTGCCCTCCCTCCCCTGGGCGGCCCTGTGGCACAGCACTGACCCTCCAGCAGAAGAATCTCCATTCCCACCACCATTCCCAGGATCTTTCTGCCTTACATGGCAGACATGGCCTAGCTCTCCAGCAGGACACAACACCTTCTGCATCTGTCTGACAGGGCAGTGCCAGTCCTCTAGCAGAAGTGTCCCCCTCCCTCCCTACAATAGGCTTATGGTGTATCAGGCAGCAGCATCCTCCAGCCAAAGACAGGAAACAGGCCACTAATTTAGCACTGCCTTCCTCCAATATATCTCCTGCCAAGGGCATCCATGGTGACAGTGATCTTGTCCTTCCTTGCAGAGTTGAGACAGGGATCCTTCAGGTCCAAAAAGCAAAGACTGTACAGCACTACTTAAATTCTGCCACTGCTGTGATGGACAGTACCAGTCAGGAGAACACCATGCTAAGCGTCACAAGCATTAAGACCTATCTACAGAGATTTTAGCTTGTGGAGCATCCGTAGTGATCTGCCTAGGAGCTGTCAAGTACTGAAATGCTTGATCTGCTGTGCTGTTGAAGTTCGTGATGAGTAAGGCCGAGTCTACACCTAAAATGTAGGTCGACTTAGCTACATTGCTCGGGGCTGAGAAGGGCGACCTAAACTCTGGCGTAGACAAGCCTAGGTTGATGGGAGGATCCTTCCATTGACATGGCTACCATCTCTTGGAGAGCTGGATTACTTACGTTGTCAGAAAAAGCACTTCCAGGAAGCGTCTCCGTCACAGTGGTGTAGCTGCAGCACCACAGCTGTGCCTCTGTAGTGCTGACAGAGCCTAATTTGCAGTAAACCATTGTACTGATTTTATAGGACTTTTACAACACAGGATTAGGGCTAAAGAAGAGGTCTGAAGTTCAGGCTAGATTTCATAATATTCAGACTAGAAAGTCAATTACTGAAAAGTTAGAAAATGCCAGAGTTAACTACTTTAATTTGGTCCCCTTGCACCTGTGCATTTTGATATAGTCTTTAATTACCAGATCACATACTGTTTTTGCCACAAGAACTGAAGGCTATGGTCTGCTGAAAGCAGAAGAGGGAGAGTCGCTAGAAGAAGTTAATTCTCCAACTATAAAAATGATTGGAGACATTTGCAGAGTGTTTTCCATGCGATGGAATGGTAATAATCCCCTGATAGATGCCAGCAATAATAAACCTGAACATGTCCACAAGAGACACCTCACTTGTGTGAGTAAGAGATTGCAGATATGGTTGAGCATGGTGAGGCTTGTGAGAGGGGGCATCTTCTTCTGTGGAGTTCGATTATTAATAATATTTAGCATTGTGTGCATGTAGCTGCGCCTTCTCCCGGCCCCTCCACAAACTCTGTCGGAGACTGCTCCAAAGTACATGCATCAGTGCTCTTTTATTGTTCATGCCTATCCCAACCACCTACTATTTACATATCTTACAGACCAACACCCTAGGAGACCACTAGCTTCTCCTACCAGCAAGGATCTCGAGATCCTTACTCCCCCATTTCCTGTGTCTCCCGCCTTGCTTCCTTCCAGCTAGCATTATATAGCAGGCTGGCCACTCAGGCCCACAGGTGCATCCTCAGGTGATTATGGCCTGGCCTCCCCAGCCAGTCCTAACTAATCCCCCTTTTAAGCGGAGCTGGGCTAATGGGGCCTGACTTGGATCTCCTAGCCAGCACCCTGTTACAGTGCAGTTCTTTTCTTCCATAGATTTCCAAGCATTCCACCAAATAACTACCATTATCCCTATTTTATAGATGGGGAAATGGAATTAGAGAGAGAGCATTTCCTTAGATCCTTTGACCGTAAACTCTTTGGGGCAAGGACAATATTTTTGGTCTGGATTTGCACTGCACAAAGCACAATAGAGTCCTGTCCATGACTGGAACTCCTGGATGCTATAATAATACGAATAATTAATAATCAGCAAACCTGTAACAGGGCTGAGTGTACAACAAAGGAGTCCTGTCTCCAACTTCCTCTTTTGAAGCAGTATACAATGCTGCATCTTGATACAGCAAGCTTTGGTGAAAGAGGCATAATACAAGCTTCCCCAAACCTTGCAGCCTCAACAACATGCAAAGCTGTTAAGCTGTCTCTTCATTTCATATTTATTTTGGCCCTCTGCCTGAATACACTAGTTAGCATTGAATTCTATAGCCAGCTGGCTAGTATTTTAAAGGGCTCTGTGGGCATGGATGCCTGCCTATTTCTCCCTCTAGTACCCTCCGTCATCTTTTTTTTTTCCTTCCTCCTTTTTTTCTTTTCTTTTTCTTTTTGAAGAGGAGATGTTTGCTGGAGGCTGGAAAATCCTGCCTTGGAAACCCTTGGTTTCTAGGTACCAAGGGATTTTCCCTTTCTGCCCTACTTGTTCAGTCATTGATATTGAAAAAATCATTATCAAACCTTTGGGGTTTTGAATTGCTGAGCTATCTTTTCTTTAATGCAATAAATTACAAAGCACTGACCTGCAGACTCAAATTCTGTGCATGTGCTTGGCAGGGAAGTCAGGGGGTTGGTAACCAGGGATTCAGTTAGATTAGTGCACATTCAATTTGTTCCCTTTTTGGCGGCCCCAGTTTGGCATAATCTGCCAAAACCATGGGGCCACTTAACCAATGTCCTATAGCTGTTGGCTGTGGGTATTTTTCAGGAAGAAAACTATGTATCATCCATAAGCCTGGAATTTAGAAAGCAGCTGTGTTTGTAACCAGTGAGCTGTAGTCAGACCACAGGAAGAGGATGTTATCAGTGAACAGATACACCCCAGAAATAGGAGCCTTGCCTTTTTGCTTTCTTCTATTTTGTTCACATCCTTCTGCTACACAAAGTGCTATGCATGAATCATAGAAGATTAGGGTTGGAAGAGACCTCAGGAGGTCCAACCCCCTGCTCAAAGCAGGACCAACACCAACTAAATCATCCCAGCCAGGGCTTTGTCAAGCCTGACCTTAAAAGCCTCTAAGGAAGGAGATTCCACCACCTTCCTAGGCAACCCATTCCAGTGCTTCACCCCCCTCCTAGTGAAAAAGTGTTTCCTAATATCCAGTCTAGACCTCCCCACTGCAACTTGAGACCATTACTGTCATCTGGTACCACTGAGAACAGTCTAGATCCATCCTCTTTGGAACCCCCTTTCAGGTAGTTGAAAGCAGCTATCAAATCTCCCGCTCACTCTTCTCTTCTGCAGACTATATAAGCCCAGTTTCCTGAGCCTCTCCTCATAAGTCGTGTGCTCCAGCCATCTAATCATTTTTGTTGCCCTCTGCTGCACTCTCTCCAATTTGTCCACAACCTTTCTGTAGTGTGGGGCCTAAAACTGGATGCAATACTCGAGATGTGGCCTCACCAGTGCCGAATAGAGGGGAATGATCACTTCCCTCGATCTGCTGGCAGTGCTCCTACTAATGCAGCCCAATATGCCGTTAGCCTTCTTGGCAACAAGGGCACACTGTTGACTCGTATCCAGCTTCTTGTCCACTGTAACCCCTAGGTCCTTTTCTGCAGAACTGCTGCTTAGCCAGTCGGTCCTCAGCCTGTAGCAGTGCATGGGATTCTTCTGTCTTGTTCTTGTTGAACCTCATCGGATTTCTTTTGGCTCAATCCTCCAATTTGTCTACGTCACTCTGGACCCTATTCCTACCCTCCAGCATCTCTGCGTCTCCCAGCTTAGTGTCATCTGCAAACTTGCTGAGGGTGCAGTGCATCTCGTCATTCAGATCATTAATGAAGATATTGAATAAAACTGGAACCAGGACCGACCCTTGGGGCACTCTGCTTGATACCGGCTGCCAACTAGACCTCAAGCCATTGATCACTACCTGTTGAGCCTGATGATCTAGCCAGCTTTCTATCCACCTTATAGTCCTTTCATCCAGCCCATACTACTTTAATTTGCTGGCAAGAACATGCTTCTGATTTTGTTGTTTGCTCCCTTTACACCACTCTTCACCCTCAAGTGTTAACACTGCAACCCTCAGTGGCGCTGGAACACTTTTAGTAGTGGGAATGCTGAAAGTCAGCCCCCTTGCTCCTGTCTGTGCCACTCCCCGCAAGAGCTGGGCTGGGAGCAGGGGTGTGTCTCTGGGAGCGGGGGACCCAGACAAGGATAGGGGGGCTGAGGCTGTAGCCACAGCTGGGAGCGTCAGGGGGCTGGGCATGGGGCGTCGGGGGGCTGGGTGCAAGGCCCCAGGTACAGAGCCAGGGGCTGGGGATTGGGGCCTGGGGCTGGCCCCCAGGACCTGAGGGGAGGAGTGGAGCCCTGGGCATGGGGCCGGCCCCACATAAAACCTGGTGGTGCTGCAGCACCCCCTGCACTTCTACTTCTCATGCCTATGGCAATATCTATCCTTTTAGCCATGCAAGGCTGGAGGCAATTTTCTCTCAGCATATCCATGCAACTCATAATTTGCCAGAGGGGTTCAAATCAATTCCAGTGCTCCTTGCCCCAGTAGATGATCACAAAAATCAAACTCAGGTCTCTTGCATGTCATCACAAAGCACTAACAGGTAGTCACTGGGCCTGACCTTTCTCTAATCATCTATCACTTCTGATGAGATATAAGACCCAACTTATTTCCTTTTCCTTCCAAAGAGGAAACCCTCTGTACTGAACATAGTAATGTGAACCTCCGCTATGCTACTGCTTTAAGAATCTACTGTCCATTGTCTCCTTTTGGTTTGGCTAGTTGCAGTGTTTAAAAACTGGCATTGATTTGAGTGAAGTTGACTTGTTAGACTGGTATCCCATCGGCCTCTTTGTAATGCTGCAGCTGATGATTTCTCTGATGGCTGGAGTCTCTGGACAAGATCAACAAACAGCTGTCTCTCTGGCTTTCTGTACTATGATCTTTATTGTCATTAAGGCTTACATTGCAAAACCCCAGGGAATCAAGAAGTAATGCTGATGGTGGGTTTTTATTTTTTTAGTATTTTGGATGTTTTTCGAGGAATGGGTTATTCCATTAGGTTGATGTGTCCTCTTCACACGCTCCATCAGAAATGCTGATGGCCCATTAGAGACATATTAGGTCTCCTCTGCTGAACTTTCATTCAGTGATCTGGAACCCTGTCCTTTTTGAAACTCTGAGAGGCTAAATGTGGTCACTACCAGAATGAGAGGAAAGAAAAATAGGGGATGTAAGTTAGCATCTGCCTGGTCTTTTTTCCAACCCTATGACTTTGACTTTTATGACTTTCTGAAGCAGCACAGGAAATTCATGTTGTAATAAGTTGCTGTCCTTTACTTGGCCTATGAGTAAACAGGGATCCTCGTCTTTTTGTGTTGATAGTTCTTGAACTTGTAATTGTGAATTTATGGGTGAAAAATAAAAATAGATTTGTTCACCCTTCTTTGCAGATATTTAATGAAGGACTAATGTCTGCATGGCAATAAGCAACCTACTGTGATTAGGGGTGGCAGTGTTCCTACTAGTTAGAGCATGGGAGGCTTGAATTCTGCCACTGGTTAGGTGGATACCTAAGGCAAGGCAATAATACCTACCATTGTATAACGCCTTGGAATCTTCAGATGGGAAAAATGCTCCGTAAGTGCAAGGTAGTATTATAATAATAATAGCACTAACATTCATTGTATTGATAAGTGCATTGGGTGCTGAGCTATAGTGCAATTAAAACATTTGTAGAACTAAACGTTGTAACTGAAGAGGTATTCTCTTCACATTTTAAACAAAACTTGCAAAGAGATTGAGAAGGAGGTATGCAAAACAAAAAAGGAATAATGTGAGCCTTCCAAGGCAGGGATTGTCTCTTTCCAATGTTTGTACAATGCCCTGCACCATAGGGCCTCACTCCCGATTGGGGCCTTTGGGTGCCACCAGAATATCTATATTTATTACTGCTACTACCAAGGTAGAGGTAACGAATAATGAGTCACAATGTTCATAAAGCAAACATCCACTTCCCCAACCCTTCTTCTCCAAATGTAAAGCCTTGGTTTAAAAATAGGGATGAAGATTCCAATATGGATTTCAAGGGGGTTTCATTACCACATCCTCAGGACCACTACAGCAAAGGCACAATCATCTGCTGACCTCTAGTTCAAACCGGAATTATTTCTAGGAAGTTCTCTGGCTTGTGTTATGCAGCATTTCAGCCTAGATGATCATAATGGTTCTGGCTTTAGAATCTATTAATTTCACCTGCTGACCTCAGATGTGGTGACTGGATCTTCAGAAGGGGGATGACTCATTTCAGGACAAGGCCTAAGAAGTAGGTCTTGAGTATAGCCAGGGCCAATACTTCTATGGGCTGTGAAAACAAAAGAGGCCAATGTAAAGTCAGCTAATCCTTTTAAGTGAAGGGCTGGAGGGGCAGGAGTTGTTCTTACTGCTGGGGTACATACCTGGTGGATAAAACTTGTTACTGCTGTGTATAAGGTTCTTTCAACCAACCTAACAGCTCCTCTTCAAGGATCTCTTTTAACTTACAAACCTTACCTGACAGGCAACAGAAATGTTCCGTCTGTCTTGCTTTGGCCAGAACATTTTCTATGGTGAAATGAGTGGGAGAAGGTTTCACACAACCACCCTCTGATGTGATTTGACAGTGCAGACAATGGGATATGAGAAGCGGTAGATTACTCACACAAGTGACATGACTCTGCTCCACAGACCGGGAACTGTTGTATTGTAAAAAGAGCACTTTCAAGACTGCTCTAACCTCTCAGTAGGCGCTTATTGAATGAGAAAGTTTTCATCCCTTAATAATAGATTTTCAGTCCATTTAAACATATGCCAGCTCTTCAGTCTAATCTAGTGTGACATGTATTTTTATGACAATTTGTATCTTTCTTGGCATTTTTAAATCAGCTACTGATGTTAGTGCAGCTGCTGAGTTATTTCTTATGCTTTCTTTCAGTTTTGCTATCCAATCATGTCACCTGAGCTGCCTTCTGCCTGCCAATCCATTTTGAGAGAGATGTTAAATTTGCATAATGTATGCATATGCTATAAATAAAGTAAATGCCCTAATTCTCTGCTATGACTGAGCTAGTGGAGAGCTGCAGCCTCAAGGAGCTAGGGACCGCAAGTTGATCCCTAGTCACCCCATCCTGGTGGAAATTGGAGCAGTGAGGGGACTAATCTATCCTCCACTATGTATATAAGGTCCATAATGGATGTTACACCAGCAGAGGATCAGGAGTGTCCCTTCCTGTCCATGCTACCTCCCTCATGGGATTAGGGGGATGGCTGGCTCAGGAGGTGGTGGAAGTTTGTACTTGCCAGCTTTCTGTTCCTCTGTGTAAAGGAAATTCTCCTTTGATTGTCTCCATTTTAAGATCTTTGTGCTGTTACTCAGTGCAAAGTGCTCAGCGCACACTGGAGAATCTAGCTCTAAAATGTTTAAATAAAAATCAGTGTGTGAATGCAGCTGGCACAACCTTCAGGCACCAAAGATGTGCTGCTGGAAAGCCAGCTAAGGGGGACTATCAATAACTAAGGCTTGTGGACACAAGGGCATGCGATGTTGCAAAAATTCATCATGAGATAAAGGACAGCCTGGTCAAATTACACAGCTGGAAAAATATCTTTTTTTTGGGACCACCTCTCCTCTTTAAAATCCCTGCTCAAGATGAACTTTGCACCTGCAAGGAATCAGCCACCCAGGCTAGGGAGAGTGGTGGTTGGGGAGAGTTTCTTTATAATCCAAATGTTTCAGAATGATCAAACTGTGCACTTGCTAGCCTAGGATACTGCAGTGTAACTGCATGATCGTCTTCCTCTTCTCCTTGCCTTCCCTGTCCTAGTACACCTCTTTGTTGCATCTTGTTTCTATTTAGATTGTAAGCACTTCAAGGAAGGGACTACCTCTTTTTGTCTGTTTGCATGACACCTCGCACATTGAGGCCCTGCTTCTGAGTCAGTCTGCTGGGTGCTACGCAATGTAACTCAAATAACAATCATCGAACAAATGGCCTTACATGGAAAGGGCATGGTCAAATAGGAGACCAACATTCTTCTGCCCTGCCTCGGAGGGATCCCTTTACAAAGGAAGAGTGAGCATCCTTATAATGAATGATCTCAGCTCACCAACACTTGCTTTTCCAGGGTTTATGGCAAGGTAGCTCTGAGGTATCTAGCTGGAAATATCATCCAAAGTGTCATCCAAGCAGAGACAGAACTTGCACAGTTCATGGAGCAATAGATGTGTATTATCAGCTGTTCTACTCAATTTTTAGGAATGATCTTGCTCACTGGCCTTAAACTGTACATACATACAACAACTGTAGGAGACCTCCACGTGAGTGGAAGGCCAGCACTCTTCCCTTTGCTGAGTGATGTCTTGATAATGTCCATCAATAATGACAGCACAGCCTCAATACTTGCATTAAACAACTGGGATACATAGGGGGTAGAGCAAAGAGTTGAGTCTTGGGGAACCCAGAAGACCAAGTATATGCTCCCCAGAAAACAAGTCAAACTCCCTCAGAGGGAAAGAATATGTTCAAAGCCCATGGTTTTCACAATGAAAAGGCCTGGAAAGTCCAGCATAAAGACTGTCTATCTTGCCTAAAAGAATGTTGCAAACTCATTGCAGAGATCAGTTGAAAGCACTATTTATAGGCAAAACAGTCTGCATTAATCTGAATTTTCCTGATTTTTACCAATGGGTGGGAAAAAAAATCAATCTTGGTTGAATTCTGACCTTAGCCTAAAGAAAATAAGGCACAGAGATTTCCTCTTACATTTACTCTACAGGAATGCCATTCTTCTGGATGCTATCAATTTCTGTGGTGGTAGTTTTGAACCCTTTTATTAAAACATGCAAAAAGATGTGAGATTCATACGAAAGTCATGTTACTCCTGGGTTATTTAATCCAAACAAAACCTGCCTCCTATGTGATCCCAAATGTAAGTTAAGAAACAATTCTGGAGAGAAACATTTTGTGTACATGCCATCTTTGAAGGCACGGGAGAAGGCATTTAGCCTAAATGTTTGTCTACACCAGGGGCGGCTCCAGGCCCCAGCACGCCAAGCATGTGCTTGGGACGGCATGCCACGGTGGGTGCTTTACCTGTCGCCAAGAGGGCGGCAGGCGGCTCCGGTTGATCTCCTGCCTCCGGGAGGTCCACCGAAGCCGCGGGACCAGCGGATCCTCTGCAGGCACACCTGCAGCAGGTCCACTGGAGCCGCCTGCTGCCCTCCCGGTGACCGGTAGAGTGCCCCCCCCCCTCGGCATGCCGCTGTGCTTGGGGCAGCAAAATGTCTAGAGCCGCCCCTGGTCTACACTATTTTTTCTTTTGTTTTATCCCTATGAATTTCCAAATATGAAACCCATGGGGGCCACCTATGGAGCTCATGACATTTTCCAATGTGAAACTCAGAACTTTCACCAACATCAGGTGAAGAACATAAATTCTGCATGGAAATGTGATGAGTGTTATCTAGACACATGCTGCAGTCCACATGCATGTTTAGCAAGGTAAAACTTTCTAAGGGAGAATGCTCTAGGGCTCTCAGTCAGACTGGGTCTGTAAGTGTGACCTTTTGGGAGATGGTCTGAGACACAATGAACACTAATTCTGGACTGTGGTCTGTAGAGCATTTGAATTATTCCCTTTGTCATGTTTTGCTTCTGCTGTTAAGACACTGGGGTGAAATACTGAAAAAAAACATGTGCCAAGCATACTGTCTAACATGGCAATTTGTGGAGCAGCCAAAAACCAGCAGCAGGGAGACCTGGAGAGTGGGGATGTGTGTTCCTCTTTCCTCAGCAGGTTGCAGGGAAAGGCAGATTTACATCTTGGAGCAACAGAGACAGTAAACAGTTTGCCAAGGTACAGACGAGATTCTGTTACACAAAATGGGCCAGCTCCTGAGCTGGTATAAATCAGTGATGTCAGTGGATCTGTACCTATTTACTAGGGTGACCAGACAGCACATATAAAAAATCGGGATGGGGGTGGGGACCCTATATAAGAAAAAGACCCAAAATCGGCACTGTCCCTATAAAGTCGGGACATCTGGTCACCCTACTATTTACATCTGAAGAGTGGCCTCACATTTCCAGCCAGTCTCTTAGAAACAGGGCCTGTGTCTGCCTGATTCTGTCTGAAATTACACCAGTGTGAATCTGGAGTAACTCTATTGAAATCGGAAGAGTTACTTGGGAATAAAAGCAACATAAGTGTGAGGAGGATCTGGCCCAGTGTATTTAAATATGGAAGGACTATACAATGAGATCAGCAGAGAGATAGAGATACTTACACTGTGCCTGTGGGTTAACGACTCAGTAAAAAAGCTCCAGGCCTGTAATCAATGCTGTGATTGGAGAGGAGCTGCTCATACAGTGAGATGGCTTCCTAGATCAGTGAACACAGTTTTCCATCTGATACCTGGAGGCTAGAGAACCAAGGACAAACATCTCCATGCCCCCCTTAGCCTCTCTCTCACCCTGTTCTGCTGTACAAGCCCCTACTATGCATACTCTCATCCGGCTGGCAGTGCCAGATCTTCAGTGAATCTTTACTGGTCATTGCAGTCTGCATGACTCTATTGATCACTTAATTTCTGTATCTAAACAAGCAGGAATAAATAATTTACAGCCCTTTTAACCTCTTCATCTCTGCTTCCTCCCCACTCTCCACCATGTAAATAACTGGACACACAGATTAACAAATTCAAATGGATGTCTCTCTACCCCTCCAGTGCTTCATGGCCTGGAGATTATTAATAGCAGAAATAAGAAAGTGTTTCCTAACCATCTTCCTGGTTTCAGCTTCCTTGAAACCCCCTTCCTCTGGTCCCTTGAGAGAGAGTGTGCACTGCTCATTTCCCAGTGCGAATTCAGAACTTGGTCTCACACTTGGCTTCTTTTCTTATCACGGGTAGAATATTTATGCTTCCATCAGCAGAACAGTTTCAGTAAACTGTAGTTTGCCAGCTGTGGGTATGCAGTACATGGGAAACAGCACTGGCAAAAGCTGTGTAGACTTTTTCTATCTCTTTCCTCACCCTTGAAATTCAGCTGCCTGCTAAAGGTATTTTTATAGGATTATAGCTAGTTCACCTCATCAGTTTCTACCGGTCTCCTTCCCCCAGCTGACCACTATCTGTACAAATTGCCCTAATCTAGAGGATCTGAGATGTTCTTCATTTGGAAGCAAATTGGGAAGAAATACTAAAGAGAAAGAAGGAAGAGGAAAGGAAATAGGAAGTTTCCCCTCCTGACTGCAAAGAAAACTTTTTTCTTTTCCTATTAAGAATCTCCGGCTAATACATATATACCCTTCTGCCAAGCAGTGCTGGCAGCAACAAGGGCCAGGTTTAATATCTAGCGATTCCTCTTAACGTTACAGTACAGAACTGGCTCAAGCTCCCACCCAGAAGCCTGGGAAAACTAAACACCACCCCTGAGTCCCTCTACGAGGCAATACTTTCCCACTTGCAAGCATTGAGTCTGTGTATAATGAAAGAAAACTTTGATGAGCGGGATTGCTGCATTAATTTGGGAAAACACTAAAACGATGATTCAAAATTATGCAAACAATAAGTAAACACCTGCTCCACAGTATCTTGGGAAGTATCTTTTACCTCAGTTTTCCACCTTGCAGTGTGAACGTCCAGTGAACAAATGTCTCTTTAACACGCCCATCTTGCTCCCTCCATTCCACCCCTCCAGGGCCGGCTTTAGACCTATTCCACCAATTCCCCCGAATTGGGCCCCACGCTTAAGAGGGCCCCACGCCCAGTGAGAATCCCTTCCCTGGCTAGAGGAGCCTTTTTAATTTTTACTCACCTGGCGGTGCTTTGGGTCTTCAGCGGCACTTCAGTGGCCGGTCCTTCACTCTCTCTGGGTCTTCAATGGTACTTCAGCAGCAGGTCCTTCGCTTACTCTGGGTCTTTGGCGACACTTCAACAGCTGGTCCTTCAGTGTCACTGAAGAACTGGAATGAGTGAAGGACCCACCGCCGAAGAGCCGCCAAAGGCTCAGAGCACCGCCCAGTGAATACAAGCCCCATGTGTTTTTTTTACATGTGTTTTTTTTTTAAGTCATCCCTGCCAGGGCCCCGTCGAAACTGTTTGAATTGGGCCCTGCACTACCTAAAGCCGGCCCTGCACCCCTCCCACAGTTTGTCGTCTGAGGTCAATGAAGTCCCTTAGTCCAGGGATGTGTTCAGGGGTGCCTTCAGGGGTATTCACTTCCTGCCCCTGTGTTGTGTGGAGGGCGGCTGAGAGATGCCTGTGCCACAGCTCATTGCTGTCACTGCCTGTAGCGTTCTGAAGTCATGTTCTGAAGTTCCACCACCTCGCCCAGTCCTTAGTGATTTTACCAGGTAGTGGGACACCTCACTGCCACTGATGCTTCCGTGTTATGCTTCACCGCAATGGTCCACATGCCACATCTAAGGCTCACCTGGCGGTCACCTGACAGTATGACAAAGAACTAAATTGACTGTGTAATGATATAATGCTGGAGTGCAAGTTTCCAATGGACAAAGACTTTCCCGAATGCAGACTGCGAGTCAGACCACTAGCTATTAGCCTCAAACATACAGTTAAAACTTAAAAAGATATGACGTTCAACAGCTCCACTGCCATTGGGCCTGAATCTCAATGAAGATTATATAATCTTCGCTCAGAATGGGACTGAGGCATTAGCATAGGCAAAAGAGGAGAACACTCCCAACAAACTTTGAAATAAAATGAAAACTATTGTGCTTGAAACTGCTAAAGCACACATTCTGAAACATCCATGTTGGACTGCACCTGCTTAACTGAGAACCTGGGTGAGCTGGAGGAAGAATTACACAGAGTGAAAGAGAATGGCTAGGAGGTGGAAGAACATAGGAGAGAATACAAGGAATTGAGCAGACCGATTTAAAGGCAGACTAGATGAGCTGACTGAATATATAAGGGGCAAAATGTATGGAACTTGAGAATGATAGAGAGTAATAATACAAAAGGTATGTTCACAGTGGTCAGACTTTTTATCAAAAGGTTTTCCCTGTGATCAAACATAAAAGATCATGATGGCAGAGTCTTCATAGAGGGTGACTTTGATGGGGTGTACTGGGCCCTTTGAGACCTCCTTCTGGAGGTCTCAGGGTCCTACTAATCCCTGCCCCAGAAAAGGAGCATCGAAGGTGGGTCCTCTAGGCCTGCCTAGAGAGGCTGCAGGGAAGCAACCAATAAGAGCGCAGCAGGCCCAGGCCCAATCTATATGCCTCACTAGACCCAGTCATAATACAGGGGGACAGAAAAGAGAGTATGGAGCCAGAACCATCGATCCTACAAGGGGAAGTGGGATGTGCTATTATGAAAATGAAGCCTGGGAAAGCACCAGGGTAGATAACTTGCCTGAAGAATTGTTAAAAGTGGTTGGCAAATGCAGTACTGATCTTATGTAGAAAATCTGTAATGATTTATGGATGACTAGAAATTAGCCAGAGGACTAGACAAAAGAGAATTTTTTTGACCTTAACAAAGAAGAGAAGCATAGCAGAGCTCAGTAACAATCATATCATTTCCCTGGTATACCATGCAAGCAAAGTTATGTGCTACATAATCAAGGATCTCATGAAACAAAGGATAGAAAGAGAAGTACAACAACAAAGTTGGTTTCAGAGAGGGCTGAAGCATCCCTGACTAAATAGCGAATATTCATCACATCACTGGAAAATGCAGTGTACATAATCTCATTGATCATGGGTTTCACTGACTACTCAAAAGCATTTGCTGTCTGACGTGACCAACTTTGGAGGATACTGGCAGATGTAGGGATTCCAAAGCATCTCATTTAAATTGCCATAAGTCTTTACCACCAACAGCAGACTACAGTGCGAACAGCAGTAGGAGACAGTGAGTTGTGTTCCACTGTGTATTTTGTCTCAAGTATCTTTAACATAAATGCAGAATTTATTATCAGACAAGCCATTTGAAGGTTTTGACAAAGTGGAAGGAGCTGGGATTTCCATTGATGGACACCTCTTAACCAATCTCTGATATGCTGATGACATGATGCTCTTTACTACAACCATTGGTCCAATGCAACAAATGATGGAGTCTGTAAAAACAGTTTAATGAGGAATATTGACAGTTCCTAAATGTGACGAAAACAAAATGCATATACATTGACAGGACTAACAAGTGGACATCGTGATTAAAGGACAAACTGTAGAGGCAGTAGATTAATTTAATTAGTTGGGATCATCTATCAAAGCAGTGAGGCTCTTCCAAGGAAATCACAAGACTAGGGATGGCTCAGCCAGCTATGGCTTCCCTTAGAAAGTGTGGGGAGAAAAATATGGCATCTCAAAATGTATGAAGATGCAAATGGTGAATAGCCTACCTTTTTCCATAGCAATGTATGGATGTGAATTGTGGGAAATTAAAGCTGCTGACAAGAAGAAAATGGAAGCTTTTGAAATGTAGTGCTGGTGAAAACTCTTGCATATCTCCCCTATGGGGGAAAAAGATGAATACCTCTGATAGACACTTTCAACTACACTTCTCTAGTTACAAACTATAGAAATGATCCCTGAAAGTATGTTGGTGAGAGCAGACCCAGATGTTGGAGATCAATGGATACAAACTTATGTACTTTGGTTACTGTCAAGGCAGTTTTCCACACTCTGGCACTTCGAGTGCAGAAGGTGGGGGCCCGCAAGGACTCTAAAAATTAATACTTGCCACTTCAGGTTTGTATTAAACTCCCAAGGTTACAGCTTTTCTCTGATCTTGGATTGGTAGATGCTGCCACCACCCAAGTGCAGAACCCATTAAGAGGCCAGGAAGGTTCACTTGAGAATTCCTTCCTGTGGGGTACTCTCAAGTCCTTTCACGCCCCCTCCAGTGAAGAGCTGAGAAGGGGGGGGGGAATCAGCTGTTGCCCCCAGCTAATTTAAAAACAAACAAACACCATGTGCACAAATCTCTTTAGACACAAAAATTCAATTCTGTTCTTAAAAAAGGTAAATTTTCTTTAAAAAAGAAGATATATCTGGGAATTCAGGCTGTTGCTATATTTTAAGAGAGCAAATACAAGGATTAAGCAGAAAAAATAGCTTTGTTGAGGTCCATCTTAAAGGTTACAAGCAAGACAAAAGCTCCTGGGGATGGCATAGAGGTATCCATAATCCATAAAGAAATAAAAGGGATAAAACCTAATCACGTCTTCCTTAAACATTTCCTGATCTACTTACATATCTGAGGTTTTAAATGAGTAGTTTCTAGGTATGATGGTTTTTCATACTGATGGTTTTCTGTATAATTTGCCCTAATCTAGAGGATCTGAGATGCTTTGTCAGACAGACAAAGGGAAGTTTTTTTTTCTCAATTTTAAAGTTCTAGCCTTTCCGTTCACTCTTGGTCAGGTGCCCATTCAGTTCCCTTTACCTATGCATGCAATGAGATACGTAACCGTTTCCAGGTAAAGCAAGTAGAGAACAGCTACTAAGAGATTTTATAGCTAGCTGGCTGGCTGGATGTCCATAAGAGGGAGGTACCTCCCCCACCCTTCATTTATCCCAGTCACATTAGGTGTAGAGATGGAAATAACCTTGAGAAAGTTATCATGGATGATGACCCACCACCATTCCATAGTAGGGGCTGACCACTGAAGAGATGGATAGATGGTGTGTGGCAGATCACTGGGAGGTCACCGCTGTAGGCTGACTCTCTGTGGTTAGAGTCCTCCACTGAGCCTAAATGACCCACCCCCATTCCTTCCATGCAATAAACTTGGAGCTGTGGCTAAAGCAACACTGGGCAGTGCTCTACCTATTTCCATGGCCACTGGGGCCTGTGAGCAGTAGATTAGGGAGCCAGTGCATGTGCTCACGTGCACATACATGTGGTCAGGGAGGGTCTTGCAGTGCTCCCTCCAGCCACAGAGCAAGAGGCAAGGAGTAGCCAGAACCTGGCATGTGGCTAAGAGCCACCAGCTCAGCCACAACACCTCCTAGTTGAACGTAGGAAGCAGCCAGCTCCCTCTCCCAGCCCAGGGCAGGCAGTAGCTAGCACTGGGGCTGCCATCCCAACCACAGCTCTCCACTCATTCCAGGATAAGCAGCAGTGAGCAGAGCTGCTAAAGCCACCAGGACATCAATTCAAGGGTATGCCAAAGCCAGCCAGAAACAAATAAATTCCCAAAGTTTGTTTCATGATGCAGCTTAGTCAGTCTTGAGTGTCGGTAATCAGGACATTGTCATGTCTGTCGTTATGCAATGCAGTAATGCAATGCATAGTCATAGTCAGACATGTAGGTTAAGGTATTGTGTCATTTGCTTGTTATTTACAGGCTTAGACCTTCAGCTCTAGCAGGTATGCACAGAAAAGGATGGTGTTCCCAAAACCCCAAGCCAGATTTCTGCTGCTATCACAATGAATAGAGATGGACAAAAGTATGTAACTACAGTCTTCAGAGCAGGAACTGCTCCAGAGGGAATGAAATAATCCAGACAAGTATCTAGCCACACCCTTCGGCCTTTTCCTAGTGAAGACAAGAGGTGTGTTTTTAACACGTTAGCTATTATGTCAACTACTGTGTTAAAATCCTAGTGTTAAGTCTTAACACAGTTGGTTAAGTTAAACCATAGGCTCCCCCCACAGTTTACCTTTACCAGCCAAGGTGTTAAAACTACAACTGCCTTGTCTATACTAAGATGTTAATGAGTGTTAGCAATACACATTATTTTTCCTAGTACAGACGTGACTTTTGTGCTTGAGACCTCACACATAGATAGGCTACACATAATTATTTTGAGTGATGTGATTCAAATTTGGAGTAATATTACAGCCTAATTTTTATCAGGCAAAGCCTGACTCAACTGGTCTGCAAAGGAAAGGATTTAAACATTCCCTGTTCTGCTTGGCTAGCTCCTCCAAATCCCACACTCTGCTCCCACATTTTCCCCTAAGAGAATCCAAGATTAAGTGACTGGACCATATCTTACTCCTGTCATTACAGATATAGTCATCCAATCAGGGGACAGAAACAAAACCATGTGGTTAGAATGATTATTCATGTAGACAGAATAATGAATAATGAACACATGTGGTGAACATGGATGCGTAAGCCATAGGCTGAAATTTGTTCATATAACATGTTTGTCTAATAATTTTGAAGAACAGAGTTGTAAAAATTAAAGCCAGAGCAAAGGTTGAAATTTGTGGAATAAATTGTTTGTTATGAACAGTTCACCTAGATGTATCTAGAACATGGGAATGAGAGAGCTGCCTTCAGTTTTCTTGGGGAAGCTCATGGTACCATAGTCTATGAAATAAACAAACGATGGGGCTACAATTGAATTTTTCCAAGAAATCAAAGTACACACTAGGAGGTGACAAATGCTTTCAGCTGATTGGTCTTTGTCTATCTGAAGGAAACATTCTGTGGAGTTTCTGTCAGGTCAGTGCTCTAGGCTAAATCTGTTGTGAAGTTTAGATTGTCCCTGTCAAATGTAATCCAAAACAAATTAAGCCTAGTGACGGAGCTCTCAGCAACTGCCATGTTGGATTCCTGGCCCCTCATTCTCCAGGATGGCAGCTCATGGAAGGTGTGTGTGTGGGAGGAGTTCCCCTGTTATTAACACTGAGCCTTCTGGCTAGTAAAGGAAAGCCACTAACAGGTCCAAAATAAATCCCTTTCTAACTTGTAAGAATGGTCTTCATAATATGGTGCTCTGAATGTGGGGAACAAAGGTGCATCCTCCAATGAGACTGGGACTGTCACCATAAAAACAACACCCTTCCCCACTGATTTAACCCCCATCTATCAAAGCTAGGATCAATGTGGCATCAGTGCCATTGGTGCAAGCTGACGTTTTTCTTGATGTTTCTGACTACCTTGAGAAGTCATTTGCTGGAGCAGCACTTTCAGTCATGCCACTGTTGGACAGCTAAGCTGAGGTCTGTGCTATACAGGAAGTCAGGCTAGATTATTGTAATGATCCCTTCTGGCTTTAACATCTGTGAAACTATCTCTGGAAAAGTCAACATGGCCACTCTGGTCAGAGTCTTTCAGTCCGCCTATTATCAGCTAAGGAAAGGTACTAGCCTGAGAGCCTTGGAGATTGAAACCTTCTATTTATCCACAGAATAGGTTCAGCATGGACAACATTAGTGTGAGCGTCCCTACTAATGTGCCTCAGTGCTGTTCTTTACTGCCCCTCTGAGGCGAGAGGGCAGTTTATTCTCCATGCCTATCCTTCGTCTCTCTGCTGACACTGCCAGCAAGTGTGATGCTTAAAGTGCAAGTCGCATGTGCGGGCACAGGTTCATTAGCACTTGGACTGAGGCCACAATATTGGAATGTGCTTTGAAAATGGAAGAGAGCGTGGTGAGCCAGGGTATTCAGGTGGTATCCCTGCCATGCCATGGTGTGATGGTTCTCCTGGAAACAATTCTTCTTTTATAGGAGTGGAAGGGAGCCAAGGGGTGAAGCAAGCAAACTCTGAGGATCTCGAATATTTGTGCTGCACAGACTTTGGAAGATGCTAGCAGTCTGGGTTGTAACTAGTAATTTTGTTGCATAATGTTTTATTCACACTCTGAATCCATGGTGCATTGTTTCAGTTCATGCCAAGTAATGTTTATGACCTGAGGCAGCTTGAAACCTAGTTTTCCAGAGGTGACTAGGGAAAGCACATTTAACCCTTATGGTCTGCTCTGACTTATGCTACCGGTGGAGAATTGGTGTAGCTGAGTGCCGCTCTGCTCTGAGTTCTGTTCAGGCCCCTTGACACACCCCTTACCTGGCTCCTCCCTTTGCCAGGGGTGAGTGTGTGTGTGTGGGGGAGGGGTGGAAACTGGCATAGCAGCCACCTTCTTTGTGTTTTTGCCAGCAGGGAGTTCCCTTCCACAAGGGGAACATGGGATGTGCTACATCTCCTAGTTTCAGTTCTGTAGCCATATTGTCTTGACAGTGGCCATCCGTACTGTTCACTTCGGCTGCACAGATTTCAGGGTTGCTGGGAAAAGAGAGCACTCAGTGTGATTTCCCCCCCACACACACAAACATTGGCCCCAGTCAGAGCTGGCCCTAAACCAAATGGTGCCCCAGGCAAAGAAGGTTTTTGGTGCCCCCTTTCCATTTGTTAAACTTTTGAATCCTTATTTTTTTAATTAAATTTGTAGCCCATTTCACTGCTTTGATGCATGATTTATCCGTCATACAAAACGATAAATTTGCATGCTAGGATCTGTAAATTTGTTATTCATGCCATATGTAAGCAAATACAAATTGTTTTCTCTAAGCTTATAGAAACTTTTTAATTTTAAGAATAACTGAAATGTACTAACATCAAGTCATCAAACATGTTTTAAGCACGGCAAAAGAAGTAACAGTATTTTTTATATTGTTGCACAGATAAGAGTTGAATAGATACCTCTGGCATCTCATTAAATATGTCCTTTATTAGTCACTATCTACATGCTTCAAGTTTTAAAACATAAGTACACTTTCACAATTACACAGTAAAACTAGGTTCATAATATCGCAGCTGGGCTCTCCCTTCACTTCGTTCTTGTATCTCACTGACTGACTGGCAATGTCCCCTCCCCTTACATACCCGCAAGGGCATGGCTGACAGCATTCTAAGAGGTTCAAGGAAAATGTAGTTCTCAGAAAGTCTGGAAGGTTCCAGGAGATTCTACAAAGAACATTCTAAGAGGTTTTGTGGGAAATGAATCCACATACAGAATATCTGAAACATGTTACTGCAAACATTCTATTTTCCCTTTTGTTGCTAACAACAAAAACAGCAAACTGGGCCCAGCACCACCCCTCCCCCCCAAGCCCGATACCCCAGGCAGTCTCTGGGTTGCCTCCCTGTAAATCCAGCCCTGGCCCAGTCACTTGAACTAAATGTGAATTTCTGTAATCTATAGCAGTATTAAATCTTTGTGCATCAATGTGATGGGCTGGAGACACCTCACGCACTGGATGAAAAAGAGATGAGTTTCTTTTCTCTCTGAAAAGAAAAGCCACAGTTGCATGCTCTCCTGAGTGCAGGGATTTTCAGGGAGCCTTCCATGAAGGAAGTAGTTCTGGGCCCAGTTGTAGTGAATCATGTCATCCTCCCAGGGCACTAGAGGATGAGTATACTCAGAGGACTTGGAGGTAATTTATATTACGAGCTAGACCATCTGTGGGGGTGAAGTATTTAAACATTGGCAGCACAAAGTCATCTTTTTGTTGACTGTGATTAGAGACTTTGACAAAGAAAACCCTCTCAGATGTTTAAGGGTGAATTCTCCTCTCACCAGTTTCACACCAGTGCAGTTCCGTTGATTGGAGTGAAGTTTACTCAGATCTACACTTGTGCAAGCTAGGTCAGAATGATGACTTGAGTTTGTCTCTGGCTACAGGAAACTTTTTGTAAATTTGACCAGGAAATCTTGCGTGGACCTTATTACAGCTCATCTGCCCTGTCTATCAGACCTGAAGAAGAGATCTGTGTAGTTTGAAAGTTTCTCTCTTTCACCAGCCGAAGTTGGTCCAATAAAAACTATTGTTTCACCTATCTTGTCTCTCTAATATCCTGAGACCAACATGGCTACCACCATACTGCAAACAACTGTCTGTCAATGACAGTCAATAGAAGGCAGTCACAGTTGCACATCCTTTCCACGGGGAGTGTGTTCCACCAATTGTCAGTGTTGTATAGTCTGAAATAATTCAGGTGTGTCAGACAGTTAATCAAATATGGTTCTGACATATTCTGAACTACATTCTCTGTAGTCTTTTAAATTCTGTAGGCACAGGAGGAATTTACTGATAAGGCATTTTACTCACCTAAATATTGCCAATTTTTTTCATCATAAATGCTGTATATCTTAGTTAAACAATTACCACTGCAAACTCAGGCCTTTGTTGAGGAATGCATTCCTGTTCAGGATAACAGTTAAGCATGTGCCTAAATCCCATGGATGCCAATGGGACTTCAGCACATGCTTAAGTTCTGCCTTGAATTGAGGTCATAGTCTCTTTCTTGCCTTAGAGTTTGATGTTGCAAGGTGCCGAGAGCCATTAACTCTCAGTGACACCAGCAGGAATGGAGGGTGCTCAGCATCTCACAGGAAGTTAGCATAGCTCATCAGTGTTGATTGCATTCTTTGAAACATATTAATAAATGGAATACTATGTGTTTTTCAGTTGTGAATCTGTGTTTCTTGCTGCTGCTGCAAGTCTTCTCTCTGGATAGGTATCAGATAACATGAAGATTATTTCCAGACAAATAAGCAATTTCCATCTTTCTGCCAAAATTTCTGAACCATCAATGTAGCTGAGCAAAAGCGGGTAGAATGTTTTTAGAAATTAGCATGAAGACATTAAATTCATCACTAGGAAGGTTGAGTGGTTTTTGTTTTGTTTTGATTTGTTTTTTTAAAGAAGATCTTTCCATGGTAGCTTTCTTTTTTTAGGTACTATTCTTGGTTTGAAACTTTCATTCTGGGTGTACATTTGGTGCCCAGATGGTGCAGGCACACACAGAAGCCCATCACGCTGTCAGGGCAGGCGGATACATATGTAAATATTTTGCCTTTTCCCCCTATAATATTTGGCTTTGTCTAATCTAATTGCTGTCAAAGGCAGAATGCAAAGAACACTTAAGAAAAGCAAACAGTGAGGACCTCCAATGTTTGTGCTGCACTAACTTCAGAAGATGCTAACAGTCTGGGTTATAACTAATAATTTTGTTGCATAACCTTTTATTCACACTCTGAATCCATGGTGTATTATTTCAATTCATGCCAAGTAACGTTTATGAGCTGAGGCAGCTTGAAACCTAGATTTCCAGAAGTGAATAGTGAAAGCATATTTAACCCTTTGGGGCTGAAAGACAAGACTCTTGGCATCATGTGTTTAAATGCCTTTTAAGTTGGTGCTAATGGTGGGTGCTCCATTCATGGCCTCGGTACTGGGTTGCATCATTTTCTCATTTGTTTTATTGGTGTATGGGTTTATTGCTTTATTTAATGTATTTTTCTATCATCTGTTGAGTATCAATCAGAGAGGCAACAGTTAGGAAAGTTTGTCTCTCCTCCGAGTGGTGAACTGAGCATGGCAGTGGAGTGACACTGAGAATACATCTTATTTATAAGGACCTGATCCAAAGCTCATGGAAGTCAAAGGAAAGTTGACTTTAGTGGGCTTTTGGTCAGACCCTAATTGCTTAGCAAAATGGTCTCATGAAAGAAATGGTGGTGGGGGTCCTAGGGAAAGGGATTTAGCAAACCCTACTGTCATTGCAACCATCCTTGAATCACTGAACTTCTAAGTGTTTCTGATCAGAAGCAAACATTGGCTAAGTCATGAGTTGTGGGGAGTCTGTGGCTAAAGTGAACTCATTGCTTCCATGGGCATTACCTTCACTGAAAGGTTCCTCAGGAGACCAACGCTTGCAGTGGGGATTATTGTGGGGGAGAGAGGAATGGCTATAAAAAGAATATGTAGTCCCTCCAGCGTTAAATCAATCAAAAAAGTAGTATCACGTACAGCTGCCTCCCATAGAGTGCAGATGAAATCTCAGCTACACAGTAAATAGGGGACAATGCTGGCCATTCATGTTTGCGTTTGAAGCTTGTCATTTTTTGGTCATGTGACGCCACTGCATTCTGCTTCTGTTCTATTTTCTTCTGGTTCTTATACCATATGCATCACCATGGTATCTGAGCACCTTCCAGAGGTATACTAAGCTACATGACTATAATCTGTCAGGTGTGGTTCGCTCTGTCTCCTTCCTGTTCCCAGGAGAAAAAAATCATGTGAAAATTGTTTTTTATATTAATATATAAAATTTCATATCTGCTGTACTATGCTTTTTATTACTGAAGGACAGATCAAAAAAGTGTGCCCTCCACATCTATAAGTAGGATAGCCCTAGTGAGTCAAAGACAGCCCTAGCAATCCCAATAGGTTCAATGGAGTTACCCAAGCAGTTAATTTGGCTTTCACTCTTTTTGGTTTTTGGTAGTGAAGGGCCTTGACTGGGAGAACAAATTGCTCTTGTTTAACATCATTTTTTTTTTTTGGCCATCACAGGAGCAATTGATCAGTGCACGTACATCAAGTACCACTACTCCTCAGCAACAATTCCCAAGAACCTCACCTACAACATCACCAAGACAATCCGCCAGGATGAGTGGCATGCCTTGCGTAAGTGTGTCCATCTTTTTTCTTCCTTTTCTCTGTTGTTTACATTAAGGGCAAAAGTAACCAGTAAAGGTGAACTGGGGCTTTGACAGACAACCCAATCAGAGATATCTCGTGTGGATAGTTGTCATGGCAGATAAGCCAATTTTCTGCTAGCACCCACAGCTCTGTGTATTTGTTTGGGTGACTGGAAATTCTACATTAGCATGAAAGCATTAAGTGTGTGTATGCAGGGGGGAGGAAACATTCATATGCAGAAGTTAGTATTGAATTAAATATGAACATGAATAAAATAATCAATTTTGTAATTTTTAATTCAATAAAAGCTTCCGCGTTTGCATTTTTCCCATGCATTTCATGCTGCTGCAGAATTTCCAGCTTCCAGCAGAATTCAGTATTAGCACATAGCAGAAACTGGTAGGTTCTGTCATGGAATATGTGGTTCTACCCCCACCCCGTCTCTTGGGTGGGAGG
Source organism: Gopherus evgoodei (assembly GCF_007399415.2). Lineage (NCBI taxonomy): Eukaryota > Metazoa > Chordata > Testudines > Testudinidae > Gopherus > Gopherus evgoodei. The sequence goes on along the minus strand of NC_044322.1, from coordinate 259,184,937 downwards.
CACTGCTCAGTGACACTACTTGCCTTTGAGAGTCTAGGAAAAGAAATGCTGCTCTTTAAAGGCACAGGGAAGGATCCTGGCTTCTGGTGATAATTGTGGCCATTGACCATCAACTTGTAGCAGTGACTGAAGCAATAAGACATGACAGGGATGCAATTGCCTGGATATGCAGGGCTGGCCTTATAGATTCTCTTCCTCCTTATGGGCTTGGAGATGGACAAAGGGTTTTCACTGACAAAATGGAAGAATTAGGATTTCACATGAAAGGGAAGATGTCACAGGAGTGCATCCTCTTGTTATATATGTATATTGGATACTGTGTTTTACTTTGAAAATTCTTCTCCTCTATTTCAAGCAGCAGTGACTACCTCCTGTCACCACCTTCTGGGAATCTCGCAAATTAATGCAGGAATTATTGTCTTTAAAAAAACATGCATCTTTAACTAAGCAATGTTTAGGGTTATGGGTCATTGTGAGGATCTTCATGTATCTTCTTTCAACTGAAGTGTAATTGCTGACATGTCTGGTCATACTGGTCCCTTGGAGTGCTTCCCCCTTCCTGTTCTAGTGCTAAGCTCCGTGGGAGAATGCAAAGTGTTAGCAGCTGACTGGAATCTTTAGTAGCATATTTTCCAGTCTCTGAAGAAGCAGTCTAGACACAAAGTGTTGACATATTTACATATCCAATTTGGTCGGAGGCACTTTCAGGGTGAGGCTGTTGTTTATTTCCTCACTGTGGAAGGTACAGGGGATGTATGTGTGGGCGGGCGCATGTGCATCTGTGCATGTTCCTGACCTAGATTTTCTTGATGCTTCGTGAATCAGATAAGTGTAGGTAGATAGCTGTATGTGATTGAGGTATGAATCTGTGTCCCTCTCAACAAAGATGGAAAAGTAGAGGCATGCCTTGATAAATCTGTGGTGTTTATAGATCAGTTTGTCTTATGCAGTGGCTTTACATTTCAAAGTATTGGATATGTGGAGTTAATGCATAGCCACTAGAGGGTCTGAAGGTCACTGTATTTAACAACGAACTGATGCCATAGGTAGATTTACTGTGTGGAGGTAGGTGTGTTTGTGACTTGCTACCTTATCCATTGACCAACTTTCAGTTTTAAAGGAGGGAGGTGGCTAGAAAAGCTCTTATTAGCAATCTCCTTTCAGTTTTTTTTGGGGCTGGAGGAGGTGTTCCCTCTTCAAAGAGCTTCTGGAATCTCCATTAGGTGGTCGCTAGCTTAGGCAAAAGGCAATACACACTCACACAAACCCTCTGACCATATCCCACTCCGTATCCATGGACAATATATTGTACAGCGAGGCTGGTTTCATCCAGATCACAGCCTCCAGTTCTGGGACAGGTCATGGTTCTCCCAGCTGTGTGGGGCAACTAAGAGACAGGACATAACAGATACAGGGGCAGGCGTTCATTAAAGATGTTGTCCATGCGAATGAGGATGGTTTGATGGAGTTCACTTTCCTTTTCCCTTCCTATACCTGCTGGCTGATATCCTCAGAAGGCTATGGCAGCAATAGGCATAGAACCTATTTGATTAGAAGAGTTACAGCTGTCACAATATTTGGGTTTATACTTTCTTACCTTTGTCTTATTACTCAATTTTTAATGTTTCCTTTGCCAATGTAGCTGGAAGCATGAGTTAATTTTTCAAGAGGACAGAAATGAACCATGAGTTAATAGGAACTTGGCGAGCCAGAAAACATCCAACCCCACTAGTGTACCAAAGCTAGGAATCTATAGACACCATACTGATATATTAGGAGTATAAGTCTTGGCAAGTTATGCCTTTGAGATCTCCAAGCAACATGTAGGTGTTGCAGGAAATGGATTGGTGATTCAAAGGCAACGTTTCCTCTGAGGTTATGTCTATACTGCAGCCATGGGGTGTGAGTAGACATTCCTGAGCTAGCTTTAATCTAGCTAGCTCAGGTACTGGAACAGTGAAGCCGCGTTAGTATGGGCTAGCCCTGTGAGTAATTACCCAGGGTTCCAGACGGACTTGTACAACTAGCACTGAAGCACATGTTGCCACAGCTTCACAGCTCTGATATCTGAGCTTGCTAGACTAAAGCTAACTCAAGTATGTTTGCACAAGCTACAATCATGCAGTAAAGACATACCCATAGTCAGCACTGAACCAATGCCCATATAAGCTCTGTGTGGCTACAGTTGCTGTTTTCTGGATAAGCTATAAAACCAAGGCCATGATCACTTGTGCTCCTTAAACGTCCCATGTCCCTTTTTATAAGAAAGGAGTGTTAATGTCAGATGGACTCAGACTTGTGTCATTTATCCATCTCCCTTCATACACTTTTGGGGATTCTGATGAATTAGGATCTAGATCTGAACCACTCCAGATTTTAGCTGTGCAAAATCAAAACTCTGACAATGATGTTTTGCGAAACCAAAACCACTCCTGATTTTAGCCATATCTGGTCAAGTTTCAATGTTGTTAACTATGAACTGTCTTGGTTCTCTGCAGTTTTAATTGGCTACAGTATTCTTCAGTCCCTTAAATGGTTATTTAGTATTGATGTGCATTGTTAAACAGTTCCACCCCAGAGATGGCTACATTTCAGTGGAGGGTGATGTGATTCCTATATAATTACTGTTTGTAAAGGACTAAAGAGCACTACATTCAGGTAAATTATTATTATATTGCCTGATATACATGAATACAAAAATATTCCTGGGCAAATAATACCTGAAAACAAAGGGATCCATGGTTCAGCAATGAAGAAATGACCTGACAGTGGACATCCTAAGGCAGCACATCTTGTGTCTTTCACATATAGGATTATTGTCCCAGAGGCAATGGATGAAGAGAATAGGAAACTGGAAAGCTGTGAAAAACAAATAAGATCTTAACCGTTTTCAGGATTTTTTCTTTCCAGTGGACCTGCTTCCCCCAACCCCCCCTGAATCAATCCAGGAAGTAGCACATACTTGTGCTTCAGGGGTAATAGCAGTCTTACTTCTAGCTGTGCACATCTGACACAAGGAGTCCTGAGTTTGGTTTGGGTAGCTACTATCAGCAGAGGCTAGATTGTATTTTGTGGTGGACAGAGAAAGTATTTGAAACCAGAACCACAATTAGCATAAGCAGAGAAGCCACGAAGTGACTAGAGATTGAGCTCCCCTCCCACATTCAGTGCTGGTCTTTGCTATTCAGGGTTGAGGAAGAGTGACAAAGTTACATGGGAGAAGGCTGGGTTATGGCTGCCTGTGCTTTACTCATTGTATGGCTTCATAGAGGTACAAGAACAAGAGGTAAAAGGTATAGTTCAGTACTCTAGCTCTAACTTTCCTCCAAAATACACTCTGTGCCTTAGCCAGAGCCATTGCTCTCCCTTCCTATCTCTGAATCACTATGCTATGATTTCTGTTCCCCTCAGACAGGAAAAGATTGCTTTAGCTGAAGTTAGGAAGACATTCGATTGCTCTTGCCACCTTTGCAGCAGCCCTCCTTGGTCTCATAACAGGCTGTTAAGTGGTGGAGTGAGGGATATATGGGCCCCTAGTGATGCTGAGTAGCCCATTTTTCTCAGCCTGACAGCCACAACGGACTCTCCAGCACATTCCTTTTCAAGGGTAGGAGAGGGTGAGAGGTTATTCATTTGATACAGAGGACCCCAGTGACAGCCGTCAGCACAGTGAAGCATATACTCCTATAGCTGTGCTTTGAGTGACGTACCAGAAGAACTCAAGGGAGAGGCTGGACCCAGAGGAATGGCTGAGGCCAACTTTTTCAATTTTGATTTTAGCATTTTTTTTTCAATTCTGTTTGGGATTTTCAAGATAGAACCTTTGCTTCAAATTGATTGCCTGTGGCAGTGGGAGCCAGGGAAATAGAACTTCGCTTCCCTGTAATCAGTTCCTCTCAACAGTCTCTTGTTAAACAGGAATGGCAGGGAGTGTGACTGTAGATTTGCCAGCTCCCCCCATCAGGAGATAAATGTTCATCCAATTAAACAAAATGACTATCTGTACTAAATGGGAGGGGAAGAGAAGAGGGAAGGAAAAGAACATTTTGTCCATCAACTTTTAACATATCTCTCTGGAAAATCCAAGGATAGTGATGGGGCTGGGGTACTGTAAGTGTATTTACCAAACGCAATGCTGTGATGAAGGCCCTGTGTATTGCACAGCAAGGTGGAGAGGAATTCTGCAGTAGGGTAACTGGAGTCTAAAGATCTTTGGCAACTTCATTTAATATTTTTTAAAAATTGAGGTTTCTATTGAATTAAATCTGAAAATAAATAATCCAGTTAGGACAGTAGTCCCTGTGCTATTTATTTTAATATTAAATTCACTATATGTTTGGTATTGGCATTCTTTGGTTTAGCTTAAATCTGTTCCCAGTTGATTTAAATTAAGCCAAAATAAGTCTGATTCAACCAAAATAAGAGTGTCCACACAGTGATTTGCACCAGTTTAACTAAACTGGTTTAAAATCACACCCTTTTTTGGTAAATCCAATAATAGTAATAATCATATGGCTGGATGTTACAGGACAGATCCTCAGCTGGTGAGAGTAACTGGAGCTATGCCAATTTATACCAGCTGCAGATGTGGCCTTATATATTTTTACCTATCTTGAAAACTTCTGGAGACCTAAATCCGATGTACAGTGTTAAAGTGTGTGAAACATTTTTGTTGTTTTGAAGGCCACATTCCAAACACCAATGAAACCACTAGGGAAAACAATGTATCCAGTTTGTGTACCAGCTGTGCCCTTCTCTAGTGCTGCTGAGGAATGAGGACCCGAATATTAAAATATCTCATGTGGCACTCAGGGGACTGGAGTGTAGCTATTCCTTTAGTTCCACCTCATTGGAGCAGAAATAATGACCAGCTGACTGGTATGGCATTATAAGCCATCAGAAAGTTTTTGGAAATGGGAGAAGCAACACAGAGCCTAGGATCTGGTTTGTTCCTTTGCAGCTTTAAGGTGTTGGCCATTGCTGAAGATGGCATATTCAAAGAGATGGACAATTGGGACCAGAGTTTCAAAGATCATTAGGCACCTAGAGATGCAGTCAGATAGATGCTTAGTGGGAATTAGGCATCTAGCTTGCTGACATACCTTTTAAAAACCCCACTAAGCACCTATCTGTATCTTTAAGAACCTAAACACCTTTAGAAAATCTGGTCTTAGTCTGCTCTGGTGTGGCTGCTCCTATGTTTCTGCGTCCTAATCCAAGTCCACAAAAAATAGTGGATGAGGCCAGCACAACTGTTTATGACAACACTTGACACTTCTATCTATGAATTTCAGCGTATTCTGTGAATATTAATGATTTAATGTCATGCTGCCCCAGTGAATATCATCACCCCCATTTTACAGCTGCGGAACTGAGACGCACAGAGGCTAAATGACTTGCCTAAGGTCACACAGGAAGTCAGTGGCAAAAGAAGGACTAGAACCCAGGTCTTCTGAGCCCAAGACCTGTGCTTTAGCCATAAACCATTTATTTGTATCCCAAACCGGCTCTAAGGAAGGTAGGTAGCCAAATAATGTAGGGAAGGGAGACTAGAGATGGGGAAGCATTGTACCCTGATATAATTTTGTTTGGTAAGAAAATACCTTTTTAGAAGAACTACTCTGGTATGAAGGCATTTTATTTTTGCCCTTCACTTCTATGGCTGAGTCCTTTTGGTCTAAATGGCTGCACGTGCTATGCTCATTTAATTCTTCCTTTTAAAATATTTTTATTCACTCTGTGTGTGTGTGTGTGTGTGTGTGTGTGTGTGTGTGTGTGTGTGTGCGTACACCCTATATTATTATAAAACATTTCACTAAGCAAAATAATACAGACATTAGAAGGACTCTGCCTTGTGAGCACTGTCACCCCAAGTGTACCTCTCTCTGGTTACTGAGCCCCAGTCAGGACTGTAGTCCTTGGGGCATTCAGGCAGCCTTCAGCATCATATTGCTTAGGGCAGGAAGGGAAGAACTGCTCCTCAGGCGGCCACCGAGAAAGGTCTTTGAGTCTAAAAAGCTTACAAACAAACAAATTCCTGCCATATGTTCCTGGTTAATAAGATTTTTTTTCTTCATAAAAACAAAACAACCCCCCCGGTGATAGCAGGAACTGTAGGCAAGTACTACACGAAGCCCATACTGTTTGTAATCCAAAACACTGATGTGTGTCCCCTCCAGAGCTCATACTGTACCACGGGTAGGCCTCCCAGATCAGAAGTGAGATAAAACATGCTTCTCTCTCTCCAAAGACCTTTGTTCTTGTCCTTCACAAGGCTCCACTGTCCTCCACACTAGACATATTTCTGTATTTTTAAACCTTCTAGTTCAACTTTTCTGTGCGTCACAGGCCTGAATTTATACTATGGAATAAACTTGGCTAAAAGGGGAAAATGTGTTGTCTGTTTTCCTCCAAGCCTTGGTGCTGCCACTAGGCCTTTCTTCTCTGCCACCTAGGCCTTTCCCATCAATGATGATGGATGAACGGCTGTGTTTGTGTGTTCTGGAACATGCAGCATGTGTTCCATCTGGGCATAAAGTGACCGTGGAATTGCTATGGAAACTGATTTCCTTTCCCTGTGCAACTTGGATAGAAATAATGTCACCAGACTGCTCTAGAGAGATTCAACTTACAAATAAGTAGCTGATGCTTCCCCAAAAATGTTTAGAATATCCTGTTATTTGGAAACAATTATGGTACTGTGTCATCTCCTTTGTATGTTTCTTTGTATGTTCATGATCATTATTACTAAGGGCATTGGCCTTGAGCGTACAGCCTTTATGTGGCCAACCCTATTGTCAGGAGCAAAGGAACCATTATGCTTTGGCATGTTCACTGGAATGATAGCTGCCTCTTCTCCATAAACTCATAATGTGAGGTCATAATAATCATATATAATATCTCATCATGGAAGCCATCTGCAAAAAAACCTATTGTGATGTCAGAAGGAGAAGACTTTGATGGTGGGCAGGGGGACAATCATCAGGGAAAGTGAAGAATTAATGGAAGATGGAGATAATATTTTTATTTACATAGCAGCTTCCATGTTAGGAACTTGAAACATTTTACAAGCATGAATGATCTAACCTAGTGGTTTTCAACCTGTGGTCTGTAGACCCCTGAGGGTCAGCAGATTATGTCTACGGAGCAAAAGGTTGTCGTTACCATAGAACAATGGTTTTCAGCACGTTGTCCATGGCCCCTTGGGGGCCTACAGACAATGTCTAAGATTTCCAAAGGGGTCTGCACCACCATTTGAAATTTTTTAGGGGTCCACAAATGGTTAAAAAGGTAAAAAACCACTGGTCTAACCCTCACATTGCCTGTGTGTGGTGGCGGAGACGAATATTATCATTATTCCCCATTTTAGGCTCTGCAAATTCCTTCAGCACTTGCTTAAGCCCCATTGAAGTCATGAGAGATCTGGATGGGATGTCCTTTGGGGGCTCATCTGTGATACTGATACAGTAGCTAGCAAGTATTACTAGAGAAAAGACATGGGGCTTCACTTCCCAATCCTCAGGAGCTAAACACATCTGCATCCATCCCAGGAGCAAGATGCCGAGGTTGGCACAGAGACTCAGGTCTTCTGCTTGACAATATATAGGTAACACCACTCTGCTTTTGAGCTGAGCTGATACTTGTAAAAGCAAGGGTAAATTTGTGTGGTTGTGCATTATATCCAACGATGCTGTCACAGCAGCACATGTTCTCATGGGGCTGTATAGTTCGATCCATGAGGAGCAAGATCGTGAAAAGATGTTATACAGGAATATGCAGGCTTCCGCTGAAGACTTGACATGAAGCTTGGCCCCCTTTTTTTTCTTCTCATTCAGTTTTTCACATCTGGTTTCCTCAAAGTGTTAACAACCTTGTTTGATAGTTGTTCCCCATTCAGGTCTGTCCTTGGCTACATCTTTGAAGTTGTCATTATTTATGCATGCTACATAAGGGCAGATTCTGTTTAAGGGTGTCCTTCAAGTGTTTTTGCTGGCTACCCCTCCTGCGCTTTCTGAGGTTCAGGTCACTACAGCAAGCTTTTTCGGGGGAGTCTATCATTACCCATTCTGATAACATGACCTGTCCATCTAAGCTGAGCTTTGACACTCATTGCCTTGATGCTGGTTGTTCTTGCTTTTTCAAGGACATTAAAGTTTGACACTTTGTCATGCCAGTGGACTTTCAGAACAGAGCTGAGACAGCGAATGTAATGTTTTTCAAGTTGCTTAATGTGTCTGTGGTAAACTGTCCATGTTTCACATCCATATAAAAGGGATGCTATCAGTTTTGTTGACTATTTCATGGTATGCTGGTTGCGTATCCTACGGCAAAGTCTTCTGAAAGCCTGTCTTGCCTTTCATAGTCTATTTGATGTTTGCTGATCCGGCAAGCCATCACTTGAGATGGCATTGCCACATTATGTAAAGTGATGAATGTTCTGTACCATCAATGATGATGTTTGGCTCAATGGTAATTGTTGATGGAACTGGCTGGAAGAGGACTTCACTTTTTTCCAGCCTGATGCTGAGTCCAAACTGTTCAGTTGCTTCTGAGAACCTATTTAGGATAAGCTGTAGGTCACTTTCACTTTGGCTAAGTAGAGCACAGTCATCTGCAAAAAGGGCTTCACATTTGAGTTTCTCAAGAACTTTTGTCTTTGTAGTAAGTCTTCGGAGATTGAAGAGTTTTCCATCAATTCTGTACCTTATGATAAATATGGTAAGTATGTCATTATCGTATCTGTATTAAGTGCTGACTGTAGAAAATTTTCGCCCTACTTATTTTCTGAATAATAAGGAAAGCAGTGTGAACGCGTAGCTGACTTAATCAACATCTATCTTTCCTTGCTGCTGTCTTACTCTAGCCTTCCCATGACCCTGCCTGCCTGCTATCCATTCTTCACATCCTCCTTCCTTCCTACTGCAAGAAGACCATCTGCATTGTTTTAAAAATTGCTAACTTGGTTTCAAATTTATGGACACCAAAGTATGGAATCATGACACCAGTTAATGCCAGTTGTTGACTGACAACATGTTATTCCTGAATGCATATTGCTTATTAATAAGGGATGAGACAGACCACTAAGAAGGTCAGTCATTTGGCAGCTTCCCATAGTCTTTCGAGTTCTGATGGTCTTGGAGTTCCATAATACTGTCTTCAGAGCAGGGTTTAAATAGCGTGCAATAGATAATGTCTAGGGTCACACACTGAACAATGAAGTTAAAACCAAATATTGAATAGCTGCTCATTAAGTGAGCATCGTCCATGTGATGCATTGAAAGAGGCAGAGATCTTGTAGAAAAAGTAGTATGTGATCATGTAATTCATGATGGTGTCATAAAGCATACATACAAAGAAGCTGGATGAAGGTTGCATGGGCAACCATAATTCTGGCATTTCCTAACTCTTGAGTGCTTGACTTTTCAACCTCAATAATGTTCTTTTAACACAGTTGTTCTATGTGTAATATTTGTGAATACTCTGATTCTGTGAATCTCCTGGCTGGCTGGGCTTTTTCTTTCATACGTATCATAGAAGAAAGAAGGCACCTTTTCACTCTCATCCTTGAAAACAGAGTTAGGGCTGTCATAAACAGATAGCTAAGGGTTAATGTCTCTTTCACCTGAAACACCTGACCAGAGAACCAATCAGGAAACCAGATTTTTTCAACTTTGGGTGGAGGGAATTGTGTGTCTGGGGTCTTTGTTTTCTCTCTGCCTGCTGTCTCTGAGCTTTGGAGAAGTAGTTCTGCTTTCTAATCTTTTGTTTCTAAGTGTAAGGACAAAGAGATCAGATAGTAAGTTCTATGGTTTTCTTTTCTTTGGTATTTGCATGAATATAAGTGCTGGAGTGCTTTGATTTGTCTTCTTTTTGAATAAGGCTGTTTATTCAATATTCTTTTAAGCAATTGACCCTGTGTTGTATCATCTTAATACAGAGAGCACATTTGTATGTATTTTTCTTTCTTTTTATATAAAACTTTCTTTTAAGACCTGTTGGAGTTTTCTTTACTTCAGGGAAATTGAGTCTGTACTCACCAGGGAATCGGTGGGAGGAAGAGATCGGGGAGATCTGTGTGTGTGTTGAATTGGCTAGCCTGATTTTGCATTCCCTCTGGGTGAAGAGGAAAGTACTTTTTGTTCCAGAACTGGGAACAGAGAGGGGAAGTCACTCTGTGTAGTTTCACAGAGCTTGTGTCTGGGTATCTCTCCAGGAGTACCTGGAGGGGGGAAGGGAAAAAGGATTATTTCCCTTTGTTGTGAGACTCAAGGGATTTGGGTCTTGGGGTCCCCAGGGAAGGTTCTTCAGGGGGACCAGAGTGCCCCAAAACACTCTAATTTTTTGGGTGGTGGCAGCAAGTACCAGGTCCAAGCTGGTAACTAAGCTTGGAGGTTTTCATGCTAACCCCCATATTTTGGACGCTAAGGTCCAGACCTGGGAATAAGGTTATGATAAGGGCATTTAGGGAGATCCCCAGAATTATAGCAGCATTGAAAGTGACCACCCCTTTCCCAAACCTTATCTGTAATATTCTGCATAGGAATATTAGAGGCTTTTTCCTATTGCAGTGTGGAGATGTTGACAGGTAAAGCATACCATCACTAATCATGTCAAATCATTCAGCCAGTCAAAATACAGCTTTATTAATATGCATGTGGCGCTCTCACTGTCTCTCTCACTTTCTCTCTTGGGAGGGGCGTTTTTCTATGTGTCTTGGCTAATCAGGAGTGATGTCGGGTACATTTATAGGGTGAGAACACTGCAAAATACAAACAGGATGATCTGATGGGTCTTTTTCATCTCTGACTTCTATAATTTTTTATTTATATACCAATTTAATGGCTGGTTTATAGTGATTTATATCCCAGTTTATTTATACACCAGTCTGATGCTATGCCACATGCTGTTTGTGAAATGAAATCTGGCCAGTTAAATATTTCAAGGTGATTACATGCACATCGGTTTACCAGTGAGAAGCAAATATTGCCTTGCTTCAATACAGACAGACTTTATAGCAGAATATTTTGGAGGTGAGGCTCTTCTAATCCGCTCAGATAAAGGCATACACCAACCTTAATAAAACATCACAGCACTCAGTACGAGAGATGTGACTACAAACTAGGAATCAACTAACCTGACTTTGACCTGTTACAATCTGGAAGCTGAATCATGTAGGTGTTTTTAAAATCCTGATAGTCCTAGACAAGGGGCGGGCAAACTTTTTGGCCTGAGGGCTGCATTGGGTTTTGGAAATTGTATGGAGAGCTGGTCAGGGGAGGGGTGTGTGCCCCCACTCTTTGCCGCCCATGGTTCTCGCCCCCCGATGGCCACCTGCCTGCTCTCTGTCCCCTGACCACCCCCCGGAACCCCCGTTCCTGACTGCCCCCCACTGCCCCATCCAACCCCCCCTCCTTCCTGACTGCCCTCCTGGAGCCCTGCCCCCATTCAACCCCCCTGTTCCCTGTCCTCTGACCGTGCCGATCCCTATCCACACCTCCGCCCCCTGACCACCACCTCAAACTCCTCTGCCCTCTATCCAACCCCAAGCTCCCTGCCCCCTTACTGCGCTGCCTGGAACACCGGTGGCTGGCGGCGCTACTGCCACGCACTGCGCAACACAGCACCAGGTCAGACCAGGCTCTGCAGTGGCGCTGCCCCAGGAGCTCACCACCCAAAGCATTGTGCTGGCGGTGGAGTGAGCTGAGGCTGCAGGGGAGGGGGAACAGCTTGGGAGGAGCCAGAGGCTAGCCTCTCGGGCCAGGAGCTCAGGGGCCAGGTAGAAGGGTCCCGCGGGCCGGATGTGGCCCGCAGGCCATAGTTTGCTCACCTCTGTACTGGACAATAGTTGCTATTGTAGTTGCTGCATTGACATAAAGATATTGTGTATTACTGCCTGGAGCTGATTCTCGTGTACACTAACACACCTTTACACCAACTTGGCAGAATAAAGAGGTCTTAGATACAATGCAATTTATGCCCACATTAAGGCCCCTTTACAATGTCAGAAGGAGAAAAAGGGGCCTGAGTAGAAATGAGAATCAGATCCAATGTGTGCAGTGCCAACACGGAGCCACAAGGATTTATTCCGTTTTTTATCATTGTGTTTTGCATTCCTTAGAAAAATCCTTATTGAGTTTTGAATTCCCAGTGGTCTGCCATTTTGGTTAACACTGGAGCTACAGCAAGAGGAAGGGTTTCATCTCTAGCAACACAAGAGAATTATTCCAGTGATGTTCAATTGTAGGACAGTGAAAGTGCTTTTCCCGGTATAGATTGTTGTGTTCTGGGGACTGTACCAACAAAAGCCCTGTTTTTGTGGGTATATAAGCTGTACTAGGAGGGTTTGCTGGCATAGCTACACCTGTATGGCTATACTGGCAAATCTTTTTTAGCGTAGACTAGCCCTAAAACTCATACTAAAATTGAAGAAATAAGGTCTGTAGAAATGCTGGGTCAGATTCTGATCTCAGCTAATGAGACAGAGAGGAGCTAAGTGGATTTGCTCCATATAAACACCAGTGTAACTGGGAATCTAAATCCTTTTCTGTACATCTACTATAAAGCATGCCAGTATTATTGTTTTGGTAACCAGCGTGAAACTATTGTTGGTAATATTCCCAAGAAAGCTCACACACTCTTGCAAAAACAAAGTCCAGATGCAACAAACTGTTTGGGCAAAGGGCTTGTACTAATAGGGCATGTAGTGAAGATCCTGCTGGTGGTGAATACTATCTGACAAGACATAGGATCATATTAGGTCATCTAGTCCGTGCCCCTATCAGTGTAAGTTATTCCCTACACAATATACTCCAATGCTTTGTTCAGTTCACTTTTAAATGTTCCATGTGATGGCATTTCCACTGCTTCCAGTGAAAGACTTTTCACCACCGTAATAAACCTCATTTTTCAGAGGTCTTTCCTTATATCTAGCCTATCTTTTCCTTAGTGCTATTACTCTTAGTTAACTTCCCTCATTTAACCCAAAACAGTTTCCCTCCCTTCTTGTGTTTTACAGCCTTTAAATACATATTGAAAAGTATTTGTTGTAGTTTAGGGAATGGTGGTGTAAAGAAATTGAAAACACTAGTACAGGAGTCTGTTGGTATTGGGGAAGGGAAGGAAAACAGGCATTGCAGGTACAGGATTTCTTTCTTTCAGTTTGTTGTCCCCACTGATGAACCCTGATCATTTCACCACTTAACTAGACCCCACCCTTCAAATCTCAAATCACAGCTGAACATCATTCTGGCCTAGGCAAATAAGAGAGGGTTATTGTCAGAGCCCATCCACATGACTCCTCAATTGACTGGGTGGGTCACAGCTGAGCTCCTCACCACCAGCGGTGCGTGTGCCGTTGATGTGGGAATAGGAAAGCAGGAACAGAAATCAGCTGCAGGTCTCTCCCATGGGACTTCAGGGCTCATCTACTCAACTCTCATCTGGCCAGCTCAGATACAGGTTATTCGTAATGGAAGTTGAGCATGTGTGTGCCTGGGCATCATGACAATTCTGACAGCTAATCAGTCTTTCCATCACTGATGTATCCTAGAGTTGATTGATCTTTGTCATCTATATAAAAATCTCCACCATCTCTGTCTCGATCAGCCTCTGTCTCTGTCCAGTTTGTCCTTAGCTTCTGTTTATCTTTTGATATTTTTCAAAACTTAACTCTCACCTTGGGATCCTGAGGGGGGGAAATCAAAGGGAGCAGATCGCTTACTGACAAATAAGAGAGACTCCTCTGCCATACACAACTAAGGCGATGAATAATTCAGTAGGGTCCCAGTCTCCTTTTTCCTCCCTCATGGCTGGCCTTATTAAAATTGTATGAGAGAGCAGAGGGAGATGGCTCTGTCATTTATCTGATAAAATCTGTAGCTCATGTATTAGCTCAATATCACCATTCCCCCACCCACCACACACATTTTCATACTAAACAGGATCTTCCCTTTGGTGTCCATTCTGCTGCATGTTGTGATCAGACATCTGTGCACAACCAAACTTTACCTATACCTCTCATGTCAAATCATGTTGCCATGGAAAAAGGATGTTATTCATCAAAACAAGGCACAGTATTGTCTTTTTTGTCAATATGAGGAGAGTCAGTAATGACAGAATCCATGTTCATAGGGATCCTAATGTGTGGGTGTGGGGAGATAAGGCTGGGAACTAGGAGACTGATTCTGCTTTCACTTACACCAGTGAAAGTCAGGAATAAATCCACTGAAGTCAAAGTAGTTAGTCTGCTATAAATACAACGTGAAATCAGAATCTGGCTCTAGAAGGTTTTAATGGAATTTTCAGGAAAAGAAATCAACTTTCTGAGGTTTTAGACATTTTTTGATTTTTAGACTCCAAAGAGGCAGACCGATTCTAGAATTGCACAGGCTCCTTTATTAATAATAATATAATAATAAATATGCATAGAGAAACTTCCATCAATGGATCACAAAGTACTGCACAACTATTACTCCATACAATACTCCTGTGAAATAGATATGCTATATTAATACTTACTATACCATAAGTATTATGCCCATTTTACAGATAGAAAAACAAAGACACAGATGTTAAGTGACTTGTCAAAGGTCATACAGTAACTTGGTGGGAGAGCCAGGAATGGAACTCAGGTCTGTTGACTCCCAGTGCTAGGCAGTTCTTCCTCCTGTAGTGTCATAGGGTAGGTCTACACTTACAGCGGGATGTAGCATACAGAGACTGCATTCCTAGTTAGCATGGGTGTAAATAGCAGTTTAGGCAGTGAGACATTAGCTAGGCAAGTAGAGTGTAGGGTGCCCTACATGCCTGAACCCAAGAGTATATACCCTCTATGTCTCTGTACATGCCCAAGCAGTGCATCCCAAGTCTACACTGCAGTTCTTAGCGGTGAAGTGTCCCATTGCCTCCCTGTTGCTGGGGCCTTTCCCTGTTGCACTGAAAGACTCCAGCAGTAGGGAGGCAGCAGGGAAAGGCTGAGCCTTTCACTGCCATGTGTAGCTACGCTTACGTTGTGTGCTGCCACAAGTGTAGGCAAGGTCATAGACCGGGGTGGCCAACCTGAGCCTCAGAAGGAGCCAGAATTTACCAATATACATTGCCAAAGAGCCACAGTAATACATCAGCAGCCTCCCATCAGCTTCACCCACTCCCTCCCCGCACCACCTGATCAGCTGTTTCATGGCGAGCAGGGGGCTTGGAGTGGGAGGGGAAGGAGCGAGGGCATAGTAGACTCAGGGGAGGGGGCAGAAAGGGGTGGAGTGGGAGCAGAACCAGGGGTTGAGCAGTGAGCACCCCATGGCACATTGGAAAGTTGGTGCCTGTAGTTCCAGCCCCGGAGTCAGTTCCTAGATAAGAAGCTGCATATTAACTTCTGAAGAGCTGCATGTGGCTCTGGAGCCACAGGTTGGCCACCCCGGCATAGACGCTATAGCATATATCCTAGAAAAAGACTAAGATAACCCTGCTGAGGTTAACAGGTTTATTAAAGATAATTTTTAAAAAGTCAATCAGTTGCATGTGAATGATTACTGGTCACAGAATAGAATCCATTGCATATATTATTGGTGATTTTTTTTTCTAGATAGAAGACCCAAGATTTAAAAAAATGGCTCATGATTTTTGATGCTCAAAAAGCCTGGTGCTCACCACCTTCTTAAAAACAGGCCCTGTAAAGAATCTCAAATTGGTACTCAAAATTACTAATATTTTTTGGAGCTTCTCTCCATTAGATTGTGGATTAAAATTAAGTGGCTTTTCTGCCACATGTGAATCACACACAGAGTGTGTGTCCTTATTAATTGCCATGACAACTTCACTTATGCTCGGGGCAAGAATAACATAATTGAACTGAAAAGTACCTGCAAGTAATGTGCATTATTGTTTGACCTGAAAAGTAACCAGATTACTTCTCAGAATGTAGTGTGTGACTATAATCAGTTATTTTCACCAACCTGAAGGTAAGCTTGAAAAAGATGTTAATCATGCCTCATGGAAAATATGGAATTAAAAAAAAATTTTTTTAAAGAAATACTGTCCAGTATAATGTGGTCCAGACTCTTGGTCCTGGATGGCACAGTACAGGGCAACTCAGCAGTCAACTTGTATAGGAGAATTCCAGGCTGGCATAGAGCCAGTTTGCCCCCCCCCCAAAGCATAGTGGGAATATCAAAGGCATGCTGAGAATGGACTGGGCGGGGTGACAGGAGAGCCGCTGCAGTCTGATGATTCCTGGCTGCTTGTGCAGCCCTTAGGGAGACAGAGCAGTTCTCCATTTGCTGTAACTTATGCCTGGGGCTGACATGGCCCTTGGCTTGTCCTAGAGTGATGGTGGACGGGGGAGGTCCTCCACTGAGCACAACATGGTTGGACCTGAGCATCTGGGTCTACATATTAACTGTATTTTTTACCCTTTGTTCTTTATTACAAAGCACTTTTGCAGGATTTTGTTTTCTGAAGTATTCATCCGCTCCTGTTCTTTACTCCCCATCTGAAGCTTTGGTTGTCTGTCTTCCACATCATCAACTGTGATGTTACAATGACTAGGATCATGTCACATTCATTGGATTGTGATTTCAGGGGAGAATAGATTAATTTTCAAGCAGCAGTAGTGAATTTTTAGGAAACAGAAATTCTTTTTGTGCCAAACTCTTCATAATAAAGAACAAGGGATGAGAAATTCAGAATATATTTGACATGACAGTGGTATTGTTTCTCAGTAGAATGCTTCCAGGGTTTTCTAGGAGGCATAAGTGGCACTGGAAGGGGCTGAATTGACAACTCTGTTAATTGAAGCTCTTTGTTGACAGACCAGATAGCACAGACAGTGACAGTGCAAGTGTCCTCACAATGCATAGATGGATTAGATGAGCTAATCCATCTCTTCTCCTCCAATTCCAATGGCTCTGTGATTAACAATCTCCCCTTTGCCTTCTGACAGCTGCATGAGATGGGATCTCCTGAGCAAAAGGAGAGGACAGAACTTCAGAGAGAATGTTTTCTCCATTTTACTGGGGAAGGGGTCAGAGGGCTCATGCAGTGATCTTTGTTTTTATCACTGCTATGGGGAGATCAAATCAGCAAGGGGTACAAGCAAAAAAAAGACCCCTTGTCATCTGTTTATTGGCTTCATGATGAGCTCTTGGCTGCCACTTCTTTATAGAGCATCAAAGTTGCTCCATCTTGGTGCTGTAGCGAACAATGGGAAGAAATGATATTTATAGTTCAAGAGGATCAGCAGTGTCACTGTGATTGAGAGGAAAGAAGATCAGAAGTTGGCCTGTTGGAAAGAGGGAGGATATACCAAGAATAAAGCATAGAGGAACCCCTCACATTTTCTGATGTTGATAAATGAGAGACACACAACTCCTGCCTTGGGCAATTGCCTTATAATCCAGCCAGCAACAACAGGGCTATTGCTACTCTACAGCCCCGTCAGTCCCTAATCCCGACACACATGAACAGTGAAAATGGGCTCCTGTGCAAGTGCGAGACCCACTGATGCAGTGGTAGTACAGGGAAGAGGCAGTGCCTTGTGCTACAATCAAGTTATCCCTGCTGGAGGCTGTGTAGGGTGGCACTGACGGGTTATGTGAGGGTAATGGCAATGAGGGCTTTCAAGAGTCGATACTCTGTTACTGTGGTGATGAGGACTAATAAAGTATCTGAATAGATAGGTTGGGGAGAAGTAAGGAGGGATAATAGAGAATCCCAGGGAAATCTTTACAGTAGAATAAAAATGTGATGCCAAGATGCCCTTTTGTGTATAATAAGATTTTCTCTGCTCTGCTAGTTGTGCCCTGAAGCAGACACTATAAACCACGAGGTTATTAAACAAGTCCCTAGTATCCTTGCCACCACTGAGTGAGACTGCAGCCTGAAGCCACCTCCTCTGTTTTCTTTTTGCACTAAAGTCTGAGGGTAGACTAGACTGGCCTGCGTTTGCCACCACTCACGCATTGCTTTTCTTTAATTTACTTTTCAGCCTGTGTATGTATGTGTGTCAACCTCTTGGCATAGCCCAGATAAGCAACAGGAAAGGCTGAGCAAACAAAAAGAGCCTTTCCCTGGATCAATAGAGATCAATCTCTTCATTTCATCTGGATGGCAAAACAAAAACTGCAATTAAAAGTACATTTGATGCCGTTAACTAGTGGACAGCCCCAAAAACCAGGGCACGGGGGCGAGGGGGGACACAACATCCTGGAGAACTCTTGCCGGAAGCCCATTCATGGCAACTCAGTGAGTTTGAGGGTGCAGCATTGTACACACAGTGTTCTTTTGGACTAGCACATAGAAAGCACACACAGGCTACATGCATCTACGTTGCACAGCACTGATGGCAGCATGTAGAGTACGTGTAGCTACATGCCACCGTAAAAAGCAGGCTGTGTCCATGCTACGCTGTCAGTGAAAGGCTCTGGCAGAAGGGAGGCAGTGGGACCTGAGCCTTTCCCTGCTTCTTCCCCCTGGCAGAGCCTTTCCCCCCTGCTGGAGTCTTTCATTGCAGTGGGGAAGGGCTGTGTAGCGAGGAGCTGCCCAGACCTTTTCCTGCTGCCTCTCCCTTGCTAGAGACTTCCCCCCAGGGGACTCTTTTTATGCCCCAGAGAAATACTCCAGGAGGCAGGGGGACCATGACACAGCTAAAAAAAGCCGTGTAGACAGTGAGGTCTGGCTTGGGCGAGAACACAGCATGTAGCATATGTATTCGCATAGATGCCTGAACCCTTTAGGCTTGTCTTTACTCTGGTTGCTTAAGCTGTGCCTCACTGGTTACGCTGCATTTTATACCCCTGCTAGGTGTGCATGTATGCATACCCATAGTTATGCATCTAATGTGCTGACCTTTAGCTAAACTAATACATCAAAGCCCAGTTTCATTGTTTTGTTATTTTGCTAGTGGACCATCACATGTATTGCGATACCTTATTGGGTGCTGGTGTACTTGTCTTAATAGACCACAACGTATGGTGCAGAATTGTATGGAGGCATAGAGTGGGAATGCATTTTTGTCCTGGTTAATATCTGGTACACTAATCTGTAGTGGGGCAAAGGACTGCAGTAATTGTCCACTAATACACCACACATTTGGTAGACTAGTTTATATGGACGCATGGGGATGCTAGCCAGTACACTTATATGCCATCAGGTCACATGATAAGCCGTATAGGGGATGCGCTATTTCATGGCAGCGTAGCTATACCACTTATTTACAAGTTGCACACAGCTGTATTTTCTGCTGCTTGTTATCAGTAATACAGGAAGATGGAGAACTATGTACACAAACTCACATGCACAAATATGCCTGTCACAGGCAGACTGGCACCTTTAAGTGGGAGTGGGGTCCAGTGCATCCAGACTGATTACCTGCTGCCCAGTTGGGCTTAAGGAAGATACCTGGGTCTTATAAAGGGAGAGACAGCTGCTGGTTTTGGGGAGATGTCTATAGATGCTGCAGGGAGTAAGAATGCTCTTGCAGGGCCTTGAGTTAGCAGGGGGAAGATATTAGTGGGGAAGGTCTGTGGAGAAGGCTAAACTCCAGAAGAGAGGGGCTGGGAGAGCAAGAAGACAGATTCTTGGGGAGGAAAGGCTTGGAACTGGTGCAGAAGAGTGTTTGAACTTTGAAGGGAAGACAGAGCTCAGGGAGGGGCTGGGCCCAGCAAAAAGTGGGAGGAAGACTTTCATAGAATCATAGAAGATTAGGGTTGGACGAGACCTCAGGAGGTCATCTAGTCTAATCCCTTGCTCAGAGAAGTACCAGCCCCAACTAAATCACTTTGTACTTTCGAGGACTATTTTGAAAGACTTTGTGCAACACTTGATAAAATGGACCTCGGAAGGGGAATATTGTGAATATCTGGACTGTGTGGACTTTTTAAGGGGCCCTGAGAGAAGGGAAAACTGAGGCAGGCCTCACCAGAGCCCTGCTGGCCCGTCGTGGTGGGAGAGGGCACTACAGGACAGGTGTGCCGTTGACATGGTGTAATCAGCACAATCCAAGCTCCTCCCTCCCATTAAGGGAGGGAGGGAATGAAGAAATAAGTTAGTGTGTAGAGCAGGAGGAGCAGGAAGTTTCTTGGGAATGGCTGCCAGAGTCCTCTGAGAGGGGAGGCAGTGACAACCAGCTAGGGTAAAGGGGCCTCAAGGGAGA
This sequence comes from Gopherus evgoodei, assembly GCF_007399415.2. Taxonomy (NCBI): domain Eukaryota; kingdom Metazoa; phylum Chordata; order Testudines; family Testudinidae; genus Gopherus; species Gopherus evgoodei. The sequence goes on along the minus strand of NC_044322.1, from coordinate 259,164,791 downwards.
AAGCCTTTGGAGGCAGTGCTCGGTTAACAGAGCACAGAAGAATAGGCCCTGAAGCAGGAAGGATGGAGAAGGACAAAGGGGAAAATCCATCTGTAGCCTAGGAAGGCTAAGGAAATATTCTTGCTGTAGTTGCTTATATCTGATAAATCAAACTGTTCTTAGAAGGAGCTTCTTGGTGTATTAGTGGGTCCTCTGTGGGCTGGGAACAAGCCAGCACCTTATAGTCCCCAAGTACCAATGTGTTGGTCATAACGAGAATGACTTATGAAGGGGCACTCATATATTAGAGATATATTAACACTATTAGCCAGCAAGCAGCTGTACTGGAGGAGTCATTGACCACTCAGAGGACTGAGCTATAAAAACACACTATAAGTATGCACTAGAAAATGATAGTCCTCATGGCTGCAGTGGCTACCTATCAGATAAAAGACCATCTAAGGAACATAACAGGTGGCACACAGGAGCTTTTAACCAAAGTGGCTACTCCTGGTAGAAAATATCATAACTAACATTAGATTCCTTTGTTTTACAAAGGAGTGAAAACTAATTTTCAGTTATCCTGAAGTCAATGTGGGGTTTTGTTTCTTCTGCTGTAAAGATGGCTTCATCAATAAAACTAAAGGAGACACAGCTGGATGTGAACGTTCTGGTGGGCTTTTGATGTGAATGAATGGGTACCAGAAACAGAACACTGGCTCCCAAAAGAAGATGAGTTTTCCTTTTATTTTAAAAAATGTGAAATAATTAGGGCTATCAAGTGATTAAAAAAATTAATTGTGATTAATTGCACTTTTCAACAATAATAGAATACCATTTAAAGATTTTTGGATGTCTTCTACATTTTCATGTGTGTGTGTGTGTGTATATATATATACACACATATATATATACACACACAAAACAACACAGAATACAAAGTGTATAGTGCTCACTTTATATTTATTTTTATTACAAATATTTGCACTGTAAAAAACAAAAGAAATAGTATTTTTTAATTCACCTAATACAAGTATTGTAGTGCAATCTCTTTATCATGAAAGTTGAACCTACAAATGTAGAATTATGTACAAAACAATGTAAAATTTTAGGGCCTGCAAGGCCACTCAGTCCTACTTCTTGTTCAGCCAATTGCTCAGACAAACATGTTTGTTTACATTTGCAAGAGATAATGCTGCCTGCAGGGCCGGCTCCAGGTTTTCTGCCACCCCAAGTGGCAAAAAAAAAAAAAAAAAAATAGCCGCCGCAGCATGATCGCGCCGCTCCACTCTTCCGTGGCAATTCGGCAGCAGGTTCTTCACTCTGAGAGGGACTGAGGGACCTGCCGCCGAATTGCCACCGAAGACCTTGACGTGCCACCCCAGTAGCAGCCAGAGTACTGCCCCTTGATATTGGCTGTCCCAAGCACCTGCTTCCTCAGTTGGTGCCTGGAGCTGGCCCTGGCTGCCAGCTTCCTGTTTACAGCGTCACCTGAAAGTGAGAACAGGTGTTCTCATGGCATGGTTGTAGCTGGCATTGCAAGATATTTACGTGCTAGATGCACTAAAGATTCATATGTCCCTTCATGCTTTAACCATCATTCCAGGGGACATGTGTCATGCTGATGATGGGTTCTGCTCGATAACAAGCTAAAGCAGCTTTCTTTTTTGGTAGTTTGGGTTCTGTTGTTTCTGCATTGGAGTGTTGCTCTTTTAAGACTTCTGCAAGCATGCTCTACACCCCATCCTGAGCAGATTGAGATTCTTAAATCTTGGGTTGAGTGCTGTAGCTATCTTTAGTAATCTCACATTGGTACCTTCTTTGTGTTTTGTCAAATCTGCAGTGAGTGTTCTTAAAATGAACAACATGTGCTGGGTCATTATCCAAGACTGCTATAACATGAAATATATGGCAGAATGCTGGCAAAACAGAGCAGGGTACATACAGTTCTCCCCCAAGGAGTTCAATCACAAATTTAATTAATTAGCATTTTTTAAAATGAACATAATCAGCATGGAAGCATTTCCTCTGGAATGGTGGCTGAAGCATGAAGGGGCTTATAAATGTTTAGCATATCTAGTATGTAAATACTTTGCAATGCCAGCTACAAAAGTGCCATGCAAATGCCTGTTCTCACTTTCTGGTGACATTGTAAATAATGCTGCCCTCTTCTTATCTCCTGTAAATGTAAACAAACTTGTTTGTCTTAGCAATTGGCTGAACAAGAAGTAGCACTGAGTGGACTTGTAGGCTCTGAAGTTTTACATTGTTTGGTTTTGAGTGCAGTTACATAAAAAAAAATCTACATTTGTAAGCTGCACTTTCACAACAAAGACTGCACTACAGTGCTTGTATGAGGTGTATTGAAAAATACTATTTATTTTTGTTTATAATTTTTACAGTGCAAATATTTATAATAAAAAATACAGTTTGGTTTCAATTACAATACAGAATACAATATATATGAAAATGTAGAAAAACATCCAAAGTATTTATTAAATTTCATTTGGTATTGTTTAACAGTGTGATTAAAATTGTGATTTATCCCGATTAATTTTTTAATCACAATTAATTTTTTTGAGTTAACTGCGATTAATCGACAGCTCTAGAAATAATGTATTGGTCATGAAAGCGAGGACTGATTTGCAGGCAGGCACTAGGCAAGCTTCCCAATTACAGCTATGCAAATACACTTCAATCACAACTTACAAAACTGTTGTTCTAGTAACAGGCGATCTCTGGCTGGCATAGCATGGTGCTTTTCCAATGAGTCTCAAGCCTGGCCTGCAATTATTCCTGCTCTTTCTGAGATGCTATGTTAGGTCCTAAGTTATTATAATCTATTTAAATCATTTACATTAAATACACAAAGTATTAAGTAGTACAGGTTTGGTCCCAAACTGTAAAGAAAGTCAAGCCACTGACCTGGTGGAAGTCACTGACTGCAGAGAGACATTTTTCACACTGCACGTGCCCCTGTTCAACAAATATATTCAATGCTGTCCTTTAGTAATATACCCCCTTGTCAAATTTTTAGTGCATTAAATAAAAAATAAAATCAAACAATTGTACAAATGAAACATACTGGTTACGCCTTTGGAGACTGTGACAAAAGAAAACAATAAGCATCGGTCCACTCTTCTGTAAATGAACGGTTTTCGGTGTCAACTTTCCTTTTTTTTTTTTTTTTTTTTTGCTGCCATGTTTAAACATAGTGCTGTTAAAAGTTGAAAGTGCCGCAGGCGGGACTACAGCTTTCAATCGGGTAAAGGAGCCTCTGAGCATACAGTGGAAAATGTAATATTTTTTAAAAGGAAAATACTCTTGGGTTTTTTTATTGGCAAAAATTGATAGCTCAAACGAAGTGAATAGGAATTAAGGAGAACCAGTCAGTCATTAATTCAAAGTACAATGTATTGGAGATCGCGTTGTGAGAGAATGAGAAGGTAAAAATAATTTTTAAAATAACAATAATGACAACAATAAGTAAATAAAAAGATTTTGTGGTCTGTTCAAAAGCATCTGCTGGTCTGGATTTGGCCTGTGGTCCACCTATTGATTATCCCTGACTTATGCGCTATGATTCAGTGTGCCCCGCAGCTTCTTGCCTATCCTATGGTAACCCCTGCCACCCTCTCGTATGATTTTTTTTACTGTACACAAGTTCTGCAAAGAGAGAGAGTGTGTTGGAGATTCTGATGTAGAAGAACAAGGGGTCAGGGAGAAAAAGGTCTAAAAGCTTATGGAGCACTATTACATAGAGACTGTGTGAGGTGAAAGGTTGTGATTGCCATCAAATCAGACAAAATCCCAGCATCTCGGAGGCAAACTGTAGCGAGCCTAGACTTGACAGAACCAGCCTCCTGTGAAATATTAACTGGTTTAACTACCCTCTTCAGCCAAGGATTCTTTGAGGCAGTTTAAAAATGACCACCTGTCCCTCAATTCCAGGGAAAGGACAGGGAGTAGGCTGGGGAAAGAGTTGCAGAAAAGAAAGAAAACGAAAGACACAGTTAGAAATTTCCTGCAGAATATATTCAGCACAGACTCTTCCAGGGGCAGTTGTTTTGTTTTTGTTTTGTTTTTTAAATAGAAGTTATTCTTAGCTTCCCAGATCCCTATATAAAAATGTTTCAGCCTTCATCCTTTATTAAAAATCAGCTGCAGTAGCACATATATAGAATTTTTGTGACTTCTTTTCTCTTCTCTTCCTTAGTAAAATAATTAAATTAAATCGTCCCCTCCAGCCCCTTCCCCCAGAATGTTGGCTGATATTACTGAGATGGCAGCAAGATAGCATCATACAGCTCTACTTTTCCCCTTTCCCACTTCAATGCAAAGCTGCCTGGGTAAATGCTAATGGGTAAAAGGAGTGGCTTAATACACAGCACACCTACCTTATTCTCATTGCTGCTTCAGAGAAGTGCCTTGCAAAGAATGGCTGTCCCATTCATTGCAAATATACTGAGTTCTGAGCACCGTACAGATATGAGTCTGTGATTTATCTTCAGACTAGTGTGCAAAGATTTAGCTATGCAGCTATCATTAATATTAATGAGACCTGGGCAACTTAATCCCTGTTCACTGGTTTGCAGAGTGATAATTTACCCAAGCAAATCCTGAAGAAGGGATAGGTAGGTTCTTAGTGGCAGGTAAACAAGTTGGTAACTCGTCTCCAGCTCCTTGTAAATCCTTTGTCCATTATTTTGATCTTGGTTTCTGTTCTCTTCCAAGTTGGTGACCTCCTTGATCTTGACAGGAAGGAGAAGGCAGGATGGCATCTTTCCATATTCTTGGACATTTCTGTGTCAAGAGCAAAGGGCACATTTCAGATAACTCAGACTACATTTTCAAAGGGGCCTTAAAACCCAGAGTCATATTTTGCACCAGCAAAATGATGACTGTTTAGAAAAAAATAGACTACGTGATCTTTAGGCAGCGGTCTGAAAAGCATGCTGAGAGATCCTGAGATTGTAGTGTCATTAGAAGAGACTGTTGTAGTATCAGGAGAACGGTTTTGGCCAAATTTAAATATTTCTTTATAAAACTATATTAAATTAAACATAAAATGTTCAGCCATGATTAGTGAATCTGGGTGTCACAAGAAATTGAGACCTTAAAAGGGCCTGATTTTTGGAGTGTGGGTGCTCAACACTTCTCAGCATATATTGTGAGTAAGCTTATGAGAATTTGGTGGGGTGTGTGTGTGTGTGTGGTGGTAATCTGTCTCCTACAATCAGGAGTTGCCTGATGAGCATAGTCTCTTGGAGAGGCTTCACTGTCGTTGTTTTTTTCTCTCTCTGTCAGAGGACGGTGGGATCCACAAAGAAAGTGCTGTCATTCTCTCTCATGGATGTTAGTGCTGTTAAAAGTGACAATTGCTCACTGGATTGTTTGCTGCAGGCTTGCATTTTGACTGGCCCAGAGAGCTTCAGAAAAATAGAAACCAGCAGGCTAAGAAAAAGTCTGTTTGCCATGTTCACCTGAATTGCTGATTTTTTTGGGTTGGCCAAAGTTTTATTTTTGTTACTTGTAATCAAATTTCCTCCCCACATCTAGTAGATATCAATGCTGGCAGAAAGCCCCAGCATAGTGATGGCTCTGGAGACTGAAAATCCCACTCTAAATGAGTTCAAAGACACCTAAGTGACTTAGGATCCCAAGTCCCACTGAAGGTTAATGGGACTCATGATCCTGAGTCACTTAGGCACTTCTGAAAATCCCATCCTGAATGCACAAAGCAGGTGGCGGTACAGCATGAGCAGTATCAGTGCAAATTGCCCTGCTTCTTCTTAGCGTATGTGCAACATGCCTCGGGTGGCATGTGACCAAGATTCATCATCGAATTTGGTCCACTGGTTGGACCATTAGCTTCCTTGGCCTGGGCCAGGAACTGACAGGGAATGCAACATGAATGCTGATCCATGCCCCCCCGGAGCCCTGCTGATATGACTGTAATGTGTTTTGGAGAGAACCTTGGCAGGGGTGAGTGAAGAAGTCTGTCTCCTGGCCTGTTCAATAGTTAGCTTCTTTGCTGAGACGGCCAGCAAGAGTCTCCCTCAGGGGTGTGTTATCGACATTTTGAAAAGGGGCTCCCTCAAATTCCACCCATGCCCCGCCAAGTCAGTTATACATTTGACATTCCCTGGATAAATTACTTCCTCCTTCCATTTTCTTCACTTCCCTTCCTAAATTTATCAGTTTTATATTATTTCATACCTCAAAAATTCCATCAGTCCTCTTTCTCCCAACCTCACCATGTTTTCCTGTCTCCAGTGCCTGGTGAAAGTTCTTCTAGCTGGCTCCTTTATTACCACCCGGTCCTTGCAGCAGCTGAGGTGGAGGCAGATGGGTCATCCTGTGGTCTCTGGCAATGGAGAGGTCTGCAGAGTGGGGAGCAGGTTCCTTCTCAAGGTGGGTTGGGTAATCATTTAGGGATGGGCCGTCCTCTTTGGTTGCTGAGATAGGAAAGACTTCCCTTATTGCTGGAGGTCTCTCTTAACTGATGTGGAGAGCAAGGTAGGGGAGCAAATCTCCCCTGTCTTAAGTGAGGTGGCAAGCTTGTTTCTCCTGGGTGGTGGTGGAGGTGGGGGCGCTCCAGGCTCTCTCCCAGTACCAGTTCTTTAAACTTCAAACTAAGGCTGGACTGACAGGCACCAGTGAGGAGAGATGTGGGCTGTACCTTCTAGTCAGTACAGCAGTAGCATGACCCCACCCGTCTTCACCTCACCTGCTGCTGGAGCAGTGAGGTCAGGGAAGGGGAGGACGACACAGTGCTCTCCAGTGCGCTCTTATTGGCACTAGTGAAGGACCCGGGGGGGGGGGGTTCCCCTTGCAGCAGCTGCCACAGCAATGGGAGGGCATATCTGTGCCACAGATGCTGCCTTAGTGAGCAGCAGCCAAATCAATCTCCATTCCAGCAAGAGCTGAAAGAAGCCAAGCTGGTGTTTGCATTTTGGGGGTAGGCTGTGGAAGAAGCATTTGTTACCTTCCCTCACTCCCGCCCCTGAAGCATAATCTCTTTCTGTCCACCATGATTACACCTGTAGGCACAAAGCCGGTCTAAGGAGTTTATGAAGGGTGAGCAACATGAAACTTTGGGATACACCTGCAGCTGAGCTGACTGATAATACGCGCAAAGACTCATCTGTGCAAGCAATTTCAGGATTCGCAAGTGCAGTGGGTGCACGTGCAAATTTTCCAGGCTCAGTTTAGGCATTTGAAAATATGGCCCTAAATTTGCATTATCATCATATCCCAAGTGAAAACCTAATTGCTGTGTGGTGGTATTTGTCACATTCTTGAATGGCAGGGGGTGTTAATGAGATTCATTTGCTGAGCTGGGTGGGATCCCAGGACTGGAATAGCGCAGGACACCGCAGAACAGGATGAAGGTTGATTTTTTTTTTCAAATCTCCTATGAGGCCAAGCATGAAAACACCAGAGAGTATTTCAGGTGAGGATTGAGTTTTAGGCTCAGAACTGGAATAACGGGGGATGATGCAGATTAGGATTGAGATGACTGACAGAGTTGTGTGTTTACAAGAAAATCATGCTCAGTCACTGTGCCCACTTTCCAACTGTAGTTCAACCTGAGTCCATTATTTCCATGATCAGTAACCTAACCCATGGCAATTAACCAAACTAACAAAGTCCTTTACAAAAGCACCCCCAAGCGTACTTTGGAAGCTGGAATGGTGGTGGGATGGGAGTGGGGGGAGAAAATACAGTCCTCTCTGTAAACATTAGTTGTGGGTGTACTGAAAGAATTCAGTCATACCGAGTCTTCATGCCACTTCCCCTCAGCTGTGTCCTCTGCAGTCCTGCAAACTCCACCACCACATCTAATGATGACTTTGACTTTTACTCTTAATCCTCAGGCATCTGTGGATGTTTTCCCAGTGGGAGCATCTCTCCCAGACACTGCCAAGACAGATTGAATCAAGAGTTGGCTGTTGGAGGGCAGGCAGTGGGGTGTTATTTGCAGATTATATAAACACATGTTTGAAAAATCTGCATACAGCAGCTTCCTGATCTGATCTTGTTCTTTCTCTCTTTCCCCATTCCCTCTGTCTCTCTCAGACTCCCATACACACACAGCTTCATTTCAAGACCTTGGGGTCCAGCCATTCTGGGAGCTGCATGCATGTATCTCTTGGGATGTTCAGTCCCCTAGTGTTCTAAAATAGCATCACTCAGACTTTAATATATGCTAGCATTTGATGGAGTTGCAGAGAGCTTCAGCATTGCAACATTCTGATAAGGGATAGACAAACCAAAGGGGCATTTTAGAATTTGGTGCACTGCAAATTATTCTGTGGATTGCAAAATTTGTCTGAATTCATTAACCTCAGTCATAAAGGTACATTAATTGTAGATATAGCTTTTGACATGTACTTTCCTCAAAATTCAATAACTGGACAGATATCTACATGACTGAATTATTTGTTGTTACCCCTGGAGTTGACTCCTTAATATTTGTACTGGCTTGACATGACAGATATCTAGTTACATTTTATTTACAACAGGCATGAAAAATAACTTCACTCTAGTTACATCAATTACGGTGTAAAATCCAAACAGTTCTTACAAGATTCTGGTATCTGAAGAATACCAGCATAATTTATTATGCCAATGGTACATTTCTTATTAATACCAGTGCATTGGCAATTCATTTCTCATTTGATTGTACTTTTGTTTTGATACTGTTTATAATAACTGTATATTTGCAGATTACATTGACAAATGTCTGTGACTGGGAGGGAATTTTGAGGTTATTACTACACACTGTATATCACCAAGTCATTCCCTTCTTGCAGAAAAGACTGTAAAAGAACCTAGCTAAATTGTCAGACTGTAAAATTGACTCTTAAAATTTTAACCTTAACTCAGCTTGCAAAAACTGCTCTCAACAAATATTTTTGACATTTACACGTTCTCAGTAACAAAACCATACACGCTCTATTGCAAAACAAAGAATGTGTTGTGCTCTTTAAATTAATGTCACAAGAGGGAAGTTATTTTTCATGTATGTTCACCGCCAGGATTGGGGACATAGTGGCATAAGCCACATGAAACCCTCTATATCCAGCTGCTAGCACAAATAAATGGGACTAGCCTAGGAAGGAGCGGGGCCAAGCTGACTAATAAATGTGCTGAATCAGTACATCTGCAGGGAACTGTCAGTAGCAGAATTTAAAGCTACCCACCCACAGGAAATCTTTGAGGGAGGATGACAACAGTTCTGCTATCTATCTTTCAGTTCCTCCACAGGCGAATCATCCCTCTGGCTCATATATTCAATGTGTGTTTGGCTTGTGGTGCTGTTGATTAGGATGCAGCACTCTTAGTGTTGCTGAGAGTAGAACAAGGATGTCTTCGTGACATTAGGCATCATGCTTTAACAAATGTTACATTTGGATCCTGGCTTGAAAGCCTCATGGTATGAGCCCAACTGTTAAGAAAGCCTTCCTGTCTCCCCTTCTCCTTTCTGAGGAATCTGAGAGAACCATATTCTATCTAGTTTAAAGGGTAGAGAAGGAGAGAGGGTTCTATGGCTGCTTTAATTTCCATGGTAATTAGTTCCCATCTCTACCGGCTATCTCATGCCAGTAAGGAGAACAATCTGTACTTTCCGTGGTGATAGAGAACTTGAACCTTTCATTCAGAGAGATTGCACATTACAGTGATTTTCCCATGTGGGGTATGATGAAAGGGAGAGAAATGTCAAGGGTCTATTAAAGGCCAACTTACTCCATTTATACCACAGCATGCAATTTTTAATTTCCTGGGGCCAACATTAATTTTGGTCTTTCATTAACACCTTATTAGATCTCTTTTTCTAACACACTCACTATATTAACCATTATATTAGACCAGATTCAAACCTAGAGGAAGCAGGTATAACTCCTGTTGATGCTATTTGGCCCATTGTGTATAAAGGCTTGTCTGCCATGGGGGGCCATAGTCATTCTGTGGTTGGGAGGCAAGAGACTGAGCAGTGTAAGTAATATTTGTGACTGTTAGCTGCAGTCCTGCAGGGGACTTTCAGAAGTTTTCTTGGTTTATTATCCTGGAGGAGAAGTAGAACTGATATTTACCAGACTTTGCATTGGGGAGCGTCTTAGCTGATTGCTGATAATTTAATTATTGGAGCTTTTGTTAACCCTTTGTTGCTGGGAGGCAGAATTTCCTCTTAACGCTAAAAACTAATGAAAAATTCATGAGCAATGAGAAGCAATAGCTCCTGGACAGGGAGTGCTCCAGGGATTAATTTGTAATAAGGGGCTTCTTAAGGAGACTTGGCTTAAAAACTCAGACTACTTGTACACTATGTATTTGGAGTCATAGTTAAGTGACTGGAGATGAATTAGAAAGTTAACAGTCTCATCCACAGAGCTTTGTTCATCTGCACAAATTGGGAAGCTCCTAAGTGTCCTCAGAAGCAGCTGGAACTATTTCAGATCAGTTCTCACTGAACTCTGTTCTCACACTATAATTCCTGGCCCAGTGAATTGCTAGACAGAAGCATTAGGATGGAACAAATCTCATTGGCAGCTCAGTGATTTTTGAGGGCAGGGCACTGTTGCCTAGCAACTCTTGAGCACATTCATGTATGTTTCATTATACCACAAATCCCTTCTTCAGTAGCTTTTGCCCTTGTTCTCTTTTTATTAAGATTCCTTTCCCCATCCTACAAGTGTGTGACTATGGGTTCTCACAGGCCATCCCAACATGAAGGCAGATCCACATGAAAATCTTGGCTTATTCAGATTGTTTTTCTCCCATACCCTATACCTAGTGCAGCTGCCACTGTAGCATCTTGCATCCAGATGGAAGAATGAAATTCCCACTGGGGGAAATTAAAGCTCAATGAATTAATTCACAGGAGATGCAACTTCCCTTCCCAATCATATCATGTTCTTGGTGTCCTTGAGATCCACCAGCGTGAGGGACATGAATCCCACTAATGTCATTCTGTGCAGCAAGGCACTGTGTTTAGCTCTGAGCTTACCATGATGTTGTTTTTGGTCTTTGGTCTCATCACAGCCTTGTAGTACCAGTGTTTTTCCATTACTAGGAGCTTCCTTTCCTTTTGCTATAGGTTGGTGTAGGGCTATCTGATGTGATAGACTGAAGAGAAATTTATCTTAGAAACAAGCAAGAACTCTGTGGGTATTGCCATCTCATTTCCTTTCACTAGAAGATCCATCTCTCTCCAATAGGCTTTGTTTGGACTGGTAGGCATTTTTCATATTGCCAATATCTGCCTGTACACACGCACAGTCCATTATTGCTTGCCCCAAGCCAAAAATACCTGTCATCTTTTCCAGTGGACCTATGGGTGGGATAAAATGCAAATCAAGGCTAAATTATTAGGCTATTTCCAAGACTACCATTGTTTCATTTGAGTACCGTGAAACTCCAGGGGACTGGATAATTCATGCAATTAGTAATATGACACGCAAGCCTGATCTTGATCTCTCACTGATGTAATCTAGGATTAACTCCATAGAATCAATGGAGTTACACTGGTATAAGAGTAAAGTGAATGAGATCTGAATCAGGCCCATAGTGCTTGAATAATTGTTAATCTGTGTCCTCTTTATACCAGCTAGACCAGTGCAAAGGGGCCAAAGGGCAGATGGAAGTTGCCCTGGAAAATACCCCTGGCACAGAGACACCTGCACTCAGATTTAGAGCTGATTCAGCCAACTCTTTACCACCTGTGCAACAGCTCCCTGTGTTCTGCAGTGGAGTGCAGATGGGCTGGAGGAGATGTGGCTGGGGTGGATCTGTACCCTGGCAATCCTGCACTCTTGTGAAAGACTGTAAGGGTCACTGAAGCAAGGGCACAATTTAGGGCTGCTTTTGTCTACATAGGAGGCCATACTGGCCTTGCAGCCCCTGAACAGAAGAGGTCCAAACTGCCTCTGTCTGTGCCAGCAACTGCACCAGCTCAGAGATGAATCTGGCTCGTAGCCTTCCTAGGCCTCTGGCTTGAATCCAGCCCAGATCAGTAGCAATTGAAGGTAGTTACAATTTGCTAGCAGAATTCTGCTTAGTGGCCTGTGTGTAAAAAGATTGGTGATCATGGGCCTGTTTCCCTTGGACAGTGTAGCGAGGGGGCCCCACTCCCCCACGCTCCTGAGGGATGGGCCCCGAGCCGGCGGAATGCGGTGGGCCGGTGTGGCTCCCCTCCGCCCGAAAGGAGGGTGGAGCCCCAGCGCCGCCCTACTACAGTGCGGCCATGGGCGGAGGCCCCGCCGCCTGTTTTCCCTCCCCCCCCGGAAGTCAAGGGGCAGGACAGGAAGTCCAAGGCCCGTCCCGCCTGTCCCAGCCCCCTGGAAGTCAGGGGGCGGGACAGGAAGTACAAAAAGCCTGGCCCCACCGCTCAGTTTGCGGCAGACGGCCAGAGAAGGCAGATGCCGGGGCCTGAGCTCCTGCTGGGCCCGGCCTACCCCAGGCCCGGTATCCGGAGGGGTACTGGCTGGACCTCCCCTGGGGTCAGTACCCAGAGGAGCCGCTGGAGCTGCCCGATGCTCGACCGGTGGAGGAGTGGTCTGGACCTCCCGGCACCCGGTACCCCGAGGAGTGGACGGGACCACCCAACACCCGGTACCCCGACGAGTGGTCTAGACCTCCTGGCGCCTGATACCCCAAGGAGTGGACAGGACCGCCCGACACCCGGTACCCCGACGAGTGGACTGGACCCCCCGACGCCGGACGCCCTGAGGAACCCATGGTCTGGGATCCCCGAACGATACTGGCACAGAGCAGGTACCAGTGAGGGGGAGATTGGAAGTGGCCCGGGGGCAGCCGACCCCCGTCAGGCTGCAGGCTCCCCTGAGCTGATGTCAGTGTGTTTCGGTCAGGATCCCCCACTGACCGCTAGCGGTGTTGACCGCTACTAGGGCCCTGGGCTGGAACGCAGTGGAATGGGAGGGCCTGCGTTCCCCCTGCTACCCCTTCAAGGGTGGCAGACTCCCCATCCCCTGACCTGTGGAGGCTATATACTGTTCCCCTGTGCTCAGCCCCGCTGATGAGGCCTGAACCTAGCCTGTGTGTGTTGCCCTGCCCTGCCTAAGGGCCTGGGTGTACTTATATACTGTTCCCCTGTGCTCAGTCCCGCCGACGAGGCCTGAGCGTAGACGGTGTGTGTTGCCCAGCCCTGCCTAAGGGCCTAGGCATATATATATACTGTTAGCTTGTCGCTCAGCCTCTGCTGAAAGGCCTGAGCGTAGACGGTGTGTGTTGCCCAGCCCTGCCTAAGGGCCTGGGCCACTTGCTAACTGTTGTGCGTTCACCTCGCCCCACAGCAAGGGACGGGCCCCGAGTCGGCGGAGTGCGGTGAGCCAGTGTGGCTCTCCTCCGCCTGCAAGGAGGGTGGAGCCCTGGCACCGCCCTACTACAGACAGCTAACCACTTCACACAAACCACCAACACAATGGACACCAACTGGCAGTCTCAGAAGAGATGTCAAAAATTGAATGGGTCAAGAGTTTGTCATTTTCTAGCCGCTAGGAAAGCTCCTACCTGGTCACAGTTGCAGCACAAAGCTGTCTCTGATATGTGAATAAATAGGAGACTCCAGTTTCAGCCTGACAATTTTATAAGCATTAAAAACGTACACGCACGTGCACATGCGCACACACTTTTAATAGGAAACAGGAGTATCAGAATGCAACAAGACAGTAGTGTTTGCCTGATACACCCTATTCTGTTTGCAGGTGCTGATACCACTAGGAAAGGGTTCAGTGGGTTCTGCTAGACTAAATGAAGACAATACACTATTGCCTAACTAAGGTATAAGTGAGATATAAGGGATATATATTCAGCTACATGTGAAGGTGCTGTACAGGGGAAAGAGAGGATCTAGAGCGTGGGCTGAGCTGTCCTGAGATAGGAACCAAGAAATAGCCAAACCTGAGGAGAATGCTTGAGCTGAACTTTGTGTTATCTGATTGTTGATTAAACAGTGTGTGGACTTTGTTAACCGATTTGAGAGAGACACATAAAAATACGCTGTTCTTCTTCGAGTGATTGCTCATATGCATTCCAGTTAGATGTGTGCGTGCCGCGTGCATGTTTGTCGGAGAAACTTTTACCCTAGCAACCCATGCGGGTCGGCTGGGCGCCCCCTGGAGTGGCGCCACTATGGTGCCCAATATATATCCCAGCCGACCCGGCCACCCTTCAGTTCCTTCTTACCGCCCGTGTTGGTCATTGGAACTGTGGAGTGCTTCGCTGACCTCCACACTCCCTAGCAGCTCTTTTCGCTATCGTTGTTATATAGTAGCTATAGTTAATTGTTGTGTGTGTGTGTGTATATATATATATATATAATTATTTAGTCAGTTAGTTAGTTAGTGCTAATAGTGTAGTTATTAGTTATAGTTTGAGGGGATCGGGGACCCCCCCCTCCCCGCACCGGGAGCCAGAGCTCATGCCCGGCTCATCGGGCTTCAAGCAGTGCTCGGCTTGTCACAAGCCTATGCCAGTTGGAGACCCCCATGACTCCTGCTTGAAGTGCCTCGGGGAGTCGCACTTATCGGCTAAGTGCTCAATCTGCAAGTCTTTCAAGCCGAGAACCAAGAAGGAGCGAGACATTAAATTAAGACAGCTCCTTATGGAAGCGGCCATGACACCTCCACCCTCGGCACCAAGCACAAGTCAGCCGGTAAGCAAGGGCACCGCCACGGCACCGAGCGCTGCCACCAAGGACTCACGGCACCGACCTCTGCCGGCGCCGAAACCGGCTCCGAGCCGCTCCCTCTCCCCGAGGTCGAAGACGGCGAAGGCACAGATCATCCCGCCAGGGGCTGCCTCGCAGTCAGAGCCTGTGCCGAAGATGGACCGCCCGGCACCAATACCTGCCGCGGCACCGTCTAAGCCTGTACCGTTGACTTCGACCCCACGAGGGCCGTCAAGTCCGGCACCTGGCGGCTCCCCGATGCCCACCGCGGTAGAGCCTGCTTCGCCATCTACCCCAGAGACGTTTGCTGCAGTGAGGGATCTGATCGCGATCACCGATGCGCCACCGCCCTTACCCCCGGCACCACCGGTGTGGGTAATACACTCAATGGGCAAACCAACCCTGACCAGACCAGCTTCGGTCAGCATAGCAGACCGGCACCGCTCCAGATCGCGGTCCCGCGGATGCTCTGTATCGAGGCGTCGCTCATACTCTCGACGGTGATCTCGATCTTGGCACCGGTCAGACTCCCGGCACCGATCACCTTGGCACCGATCAGGCTCCCGGCACTGATCGCCTCGGTACCGCTCACGCTCCCGGCACCGGTCAGGCTCCCAGCACCGGTCGACGTCTCGAGCGTCAACCCGGTACTCACGGTACCACTCCAGCTCACGGCACCACGGTGGGTACCGCACCTCCAGGAGCAGATCGAGACAGAGAGACTCGAGATCTCGGTCGACCTCCCGGCACCGAGCCAGTCGCAGGTCCCGGTCTCGCTCTCGGCATCGTCACCAATACCGACACTGGTCACCACAACCCAGAGGTGTAAGGTCTGTCGGAACCTCGGCTCCAACTTTTGCTGCTCCACCATGGCCGTCCAGAGGCACGTCAGCATCCTCCCAGGCGGGTAGCTACTACGAATGGGACCAGGATCCCGAGGTACCGCTGGGAGTGTTCCAGGACCCCCGCCCACAGGACGTGGGTTCCCAACAGTGGGGTTTTTGGACACCCTGGGCATATCATCAGACCCAGGGTGGCCCCATGCCCCAGACCCGTTCTGCCACCTCAGAACATCGGGTACCAGAGGCCACTGTTTCCCGCCCCCCCCGTGGTTGAGTTGGATAAACAGCCGCCACCAGACTCCCCGGGTCAACTGGAACAGGAACCAGTCCAGGAGCAGGAGCCCGCACAGGATGCCCTCATCCCCGGAGTATCATCCTCCTCCTCCTCACCAGATGAGGCCGTGGCTGGGTCTTCAGCGTCAGGGCCCCCACTGATAGACCTTAGGGCCCATCAGGACCTCCTCCGTAGAGTGGCCCTTAACATCAACCTACCTGTGGAGGAGGTCCCAGAGGTTGAGGACCCGGTAGTGAGCATCCTCTCTGCGGACGCATCTACCCGAGTAGCCCTCCCATTCATCAAGACTATCCAGTCCACCGCCGATAACCTTTGGCAATCGCCAGCCTCCATTCCGCCGACGGCTAAGGAAGTGGAAAGGAAGTACATGGTACCCTCTCGGGGGTATGAGTACCTATACGTCCACCCTCCTCCCTAGTTGTCCAGTCTGTCAACGACAGGGAACGGCACGGCCAACAGGCACCGGCCCCCAAAGCCAAGGAAGCTAGACGAATGGACCTCATGGGTCGCAACGTGTACTCAGCTGGGGCCTTGCAACTCCGTGTGGCCAACCAACAGGCCCTATTGGGCCGTTATAACTATAATATATGGGCGGAGGTGGGTAAGTTCTCTGAGCTTCTACCCCAGGACTCACGCCTGGAATTTAATGCGTTCCTGGAGGAGGGTAGGAAGGTGGCCAGGACCTCTCTACAGGCCTCCCTCGACGCAGCCGACTCAGCAGCCAGAACCTTGGCCTCGGGAATCACCATGAGGCGCATTTCCTGGCTTCAGGCCTCCACTCTATCCCTGGAACTACAATATACCATCCAGGACTTACCCTTTGACGGGAAGGGTTTGTTCTCAGACAAAACGGACTCCAAATTGAAAAACCTGAAGGACAATCGAGTCATCATATGCTCGCTGGGGATGCATACACCTTCCACCCAGCGTAGACCCTGCAGGCCCCAAACACGACGCCCATACTTCCCACCCCGCCAGAGGCAGGACTTCAGTAGACGGCGTGGCCGGGGGGGCCGCAGACGCCAATCCAGCTCCCAGGGAGGCCAAAATCAAGGGCCCTCCAAGGCACCACTGGGCTCCAAGTCCGGCTTTTGAAGGTGCTCCCAGGGACGGCATACCAGCCTCAAGACAGGATCCTTCCCCTACCTTCTCCAACCGCCTCTCCCACTTCCTCCCGGCGTGGTCCCGGTTAACTTCAGACCGTTGGGTGCTACGCACAGTGAAGCAAGGATACCACCTACAATTTGCTTCCTCACCCCTTTACCGCCCCCCTTCCCAGTCCCTCTTCAGGGACCCCTCTCACGAGCAAACCCTCCTGCAGGAGGTTCGTTCTCTCCTCGCAGCAGGAGCTATAGAGGAGGTACCTCTAGACGAGAGAGGAAAGGGGTTCTACTCCCGATATTTTCTGATCCCCAAGTCCAAGGGAGGTCTCAGACCCATCCTAGACGTGCGGGCCTCAACAAATGGATGCTCAAGTTGAAGTTCCGCATGATCTCCCTGGGAACCATTATCCCATCCATGGATCCTGGAGACTGGTATGCCGCCCTCGACATGAAGGACGCGTACTTCCATATTGCCATCTTTCCACCGCACAGGAAGTACCTTCGCTTCACGGTCAGACATCAGCACTTCCAATTCGCAGTCCTACCCTTCGGCCTCTCCACGGCCCCGGGGGTGTTTACCAAATGCATGGCCGTTGTGGCCGCCCACCTCCGTCGGCGGAAAATCCACGTTTTTCCGTACCTCGACGACTGGCTCCTAAAGGGGTCCTCCCAGTTGCAGGTGTGGCAACATGTCGAGGTGGTTACGGACCTCTTCTCCCAGCTAGGCCTGCTTCTCAATGCCGAGAAATCCAGCCTGGTCCCCACACAGAGGTTGGACTTCATAGGCGCGACCCTGGACTCTACTCAAGCCAGGGCTTACTTACCTCAGCCCCGCTTCCAGACTATTGTCTTGCTCATACGGAGCTTGCAGGCCTCCACAATCACCTCAGCTCGCACCTGCCTCACACTACTGGGGCATATGGCCGCATGTACTTACGTGACGAAGTATGCCAGGCTCTGAATGAGGCCCTTCCAAACGTGTCTTCGTTCAGTATTCCGCCCGGGCAGGGACCACCTAGATGTATTGGTGATGGTCCCCTCCGACCCTCTCCGCTCCCTCGACTAGTGGCTGACCCCATCCCTAGTATGCGCGGGGATGCCGTTCCATCCATAGCCACTGTCGATGACTCTAACAACCGATGCATCATCCCTGGGGTGGGGGGCCCACGTAGGGCACCTACGTACCCTGGGCCTCTGGTCGTCCTAAGAGCTGTCATTCCACATAAATGTCCGGGAGTTGAGGGCAGTCCGCCTCGCCTGCCAGGCGTTTCAACAACATCTGCATGGCCGTTGTGTTTCCGTACTCACGGACAACACAACGGCCATGTACTACATCAACAAATGGGGGGAACCTGTTCGTCTCCCCTATGTCAGGAAGCCATTCGACTCTGGGACTTCTGCATAGCCCAGTCGATAGATCTGGTGGCATCCTTCCTCCCAGGGGTCAGGAACACACTGGCGGACAGACTCAGCCGATCCTTCCTATGCCACGAATGGTCGATCAGACCGGATGTCATCCATTCCATCTTCCAGAGGTGGGGATTTCCCTGCATAGACCTCTTCGCGACCAAGTCCAACAGGAAGTGCCAGGAGTTTTGCTCCTTTCAAGGTCTCTCTCCTGGGTTGATCACGGACGCATTCCTCCTGCCATGGACCCACCACCTATTGTATGCCTTCCCTCCGTTCCCTCTGGTGCACAAAGTCCTGTTGAAACTACACAGGGACAAAGCGCATCTAATCCTGATCACACCTGCGTGGCTGTCATAAACAGATAGCTAAGGGTTAATGTCTCTTTCACCTGAAGCACCTGACCAGAGGACCAATCAGGAAACCGGATTTTTTCAACTTTGGGTGGAGGGAAGTTTGTGTCTGAGTCTTTGTTTTCTGGCTGCCTGCTTTCTCTGAGTTTTGGAGAAGTAGTTCTGTTTTCTAATCTTCTGTTTCTAAGTGTAAGGACAAAGAGATCAGACAGCACTGGTTCACCGCCTTGCTGGACCTGTCTGTGGACCCCCCAATCCCCCTCCCTCTCCACCCAGACCTTATCACACAGGGTCATAGCAGGCTCCGTCACCCGGACCTACGAGCCCTACACCTCACGGCGTGGCTCCTGCATGGCTGAACACAGCGGAGCTCAGCTGCTCCACACCGGTCCAGCATATCCTCCTTAACAGCAGGAAGCCTTCCACTCGCTCAATGTACAAGGCTAAGTGGAAGCACTTCTCTTGCTGGTGTGCTACTCAGGGTGTGAACCCTACGCAGGCCCCGATTCCCACGGTCCTAGACTACCTCTGGTACCTTAAGCAGCAGGGCCTGGCGACATCCTCCTTAAAGGTGCACTTAGTGGCCATATCCGCCTTTCGACTAGGAGAGGGGGGCCGCTCCGTATTCTCCCACCCCCTAGTCGCTAGATTTGTTAAAGGCCTGGAGCGTCTCTACCCCCCCATACGCCGCCCTGCTCCTACCTGGGACCTTAATTTGGTCCTAAACAGGCTCACGCTCCCACCATTTGAGCCACTGGCGACTTGCTCGCTCACGTACCTGTCATGGAAGACAGCCTTCTTGGTGGCCATTACATCAGCCCGACGGGTCTCCGAGCTGAGAGCTCTCACAGTGGACCCTCCCTACACCGTCTTCCATAAGGACAAAGTACACCTGCGACCCCACCTGGTGTTCCTCCCTAAGGTTGTGTCTGCCTTCCATACCAACCAGGACATCTTCCTCCCGGTCTTCTTCCCGAAGCCCCACTCTTCTCAGAGGGACCAGCAGCTACACTCCTTAGATGTACGCAGAGCGCTCGCTTTCTACATTGAGCGAACAAAGCCGTTCCGGAAGTCTCCTCAACTGTTTGTGGCGGTCGCAGAACAGATGAGGGGTCTACCAATCTCCTCTCAGAGGATTTCGTCCTGGGTGACTGCATGCATTCGTTCATGCTACGATCTAGCTCGTGTCCCCGCGGGCCACCTCACGGCACATTCCACGAGAGCTCAGGCGTCGTCGGCAGCCTTCCTGGCGCACGTGCCCATCCAGGAGATATGCCGTGCAGCGACCTGGTCATCGATCCACACATTCACTGCACACTATGCACTAGTCCGACAATCAAGAGATGATGCGGCCTTTGGCATAGCAGTTCTAAATGCCGCCACATCTCACTCCGACCCCACCGCCTAGGTAAGGTTTGGGAATCACCTAACTGGAATGCATATGAGCAATCACTCGAAGAAGAAAAGACGGTTACTCACCTTTGTAACTGTTGTTCTTCGAGTTGTGTTGCTCATATCCATTCCAAACCCACCCTCCTTCCCCACTGTCGGAGTAGCCAGCAAGAAGGAACTGAAGGGTGGCCGGGTCGGCTGGGATATATATTGGGTGCCATAGCGGCGCCACTCCAGGGGGCGCCCAGCCGACCCGCATGGGTTGCTAGGGTAAAAGTTTCTCCGACAAACGTGCACACGGCGTGCACACACCTAACTGGAATGGATATGAGCAACACATCTCGAAGAACAACAGTTACAAAGGTGAGTAACCGTCTTTTTGAGATTAATTGAAGTAGGCTGGAGTATAGTTATATGATGGTTCTCCTCTGTGAGCCTCATGAATGAGATGTATATCAGAAGTCTTGACCTTTTAAATCCCCTTGGAAGAGGATTGGACTGATGGATACAGAGGTAAGCATCGAAACCCCACTGGAGCTGTTGTCAGGACTGGCCTACGAGTGCTCCCATGTAAGATGCTGAAACAGCCAGATGTTTGGTTCATCAATGTGGGCTCTTAAATCATGTGGAATAGTTGACTTTGGATGGGATTGCTTGGGGAGGTGGCATCACCTACATAAATATTTGTCAGGAGTCTCAAATCTATCTGAAAGATTTTTTTGGGGAAAATTCTGATTAGTCCTGTAAAAAACAAATAACTCAAATTAGGTAAGAACATAGATTGCCTTACTCAGGGCTATCCAACAAAATCTCTCTATTGGCACTTACAAGATATAAGACAAGATCTCTCTGGTACTTCTTCCATGGAGTATTGAAGAAGTATTGGGGAGGGAGGCAGGGAAGAAAACCTGTTAATCCAGTACTTCTCCAGAATTGATTGAATTCATGTCTGGCCCAGTACTTGACTAGAACTTATCCAGCACACTTGCTTGATCACTTTTATTAGATTCTCTAACAGACGCCAGGGAATTTGTTTGTATTTCCAACATTTTATGGATAGGAATGATTGCCCTTTGAATTTCTAACATGAGCCCTGAAGAGCAGGGACCTTCCCCCTATGACCCAAACACTCATGGATGGCGAAGGTCTGCACCTTATGGTGCAGTCACTCTCCCCTTCATTTTTATACAACGTGCTCTTTTCCTTACAGAGCAGATATTTTGTTTTGAGCACAGAGCTGGGATTCCTCCCACTGTGACTTTAATACTTCCTGCTGGGGTTTCTCAGCCAAAGCTAATATACTGTTGTTGAATGTCAGCAGTTCCTTACAAATGAGAGTGAAGAGTGAGTGGAGGAGTGTGACAGTGTTAGGTTTGGCAGGGCAGTATCTTTACTTTGAACTGGATATGTTTAGCGGTCACATGAGAAGCAAATGGCCTTTAACTGCCCCCCATTCTGTCTGTACACACAGTGCAGCTCTTAGGAGGATGTTTGCTAATGCATGTTACCTGGAAAATTCACTCTGGGGGACCTAGTCAACTGGCTGCTGATAATCCTTCAATTTATCTCTAAAAGTGTCCATCAGAATAGTAGGATTGTGACTTTTTTTGTACCTACACATGCATTGTAGAGAAGGGAAAAAAATCCATGATAAATTTCAGTCAGGTTAGAAATTAAATGTTCAGAGTAGGAGACTAGACAGTTCACAGGTTTGGCAATGGGATACTGAGCCTGTCTCCTCAAAATTCCAGCAGAGATCAGGTCAGTAGTACCAGAAATCCCTTATAATCTGAGCCCTGTTTGATAGCCTCTGAAATAATTTGCCGGAGTGAATCTAGTTCAGAGTGGTGAGATGTCCATAGCACAAACAGGTACCTTTATTGGCAATCACAGCAGACAGACCAAGAGTACTGAATAGACATGGAGATTAAAGTACTTTCTTGGTTGTGTAAGTGGTCCCTTCAGTAAGGTGTATTGACAGGCGGTGTGTCGGGGGAAAAGAAAGTGTTTGCTTCTGCTGATGATGCTGTACCTATTTTGTGGATAATTAAGACTTCTACCTCCAGGGCTTTAAATCTGCCAGCTTCTGCTAGCACTAAACTAACAAGGAGAAGGAAAAGAAAACAATTATCAATTAATGTATGAGGAGAGGAAAACTGTGCTGTTCCAGCTTTCAGAATTCCCAATTTGGGTTACGTTTGTGTGCGATGCTCCACATTAGCGTGTGTTATCAGCATTGACTGAGATCACATATTACTATTTAAGTAACCTTAAAATTGGGACATTAAAACTGAAAAATTATGGGAAATATTTTAAGTGATTTAATGTTAGAGAAATATGCCAAATCGAAGCTCTTTAGAGACAAAACAAGTACAGCATAAACAGTAACTCTACGAGTTCCCTACATACAACACCCCAGCATGCTGGAACCTGATTTTGGGGGAACGCCCTCTAGTTCTGTATGTCTTTGGTACTTATATAGTACCCATTACCATAGTATCTTTACAAGTCACTCCTCAGGTAGAGAAGTAGTATTACCCAATTTTAGAGAACCATTGTTCATGAAAATTTGATACCTGGTCCTCGTTCCTTGATTTTCCCAGCAATGCTGAGTGCAGCATGCCTAAGTGATTTAAAAAATCTGGATCTGTATCTTCCTGTATGCATGTAACAAGTTATGGGTATTCCAAATATGCATTCAGAAATTATAAGAAAATGTTCCCCCTCCCCCAATGGAAAATTTTGCCAAAAAAGAAAAAAATACATTTTCACTGATGTTTTCAGTGGAAGATTTTGACTTTTTGTTTCAAAAACAAACCACCCTCCCTCCAAACCATATAATTGTGGAATGAAAACTATAATATTTTTGAGGTTTTGCCCTCTTTTGTCTGAAAAATTTCACATGATAATTGAAAAATTCAGTTTTTGGTTTTCTGATTAAAAATCTTCAAGGGAAGCAGCCACTTTCCACATACATTTTTGTTTAGTCAAAAACTCAATTTGTTGTTTAAAAAAAAAATTAAAAATGTTGACCAGCCCTAATAAATGCTATGTTGTTAGAAGGTATTCATTTTTACATAGTCTCTTTCCTGATGGCACTTCAAAAGAGCCTCAGCTCTGAAGTATTTTCTAGTACTTTCCAGCAAGTTGTAATGGTAAAATATAAGACACTGTAGTCCTGGATGCTGTGCCAAACAAAGGCGACACACACATTGCATAAGTTCAAAATTTTACCCTCATCCTGGGATTTGGCTCTATTATCAAAGTAACTCAGGCTAATACAACATACATTTAAGTCTGAGTCTACTAATTAAAGTTTGGCTGCTTCTAGGCTTCTTAATTCACAACCTGTCTGTCACAGAATTTAGCTCCTTCTGCCAGAGGGCTAATCCTACTTTCCTTATATCTAGGGTGAAGTTGACAAAGCTACCTTTTCCCCAGTGAGTGATCAGGAATTAACCAGGGGCTCCCTGTAGGATTCCAGTGCCTGCTACCAGGATGATGCAAAATTGCCCTGTTACAGAGAGACTTAGACTGACTAAGGGGAGGGGATGGGAGGTTGCAGTGACACCAGCAAAGAGCAACTCCACGGGCCTGCTTTAGAGAGACACCACCAGTGCCTGGAAGGATGCCCCATCCCCTTAACTCTGCTCTTCCCCAGAGAGCTGGGCCTGCAGGATTCACACCTGCGGAGAAACAAGCAGCATCACTGCAGCTGTGGGGAGGGGGGTCCTCCTTCCTCTGGGGTCATGTCTATGTCTCCTTCTCTTTAGTGCCTTCTAAATGCATCTCATTAGAAAGACCCTGCTTTCTAATGAGATGGATTAGTTTACTTCTTGTGGCATTAAAGAGAATGCATCCGACGAAGTGGGTATTCACCCACGAAAGCTCATGCTCCAAAACGTCTGTTAGTCTATAAGGTGCCACAGGACTCTTTGCTGCTTTTAGACTGACTAGTGGCCTTGAGAAACCAGGCACTCCTGAGTTCTAATTCTAGTTCTTTCTGTGGCCTTAGCCAAATCACTTAATTTCTCTGAGTTTCTTCATCTTTAAACTTGAGATAATAATACTTATTCACCTCGCGGGGGGTTGCAAGGATTAGTTAGTTAACAGCTGGGAAGTGCCAAGTGCTATTAATAATGCAAAGCAAGAAACGTTATGAAACAGAAACAAAATTCTTGCATTTTGCTTCAAAGGAGAATTTCCTGAATACCATAAAGACCCTGCTTTCTAATGAGATGGATTAGTTTACTTCTTGTGGCATTAAAGAAATACATGAAATGCTATGAAAGGGTGGCAGGATCTCCCTAGGGCAAGGTCGCTCAGCATATCACTGCACAAAGGTAGCAAGCTCCCACTCATGAGACACACCTGCCAAGAGCAGCCCATGTTGCTCTCTTAATTTAGTCTGTCAGGGTTTCACTCAAAATAATTACTTGCATCCTTCATTTTTTAACATTCTGTCTCCTGGCAGAGCCACAGAAAGAGTGAGAAAGGAATAGACTTGTCTCGCTATGTCAATGAGGGGTGGGTAGAGATAAGGGAGAAGAAGGACAGAAAAGGATAGAGGAGAAGCCTACAGCTGTGAGGAGTGAGATAGAGAGGCAGGGAGAACGAGGACACAAAGGACAAGACAGAAAAAGAGAGAAACAGAGAGCATCAGAGGCAGAAACTGGAAATAAACAGAGAAAGGCAGTGAAAAATGGTGGAGCAGGAGAAAGATGAAGAATCAAAGTGTGCGAGAAAGGAAGGGAGAGTGAAAGACATAGAAATAGAAAGAAAATGAGGGAAAGAAGAGGAGTTCGTTTATTCTTGTTTATCTGATTCGGTAAGGAATGTGATGCAGAATTTGCCTGTTGGTGAGCCAGTGAAGATCCTGCTCTGTTCCCCACTCTAGCGTCTGATTAGAATGTGCTAAAGAAGGGCATCTGTGTTCTGGTCCAATGTCTATCCCTCTGGTACTCCTGCCACATTTTGTGCCCTGAGAACAGTATTACCTCCTTTATTGCTGGTTCTCCACTACCCTAGCTGAGCTGCCATCATTCAGTTAAAATTCCATTGAAATTAATGTTATGTCATTCCTGGGATCAACCACACAGCTGTTCCATTCCAAAGGGACATACGTGGGATGTTTGGCAACACAGCAGGTAAATTCTGTCTGGACATATACCTAAAATACCTGGCAGTAGTTACATGGTTGAGAAAGAACACACATCTACTAACAAACCCCCAAAGGTCTATACATGGCACATCACACCCTTCATATCTACACAGCAAGACTGAGGTTTAGGAGCTTGGGCTCATGCCTTTGAACTGCATCCTTCAACACTGACACCTGGGGAGGCTTTAGGGACTTCTCCAGACAAAATTTGATTGTTTTCATGCTCCCTTGCAATCCATCTCCCCATTGCACTCATTAACATTCTCTGTAGGCAGTAACATATGCTTCCCCACTGTAGGCATTGCAACAGTCTGCAATCAGTGTGTTTGCTGCTGTGATAACAATGCAGTATAGGATTAGGGGCCAGCTCCAGCTCCAGCTCCCAGTGAAGTCAGTAACACCGAGAGGTGCAGTACAAAAGGCTCAGCCGAGGATGAGGATGAGGCAAAGGTGACTTGCACCCCAGCATGAGTGAGAGGAGCCCTGGGAGCTGCTCCAATTTATTGTAACCTCCCCAGAGCTATATAATCCTCCAGTGCTGCAGCCACTCCCCTTTCCAGTCCCAGTATGCACCCTCATTTCCCCAGTATGTCCCCCTATACTAAAGTTTGCAATGGGAAGAAGCATAGAATTGCTTCCTTTGGCCATACACCTCCAGCTGCAGTGTAAACGTGTTCCTTGTTTCTCACTGCCTCAATTCCCTATCTATAAAGTTGGGATGATACTTCCCTATCTGACAGAAGTCTTGCAAGAATGAAGACACTATAGATTGGGAGCTGCTCAGATCCTATGGTAGTAGGGGACATATAAGTACTATAGATGTAGAACTAGAGGGGTTCCCCCCACATCAGGTTTCCAACATATTGGTGGGTTGAGCTTATAGAGTCACTGCCTATGTTGTACTGGTCTGTAGATAGAGGTCATAAAATTGGAATATCTCTCTTAATCACTTAAAATATTTCCAAGATTTTTTTCACTTAAATCATTTAAAATATTTCCCCGTTTTTCAGTTTTATGTCCCAATCTTAGAGTTACTTAAATAATTACTTTAAAATTTTCAAGAAGGCAATGTTAATTGTTCTAGGCTCAACGTTCAATCAGTTATGTTCTGATGTAGAACTGCCTCTGAATTCTAACTGCCAAACTCTGCCTTCAGTTACATGAATGCTGGTTCCTTGGATTTCAGTGAGAACTGGAGGCATGTCTTGGAGAGCAGAGTTTGGCTCGTAATATCTATTTTTACTTTCAAAGATTCAATCTCCATAATATTGTTTTTAAAAACTGGTTTTGTTGGATTGTAATGGGGTGGACTAGGCCCAGAAACCCCCTGCTGGTGGCCTCAGGTTCCTACCACACCCAGTCTCAGAAAAGAGCAGTAGAGAAGTCCTCCAGGCTGCCTAGAGTGGCTGCGGGAAAGCAGCCAATTGGAGAGAGGCTGCACTAAGCAGCGAATCAGGGCCCAGGAGGGCCATATAAAAGTAGCTGTAGGTTACAGATAGTCGGTTGCTGGAGCAGGTCTGTGTTCCTGGCTGTTTGGCAGAAGGAGCAGCAGGACCATGGACAGATCAGTTGCTGTCAGGATCTGTGGAAGCCAGAGGGAGCTCCTCGCTGGCTGCTGGGACTGAAGACAGAAGAACAGCTGGGGCCAGAAATGTTGAAGAGTCTACAGGGAGGAAGCCCTGGGGGCATGGCCCTATACCAGGGTAGAGGGACTATTTGAAGGCTAGCCAAAAAGGGGCTGTGAGACTGAGCCCAGGCAAGGCTGCAGGAAGATACTGTCTCCAGGGAGGAAGCCCTGGGGGTATGACTCCATATTAGGACCAGGACTATTTAAAGATTGAGCCTAGTGAGGGCCACAGAGATACCAATGGAGGGGTAGTGGGATAGGCCCCTGGTGGACTGTATATTCAGAAGGGGTCTGGTTTGTTTCACATACAGACTGTGTGTGTGTCTTAGCCAGAGGGCTGAGTTACTGAAAACTGCCTAAGAAAGCACCAACAGAGGTCACCACAGACTAAGACAGTACAGGCACGCGTGCTCAGCCAGGGGATGCTTGCGAGAAGTGAGTGCCATCCTGTTACATGGACCTATACAGAAACAGTGTTCATTCTCTTGTCCTCTCACTGCTGGTTGTACTGCAGTAATTAACTAAAAAACAAACAAACAAACAAAAAACCCAACCCACAATTCCTAACCAGTGGGTTTTTCCCACTGTTGAGGAAACTCTACCTATGGCTCTCCTATGTTTATACCTGGGCTCTGTCAGGTGCAGTATATTGGACAACTGCTGTGGTAAGTCTTGGAAGAAGAGGCAATCTTAGATCTAAGTTGGCCTGCCCTTTCAGTATCAGACACAGGCTACCCATCAGATATTCCATTAGGCTCTTAAAGTAGTATATGCATTGTAGATCAGTAGGAGAATCTTGAGGCATCTCTACCAAAACCTCCAAAAGATGTGAAGTAATGGAAAAACCCAGTTGCAAGTTTTAAAGCAGAAGTCAGTGCTTAATCTATGAACTGCCGAGGTACTATGACAGGCACTTTAGAAAGGCCAAGAAACAGATAGACACTGGTGCATGGACACTGGAGAAAACAAAATGGGGCCACATTGGCTTTTGCAGCTTCACAAGTGCAAGGAGAAAATTCAGCATTTTCCAAACAGTAAAGGGCAAAAAACAATGGAGACAAAAATTTTGTTCCTTCCCAATGTCTCAATGGTGGCTACAAACAAAGGAGACTTTAAAAATACAAAATGAGAGTCCATTTAATCCCACTGTTAATTTTCTCTCTTATTCCTCAGAATGATTTCTAATGCATATTAGCATAATCTGCAATGGCAGCAAGAGTCTAAAATATACTTATGTAAGTTTGACTAGAGTTTGACAGCAGAGTACCACTGGAGAGAGAGAATCTGAGTACTGGATTTGTGATTGCTGGTGAAATATGCGTATTTTTAAATTTAGAGGGGCATTGGGGCATCTTTACTACTGCAAATGTGAAGTAAACCAACTGAAGTTAATGGAGTTACCCCTGGATGATCATTTTAACTAAGATTAAATTCTGTCCCATTGGTTTTAATTTTTGGTATTTTATGCTTTTCTTATTTGTGAGACCCTCTTAAAAGAATGAAAATAAAATCCTTTTTCTGAATATTTTCATCTTTTGCCATTAGACAAACATAATTTAGAGTCTCTTCCCCACTTCCATGTATCCCATGGATTTTTAATTAACCTGTTTTTTTCTCATTTACTTCCTTATCTAAGCACCTGCATGTTGGAGAATGCTTGCACAGCTCTGGGAATGGGTTTTTCTTTAATTAACTGATGCTACCTCTTCTGGTTATGAAGCAGCACAAAGTAACGCAGTGCAGGTCCTACATAAGCAGAGATTATTACTCTTGGAACATTTCTTGGCAACGATAGTGGATTAATCATACACACACTTGATATAGATTTCAAAGCCAGAAGGGACAATTGTGATCATCTAGTCTGACCTCCTGTTTAATACAGTCTGTAGCACTTCCCCAAAATAATTCCTAGAGCAGATTTTTTTAGAAAATCATCCAATCTTGATTTAAAAATCATCAGCAGTGGAGAATCCACCCTGACCCATGTTGAATTGTTCCAATGGTTAGTTACTCTCACCGTTAAAAATATACACCATATTTCCAGTCTGAATGTGTCTAGCTTCAACCTCCAGTCATTGGATAGTGTTATACTTTTCTTGGCTAGATCAGTGAGCCCATTATTAAATATTTGTTCCCATGTACATACTTACAGATTGTAATCAAGTCACCCCTTAACCTTCTGTTTGTTAAACTAAATAGACTGAGACTCCTGGAGTCTGTCACTATAAGGTATGTTCTGAATCCTTTAATCATTCTTGTGTCTCTTATCCGAACCCTCTCCAATTTATCAACATCCTTCTTGAATTGTGGGCACCAGTCTTAGATACAATATTCCAGCAGTGATTACACCAGTGCCAAATACAGAGGTAAAATACTCCTACTTGAGATTCCCCTGTTTATGCAAACTAGGATGGCATGAGCTCTTTTGGCCACAGCGCCACACTGAGAGCTCATGTTCAGTTGATTATCCACTGTGACCCCCAAATCTTTTTCAGAGGCACCGCTTTGTAGCATATATGTATATGCTACAACTTATATGTATGTCCTACATTCTTTGTTCTGGGGAGAAAATGACAGGTGCAGAAGAGCACTTGCTTTGGTTGGAAATGTAAAGAGGGTAGGAAAGAAGAGGATAGGAAAGAGGTTGCTTAAGTACAAGAAGGAGCTAGTGAGGAACAGTCAAATGAAATGGAGTCCCATCTAAATATAGCACATGAAAACAAGCAATTGAATGTTGACAAAGTGTACAGATACTTATATACAAATGCTAGAAGTCTAAATACTAAGATAGGTGAACTACACTGCCTGGCAATAAATGAGGATATTGATGTAATAGGCATCATGAAAACTTGGTGGAATGATATAATCAATTGATTATGTAATACCAGGGTATAAAATATAAAGGCGTGACAGAGTAGGTTGTACTGGTGAAGGAGTGGCATTAGATGTTAAAGCATAGAATCATATAAGGTAAAAATCATACATGAAACAAAATATATCATAGAATCTTTGTGAATAGAAATTTCATGCTTGAATAAAAAGAGTATGTAGCAGTAGGAATATACTACCAATCACCTGAGCAGGATGGTGACAGTGACTGTGAACTGCTAAGGCAGGTTAGAGAGGCTAAAAATGCAGAATGTGCAATAGTAATGGGTGATTTCAACTATTCTCATGTTGATTAGGTAAATGTCAACTCTGGGCATGATGCCAAGATAAAATTTCTAGACACCATAAATGACGGCTCCTTGGAGCAGCTAGTCCTGGAACCCACAAGAGGAGAGGCTAAGTGGAGCATAGGATCTGGTCCAAGAAGTAACTGGAGCTGAACTGCTCGGTAATAGTGACCATAATGTAATTACATTTAAAATCCTTGTTGTCAGGTGGGGGATAATTCCAAAAAATCTGCCCCAGTAACATTTAACTTTAAAAAGGGGAACTGTACAAGAATGAGCATGCCTGTTAGGCGGACATTAAAAGGAGCTGTCACAAGAGTTAAATTCCTACAAAAAGCAAGGGAACTACTTAAAAATGCTGTAATAGAGGCTTGGACTAAATGTATGCCCCAAATCCAAGAAGAAAATGTGAGAAGAAAAAGAATGCCACCATGGCTAAACAACTGAATATTGGAGGCCGTTAGAGGCCAAAAGGCATCCTTTTGAAGTCAAGTACTAGCGAGGATAATAACAAGGCTCACAAATTCTGGCCTATTAAGTGTAAAAGTATAATAAGGCAGGCCAGTAAAGAATTTGAGAAGCAACTTGGTAAAGATACAAAAACTAGCTGTAAGAATTCTTTTTAAGTACATCAGAAGCAGGAAGACTGGCAAACAGGCAATGAGGCCACTAGACGACCAATGTATTAAAGGAGCATTCAAGGAAGTCAAGGCCATTGCAGAGAAGCTAACTGAATTCTTTGCATTGCTCATCACTGCAGAGGATGTGGGGGAGATACTCACATCAGAGCTATCCTTTCTGAGTGACAAATCTGAAGCACTGTCCCACACTGATGTGTCAGTCAAAGAGGTTTTAGAACAAATTGATCAATTAAAAAAGAATAATATCACCAGGACCAGATGGTATTCACCCAAGAGTTCTGAAGGAGCTCAAATATGAAATTGCAGAACTACTAATTGTAGTATGTAATCTATTACTGAAATAAGCCTTTGTATCAGATGACTGGAAGGTAGCAATTGTAATGTTGACTTTTTAAAAGGGTTCCAAAGGTGATTCTGGCAATTGAGTGATCCTAACTTCACTAGCAGTCAAACAGGCAGCAGCATAGACAGCTGCAGGAGCACAGCAGCCAGCAAACAGAGCTGTAAACGGGAGTTTCGGAGGGAGTTCTCTTGGAGGATCAGGTTTTTGTATTTTGTGTATTGTATTGTGTAGTTTGTATGTGTGGAGGCTGCTGGGGCAGTGTGCTGAAAGAGAAGCTGAGGCCTGTTTAGGGGGCGGGGCTTACCTGCTTAGGGGTCCTTTAAAAGTGGCCAGCCAATCAGGCAGCTGCAGCGGCACAACAGCCAGCAAATAGAGCTGTAAACAGGGGAGTTTCGGAGGGAGTTCTCTTGGAGAAGCACGTTTTTGTATTTTGTGTATTGTATTGTGTAGTTTGTATGTGTGGAGGCTGCTAGGGGCAGTGTGCTGGGAGAGAAGCTGAGCCTTGTTTAGGGGGCGGGGCTTACCTGCTTAGGGGTCCTATAAAAGTAGCCAGCCTATCAGGCAGCTGCAGCGGCACAGCAGCCAGCAAACAGAGCTGTAAAAAGGGGAGTTTCAGAGCGAGTTTACAGGGGGAGGCTGTGGGGGAGACTAAGAGACCTAGGCAGAGGAACTGACAGGCTAGTTAAGGGAGGGAGTGGTGGTCTGCTAGTGTTCTGGTGCCTGTTGGGGGTTTGTTTTGTTTTTGTGTTTCTTGGACTACCAGGTTTTAGGTGGGAAGGCTATGACCGATACAGAGGCAGCAGTGAAAGACACAAAGAGGATGACTGGATGTGGAAGCTGCGGCATGTACATGATCCTGGAGGGGGTACCTGAAAAGAGTTTTGTCTGCATGAAGTGCCGCCTGATAGAGCTGATGGAAGAAAAGATCCGAGGACTGGAGATGCAGGTGGAAACTCTGGTCAAGTTTAGAAGGGGTTTCGAGCAGATGATAGAGCAAAGACATGAGGAGACTGAAGGGATAAGCTCAGACTTGCAGATGGAAGCAGGACCAAAGAATTCTGAGGAGAGACTGCTGGGTGAGGAAAGTGGACGGTGAAAGCATGTGACTAAGAGAACCAGGCAGAGGAGAAAACGGGCCAGTAAAGGAGAAATAGAGCTCAGGAACAGGTTTGCAGAGTTGGAAAATGAAGAAGCGGCACAGCAGGTGGTCACTGAAGGAGAGAGGACAAGAAAAAAGAGAAGAACTGCTAGTCCTATAGGAAGAGGGGAGGAGTCAATGGAGGCAACACCAAATGTGAGCCCCAGGAGGATTGCAAGGGTGAATAGGAATCGAGAGGACTTGCAGCCAGTGGGTGCAGGGGATAGACCAGAGAATCACACTGTCACCAGGAAAAGGCAGGTCTACGTGATTCGGGACTCCTTACTGAGAAGAATAGACAGGCCTGTAACTAGAGCTGATCCAGAGAACAGAAAGGTGTGCTGTCTGCCAGGTGCTAAGATACGGGATGTGGACCTGAGGCTGTAAAGGATCCTAATGGGAGCGGGAAAGAATCCGTTGATTGTCCTTCATGTGGGAACGAATGATACAGCTAGATTCTCGCTGGAACGTATCAAGGGAGACTATGCCAGACTGGGGAAGATGCTTAAGGAAATTGAGGCTCTGGTGACCTTCAGTGGGATTCTGCCGGTTCCTAGAGAAGGGCAACAAAGGTGTTACAAGATCATGGTGATCAACAGATGACTCAGGCAGTGGTGCTATAAGGAGGGCTTTGGGATCTACGGCCACTGGTAGGCATTTATGGACAGAAGATTGTTCTCTCGGGATGGACTTCACCTGAGTAAGGAGGGAAATAGACTTCTAGGATGGAGGTCCACCCAACTGATTAAGAGAGCTTTAAACTAGGAATTTGGGGGAGATGGTTGGGAGATGTCCAGGTGATCTCCACGCCAGAATTTAACTTTGAGAGGGAAGAAACCAAAGTAAGAGGGGATGCAGCCGTGGACAGAAAAATTGACATAAGGAGGAAGGGTAGTGTAGATACCCGTCTAACAGGTGATGCTGGTGGTAGAATGTCTGTGCCCAACCAGGGAAAGAATGTCTGTGAAGCCAAACGGCAAAAATTAAGATGTCTGTACACTAATGCGAGGAGCCTAGGTAACAAAATGGAGGAACTAGAGCTACTGGTGCAGGAAGTGAAACCGGATATTATAAGGATAACAGAAACATAGTGGAACAGTAGTCATGACTGAAGTACAGGTATTGAAGGCTATGTGCTGTTTAGGAAAGACAGAAATAAAGGCAAAGGTGGTGGAGTAGCATTGTATATCAATGATGAGGATAACTGCAAAGAAATAAGAAGTGATGGAATGGATAAGACAGAGTCTGTCTGGGCAAAAATCACACTGGGAAAGAAAGCTACTAGAGCCTCCCCTGAGATAGCGCTTGAGGTGTGCTACAGATCGCTGGAATCTGATTTGGATATGGATAGAGACCTCTTTAATGTTTTTAATGAAGTAAACACTAATGGCAATTGTGTGATCATGGGAGACTTTAACTTCCCAGATATAGACTGGAGGACAAGTGCTAGTAAGAATAACAGGGCTCAGATTTTTCTGGATGTGATAGCTGATGGATTTCTTCACCAAGTAGTTGAAGAACCAACAAGAGGGGATGCCATTTTAGATTTGGTTTTGGTGAGTAGTGAGGACCTCACAGAAGAAATGGTTGTATGGGACAACCTTGGTTCGAGCGATCATGAGCTAATTCAGTTCAAACTAGATGGAAGGATAAACAGAAATAGATCTGGGACTAGGGTTTTTTTACTTCAAAAGGGCTAACTTTAAAGAATTAAGGAAATTAGTTAGGGAAGTGGATTGGACTGAAGAACTTGTGGATCTAAATGCGGAGGAGGCCTGGAATTACTTCAAGTCAAAGCTGCAGAAACTATCAGAAGCCTGCATCCCAAGAAAGGGGAAAAAAACCATAGGCAGGAGTTGTAGACCAAGCTGGATGAGCAAGCATCTCAGAGAGGTGATTAAGAAAAAACAGAAAGCCTACAAGGAGTGGAAGATGGGTGGAATTAGCAAAGAAAGCTACCTTAGTGAGGTCAGAACATGTAGGGATAAAGTGAGAAAGGCTAAAAGCCATGTAGAGTTGGACCTTGCAAAGGGAATTAAAACCAATAGTAAAAGGTTCTATAGCCATATAAATAAGAAGAAAACAAAGAGAGAAGAAGTGGGACCGCTAAACACTGAGGATGGAATGGAGGTTAAGAATAATCTAGGCATGGTCCAATATCTAAATAAATACTTTGCCTCAGTCTTTAATAAGGCTGATGAGGAGCTTAGGAATAATGGTAGGATGACAAACAGGAATGAGGATATGGAGGTACATATTACCACATCTGAGGTAGAAGCCAAACTTGAACAGCTTAATGGAACAAAATCGGAGGGCCCGGATAATCTTCATCCAAGAATATTAAAGGAACTGGCACATGAAATTGCAATCCCATTAGCAAGAATTTTTAATGAATCGGTAAGCTCAGGGTTTGTATTGTATGACTGGAGAATTGCTAACATAGTTCCTATCTTTAAGAAGGGGAAAAAAGTGATCCGATTAACTATAGGCCTGTTAGTTTGACATCTGTAGTATGTAAGGTCTTGGAAAAAATTTTGAAGGAGAAAGTAGTTAAGGACATTGAGGTCAATGGTAATTGGGACAAATTACAACGTGGTTTTCCAAAAGGTAGATCATGCCAAACCAACCTGATCTCCTTCTTTGAGAAGGTGACAGATTATTTAGACAAAGGAAATGCAGTAGATCTAATTTACCTCTATTTCAGTAAGGCATTTGATACGGTTCCACATGGGAAATTATTAGTTAAATTGGAAAAGATGGGGATCAATATGAAAATTGAAAGGTGGATAAGGAGCTGGTTAAAGGGGAGACTCCAACGGGTCGTACTGAAGGGTGAACTGTCAGGCTGGAAGGAGGTTACTAGTGGAGTTCCTCAAGGATCAGTTTTGGGACCAATCTTATTTAACCTTTTTATTACTGACCTTGGCACAAAAAACGGGAATGTGCTAATAAAGTTTGCGGATGACACAAGGCTGGGAGGTATTGCTAACACAGAGAAGGACCAGGATATCATACAGGAAGATCTAGATGACCTTGTAAACTGGAGTAATAGTAATAGGATGAAATTTAATAGTGAAAAGTGCAAGGTCATGCATTTAGGGATTAATAATAAGAATTTTAGTTATAAATTGGGGACACATCAGTTGGAAGCAACAGAGGAGGAGAAGGACCTTGGAGTATTGGTTGATCACAGGATGACTATGAGCCGCCAGTGTGATATGGCCGTTAAAAAAGCTAATGCAGTTTTAGGATGCATCAGGCGAGGTATTTCCAGCAAAGATAAGGAGGTGTTAGTACCGTTATATAAGGCTCTGGTGAGACCTCATCTGGAATACTGTGTGCAGTTCTGGTCTCCCATGTTTAAAAAGGATGAATTCAAACTGGAACATGTTCAGAGACGGGCTACTAGGATGATCCGAAGGAATGGAAAACCTGTCCTATGAAAGGAGACTCAAAGAGCTTGGCTTGTTTAGCCTAACCAAAAGAAGGTTGAGGGGGGATATGCTTGCTCTTTATAAATATATCAGAGGGATTAATATTAGGGAGGGAGAGGAATTATTTAAGATTAGTACCAATGTAGACACAAGAACAAATGGGTATAAACTGGACACTAGGAAGTTTAGACTTGAAATTAGATGAAGGTTTGTAACTGTTAGAGGAGTGAAGTTCTGGAACAGCCTTCCAAGAGGAGTAGTGGGGGCAAAAGACATATCTGGCTTTAAGACTAAGCTTGATAAGTTTATGGAAGGGATGGTATGATGGGATAGCTTAATTTTGGCAATTGATCTTTGATTATCAGCAGGTAAGTATGCCCAGTGGTCTGTGATGGGAGGGGATCTGAGTTACTGCAGAGAATTCTTTCCTGAGTGCTGGCTGGTGAGTCTTGCCCACATGCTCAGGGTTTGGCTGATCGCCATATTTGGGGTTAGAAAGGAATTTTCTTCCAGAGCAGATTGGCAGAGGCCCTGGAGGTTTTTCACCTTCCTCTGCAGCATGGGGCATGGGTCACTTGCTGGTGGATTCTCTGCAGCTTGAGGTCTTCAAACCACAATTTGAAGACTTCAATAACTCAGACATAGGTTAGGGGTTTGTTATAGAAATGGATGGGTAGGATTCTGTGGCCTGCTTTGTGCAGGAGGTCAGACTAGATGATCATACTGGTCCCTTCTGACCCTAAAGCCTATGAGTCTATGACTCTATGGTAGAAACTATAGTAAAGAACACAATTATGAGACACATACATAAACTTGATGTGTTGGGGAACAGCCAACATGGCTTTTGTTATGCATCCCCAGTCTAATAGAATTCTTTTGAGGATGTCAACAAGAATGATTCAGTTGATATAGTGTACTTGGATTTTCAGAAAGCCTTTGACAAGATCCCTTACCAAAGGCTCTTAAAGAAACCAAGTAGTCATGGGATAAGAGGAAAGGTCTTGGGGTGACCCTAATACTCTGACTGCCAGAAGCCTGGGGGTGAGGAAGGGAAAGACAGAGTTAGTTCACTCTAACTGCCCTGTTCTGTACACTCCACCTGAATCTCTGGTGCAGGCCATTCTT
This sequence comes from Gopherus evgoodei, assembly GCF_007399415.2. Taxonomy (NCBI): domain Eukaryota; kingdom Metazoa; phylum Chordata; order Testudines; family Testudinidae; genus Gopherus; species Gopherus evgoodei. The sequence continues at coordinate 259,128,080 of NC_044322.1, read as the reverse complement.
GGGGACAGAATAATGGGCTAGATGGACCTTTGGTCTTACCCAGTATGGCGGTTCTTAGGTATTTACATTTAGCCATATTAACATCTGTTGTTTGCTTGTGCCCAATTGACCAAGCGTCCCAGTTTGATCTGAATAAGTAACCTGTCCTCGTCATTATTTACCACTCCCCCAGTGTTTGTCATCTACAAACTTTCTCAGCGATGGTTTTATATTTTCTTCCAAGTTATTGATGATAATGTTAAAGAATGTAAGGCCAATAATCAATCCCTGCAGGACCTCACTGAACATACATCTGCTCAATGATGATTCCCCATTTACAGTTACATTTTGAGCCCCATCAGTTTGCTAGTTTTTATCCATTTAATGTGTTCCATGTTAATTTTACATCATTCTAGTTTTTAATCACGCCGTGCAATTCCACGTCAAATGCCTTACAGAAGTCTAAGTATATTATGTCAACACTATTACTGTTATCAGCCAAATTTATAATCTCATAAAATATATACAATCAAATTAGTTTGACAGGGTCTGCTTTTCATAAACCCATGTTGATTTGCATTAGTTACGTTATTCTTCTTTATTCTCTATTAATCAAGGCCCATATCTGCTGCTCCATTATCTTGCTTAGGATCAATCTCATACTAACAGGCCTATAACTACCCATTTACCCTTTTAAAAATTGGCACAACATTAGTTTTCTTCCAGTCTTCTGGAACTTTACCAGTGCTCCAACACTTATTGAGAATCAACATTAACAGTCCAGAGAGCTCCTCAGCCAGCTTTTTTAAAACTCTTGGATGTAAGTTATCTGCAACTGCTGATTTAAAAATGTCTGATTATAGTGGCTTCTGTTTAACATCCCCCAGAGATACTAGTGGAATGGAAAGAGTGTTATCACCATATGGTGAGACTACATCATCTGTTTTTTTTCTCCAAATACGAAACTGAATTATTGAACACTTCTGCCTTTTCTGCATTATTATTGATAGTTCTACTGTTTCCATTTAGTAATGGACAATACCATTGTCAGGATTCTTTTTGTTCCTAATATATTTTAAAAAAAACTCCTTCTTAGTGTCCTTAACTCTGCTGGCCCCAGATTCTCCTGCCTCTTTTGGCTTTCCTTCTCATTTTCTACAATTCCTAACTTCTGATTTATATTCATGCTTATCAACTTTCCCTTTCTTCCATTTGTTTTATATCTATCTATCTATAGATATAGATAGGTAGATAGACATATATTTACAGTTCCCTTCACTTCCCCTCTAAATGAGGTTGATTTTTTTTTTTAACCTGTAAGGTGTGCTTGCTGATAGAGGTAATATTAAACTGCAGAGTGATGCAATACATTTAACAAGTACTTCACCTGGCCTCTGCCCACTAATTTGCTTTTGTGTGACTTATTCTAACATTTCTTCCCCTGTACATCTTGAAGAAGCTGACATTAAATAGATAAAACATCAGCCTGCCAGAGTAATATTTCCTCTTTCCCTGAAAATGTGGGATTTTCCCCTCCAAAGTAACCAGTGTCCAAAGCCTAGGATGGAGAGGATCCAGTTGTTAGCCAGTAATGGCTTTTCTAGACATAAAACTAAGTATGTGGTTCTGCAGGACTAGAGACCGGAGTTTTATACCATTGGGAAGAGAAGATCCCTGGCTTCCCAATGGGATCAGCACTTGCCTCTAGCTCTTAAAAGGACCTGAGATAAGGACCTAAAGCTGTGATATTTTTAGGTATAAGAAGGCTATTTTAGGTCATTTTTTGCAGTATTAATGGTTCCCTCTGAACCCTGTACAACTGAGCTCATGGTAACTAAGGCACCTGGTTTTACAGGCAGAAGGATATGAACAATGCAGTCCCAATAACAGTTTACAAAACTATTTGAAACATTCTTAAAATTGTTTTTCTGTAGCATATGTGGCACATAGAGAACATACATGATGGTTCGTGATGGTCAAAAGGTCATATTAGTTTGAGTTAGGGATGATCTGCACAACATGCGGCTTTGCCGCTTATGACCAATGTCACCACCATCCCAAATGCATACAGATAAAACCTGTCTTCCACACCTGTCCAGCCTTTCTCTCTCTCTGGAGTTATATAATCAAGAGGAGTGAGGGAGAAGGAATAATAGGGCACTCCTCACAAGACTGTAACAGTTTTAAGTTAAGTAAGAGTTTGAGTCTAAGATACTTGACAGCCCTTTCAATAACAGATTACAATTACTTTTATTCCCAGTAAACCAGCCTTCTTGCCTTTCACACATACTGGCCAGTAGTTCATTAGAAAATCCAGTTCAGCCTTTTGCCTGCCTCCATCGGACACAGATAATAAATTCATTTAATCCTTTCCTTGAGGCTCTGTCTGTTCTGTTTAACAGGCACTTTCCTTTGTGCCTATTAAATATGAAAGGACATATTTACTTGAGGTGTTTTCCAGCCCATAACTTTCAACCTTCATGGGGCAAAGCCACAAAGCCTATTAGCGGAAGAAACTCAATTCAGGTCCTTGTCCTCTTTCTTCCAACTGAATTAGTCACTGGGTAGAAGTGGGGAAGAAGGGTACCTCTATAACTCTGACACTAGTAAAGGTTTCCTGCCCTAATATTCACCTCTTGGGTCAGTAACAAGGAGATCTGGTCTGGCGTTTTTGTGCCATGCACTGCTCAGATAGCCTACAGATCTTCTGAGAAATGTATTAATTTTTGCAGGGAAACCATCTGAAATATTTTTCTCCAAGTTCTCATTGTTCAGTTTTTATCTATAATCTATATATTTTCTGAGATGGTAATTCATACAAATAAAAGGTCAGATTTTGTGCTGTGTGTTCAGGAGGAGGGGATACAAAACAAAGTTTTAATAATCTTTGCGCTTCTGGATTGCGGGCTGCTGCAGGGGCCTAAAACAGCCCCTAGCCTAACCTAGGCAGCCTTGAGGTCTGCTGTAAATGATGGTAGCCCCCATGGCGTTGTCTATGGCTTGCAGGGGAAACCAGAATGGCCACAGTGACTTGAGTTATAGCCACCCTCTGTCCCACCCCTGGCTTCACCAGTGACATGACTTGTGCTACAGGAATTCTCTTAAATTTCTTGAGCATACAGCTGAGAGCAGGGACTCGGATTCCTCCCACAACATGAAAAACAAAGAAGAGAGAACCAGAGGACTAATTCCTGTAACAAAACATATTGTGCTTTGAAAATGTGGGAGATCCCTTATAGGGTTGTTTTACATTAGTTGGACAATGTGATCTCTAGATCACACGGAGAACTCTGTGTGTGTGTTTTGGCTGTGCCACGATTCCTTCTCTGATCAGCTTTTGATTCTAGATCTGGAGGGTGTGTGGGGGGGGTGTATTTATATTTCATATATAAATATGAAAAACCCAGTCATGACATGAGAATTGTTTGAAGCCCGCTTTAAATAACACTTTAAAGACACTAAGCATTGACTGGAAAGAGATTTTTAATTCTCAGCCAGATGATGCTGGAGCTGCCATGTTGATGTTTATCTCTTTAGCCTTAAGTCATTTTTTCTTCTTGCTTTTCTTTAGTCGGACTCTCACACAAGTTCCACTAGATGTCACTGTACTAGCTCTTCTACAGGCAGTAACAAAGAATTTCTCACTTCTGAAGGCAAAAGTGATGCAGTTTAGTAATAATGTACTGGAGATGACGGGTACCAGCCCCATCCTCCAGTGTTTCTGATTCAGCAGTGCACAAAAGGCCATCCTCTTGGTTTCGCTGGAATTGGGTGATAAAACTGCTTCCTCATGGGGTTTCCTTGCTGATTTCCCACATGGTTTAGATAAGTGAGGGAGAAATCGAAACCTACAGTATGACCTTGTGATTGCTGGAACGTGTATACTCTAGACTACAGTGTTACATTTAAGACAGTTGGAGTGAGGAGGAGGAAACCTTTCACATGTATGGATTGCCCTCCCTCCTCCTCCTCCTTCTGGTACTATATTTCTTGAGCAATTAGGCCACCAAGAGTTAAGCAATACAGTCTGGACCTCTGGTATGCATGGAAAATTTAAAAACATGCCCCCCTTCCCTTTTTGAAAGGGGCATTGCATGCTCTTCTCTCCTCTATTAGGCTGCTGGCCCTTTAAGATGACATGGCTTCCAGTTTTTCCTGCCCCTTTCATACTGACATCTTTAGTTGGTCTTAACCTCCTCTGTCTCTTCAGCTTCCAGTATTCATTGGTTTCACTTAACAGTACCCTAAGCAGCAACTGTATCTAGCAGTCCCAGTGCTGCTCCTACGCTGGGTTTTCTCACTTGGCAGCACTGGGTCCCAGTGCCTATCATAGTTGTAGCCAGAGCTCTCATGCCAGTGGAGTATAAGGGGATACGTGCCCCTGTTGTTGAACTTTCCTGCTCTTTTGAAGCACCACTGGTACAACAGAGAGAAGTCATGAGTCTTTTCCACAGTGTTATACATGTGCCAGGCCATGCACTAACATTTGTCCCAGGCCAGCCCTAGTGAATGAGGTTCCCAGACCATTGACAGCATGATTTGAATTAGTTCTGTCCAGTACAGGTCAGGATTGATTCCTTTACTGGCTGAGGCTAGAACTTTGCAATTGCTATAGCAACTTTAAAGCCAAGGGCCTCGAAGCTCTTTATAAACGTGAATCGTGTCTGGCCTTATAAACACCCCTGTGTGGTTGGTAGTATTGGTCTCATTTCACATATGGGGAAACAGAGGCACCGAAGTTAAATGCCTTGCTCAAGAACACACGGTGAGTTATTGGCCATGATTAAAACTTAGGAGTTCCTCACTCCCAGGCTTGAGATCATTCTTGTAGAATCAGAGCATACTGCCTCTCTCTAAATGACCCTTTCATCTGCCCTGAGCAAACTCTGTGAGCATATTAATTAGTGAATGCCTTTAAACTAATTTTTGGATTGCCACACTCTCAAGTCAATCTGGGACCCAGCTGCCCTACTCTCCCCTTTCTTCCTTTTTCCTTTCCTGCCTCTATACCAACACCCACACCCCCCTCCTCCCTACTGTACTTCTGTCCTTCCACACCTATCTTCTCTCTGTCACCCTTCTCTTTCTCCCTCATTTACTTCCTCTTCATCTCTCCCTCCCCTTCTCCAGATGGTCAGCCCTGTGCCGCCAGGAATGGGAGGAACTCATAGGCAGGCTCATTTTGCAAGCAGCTGCTTTCTCTCCCTGCCTGCCCTTCCCCTCCTTCTTCCTACTTTGTGAATAACAGCGCTGACATAAGACTGAACCTTCAATGGAAGATAATTAACCAGGATTAGGTTGCAGCACCCATGCACTGGAGGGATGCCAGTGGGGAATGGACTGCAACAAAAGGGAAAATACAGATGTCTCTCTCCACCTCCGCTCTTCTGCTTCAAGAGGGGCAGAGAAGGACGGGCTTAAAGCCCCCTTGGCTCGGCTCTTTTTGTGGTCCACAGATAAGCTAATTCTTTATCGTATGCAGACTGGATTCTGCCTGGATGAGTCCATTTATTGTTACAGTCACCACATTCCCTGTCTCCCTAGCCTGTGCTTTTGTTTTCTGTTTTGTGATTTTAAGTGACTGCATTCTGCTTCCCATCGGGAGCCACGTGAATGCTTCTTTTATTCTCTTTGGCAGCTGGGCTTTAAAGGCCATAGGAGTCATTAAGTCAATCCCAGAAAACACAAAGGCAGATGAGCCAAACAGAGAAAGGGTGGTTTCTTTTGCCTGCCTAGAAATCGGGTAAGTGCCCCAGAAAGCATGCGCTTGACCCATTGATCCTTTCAGACAGGCTGAGAGCTCCCAAAGCTATGGTCCTTCCTCCCAGACTCCTTCTGTGTGTCTGGAAGAAAGGGAGGGTGCAAGTGGGGAAAAGACGGTTACTCACCTTTGTAACTGTTGTTCTTCGAGATGTGTTGCTCACATCCATTCCAGTTAGGTGTGCGCGCCGCGCGTGCACGTTCGTCGGAAACTTTTTACCCTAGCAACTCCAGTGGGCCGGCAGGTCGCCCCCTGGAGTGGCGCCGCCATGGCGCCCAATATATATCCCTGCCGGCCCGCCCGCTCCTCAGTTCCTTCTTGCCGGCGACTCCGACAGTGGGGAAGGAGGGCGGGTGTGGAATGGATGTGAGCAACACATCTCGAAGAACAACAGTTACAAAGGTGAGTAACCGTCTTTTCTTCTTCGAGTGATTGCTCACATCCATTCCAGTTAGGTGACTCCCAAGCCATACCTAGGCGGTGGGGTCGGAGTGAGAAGTCGCGGCATGGAGCACTGCAGTTCCGAAGGCCGCATCCTCTCTCGACTGCTGGACCAGGGCGTAGTGGGAAGCAAAGGTGTGGACCGATGACCAGGTCGCTGCCCGACAGATTTCCTGGATGGGCACACGGGCCAGGAAAGCCAGCGACGACGCCTGCGCCCTGGTAGAATGCGCAGTCACACGGCCCGTAGGGACATGGGCCAAGTCATAACAGGTCCTGATACAGGACGTAACCCACGAGGATAACCTCTGGGAGGAGATAGGAAGCCCTTTCATACGGTCCGCTACCGCCACGAAAAGCTGGGGGGATTTGCGGAACGGTTTGGTCCTCTCTATGTAGAACGCGAGAGCTCTACGGACATCCAGCGAGTGGAGCTGCTGCTCCCTGCCTGAGGAGTGAGGTTTTGGGAAAAAAACCGGGAGGAAAATCTCTTGGTTGACGTGGAAGGCTGAGACCACCTTGGGTAGAAAGGCAGGGTGTGGTCTAAGCTGCACCTTGTCTTTGTGGAAGACCGTGTATGGGGGGTCCACCACAAGGGCTCGGAGTTCCGACACCCGTCTAGCTGAGGTGATAGCTACTAGAAAGGCAGCCTTCCAAGAGAGGTAAAGCAGGGAGCAAGTAGCTAACGGCTCAAAGGGGGGCCCCATGAGCCGGGACAACACCAGGTTAAGATCCCAGGTTGGAGCAGGGGGACGGACGTTAGGGAATAACCGTTCCAGCCCCTTAAGGAATCTCGACACCGTCGGGTGAGAAAAAACGGAGCGACCGTCCGCACCCGGGTGAAAGGTGGAGATAGCTGCCAGATGGACTCGCAACGACGATAAGGCCAGACCATGTTCTTTGAGGGACCAAACATAATCTAAGATTTCGGATACCGAAACTTCCATAGGGCGGAGATTTCTCTCTACGCACCAACAGGAGAAGCGTTTCCATTTTGCCGAATATGTGGCTCTTGTGGATGGTTTCCTGCTGCTCAAGAGCACCTCTCTCACAGGCGTGGAGCAGCGCAGCTCGGAACCAGTTAGCCACACAGGAGCCACGCCGCTAGGTGCAGCGACTGCAGGTCTGGGTGACAGAGGGACCCGTGGTCCTGGGTAATCAGGTCCGGATGAAGGGGCAGGGGAACTGGGTCGGCTACGGCCAAGTCTAGCAGCATGGTGTACCAGTGCTGTCTGGGCCATGCCGGGGCCACCATGATCACACGAGCCCTGTCTCTGCGCACCTTCAGGAGGACCTTGTGAACCAGAGGGAACGGAGGAAACGCATAGTACAGGTGGGTCGACCACTGGATGAGGAAGGCATCCGCTATCGACCCCGGCTCCCTGCCCTGAAAGGAGCAGAACGCTTGGCACTTCCTGTTCCCCTTGGACGCAAAGAGGTCCACCCGGGGATAACCCCACCTCCGGAAAATGGAGAGAGCGACGTCCGGTCGAAGGGACCACTCGTGTGACAGGAAGGATCTGCTCAATCGATCCGCCAGCGTGTTCCGTACTCCGGGAAGGAAGGAAGCCCTGAGGTGAATGGAGTGGGCTACGCAAAAGTCCCAGAGTCGTATCGCCTCGAGGCACAGGGAGGAGGACCTGGTGCCGCCCTGCTTGTTGATATAATACATGGTCGTCGTGTTGTCCGTGAACACGGCTACACAACGACCCTGAAGCTGATGACAAAATGTTTGGCAAGCAAGGCGGACCGCTCTCAACTCCCTCATGTTGATATGTAGCCCCACCTCCTCCTGGGACCATAGGCCCTGCGTCCGCAGGGTCCCTAGGTGGGTCCCCCAGCCTAGATCTGAGGCATCCGTTGTCAGGGATACCGAGGGCTGAGACGGGTGAAAGGGAAGACCCGCACACAATACGGACTGGTCCACCCACCAGCCGAGGGAATCTAAGACCTTCTGGGGGACTGTGATTAACATGTCTAGCGGTTGCCTTGGTCTGTAATGACTGATAAGCCACAGCTGGAGAGGCCTCATGCGGAGCCGAGCGTAGTCGGTCACAAAAGTGCACGCCGCCATGTGGCCTAACAGGGTTAGACATGTCCTCACTGACGTCAACGGGGCTGACCGCAAGCGTTGAACGATCGCCGCCATGGTCTGGAACCGCTGCCGAGGCAGCGAGGCCCTGCCCACAGTGGCGTCCAGGACGGCCCCGATAAATTCCACCTTCTGAGTGGGCCTCAGGGTGGACTTGTCTGTGTTTATCAAGAGGCCCAGACTCGCAAACATGCCGGTGATCACGCGGACATGGCTGTACACCTGCTGTTCCGACGTGCCCCGAATCAACCAATCGTCCAGATAAGGGAACACGTGGACACGGTTGCGCCGAAGATGCGCCACGACAACTGCCATGCATTTTGTAAACACCCTCGGGGCCGTGGACAGGCCAAACGGGAGGACCGCAAATTGATAATGACGAGCCCCCACAACGAAGCGGAGGAAGCGTCTGTGGCGTGGCCAAATGGCAACGTGGAAATACGCGTCCTGCATGTCGAGGGCGGCGTACCAGTCTCCCGGATCCAGGGATGGAATAATGGTCCCCAGGGATACCATGCGGAACTTCAACTTCACGAGGTATTTGTTGAGTTCTCGCAGGTCGAGGATAGGCCTGAGGCCCCCCTTGGCCTTGGGGATCAGAAAATAGCGGGAATAAAACCCCTTGCCTTTCTCGTTTTCGGGAACCGCCTCTATAGCTCCTTTGCTGAGGAGCGTCCGCACCTCCTGCCGAAGGAATTGCTCGTGAGAGGGGTCCCTGAAGAGGGACGAGGAAGGAGGGCGGGAAGGAGGGAACGAAACAAACTGCAGGCGGTACCCCGTCTGCACCACGCTCAAGACCCAGCGGTCCGATGTTATTTGGGACCACGCCGGGAGGAAAAACGAAAGGCGGTTGGAAAACGGAGGGGAAGGATCCGTAGGGGAAACTGTTACTGCGCCCTCGAGCGCACCTTCAAAATGAAGGCTTAGGACCAGGCGGGGGTTTTGAGGAGCCTTGGTTCTGCCCCCCTTGGTTCCCCGACTGCCTGCGCCTCCCGTTCCTGCCGCGGCGCCTGTAAGGGTCCTGCCGCTGGCGGAACTGGGAAAACGGCCGACGGTGCTGCTGTTGCTGCGGCCTAAAGGGTCTACGCTGTGTCACGGGGGTGTGCATCCCGAGGGACCGCGCAATGACCCGGTTGTCCTTTAAACTCTTAAGTCTGGGGTCTGTCTTATCGGAAAACAGGCCCTGGCCTTCGAAAGGAAGGTCCTGTATCGTGTGCTGGAGCTCTGGCGGAAGGCCGGAAACCTGCAGCCAGGAGATGCGACGCATCGTAACTCCTGACGCGAGGGTACGGGCAGCCGAGTCCGCAGCGTCCAAGGAGGCTTGCAAGGCCGTGCGCGCGACCTTCTTGCCTTCGTCCAAGATGGCCGTGAACTCTTGGCGAGCATCCTGTGGCAGCAGCTCCTTAAATTTGTCCACTGCCACCCAGGAGTTAAAGGCGTATCTGCTCAGCAGGGCCTGTTGGTTAGAGACCCTGAGCTGCAGCGCCCCAGCCGAATACACCTTACGGCCAAGGAGGTCCATCCGCCTGGCTTCTCTGGATTTGGGGGCCGGAGCCTCCTGGCCGTGACGCTCCCTATCGTTCACCGATTGCACTACCAGTGAACCGGGAGTCGGGTGAACATGTAAATATTCGTACCCCTTAGAAGGGGCCATGTACTTCCTCTCGACTCCTTTCGCTGTCGGAGGGATGGAGGCCGGGGACTGCCAGATAGTATTGGCATTGGCCTGAATGGTCCTTATAAACGGCAGGGCGACCCTGGTGGGAGCATCGGAAGAGAGGATGGTAACAATTGGGTCCTCTATCTCCGAGACCTCCTCTGCCTGCAGACTCAGGTTTTGAGCCAATCGCCTGAGGAGGTCCTGGTGCGCCCTGAGATCCAGCGGGGGGGGGACTGTTGGAGGAGGTACCCGCCACCGCCTCATCCGGGGAGGAGGATGATGAGACCCCAGGCACAATAGTGTCCAACTGAGGGTCTTCCTCAGCCCTCGCCTCTGTCTCCGGAGCCGCAGCGGAGTCCTGCTGTTTGGACCCTTCGTCCCCTTCCGGGGAGGGAGGGGGGCGAGACAAAGAGGCTTCAGGGGCCCTACGCTCCGCAGTCGCCAGCCTAGCAGGGAGCTGCTGGGGGCCCTGGGCCTGATGGTACGCCCAGGGTGTCCAGAATCCCCACTGTGGGGGGCCTTGGTCCCGCAGCGGCGGATCAGCAAACAGCGCCGCCTGCCGGTCGGTGCCCAGCGCATAGCCGCTGTCCGTCTGGGAGGACACGGACGGCTGCCTGGAGGGCCACGGCGGGGCCGACCCTGGATGGTACGGGTCTGCGCGGGCCGGCACGGAGGATCGTCTCGGTGCCGGGGACCGGTGCCGGGAGTCATAACGGTGCCGGGACCGGGATCGGGATCTGTCACGGTGCCGGGCGCTGCTTCGGGACCGGGATCTGTCACGGTGCCGGGCGCTGCTTCGGGACCGGGATCTGTCACGGTGCCGGGCGCTGCTTCGGGACCGGGATCTGTCACGGTGCCGGGCGCTGCTTCGGGACCGGGATCTGTCACGGTGCCGGGCGCCGCTTCGGTGCCGGGACCTACTACCAGCTCGGTGCCGGGAGATCGACCGGGACCGGGACCTGCCACCAGCTCGGTGCCGGGAGGTCGAGCGAGATCGGGACCGGGACCTGCCACCAGCTCGGTGCCGGGAGGTCGACCGGTGCGGCGAGTAGCGTCGGGACCTGCTCCTGGAGTCGCGGTGCCGGTGTCGACTGGAGTCTGACCGCGACCGTCTCGATGCCGACCGGTGCCGCGAGTGCGACCGGTACCGCTGAGGGGAGCGGTGCCGGGACTGCGAGCGGCGTCGGGATCTGGAGCGCCCAAGACGTCGGGGCCTGGATGGCGAACGACTGTCCGTGGGCGGTGCCGACATCATGGGCTTGCCTCTGGACGTGACCCGCACCGGAGGAACCGGGGGTGGCAGCCGAGTAGGCTCCGTCAGGGCAATAAGGTCCCGAGCCGAGGCGAAGGTCTCCGGTGTGGATGGGACCATTATCTCAACCCCAGATCTCATGGGGGAGCTCGGCGGCACCGGACTCAACAGACCCGCCGGGCCCGGAGTCAACGGTGCTGACGGTGCCGGCGGCGCCGCGGCCGATGTCGAGGCCGGGCGTTCAAGCCGGGTCTGCCTGGCCGGAGTATTAGACTTCGACGGCCTAGGCACTGATTCCGGTGCCGGAGAAGGTCGGTGCCGAGGAGTCTTCTCGGTGCCGGAGCGATCCGGTGCCGGTGCCGAAACCACGGTCTGCGAAGTCGACGGGTCAAGTGCCGCCTCCATTAGGAGAGTTCGGAGCCTCTGATCCCTCTCCTTTTTTGTCCTCGGCTTAAAAGCCTTACAGATGCGGCACTTGTCAGATCTGTGCGATTCCCCGAGGCACTTCAGGCACGCTTCGTGGGGATCGCTGGTAGGCATGGGCTTCTTGCAGGCCGCACACTGCTTGAAGCCTGGCGAAACAGGCATGAGCCTGGCGCCCGGTGCCGGGAAGGGCTAAGCCCCCGGCAAGAAACTACTTAACAGCTATTTACTAAACTATCTACTTAACAATACTAATTAACAACTATATAGAACTAGAGATAAGCGATAAACAAGCGATAGAAACTAGGAGAGCTAGGGACGTGGAGGACAGCTATGCCGCGCTCCACAGTTCCAACGACCGACACGGCGGTAAGAAGGAACTGAGGAGCGGGCGGGCCGGCAGGGATATATATTGGGCGCCATGGCGGCGCCACTCCAGGGGGCGACCTGCCGGCCCACTGGAGTTGCTAGGGTAAAAAGTTTCCGACGAACGTGCACGCGCGGCGCGCACACCTAACTGGAATGGATGTGAGCAATCACTCGAAGAAGAACCCTCTCAGTTTGCCTGCACATGTCGAACAAAACATTCTAGGCTGGGTTTTTTTTGCTTTGCCAGACATTTGCTGGCAGCACACAGGGAGCATGGCAGTTGCGCAGCACGGAACTCACTCTTGTTTGTTTGCCTCTGTAGCATTCTGGCTGGATTTTCCAAATGCTTTGTCTTTACACTCTCAGGCTGGCTTCTGTGTTCCGCAGGAGAGAGTTTGTAACAGTGTGAAAACCCCTTCAGCAGCTCATCGTGTTGGAGGGAACAGACAGCACAGCCTTTCCAAATGGAGTGGTGAGAAAGCTGCCTTCTAAAGAGTGAAAAACAAATAAATATGTGGTGGCCGCCCCAGAGACTTCCATTTGCTTGATTCCATCTTACGCCTAATTTTCCCAGCAGCGTGAATTTTTCCCCATGGCACAATTTGAAAGAAGTAATAATACTTAGTGCTTTATGTTCCCAAAGCACTTTGCAAACATTAATTAAAAAATTATCACAACACTACTGTGAGATAGGGCAGATTAACCACATTTTACAGATGGTGAAACTGAGGTGCACACAGATTAGGTGATTTGCCTAAGGTCATACAACAAATCAGGGGCAGAAGTAGGCTTGGAATTCAAGAGTTTATGACTCCAAGTTCCATGCTTAGTCCTTTGCATCAGGCAGTCAGGTCAGGATTTTTTGCCACCTTGATTGGAAGATTGGGGGATGTCCAGTGCCCCAGTCCAGAATGCAGTCTTGAAATTCTCCACACACACCTCTCTGCTAGAAATCTGGATTTACTGTATGTCTCAGCTATAGCATTGGATTTGTATTGTTTTTATTCTTTTTTGGTGGGGTGAAGGATTCCCTTATGATTTTCTCCCTCTCTCACCTTTCAGCCCACATTCTGGAGACCCCTCTTCTGAGCAAGAAGGTCTAGATGTGATTGTGTCGCAGCCTGTTGCGATTGGTCTGAGCATTGGCCAGTGAAGACTACTCATAGATTCCAAGGCCAGAAGGGACCATGGTGATCATGTAGTCTAAACTTCTGTATAACACAGGCCAGAGAATTCTTCTCCCTGCCCCCCCAAAACCCCCAAAATTCCTAGGGTAGATCTTTTAGAAAAAACAGCCACTCTTGACTTTAAAATGCTCAGTGATGGAGAATTCACCATGATCCTCAGTAAATTGTTCCAATGGCTAATTACTCTCACCATTCAAAATTTATGCCTTAGTTCCTGTCTGAATGTAGCACACAGAGCTACGAAGGAAGATAAAGAGGGGTCTTACACCCCCTTACTGCCCTGGATGGTCACAATCTCTCCCGTAAGTATTAACCACCACCAGGGAGGGAATTTTCCTGCAGTTAATGACTAGCTTAGAGGAGTTGCTAAGGACCTTTAGCCCAGCCAATCATTAACTGCTAGGAAATGCCCAACCCAGTGGACATTATTGCTATTATAAGCCATGCAGGATGCTTTTTTATTTTTTATTTTTTAAACTGTCTGTTGCATCTTGAGCTCAGTGGTCTGTATTGTTGTGATCTGTGTACAGCATATCACTCTCATCCCAGTGGTACAGGCACCCTTGGGAAAGCAGGACTTTATTCTCAATACTTCATGAAGTTCATATTCAACTTTGCTTGTGTCCTGTCCATCCACCTCTCTGTTGGTCCATCCATTCTGTGATGTGCACAGGCTATGCCTTTGCCTTTGCTTCCTGGAGGAGTTCAAGGTGAGCACTGCCTTGATCATCTCAGTGGGATGCTCACTAACATGTCCAATTACAATCATTTAAATTTCAACATTGTTAACTAGTCTACTACTGATCAAAGCATATCAGGCAAAGTCAGCATAATCTTCTGTGAGTTACATCTTATTTTGGTGCTATGAGTGGATGTTAGATGGGGAGAGTACCACCACTTTTTTAAATTGGGGCTCCAACAGTCCAAAGGAGAGGAGCAGAGGTGATTGGAGCATCAGAGACTCCCCCTGCCCTGCCTCCTTGAGTAGCAAAGGCTGAATTTGCTGTTGCGGAGGAGATGAGACCAGATGTCTTCCACCCTAGCTCTAGTGGGTGCTGCTCCCCTTCTACTGAAGGCTACCTGCAGGCTCAGGCAGACACAGTGTTGCAAGTAGATTTTAACTCTTACTGGTACGGTACCGACCCTCCGATCCCGCCCTTCCTCTCAAAAAATGTTTGACTAGAGACCTGGACGGATACAAATTTATACCTGTGGATGCAGATATCCATGGATAGAAATCAGTATCTGCTAAACCTCACGGCTTTCTTGGGAACCATAGCAATGAAAGGAGCAGAAGGTGGGGCTTCCGCTCCCAGGTGCCACTGCCCCACACCGGCAACTCCTCTGGTGTGGTTGTACTGCCCCAGCCCTGCCCCCAGCCCTGTTCTCTGGTGGAGCTGTACAAACCTCAGACAGGAGATGCAGCTGCATGGAAAGGCTCCGGGTGGGCGCTACCACTGTGACAGAGGAGCTGCTGGTGTGGGGCACTGGCTCCTGGGAGCGGCAACCGCACGTCCTGCTCCGTTTGCCGCTGCGGTTCAGCAGATACCGATTTCTGTTCATGGATATCTGCATCCGTGGGTATAAATTTGTATCTGCGCAGGGCTCTACAATTCATTCTTGAAAATACATCTTTCCCAGTACAGCATACCGGGAATACATGTCTTAATGGTATGGTGTACCTGACCGTACCGGCTTACTTGCACCACTGGGCGGACATCACTATGCTGGGTACACTCACTTCACATTTCTAGGCTTTTCTTTACTTTGTGCAATTCTGGTCTCCCATGTTTAAGAAAGATTAATTCAAACTGCAACAGGTGCAGAGAAGGGCTGCTAGAATGGTCAGAGGAATGGAAAACCTACATTATGAGAGGAGGCTCAAAGAGCTTGGCTTGTTTAGCCTAACCACAAGAAGGCTAAGGGGAGATATGGTGGTGCTCTATAAATACATCAGAAGTATAAATACCGGAGAGAGAGCAGAGTTGTTTAAGTTAAGCGCCAATGTGGGCAGAAAGACAAATGGCTATAAACTGGCCATCAAGAAGTTTAAGCTTGAAATTAGGTGAAGGTTTCTAACCATCAGAGGAGTGAAGTTCTGGAACAATCTTCCAAGGGGAGCAGTGGGGGCAAAAAACCTAACTGGCATCAAGACTGAGCTTGATAAGTTTATGGAGGGGATGGTATGATGAGATGGCCTACAATGGCATGTGGCCCATTGGTGACTGCCAGTAGCAAAAATCCTCAAGGGCCAGAAACAGGACACTAGATGGGGAGGGCTCTGAGCTACTACAGAGAATTCTCTCCCAGGTATCTGCCTGGTGGGTTTTGCCCACATGCTCAGGGTCTAACTTATCACTATATTTGGGGTTGGGAAGGAATTTTCCCCCAGGTCAGATTGGCAGAGGCCCTGGTTTTACTGGTTTTTTGTTTTATTTTGTTTTGTTTTTGCCTTCCTCTGCAACATGGGACATGGGTCACTTGTAGGTTTTAAACTAGTGTAAATGGTGAATTCTTGGTAACTGGAAGTCTTTAAACCATGATTTGAGGACTTCAGTAACTCAGCCAGAGGTTAGGGGTCTATTTCAGGAGTGAGTGAGTACGTGCAGGAGGTCAGACTAGATGATCACAATGGTCCCATCTGACCTTAAAGTCTATGAGTCTTTAAAACCTTGTGGTCTAGACACTTTTTATTTTAATGAAAACTGAGATTCTCATTTCATCACGAATCTGGAAGAAGGGGCTCTATACACACACCTTTTGCACCTCTGCCTTAAGCCAGTCCTATCTAAGAGTGATCTGAAACCCCCTGAGGGAGGAGACCAGCAGAATACTCATGATCATATTTTGAACATCAGCAGAATCTGTGAGTGATGTCTCATTTTGTTGGCTGAAGGCAGAGCTTGGTTAGTGAGGGAATATCATCACTTTTCCTCCCCAGCTTGATACCTTAATTTCCTTGCTTTATGTGATAAAGCAACACATTATTGCCACTTAGCAACATTAATGGTTTCTTAATTGCAAGTTTTTTATTTTTTTTTAATTTGTTTTTTAAAAATTTAATTGCTATTTTTATGTTCAGGTGAATAAAAGCACAGGTTGTTTTTAAAAAATAAAAAGGGATGGAAGGGCTCATCCAATTATTAAATTTAAGAAGTGAGCCATTCTTCCTACCCTAATTTCTAAAAACCAACACTGATACTTCTTTAGTGCTTGGAAATTGTCCTAGGGGAAAAAAAATCTACTAGTGAAAATCCATGGTATACAAATGGTCCATTAGTTCAGTATATTTTCTTTGTTCACTGAAAGATTTTAATGATGATAGGACTGTCAGACAATATCTCCTGTGTATTTTTTACATCAGCTTCAGTAGTGCAGAATCATATTTGATTTTCAAATAATGGCAATTTGTTAAACATTTTACTGTCCCTGCCCTTGAAAACCGCCCGTGGTTGCACTAGCCAGTGTCAACATTTCTCAGTTCTGTCTACTGGCATTTTTAAGGCACTTACCACTGTGGTAGTCAAGTGCTGTACATAGATTAAAAAACAGCAGTGAGGCTGCTTTGCAGTAGTCAGTAAAGTTTACTATGCTTGAAATGTTGTGCTGTAATGGTTTTACTGGGCTGAGAAAGGAACACAAAGAAACATTAAAAACCTTTGCAAAAGAATTTTAAAAGTATCTGTTTTGAACAGGACTTGATTAAGGCAACCCAGGGCCCCCATACCGCAACCCAGGGCCCCCATGGCCCTATCCCATTGCCCTGGTCCCACCCCACACTTAGAGTGGCAATGGTAGGCTCCCCCTCCTCTCTAAGAGAGGAATGTGCAACAGCATGGGGGAGGGGCCTTGTCCCTCTTCAGAGAACTCTCCTGGGGTTGGTTTGTCTCTGTAAATTCCCAAGTCTCTAACTGGTCCAGACAGTAAACAAAGTACTAGCTCACAGATATCCACTTTGCTTCAGGTGACAAGTTTCACTTCAATAGTTTTGCAGCCTAATATTTTACATCTCTCTTAAACTAGTTCCTGTACAAACATCTCGGAATAACCACAACGTTCAGCTAGTTTTTAGCTCTCAGCAGAGACCACACATGAGCCTCTTTGGTGAAATATTAAGAAGATTATCAGACACGGGTAACATACCTGCCTGGCCATGTCTGTGTCACATAAGTAAACCTAGATCATCCCTGACAGGTGTTAGTCTAACTTGTTCTTAAAACTTCCAGTGATGGGAATTCCACATCCTTCCTTGGAAGCCTATTCCAGAACTTAACTACCTTTATAGTTAGAAAGCTTTTCCTAATATCTAACCTAAATCTCCTTTTCTGCTGTTTAAGGGGATTACATCTTGTCTTACCTTCAGTAGACATGGGGAATAATTGATTGCTGTCCTCTATAACAGCCATTAACACATTTGAAGGCTATCATCAGTTTCTTTAACCTTTCCTAATAGGTCAGGTTTTTTAAACCTTTTATTATTTTTTGTTGCTCTCCTCTAAACTCTTTCCAGTTTGTCGTCTACTTTCTTAAAGTGTGGCATGCAAAACGGGACACAATACTCTGGTAAACCCTGGCAGGACCGTAATTACAACCCAAACTATGGAGATGCTTCCAACTTTTCCATAATAACCCAAAGCCAGGACTACATCATAGGTTGTATGGCTCCAAAAACACAGACCACAAGATGAAGGAAATTATCCCCCTCCAGTAAAAAGGTTAATGAATCTACTATTTCCTATAAATTAGTGGACCTGTCATTTAACTCCAGAGGTGAAAGTAAACTAGTCTGGTCCAGTACGGCATATCAGCAAGAGCCAGTACACTGTGCCAGATCAGTCTGGCTTCCCCAGGCTGGCAATTTAAAGAGCCTGGGGCTCCCTGCATCAGCTGGAGCCCCGAGCCCTTTAAATTGCCTCCTGAGCCCCTCTGCCGGAGCCCTGGGGTAGCAGCAGCAGGGCTCTGGCGGTGATTTAAAGGGCCCAGGGCTCTGGCCACTGCAGAGAGCCATGGGCCCTTTAAAATGCTGCCCTCGCCCCACTGCCGTGGCTGCAGGGCTCTGGCTGTGATTCAAAGGGCCCATGGCGCCCCGCAGCAGCCGGAGCCCTGGCCCTTTAAATCGCCGCCCGAGCCTGGCTGCCAGAGTCCTGGGGTAGCGGTGGCAGGGCTTCACAATAGCTCTGCTGCGGGTCTGGGAGCCAGACCTCCAGGCCCTCTAAATTGCCCCTGAGCCCCGGGCCTCCCAGCCGCCTCTGCAGCTGGTAGCTCCGGGGGTGATTTAAAGGCCCCACAGCTGGATTTAAGATTTAAAGCTGCAGCTGGAGCTCTTGGGCCTTTAAATCTTGATTTAAAGGGCCCGGGTATTTAAAGGCCCTGCCACTTCCGGTTGAGGCCACGCCATTTCCGGTTGAGGCCATGCCCCCTGCTCAGGACTCCGGTGTACCGGTAAGCCCTTTAAGTTACTTTCACCCCTGTTTAGCTCCAATGTAGCCATAATCATTGTTTTGTCCACCCTCGCTTGCACCTGAATTCTTGCCCAGTGTTGTGTTTTTGTTGATATTACAACGTAAACTCTTTGGGCCAGGGGCTGTGTTTTCCTTGTACATTTGTGACATTGCATTGCATAAGTAATAATGATAATACTAGCTAAGAATAAAGATATTAAACATGGGGGTAGCTTTCTGAGGCCACTGTGTATTAGTTTATATTTAGCATTTTGATACTCTAGTGATGAATGCTCTACAAACACCTTAGACTGACAAATTAATAGATAAATCTTTAGCACTAAACCACTAACCTCAAGAAAACCAGGTCAGCTGAATTTTAGATTTATTGCTGAACATGCAATTCCTCAGTCTATCCCAGAAACGTTAAAGGACATCTGTGTGCCACTAGGGGATGTCCCCAGGTCCGTTGCCTTGCACTCACCCAGCCTCTGGTCTGTGACATCTGGGCATTCCACCACATCAGTTCAGTTGAACGAGGCGCAACCCTCTAGCTGAGCCCTGGAGAGTCTGCCATTTCCAGAGCTGTCACCAGACACAAAAAGAATGATCAGTTGTCTCACAGGTGTGGTAAGGCTCTCTTTCTTCAGAGGGCTTCTGGTAGGCTGTGGTCCCAACTGGGCTCACAGGCTAATAGGGAAGAATAGTCCCATTAAAAGTGGATCCGCACCATGCCCTCCCTTCCTGCAAGGAAGAGGTCCATTGGGCATCAGTCATCTGAGGAGTGCTTGCCTTCAACCAGCCCTTTTCCAGGAGTTGTGGACTGGATGTTTGCTCTGCTACCAATTGTACTGTGCTCTGCCCCTTTTAGGCTATTCCCTCCAAATCTGACATCTGTCAAAGGCGTGTTGATGTGAGGCTGCCTGAGACCACAATAGCTCATTAACATGGTGTTGTCCAGTGTGGAATTTGTTTACCTCATCCCAGTACTCCTCCTCTGCTAGGTCACCACTTTGCTGTGTGGACAATTATCTCTAATTTTTAAACTCAGAGTCTCATGATGAGCCAGTTATGCTCTGTTAGAACATATCTGCTGTGCAGTCAAGCATGCCAGGTACATCCTAACCTTAAATTGACTTTGGAGGAGACCAGTGGTTGAGGAGTTAAGAATTAAAGACTCGGTGCAACTGAAGGGCGCTATATGATAATGTTCATTTAATACATTTTTTGACTGTACCCCTTTACTCCCCTCCCTCACCTCTCCATATTAAGATGTTAGAACTAGATCAATGGGCTTCAGGGAAAGAGGCTTTCTAGATTCCTGGTCCCTGGATGGCATTGGCTGAGATGATGAAGTGGACTCCTGCTTTGTATGAAAAGCTGCTGCTAATTCTTCTTTCCCATTAAGAACCTGCCACTGGAAAACAAACTTATTTCCATGTGTTTTGACAGAAGATGAACAATTACATTTACAGAAGCAATTTGAAAAATTGTAAAAACTGTCAACACAATGAAAGGGGTGTGTGTGTGTGTGTGTGTTTGTGTGTGAGAGAGAGACACCACATGTATGTCTATATGCACAGAGATTTGCAGGTGCTTTGCCTTTCTGTGAGTGTATGTACAGGCAGTTTTGTGAGTGTGTGAGAGAGAGTCTGGAAGAATGTCTGGAAAGTCACTAGCTAGGTTGTTTTATTATATACCCAGGAATGAGTGGTTGCTTAGTTTCAATTTGGAACAGAAAATGGAACTTCCCCGTGAAATGAAAATTCCAACAAGTGTCTATTGGGACCTGTACCTATTGGGTTTCTGGGAACTGGGCGGGCGGAAGCCCGCCCACTGCTAACAGATCCGCTCCCAGCCTAAGAGGAGGATCTACAGGACCTAAAAAACCCAACTGATTTCGGGGGACAACTAATAAAAGAACAGCGACAGGAGTGCGGTCAAAGGGTCATAAGAAGGGAGCCTGAGGGGGACACCGAGCAGAGAACCCCGGACAGCGCACACTGCTCCTCGAAGGCATCAAGGGAGCCAGTGGACGCCGCCCAGAGGAACTCTGTCCGGATACGTGAACAGACTAAGGACCAGAAACAAGCCCCACAGTCACAGGAGTCCCCATCGGCCAATCTCCTCTCCCTGGTTGCATAGATGGCCATTTTTGCCAGGGCGAGGAGGAGGTTGACTAGGAGGTCCCGTGACTTTGTGGGGCATGGATAGGGAGTTGCTTAGTGGCTGGCAGGAATGATTCAGAACAATGAATTGATTCTCCTTTCTCCTGCGCCTGGTGCAATCATTTACACCAGCACAAAGTGGGTCTAAAGTGCTACCATTCTGAACTGGTGGCATTTTGCATTGGTGTGAATGACTATACAAAGTGTGAGGCAACCGAGAACCTGGCCCAACATGTTAGAATTAGGGCACCCAGCAAAACTATTTTTTCTTTTTAACAAATTCTTGAATGATTTGCTTCCTAAAGAAAGAGCTCTTTTATGTCTGGCCTGAATGAGCCAGACATAAAAAAATTAAACAGTTCAAACCTAACTCTGTCTGTAGCTAGAGATTATAGTAGGCTGCTGAATCACTAAGATCCATCACCAGTAACCATTCCATATATTGAAATTGGCATCTCTCTCTTCCTACTCCCTTCCTTAGATGTTTTTTAGGTCAGGCTTGACAAAGCCCTGGCTGGGATTATTTAGTGGGGATTGGTCCTGCTTTGAGCAGAGGGTTGGACTAGATGACCGCCTGCGGGCCCTTCAAACCCTAATATTCTATGATTCTGTGATTTAGCCAACAAACCAATACCTTTGCTTTACCTTTATGCCCACTCCACTAGCTCAGCAGTCCCCAGGCCCACTCCTGCCATTCCCCAGTCCAAACAAGCTCGCTTCACCCACAGTGTTCACTCCCTCATGCTCCAGCTCCCCCTGACAATGCTTGTCCAACCCAGCAGTGCCCATTCTGCGCATTCTCCAGCTCTTGAGTGTCCCCTGCATCTACTCACTCCTGTTATGCTCCCTTTCTACCTGCACTGCTCAGCCATCTGTCCCTCATTTCCATGCCCCCAAAGGCCACTCTGCCCACGCTCCACTCCATCACCCTGCTGCGTGGGAGAAAGGGCAATGAAAGAAAGGCATTCAGAGGCACATCCTCCTCTTTCTTTTCTCTGTTCAAGCAACTGCTTGCTGCTTCTCCCTGCATCCTAACCATGACTGCGGTACTCTCTGCTTATCCAACTCTCTCACCCGGGGCAGGGGCTGGCCTACACTTCCCCTTGCCCAGTGAAGTAAAGTAGCTAAAATGAGCTGCAAGATGATCATAGAGGCTGTTAAGTCCGCAGAGCGCAGGAGCATCTTCCTTCACCCCCTCTTCTGATGCATATCCATAGTGGCACTGCCTGCCCCCTCACTCAGTTTCCCTCCAGCAGTCAGTAACTGGTATCGCAGGTTGAGGATATTAGCTCAGCTCACTTTCTTGCTCCCCACTCAGTCCTAGAAGCAGCTGGGACTTTTCGGTCTTTGTCCAGGAGAGGCCTGGGATATGCACTTTCCCTGCCCCTCAGAGCAGTGTAGGCAGTCACTGTATCAGCCTCATAAATTCACTTGTTATAGAGTAGTTGGAGACCATAGTCTTACAGTTCTAAGCATTTGCTTGGGTATGAGGGAGGGTGTATGGCTACTTGTGTGATGCATTGAAGTGTGCGTGTGTGTGTGTTCGTGTACAGTTGCATAGATGTGTATATGTGTCAGAGTTGGCATGTGTGCAAGCACTTGTTAATTTATGCTTGTTGGGTGCAAGTGTTTTAGGAGCTGGGAATGATAGATAGGGAGTAAAGCTAGTAAGGAGAAAGGATGTGTAATGCACAGTACTGAGAGTCAAGAGATCTGGGTTCAGTTTCTTGCCTGCCAAGGTCCTGCATGACCTTGAACGAGTAATTTAATCTCTGTGAGTCTCAATTGCCCATCTATAAAAGGGGGGCAACACTTTCTCATTATTATTTGTAAAGCACTTTGAGATCTTGAGCTGAAAGATACAATGTAAATGCAAAACATTATTATTGTCCTTTGTAGCGAAAATTGTGCTGTTTGAACAATCAGTTTCTCACAAGAACACAAATAAAGATTACATCTTTTCACATCATTTGAAAGAGGCAGTTAGTAACAGCATAAAAGAAACGGACCCTAGAAAATTCAGGCACAGTCATCTACAGAGCAAACACTTCAGCTTTTAGCCTTTTATCTTTCCTTTTCAGTTGAGAGTTTCCTCCAAGTATGCCCTGAAGACCGTGCCTTTGTGTGACACTGTACTCTACTGCCATGACTGCTGAGAGAGAGGTCCCACTCCCAGTACCTAAGGTTCTGGTTTCCTCACAGCAGTGGATATATATTAAAGGGTGGGTGGAGGGGAAGGATATTCTTTGTCAGCTTATATTGTAAATGGTGTTTTTAATACAGTTTGTGTATGGGAACAATAATAGCTACTGCTGCTGTGGTGTTGTTGCTTCCGGGTGAATGCAATAAATAGGGATTTTAGTGGCTGATCTGACAATGAAGATGGGGGAGGAGATTTCATTTGATCATACTGTTCTCCCACTGGAAGGTGAACATTATTATTTCCATTTTACAAATACAGAAACTGAGACACAAGGGTTTTTTGCCCATAGCTACACAGTGACCTCTCCTGGTTTATCCTGTAGGCCACACACTCTCATTGAAAAATAAGCAGGAGCTCCGACTTCAGGTATTTGTTTCTGAGCTCAAAACCTCTGCATTTTCCTTTCAACCTGTCCTCTTCACAAGGCACCTGGGATTCATGTCAAGCATGTCAGAGCCTGCAGAGCATGGTTTAAGGAAGAAGTCTGCAAGAGAAAGACATACAACTGCCCTACTTATTATAATAAAGGAATGGGTTTAATGTGTGGTCTATGAGCAGAGGACAGAAAAGAAAGAGACTCCCTCTTAGCAGGTGTCCCCTTTGCTTCCTAGAGACCCATGCCATAGAGGAAGCTGCTATGTCACTTTCTGCACCAGAGTCAGGCTCAGCTGTTGCGTGAGGCAGTGGGACATGGGACTGGCATTTTACTATTATTTTTCCCACTCCAGAATCATCAGTGAATACATGATTAGCCAGAATCTTTTTTCACGTGCTGTGAAGTTGTTATGGGTGTACTCTAAATGACTGTTCTCTAAATCGGCTGGGCTGTCTTTAGTCTGCTTGTCCATCTCTTCATATCTGAATGTACATAGGAAGGGCCAGTGGGGTTTCTCAGCTAGTTAAGAATTCTGTGTGCTTTTCATGTGCCTTGTAGATTTCTCCAGGAATGCTTTGTTTCTTGGCTTTATTAAGACAATTCCACTCAGTTTTGAATGAAGCATTTAGCGGGAGGGAGAGTACAGCCAAGTTCTGAAACCCTCACTTAGTTCCTTCTGAGGCAAAACTCTCACCGAAGTCAACAGGAATTTTACTCAAGTAAAACTTCAAGATTTGGCCTGATATTTTGGGGGTCAGTCATATCCTGCAAACTCTTCTCTTGTGTTTATAGGGTTAGTCCTATTGAAGTTAATGGGAAATCTTGCATGTGTAAGGACATAAAATGTCACAGAAGTGACTGTGTAGGCAGAGTTGGCCCCAAAATATATATCTCCTTCTCTTCCATGTTGAATGAAGTAGTGAATCTAGCTAATCTATCTAATCTCTCTATTTTCCATAATCTCTCTATTTTCCACAATCTCTCCACATATCCTTAATCTCTCTCAATCTAATGTCCATAATTTTGCTATATAATCTGTCTAGTACTCTTAAAATCTCTCTAGCTAATCTATTTGATCTAAACTAATCATTCTACCCAGCCTCACTAACTTTTCTTTATAATCTAATTTACACAATTTTCTAATCTAATCTCTCTATTTTATCTAACCTTGTATCTAAATCTCAGGTTTTCCTGAAGCATCTGTATTACCTTGGTATGGTTGTCCCTTTGGCCCAAGCAATAAACCAAAATTTGGGACCTTGCAGGGTTGTTCCTGTTGGGATGAGAAATTGGTAAAATGTGTCAGGTACATTCTTGGCGTAATCTTGTTTATTTACAAAAGTGTACACAAAGTCCCATTTTCCTGAACACAGTAGAAAAAAAGCATCAGTTTCCTTACTCAGAAATCCCTTAGTCTGCCACTCCCATGAATGCTGTGTCTCCATAGCTCTGTCCTCTTCTTCCTTTCAGGGCCTTCTGTCTCCAGTATTCATAGCCTAACGCCCCCGTGTTTGCATCCAGGAATTCCTCAGTCCACACAATTTAGCTCTGGTTTGCCATATGGTCTATTGCCTTGGGTGGTCCATTATTTTCAGTTGCTTTTGCTACCTAAGAGGTCTTTGATTGCTCTTTCTGTTAGCCTGAACCAGAGTGTTTGGCACGCCCTTTGTCTTTAATGAGTTCTACAGTTGTCTTTGGAGCTAAACCCAGACCTACTGGCAGCCATTAGCTCCTTTCAGCATAACAGTATCTAAACACAGTGGTGTCTAATCCTGGAAAGGCCGTACTCCATTTCTGTGATCTAAAACAACATCCAACCTATCCCCCGTCCCCAACCCCAGCTGCACATTCTGGTCACACAAGTCAGATATTTCTCTTTGAAACAGACACAGCAACTTTCCACAGATGCAGAAGGGATAACAAAGATGGAGCTTCTCACAAGAGTTGATGAGGTCCTGAGGCCCAGATTGTTGTGCTTTATTATTGCACAGGCCTCCTCAGGAGCCATAGTGCCACAGAGAGAATTAGGGAGGGATTGTGTCTCAGGGAGCATTCCTCTCTGAGCTCCCTAGAATGCATGGGTTTGCACAGGCAGCACCATCTTTTGGGCATACCCGCAACATCTACATTACAATGTGTAACCCTAGAGGCATGTGGAAGGAGCAGCTCCTGCACTTCCCACCAAGTTGAGGAACTGCATTTAGACAGGCCCTTGCACACTGCACCTCCTCTCCCACGTAACCATGCAAGGACCAGTCATCACATTCTGGCCATGCATGTGCGGGTATATTGTTTACTGGTCAGACAGCCTGAGATGGATACACACACACACACATACACACACTCTTACTTGACTGAAGCTGGGAGGAACTTATAGCACTGCTATACATTCAGTGTAAGGTTGCCAATTTTGGTTGCATGTATTCCTGGAGGTTTCATCACATGACATAATCTCAAATTAAAGGTTAATTGTGGATAAAGGAGAAGCGGTGGATGTGATATACCTAGACTTTAGTAAGGCATTTGATATAGTCTCGCATGATATTCTTATAGATAAACTAGGAAAGTACAATTTAGATGGGGCTACTATAAGGTGGGTGCATAACTGGCTGGATAACCATACTCAGAGAGTAGTTGTTAATGGCTCTCAGTCCTGCTGGAAAGGTATAACAAGTGGGGTTCCGCAGGGGTCTGTTTTGGGACCGGTTCTGTTCAATATCTTCATCAACGATTTAGATGTTGGCATAGAATGTACGCTTATTAAGTTTGCGGACGATACCAAACTGGGAGGGATTGCAACTGCTTTGGAGGACAGGGTCAAAATTCAAAATGATCTGGACAAATTGGAGAAATGGTCTGAGCTAAACAGGATGAAGTTCAATAAAGATAAATGCAAAGTGCTCCACCTAGGAAGGAACAATCAGTTTCACACATACAGAATGGGAAGAGACTGTCTAGGAAGGAGTATGGCAGAAAGAGATCTAGGGGTCATAGTAGACCACAAGCTTAATATGAGTCAACAATGTGATACTGTTGCAAAAAAAGCAAACGTGATTCTGGGATGCATTAACAGGGTGTGTTGTAAACAAGACACGAGAAGTCATTCTTCCGCTTTACTCTGCGCTGGTTAGGCCTCAACTGGAGTATTGTGTCCAGTTCTGGGCACCGCATTTCAAGAAAGTTGTGGAGAAATTGGAGAGGGTCCAGAGAAGAGCAACAAGAATGATTAAAGGTCTTGAGAACATGACCTATGAAGGAAGGCTGAAGGAACTGGGTTTGTTTGGTTTGGAAAAAAGAAGACTGAGAGGGGACCTGATAGCAGTTTTCAGGTATCTAAAAGGGTGTCATCAGGAGGAGGGAGAAAACTTGTTCACCTTAGCCTCCAATGATAGAACAAGAAGCAATGGGCTTAAACTGCAGCAAGGGAGATTTAGGTTGGACATTAGGAAAATGTTCCTAACTGTCCGGGTAGTCAAACACTGGAATAAATTGCCTAGGGAGGTTGTGGAATCTCCATCTCTGGAGATATTTAAGAGTAGGTTAGATAAATGTCTGTTAGGGATGGTCTAGACAGTATTTGGTCCTGCCATGAGGGCAGGGGACTGGACTCGATGACCTCTCGAGGTCCCTTCCAGTCCTAGAGTCTATGAGTCTATGAATCTTTAATTCCTGGAGACTCCAGGACAATCCTGGGGGTTTGACAACCCTAATTCAGTGTGAGGAGGGCAAAGACCAACCCCATCCACAGAATAGTTGACATTTTTACTTCATGTTCCCCTTAGTGCAGTGAGACGTAATGTCAGGGGAATGCAGGCGGTGCTGTGACAGATGCATACCCACCACAGACGGTGCAGCCTAGGCTTTTTATGGTATTGAAGACCTGGCTGAGTTAGTTGGGTCACCATCCAGACTAGCTGTTGCCTGCAGTGCCAGTTCTGGAAACCAGCTGTAAAGAGGAGGCGGCATGCTGTTTATCATTCTCCTCAGCATAAGAATCAGGGCCAACACAAACTCTCTCTTGCACTCGCACACACACATGCATGTCTCCCAAAATTTTAAAGTGGGACACAGTGGCACTCAGATTTGGCCTGGCTACCAATCAGTAGGAGGAGACAGAGGGGTGGACAGGCAGGGTCTCCACCAAAACATGAATTTTTTTTGTGGAGAGGCGGGTAGTTTAGATGTTTTTCTTTTTCTTTTCTTTGATGTTGGAACAAGCTGTTTTTGATGGGAGTGAAAGAAAAACTTCTTGTGCCTTTTTAATTTTTTTTATTTGTATCAGTCCTCAGTAGAAATGGCTGATGCTTGAAAGTTGCAATTTGGATTGCAAATAGTCCTCAATGAGGAGCAGTGCATGGCCTTTTTCCAGAGGAAATTGCATTTGATTTGACAGAGTTATTAGCATTTTGAAAATTGCATAGTGAGCCTACACAGTAGAGTGTTTTTGCTAAGTTTAAGTGCACACCTTAGAAATTAGGCACTATGCATGAGTGAATAACTTAGCTCTGCAGTCAACTGGCTAGGTCCCAGAATAGCTTCAAACCATCATGGTTTCAAATGGTTTGAAAAACTCATGGTATAGATATATCCTTCTTTTGCTCCTGCTGCTCGAAATGCCTCCTTAGCCCAGGGAAATATGCACAATTGTAGAGTCAAGAGGGCATGAATCCTGTTTCCAATTCTTCCGTGCTTCATAACTTTCTGCATTTTACAACCCTTATTTAGTGAGGCTGGCTTGTGCTGAATTGGCTGGAATTTGAAAGTTGTGGGTCAATATGGAAACAGATGGCACTCAGGAGCAGCAATTGGCCTGGTTCCTATGAAAAGTGATTTTCATTTGACCAATTTAAGAGTTTTTACAAATCACATACTGAACCTGTCCAGCAGAGATTTTGGTAGGCTCCTTAACTGAGCACCTAAGAGACGATGTGCTGCATAAATGTGCCTCTGTCCTGTAGTTAAATGCTCACTAAGCTATTTAATCTCCCCTGAAGATTATTTGGACATACTTTTCAAACAGGGTAGGTGGGTTGAAATTTTGATCAAGCATGGCAGAATTTTGGTAGTATTTAGCAAAGCAGTTTTAGATTAATGAACTGTACTGCAATTTTTTGTGAGCTGGAAAGATTTAAAATCTGTGGAGATTTAAGATTCTTTGTTTGATTTTTCTACCTTCTTCTTGAACAAACACCCTTGCAAATTAAATGCAATAAGCTATGTTAAGGGGACATTAAGGATGCATTAAGGATTCCAAAATCACATATTCTTAACCCTGCTCCTTGGATTGCTGCATTACAACAGGATCGCATTGCAAGGATGTGATGACGATGCTTTGTGATGTCACTGCACAAACTGTTCAGTGTTCCAACGCTAGGCCTTGAGTTGGTGTTGGGGGCTAGAATGCAGTACAGGGCTTTGGGGAAATGTCATGGGCTTCTCATTCTGCACATTAGACTCCTGGATCCATTCTGTCCCCTGACTTGCCTCTGCAGTAAATCCTTTATGTGCACACAGTAAAGGCAGAGCCCTTCACCATCTGACAGGCTTTGCAGCCAGCTCTGAAAGATGGTAATAATGAGGGGGATAAGGGCCTGTTTCAGGTTAATAGAGCCTGACAGCATAATTTCCCCTGGTAAAAATAAAAGGGAATAAATCTTACAAATATTGCAAAATCAATAGCCAACTGCAAATAAGACCCTCTCCCTGGAGCTCTTTTCTTTCTTAAATTGCAGCAAAGAATCCTGTGGCACCTTATAGACTAACAGACATTTTGGAGCATGAGCTTTCGTGGGTGAATACCCACTTCCTCAGATGCATTCTTTCTTAAATTGTGCATGTTCTATTTGAAGTGAATGGGGTCCTCCATAGTCTTGCTAGTGCCTGGTTATCTTCAGTTTGCCCTTCTTTTACAACTCCATCCTCAGGGCTTACATCTTAGCTACCAACCTTGGTGAGAAGGGCAGGACTTTCTTTAAGGTGCTTTGGCAGGAGAGTAATGGTGGTGTTGGGGAAAAGAGGAGATTTGCAGTAGTATTCACAGCTCTTAAAGAGTGTGTGGAGCCTGAACTTAGATCTCTCAGGTGGACACCTCCAGACAGCATGCACTAATACTTGGCCATTTGGACAACCTAGCTTTGAGTCTTTACAAAATAAATAAATCTATAGCAGTGTTTCATGCCTTGTAAGTCCCCCAGGCACAGGGCCCCTTGCTAACTGTAGTGTGGCACCACTCCAGAGGAAGACTGTAGCCTGCGTTAGTGACCTGAAATATGGGCCAAGTTAACTTCACCTTTATCTGCCTTTTCCAGGTCAGAGTTTAGATTTCTCGGAGTAAGCCACCAGCACCTGCCCTAGGTAAATCACAGAGCCCATTTAGAGTGATTTAAACAGAATACATTTTTACTGGCAATTTGACAGAAGAGAGAGAACCGTAAAATAAAAGAGAGTTAAGCGCATACAGCATTTGCCTAAATGAACACTGTGGACCATATTGTTAGACTGGCACCAAATGGACAATTACTGTACGAGGGGCTTAGGATTCTTCTGTTGACCCTCTCTTTAGTCGGTGTTCGGACCCTTCTGGGAACTGTTAGTGGATTCTTGCTGACTCACTGTTTGCAGCAGGTGGGGCTAATTCCATGCTGTATAAATTTGGGGTACCTCTCATCAGAGAGGCTGAACAGTCCTCCTGGGATGTCTAAGGGAGCACACATGTGTGCAGAAGAAGGCTTGAGCAAGAATGTATATAATACTGTTATTAATTTCTCTGTGAATAAAGCCAAATCCCAGTGAGAGGGAGGTAGAGTTTTTACCTAGTACCATGCATGGACTGTGTTTTGGAACAAGGTGGGAAAGCCACCTGGTCACAGTTACCAAATATTGAAGGATTATTTGGGTTTACTGCATGGTAGAAACAAGTCCGCTGGCAGAGAAGAGAACAGGGAGACAGGTTCTGACTGAGAGGAAGATTGTGTGTGCTGGTAATCCTCACCTTTCAATTACAGGGTTCTTGCCCTTTTCTCTGGAGATATTTGCCTTTGTACAACGTGTATTGGGTCAATGTCATGTTCTCTCATTAACAGGAAGAAAGAGAGTATCTCAGTTTCTGTGTCTCCCTGGTACAAACATATTCTCACTCCCCACCCTCAACCCCTCCTGGTCTGCTAATTTCCCATTCCTTCTCTCTGCTCTTTGGCACATAGTGACAGTTTCCCAATTCCAACTGGAATGGGGTTAAGTCATTGGACTTGGACTCAACTTGTGCCAAAGCCAGGTCATGTCATCTTGAGCTTGACTTCTCTGGGCCTGAGTTCCCCATCTGCAAAATAGGGATAATAATACTTCCTTCCTTTCATCTGTTGTCTGTCTTGTTCATTTAGTATTTAAACTCTTCAGGGTATGAACTCTCTCTCTTACTATGTGTATGTGCAATGCCCAGTACAATGACACCCCCATCTTTGCTGGGGTACCTAGTGGCTACTGTAATACACATACAATAATAAAAGGGGTGTTTTTCAATGTAGATTTCTCTCTAAAGAAGTGCTGCTGTTCTATTGTGCCAAATCTTTCACCTCTATTCTTTGTAGTGCTAATGACTTAATACAACACTCTTAGTTGAATTTCCTCACCATGCAAACTGTGGCAGACCCTTTACATGCAGAATAGCTCAAAACAGAGAAATGTATCTTTAAGAATACTAATTATTAAAATGATCAGTGTTTCAGCACTGGCTAGAATCAATGTCAGACAGGATGGACACCAGGATGGACTTCAGCAGGGACAGCAGGCTTTTTCAAAGAAAGAGGAAATTTCTAGCCCACATGCAAGAATCCAGCTATTTAAAGTAACATTCAATACAGAGCAACATTAATGACTTTGTGCATAAAGGCCTAATTTAAATAGCAAATGCAAATACTTGTGTTTTTTTCATAGCACCTTTTTGTGGGAAGATCAGGAAATTGATGCATTAGAATTCCACCTCTCCATTGTGAGATATAAACAAGAATCAAAATGCTGAAGGCAATCCATATTTGTTTACAAAGAGGAGGCTGACATCAAGCCAGCCAGAGAATATCCTGGTGTCACCTATTCATAGTATAATGATTTCCTCAGCAGGGGTAGCTAATAAAATAATCAGAATATTTACTAATAATAGAACTCAGGTCTCCTGACTCATAGCGCAGCACCATAGTCATTAAACCATGCTGTCTCCAGGGCCGGCGCTACCATTTAGGCAGCCTAGGCAATCGCCTAGGGCGCCAGAATAATTGGTGGGCGCCATTTTGCCGGAGGGGGCAGCAGGCGGCTCCGATGGAGCTACTGCAGTGGTGCCTGCGGAGGGTCTGGTGCTCTGCGGCTCCGGTGGAGCTGTCGCAGTCGTGCCTGCGGACGGTCGGCTGCTCGCGCAGCTCCGGTGGACCGCCCGCAGGCATCACTGCGGCAGCTTCACCGGAGCCACGGAGCACCGGACCCTCCACAGGCACCATTGCGGCAGCTCCAGTGGAGCCGCGGGACCAGCGCGCGGGGCGGTGAAATTGCCGTCCGCCCAGGGCGCTCAAACCCCTAGCGCCGGTCCTGGCTGTCTCTCCTACATTACTGTTGAGTCTCAGTAAAAACGTGTCATGGGATCTTAAGTGTCCATCTGGACAACACCTAGAGGTGGCCAGGCAGGATCATCTTGGTCATTGCTACGTGTTTCTAGTAACTCCAGAAGAACCAGTTGAATCTCCACACAGTAGTTGAGAGGATCTATTTATTCTGCAGCAGCAGGCAGAGCTGTGGTGCTACAGATGAAGTGGTTTAATACTTTACACTGCAGCTTTTAAGGTGACCTTCACATTTTAAGAAAACCTAATCAAGCAGCATTATGTATTTATAGTTTATAAAGCACATGTGGACAAGATGCTTTACAAACATCTAAAAGACAAAGTCCCTTCCCAAGCAACCTCCGAGTTAATTTTTGACATAAACATTATGCTGGGTAAGGATGTAACGTCATCCAGGCCTGGCTGCTGTGGAAATCAAAGTTGTGGAAGGATTTGTGGAATAAGGGCCTAATCCAAATGGGAGTTTGGATGGCAGTTTTCCCATTCACTTCAGTGGACTTTGGATCAGGCCTTAAAGGCATTGTGTACTGAATGTAGCTGTAAACTGAATAAGGGGTATGTTCAGAAATTGAAAATGTATCTCAAATCCCCATCTGCAGCCAGTTTGTGAAGTACAGACCTGCCATGACTCTTTGCATCACCTGCTCAGTCAGTGTACCACCCAGCTTGCACTGTGCTGGTGGCATCACAATCACCACTGTTGGCTACCTGAGCAGACAGACTATCGATGAGTATTAGCATAAGGTGTTTTCTCCATTGTTACATGGTTTTCTAAATATCTCCCTTTTAAGAGTCTCTTTTTGGATCCCTTGCATTGCAAAATACTTAACCTAGTGCCAAATACACCAGGTATGGCTAGGATACCAGTGTTGCAATTGAAAAAGTCTTAGTGCTTTGGTTTTGGTGGCACGTCAATAGAATTCAATAGTACGGTATGCAGAGTGGTATTTTGAAAACCATGGTATGGTTCCTGTTGGTACGTGCTGCTTTTTTAAATGGCAACCACTGTACTCAGCAACCCTTTTGAACAGCCCTGTGTCACAGTTCAGGGCAACCAAACCTGTATTCCCCTCTTTGGTCCAGCCAGGGCACCCAACCTTCAGGTTTCCAGCTCCGCAGGTGTTTCCTCTCCTGGATGGAGACCCACGTCTTTCTCCCTCCAGACCAGAGTATTTCCAGGCTGCCCAGTTCCCCATCATCGCTCTGTATTTCCTAGCACAAGACAGGTTGCCCCAGGGCACCAGCTTGCTTTCTCTTCAGAGACAGCCAACAGGTGTAATTGCTACTATTATAAGTACCACACAGCTCTTCCTGTGCAAGCCTATATTATTATTAAGGAAAAAAGCACTACAGAGAAAACATATGTAAAATAATAAAATAATCTACATGCCCACTATTAAGCCTACCAACATTATCCCAACCTAACATGGATTCTGGCAGGAGCAATCCTTCAGTACCCCACCCAAGTAGATTTTTTTTGTAGTTACCAGTTCATCACAGCTTCAGCTCAGAACAAGTGCCCCGTCGTATGGGGCCTCAATAGGCCCAGACCTTTCAACCCTCTCTGAAGGATTGAGGCCGTCCATGCACCTGGGATCCCATCCACTTGCTGGATCAGGAAGAAGGCCCTATGCCAGTTTAAAACAAGGCTATTTATTCCAAAACCCTTCCTTTGTCTATAGGTCCCTGGAGAATCCGGTTTGAACAAGTATATGCACATTTCTTATGGGCGTAGCTTCTCTGGAGATGTTACAGCCTCAGTGAATTTGCCTCATCAGCCAGTGCTATTCTCCTGTTTACCCTTCTCATGGAAATACATACAATTCCACAATAACACATGCAGCACTGCATTTTTAACACAATGAACTCCAGAGACGTTGCAATTAATTCAATAAGGTTTAACTTAATTCAATAAAGTTCATTCAGGATATTGCAGGAAATTATCAGTCTGTCATACCCTGATTGATCTTGGGATTTTCAGAGCTGTCCAGCATCTGTTACATGCATTCCAAGGTGGGGAACCTTAAACACAGCTTCTCCAGCGTTGGCTGGCTGGCTGGCCAGCATGAACTCTCTTCAGACTACAAAGCCAGGCCAGCACATCCCTGCCCTGCTTTGGTAGTGGAAGACATAGCTTGGGCTTTTCAGCACTGCCCTGCCCACCTCGTGCACTGCTCTGAAATGGTTTTGGCAGAGGATGACTCTAGGCTATTTGTAAATCTCTCCAGGACCCTGTGGGATGAAATACATTTAATTTATGTAAGATTCTGTTGTTATTAATGAGTATTTTATTTATGAGTAAATTATTAATAATATTTATTTATTTTATTACTGTTTCCATTTTTGAAGCATCTGGAATAAAAATAAATAAACCTTGAAGCACTGAGAGAATTGAAACTGTGCATCTAGGACAGGACATTTGTTCTGACGCTGTCAGACCCGGTGCATTTCCCCAAAAGGGAGACCATATCTCATTGGCTTTTGCTGCCTTGCAGCCTCTTTATTTTCCTTTTACATTTTAAAGGAACACTTGTCTTTTTATTTGACATATATTGACTATTTAATATTTAAACATGATTAATAAATCTGGAAATGTAACCACTGTGGTAAGAGCAATGGGGCTTTCCTGAGTCCAGATCCCTTCCCCTCCCAGAGCCGTTGTCTGCATTCCATATAGAAACAAACCAAAGACAAACCCAGGCAGTGTCAGTAAAAAGAACTGTGCCCTGTGTCAGTAAACGGGACGCACTGTTTTTACTTCCCACTGGTAGCGCTAGGCCAAGGGCTCTGCAGGGAATTCAGTGCCAATTCAGGCTCTGTGTTAGAAGGCTGACTGGCATGGCCTTAACAAGACACCAGTGACTAACACCAGCAAACGCAGGGATGGCAGTGAGCTGGGCAGAGACAGCTCAATCTCCCCAGGGATTTAGGTGCTGTTACTGCTGGGCACCTGCAGTCTCGCAGGCTGTGTCAGAAGGCGTTGATGACATAGCCTGTGGCATGGCAGTTTTTGTCTCTTTCACAGTTGTCTCCTCACAGATTTTCTTTCTTGACCTGACGTTGACAGGTTATCGCTTTCTTTAGACTGTCTCCATGCTGTTACTTAACTTCCCCTGTCAAAATCCTGCTCTTTGCTCTTGTTCAATTTTGATGCATTTCACTCTGAAGATAGATTCTTAGAGTTCCGTTGTCCCCTCCGGTATGGAATAGGAACCTGTTTGGTACAAAAGGCTTCCTTTGTGCATCTCTTTACCTCAACTCTTACTATCCATATCCTCCTCTTTGTTACGGTGACCAGACATCCAATTTTTAAAGGGACAATCCCGTATTTAAACCCTCTTGCAGGTGTGTGATGGAGTAGGGGCTGTCTGTGTGGGGAATGGGAGAGCAGAGGAGGACTTTAGGGGATGGACGATACCGGAGCTTGTAACCTGAGCTAGGTAAGGGAGGGGAAAGGTCAACACCTTTGCCCGGGAAGGGGGACAAAGGAAGGGAGTGGCAGGAGGAAAGCAGTTTGAATTTGGGCTTGGGGCTGTGTGGGCAGAATTCAGGGTATCCTAGCTAGGATCCAAGCACCCTGAAAGCCCAGAAGGACTCGATGGAGGGGTCCTGACTGTGCCTGAAAGCTCTGCTGCAACCTGTGTTCCTGTTGTCCAATAAACCTTCTGTTTTACTGGCTGGCTGAGAGTCACTGTGGGTCCCAGGAAGAGGGGTGCAGGACTGGACTCCCCACACTCTGTGACAAGGTGCCCCGCCTTCTTCTTAAAAACAGGCAAATTGTTCCATTTTTTCTGTGCCCTCCCCCATCAGTACTGGCAGATCCTGCTGCTTGCTGGATCCCTGTCACCAGCCGCCCGCCCACCAGTGGTGAGTGGAGGGGTCCAGTGGCTGACGATGGGGGTGGGTGTGCAAGGCTGGTGGCGGTGCAAAGCTGCAGCACATGGGGTTGGCTGCTTCTCCTGTTGGTCCGTCAGCACAGCCCCTGCTGTATGCTGGCTCTCAGCCAGCAGGGCCCTGCCCTGCATCCCGTTTCCGGCTGGTGCAGTGGCACAAACTGCAACCGGCACATTTTCCTACCAGTAGCAGTTATCGCTGTGTAAGGATAGCCTCTTTGCTTACCCAGTAGAATTTGCTGCCCTTTGCTACCCTGAAATTCTGCCAGGGAGCAGTTTGTGCCACTACACTGGCACTGACTGTGCACTGTGAGCTGTAGTGGCTGGTGAGTGTGGGCAGGTGCAGGGCGGTGGCCAGTTACATGTCACCTTTGCTGCCCACCCATCGGCCCTCTACGTGCTCCCACTCTCGTTGTCCTCTCCCTGCTTTGCCTCTTCACCCTCTACCTCAGCCCCACTGCTCCTACATACTCCCCTCCCCCATGGTGAGATGCGTCCCACTCCCAGGGCTGTGCGGAGAACCAGTCCCTAGTCAAAGTGCTCAGCTCACCAACAGCCTGGCTGGCAGGCTCCTTCTTTCTCCCACTGCCTCTGGCTTGGCAGGCACCCCAGGAAAGCCCAAGACCCTCTGGCCCGGGGCGCTGGCCAGGAGGAGCTGAGCCCTGCATGTGCCAAAGCCCCCACAGCGCTGGCATGGGGCAGCTTCTCCGCTTCTCAACTAAGCTCTGGAGTGGTGGGGGGAAGCGATTTCCAGCTTGTTCCTGCCCCGAACCTGCAGACTTTACAGCAGCCTCCCAGGCAGGAGCTTAGC
The DNA here is from genome assembly GCF_007399415.2 of Gopherus evgoodei. Classification (NCBI taxonomy): domain Eukaryota; kingdom Metazoa; phylum Chordata; order Testudines; family Testudinidae; genus Gopherus; species Gopherus evgoodei. The sequence continues at coordinate 259,091,418 of NC_044322.1, read as the reverse complement.
ACCCTCTTCACACACACCCCGTCCTGGGTCCTGCCCCCAGAGAGCATGGGACTGCTCCATCCCCCATGTACCCTACCCTGCTGAGCCACTTCTCTGGCACCATTCGCTGAAGCCCCTACAGTCAAGTTCCATGGGCCTTAGTGCACAATGCATCCTTAGGGCTTAACCCTTTCCTGCCTGCGCTGTAGCTGGAGGCCATCTGCGGCCAGCGGCAGCCTGGGTGTTAGCTGCCTTTCAACACTGTGTGGGCACGAAGGGACAAGCTGCTTCCAGCCACAAGGGAGCGGGTTGGGGGAGGATGCAAGCAAGGAAGAGATGAGCTCTGCAAAGACAGGGGCCAAGTCATCCTCCCTCCTCCACCCCACCCCCGCATCTGGAAGCAGCTCCCATCCCTTCCCTCCGCACAGAGCCGAAAGGCTGCTGTTGGCCACATTCTCATGCAAACTCTGGCAGAAATCTGGGGGGGGGCATGGATCTTGCATGTCCCCCCACGCGTTGCCTCAGGAAAATGTGGTGCCAGGTACCAGGAGAGGTGGGCATGGAGGGTGGAGAGCGCTGGGCAGGGAGGGTTGGGTTGGTCAGTCACCCCCACTGTGAGAGAGGTGTATGGGAGTTTTTGTGTGTCACCTCTCCCTGTGTGAACCATAAAGCCTTAAAGATAAGAAGGTACAACTGCATGGTATTTCTTTTTGACAGGGGCTCAGTCAACTTGTTGTTAATTTGAATGTTCGTACTGCATAGTTCTGATTGATTGCCGTTGAACTCGCTTGACTATGAGTAATTTTACCAGGTGTCCAGTATTCCCCACAGGGAAATATGGTCACCCTACTCTTTGCCTACACAACGTTGCATTTGGTATGACTGCACTATCCCTGTGACTGCTTTTGCACCACTAGATTTCCCAGTGTCACAGCCACCTTGGGTATTTGGCACAAGCAGTGATAGTGGGTCTGCTGGGCAGCTGCACTAACAAAAGAAATGCTTAATGGGGATTCTGTTTGGAGGCCTCATGATTTAAAAACAGTGTCATTTGTGCTATGCAGAAATGTTTTTCTGTCCTAAATTCATTCCTTAGGCAAGGTCTGGGAAGGTTTAACAATGACAACCATCTTGAATTTCCTGGCACTGTCCTGATCTTGAAGGTTAGTTTTGTATTTTGCAAGTCCACTTTGCAGGACATTAATGATTCCCACATTTAATTCAAGTAGGAAAAACACTGTATGGCATGATAGTGAAGTAGCTTTATGGCATGAAGTCGCTATACAACCGCACCATGTCCTGATGCATTTTCCTCACAGGCCTTAATTTTCCAATTTGGGCACTTAAATTAATTGCCTAGATCCATATCTGAGGGCTCAGATTTTCACTTGGTTGCCTAAAATGGTTATTTTGGTGCTTAACTGCTGTTTTGAGAACCCATCTGTAGAGCTGGGAGTAAGGTGAGCAGGAGTCCATCCCCCAAAGAATAACATGCATATGTCTTATGTATTTTAGGAATAGGGCTAAAAGCAAGTATTTTAAGGTCAAAATGAGACACACCACAAATATGGAGATGAATGTCCTCCAGATGCTGAATGTCTTTGCTTGTAGAATCTATGAGCTGACCCTGCTGGCTCTTTAGTGGACACCTAATAAAACCCTATCCTCAGAGCTCATTGGCTTCTGCTGACATTCCAGGGTGGTTTAAAAAGTGCACAAACTATGGGGTGCTATCCAGAATCGCATAGAGTGGTGGATGCACATATGTTCCTTGGGTGCACAGGCATCCATGAAACAGTATGTTAAACATACCAGGTTCTGCATGGCAAGACAGCACCTGCACACCCATCCCTCTTCTGCACACATGCACCACACTAAATGGGAGTATTAGGGGTGCAGAGAGTTGATCCACAGTGTAGTAATGAGGTGCTCAGCAGCCATTGTTCAAGAAACCCAGCATTCCTACCGTGCCATACCGCTACCTCTCTCACTCCCTGCAAGATGAGTATCATAGTGAGCTGAGTAAGCCCCATGAATCTCCTACCAGCCCTGTCCGCTCCACTGCACAATCCTACTTGCAGTCATGTGTGATTTGTAGACAATATCAACAGTGTGTGTGTGTGTGGGGGGCATGATACTAAAACTAGCAGCAGTTTAAAAACACAGAAAATTAGATATAGCATGAGTCACCTGAAGGAACAGGAGAGCAGTACTGAAGTGGGAATGTTCCTTATAATGTACATTGAATATACTAATAGTGATTAACATTGTAGGTTATTAATGGAGGTGGGAGAACCTGTAAAGCTTTGCAAGTTTGTGCACTCCAGAGCTGAAAAACATTAGAGACTTTGGGGTGAGGGTTGGAATCTGACCTGCATCTAAATTTTGCAACTGGTCCCAGTCTCTGTAATCAGACCCTAGGACCCAAATACCCAGAATTTGAAATCTGGAGCTGAATGATGTAGCTCAAATTTTTCCCTACCCAATCTTGAAGTTCATTCTCTAACTCATCCCCTTCCTATGACCCAGTAGTAGACCCACCTTTCCTAATCCCTGCTCATGGCTTTCCAGCAGCCTTCTCTCCATCCAAGTTAAATCACTGCAACTCATCTATGCCATTCTGGATAGCACGCAGTAGTGACACTGAAGTGGGGAGGGTTCTGCAAATGCCTTTGTTTTTGTAATAGCATATTAAAAAGAAGTTTATGAGACTATCCAGCAGCATAGCTACAAAATTGCAGGGGAGTAGGAGTGGGGGTGGTGGCAGCTATATGAGTTATTCAGTTTTACTGGTTAGCTCATGTTTTGTCAGCAGAGCTATTGTTATTAAAGCTTCTGATAAAATAATGTAGCAAAATATACTAGTGATGTGTGCGGATGTGTTAAAGCTAAAAGAGGACTGGCATGGCTAATGAAAGTAAACAGTCTATATGATCATCCTTATCCTCCAAAGAGATTCCTTTCAGTTTAGGAAATAAACCAGAGCATGTTCAAAAATGTCAAGGCAAATTCTTTCAGGGTGTATAATTTGATCATATGTAGGCATCAGGAAGGAATCTCCCTGTTCCCCCGCCCACCGTATACAGTATTGCACAACTGATGGTGTATATTGTTAGCCTTCCTCTGAAGGATCATGTATGGGCCTCTGCTAGCAGTGGGATTCAAACTCAAGGAACAAAAGATCTGATCCGGATATGGCAAATCATAAGGTAACAGGGGCTGAAGAAATATTCATTCCCTTTCTCAGGAATGAGAACACTGACAGCTTGGTTTCATTTATCACACATTTTTATTTTACTGATCACCCGTGCTTCTATCGGGATCTTCTCTTGTCAGCTACTGTCTCTGGTCTGCCACTCTGTCCATGAACCGGAGAACTCTCTGTAGGACTGGCACAGCTAAGGGACTGTCTGTTGTCCAAAGTCCTGTCACGCCTATTAAGAGCTCTGGGATTGGTCCATCTGACTATCATATGGAAATGTTTTAATCTCAAGTGGACAGGAATCAGAGGTGTCTCTGCTAACAGCCAGAAACTCTGAAATAATCTTCCCCTGAACATATACCAACACATATTTCTGTGACATCTTTCAAAGCAAGTACTCAAAATGTTCTGGTTTCTTTTGAAGTGTTTAGGGAATTGTATTGTTTTTTACAGAATTTGTAATGTAACTAGCTAAAGTGCAGAAGAGGGTGAAGAGTGGAGGAAAATTTTCACAAACATTTTGGTAAAATTCAGAAACTGAATTTTGGTTCACCATATCTGTTTTGTTGCAAACACACAAACAAACTTTTGTTCTTGGAAATGAGTTTTGAGCCTGCAGACAAAATATGTTTTCTTCCAAAACACACTTCAGTTTGGGAAAAAGCAGAAGTAACAGACTTCCTGGTTTTCCTATTCACTTGGTCCAAACCCCCTTCTATTTCTTTATTCCATTACACTTGTCCAATCCAGGCACCAGAAACAATACCATGGGAGTAAAGTGACGAGTCACACAACAGTAATAATAACTAACAAATAGTAAAAACATATGGTAAACAAGCCATAGGTTGAATTTGCAGTAGGGATTCATCAATTTTGAATTAACAAACACATTTGTAAAAATCTGTCTGCCTGGAAACAGGAAAAAAAATTCAGCGAATAAAATAATTCCTACAGATAGCTCATCCAGCTCTACTAGAGTCTAATCCAATACTCATTGAAGTTAATGGAAAGACTCTCATTGACATCAGTGTTCATTGCATCAGACTTCAGTGGGTCTTGTGTTTCTAAGCTGCTCAGGCTCTTTTGAAAATCCCACCCTATATGCTCACTGCCCTGGGTTGGATAGACCTGCTCAAGTGAGACTATGTTGTCCACTAGTACATGGTCCACAGAGTACAGTACATAAATGCTAACACTCTACAATTAACAGAAAGATTTTGGCTAATGGATTGAGTGTTGGTCCTTCTCTTCAGGACAGCCTGACTGCACACTCAGAAGTTAACATGAGGGGATGGAACAGAGCTAATAGGGCACCTGTCTATTTGTAGCTGGCGGTTGCCAGAGTGCTCAAAGCAACACAAGCTGGATGTGTATGCATCCCTGTTGTCTGCAGGATTGGTTAGAATTCATCAGCTCCTTTGTATCCCATGAAAGGAGAAGGCCCTCAAAGAGCACACACTGTAAACCAGCAATGATATTGGAGGTAATATTTTTGCTTCAAGGCCTTCTTCGGGCTGTGAGGGGGGAAAACAATTAGATAGCAAGGTTAGTAGAACAGCTAACCTTTGTTATGCTTTCTCAGGAATCATAAGAGGATTTGGCAGCAGAAACATTGCTTGTAACCTTATCTTCTATTTCTAGCAAGCATTTTCATTAACCAGTAACAGTTTCAGTTTGCAGTTGCCACAGCATCCATCTTCCTTACAGCTGTATTTTCAAATCTGGAAGGGAATGGAAGGGTGGGGCAGAGAGAGAGGGGGGAAAATGTTTTAATTTGTTGGCAGAGGGGAAAGGGTTGTCTCTAGAATGAGTTCAAAAATGGGAGTGTAATGATTCTACAGCCTATTAAGAGGCAGACCTTTGTAGAGTTGCAGGTAGGGTGATCAGACGTCTTGAGATTAGGGGCTTTGTCTTCTATACACAACTGTACCTCCCCCCTGAAATCAAAGTGTCCCAATTTTTCACACTTGCTATCTGATCACCCTCAATGCAGGGTCTTTGAAAATTGCTCCCTTTGCTGACTGTGAACTCTGGTACATGGAGAGCTTTCCCCTAGAATTGTGCACCTGCATCTATGAGAGCATTGGAGGTACATACATGCTGTGCTGAAACTTGGACTGTGTCTATCCATGCTGTACCTGGGATGAGAGGATAAGCTTTCGCTTCCAAACATTTTAGGTCCTTGACTTCATTACTGAATGATAACAGTGATGTCAACTCTGGTAGTATTTTTCTACGGGATCATCAGTCCACTGTGAAATGGAGCGAGACCACCAGCTCATTTCATATACGCTACTGAATAGTGTCAGTCTGTAACAACTTTCATTTGGCTTTCATTTACTAGTGAGATGATTTGGATTCATACTGGTGACCTAAAGATGAAGGTTTTGTATCCTATTATGATTCCCCTGATCTGTCCAGTCACCCATTATTATGTCACTTTCATGGGTATAATTCATAGATACAGGTTTTCATTATAGGAAGTGATGATGTAGATACAGAATGGTTACATGTTAAGATGATCTTCCCTTCTGCTGCACGTTGTGGAGAAAACGAATGATTAAGAACAATAAAAGGATTATAAATTGCAAAGATAGGTTCGACTTCAAAATGTAGATCTGGATTGCAAACATCTCAGCTTTTGGTGGTGGTTGGTTTGGGGGTTTGATTTGGACTTCTCAGATAATAAAAGAAGTCTGAGTCTCATGAAACTTGCAAACCTGAAGATCTTGGAAAATACTAGGGAACATACGCTCGGAAATCTGTGGACCTGACTTTCCCCTGCCTTGCACTTTGTAGAGCCATTTAGACTCATGCAAAATGAGTGCAATGGAGGTATAAATTGCTGCCATGTCCAGAATTTACCACCCAGACCCGGAAAGTACTTTGCATCCTTGTTGTGCCTACCTTGCACTGGTGCAAGTGATGACACAAGGTGCAAGGCAGTGGAGATCAGGCCCAGTACTGCGTGCATAGTATAGTACTTAAAAACAAATTCTCTATATGTTTCTGTTGCATTTATGAAGCTTTACAGACTCTCACTTAATGCCTACCAAGTCCCCTCACTCTTTCCCAGGCTGTGTAGTTTATTGGCTAAAGTGCCTGTCTTCAAACTTTAAGGGTTTTGAGTTCAAATCCTGTTTGGAGTTAAGTCTGTAAGTGAAAATACTCCCTCTCTGTTTTCTTCAGTGTGATACAAAGGACTGAATTCTCTGCACGTAGTTATTCTTATCAGCCCAAAACATGCTGCATTGGACTAAAACATTTCAATAGCTTTTTGTACAGTGGAAGAAACATATGAAGTGAAGTCTGATTTTCCAGAAATATTGCAGGTGTGATGAGAGCTTTGCTGCATAGGAAAGTGGGGAGATGTACTTTCAGCTCTCTATCCCTTTGCTTCTGGAGTTCCTTCCCCCTCCTTCTTCCATTCCTGTATAATTCTGTGCTGCTGTGTTAAACAGGCATTCCACGGAAGTCAATGGAATGAGAGGATTTGCTTCTGTATGTTCAGCAGCCCAAGAAGTGCTCAGCTGCTAGATGAGACTGGTATACAATTGGCAGAAGGGAAGCAGTTAATTAGCCTCTTTTATGCCAATGTCAATATGTTTCCATTTCAATCATGGGTCCATGTTGGTACCCTCAGGTGGCTAATTTACATGAAATTTTGCATGTGTGTGTGTTAGTTAAGCTTTAAACAACATCCTAGGTAGCCTAGTGAATAAGGCTACTGGTACCTTTTATAGAAGAGACTGAAAATTCATCTCCTGTTGGGTCTGTTTTCATTAACAACATCATCACCACAAAGATATTAATACCTGTCTTTCTCTCCCTGTAAATGAATAAATCCTTATCACTTTTTTCCCCCAAACAAAAGAAATGATCCAAAACATTTAAGATGTACAAAGTCAAGCTGTGCTATTTATAAAAAGAGCCAAGTGAGATAAGGAAAGATTTATGATAGTCACATAGTGCCATTCAGCCGACTGGATTGCACAGCTTTTTACAAACTGACTGTATGGGGGGTGGGGGGCAGAAGAGGAGAGAGAGAGAAAATGTATCATTTTGCCCAGCACTGAAATTAAGCCACCTCTGAGGTAAAACACACCAGTTGTTTAACAACATACAACGCACAGCAGTTTAGAACAGGCAGTGTACACTATCATGTCCAGAAGAAACTAGGGCTGCCCAGAGAATTCAGGGAGCCTGAAGCAAAGCAATTTCAGGGGCCCCTTCCATAAAAACAATTGCAATACTATATTCTTGTGGGGGCTCCTCTGGGGCCCGGGCAAATTGCCCCACTTGCTCCCCCCCACACGGGCGGCCCTGGGAAAAATAAACCTTCTGCATCTCGATACAAACCCAGTTTTGAGAAAACTTCTTTTCAAGGTATCACTGGTTCTCAGCATCAGCTAGTGCTAAAAGGCACTAAAGCTCATTAAAGGGGAGGACAAATTTTCTGTTAAAACTTTTTTTGGATCAAAAAACTAGGGGTTTTTAAAAAGAGAAAAAAATCACGGACAGTGTCTGCTTTCCTTCAAAATTTGTTGTGGGTTTTTTAATTGAAAATCTGAAATTAGTCTGCCAAAACCTGAATATGGTTTGAGTTTCAGAAGTGTGTGGCTAAATAGTTGCTGTGTTTGATTGTTTAAAGAAACAATAAAAAATTCTGCTTAAAAAAATTCCAGAACTTTTGAACCACCTCAGCTTGTGACCAAATGCCTGAGCCTATCCAGTCAAAGATTTTTCCAGGTTTCTTGACTCATATCTGTCTCCATAAGTTTGGGTTCATTATGTTCATAGAACATAAGAACAGCCATATTGGGTCAAACCAAAGGTCCATCCAGCCCAGTATCCTGTCTACTGACAATGGCCAATGCCAAGTGCCCCAGAGGGAGTGAACCAAACAGGTAATGATCAAGTGATCTCTGTCCTGCCATCCATCTCAACCCTCTGACAAACAGAGGCTAGGGACACCATTCCTTACCCATCCTGGCTAATAGCCATTAATGGACTTAACCTCCATGCATTTATCTGTTTCCTAGAGACCGGCTCCATGGGGTCCCTCAAAAACAGGAGACAGTTACGGTGGGTTTGTCTTTAGTATAGACTATGTACATACTCCACGAACTGAGCATTTGAGCTTATTCCAGAATCTGGGATGAGTCTATGTTGTGAAAACTGAAATGCTCAAAATTTCACATGCATGTGAATGGACACAGGGTGCTAAAATTAAATTAACCCAGGGGTTCTCAAACTGGGGGTCACGAGCTGTCAGCCTCCACATCAAACCCCGCTTTGCCTCCAGAATTTATAATAGTGTGAAATATATAAAAAAGTGTTCTTCAATTTATAAGGGGGATGTGTGTTGCACTCAGAGGTTTGCTATGTGAAAGGGGTCACCAGGACAAAAGTTAGAGAACCACTGAATTAACCCCTCTGAAGCCTCAGGAAATGCAGGGGAGGGAGAGTCTTCCTTGGTAGGGTTGGGAAGGAAGTAGGTGGTGTAGGATATTGCTCTTCTCATGTGATCCCTCCCTTAGTGGCTAATTTTTAAGTGAAGCTACCCTCCCCTGATATGAATCTCCTTATGGCACTGAAATTAAATATATAGACTATAAATTTAACATTTGAGAAGTGAAAGGGATGGTAGCCCTAATGGAAAAGCTAACAGCTTGGCTCTTCTGCAAGCCTCAAACTGCGGAATGAGCTTTAGGGTAGGGAAGGTTGTGCCTCCCAAACAGCCTGGCCCTGTCCCCTATCTGATCCTCACCCACTTCCTGCCCCCCAACTGCACACCCCCCTCAGAATCCCCAACCCATCCTGCTCCTTGCCCCCTCACAGTCCCCCAGAGACCCCCTATGACCACCTCAGGACCCCACCCCTTCTCCCTGTCCCCTGACTGCCCCAACCCCTATCCACCACCCCGCTGAGTCCTGACAGACCCTGGAACGCCCACAATCCAACCCCCCCGGTTCCCTGAACCACACCCCCCAACCTGTGCCCCCTCCCTGTCCCCTGACTGTCCCTAGGACTCCCTGTTCCTTATCCAACCCCCCTGGCCCAGCCTCTTACCCCCAGCTACCCCCTAAGCCTCAGCACATCACATCCAGGAGCGTTCCTAAACAGCGGTGCAGCGTGGCTCTGGCAGGACCTGAGCTCCTCCCCACTCAGAGCTGCATGGTAAGGGGGTAGGGCTGACAACTTCACAGTTTAGACATACCCCCTGTGGTCTTAGGGCCACTAGATGGGATAGAATACCACATGCAGGAGGTGTGTAGGTTACATATCTATCTAATCCAGTAGTTCTCAAACTTTTGTACTGGTGACTCCTTTCATATAGTAAGCCTCTGAGTGCAACCCTCCCTTATACATTAAAGACACTTTTAGATATATTTAATACCATTATAAATGCTGCATGCAAAGCACAGTTTGGGGTGGAGGCTGACAGCTCACAATCCCCCCATGTAATAAACTTGTGACCCTGAAAGCATGTAGACTCACCCCTGTGGCACCTCCTGTTGGTCTTTCAGAATTAGCTCTATTTCCAGCCTGGAGTGCCCTCTGCAGGCCAGTGATCCACTACTGCTTGGCCCCCCATGTCCCTCTCTGGACTCCAGTGTCCTGTTAGCTGGGGCACTGCCCCCTGGCTGTAACCCCTTTCTTTCAGGGTCTCCTCTCCCCAGGAAACCCCCACCCACTATCCTCACCTCACCTCAGTATAAGGCTACTACCAGTCATTGTCTAGACCCCACGCCCTGGGGCAGACTGCAGTATCAGCCACTCATCACTGGCCAGGTTGGGTTTGGACCTGCTGCCTTTGCCTACCCCAGGCTGCCCTCTGCAACCCCCTGTTCCTGTTGGCCTTGTGCTAGGCCGCAGCCTGGGGCTTTCCAGGCTGGAGCTCCCCAGCTCCTCTGCCTTTCCCCAGCCCTGCTTTACTCAGGTACTCATTCTCTAGCTCCCTGCAGCCAGACCCTTCTCCCTCTACAGGCAGAGAGGGACTGTTTGGTTTCCTGGCTCACAGCCTTTTTATACAGGCCAGCTGTGGCCTGATTGGGGCATGGCCCAGCTGCGGCTGCCTCCCCAATCAGCCCAGCTTTTAGAGCTGCAGCCCTCTCTAGGGCTACATTTTAAACCCCTCAGGGCAGGGAGTGGATCCTGACCTCCCCCCTCCCCCCCCCCGTTTGAGAACCCCATATTTAATCTATCTAAACTATCTGTCTAGTAGGTGTTCACAGGACCTCCATCAACACAGTATCTGCATCCCATCCAAGTAATTAAAAATAGAAACAACATTAACAATCTTTTTTTTTCTTTCACCCTCCTCAGACTGTAAAAGAAATAGCTAGATTAGTTTGTGTGGGTATAGGTGAGTGTATGGCAACTAGGGTGACCAGACAGGAAATGTGAAAAATCGGGATGGGGGCTGGAGGGTAATAGGAGTGTATCTATATCTATATCTATATCTATATGCATGTGTATGAATTTATGAATGTCTTATAGAGGAAGAGCCACATCAGATGTATTTTGCATTGAGTTCTGAATGAGGTGTGGCATGGGGTCATTCTTAATTCTTACAGATGTGAGTTTCACAGTCTGTGAAGTTCTTCCTCCCAAGAGCCTCCTCCTGTTGGTCAAACATTTTATTGTTTGAGTGGACTATAGCTGTCATGGGAGGTCATAGTAACTGATGGAGCAGTGATCCCTCCACATCTACTCGCTATCCCATGAATATCAGGACAGAAAAATTGAATTGGACTCTCATTTAAAAGAGGAGCTAATGCAGAGATTGCACAGGGTGATGTGTTCATGGTGACCTGTGTAGATAAGCAGATGAGTTGCTGCATTTTGCACCAGGTAGAGCTTTTTTAGGATGTGTAGCTTCATTCCTAGATATGATGAGGTTCAGTAATCAAGACTGAGGATCATGAATGCCTGAATCACTATATCCAGGTCTATGTCTGATAGGATGGGGTGCAATCTTATAGCCAGTGGCAGATGGAAGTGTTGTGGCTTTTTTTCTGCCATGGCTATCTGGACATCCAGTAGCAGCTGAAGACTCCAAGCAGATCCCAAGGTTGTGGACCATCTTGACAGTCTGAAGACAGATGCCTTGAATAATGGGAACAACTTAGAGAAGGCAAGTTTTTTTTAACTGCTTTCCTCTTCCTACAAGCATCATCTCAGTCTTGCCTGGAAAGCTGGGAGATGATGCTGTTTGTTTTATGTAAAGGGAATGTGGAGCTGGGTGTCATCTGCATGATGCTGGCACGTCAGCCTGTCTTTTTTCATTACAAATCCCAACAGCTTCCGATAGATATGGGCTAATGTGGTCCTATCTGTTGTTTGATTTTGCATCCAGGAAGGATTGCTGCTTTTCTGCTGCTCCCAGATGCAGGAGATCTTCACAGTGAAATAAGATGATCAATCCTTGCAAGGAGAGGTGTGGGGTTCTGGAGCTGAGTGGTGGGAGTCTGGGTTTATTAAGTGATTTATGAATGGGAAAGTTCTTCAGAGCATGATATTGCTGCCTCTATAGCAGTGGTTCTCAACCTATTTACCATTGTGGGCCACATACACAGCTCTCTGTGTGTTATGTGAGCCACATCTACACAATATATATGCTACTGTCTGGGAGGGATAGCTATTGGGAGAGATAGCTCAGTGGTTTGAGCATTAGCCTGTTAAACCCAGAGCTGTGAGTTCAATCCTTGAGTGGGCCACTTAGGGATCTGGGGGAAAATCAGTACTTGGGCCTGCTACTGAAGGCAGGGGGGGCTGGACTTGATGACATTTCAAGGTCCCTTCCAGTTCTAGGAGATAGGATATCTCCATTAATTATTACTACTGTATGGCCCTGAGAATGTCACATAGGCCGCAGCGGTGTGCTGATTGGGCCGTAAGCGGCCAGTGGGCTGTGGGTTGAGAACCACTGCTCTATAGCTAGAAACCAAAGGCTTCCTAGATGAGCTGGTTGAAACACTCTGAAATAGTGAAGGGAAATGTCAGCCTTCACATTGGTAATGCTGTTGATCCAGTACTCCAAAACCTCCAATATAGACTTTCCATCTTGGGTTTCTCACAGGTGACTTTTTTGATTCAGACATACACCCAGCCATACCCTGGACTGGTTCCTGCAAAAATCGCCCCCTTACTGTGGTCAGACCACATCCTCCTCTGGGTGAAAGTAAGAACTATTCCTCTTGCAAGACAGGAAGACATGAGTATCACAGTCCATCCCTGGAAATTCTTGGGCTCCACCAAATTCCAGAATTTACTTATAGAAAAGTCTACCTAACCAGGAGGTTGCAAAATAGAAGATTTAATGAAGCATCACAACTGCTCCCTGACTGTTGCAATAGACACTCTAATACTCCTTTCAGACCTCCACCCACACAGATCACTGTGGTTTTCAGGTGACTTTCAATAAGAAAAAAACAGGAAGGAAGAAAACTCATGAATAAGTGGCAGAAAATGCAGTCTAATACCTACCGATTCAAATAAACAGAATCTGTACAATCTTGTGCCACTTCCATGAAGGAGCTAAAGACATCCTGCTTCTCTTATTGAATTCCTGTCAAAAGCAAAAGTCAGGACATACAATTTCACTCTGAGAGGCTAGGGACTGAAGAAATGTAGGCAGAATTCCTCTAAACATAGAGAAATTAAGGGACACAGCCAAGAGAAAAATCATGGACTATGTTCTCTGTTTGTGTATTTCCACATAGTTATGTCAGTAGAGAATTTGGTTTTATGTTTAAAACAAAACAAACATTTTTATCTCTGTTACCAATTAATCAGTATCTTAGATGTCTGCATACTAATACAAGAAGTATGGGGAATAATCAGGAAGAACCTGAAATGCTAGTTAATGAACAAATCTATGACACAGCTGGCATCAGAGAGACTTGGTCAGATAATATGCATGACTAGAATATTGGTATAGAAGGATACAGCTTGCTCAGGAAGGACAGACATGGAAAAAAGGGGAGGAGGTGTTGCCTTATATTAAAAACATATACACTTGGTCTGAGGTTAAGGTGAAAATAGTAGACAGACTTCTTGAAAGTCTCTGGGTAAGGATAAAAGGGGTAAAGAAAAAAAGTGATGTCACGATAGACCACCTAACCAGGAAGAAGAGGTAAAGAAGGCTTTTTTTAAACAACTAACAAAATCAACCAAAGCACAGGACTTGATGGGGGACTTCAGCTACATCTGTTAGGAAAATAACAAAGCATGGCACAGATTATCCAATATGTTCTTGGAATGTATTGGAGACATTTTTTTTCATTTCAGAAGGTGGAGAAAACTACTAGGGTAGAAGCTCCTCTAGATTTTGACAAATAGGGAGGAAATGGTTGATAATTTGAAAGTGGAAGGCGAAAGAGATCATGAAATGGTGGAATTCATGAATCTAACGAAAGATAGGAGGGAAAACAGCACAATAAAGGTAGTGGATTTCAAGAAGGCAGACTTTAGCAAACTGAAGGAGTTCATAGCTAAAATCCCATGGGAAGCAAGTCTAAGGGGAAAAACAGTTCAAGAGAGTTGGCAGTTTTTCAGAGACGTTATTAAGAGCACAAGAGCAAACTATCCCACAATATAGGAAAGACAGGAAGTATGGCAAGAGACCACCCTGGCTTCTATGATCTGAAACTCCAAAAAGATTCCTACAAAAAGTGGAAACTAGTTCAAATTACAAAGGATGACTATAAACAAATAACACAAGTATGTTGGGACAAAATTAGAAAGGCCAAGGCACAAAATTGAGATTAAACTAGCTAGAGACATAAAAGGTAACCAAAAAAACATTCTACAAATACATTAGAAGCAAAAGGAAGGCCAAAGACAGGGTAAGCCCATTACTCAATGCGGGGGAAAAACAATATCAGAAAATGTGGAAATGGCAGAAAATACTAAATGACTTTTTTGTTTCAGTTTTCTCCAGAAAGGTTAGTAGTGATTGGATGTTTAACATAGTGAATGAAAATGAAATGAGCTAGGATCAGAGGCTAAAATAGGAAAAGAACAAGTTAAAAATAATTTAGACAAGTTAGATGTCTTTAAGTGTCTAGCGACTGATGAAATATATCCTAGAATACTCAAGGAGATGACTGAGGAGATATCTGAGCCATTAGCGATTATCATCGAAAAGTCATGGAAGACAGGAGAGATTCCAGAAAACTGAAAACTGGCACTATATTTGCCCATCTATAAAAAGGGAAATAAGAACAACCCAGGAAATGACAAGCCAGTCAGCTTAACTTTAGTACCAGGAAAGATAATGGAGCAAATAAGTGAGCAATCAGTTTGCAAACACCTAGAAGATAATAAGATGATAAGTAACAGTCAGCAGGATTTGTCAAGAACAAATTGTGTCAAACCAACCTTATAGTTTTCTTTGACAGGGTAACAAGTCTTGTGGATGGGGGAAGTGGTAGATGTGGTATGTTTTGACTTTAGTGAGGCTTTTGATACTGTCTCACATGACCTTCTCATATACAAACTAGGAAAATATCACTTAGATGGAGTTACTATAAGGTGGGTGAATAACTAGTTGGAAAACCGTTCCCAGAAATTAGATATCAGTGGTTCACAGTCATGCTGGAAGGGCATATTAAGTGGGGTCCTGCAGGGATCAGTTCTGGGTCCAGTTCTATTCAATATCTTCATCAATGATTTAGATAATGGCATAGAGAGTACACCTGTATAGTTTGCGAACGATACCAAGCTGGGAGGGATTGCGGGTGCTTTGGAGGATAGGATTCAAATTCAAAGTGATATGAACAAACTGGAGAAATGATCTGAAGTAAATAGGATGAAATTCAATAAAGACATATGCAAAGTACTCCACTTAGGAAGGAGCAATCAGTTGCACACATACAAAATGGGAAATGACTGCCTCGGAAGGAGTACTGCAGAAAGGGATCTGGGGTCATAGTGAATCACAAACTAAATATGAGTCAACAGTGTAACACTGTTGCAATCAATCAATCAATAAAAGCAAACATCATTCTGTGATGTATTAGCAGGAGTGTTCTAATCAAGACACAAAAAGTAATTCTTCTGCTCTAGTCCATGCTGATTAGGTCTCAACTGAATGACTGTGTCCTGTTCTGGGCACCACATTTCAGGAAAGATGTGGACTAATTGGAGAAAGTCCAGAGAAGAGCAACAAAAATGACTGAAGGTCTAGAAAACGTGACCTATGAGGGAAGATTGGGAAAAAATGGGTTTATTTAGTCTGAAGAAGAGAAGACTGAGAGGGGACAGGAAAACAGTTTTCAAGTACATAAAAGGTTGTGACAAGGAGGAGGGAGAAAAATTGTTCTCTTTAACCTCTGAGGATAGGACAAAAAAGCAATGGGCTTAAATTGCAGCAAGAGCAGTTTAGATAGGACATTAGGAAAAACTTCCTCACTGACGGGGTAGTTACGCACTGGAACAAATTGCCTAGGGAGGTTGTGGAATCTCTGTCATTGGAAATTTTTAAGAGCAGGTTAGACAAACACCTGTCAGGGACAGATAATTCTTAGTCCTGTCATGAATGCAGCGGCCTGGACTAGATGACCTCTTGAAGTCCCTTCCAGTCCTACAATTATATGATTCTAAGATGATTAAAAATGAATATTTTAAAAATCTAGTTCACTTGTCATGCTAATTGACCTCTGTCATAAACAGATAAGAAAAGTTAATAGCACAGAAGTACTTTATATCTCTTTGACTGTAAAGGGTTAACAAGTTCAGTAAGCCTGACTGTCACCTGACCAGAGGACCAATCAGAGGACAGGATACTTTCAAATCTTGAGGGAGGGAAGTTTTTGTGCTGTGCTGTTAGTTTTGGTTGTTGTTCACTCTGGGGGCTCAGAGGGACCAGACGTGAACCAGGTTTCTCTCCAATCTCCCTGATATAGGTTCTTATAGATCTAGAATAGTAAGTACTAGATAGATAAAGCGAGTTAGGCTTATGTTTGTTTTCTTTATTTGCAAATGTGTATTTGGCTGAAAGGAGTTCAAATTGGTATTTTGCTGAAAAGATTTTAATTTGTACTTGTATACTTAGGCTGGGAGGGTGTTCCCAGTGTCTATAGCTGAAAGACCCTGTATCTATTCCATTTTAAATTTACAAAGCTAATTTTTACTGTTTTTCTCTCTTTAATTAAAAGTTTCTTGTTTAAGAACCTGATTGTTTTTTTATTCTGGTGAGACCCCGGGGGACTGGGTCTGGATTCACCAGGGAACTGGTGGGGAGAAAGGAGGGAAGAGGGAGAGAGAGGCTGATTTCTCTCTGTGCCAGGATTACTTTCTCTCAGGAAGAGTCTGGGAGGGGGAAAGAGAAGGAGGGGGAAAGGTGAATTGTCCTCTCTGTTTTGTGATTCAAGGAGTTTGAATCACAGTGATCTTCCAGGGTAACTCAGGGAGGGGAAGCCTGGGAGAGGCAACGGTGAGGGAAAGGGTTTACTTTCCTTGTGTTAAGATCCAGAGGGTCTGGGTCTTGGGGGTCCCCGGGCAAGGTCTTGGGGGGACCAGAGTGTACCAGGCACTGGAATTCCTGGTTGGTGGCAGCGCTATAGGTTCTAAGCTGGTAATTGAGCTTAGAGGAATTCATGCTGGTACCCCATCGTTTGGACGCTAAGGTTCAGAGTGGGGAATTATACCATGACAACTCCTTTGTGCATTTTTCTCAGCTAACTTAATGTGAATAGTTAGTTGGTTTCACTTTTGTCTAACTAGTCATTTTCTAGTCAATTTCACTCTGGTATTTACACAATAACTTGGGCTTCTGCTTTTTGAGTTAATTTAATTTTAGGGAGTTGTTTTTAGCAGTTTTGGAGTTTTATATAGATATGCAAAATTCATGTGCTTTCAGGGCTCTCTGTTTGTATATACTGTACTGAGTAATCTCTTTGTAATGTTCCCTGGTGTGCTTTAATATAGTACTGTTTCAAACAGTGCTATGTTAAAGCGCACTAGGGAACCTTTAGTGTGCACCAGTAGGATCTACATGGACCAATTACCATGCAACACATTAGTGCGCTGTAGAAATCCTCCCTGTAGGCCGCATTATTGCTCTGTGTCAACAAGCCCTTAGATACAAGTAATCATTTCTGGTGTTTTCCAGTGTTTGTTGGATAAACACTGATTTCTCTCTTCTCTATTTGTTTGTTTTTATATCAGGATGTTTTAATCAGTTTTTATCAGTTAAAACCAAAAATCAGAAGCCCTAGATATAACAGAGATCCAATTGCTGCAGCAGATTTTTAGTTTAGATTTAAAATGTTCCATTGTTGTGTGTGGTTTTTTTAATTAAAATATAACTTCATGGAAATGTTTCTGTTTGTCTTGGGTTTTGTAAAATTTTATAGAACCTAATTTTTGGACTAAATATGACTTACCAGTACCCCATTAATTTACTGAATAATGTGGACCCTGACAGGAATGAAGAATTCTGATGACATCACTAACCACAAAACCAAACTTGGTTCACCAGAACCTCAAATGAGACTTTATATATGTTTTGTGTACTGACAAATCACAAAGCATTCACTTGAATTTGCTTAACAAAATGTTTCACTTTTATTAAGAACAAAGTAAAAAGGTTCTGAGCAGTTTAGAGATCAGTTGCACCAGTCTTTAGAAGCCACTACATCTAACAGCCAAGCAGCTCTCAGAACAGATCAGAATTAGTTGTCCAGATTAAGAGCTCAGAACTTTCACCTTTATTGGATGTTAAACACTTCTAGACAGTAAAAACAAAGCATTATGAATGGATTCCCATTTAGACCACGTGCAAATATTCCAGAACTCTAGCATGTGGTATGTATATTTTGGAGGTATGCAATAATGAATGTGGCATAAATGAGATGCATAGTTAGGACTAAATCTCCCCTCATCTCTGTTTTACCACATCTTGGTGCTCTCCCCTCCTGCTTTGACTAAATCAAGTTTAATATCTGATCTTGGATGAAGGATTGTATCTTACCCTTGCAAAGGCAATGGATTTAATAGTCAAAACATTTCTTTTCATCTCCTGTATGTAGAATGAACTCGCATAGGCAATGACAGAAGAACCTAATAAAGTGCTTTGTAAAATTGCATTATGTATGATGGGCCTGATTCTCCTCTCCTTTACACTAGAGTAAATCAAGAGTAGCTTCATGGCAGTCTTTGGAGTTACGTGAATGTAAAATTGGTGTGATGGGCAATAAAGCTCATTGCTTTTAAAACAAATTATAGACCTAGAAAATATTAGATGTTAAAGGGAATGTTTTAAGGAAATGTCTGCAGGAGTCAAAGTAGATGACCTGGAAGGTCTTCTCTGGCTCTGCCATCTATGATCCTGTAAAGTTGTGGGGCACTTCAAATGTTAATTTAAATGAGGGGATGGAACGAGATGGACTTCCTGAACTACCTTCGTTCTTAACATAGCAGAGTCTATCTAGTCATTGCTGCAAATCTATAGAATTTGTCCGATACAGAGAGATAGGAAGAGACCTGAGGATCAGAAGTAGGTGGATGGTCTGGAGAAAGGGGTTACTAATACAAAAAGAATACGCATTAAAAGGTTTACAAATGACAGATACAAATAGATCAGGTATGTAGATCAGGCACACTGAAACTATGATCTGCTTGTGGAACTGCACTGGCAATGTGCTGGTAAACATTCCTAATTTACCTGCAATGGAAGAGAAGGCAAGTATGCTCATCTGTAATACAAAACCGTGGTGAGGTGTGGTCAAAAAATTTGTCAAAACTTTTTCTGTGGAAAGTTCGGTTTTTGACTAAACAATTTTTTTTTGGTATAAAGCATCTGCTTTCCTGCAAAAATTTTGATTTTTGGCCTAAAGAGAAAAAGTGAAAATTGAAATGTTTTAGCCAGAACCAAAAATATTTAGTTTTGGGGTTTTCAGTTTTTCAATGAAAAACTTTTTTTTTTTAAGCTAAAAACTTTGATGAAAACTATTTTTTGGTCAAAATCTTCCGTGACTCGTCCTCCTCATTTTTGAACAGTTCTAATTTTAACCTTTGGAGACAACAGCTTCTGAATATGATGTTCCTCCTTGGTCTGAGCAATGTGTCTGCAGTATTGTGCTTTAGGGAGGTTTGAGAATGCTGTGTGTACAGATGGACTCCAGAGGTGTGTTGGTAGACTGTCCCTATGTGCATTGTGCTATACGCTGCTAAGTGATGGAAAAGTCAGCAACTTTTCAGTGACACAAGATGCCTCTTCGAACCTTCTGCATCACTGACTTTGTGTATCCTAGACATCGCTCTTCGGGGAAATGAATATAAATGTGCCTGTAAAACTGGATCTCATTCCCACTAGGATTTCAGCATGGCAATGAGGCCTGAGGTACTAAGGTAGTGAAACACCCAAAGGGACCAGATGTGAGAAAATTTTTCTTTTCTTTCCTTTCCTTTTCTCATGGGATAATGTTGATGGGACTGGCCACTATCTGGCAAGAATGTATGGGGATTTCCGAGTCTCTGCGAACAAGTGGCCAACTATATATAAACCATTGTTCAGTGGGTGTCCTGCATCCCCCTGTCGTGGCTCATCCATAGAGGTTTAAGAGTCTGCTACAGGTCCCAGTGAATGGATTTATTCCTTTTTTGCTCAAGTGGTAGAGGCTTGTGCTAGGGAGTGCTGATGTCCTGGATTCAGACCTCAATACCAGCCCAAGCAGGATTGGCTATATTCAAATCAGCTTCCTTTCTCCCTTTCACAGGTGCTCAAAGGTAGGACAGTGAATTGACTGGTTGGGTGGCAAAGTGGGGAGAATGCTGGTGGGAACACAGGAATACCAATCTCAGGGTCATAGGGCTGAACTTCAAGCTGGGAGAATTTTCTGTGACTCTTCCTTTGCATCTTTTAGGTTGTTTTAATTATGTGTGATGAACATTCTCCCTTGGGAAAAAACCCTTGCTGATTGCACTTGCATTTCTCTTCAGCTGAGTCATTGCATCAGTTTTTGTGGGGTAACGATCTCCGACAAACCACAAGGCCTTTGTTGCAAATGAATATCCTAATGAATCTGTGTGCACGTTGCATGTACCTTATGTAAGGAAGGTGTATGTTATGTATGTAAGAGGGTGTGTGTTATGTAAGGAAAATATGTAAGTTTCTTTGCATGTAAGGGTGAGTGTCTGTAAGTTTGTCCATACCTAAGAGTGAGTTGCATGTTTCTTCGGTGTTGCTTGGAGCTGGTTTTGTGTTACTGAGTGTGGGTATATGCATTTATTTGTGGTCTCAACAGATGTGTTGTTTCCTGATGTCTCTGTGTATGAACTCTATCAGCGACATTATACACTATGTCTCATAGAGATGCAACACAGCACTCACAATCCAGAGGAGGAAATCAAGGATCGCTCCAAATTCCAAGTCATTCCAGAGAAGTGCCTTAAATTACAGCAGCCTGTCCTGAGCTGGGGCAGTGCTGACCAGAATCCCCATGGCACTTCCAGCCTGTCCTCTCTTACTCCTGGCACATCCCCTCCTGCCCCCAGTATGCCAATGGCTGTCCGATGCAATTCGTTGCAGAGGGAATACTCCCTCAACCAGCGACAAACAGAAACCATAGCAGGGATGAAAAATCTCACCATAGGTTTGTTTCTTGGTGTGTGCCTGGTCCTTTAGGGAACTGGATGGATGTGGTCATGATCTTAACACTAGCCCAGGCTGAAATTTGTTAATGCCTCATTGCTGCTGATTGGTTGATGTAAATGAGTTGGAGGTCTTAGCAGGGCAAGTTTCTACATCACAATCAGCAGTAATTTCCACTCTTGTTGGCAGCCTCAGCGGAAAAACTAAAGACTGACAGAGGTTGGAGAATGAAATAATCCTTCTCCTATAAAGACAGACTGTTCTGGCCGGTTGGTGGGGCAGCATGGGGAAAGCTTGCT
Organism: Gopherus evgoodei; assembly: GCF_007399415.2. Classification (NCBI taxonomy): domain Eukaryota; kingdom Metazoa; phylum Chordata; order Testudines; family Testudinidae; genus Gopherus; species Gopherus evgoodei. The sequence goes on along the minus strand of NC_044322.1, from coordinate 259,070,333 downwards.
CTGCTGTTGCCCAGGCTAGACGTGTTCTGTGAATAAAGGGCTCAGTTCTGCAAACTGCTGAACGTGTTCTGAGAGAGGCTAAGTACCCTAGTCTCCAACTCATGGGAACTGAGGGTGCTCAGCTGCTTGCGGGATTAGGCACAAAAGAGATCTGGCAGTCTGGTCCTATCCCCGAGCAGCAGAGTGATTTAAAAAGAAATGTGTGTCTGTTCCTTCCTGTTTCCATTTGTAGACGTGTATGTGTTTAAATGATGTTTGTGAGTCTGATTGTGTGTGAGTGGCAGCTGAGAAACACTAACAAGATGCCTAGTTTTTAATACAATTGCTTCATCAGGAGAATGGAGAGGGAGATAATGAAGACTGTTAAAAGGGACTAGCTCTGCCACTTGTTTTGCTTCATAAATATTCATGAACTCTCTCTCCCATCTCCTTGCCCTTGGGCTGGTTCTGTTAACTGGGAGCCATTAGCTGAGGATGAGGCCAGAACCTCACAAACCATTTAGTTCATACCTGGTGCATTACATGGGGAAGCTGTGGAAATGAACATTGCTGATGTTCACATCCCAGTGGAACAATTCCTAATATGGTGAGAACTGTCTGAAATGACCAGGCAGGCAGCCAGCATTAATCAGGTGTCTAGAGATACAGGGCCAGAACCTCAGCTGGTGTCAATCATCCCAGCTCATTGGAGTCACTGTAAATATGCCAGTTACACCTGCAGATCTGACCCATAGCTTTTAATGAAGTGTTTGTTTACAGCGAGCAGTTTGCACCAGATCAAACTAAAGTGTGAATTAAATCACTTTAATTAAAGGGGTCTAAACTCCTATGTGAACACTCAGTTTGAGACTGGCTTGTTTTCATTTAAGTCAACTGAGAACCGTTTTAAACTAAACTGAAATAAGCCACTCTCAGACAGAAATAAGTGTTTGCACACGAAGTTTGCACAAGGGCTGGTCTATACACTGAAAACTTACATTGGCATAGCTAAGTCTCTCACCGGTGTGAAAAAATCCACACCCCTGAGAGTCGTAGTTGTGTCGACCTACCTGCTTGTGTAGCCAGTGCTAGGCTGACAGAATAATCCTTCCATTGACCTAGCTATTGCCTCTCAGGGAGGTGAATTACCCACAGTGATGGGAGAACCCCTTTCAACGCTGTTGTGTCTACACTAAAGCACTATAGTGGTACAGCCACAGCACTGCAGCTTCAATGCAGGAGTGCTGTGATATAGACATGTACAACAGCAACAGAAGGGGTTATTCCATTGCTGTAGTAAATCCACCTCTCTGAGAGCTGATAGCAAGGTCAGTGGAAGAATCCTTCCATCAGGTGAGCTATGTCTACACTGGGGGCTAGGCCAACCTAACTTCACTGCAGAGGGTGTGCAATTTTTCACAGCCCTGAGCAGTGTAGCTAGGTTGTTGTAAGTGTAGACCAAGCCTGAATCCGTTTCAAAGCAGCCAGGTCTACAGTAGGAAATTAGATTGGTGCAACTATGTCGCTCAGAAGCATGAAAAATCCACACCCCTGAGTGATGCAGTTATACTGATCTAACCCCCGGTGTAGACAGCACTAGGTCAGTGGGAGAATTCTTCAGTCGACTCAGCTACCATCTCTCAGGGAGGTGAATTACCTATGCCAATGGAAGAATCCTTCTCATTGGCATAGGTAGTGTCTACACTGAAGCGCTGCAGCAATGCATCTACACTGCTACAGCATTTTAAGTGTAGACAAGCCCACTGATTTAAGTAGTGGGCTCTCTACTCTAGGTGGTCTGTGGAGCAGATTTTATTACATATTTTAAATAGCTGCATCTCTAATGATTTTTTTTTAATGTGGTGCCTGTATGTATGTCTGCCTGTCCTGCTGGTATCTGCCATTATGCCAGTCTTGGATCTCATTCCCAGACATAGCTCCTCCAAAAAGGTTTTACTTCTGGGAATATCATTACTAGCTCTAAGAGTCCAGAATTTCTTGTGCAATGACATAATTTCAGGATGTAATGTCTTCCTGAGGTGCTGCAATAGCCAGTGCTGGAGCAAAAAGATAATGATCTGTGACAATCCTGGTCCAGACATCCCAAGAGGAGAATAGAAGGCCTGAACCCCAAAAAGCAATTGAATGAAATGGTTGCACACAATGGTATTGTATATAAATATATGTCAAGTACAGTCTTTTCTGAAAGCTTGTCATGTTCTGGAGTTGATGGTCATTAGGAGATGTGTATCCAGGTTATAGGTATGCATGTGTGCAGGTACATATGTATAGGATATTGTAATTGTAAGTAGGGTGCAACTACAGCCAGGGTTCTCAAACTGGGGGTTGGGACCCCTCAGGGGGTTGCGAGATTATTACATGGGGGAGTGTCACAAGCTGTCAACCTCCACCCCAAACCCTACTTTGCCTCCAGCATTTATAATGGTGTTAAATATATAAAAAAGTGTTTTTAATTTATAAGGGGGGGTCGCATTCAGAGGCTTGCTATATGAAAAGGGTCACCAGTACAAAAGTTTGAGAGTCACTGAACTACAGCATCACTTCATAGCAGCATGGGGAAGCAATCAGGCAGGGAGGTGCCCCTCCCAGGCTGGATGTTTACATGAAACTAATCCAAGCACCTAGCATTGTAAAACCTAGGGAAAGACAACTGTGGACCATTCAAGTGAATGGAAAGTCATTGGAACTGAAAAGAAACCCCAGTCTTGGAAAACCAAGGAAGGAGGGAGTTTCCCCCACTCTGTGGCTCTGGCTACGCTACCGAGCTCACAGCAGTGCAGCTGCACTGTTGCTAGTGCAGACGCTAGTGCAGAGAGCTCTACCATTGACTTAATTACTCCAGCCCCCACAAGTGGCGGTAGCTATGTCGGTGGGAGAAGCTCTCCCACTGACAATGCTGTCCACACCGGTGCTTAAGTCCGTGTAACTTATGTCGCTTAGAGACTGACTTATTCATACATAAGCTGTACATAACCTGTGTAACCATGAATTACCATAGCCAGAGAGAAAGGAAAAAAAATCTGCAATCCCTGTTAAAAGGGAAAGGGTTTGAAGGGAAGGCTATCCAGAAGCTGAGGGCCAGCATTTAAACTGGATGCTGTCCGTGAAACACTGAATGCCCTCTGGGACACAGGGAAACTGGAAACTGTTCAGAGGCAATAGATAATGTATATTAGAAAAGAGAATTTAGCTAATATAGAAGTGTAAAGCCTGAGGTTGCATTTTCATGTTGTTTCCTGTGTAACTTGTATGTGTTTGGTTTCCCTTACTATCGCATCTTAGAATTTACGATTTTTCTATTAAGTAACTTTTTTCTTTATTTTACCCCAAGCAATTCTCTGTTGGGGGAAGTGTGTGTGACAATGTGAACTGATAATTGAGGGCAGGTTTCATTCTTTCAGAGGTGACAAACCAGAGGAGAAAATTTGGAAGGTGTTGTTGAGGTCACTGTGCCTGGGGTAACGAGGCTGGGGAAAGCCAGCGTTGAGACCGCTATACTTGTGGGCTGGCTACTGGTGTCAGAGCTCTGAGCCATACAGCATAGCATTAAGGCACCCAGAGTTATGAGGCAGGTCTGACAGAACCCCTTACTGGTTTGAGTAATCCCTAAAATGTCTCAGAAGCCCATTGGTCAAGTGAGGGTATTTTACTTACAGCTCAAACTAAAGACTTGCTTCTAGTGTAAGTACCAAAGACAGCACTCCTGCCTCTGCCAAATGAAACGGGCTTTGAAATCCTTTTGTTCTTCTGGCTGTTGACGTCTCTAACCAACATCCCATTTATATTCTGGGTGAGGGATCCCCCTGCCCCCAACATTCAATTTTGCTTTGGGGTTTTCTAATTCAAATTGCTCACAAAGCTGCAAACTTACCTGACAATGGGGTTTGGACATGGACATTTTAATGATCTGCTGATGCCTCATAGGAAATGTTCTATTTAGATGTAAATCTGATTATATTGTATGTTATATTTTCCATATAGCTCATTCTCTCATTATTTCTTGCTGCGGAAATTTCCATGAAAAACACAATCATTGTTTCTTCAGAGTTCATCTGCTCCTGCGGATTATTCCCCTTTTGAAATCATAAAGCCTTTCTTTGTGACAACACAATTAATTGCTGTGGAAATGATTATGATGTCACAAGGAGAGGATTAGGACTTCAACTGGGGAATGAGCAGCAAGGACAGATGAACTTTTCAGAAACAAACATCATCTTTCTCCGCAAATGTCCCTAGCGATAATAAACAAACGAGAGAGAAACGCAGACAATATGTGATGTGTGTGTATGTATATATATATATGTAGATAAACAAAAATTGCTTCCAAGGAGAATATTTTATTACATTTCCCATCAAATAGCAGCACCTCTTAAAAAAAAATGTCAGGGAAGGGTGCTATGTCCCTCAGGCCCCATTTACACTGGGATCAGAAGCTGGTTACTGGCAGCCATGTTCAAACACACTTGACTTAATTCATCACTGCTAAACTCAGCACTGGGAGAAATTATGCATGAGGGGGCATAGTATCGCTTTGCTGGGGGTTGGCACCTTTTAAGTACAGTGTAGGCTTCAAAGCAGCCACATTGTTGGAGGCTCCCTGCGATATGTGCTGGACCAGCATACATCCTGGATGCCTTGGTGAAATTCGGTTCTCTGGCAGAGTAGGCACCCTGTTACTTTGTGTCACCAGGGTCCTGCCTCCTAAATTTTCATCAGAAAATGTGACTCAAGCCCAGGGATTATAGACTCATAGACTCTAGGACTGGAAGGGACCTCGAGAGGTCATCGAGTCCAGTCCCCTGCCCTCATGGCAGGACCAAATACTGTCTAGACCATCCCTAATAGACATTTATCTAACCTACTCTTAAATATCTCCAGAGATGGAGATTCCACAACTTCCCTAGGCAATCTATTCCAGTGTTTAACTACCCTGACAGTTAGGAACTTTTTCCTAATGTCCAACCTAAATCTCCCTTGCTGCAGTTTAAGCCCATTGCTTCTTGTTCTATCATTGGAGGCTAAGGTGAATAAGTTTTCTCCCTCCTCCTGATGACACCCTTTTAGATACCTGAAAACTGCTATCATGTCCCCTCTCAGTCTTCTCTTTTCCAAACTAAACAAACCCAATTCCTTCAGCCTTCCTTCATAGGTCATGTTCTCAAGACCTTTAATCATTCTTGTTGCTCTTCTCTGGACCCTATCCAATTTCTCCACATCTTTCTTGAAATGCGGTGCCCAGAACTGGACACAATACTCCAGTTGAGGCCTAACCAGCGCAGAGTAAAGCGGAAGAATGACTTCTCGTGTCTTGTTTACAACACACCTGTTAATGCATCCCAGAATCACGTTTGCTTTTTTTGCAACAGTATCACACTGTTGACTCATGTTAAGCTTGTGGTCCACTATGACCCCTAGATCTCTTTCTGCCATACTCCTTCCTAGACAGTCTCTTCCCATTCTGTATGTGTGAAACTGATTGTTCCTTCCTAGGTGGAGCACTTTGCATTTATCTTTATTGAACTTCATCCTGTTTACCTCAGACCATTTCTCCAATTTGTCCAGATCATTTTGAATTTTGACCCTGTCCTCCAAAGCAATTGCAATCCCTCCCAGTTTGGTATCGTCCGCAAACTTAATAAGCGTACTTTCTATGCCAACATCTAAATCGTTGATGAAGATATTGAACAGAACCGGTCCCAAACAGACCCCTGCAGAACCCCACTTGTTATACCTTTCCAGCAGGATTGGGAGCCATTAACAACTACTCTCTGAGTACGGTTATCCAGCCAGATATGCACCCACCTTATAGTAGCCCCATCTAAATTGTACTTTCCTAGTTTATCTATAAGAATATCATGTGAGACCGTATCAAATGCCTTACTAAAGTCTAGGTATATCACATCCACCGCTTCTCCCTTATCCATAAGGCTCGTTATCCTATCAAAGAACGCTATCAGAATAGTTTGACACGATTTGTTCTTTACAAATCCATGCTGGCTATTCCCTATCACCTTACCACCTTCCAAGTGTTTGCAGATGATTTCTTTGATTACCTGCTCCATTGTCTTCCCTGGCACAGAAGTTAAACTAACTGGTCTGTAGTTTCCTGGGTTGTTTTTATTTCCCTTTTTATAGATTGGCACTATATTTGCCCCCTTCCAGTCTTCTGGAATCTCCCCCGTCTCCCATGATTTCCCAAAGATAATAGCTAGAGGCTCAGATACCTCTTCTATTAACTCCTTGAGTATTCTAGGATGCATTTCATCAGGCCCTGGTGACTTGCAGGCATCTAACTTTTCTAAGTGATTTTTTACTTGCTCTTTTTTTATTTTATCTTCTAAACCTACCCTCTTCCCGTAAGCATTCGCTATACTAGACATTCCGTCAGACTTCTCGGTGAAGACCGAAACAAAGAAGTCATTAAGCATCTCTGCCATTTCCAAGTCTCCCGTTACTGTTTCCCCCTCCTCACTGAGCAGTGGGCCTACCCTGTCCTTAGTCTTCCTCTTGCTTCTAATGTATTGATAAAAAGTCTTCTTGTTTCCCTTTATTCCCATAGCTAGTTTGAGTTCATTCTGTGCCTTTGCTTTTCTAATCTTGCCTCTGCATTCCTGTGTTATTTGCCTATATTCATCCTTCGTGATCTGACCTAGTTTCCATTTTGTATATGACGCCTTTTTATTTTGTAGGTCACGCAAGATCTCAAGGGTAAGCCAAGGTGGTCTTTTGCCACATTTTCTATCTTTCCTAACCATCGGAATAACTTGCTTTTGGGCCCTTAATAGTGTCCCTTTGAAAAACTGCCAACTTTCCTCAGTTGTTTTTCCCCTCAGTCTTAATTCCCATGGGACCTTACCTATCAGCTCTCTGAGTTTACCAAAATCCGCCTTCCTGAAATCCATTGTCTCTATTCTGCTGTACTCCCTTCTACCCTTCCTTAGAATTGCAAATTCTATGATTTCATGATCACTTTCACCCAAGCTTCCTTCTACTTTCAAATTCTCAACAAGTTCCTCCCTATTTGTTAAAATCAAGTCTAGAACAGCTTCCCCCCTAGTAGCTTTTTCAACTTTCTGAAATAAAAAGTTGTCTGCTATGCAGTCCAGGAACTTATTGGATAGTCTGTGCCCTGCGGTGTTATTTTCCCAACATATATCTGGATAGTTGAAGTCCCCCATCACCACCAAATCTTGGGCTTTGGATGATTTTGTTAGTTGTTTGAAAAAAGCCTCATCCACCTCTTCCACCTGATTAGGTGGCCTGTAGTAGACTCCCAGCACGACATCACCTGTGTTTTTTACCCCTTTTAGCCTAACCCAGAGACTCTCCACACTTCCGTCTCCTATGTCCATCTCCACCTCAGTCCAAGTGTGTACATTTTTAATATATAAGGCAACACCTCCTCCCTTTTTCCCCTGTCTATCCTTCCTGAGCAAACTACACCCATCCACACCAACATTCCAGTCATGTGTATTATCCCACCAAGTTTCGGTAATGCCAATAATGTCATAGTTGTATTTATTTATTAGCACTTCCAGTTCCTCCTGCTTATTACCCATACTTCTTGCATTTGTATATAAGCATCTAAGATACTGGTTTGATCTTGCCTCCCAGCTTTGCCCTGACCCTCCTTCCTCTCTGCCATTATAGCCCGTGCTCCCTCCTGTTTCCAACCCATCGCCCAGGTCTTGTTCCCCACTTACCTGTGGGCTTTGCTCACCTGTCCCCGTCAAACCTAGTTTAAAGCCCTCCTTACTAGGTTAGCCAGTCTGTGCGCAAATAAGGCCTTTCCCCTCTTCGAAAGGTGAACGCCATCTGTTCCTAGCAGTCCTTCCTCGAATAGCATCCTGTGGTCGAGGAAGCCAAAGCCCTCCTGGCGACACCATCTTCGCAGCCAGGCATTCACCTCCACGATGCATCTGTCTCTGCCCGGACCCCTACCTTCAACAGGAAGAATCGAAGAGAATACCACCTGCGCTCCAAACTCCTTAACCCGTACTCCCAGAGCCCTGTAATCACTCTTGATCTGCTCAGTGTCACACCTCGCAGTATCATTTGTGCCCACATGGATGAGTAGCATGGGGTAGTAGTCAGAAGGCCGGATAATCCTCGACAATGCCTCTGTAACATTTCGGATACGGGCCCCTGGCAGGCAGCATACCTCCCGGGATGAACGGTCAGGGTGACAGATGGGTGTCTCCGTCCCCCTCAGCAGAGAGTCTCCAACCACCACTACCCTACGTTTCTTATGAGTGGTGGCAGCAGACCTCCCAGCCTTAGGGGTACGAGGCTTCACCTCCTTAACTGTTGGGGGTGAATCCTTTTCTCCTGTATCAAGAAGAGCATAAGGGTTATCTTTTACCACAGCAGGAGGGTTCGCAGCAGTGGTGGAGCATTATTACTAGCATAATAATGACATAAAAACCAATTTTGGAGGTGTAACTGAATGCACCCCTGTATTCACACCCTATACACTATTGTAATCATCTTTGTACAAAATATGCCTTATGAGATATCATTTGAAAACCAATACCTTGCTGGTCAATAATATCATAGTAAAATGTACGTAGCAACATTATATGTAAAGTTATGAACATAAGCTGAAATTATGACTGCTGTGTTTTCCAGACAAATCTAGGGAGGGGTAACCCCTTTCTCAAAGACAAAGGACAAGCTGATGCCTCTAACCAGGTGTCATCGAAGCTGATTGGCAATCACTGGTCAGTGGCCATTCTTTGGCAATGAAGGCGGGCAGGAACAGGTCAATCTGCATTTTAGCAAACAACAACATGGAACTTCTCTCACCATGAGATTCCATGTCTCTGTCCTCACAGCAGGAAGAACTTGATCTAGGGGTAACCCTCGGAAAAATGCATTTCAAAGGGTGACTTAAAAGTCGAGGGACAAAAACATTCCAGGAATTCTCTCTCTGTGTTCTCTCTCTCTTTCTTTTTCACCCCTTTGGACTTTGCGGGGGAGACGGGGTTCTGATCTGAGAATTTGGTCAGCCTTGTTGTTGGGAACATATGGAGGATTTTACCTTGAACCAAGTCTAGTTGAAGTTTTAGTTACAAAGAAGCGTTATATCTTTATTTCTCCTGTAACCATTTCTGACTTTAATACCCTCTCCCTGTACTCATTTAAAATCTTTCTCTTTGTAGTTAAATAAACTTTAATCAAAACTAATCCAATGTTGTGTTTAAACTGAACTGTTTGGATAATGCCAATTAAAGGAACAAACTGTTGTATAATGATCCCTTACAGGGGCAATGGACTCTAATATCTGAACTGTCCAGGAGAGGGCTGGACAGTGCGGAACACACATTTTGGGGAAAATTCAGAACCGGCTGTTGGGGTCACTCTGCAAGTAGTAACCAAGGCTGGTAGAAGTCAGAGTGCGACTGGAGTGTTTCTGGAAGGCTGCAGTTGTACACAGACACTTGGAGTGTGACCTGCATGCTGTTTGACTAGTTATGAGCAGTCCAGATTGGGAGCTACAGCAGCAAAGCATTGTGAAGCACCCAAGATTGGAGGGCAGGTGGTGACACAACCCCATGGTATTGCACCTTGGAATGTGACAGAAGGATTCATTTGTAAACTTAGACCCTTGGTGAGAAAAATAGGTTTTTAGATCACAAGTGCCTTCTTGACTTCTTTCTGTGTTCATCTATTCCCTATACTGACATTTCTTTGCCTGCCTGCCTCCTTTTTTAGTTTGGCCTGTCTCCTGAGTCTGCTGAATAACACCAGCTGTGACGGTAGCTTTAGTGCTGGGTTCCACTAGGAACTGTCCTGAGGTCACCATCTCGTTTCACAGAGATCACCAAATGCTAGCAACTTTTTGGTCACTGACAGTCTGACCTGGATCCGAACTGATGAGTTAGAAGTGAAATTTCTAGATTACATAATCACTCTGTTAAACTATCCAAATCTATCCTCTGCTAGCCTTGCAGGATGTGGGACAGATCATTCAACTCAGGACTGTCTTATGCCATTGAGAATGGGTGGAAACTTTCAAGACAAATTATTCTTTGTTAAAGCAGATTTTGGATTTAAGGGTAAAGCAACAAAGTGACCAGCTGCTTGTCCAAAAGGACAACCATGGTCATGTCATTTTAAAAATATTCTATTTTACGTTCATTTATTTATTATGGCTATTTGTGGAATGCTGATTCACCACCACTTTTTAATCTTTACTCAGGTTCCCTTCCCCTGCCATCTTTCCAAATATTTCATAGAAAAGCTGCAAATTACAGGATGTCTAATTAGGAGGCTTTGAGGAAAAGATGACAAAGAATCAGTCGCCATGGAGACAGAAGTTGCTAGCTGGTTTACAGCCAGATAGACAATGCAGGAGACTCTGATAAGCTATTCTTGGGGACAGTAGGAGTGGGAGAAGCAGGGAGGCTGGCATGCAGCATGTCACAGAGGGACAGAGCTGTCTGCTGCTAGAAAGGCTTGAGTTGAAGTACCCTGGTGCAGACGGGTGAGTGCACTGGCTTTTCATCTCAGCAGATCAGATTCATACCCTGATTTCAGACATGATCCAAAAGCTTTTGAAGTCAATGAAAAAACTCCCACTGACTTCAGGGGGCTTTGGAACATGCCTTAGGTCACAAGTGAAATTAACTTGTTGGTCTCATCCTAGACCCTACTGTAATGGGGTTCGCTCACCACTGTGGTGCCTCCTGCTGGCTGTCCTGGGGATTAGCTCAGTTTGCCAGTGCTCCCTCCTCTGGCAGTGCCTTGCTGCCATCACTTCTGCTCTAGGACTCGCATCTCTCCAATGACCGTGACACCTTCTTCAGCGACACAACCCTTCAGCTGTGCCACACACTGTGCTCCCCCTCTCCAGGGACCCGCAGTTCACTGTTCAGCCACTTCCCTTAGTGGTTACTGTAGCTAATTGTCTGGCCACTTCCTTGTGGCCTCAGCCTACAAACCCCAGCAGCCAGCCAGGAACTGTCTTCTGCTCCCCAGATTCCCTGCTAGCAGCACTGCTCTGTCCAGGGTGCTGGCAGTTCCCTCAGCCCTCCAGAAAGACAGTCCTTCCTCCCTGGGCTCCCAGCAAAGAACTGTCCTCCTCTCCCTGTAGCTCCTTTTTCATAGGGGCCTGCTTGGCCCTGCTTGGCTGCTCCCTTCAACCCTTCCGAGTGGCTGCTTCCTGTACAGCCTCCCTAGGGCTCTATTACCCCCTTAGAGCCCAGTGTGGGGCAGACACCCCATCACATGTACATGCAGAGGTGGACCTGAGATTTCAAAAGTTTAAGGAAGCTCAGATCTGTAGTTTTGATTCAGCCATTACAGAGATTGGGTTAGCTACAAAATTCAGCTGCAGGTTCTGATTCTCCTACAGACTTACAGAATTGTTCAGATCCAGGATTTTTGGTTCAGGGCTATTTTTACACGAGAGACATTTGTCCCTAGCAAACAATTTGGTGTGATTGGCAACCTCTGCTTAAGAAAGACTGAGAACTGGAGGTATATTGAGAGAGGTCTGTTACTACATGTGGGAAAATTGCATGGTACCTAAGAGAGTTAAAGTATATAACAGGCTTTGACTTCAGACTAGGAAATGAGTGCTGAAGATTTCAGATCTCTTATTTTGAAGCAGAAGGTTCTCAGTTCTTGAACATTGCTTGAGTTTTAAGAATCTGATTCCTCCCAGTTTTGACATAATTTAACCACCCTGGACATGGTGTGATACCATCACCACAAAATGTCTCATATGGTGACATCACACCCAGTCCTCTTTCATAGCAATGCTGTGCATGATGGAATCAACTCAATGAAAAAATAATGCAGGGGGGGGGAGCCATGGGAGTCTGGAATACTAATAGTAATAGTAGCTGTAGAATGACCTCACAAGTATTTCCCATTAGAAAACCTGGTGCAGTGCATGTTGGTGAGCAGGTGAAGAGATGAGTATGTAAAAGTGCAGATGCATGGGGGAGGGTAGTTAAAAGTGCAGGTGTCAAATACACATGGACAAAAGTATCTGAACCCCAAAACTTAATGGGAATGAGAGGAGTTGGTGGAGAGATTGTCTTGGTGTGACTAGGATTCCCTGTGATCAGAGGTACTGGAGCAGAAAAAAGAGGGAAGTGGGTGGTGGTGAGATCTTCTGTCTGTGTCTTTCTCCTGAGGATCTCTTTGAGATGAACACTCTCCCACCAAATCAATCAGTGCAGTTATATACTGAGCTGATGAAACTGTGGGCTCCCTTCTTAGCTCTCTTACCCTCTGACCTCTTAGCCCAGGAGTTTGCAGTGCAGACACCGAGCCTAGTTTAGCTATGTGAGTAGGCACACCACAGTTTCTCCTGAGGTGACACACAAATTTACCTCAGGAAAAGGAGGACAGTGTCAAATGAGGATTTATATGGATAAAATTGCTCCTACACCCCATTTCCCAACGGAATAAAAATCCTCACCATATTGTCCATATTCCCAGCTGTGTGTTCTGTATATTCTGTAGAAGGAGAGCACTTGAGCCAGGTAATTAAATGTGTCAGCTCTTTATCCAGGTGAGTATTATATTAAATTATGTACTGTAAATATTTTAGGAAGGTGGAACTCTAAAGAGAACTTTTTGATTTATGGCAAACTGCCAAGCTGCCAATAGAGGGTGGAAGGTGTGCTTGGAATCCAGGGTAAGCCTGAGTATGATGTGTGTGCTTGGGGTAGAGGGGTTGATTTTTTTTCATGACAAGGGCATTCTGAAGTACCCATAATTCTGAAACACCCCACACAAATACACACACTTTTCCAAGTAAATGTGCCGCAGAGAAAAAATTCTTAGCTTCCCCTGTTTTTTCACATGCCTGTTGAATCAATAACGGGTGTTGTGGAAACGCTTGCTCAGCACCTCTGTCTCAGCTATTTTTGTAAATGGCGATATTAGCAGGGCTACCCAGGCAGAGCAGGCAAGGATGGCCGCGAAGGGAGGATGGAGAAGAATGTCAATAATATGGATGGCAATGCCAGTGCTGTCAAAGAGCTTGTAAACAGGCAGCTAGACACGACATTTCAGCTGCACAGGGAGGCTGAGGGTGGGAAGTTCATAATATTCCTTTATCTAGGGAAAAACTGATACTATGTGGGAAGTAGATGCAGATGTGCTTGTGTACACTGTGTCATGCAGATGTCAGAATGTTATGCATATGTGTAGCTCAAGAAATGGGCATGTGTTACATATGAACATAGTATGTTGCTGAAACACTGTATGTGGGTGTTCTGTGTTTACATGTATATGTATACATGAGCCCAGTAGCTGGGTCATTTAAAACAGTATGGGACAAAGTACCGGAAACAATTCTGTAAAGAACAATCCCATACTGGCAGAAGGATCATCTAGATCACCTGAAAGGGATTTTACATCTGAAACTTCTTTTGTTATCTGAGTCTATTTTGCTGTGATGTTTGTGTTATATCAATGGGCATACATGTTGTATCTGTGTATTGAATGTGTTGCAGAGTTTTGTAGGCTAAGTGTGTCAATATGTGTATTTGGTGTTATGCAGTATGTAGCAAGGATGTGTGATGATTACTATGTGCATAGTTATGTATGTACGTTTGTGATGTGTTATTTAGACTGGTGATCTGCTAGGTCACTCCAATCCTTGACTCTGGGAGCCAGTCTTACTCTGCTTTGCTGTGAGAACCCCGCTCCTGGGCTGTTCACACACAGCCTCTGGCATGTAAGCTGCTCCTTGGATTGTGCAACCAGATGACACTAGCCAATATCTCTGGTTCCAGACACAACCCTGGGAACCTCCCTCTTGTAGTTTCCAGTTATGCCCGCTGGACGCTGCAAGCTTATATGAGTTCATCAGTTTAACAAAGAAATTGATACGCACCAGGCTTGTTATCCCAAGGTGAGCCTAGGACACACTTGAAACCAAACACAGTGCTTCAGGTAGAATAAACAAGCAGATCTATTAACTACAAAGATAGATTTTAAGTGATTATAAGTCAAAGCACAGGAAGTCAGATTTGGTCAAATGAAATAAAAGCAAAACACATTCTAGGCTGATCTTAACACTTTCAGTGCCCTTACAAACTTAGATGCTTCTCACCACAGGCTGGCTGGTTACTCTTCAGCCAGGCTCTCCCCTTTAATCAGTGCTTTAGTCGCTTGGTGTGGTGTCTATAGATGTAGGTGGAAGAGAGAGGAAGAGCATGGCAAATATCTCTCACTTTTATCATATTCTTTCTTCCCTCTTGGCTTTGCCTTCCCCCCCCTCAGAGTCAGGTGAGCATTATTTTATCACAGTCCCAAACTGACCATAGGAAGGGGGGTGACTTACTTGAGAGTCCAACAGATCCTTTTGTTGCTGCCTAGGCCAGCATCCTTTGTTCCTGTGGGGATGGGCTGGATTTGTCCCATACATGCTTGATGAGGTGTGAAATGCCCCTCTGCTGTTAGAGAGTTTTTGCCTGGGCTTATTTTAAGCCTTGAAGACACATTTTAAGCCTCATAACTATATACATGAAATTATAACCTATAATACTACTATAACATTACCGTAACAATAATTACTATAACATCATTATAAGAATAATGTTCAGCATATCATGACCCGTCCGAAGACACCTGACATGACAAATTTTGCATTGGATACCACATATTCATGTTATAAGGGTGAATATGGGGGTGCTGGGTGTTCCCCTGAGATACAGAGTGTCACCACATGAGGTACAGAGCGTCACAACATTATATAGTGAATTACTGATGTGTGTGCAACGTTATGCATACATGTGTAAAGTTGTACATGTGTAAGGTTGTTGATACAGTCGAGTGTGGAAGGCATATGATCTTTTATACTGTGTGTTATTCAGATACCTTAGAATATTGTACATGCATGTATATATGATATATGTTTCAGAGATGAGTGGTTACATTTTATATACATGCATATAGATCAGTGGTTTTCAACGTGGGATCCGCAGACTATGTCTAAGATTTTTTCAAAGGGGTTTCCACCTCCATTCAAAACATTTTAGGGGTCTGCAAATGACAAAAGTTTGAAAACCACTGATGTAGTTGTTTCCAAGATATGTGTGTGTGTGTATGCATGCTATATGTTGAAGTGTAAGTGTGCTCTGTATTTGTGTATATGTTATGTGTTGCAGAGATAGGTGAAGCATGTGTGTCTGTACTTTATAATTTTCAGAGATATATGATTACGGTGTATAGAGTATCTGTTGTATGTTGCAGGCATATGTCATATATATACATGTATTTATGCTGTGAGGTGTACAGATGTGTGCGTATATTTTCCTATGGCATTCTCCTTTTCTTTTCAGCTGAGGAAGTTAATAACTTTCCTGATAGCTTCCCAAGGGAAAAGAAGATCTGCTGTAGTTCAGTGTATGGCATTATGTTCTCTGCAAGCGGTCATCACTTGTTATTTAAAGCTGGTTCTTCATTTTGCAGAGTAAGGTCATTTCATGTCTAAATGATGAAACACCATCTTACACATAAAGATCTTCATTTAAAGTGCCTATTGCCACTCTTCAGCTGGGAGAGAGCCATTATCTGTTCTGAATGTGGTTATCACAGCTGAAAAGAAGCCAAAGTAGGCAGGTTTCCTGTCATGATATCCCCATCCATGAATGGCATCCAAACCCAATTGGTCCATCTCCACTGACTTACAGCTAGTGATGATTGATCCAAGAAAGGTTCAGAGGTTTGGGACAGAGAAGCACCCAAAAGTTTTGGATACTTATCTGAACCTTTTCAAAACTTCTTTTTCTGCAAATTTGAGCTAGAAATCTCATGAGGACAGGCTTTCTTGTGAGATTTCCCAGTATTATCTGATTCCATTTGGGCCAGAAAATAAACTAAATCAGAACAAGTATTCAAACCAGACTTTAAACTACTTCATGTAAATTTTGTGCATGCCATCACTTACATAAATAGATTGAGTTAATTGTACGTTTGACCTGCAAGTTTGCATGCGCAAATCTGTTTAGGAATAGACAAAGGCATCTGAACAATTTTAAAGGATAATATGACATTTTGATCTTTTAGCATTTAATTTATTTTTTAAAAAGCTCTCCTCCCCATCCAGTTACACAATAATGGTATGATCCATCACATACTCTATTACATAAGTTGCGGATGACAGTAAGCTGTGGGGAGAGGTAGATACGCTGGAGGGATAGGGTCCAGAGTGACCTAAACAAACCTGAGGATTTGACCAAAAGAAATCTGATGAGGTTCAACAAGGACAAGTGCAGAGTCCTGTACTTAGGATGAAAGAATCGCAGGCACTGCTACAGGCTGGGAACTGACCGGCTAAGCAGCAGCTCTGCAGAAAAGGACCTGGGGATTACAGTGGATGAGAAGCTGGATCTGAGTCAGCAGTGTGCCCTTGTTGCCAAGAAGGCTAATGGCATATTGGGCTGCATTAGTAGGAGCATTGCCAGCATATCAAGGGAAGTGATTAGTCCCCTCTATTCGGCACTGGTGAGGCCACATCTGGAGTACTGCATCCAGTTTTGGACCCCACACTACAGAAAGGATGTGGACAAATTGTAGAGAGTCCAGCGGAGGGCAACAGAAATGATTAGGGGGCTGGGGCACTTGACTTATGAGGAGAGGCTGAAGGAACTGGGCTGCTTCAGTCTGCAGAAGAGAAGAGTGAGGGGGGATTTGATAGCAGCCTTCAACTACCTGAAAGGGAGTTCCAAAGAGAATGGAGCCAGGTTGTTCTCAGTGGTAGCAGATGACAGAACAAGGAGCAACGGTCTCAAGTTGCATTGGGGAGGTCTAGGTTGGATATTAGGAAAAACTATTTTGCTAGGAGGGTGGTGAAGCACTGGACTGGGTTACTAGGGAGGTGGTGGAATCTCCATCCTTTGAGGTTTTTAAGGTCAGGCTTGACAAAGGCCTGGCTGGGATGATTTAGTTGGGGGTGGTGCTGCTTTGAGCAGGGGGTTGGACTAGATGACCTCCTGAGGTCTCTTCCAACTCTAATTTTCTATGATTTTATGATAAATCAACTTTTTTTCTGAAAATAGTTGTTGGAATGTTCCATCAATTGAGCAACCTGAATGGCTGAACATTCTTGGGCACTGTAAAAATAGCAATGTTCTTTTACCTGGCTGGGACAGTTGCGGAATCCCAGACTCAATTTGCATTTCTACTTTCCCCCTTCTACAATATTCTAAGCTAGTGAGGATCAAATCCTGGGGCCAGATTAACCTGCTGACTTCACTTATGTTGCACTAGTTTAGGCTGGCAGTGAATTTGGCCCCAGGTCACTGATAAAAGATCAATTACAGGCAGGGCCGGTGCAAGGATGTTTCGCACCCTAGGCAAAACTTTCATCTTGCCCCCTCTCCCTCCCCACACCCCCGCCCTGAGGTGCACCACCCCCCACGGCAGCTTCCCCCCCCCGAGGCACCTCCCTTGTAGCAGCTCCCCACCCTCTACCCTCTGCCCTGAGGCAACCCCCCACCCCAGCTCACCTCTGCTCCACGCATGAGCACCCTGAGTGCGCCGTCACCATTTTCAGCTTAGGCGCCGCAAGCCTGGGAGGCAGGAGAAGTTAAGCAGCCATGGCATGCTCGGGGAGGAGGCGGGGCAGGGGTGAGCTGGGGCGGGGAGTTCCCCTGCGTGCCACTCCCCTCCCTTACTTGCTGCAGGTGGCCCTCCCCTGCCCCAGCTCCCTCTGCCTAAATGCTGGCAGTGACCAGGGCAGCCGAAGATCCAGCCGCCGCGGTTGCTGCCAAAGAAAATGGCGCCCCCCAAGTCCTTGTGTCCTAGGCGACCGCCTAGGTCACCTAAATGATTGCACCGGCCCTGATCACAGGAGCTCTAACCTTGCAGGAGGCTTCGTGATGCTCTGCAGGTGCTTTTCTAATGCAGAAAGCAAGATAGAGATTTTGGTTATGATGCAGTTAAACTCTATTTAATTTAAAAGTGTTCATAATTAATGGAGAAAATCTTATAAATTAGGCAATTATATACTCCAGTTCCCTTTCAACCTCCCTCTGTCTTCACTCCCCACCTTGTTTTCCACTTTGGAAATCAGAAGAGCAAAAAAAGACATTAATCTTGGGCTCTGGTTCTATGCTCAGCTCCTGAGTCAACTTCCTTGGGGCCAGCTTACTTCTCCCGGAGACAACAGGGGAATTTAAAACCCACTATGCATTTGTGCTGTTGTGGTTGTTTAAAAGTGAGGGTGTGAATGTGTGTGTTTGTGTTCCTTCCCCCCTTGCTTTCTATACACCCTCTCAAGTCATCTCAAGCATCTCTCATAATAAGAGACGAATTGACATCTTACAGTTTCTGATGCAGTATAAGAATGTCTGTGAATGAAAGTGTTACTGACCAAAGGTACAAGACTCTCATTTCCGAAGGGTGTTAAGTGGTATCACAGACATCAGTCTAAATCTACCCATATACAATGTTTTACCTTTATGTAGCATGCACAAAGATAGCTGGACAGAAAAGGAGTGATGTGCTAGCAACTAGAAGGCTCTATGTACTGACCTTATACCCCTTGGAGGTCTCTGCAATGCTGCTGACCTCTGGAGCCAGAGCCTAGGACTGGTAATCAAAGTTAATTCTCTTGCATGTCAGTGAAGAGAAACTGGTCATCAAGACAGTATTTATGGGGTGATTTGAGCCTGTCCTAGGGTAAAAACAGTGAGCAGAGACAGAATATGGAGAATCTACACGAACTCGGAGTTAAGGCTGCCAGCTTTTCCCCACACCACAAGTGGGCGGACACGTGGAAATAGAGCAGAAGTGGGTGGGGCAGGTGGTAATGGAGCCCAGTATGCAAGGGGGACAGGTGGAAGTTGAGGAAGAATGTGTGGGACTTGTGGAAATGGAGTAGGAACAAGTTTGACATGTGAAAGCAAACGAGTGGGTGGAACAAGTGGAAGCAGAGCAAGAGTGGGTAAGGCATGCAGTCTTCTAAAGAGCAAATTTGTACTTCTGAGTAGTTCATCAGTTTCCCTATCTTTGGCTCGGGAGTAATGTCCAGTGGGAGGTTCTAATCCAGAGGTAATGATAGAATGAGGGGAGATAATCAATAGCCTCTTACAACTCAAGTAGGGCTGAGGGAGGGAGACTTTTTAAAAACTGTTTAAATATCCTGTTTTCAAACACAGAATCAGGAATGAAGATGTCATCAGCTATCGTATTGCTTGGCAACAGTGTGTGTTGCAGCATCCTCTGTGGTGATGCTGTCAAAAATGCTTGTTTCACAGTTTTTACTCTCCTTTTGCCTGGGGACGACTGGGAGGGGTTTTTACTTCAGAACCTGCCAGTGTGGCTCCCCGATCATCTGGAGGAGTGACAGTTAATTGACATACAGCTCTCCGCGTCTGAGGGAGGGGAGAGCCTTAGGTGCAGCACTACTAGTACCTCCTGCTGGTCTGTAGAGAGAAAAGCGAAGAGGAGAAATCAGACATTAATGTCCTGCTTGGCACTGCAGCTATGTCAAGCCCATGTATAGTCTTCTCCAAACTGGGAGTTGGGTGCCATCAGAAACCTCTAGCCAAGATCAAGTGGGTTGGTGGGGTTATAAAATAGAAAGTGGAAAAGGGAGAAGGAGAAAAGAGAAAGCAGGCAGAAGAAGATGAAAAGAAATAGTGCCTTTTAGCTATCCTCTCTCCCAGCAAATATTTCATATAGCACTATACATCAAACCATGTAGGATGATGTGTTTTGGATCTGGAGCTAATTCTATTCCCATAACTGAGAACTCTGTGGCAACAGAGGCGTACCGCATGACAGTGTGATTAGAAAACTTTCAATTTCAATTATATTTGCGTTTCTAAAACTTTCAGTAACAGTTGTAATCAACCTTAAGAAATCAGAATAAAGCTGATAGAATTATTTTAGTTGCAAATAAAGAATTCAGTGAATTTAGCCCTCCTTTGGGTTTGCAAACTCATCCTGTTTATGGTTAATGTGTTTGTTGTTTTGTAACTACTTGCTGAATAATTTATGCAAACAAATTTCAGCCCAGGGATTGTTCACTCTCTTAAACAGCTGTCCACTATGTGAATGACAAGTCATTTTGAGTTTGTCACATGATATTGTTTTCTGCTCCTTGATCGGGTGACCAAAATTTTTTAAACAGAAGTATAAGAGGGTGGCTTGCTGCATGGGTTGGAGAATCTGGGACTCAGCCAACCCTGATTACAGAATGACCCTCACCTGAGAGGGACCAGGTGCTTCCTAAAGAGCAGTAGGAAGATGGTGAGGTTGCTCAAGGATAGATTGCTGGAACCTGCTCACTCCTAGCAGTGTCTTTGGATCTGGGGTTGATGCCAGCCAAGAAGGTCTGGGAGTAGCTTGCTATGGCAGGAAAGTCCCTGAGCAAGCAGGGGAAAGAGTGAAAAAAAAACTCTCCAGGCAAGGAGGCCTGGGAGTAGGAAGAGAAAAGCTTGTTTGTTGGACTTTAATTTGGGACTGAGTGTTATTTTTTGTTAATAAACTGAGACTCTAAGGAGGGGTATTTTGATCACAAAAAAGTGGGTGGAGTCTGTGTAAGAGCCCTGAAACAGGGGAAACAGAGGTAGGGTGCCACAAAGTGAGCTCTGGCCATGAGGGCTTGCTCAGTAAGTGACCTCCGTGCTACAAGGACTCTGGAAAATCCTGAGTAGGAAATCAAATGGTTCTGGTACCAGGTTTTGGACATTTGTGAAACTTTGGGGATTTGCAAGCATCTTTATGTACCAATCAGTAAGTTATCCAAATAACACAACAAATAATAAACAATATGATCCCATTAATAACAGTGATGTGTGCTCTCCACTTTTATTTACAAAATAATTTGCACACCTCTTTTTGTACTATTCAGCCAGCTCTACCATAGGCAACCTGTGTATTGCTAGGTAGGCTGGAGCTGAGTTATCTAGGGATTTTGATACTTTTGTGGTGCTTCTGTTATAAACATCCTGATTCATGACAATATGGCTGATCAAGGGTCCGAATAGCTGCCTGAAAATGAAACCACTTGTTTTGTGCCAGTAATTGAGAAAAACAAACAGGATAGGATTAAAACAAAAAATTACCAACAAAAGGGGGGCGGGGAAGAGAAGATGACATGTGTTTATTACACCCCTGAAACCAGCAGCTGCATTTGACCCTTTGTTGAATCATCTATATTCAAGCCAGAGAGAGAGGGAGAAAGAGAGACAGGCTGCATGCAGCCTGCTGTTGCTATGGAAACCAGAGGAGAGACATGAGAGGCAAAGGGCTGAGGGAGAGGACAACTTCTGAATAAAAAAACAAGGTTTCCCCTCCCACACCCTCCCCCAATTGCTGTTTGTCTCTCTCTCTCTATTCTAGGGATGTGTGGGGTATGATGGCTTTGGTAGGCAAGGTGAAGAAGGCAACACTTTATCCTGTAGACTGGTCGGTTCTCCCCTATCCTTCGCGTACCACATCCTTTGCAACCAAAATATTTTGTCTCAGACTTGGTCTGAGACTGGTCTGAGACTGCAGCATGAAATCTCTCTCCCCAACCCCTGGAAGGGTTGGGAGGAAGTGCAATTATTTTAATTTGAACTAATGCTTTCAATCCTTATGAATGGGTGGCAGGGAGCGGTGGGAGAATTGAATTTTGAACCTGTCTCCCTTCCATCCAGAATGAATCTGTGGATTTGGAGCTAACTCTGAGGGTCTTTCTATCACCATCCTCCTCCTCCTGTTTTTCTTCCGGGTTCCTTCCTCAGCCTCTCTCTTGGATTTTCACCTATTTTGCAGACATTCTTGAGGTTCACTTTTTAAAAATATATATGCTTGTCCTGCCCTCAAGCTTAGGAGGAGTTGGGCTGGAACAACAACAAGCAAAGAGTTTTGGATTTGACAGTATTCTTGTAAAATTGGGGGAGGGAGTGTTTCCCCTTAAAGCACTAAACCAGTGGTTCTCAAACTTTTGTATTGGTGACCCCTTTCACATAACAAGCCTCTGAGTGTGACCCCCCATTATAAATTAAAAACACCTTTTAATATATTTAACACCATCATAAATGCTGGAGGCAAAGCAGGGTTTGGGGTGGAGGCTGACAGCTCACAACCCCCCTTGTAAAAACCTCGCAACCTCCTGAGGGGTCCCAGCCACCAGTTTGAGAACCCCTGCACTAAACCATGAAGCTCATGCAGTCCATGTATATTCCCCCTTTTGTCTTAAGCTACCGCTGATTAGTTCTTAATGCTTAATACCAGGTTGAGGGGAGACTGAGTCACCGAGTTGTGATTCGGAACATCCCAAATACCACGGTTAGTAATTATTTAATTAACATGCAACATCATATAGAAAAGAATTTGTACTCAGGGTTCCCAGCCTCCAGAAGCTGCATTTCTGCATACCGCCAGGGCCAGACCTGGCAGACTTTAAGCAATTTCTTCCCACCCACCCAACTCTGTGAAATGTACTCCTGCAAAACACCTGCTTTTTCCAATTCTGATCTCCCACCCACCACTCAGCTGTGCCAGCCCTGGTCTATTGCACTTCATCTAAGAATCTCAATGCCTTATAATGCAAACATCAGTCATTTGAAACTTGAAAGCCCTGTCAGTGATGGAGCTATTATCCCCAGTTTGGAGATGGGAAACTGAAGCCCAGCAGAGTGAAACGTTATGGGTCGCACAGGAAGCTTGTGGAAGAAGCAGGAACAGAATTCTGGAAGCCTTCCAATTCCTCCGTTTTAACTGAGATTATGCACAGTTGCCACCCTTCCCACTTTCCACTGCAAAGTCCCGGTTTTGATGGGGCACTCTACATCGAAACAATTCTGCTTAAGTGTCCTATTTTGGTGGGGGGCACAGGACAGGATTACTTAATTTCTTACTATCAGGGATGTTTGTAGGAAGACGTGACCTTTCTGAGTTCATAATTCCGCATCTTTCTCACCACTCCATGGAATTCACAATCTTCTGTATCATCTCCGCAGCAACTAACTGAGGTGTTAAAACAGAGGCTGGGGGGCATGCTGGCCCCAATCCTGCAAAGTGTCGAGATTGCCTCCTGTGGGGTTCTCAGCGAGCTGTCTGTTAATGGCAGTTGAGAGTGTGCAACACCTCACAGGGCCAGGCCCCATAAGCAGCAGTGCTTTTAAAAGGTAAAGACCCTGTTTTCATACACATCTCCTTTAGCAATAAAAAATGGGGAGAGATAGAAGGGATGGGAGAGATTTCACATGGAAGAAGAGTTTCCTCTAAATAGAATCTCCTTAGAAGCCTTCCATGAGATGCTGCTCAGTTTTTAATGAGAGAGAGAGAGAGAGAACATTTACACCCATGTAAAAATCAAAAGAGCAATTAATCCTTGCATCCCCTCCCCCATCTCCTACCACCCCTTGTTTTTAGCTTAGTCAATAAAACTCTCAGAGGAAATAAACAGTTTTCTCTGATGAATCACGGCTGTAATTCCCCCATCTGGGCTCACCCACTTCTTTGAAACAAAAGTCTTCCCCTGGTTTTGCAGAGGTCTTTCACTAACTGTTTCTTCAATGAAATAAATAATGGCTGAGGAGTGAGATTGATGACTGATGTGATCATCAAAAGCCAGCGATTGAATTATCTATTAATTGCCTTGTGATGGCTTCTGATCTGCCTCTAAGGGCCTGGCTACACTTGCAATGTAGAGTGCTTTGAGTTAAAACAGCCTTCGTAGAGCACAGTAAGGAAAGCGCTGCAGTCTGTCCACACTGACAGCTGCAAGTGCACTGGTGTGGCACTTGCAGCAACATTGGGAGCAGTGCATTATGGACAGCTATCCCACAGAGCACCTCTTCCCATTCTGGCGCTGTGGCTTGTGGGAAGGCGATGGGAGGTGCAGGGCATTTTGGGTCCTGTCCCAACACCCCGTGATACATCGGTTTGCATCCCAGCAACCTCTGTGCTTCCGTCCACATTTGGCGCCATCTTTCAACGTTTTTTGTACTGCGCACTCTGTCTTCCCTTTCGGTGTGCGGGAATGGAGCCTGAACTGCTGAGGAATATGCTGACAAGTCTTGCCAGCACGTCATGTTTGGCAGTCAAGTTACTCCTTAAGATCCAAACTGACAGCAAGGACTCTGACAATGATATTGACTCGAGTAACGCATATGACACGAGATTGCTTGTGGCATTCACAGACATGCTCACTACCGTAGAATGCTGCTTTTGGGCTTGGGAAACAAGCACTGAGTGGTGAGATCACATCGTCCTGCAAGTCTGGGATGATGAGCAGTGGCTGCAGAACTTTTGGATGGAAAAAGGCACTTTCATGGGACTGTGTGAGGAGTTTGCCCCCATCCTGTGGTGCAAGGACATGAGATTGAGAGCTGCTCTGACTGTGGAGAAGTGGGTGGCTATTGCAGTCTGGAAGCTGGCAATTCCAGACAGCTACCAATCAGTTGCTAACCAGTTTGGAGTGGGAAAGTCAACTGTTGGAATCATGTTGATGCAAGTTTGCAGGGCCATTAATCACATCCTGCTAAGAAGAACTGTGAGTCTGGGTAACATGCATGGCATTGTGGCTGCTTTGCACAAACGGGTTTCCTTTACTGCGGAGGGGCGATAGATGGGCTGCATATTCCAATTCTGGCACCAGTCCACCTAGCTTCCGAGTACATTAATCGGAAGGGGTATTTCTCTATGGTTCTCCAGGCACTTATGGCTTACCATGGGCATTGACATTAACGCAGGCTGCCCCTGAAAGGTGCATGATGAATGCATCTTTTGGAACACTGGCCTGTTCAGGAAGCTGCCAGCTTACAGCTGTACAGCTGTACAACTTTTCCCCAGATGAGAAGATCACCATAGGGGAAGTCAAAATGCCCATTGTGATCATTGGAGACCCTGCTTAGCCTTTAATGCTGTGACTCACAAAACTCTGCACAGGGAGCCTTGACAGCAGCAAGGAGTGGTTCAACAATAAGCTGAGCTGGTGCAGAATGTCTGTGGAGTGTGCTTTTGGCCATTTAAAGGGCTGCTGGCACTCTCTGTATGGGAAGCTGGACCTAGCCGATGACAACATCCCTGTGGTTATATCTACATGCTGTACCCTCTATAACATTTGTGAAGGGAAGGGTGAAAGATTCACTCAGGCATGGAACTCGGAGGTTCAGCATCTGGAAGCTGAATTTGAAGAGCCAGAGAGCAGGGCTATTAGAGGGGCCCAGTAGGGGGCTGCCTTGAGAGAGCAATTTGAGGCTGAAAGCCACAAGTATTATCTGGTGCCCTGCATGGGAGTGAAGTGCAGTGGTTCCAATGTTAGTAGGAATCTGTGTTTGCTACGCTGACTTGCAGTGCCTGTTGCTTTCCTGGACTAAGGTATCTTTTACTTTATGCAATAATAAAGAATGTTTTCAAAGCTAAAATATCCATTTATTAAAAAGTAAATTAATATATTGAAAAGAAACGCAACTGCTTGGGTAACAGAAAGGGCAAGGAGGTGGGGTAGGGATCGGTACAATCCCAGATTTGCATGTGTCCTGTTATCATACTCAGTCTTTCTGTCTGGAGTACTGTGCAATGAGTCCTGCACTTCAGGATGGCTATAATACATGGCGATGGGGGTTGTGTGCAGTGGGTAAGGGTCTTAGTTTTCAGAGCTGGGTGGTGAAGCTACAGGTGTTGGAAGCAGCTGGTGGCGATAAGAACCTGGATGTTGAGGAAAGTGGGTTGGAGGTGACGTGAGAGGACAAGGGAAAGAGTTTTGGGATAAGGGATGCAGGGGAGGACAGGTGCGGTAGTGTTCTGCCTGCATGATTACAAGCGCCTGGATTGAGTCCGCTTGGCGCTCCATGATACTTATCAGCCACTCCGTGCTTTGCTGACGGAACTCCGTGCTTTTGTACCAACGCTCCTCATTCTGTTGGCGGATCCTTCTTTCACTCTCCCTCCAGTTCTGCGCTTTTAGATTCTCGTTAAGTGACTGCTGTGTTATTTCATTCAGCATGTCTTCTTTGCTTCTACGTGTCCTCTTCCTAATTCGTTGGAATCTTTCAGCCTGTGATAACACAGATGGCTGAGATCTCAAAGTTGTATCTGTAAAGGCAAAATGCAACACTTAACAGAAGCAGCATTGTTCATAACAGACAGAGCAATGAGTCCCCCATACTTAAGGGCAAGCACAGTATACACAATAGCATAATTTGCCCATCCCAAAGCGAGCGCACGTAACCCACAGGAGCCTCAAAATGGTGAGTAAGCACAGGGTCAAGTGGGACTGATTGTTTCACGGCTGTACTGTCCTCTGGGTTTCTGTGCCTTGGGGAGAGCCAACAGCTGCAGGGGTGCCCTATACTGAACACTGTCCCCACATTTTCCACAGGAGATCATCCTGGAAGATATCTCGCTGCTGAGGGTGACCTGAGATGCAAGGGAGGGTCTTCTACTGCAATGTGGCTTCCGCCGTGGCCCATATGCAGCTTACCTGTGTGCAGCAATGGTCCCCGCCACCCCTCACGGCACAGTGGTGCGGACATGTTAGCCTGACTGGGAAAGGACCACAGTGGCTCTCCCAAGAAACCTGCGCAAGCACATTGCCCAACTCCTGGATGAGACCTTTGAAGAGATCACTGAGGCCGATTACTGCTATCTGAGAGAGCACATCTACGCCCTATTCCACATCTGGGCATGTATGCAGCCCTAACCCTCCTCGTCCCAAGAACCTGCACCGAATAACTTCCTTCCCAAAATAAAAGCTGCTTACCGGGAACCTCCTCTGGTGTTTGTACTTCCCCAGGCACTGGCTGCTGTGACTGGCTACCTTCCTGCTGGCTTGAGAACAGTTCTGGCTGCATGCATCTACAGATTCCGGGGTGTCTTCCTCCTCCTCAGCACCCTCTCCCGCTTTCCTCCTTCTCCTGCCTTATTGAACTGCGCTCTGAAGTGTCCATGGTGGTCCTCGGAGTGGAGGTGGGGGTCACCCCCCTGTATTGCATCCAGCTCTTTGTAGAAATTGCAGGTCTGGGGGCACCACCAGAGTGGCGGTTTGCCTCATGGGCTTTGCGGTAGGCATTCTGCAGCTACTTGACTTAAAACCTGCACTGCAGTGTGTCCCAGTCATGGCCCCTTTCCATCATTTCCCTTGATATCTTCCTGAAGGTACTGTAATTCCTATGGCTGGAATGCAGATGGGACTGGACAGTTTCCTCCCCTCAAACACTGATCAGGTCCTGCACCTCACCATTGCTCCATACTGGGGATCGCCTGGTGCGTGGAGGCATGGTCACCTGCAAAGATGTGCTGAGAGCACTCCACGCCTGGCTGAGCAAACAGGAAGAGGATTTTCAAAATTCCCAGAGAATTTAAAGGGTGGATCTGAGGGCAGGGCAGTAGAGTTCAAAGTGATGACCAGAGTGGCTAGAATAGACATTGTGGGACACTTCTGGAGGCCGATCAGAGCACATTAACAGACCAGGGCGTCCACACTGGCGCTGCGGTGCTCCAGCGGGGCATCAAACATTATTCCACTCACCGAGGTGTAGTACCAGAACCGCTCTAGCCGCAGAGTCAGACAGTCTATGTGCCTTGCCAGTGTGGACACATCGTGAGTTAGAGTGCACAGGACTGCATTAATGTGCTCTAACTCGCAAGTATAGTCATGCCCTAAGTGGAAAGAGCCTTTGCAGTAATGGAATGGCTCACTGTCTCTCTTAGTTGGTGAATAACCTATACGTTTGGAGGCCAGTTTGCGTGTGAAGTTTTCCTGCTTTGCAGGCAGCTTGCACCATGTCAGCCTATTTTGACCTTTGACTTTCAGACTCTGAAGCAGGAAGGGTATCACTGAGTGAAAATTTAAAAAACTTTTGATACTCTTCCCTTTAAATGGGGAGAGAGGCAATGAAAGGCTCATTGATGATTCTCTGGGTGGGGACCTCATTCTTGGCCTTGATTGCTGTATCTCACCTCCACTGCTGCTCCGATTCCCTTTGTCCTTCTGCCAGCCTGCTTTGGCTCTCTTGTGGAACTGCGTGCATTTTACACTAGGAGCTGTCAGCAGCACAGAGGCCAATGGCATGCACTCTGTCACTGTGACATAAATGGCCCCTTGGGTAACATCCCTAGAGCAGGTACCTTCAGCAGTGCTGATCAGATTGACAGCAAAGAACCAACTGTGCTGGGTTTTTTTACTTTCCAAGAGATAAATTTCACTTTCACCTCTTCCCACAGTGCCATTTCTGTTTCTCCCCTCCAGCTTCAGAAGCAAGTCAAATTCAGATGGGCGAAATGCCAGATATAGTGAGGATCTGGCACTGACAGAATAGTACAGGAATTCTCCTGTTTGTCCAAGGTCTTGCAGGACATACTGGGACGGGGTTTATACTCTCATTTTGTTGAAATCCACAGGCCTCAAAACTTCACTATGTCCAAGCTGAGCTCAGATACAATGAAGAGTTATGGCCACTGGGAGCTGGCTGCAGCTTCCTCATCCTTAGTCCATGGGGAGAAAAGTTGATGGAGTGACTATTCTGCCTTCACCAGCTTTAGGCCAATGGAGATTCCTGTTAGGAATCAGGACATGCAGCAGAGCCGGTCTGTGGGCAACCTAACAAGTGCAGCTGGCCTGTAGTAGGCTGCCTGATTGCTTAGAAGAGTCAACAGATTGGTTTTTTAAGCCCAGCAGCAGCAGTCCAGTGTCTGCTCAAAGCATTTCCCCACAGCTGTGATAGCTCCTGTATCTACTTCGCAACCTTGCTCCTGCCTTATTCCAATCCTGCTCCACGCTTGTTCCAGGCCTGTGCCTGCCTTGCTTCACTCTAGGGAACCCGGTCCTGACCTTTGCTCTGGTTCCTGACTTCTGACTCCAGCTCTGACCTTTGGCTCTGGCAGCTAACTTCTAACTCCAATTCTGACCCTGGGCTCCAAATCCTGGCTCTTGACTCCAGCTGTGACCCTGGGCTCTCGCATCTGGCCTCTGACTTTGGCTCTGACCCTGGGCTCTGATTTCACACTACTGAATCATGCGCCAACCACTAGGCACAACCATCTATGTCCTGGTCACTGACAATTCTCCTAGATGAGGGAAGTCTCCAGTCCGAATCTCCAGTTAGTTTAATTTCACTTTGTGTCACATGAATGGTCAAAGTGAACTTGTTGGATCAGGTGCTGGACATCTGCTAATCCATTCCTGGGTTTTGAGTGGAGTCTGCCATTCATGTTAGGGTATGATGTGGCATTTGGAGGTGGATGAATGTTCAGTAGGGCCTAGAATCATAGAAATGTAGGTCTGGAAGGGACCTCGAGAGGTCATCTAGTCCAGCCTTTTGCACTGAGACAGGACCAAGTAACCCTAGACCATCCCTGGCAGGTGTCTTTCTAACCCTGTTCTTAAAAACCTTCAGTGATGAGGATTCAGCAACCTCCCTTTGAAGCCTGTTCTAGTGCTTAATTATCCTTTTTAACTGTAAAGATTTTCCTAATATCTAACCTAAATCTTCCTTGCTGCAGAGTTAAGCCCATTGCTTCTTGTCCTACCTTCAGTGGACATGGAGAACAATTGATAACTCTCCTCTTTATGTAAAAGTAGCAGAGAGCCTGTGGCACCTTATAGACTAACAGACGTATTGGAGTATGAGCTCCGACAAAGTGGGTATTCTCCCACAAAAGCTCATGCTCCAATACGTCTGTTAGTCTAGAAGGTGCCACAGGACTCTTTGCTGCTTTTACAGATCCAGCCTAACACGGCTACTCCTCTGATACTTGTCCTCTTTATGGCATATATTTGAAGACTGTTAGCTGGTTCCTCCCTCAGTCTTTTTTTTTCTCAAGACTAAACATGCCCAATTATATTAACCTTTCCTAGCAGGTCAGGTTTTCTAAACCTTTTATCATTTTGGTTGCTCTTCTCTGGACTTCCTAGAGTTTATTCACATCTTTCTTGAAGTGTGGCACCCAAAACTGGAATGAAACTCCCAAACTTATTTCACTCAGTTAAGATATGAATTCAGGTTCCCAAGGGCCAGTACCTGAGCACACAAAGCCATCTCTCCCTCATAAAGTACATGTTGTTGAAAATTCTCTGCTAAATCTGCCTCTTTTTTAAGAAAAGCGCTTCTCGACATGTATTGAAACATTTAACTTGTCAAGTAAATAGGTTGTGTTGAATGGAAAATTGCTTCATGTTGATGTTTAGTGATTATACCATGCCATGCAAAATAATTTATTTTCTAGTTGTGATTTTTCATTCAGTGTTAGAAAAATTGTGGCAGAACCTTTGAGCTGCAACCCAAAGAGCTGAAAATTGTCCCATTGTAAAGGAAAAATGGCAGGTTTGGAGGGTTTCCTGTCAGGTTTGAAAAGCACTTTGCCCAAACAATGGAAGGCCTTTTTACACTCTCTAGACAAATTTCTGCTAAAAATTCAGTGGCTAAAAAGGAAGTAGTATGGATTTCCATTGGTGTAAATGAAACAGAATTTTGCCTGCTGTCTGTACCCACTTTCCCTCACCAGCTATACTGTAACATCAAAGCTTAAGAAACAGCCTGTTTTACTACAGTTTACTCCAATTTTATGCTGGTGTAACTACTGATTCCAATGAATTTACCAGTGTAAAAATGGAGTCATTCAGTGGTGAATCAGGATCTGTGTCTGTGCACCCAGCCTACTCCTGTTCCTCATGTCCTATCTACTTTCATCTCTTTCCACTTATTCTCCCACGACTGCTTCATTTCCAGATGTCTGGTCTGCTCCTTCTGTTTCCACCTAAGCTACCTTCTTCTGCTCTGTTTCTGTGTACCCTAGCCACCTCTGATCTGTTTCCTTTTGTACCACCCTCCAGTTCAGTCTGTAGCCTTCCTGTCAGCTTAACATCTCACTAAATCATCGGCATTGTTGTTGTTCTTCCGTTTTTATTAATAATCTTGTTTAAATAAAGAGAAACAAAAATCCTTTTTCAGACTATTGGAGAGACCTACACAGGCAAAAAAAAAAGGGGGTGGGGGACCTGCTCAAATAACCCCAGGACCGAGTTCCCAAGGCAGGATTGACAGGTTTCATAGTGGGAAGTTGAAAACCCTTATTATATAACTTCCTGATAAAACTTCACAATATTGTTTTATAAACCTTGCCTCAGATATCATGCTCTCCCACGTTTAGTTATTCTATTGACTTTTTCACTGTCTGCATACCACATCCCATTATACCCTCACTAACCCTTCATGTCAGAGTTATATATAAAACCAGTTCATTGTGAGCTATCATGTCCTAACTTCTTGATTTCATACCAGGTCAGTGTTTGTTAATTTGACCATATATTCTGGATGGTAAAGTAGTTCTGAGGTCCTAGGTAGGAACACATTCCTAGACTCTAGCAAGCAGTTTCTTAGGCAAGTGTCTCTGGTGTGCCTGAACTATACTGAAAACAAATGGTCTGTGTGTGGGGGTGGAAATAAGTGGCTTTCTGCCTCCCTACACCCTGCTTCTCGGAGGTAACCAGAGACCAGTGCCAGTTAGAACAGCCTAAGGCTGTTGTGCTAGGCCAGAATTTCTAGAAGAGCGGCACGCTCCAGTGATCTCCCTCCCACCCCCTATATATTGTGTGGGAGGGAGAAGCTGGAACGAGGGGCACCAAACTGACTTTAGATCACCCAGGGATTCACTGGCACAAAAGGAATTGCAAGCTGGCTGTTTAAGCCAGTTTTCTGTCCCAATTCTACCACTCCATCTGGCCCTTAGTTCTGTTCTATTACTGCAGCAGCATGGAGAGAACTCAACACAATACTACATCAGTTTGCTGCATACCAAGATTCAGTGCAAATGGCTACTAGTCTCCATAAGATACGTGTTCTGTTGGCCAGTACTACAGCAGTAAGTGCTATGCATTCTTGGACTAGACAGGATTAATAATATTGGCTAACACTATGTAATGTGCTGCAGGATTTCTCAATCTTTTTCATAGCGTGAACTTCATCTTAATATTGAGATTGCCTTGGTGACACCTGCCTCCAATTCACCATCCTGCAGATCATCTCCCCTTCCATTCACAATTGCATAACTTTCCTCAATTGCCTTCTATGGAAAAATATTAGGAAAGTATTTAATGTATTTTTAGCTGCCTTGAGTGGGAGCTAGAAGCTGGAACCAAGAAGCAGAGCAGCCTACTCTCCAAAGACAATCAGCAAGTGATCAATAAACCAACCTGGGCTATAGATTGCATTTGGAGATCCTCTGTGCTAGAACTGGTCACCTAGAGCAGTAGTGCTGCAGTTAGAATTCAGGGATTTTGAATGCCCAGCACGTGCATGCCTTAGACGACAGAAATAATAGCCCTAGCCCTAACATGCAAGTGGTGGGACTGCAACTTGAATTTCATAGTGCAGAAGAACCAGGGTTAAGCTTGGTCTACGCTTAAAAGTTAAGTCAACGTAGCTACGTCTGTCATGGGTATGTGAAAACACACATTCCTCACTGATATAGCTATGCCGACCTAGTCCCCAGTGCAGATGCAGCTGTGTCGACAGAAGAATGCTTCCATCAACATAACTAACTTTATTCAGGGAAGTGGGTTCCTACACTGATGGAAAAACCCCTTCTTGTCAATGTAGACTGAATCTATGTGATGGGGTTATGCTGCCAGAGCTATCCCCACATAGCTCTGCCGATATAGTCTCTATAATATAAACACAGAGTATGTCTAAACTAGAAATGCTACAGTGACACAGTTGCAGCTGTGGTGCTGTAATATCAACACTTACAACAGGGATGGGAGGGGTTCCTCCATTGCTGTAGTAAATTCACCTTTCCAGGAGGCAGAAGCTAGGTCGGCAAAATAATTCTTCTGTTGACCTAGCTCTGTCTATACTGGGGCTTAGGTTGACTTAACAACATCTCTCGAGAATTTTTCACACCTCTGAGCAACGTAGAGCAGTTGACCTGAAGTTTGGGGGTAGACCAGGCCACAGTCTTGTAGTTAAGCAGGATCCCCACACCAAATTTGAGAAGGGGACTCATACACATGGAGGGCCTGATTCTCTTCTGATTTAGTCTGTTGAAGTAAATGGTGTTATATTGGTGAAAGTGAGGGGAGAATCAGCCTCATAGAGTAGTAAGCCTGCTATACTAGTAGCACCAGTGATACAAACTGGATATATGCATCTCTAAGCACTCATCAGCTGTAATGATCATCACCACAGTAATATTTAGGTGCCTCCTGATCAACATAGTTGTCCTCTAGTGCTGGGATTAGAACTCGTATCCCGGCCATACAGTGAGGTAGAATTCCCTCAGACCAGTGCCCCATGTTAGGAGAGGAATTCACAATCTTACCATGTAGAAGGTTCTGGACACCCATGAACCATTCCTGAGCCAGGAATTCACAACCTCTACAAAAGGTGATATTAACAATACAACATGTTAATGATAGATTGGAGCTGTCTGCTTTTAGTGCAGCAACAAGATGTATTCAAATATCTGAGTTAGGAAGAACCACCAAAGTAGCTATAAAAAGAGATGTTAATTTCTCTTTGATTCCCACATAAGCATCAAAGCCAGTAAAACATAAAATAAAAATAAGAAATAACTGTAATTAACCAGATTATTAATGATAAATATGTATGGAGATGGCAAACCTACATAATTTTAAATGAATGGAACAGCCAGAGTTTTATATAAGGGAAGACACAAAGGTGGTCTGTGGTGTTTAGTTCATTTTAATAGGACACAGCAGGATAAGTTCAATGAGATTTTTGAGAACAGGTTCACAATGACATGGTCCCCTCTCTGAAGACCTAAGATGTCAAGATTAAAAGCAGTTATTTGTAATGAATTATGCTATTATGCTAATTTGTGCCACCCTCCCAAAGACAGTGTTTCCTTAGTAAAAATGTTTTGTTAGCCCATTGACATCGTAACACCGTTTTGAATTACAATGGGAGAGGCAGGGGTTTGAGAGCAACCAGAAGAAATTAACTTTTCAAGCTCATCCCCAAGTGGAGGATGCTGCACCATAGTTAATTTTGCAGCAGTAGTAACAGTAACTCCAGAAGTAGCTCTTGAAATAGAAGAAACAGTTGTCCTAAATGGAAAAGATGGGTCATATCTACCTATGCTTCGAAGAGAACTCTTGCCAGTCTCACAAATTACTCGAGAGTGATTTATTCACTTCCCTTATTTACTCCATACACTGTAACCCTCCTCATCAGTCTCAAACCACTTGCTTTATTTTCACTAACATCAGCATCCTCATTCCTATGATCATTAGCATTTGCCCCTCCATCTTGCTGCTCCTCTTCCACTTCTCTCAGTACACTGTGTCTGAAGAATGGATAGCACTCCAGGCACTAACCAGAAGAGTTCAGGTTCCCACCTGTGCCAAAGATCTCTGAGAATGTCCAACACTCAACTGTATAGTTCTAGGAACACTGGGCCAGATTCTTTGCCCTGCTCCAGCTACTTTCTACCACTCTGGTAGCATAAAGTGTCCAGAAAGCCTGTATAACTAGGCATGTGGGGATTTCTCTTATGTGGGTGGAGTCGAAGTGGTATAGCTGGCTCCAACATCCTTGTACCTCTTGCACCACTCGTCGGGAATGTGGCCAGGAAGGAGGAGCATGGCTGAAATATCACTGCACTTCAGTGATCCCTGGTTGATGTACTATTCCCTTGAGGCCACAGCTCGCTAGCATGGTTCATAGCAACTCTAGCTGTGCTGTAAACTATAATGGGGATGGGTTACAGAGCAGAATGGCTCTTTGACAGTTCCCCAAATCAGCTATACCCAACCCTGATTGGACATAGCTAAGGACTGAGCCCATGTGTCCTTTTACTAGATGTCTGCTGTGCAGATTGACTCCCTGCGTGTCTCCAGTCAAGGATTGACTGATAATGGGGATAAAGACTTTCGCTTCTGGTTTGCTAGTTTGATTCAGGCTCAAAGTCATTACTACATGACATCATTTCAGTGGTGCCACGTATGTAAGTAGATTGTTGATCTCAGCTCATTTCCTAATGGCATGTGCCCATACCACTGCTTCTTAGCAGTCTCCGTGGATGGATTAAGGACTACATGGCCCTGGAGATGATAACTCCTACCTCTAGAAGTGGTTCCTCCCTTTCTGGGAGGAAGCATATTGGCAAGGCAATATGAGGAAACTTGTACTGCTAATGTCTATGCTGTCTGAAATCTGTGGAGAGAGGACTTCTGTCTCCAAGGCTGTCAGTGTGACACTTTTCACCAGCATTAATTAAAAAAAAAAAGAAGAAATATTGGTAAAAGGCAGGATTCTGACTCACAGCATCTGTACACTGCTGCTCAGGGAGTAAGGCTCGTTACTGTCACCTAATGGATATGCTTTTAGCATCAGCCCCTTCCTGCAATGCATTTCTCACTGCCTTCCACATCAAAATTAGAGACAAATAAGGTATCCAATGAATAAGCTTCCCAGGTATATTCTTGTGGGCTTCTGGGAGAGGATGATTTATCTGCCATATGATATCCAGGACTAGAGATGAAAGATGAAATGACGTGCACGACAGAAGGACACATTTTTATTGAATCACAGAAAGCAATGGGGTAAGGTTAGTTGCTAGCACTTGCTTCGTAAGTAGAAGATGGGAATATTGGAGTTGGAGGTAGAGATTGAAGAAAGGGAATTAAGCTAGAAATAGATGTCCACTTGCTTTATAGTGCTAGAATACAATAACTATACAAAGGCATAAAGGATAACAAATTGTAGTAACACATCATAAAACAGTGAGCGAATATTAGGCCAGCCTAACATCTTGACTCACTGTCCTGGGCTAAATTGTTGAGCTTTCCCTCTGCCTCCTTGGCAAATGCCTTGCCTCGACTGAGATGGTGGGCTCTAGGAGCCCGTAGTTAAATATCTGGTACTTTCTACTGCAAACAGCAAAGTGTTGATAAAAGGCTCTCAAATTTCTCTTTGCACAGACAAAGCATTTGCTGACATTTTTCAGAGCCATCCTTGGCTGTCTCTCAGCTAGCCCTGGATCTGATGAATCCAAAAGTGAAATTACCTAGAGGAAGATGGTATGCTAAAAGGCATCTATACTTTTAGAAGGAACAGAGCAGTTGGGGTAGGAGAAAGCTCCTTAAGTCTGAGCCGCGTCATAAAATGTTGCTTTGGAAAGGCTTGCTGTTAACGTGTGTGTAGGAGACATATCAATGGACAGCAGGAGAACTGGTTTCACCAAGAGAAACAGAGGGAGAAGCAGACCTAGGACTAATTCATCTCTGATGCAGCCCCCCTTTTGAAGTCAAGAGATTTAAACCAGTAAGAAATGGTTCACAGAGAGAAAGAGACAGTGGTAGAAAGAACTAGAAGAGCAGGGATGGGGTCTCTATTTTCCATTGTGGAAGGAAGGAAGGACCATCTTATTTTCAAAAAGAAGTATTGTCTGTGATTGGTGGGAATGCTGCATTACAGGTAGGCTTCAGAGGCCAAGCTCCAGCCGCAGTCCGAATGGCTACACAGCTGTTTTTAGTGCTGTAGTGCATAGACTCAGGCTCTCCGACTTGCTGCTGCAGTCTGCCATTTGTAGTGGAGATGTGTCTTATCATTTTACGCTCCGTAATGTATTGAAAGGAAGTGCCAATAGGTGCCACTATCTATTGGACAGAACCAGAACTGCTTACCTGTGTTTCATAGGCCCCATACTGCTTACAACTAATTTGGCTCAGTGGTAAGGGGCCTGTGCTTTTTGGAGCAGAAGGGTCTGGATTCTGGTTTCAGTGACTCCATATAGGTATGAGTGGCCAGCATGTGCAGAAGTAATGATCACTCTGAAGTCCGAGGTGGACGCAGATATTTTTACAAGATGTAAAAGCTCAGTGCCAGTTCCTACTGACTTCTCCTCACATAGCCAGCTCCAGTGTGGCTCACCTTGTAGAAGAACAGCTATGTACAACTGATGAAGATCCCCGTTTAAGCTATGCAGCTCCAGTGAATGGACTGGTCACATACGCAGCAAGTCTGCTCCGGGCTGCTGAGGAAGGTTATTGAGGCTGACATTCCCAGTCTCCTCACCTTCTTGAATATATGAGAACAAATGGAAATGGAAGAGAAGCAGAAACTCAGATGCAGTCTGCTTAATTTTTATTCCCTTCTTATAAATGTGGAAAATCTAAGAGGGTTTTGTCATTTTAATCAAGTCGGTCAGTAACGGGATATGTTGAAACAGTATGTGCTCTTGGGCCATACCTCTATATGCTCATCTCACACTTGTCCCTCATGACCCCTGTGCTCTAAAAGAGAATTTTATCATTTCAGCCTAACTGATGAGAGAGAGGCATTTCTCCCCCACCCTCTTCCCAAGGAAAATGAAACCTAAAGAATGCTAGCAACTAATTTGTGTCAGGGTATTTTGGTTTTAAAATCCCTGTTCATTTTCCTGCCTTGATTACATACTAGCCAGGGATGTTTTCTTGCATTTAACAGATATTCCTTCAGGAGGGCATCAAGAAGACCCATCAATACTTTAAAATAAACTCCATTTCTTTACTTTTTTTAATTAACTCTTCTTTTCTTTTTCTCTTTTGCCCCATCTCTTCTCTCCAGGATTATAAATTCCCTGCATAACTGATCTCTCCTTTCCTTGCTTTTTGCAGATACATAAGAGATCCCCAGGTGCCCAGCATTTTATTTTCATTTTGAAGGTGCCTATAAAATTGCATTCAACGATATATGGTATCGCTCTTGTGTAACAGTTTATAATCTGTTTTATGGACCTTAAAACCATTCAGTAGCCTGACTCCCTAAAGATAGCTGTTGAAGTTAAATTGCATGCAAAGGCTTGTTCTGTGAAGGAGCTGTCCTTTTCTTTTATACAGAGAGTTTATTTATGTTTCTGTGTTTATTTATTTAGTGTCAAGGTCCCTCACCAAAGGTGAGGACAAGGTTCATCACCAAAGGTGCTTAAGCAAAGTAAGCTATCATGGGGTAAAAGGGAAGGTTCTCTCATGGATCAGTAACTGGTTAAAAGATAGGAAACAAAGGATAGGGATAAATGGTCAGTATTCACAGCTGAGAGAGGTGCATAGCAGGGTCCCCAAGAATCTGTACTGGACCCGGTACTGTTCAACATATTCATAAATGGTCTGGAAAAAAGGGTAAACCGTGAGATAACAAAGTTTGCAGACAATACAAAATTACCCAAGATAATTAAGTTCAAAGTTGCCTGCAAAGAGTTACAAAGAGATCTCACAAAACTGGGTGACTGGGCAACAAAATGGCAGATGAAATTCCATGTTGGTAAGTGCAAAGTAATGCACACTGGAAAACATCCCAACTATACATGCAAAACGATAGCTGTTACCACTCAAGAAAGATGATCTTGGAGTCGTCATGGATAGTTTTCTGGAAACATCTGCTCAATATGCAGCAGCAGTCAAAAAAGCTAATGGAATGTTAGGAACCATTAGGAAATTGATAGATAATAAGACAGAAAATATCGTAATGCCCTATATAAATCCA
This sequence comes from Gopherus evgoodei, assembly GCF_007399415.2. Taxonomy (NCBI): domain Eukaryota; kingdom Metazoa; phylum Chordata; order Testudines; family Testudinidae; genus Gopherus; species Gopherus evgoodei. The sequence continues at coordinate 259,031,934 of NC_044322.1, read as the reverse complement.
TGGTATGCCCGCATCGTGAATACTGTGTGCAGTTCTGGTCACACCATCTCAAAAAAATAGATTAGAATTGGAAAAAGTACAGAGAAGGGCAACAAAAATGATTGCATATGGAACAGCTTCCATATGAGGAAAGATTTAAAAGACTGGGACAGTTCAACTTTGAAAAGAGATGAGGATATGATAGAGATTTATAAAATCATAAATGGTATGGAGATAGTGAACCAGAGGGCACCCAATGAAATTAATAGGCAGCAGGTCTAAAACAAACTTTTTCACACAACTCACAGTCAACCTGTGGAACTCATTGCCAGGGGATATTGTGAAGGACAAAAGTATAACTGGGTTCAAAAAAGAATTAGATATGTTTGTGGAGGATAGGTCCAGGAACACAACCTCATGCTCTGGGTGTCCCTAAACCTCTGACTCCTAGAAACTGGGACTGGATGTCAGGGAAAGGATCACTCAATAAATGGCCCTGTTCTCTTCATTCCTTCTGAAGGATTTGGCACCAGCCACTGTTGGAAGACAGGATACTGGGCTAGCTGGACCATTGTTCTGACCAGTATAGCTGTTCTTATGTCACAACAGGCATAACCCAGCCTTCTCCAAAAGTTCTTGGTTCCAGTCCCATGCAGGTGGCAGCTGGCCTGTGGCAGACAGCAGAACAAGAGGGTGCACCAGAGGCACTCATTTCTGCTTCCTATGCACTTCAAGATGCCCCCAAGAAAAAGCTGTAGCCACACTCTCTTTGGGAAGGTTGTGCAACCTTCTTAGTACATGCTCATATCATCCTGTTCACTGGGCATCAAACAACATGGTGTGGGCTCCACCCCTTCCCACATACTGCAAGCTAAATAAAAGGCCTCAGGGTCCCAGTTATGCCAAGCCTGTATCCATAATGAGCTTTTAAGGATGTGAAATTAATGGAGGAAAACCCCATTTAACACCTTGTTATCCATCAGTAGCCCAGCATTCATGTTGTTGTCTGCTACTATGCTCTGAATTGACAACATAGGTGTCATTGGCTATTTTATTTCATTTTATTTTATTATTGTAGTGCTAGTGTGCAAGGCACCTTATAGTCTGAAGACAAGGAACCTGTCCCAAATATTTACAATATAAATAACGGTTAATATTTCAAAGGGACTCTGTCAAGGTGATATTAAAATCTCTCTCTCCTTCCCCCACACCACTGCTTGTTGTTTCTAATCCTTTATTAGGAGCTCCAACTCTATTTCCTTACTAGATGTATCTTTCCTTATGCAGCGTCTCATGTGGTTGCAGTTCTGCTGTTTAAAATGGCTGACTCTTTCTTCTTTGTTTGCGGGGGGTGGGGAATAGGGTCTGTCTTGTTGTTAAAGCACAGAACTGGGAGACAAGGAAAGCTGGATTTTACTACTGGCTTTGCTACATGCTCTCTGGATGACCTTGAGCAACTCATTTACTATTTTCATTGGTCAAATTCAACTGCTGTAAGGAAGAATAATTCCCCTCACTTCAAAATTCACTTACACGAGGGCTAAATCTATTGCTGTCCTTTAATTTCCTCATCTACCAAATGGGAATAATTCTACTTACCCACCTCAAAGAAGTGTTACAGTATTGCCAACTCCAGGCATGACTCAAAAATCATGAGTCAGGTCCCCAAAATCATGAGATTGGCTTAAAAATCAAATGATTTTTAAGCCAATGGGGATCCGTTTATTTACTTTCTGCATTTTGAGCAATTAGGGCTCACTTTTAACAACAACACGCTGAGATTCTTATATATCCACATGACTCCAGAACCTTTAATCATGTCTACTTTGCAATTAGACACTCATGGTTGGCCCATGTCCACTGACTCAGCCTAGTGGGGCTCCTGCTAAGGGGCTGTTTAATTGTGGTGTAGACGTTTGGGCTTGCTGGAGCCCAAGTTCCAGGACCATCTCACCTTGAGCTCTGCCCAAGCCTGAATCAGCTGACCTGGGCCAGCTGTGGGTTTTTAATTGCAGTGTAGTCATACCCTACGAAAAGTACCAAATATTGTGAGGCTCTCGATAAAATCATGAAAGTTGGCAACACTGCGGGGGGAGGAGGATTAATTTGTTAATGTGCAGAAAGTGTTTTAAGGTTGTTGGATAGCAGGAGCTATAGAAATGCAAAGGATTGTCGTACCATGTGCATCACCAAATGAAGAGCCTCACACTTTTAAAAACTTGTCTGAAGTGAGAATGCAAGGCAGTGAAGTGTTTCCATCTCCAGTCGCTAATGATCCCTGAGCAGGTGCTTATATACCAAGCTGTATGCACACGAGTTTGTTTATCATTAGATTAACTATACATTTTTGCGTTGTGTTTTTAACTAAATAACTTTGTGATGGGATGAATGAGTTTAAAGAAGAAACTTAGCTGAAGCAAACAATCTCCATCAACATTTCAAGTGTGTCTGTGTTTGAACCTGGCAGAATGACAGTGCTCCTCAATACTGTGGGATCTTAAAAGCCTTTTGCTAAGAGAGGTATATTTTCTGGGCTGGAATATAGCTACCCAACCCCCAGTATCATCAGTGGGATTCACATGGTTAAAACTTGCCACACTGGACAGTTACATATACGAACCGAGTCTTGTTTGCGTGTATGTACTGCTAATAATTTAACTGACTGCCACTGTGGTGGATCTGAGCTGTCCAGGTGGAACCATGTGCCATCTCTTCCACTCCCAGGACTGGAGTCTGAGCCCACACTCCTAAGTATGAATACTCATTTCTCTGGGGTGGAAGGATTCCCCAATGGTTTCTGCTTCATTCAGGGCCTTATCCATTGACTTCAGTGGGCTTTGGATCAGGCTCTTAGAATCCAGAGAAAGGAAATGGTTATAGCTGCTGGGACAGGTAGCCTCAGCAGAATTCCTTAACTGCGAGTAAATAACCCAACTTAGATGAGGGGAGAGGGAGGATTTCTTTTCCTCCGACCTTTCAAATGTAAATCTTGAGGCATGTCCCTCTTGCCTAGCCCTCTCCTCTGCTGTTCATTTTCATGCCAGGTCACGTCTTTCCAAAAATCACATCTGCTCATCAGTAACATTCCAGTGCAGGGTGTTCTCCAGGGACTTGATGCTGATTAATTGCCTCAACACCATTCCCTAGGCTGTGTGAGGGAGGCAGAGGGGAGGGAGCCTGTGCCAATCAGAGACTTAACTAGTGAGGTCTAAGGGTTCTTCTCAAGAGACCTGTGCTGCTTCCAACTGATCAGAGCAACAGCAGCACTTGCCCTGTATGAGGTTTCCTCTCATTGGATTATTAACTTGCAGCTTTCATGCAGTTTTGTTTAAAGAACAAAGAACCAAATTGTCCTTTCCTGACTTTTCAAAGCCCTCAAATGCAGTGTAATTGGAGCTGGAGGTCAGAACTGAGGTGAGTTTGGTGCATTCCTAGAACTAATGCAATCAAGAGTTGGTGGGGAGTGAAAGAGGGGAATCAGGAGTGAGGTGAGGGAGGGCTAGTATCTCACCAACGGAAGGAAAGCTTAAGTCCATGCTAAGTGGCGACGTGCCTAGAAATCCAGAAAAAGGTTTTGATACATCAATGAATATCACCAGAGCCCATTTCAGGGGGACCCTCAAGCTTCCCATTCCCATTTCCCTCTTCATCAGTGTTCTGCACAAGTCAGAAGGACCTCTGACCCGTGTCCTCGACCTGTCTGAGACAGACCTTTAGCACTTAACCTTTCTTTTGTCTCTGAGGTTCATAGATAAAGTATGACCTTGAGTTTGGTACCCACCTCTAATGGATTCTGGGTACCATTCAGGTCAGTTGATTTATTGCACCATTTAATCTTTGTTAATTTTGAGTCCAGTTGTATGTGGCCCTGGTTGTTGCAGGGCTGGAAAAATTTATTAACAGGTTTGGGAAATTTTCCTTTAGGCATAAAAATCAAATATTCATAAGTCTGTCAGTATCACTGGATCCTGCTCCATTTCTGCATATCCCCTTTGCTCTATCTGCCACTCACCTTTGTTCCATTGCCTTGTGTTCCTCCAACTTTGGATCTGTTTTGCACATGTCCTGAATATCCACAACTACTCTGCTTCCCTGTATTGTACAATCATAGACTCAAGGAAATGAGAGATAGAAAAGACCATCCCTACATGTGGTATAGTGTAGGCTTGTTCCCTACAGTATAGTTCCAGGGTTTTTTCTACTCTAGTTTAAATGTCCAAAGCCAGGGGAGTTCCAGCAGTTCCTTTGGGAGGCTATTACACGTTCTATCAGACATCAGTGTTAGAACATTTTTCTGATAATCAGCCTATATTTTCTTTTGCTTCAGTTTCATCCTACAATTCCTAGATATGCCCCCACCACATAAATGCATAGAAATGTATACACCACATGTGACAGTCTAAACACATTCTCTCCCTCCCTGATGTCTGCACACTTCATTTGCTGGTACTTTCAAATGGTTCCCGTGTGCAAGGGCTATCTTTTTATGCTATGTCTGTACAGCACCTAGCACAGAGGGGGTCATGGTCCATGGCAGGGGCTTGTAGGTCCTACCACTTAACATACAAATGCATAATAATTAATAATATCCCTTCTTGGTCGTCATTTAGTCAAACTACACATTTAGCACCTTTAATTTTCCCTAATAAGTAAAATAAGCCAAGTAATAGCCCAATTCACCATTTAACCATTCTGTTGAGTTTCTCTGAATGGTCCCAAATTTGACATCTTTCTGAGAAAAGGTGCCCAGATCTGTGTATACGATCCTGGGTGCAGTCCCACCGAGTGTCCTAGAAATCCCTGCTTTGTTTCCCTGTCTCTTTTCCCCCATTGTATCTTGCCTCTTCTTGTTCTGTTTCTCTGTCCCTCCCACTCCTACTCTGTTTCCTTGAACCAACCTGGTAGTGCTTCATTCCTATATTTCCTACCCACTCTCACTCTGTTTCCCTGATTCCCCTCAGTATCTCCTCCATTCCCACCAGTTTTGCCCACTTCTGCATCATCTTCTTTCATCCTGTTCCTGCTCCGTTCCCATCTGTCTCACTCACCTTCCCTCCGTCCTACACATTCCTAATTTGTTTAAGCTTTTCATTTTCCTAGAGGCTTAAAAATGCACCTCAGCTTCTGGGTTCTTTGCTCTTCAGCTTTTTCTATTTACTCAAAGAAAAATCTTTTCCATTCTTCATTTTCCATTTACTCCAAGAAAAACATAAGCAGGTATAATATGGAGAGAACTTAATGCAGGGAACAAGAAAGAGTGAAACACTCACTCCGGTACATATATTTATAGTAGAACATATGTATTTGGCATGTGTGAGAGAGAAAGAGTGTGTGTATCTGCTTAAATTCTTCTCTGCTGCTAAGAAATGCTCTCTGAAGCCCCATGGGTAATAAAAAAACATATAATTTGGAATGATGTATCAGTGTTCCCCTTATAGTGGAGAGTGACTAGAATGAATGGAGGACGAGACTTGGCAAGCTCCTCTGTATTGAGTCACATTGTCTTAAATGTTGGGAAGGAGGAATAATTTAATTAGCCGATCAGTGAACATTATCACTGATATTTAATTAATTAATGTACCCTTTGGTATGACAGAGGTGAGCTAGACCCATCCACCAGAATTAGCTAGAGCAGTGGCTCTCTCAGCCAGAGGTCCGCAGCCCACTAGGGGTCTGCAAGCAAGTTTCAGGGGGTTCGCCGAGAAGGGCTGGCATTAGACTCGCTGCGGCCCAGGGCAGAAAGCTGGAGCCAGAGCCATGCCAGGGCTGAAGCTGTGGTAGGGAGGAAGCCCAAACCAGAACAACTTAGCTTCTTGGGGCCGCCTGTGGCATGGGGCCATGGACAGTTGCTCTGCTAGCTAGCCCCTAATGCCAGCCCTGGCTTTTATATGCAGAAAAAACAGTTGTTGTGGCACTGGTGGGCTGTGGAGTTTTTATAGCATGCGGGGGGTAGGGAGGAGCTCAGAAAGAAAAGGGTTGAGAACCCCTGAGCTAGAGAATGATATATGTTGATAGTGAAGGGAGTGAGGCTTTTGCTGGTCAGTTTGGTGCTTTCAGTTGCTGGCCTCCCTAATTGCTGTCGTCATGGTTACTAGAATAGTAGGCATTACCCCTTTTTCTTCTTCACATGGAGACAACCCACAGCAGGGAAGAATTTACCATGTTAATGGGGGTGACATGAAGGGCTGTGCATTGTTCGGACACGTGCATCTGTTTGGCTGCTCTCACTCAACAGGCTGGTCCAAGACAAACTCTCGTCCCTTCTCCCTCTCCCTCTCCCTCTCTCTGGTGCTTAATGCCAAATTTCCCACAAAGAAGCATTTGTAGGGACATCACAGATTTTGTTGGCATGCACCCTTTCCTTTGGAATAAAAATTCAACTAAAAAAGTGTGTGTGCATGCCTGCGTGTAGAGTAGTAGAGAATGCAAATGTTTACACTTCTCCCCTTATCCTCTTCCCTCAAGGTATCTTCCAGGCATTGCATTTCATTCCAGTCTCAGCTGTGCTTAACTCAAAAAATTAACATTTCCTGTACAAAAATGTGTTACACTAAATTAAAGAGAAGAACTATCACATTCATGCTCTAATGAATTACATGGTAACTTCTTAGGTAAGAATGTCTTGCAACTCCAAAGCAATTATGGGTACCCACAGATTACTGTTTAATTCCCCTTACTGTATTAGATCCTCCAATAGCTCCACTGTAATCTGCATTGTGCATTAGGAGGCAGATAAAGATGAAAGCACGACAATGTTATGGACAATACAATTACAATGTAATTACAAAGTTACAGAGGAATTACTTCTTTGTGATAAATTCACCTATGGTATATACAATCACTTAGCATAATTATAATATCAATAGAAATAACACAACAATACATTCACCAACCAGTGTCAGCAGATGGAAACAACCTCCTCACCCTGCCCTCTGTATCTGTCTCCTCAGAAACAGCCTAAGTAAACATCTAACAAAGTCAGTTTCTGTAGGACCAAGAGGAAAAGTGAATTCCAGTGGTGAAGGCCTTCTAGTGGGAATGCCTTGCTCCCAACACCCATTTAAGAAAATCTAGGGATGGTCAGTTCAAGAGTCCAAGGTGTTCTCACTTGTCAGGGAACAATAAAAAGTGGGGCGGGTATCTACAGGCCAATGCACAGGACCCAGACCACAAAAAGTAGTTGAGTACTCCAGGACAAAGGGTTCACTGGCTAACTGGCCCACAGGTTATTTTAAAACTGTGCTATTACATGAATGAAGTTTTAAAAGACTCTCATCTCAATTATTTTCTTTGTGGCAGACCCTTTCCTTTCCCTTCAAGCTTCCACATGTGGGAGATGGCCCACCTCATCTCTCTTGGGATGCTTTTCTTTCTCCACGTGTGGCTTGATCCTTCCCACCCTGGATGTTGTCATAGCACCCATGCCCTAGATCAGGAGAGCTGGATAGGAGCCATCCACCAAGGTCTTTGTCACTCCATGGATTCACCAGCAGAGATCCTCTGAGAGTGACTATGCAGGATGCTCAGCTAAAGAGGTTCTGGTGTGCTAGGCCCAATACCAATGCATACCCCAATGATCTGACACAGCAACTTCACCCTTTGAAGTGACACCTCCCTGGTGGAAATGCTGTTTCTGAGCCAGGGTCAACATCTTTAACTTAATATTATGCCCCGAAGCCTCGCCTTTTGGACATTCCCCTTCTGGAAACAAGGTGAAACCCCTTCTGATATCATAGCTCCCACTCATGGCTGGAGCCTGGTTGTAAAATATCCACCTTCCCTATGGCTTGGGGGTTTATCCCTGCATTTAGACAGCCTTGATTATTCACGGAGCTACTGGTAGCATTTGCTGTTGATTTATAATTGCCCGTTTCTTCCTTGATTTGGTCCAGAGATCTCTATTTTCTGCTATTCACCATCCCCACTTGGGTACCTTGCACCCTGCCCACTATGGAAGCCCTGAACATGAACCTAAAAAAGTCCAATCCCTGGAGCTAACATCACTTCTCACAGCCCTGCTTCATGTTTGATTATCTAAAGTCTGTATTGTCATATGCTATGGTTATGTATATGGAGATGCCAAATCAAACCAGCTGCAGAAGCCAGCGCTGGTCCTCAAAGAAAACAGCACTGAACTACCCAGTTTCTTTAGGAGAAAATTTGCTGTATACATCTATACACGGATATGATCTAAATCACTGTCACCTAACTATACGTACGCACTAGCAGGCCCATGCATACGTGTGCACTCTTCCAGGTTTTGACAGCCTATGCTGTCAGGAGATTAAATTATACTGTGGAGAAAGGACTGAAGGAAATAGCCTGAGACAGAATTCTCTGATATTGACTGCTTTCCTGCGAGAGATGTGTGTGTTAATTCTCTGCTTCCCTCACTCTATTTTTTCCCTGTAGAGGTTAGCTGCAAAATCTAATGAAGTCAGCATTTTTGGAGTGAGATGCCCAAAGCATTAGCAGTGAAAAACAAACCACTTAGATTAGCTCTTATCTCAGAAGAGGCTCCAGGGGCCTGATTTTCTGAGGTGCTGAGCAGTCATACTGCTAGTCAAAGTCATTGGGAGCTGTGGGTGAAAAGCAGGCCCTAAATGCATTGCTGAGTTAGGCAAGGACTTTTTTTGTTTGCTCTATTCCACAGTAAGCACAGAAAGCCGCCCATTTCTTTCTCTCTCCTCATCCACTCTTTCCATGTTCTTCCCTTCCCCAGCTTCCCCATCTCTGTTCCCTTCCCTCTGTCATGTTATCTCCTCCTTACTTGTCTGCCTCAAAGCGTGGAGAATCATAAGGGTCTCGGTGAACTCATGCACTGGCCTTTCACTTCTGGACACGTGGAGCTGGATCCTGGTCCCTGCTGCAGCCCCTTTGCAACTCCAGCATACGGAACTCCTGTGCTGCAGAACAATGTGTTGTAGTGGTGGCTGCACTTGGCTAGCCGGTCTGATTTCTAAACAGTGCTGGACTGGCCCTTATGGCTCTGTGGAGATCTATATAAATATATATTTATTAGGGCTGTCAAGTGATAAAAAAAATTAATCACGCTGTTAAACAATAACCGAATACCATTTATTTAAATATTTTTGGATGTTTTCTACATTTTCAAATATATTGATTTCAATTACAACACACAATACAAAGTGTACAGTGCTCACTTTATCTTTATTACAAATATTTGCACTGTAAAAAACAAAAGAAATAGTACTTTTCAATTCACCTCATACTGTACTGTAGCACAGTCTTTATCATGAAAGTTGAACTTACAAATGTAGAATTATGTACAAAAAAATAACTGTGTTCAAAAAGAAAACAATGTAAAACTTTAGACTGTACATTTCCTCTCAGTCCTACTTCAGCCAATTGCTCATAGAAACAAGTTTGGTTACAATTTGCAGGAGATAATGCTGCTCACTTCTTGTTCATAATGTCAGCCGATAGTGAGAACAGGCAGTCACATGGCACTATTGTAGCCGGCATTGCAAGATATTTATGTGCCAGAGGTGCTAAAGATTGATATGTCCCTTCATTCTTCAACCACCATTACAGGGCACATGCGTCCATGCTGATGATGGATTCTGCTCGATAACAATCCAAAGGAGTGCAGACCGACACTTTTATTTTCGTCATCTGCTTCAGATGCCACCAGCAGAAGGTTGATTTTCTTTTTTGGTGGTTAAGGTTCTGTAATTTTCACATCAGAATGCTGCTTTTTTAAGACTTCCGAAAGCATGCGCCACACCCTCAACCATCTCAGATTTTGGATGGCATTTCAGATTCTGAGACCTGGGTCGAGTGCTGTAGCTATTTTAGAAATCTCACATTGGTACCTTCTTTGTGTTTTGTTAAATCTGCAGTGAAAATGTTCTTAAAATGAACAATATGTGCTGGGTCATCATCTGAGACTGCTATAACATCAAATGTATGGCAGAATGCGGGTAAAACAGAACAGGAGATATACAGTTCTCCCCCAAGGTGTTCAGTTACAAATTAAATTAACACATTATTTTTTAGCGAGCCTCATCAACATTGAAGCATTTCCTCTGGAATGCTGGTTGAAGCATGAAGGGGCATATAAATATTTAGCATATCTGGCACATAGATACCTTGCAACGCTGGCTACACAAGTGCCATGCAAATGCCTGTTCTCACTTTCAGGTGACGTAAATAAGAAATAGGCAGCAATATCTCCTGTAAATATAAACTAACTTGTTTGTCTTAGTGACTGGCTGAACAAAAAATAGGACTGAGGGGACTTGTAGGCTCAGAAGGTTTCCACTGTTTGTTTGTTTTGAGTGCAGTTATGTAACAAAAAAAAATCTACATTTGTAAATTACATTTTCACAGTAAAGAGATTGCACTACGGTACTTGTATGAGGTGAACTGAAAAATAGTATTTCTTTTATCATTTTAACAGTGCAAATATTTGTAATCAAAAATATATAAAGTGGGCACTGTGCTCTTTGTATTCTGTGTTGTAATAGAAATTACTATATTTGAAAATGTAGAAAAATATCCAAAAATATTTAATAAATTTAAATTGATATTCTATTGTTTAGCAGTGCGATTAAGTGCAATTAATTTTTTTAACCGTGATTACTTTTTTGAGTTAATCGCGTGAGTTAACTGCGATTAATTGACAGCCCTAATATTTATAGCATTAGCAGAATAGAGACTGAAGTTCTGATGCACTGTACTGAGTAGGGATTGTAAGAGCAAATGGGATGGGGTGAGAGAGAGTGAGCAAGGATGCTGAGGAGGAGGAATGAGAAGAAAGTGGAAGAGGACTGAGAGCTATAAAGGAGGGAGGGAGAGAAAGAGGAAAGGGTACAGGAAAGAGAGCGAGGAGGAGAGAGGGAAAAGTGGAAAGAGAGGAAAGGTAAGAGGGAGACCAAACAGAGGAGGAACACTCAGAGATCAGGGATGGGGGAGTGGAAAGAGGAAGAGAGAGAGACAAGTATTAGAAGGGAGCGGAAGATGAGAGGGAATGCAGACCAGAGAGAGGGGACAGGAGGAAAGAAATGCTTGTTGAGTTAATTTCCTTCCCAATGGAATAACCCTGTTAGGGGAAAAAACAGTCATTTAATAGACAGCATGTCAGCTTGAAATAACACACCCAAATTAATATTACATTGCGTATGATTTGCTAAATTCTATCCCCTCAGGGATTTTGGTGGAAACAAATTTTGGGTTTGTCAGAATGAGGCTCTCTCTTTGAAGGTAAAATTGCTTTGTCTTTAATGTTGCATACCTGGCATTGATTCAGAAGCTGACAGAGGCACAGGCTCAGGTGGAGATGACAGGTTTTTCCATTATCCTGCTTGTGTACCAGAGGGGTGTGCGTGGATTTGTTCTTTCCGAAGAGAAATATCTGCCAGGGACAGGGGAAGAAAAGAAGAGAAGGAGGGGAGTAGGGAAAGAGGAGAGGGTGAAAAAGAAGAGAAATAACGGGGATGGAGGTAAAAGTGCACTCATCCTTTTCTTATCTTTTCACTATTTTGTGAAATATCTGCTTTTATCCTCCCCTAACTCTCATATCTGCTTTTATCCTCCCCTAACTTTTCTGGCATTTCTTCCCATTCTGTTTGCTTCCAACCCCTTCCCTAAAGTCCCACCCCAACTCTGCCCCCTCTCTGCCCCTATTGGATTCCTTCCCCAAATCCCTGCCTTGGCCCCACCTCTTCCTCCTTTCCCCCTCCTGCTGCTTTCCCCCTCCTCCCCCCTCCCTCCCTTCCCCAGGAAACAGCTGTTTCGTGGCGCACGCACTGGGAGGGAGGGGAGAGAAACAGAACTCGGCAGCATGCTCGCAGAGGAGGTGAGCTAGAACAGGGGAGCTTCTCTGTGGGTGCTCAAATTTGCCGCCCTAGGCCTAGGCCTTGTCAGCCTAGGCGATAATACACCGCTGCAGCTTCCATCCCTGCTGGTGTCATGAATGGGCTGTTGATGACCCACCTTGGGAGCGAGTTACCAGTGACCCAGGGCTTGGGTGGCAGGGGGCTGTGGGGGGGAGAGCCCAGGGCTGGAGTGGCAGGGGACTGCGGGTGTGTGTGGCGGGGGAGAGCCCAGGGCTGGGGTGGCAAGGGGTTGTGGGGGGGCAGAGCCCAGGGGGTATGTGTGTGGGCGGGGAGAGCCCAGGGCTGGGGTGGCAGAGGGCTGTGAGGGGACAGAACCCAGGGCTGGGGCGGCAGGGAGCTGTGGGAGGGGGGAGGGCATTGGTGGGGGGAAAACGGGAAGCCCAGAGTTGGGGGCGTGGGGAGCAGCCCATGGCTGGGGGCAGCCAAAATTTTTTTTGCTTGGGGGAGAAAAAAACTTAGAGCCGGCCCTGCCAATAATCCCCGCTGTGTGCCCAGGAGAACAAACAAGTTCTCCTACAATTCACTAATAAAGAATCACAGAGAGCCTAAGCTGACTGCGTGCTAAGAACCATGGGATCTGACCGCAGATGTTCTAGCACCTCACACAGGTGAATGGAGCACAAGTGTGGATGCAGCTGAGTGGTCACACTCAAGCAGGGCTTTGCAATGTGACCGCTCACACGCAGGCTGGGCTAACCAGGTGCTCAGACCTGGATGCCAATCATCCAAATTAGCTCTGCAGGGAAGACGCACACAACTCACTTTTCACACTCCTCAACTCATTAATATATCCTTTTCCCTCAGACACTGCCAGCAGACACACATCTCTCCTCACCCTTGGAAATGGAGATTCTTCTTAGCACACATGATTGAGTTCCTCCATTTGGGGCTAAAGGTCTTGAATTATATTTGGTAAAGCTGCATGTCTGTGGCTTTGCTTGTGTTTGAGGTGACAATGTATTTACTGTATGCAGATAGACTATTACTAGATATTTAAAGTAGGAGTAAATTATTATATCTGGTGGAAATGAGTTCCACAGGCCAACTGTACTTTACGATGGTGTAAAAACTATTTCCTATTATCATTCTTTAATTTTCTACCTTTCCATTTCTTGCATGTTGCCTTTTGTACAGTCACAGAAAATTAAGGCCAGAAGGGACTGTTAGATAATCCAGTCTGATCTCTTGCATATCACAGGCCAATAAATTTCACCCAGCTACCCCTGTATTGAGTCCAATGACTTGTGTGTGGCTAAAGTAAATCTTCCAGAAAGGTATCCAGTCTTGATTTAAAGACATCAAGAGATGGAGGATCCACCACTTCCCTAGATAGTTTTTTTCCAATGTTTAATCACTTGTACTATTAAAAAATTGTCTAATTTCTAATTTTAAATTGTCTGATTTCATCTTCCAACCATTGGCTTATGTTATGGCTTTCTCCTCATAAATATGTTTATACACTGTTAGCAAGACACCTCTCAATCTTATTAATAAGCTAAACAGACTGAGCTCAAGTCTCTCACTGTAAATCAGTTTCTTCAGCCCTGGAATAATTTCTGTGGCTCTTTTTTGTACCCCCTCCAATTTATCAACCATGTTTTTAAAATGTGCTCCTCAGAACTGGATGCAATATTCCAGTCTCAGTCACAGCAGTATTATATACAAAGGTAAAATCACCTCCCCACTCCCAATCACCACTCCTTTGTTTATACACCCAAGAATCGCATTAGCCCTTTTTGCCACACCATCGCACTGGGCACTAAGACCCCTAAATCCTTTTCTGAATCACTGCTTTCTAGGACCCAGTCCCCCATTCTGTAGGTATGGCCTGCATTCCTTGTTCCTAGATATGTAACTTTGCATTTGACTGTATTAAAAGGCTTTTTATTTGAGTATGCCCATCTTACTAAGTGGTCCAGATTACTTTATATAATTCCCCGTCCTCATCATTATTTACCACTCTGCCAATCTTTGCCTCATTCACAAATTTTATCAGCAGCGATTTATATTTACTTCCAGATCACTGATGAAAATGCTGAATAGCACCAGATCTAGTACCAGTGCCTATAGAACCCCTCTAAAAACACCCCATTGGTGGTGATTCCCCATTGAAAAAAATCTTTTGAGGCTGTCAGTCAGTTAGCTAGTTCATAAACCATGTAACGTGTGCTTTATTGATATTGTATAGTGCTAATTTTGTAATCAGAATGCTGTGCGGTAGTAAGTCAAATATCTTACAAAAGCTTAAGTATGTTATATCTACACATTTACTGGCATCAATCAAACTTGTAATCATCTTAAAGAATTAAATCAAGTCTGCTAGATAAGATCATTTTCCATAAAAAATGTTGATTTGCATTAAATAAATTCCTGTTCTTTAATTCTTTATCAGTTGAATCCTATATCAGCTTTTCCATTAATTTTGCTGAGGACTGATATCAAACTAACTGGCCTATAGTTACAGGGGGTCAGATACTGCTTGCCATTTTTGAATATTGGACAACATTAGCACTCCTCTAGACGTCCAAGAGATTTTAATAATTAATATTAAAGAGCCAACAAAGTCCTCAGCCAACTCTTTTAGGCCTCTTGGAGGTAGATTTTCTAGGCCTAATGATTTACAAATGTTTATCCCTAGCAGAAGTTGTATAACATCCTCCTTAAATACTAATGGAATTTAAAGTACTTCATAATTATACTCAGATTATACTAGTACATCACTTTGCTTCTTTCCAAAGATAGAACAGAAATATTTAGTGAATACTTGTGCATTTTGTACATCTTTATTAAAAGTTTTACCATCTCCATCTAATAATGGGCCTATACCATTACTGGGATTACTTTTATTCATAATATATTTTAAACACTCCTTTCTTATTGTTCTTAACCCTGCCAGTCCTTAGTTTTCCCTATCAATTTTCTGCACTTCTTAATTTTTAATTTATATTGATTTCTATTTATTTCCCCTTTCTTCTCTGTGTTATATATTGCTTTTTTATTTCTAATTGTTACCTTCTCTTCACCACTGAACCGGGATGGGCTTTTAGCCAAAGCTGTCCTTATTCTTGATTTTGGAATTGTGGCTTTTTGGCCATTTAATAAACTCTTCTTAAAGAATTCTCAATTTTCATTCACATTTTTTCTGTCCAAATTTCTCTTCCTACTCAATTTTTCTCATAATTTTCCTTAGCTTTGGGAATCACCAAGTATATCTATTATTGGTTGGGACTGTCCTCTTTGCCCATATTGAATGTAATCAGGTCATGAGCACTGGTCCCTAGACAACCCCTAACTTCCAGTTCAGTGATTATAAAAGAACAAGTTGAATGAGAGAGAGAGAGAGTAAATAGGAATACATGATTTACCTTCTCTGTACCATCCATGGTTTATATACTGCTATCATGTCTCCACTTATTTTTTTCCTTCCTAAACTAAACAGTCCCAATCTCTTTTCATAATGAATTTTTTCCATCCACCATTTTTGTATCTGACCCCTGTTGCTTTCTGCTATATGCATTTAAATATAGGATTAGCAGAATTGAACACATTATTCCAAGTGAGGGAGTATCATCAATTTCTGTGATAGCATTATAATATTTTCAGTTTTGTTCTTCATCCCATTCTTCATACACCTTGACTTTTTGTTTGCTCTTTTGACTGCTCTTATTGCACTTTGAGCTGTCCCCAGTGGTTACAGTACATTTAGACCACACTAATGTTCAAATTCTTCCTTCCAGTCTGAAATATCCTGTCAACATTGAATTTCATTTGCCATTGTTGTGCCCATGCACCTAGTTTTGTCAGATTCATCGCAAATTCTTCAGTCTTCTGCACTCCACTAAACTAAATAAATGGTATCATCTGCAGATTCTGCTACCCCACTTTTTACGCACTTTTCTTGATCATTAATAAATATATTAACCCTACTACTACTATGAAACCAAAACAGAATCACAAAACTCACAACCTTTCAATCTTGAAAAGTTACTGCAATTTCAGAGGCAGGGAAAAAAGTCATTCTGAGGTTCAGTAAAAAGGTTCCTGGGGATGAAACTGGTCCCAGTGACACTCAGCTGCTTTCTGTTCTGAAAGCCAATAGAATTTAGGGTTTGTCTACGCTAGATATTAGTGCATAGGCAAGCCAGGGTGTGAATTTACCACACACGAGCTTGCTGCGCAGTAACATCCTGTGTGGATGCTGCTCCAGCACACTAAAAATGCAGCTTGGCTATTACTACTTGTAAAGTGTAGTGTGCTGACAGTCACACCCTGGCTTGCCAAGCAGTAGCCTCCCATGCAGGGGCAGCTCCAGGCACCAGCGCAGCAAGCGCTGGTGCCTGGGGCGGCGTGCTGGTCATCATGAGGGCAGCAGTCAGGGAGCCTTCAGCAGCATTTCTGCGGGAGGTCCGCCAGTCCCATGGCTTCGGCGGCAATTCGGCGGTGGGTACGCCAAAGGCGCAGGACCGGCAGATCACCCGCAGAACCGCTGCTGAAGCCGCATTACCGGCGGACCTCCCCCAGAAACACCGCCGAACGCCGCCTGACTGCCATGCTTGGGGTGGCAAAAAACATAGAGCCGCCCCTGCTCCCATGTAGACAAGCCCTTAGGCTCATAAACCACTTAGGCACTTTCAAAAATATTATCCAAAGAGCTTTGGTTGGAAGGATTTTTTATTTTTATTTTGCTCACAAACTGCTGCAGTCTAAACAAAAATGTTCTAAATGCATCAGCTCCTTCTCATTCCATGCTCTCATTGGAGAGCTCTCCTCCCTTTCCCTAACAGTTAACTCTAAAGGAAGTTCAATAAAAATGAGGTAAACACGGTGTGAGATCAACCGAGTGCACTTTCCTGCTAATAAGCCCAAATAGACATCCTCACAGCATGCCACCAAATATTGATCTTTGCATTATCAAGAAAATGGGCCCAAATCTGCTCTCAGTTACTTGACTAAAGTAAAGCTATATTAATGTAACCGAGAGCAGAATTTAGCTAAAGTTTCAAAATTTTCAATCCTTAGTGCCTGTAGCTAGGTGCCTACCTAAATATAGATTAACAACCCTAAATGCGAATAGCCTGGTTTTCAGAGGTACTGAGCACCCATAGCTCCCTACCAGAGAAGGTTGTCTGGCTTTCAGCAAGCCATGGATGCAGTGATTTGCTGAGTGGTGAGGAGTGATGGATAGCATCCTTTGCTGAGTGTGTATCGTCTTTCACACAGGAAGGCACTTGCTTTTAATCTTCATTCTTTCTTTGCTTGGATTTATGTGAGCAGTTGTCATCAGGATACTTTTTAGATCTGAAACGGGGTCTGCAGAGGACTTTCTGTTGAAAGCTCTGACATGTATTCAGTCAATCACTGATATAAGCAAAGGAAATCTGTACAGATCGGCCTTAAAGCTAACATAAAAGGGAACCTTCAAATTGATCTGAGGCGTTATGTTTGTGGGACTCGAGACTGCATATAAACAATTTTAAACTGTTTGTGGTACATCACAGCAACCTCCCTGCCCCCCCCCCCCATTCCCCTACCCCATGGACTTGTGAAAAGAAATGCAAGAAAAACACCCTCTGGAGTAGCTTCCTCTGCTTTCAATTGCAATCAGCAAATAAAGCCACACTTGCATCAGTCTTGATGAGCTGATAAACAAATCTATCAAAATTGCCAGTCTGTTGGAATCCCAGGCTGTCAAATGGTAGATGGAGGCAGGGGTTACAGCAGGGAGGAATTTGCTGTAGCTGGGAGCTGAAGTACAATAATAATACAGTAATAAATGCTCTGCTGCTCCAGCAGTGAGAGAGCTGCCAGGGCTGTGAGGAATTCGGAGGCAGAGCCAGCTTTAAGCCTGTTCCACCAATTCCCCCGAATCAGGCCCTACGCCCAGTGAGAATCCCTTCCCTGGCTAGAGGCACCTTTTTAATTTTCACTCACCTGGCGGCGCTTTGGGTCTTCAGCGGCACTTCAGCGGTGGGTCCTTCACTCTCCCCGAGTCTTCGACGGCACTGCAGCAGTGGGTCCCTTGCTTACTCTGGGTCTTCGGTGACACTTCAACAGCAGGTCCTTCAGTGCCGCTGAGGACCTGGAGCGAGTGAAGGACCCCTTATGACATGCCGCCAAAGCCTCAGAGCACCGCCCAGTGAATACAAGCCCCACGTGTTTTATTAAATGTGTTTTTTTAAGTCAAACTTCCAGGGCCCCATTGAAACTGTTTGAATTGGGCCCCGCACATCCTAAAGACGGCACTACCCTTAGGAACCCTAACCTTAGGGCGGGGTGCCCTACCCATAGGAATCCTAACCCTAGCTCCAAGTGCCCTTCCCATAGGAACCTTAACCCTAGCGCAGAAAGCCCAATCCATAGGAAGCCTAACCCTAGCACCAACTGCCCTACCCTTAGGAACACTAACCCTAGGTCGGGAAGCCCTACTTGTCGGAACCCTCACCCTAGTTCCCGGTGCCCTACCCATAGAAACTCAAACCCTAGGGCGGGAAGCCCTACCCATAGGAACCCAAACCCTAGCTTCCAGTGCCTTATCCATAGGAACCCTAACTCTAGGGCGGGACGCCCTACTCGTTGGAATCCTAACCCTAGCTCCAAGTGCCCTACCCTTAGCAGCCTTAGCACTAGGGCAGGAATCCCTACCCATAGGAACCCAACCCTAGCTCCAAGTGCCCTTCCCATAGAAACCCTACACCTATCTAAACTAACCTACCCATAGGAGCACTAACCCTAGGGCAGAAAGCCCAACCGATAGGAAGCCGAACCCTAGCACCAAGTGCCCTACTCTTAGAAACCCTAACCCTAGGCTGGAAAGCCCTACTTATTGGAACTCTAACCCTAGTTCCAGCTGCCCTAACGTTAGGAATCCTAACCCTAGCTCCAAGAGCCCTACCCATAGGAACCCTAACCCTAGGGCGGAAAGGCCTGCCCATAAGAACCCTAACCATAGTTCTAAGTGCCCTACCCTAAGGAACGCAAACCCTAGGGCGAAAATCCCTACCCACACTAACGCAAAACCTAGCAAGAAGTGCCCTACTCTTAGAAACCCTAACCCTAGGATGGGAAGCCCTACCCATAGAAACCCTAACCCTAGCTCCAAGTGCCCTACCCATAGGACCCCTAACCCTAGCGTGGGGCACCCTTCCATACGAACCCTAACCCTAGCTTGAAGTGCCCTGCCCTTAAGAACCCTAACCCTAGCGATGAGTGCCCTACCCTTAGCAACCCAGACCATACGGCGGGAACCCCTGCCAATGGGGACCCTAACCCTAGCTCCTAGTGCCGTACCCATAGGAACCCTAACCCTAGCTGCAAGTGCCCTACCCTTAGGAAATTTAAACCTGGGGCGGGAAGCCCTACACATAGGAACCCTAACTCTAGCTACAAGTGCACTACTGATAGGAACCCCAACCCTAGCTCCAAGTGCCCTACCCTTAGGAACCCTAACCCTAGGGTGTGAAACCCTACACATAGGAACCCTAACCCTAGCTCCAAGTTCCCTACCCTTAGGAAGCTTAACCCTAGCTCCAAGTGCCCTACCTATAGGAACCGTATCCCTAGGGCGGGGTGCCCTACCCATAGGAACTTTCACCGTATCTCCACATGCCCTACCCTCAGGAAGCCTAACCCTAGGGCATGAATGCCTGCCCATAGGAACCCTAACCCTAGCTCCAGGTGCCCTAATAATTAGGAAACCTAACCCTAGGGCAGGAAGCCCTACCCATAGGAACCCAAACCCTAGTTCCACGTGCCTTACCCATAGGAAGCCTAACCCTAGGGCGGTAAGTCTTACACACAGGAATCCTAACCCTAGCTCCAAATGCCCTACCCTGAGGAACCCTAACCTTAGCTCCAAGTGCCCTAACCTTAAGAACCTTAACCCTAGGGCGGGAAGCCCTTCTCATAGGAACCCAAACCCTAGGGGAGGATGCCCTACCCATAAGAACCCTAACCCTAGATCCACCTGCCCTACCCATAGGAATCCTAACCCTAACTCTAAGTGTCCTCCTCTTAAGAATCCTAACCCTACGGCGGGAATCTCGACCCATCGGAACCCTAATATTAGCTCCAAGTTCCCTACCCATATAAACCCTAACCCTAGCACCATGTGCCCTACCCATAGGAACCGTAACCCTAGGGTTGGAAGGCCTACCCATAGGAACGATAACCCTAGCTCCAAGTGCCCTACCCTTAGGAACTCTAACCCTAGGGCGGGAAGCTCTACCTATAGGAACCCTAAACCTAGCTCCAAGTGCCCTACCCATAGGAACCCTTACCCTAGGGCCAGAAGCCCTACCCATTGGAACCCTAACCCTAGCTTCAAGTGCTCTACCCTTAGGAAACCTAACCCTAGGGCAGGAATCCCTACGCATAGGAACCCTAACTCCAAGTACCCTACCTATAGGAACCCTAAGACTAGGGCATGACGCCCTACCCATAGGAACCCTAACGCCAGATTTAAGTGCCCTACCCTTAGCAGCCCTAGAGCTAGGGCGGGAAGCCCTACCCATAGGAACCCTAACCCTGGCTCCAAGTGCCCTTCCCCCAGGAACCCTATCCCTAGCTAAAGTGCCCTACCCATAGAACCCTAACCCTAGGGCAGGAAGCCATACCCATAGGAACCCTAAGATTAGCTTGAAGTGCCCTACCCATAGGAACTCTAACCCTAGCTGGACGTGCCCTACCCTTAGGAAACCTAAACCTGGGGCGGGAAGCCCTACCCATAGGAACCTTAACACTGGCTCCAAGTGCCCTAACCATAGGAACCCTAACCCTAAGTCGGGAAGCCCTACCCATAGGAACCCTAACCCTAGGGCAGGAAGCCCTACCCATAGGAACCTCAACCCTAGCTCCATGTGCCCTACCCTTAGGAACCCTAACACTATGGCGGGAAGCCTTACCCATAGAAACCTTAACCCTAGCTCCATGTGCCCTACCCTTAGGAACGCTAACCATACAGTGAGGCGCCCTACCCATAAGAACCCTAACCCTAGCTCCATGTGCCCTTCCGTTAGGAACCCTAACCCTGGGAGGGGGTGCCCTATGCATAGGAATTCAAAAACTAGCTTCAAGTGCCCTACTCTTATGAACTCTAACCATAGGGCCGGAAGCCCTAACTGTAGGAACCCTAACCCTACTTCCAAGTGCCCTACCCTTAGGAACCCTAAACCCAGGACGAGAAGCCCTACTCATAGGAACCCTAACCCTAGCTCCAAGTGCTTTACCCATATGAGTGCTAACCCTAGCTCCATGTGCCCTACCCCTAGAATCGCTAGCTGTAGGGCTGAAAGCTGTACCCATAGGAATGATAACCCTAGCTCCAAGTGCTCTAACCATAGAAACCCTTACCCTACCTTGGAGTACCCTACCCATTGGATCCCTAACCCTAGGGCAGGAAGTCCTACCCATAGGAACTCTAACCCGAGCTCCAAGTCCCCTACCCTTCGGAAACGTAACTCTAGGGCAGGAAGCCCTTCCCATAGGAACCCTAACCCTAGCTCCAAATGCTCTACCCATAGGAACCCTAACCCTAGGGTTAGGTGCCCTACCCATAGGAAATCTAACCCTAGCTCCAAGTGCCCTACCCTTAGGAACCCTATCTCTACGGTGCAAAGCCCTACCCATAGGAATGCTAACCCTAACTGCAACTGCCCTACCCATAGGAACCCTAACCCTAGCTACAAGTACCCTAAGTTTAGGATCCCTAACCCTAGCTCCAATTACTCTACCCTTTTAAACCCTATCCCTAGCTCCATGTGGCCTACCTTTAGAAACCCTAATCTTAAGGTGGGATGCCCAACCCATAGGAACCCTAACCCTATCTCTAAGTGCCCTACCCTTAGAATCCCTAGTCCTAGAGCGGGACACCCTACCCATAGGAACCCTAACCCTAGCTCCAAGTGCCCCACCCATAGGAACCCTAACCCTAGCTCCAAATGCCCTGCCCTTAGGAACCCTAACCTCGGCTCCAGGTGCCCAACCCTTAGGAACCCTAACTCTAGGGTGGGAAGCCCTACCCATAGGATCCCTAACCCTAGCTCCAAGTGCCCTACCCTTAGGACCTCTAACCCTAGCTCCAAGTGCCCTAGCCATAGGAACCCTAACCTAAGCTCCAAGTCCCCTACCCATAGGATCCCTAACTCTAGGGCACGGTGCCCTACCCATATGAACCCTAAATCTACCTCCAAGTGCCCTACCCATAGGAAACCTAACCCTATGGCGGGATGCCTTACCCATGGGAACCATAACCCTAGCTCCAAGTGTCCTGCCCATAGGAACTCTAACCCTAAGGCGGGAAGCTCTACCCATAGGAACCCTAACCCTAACTCTAAGTGCCCTACGCATAGGAACACTAGCCCTAGCTCCAAGTTCCCTACCCTTAGGAACCCCAACCGTAAGGCTGGAGGCACTTCCCATAGAAACCCTAAACCAAGCTCTAAGTTCTCTACCCATGGGATCCCTAACCCTATTGCAGGGTGCTCTACCATTAGGAAACCTTACCCTAGCTCCACGTGCCCTACCTTTAGGATCCCTAAATTTAGGGCGGGAAGCCCAACCCATATTTACCCTAACCCTAGCTCCTTGAGCCCTACCCTTAGGATTCCTAGCCCTAGGACGGGAAGCCCTATCCATAGAAACCCTAACTCTAACTCCAAGTACCCTACCGTTAGGAACCCAGCCCTAGCTCAAAGTGCCCTACCCTTATGAACCCTAACCCTAGCTGCATTTGGCCTACCCTTAGGAACTGTAAGGCAGGAAGCACTTCCCATAGGAACCCTAAACCAAGCTTTAAGTTCCCTACCCATGGGATCCCTAACCCTATTGCAGGGTGCTCTACCATTAGGAAACCTTACCCTAGCTCCATGTGCCCTACTCTTAGGATCCCTAAACTTAGGGCGGGAAGCCCAACCCATAGTTACCCTAACCCTAGCTCTAAGTGCCCTACCCTTATGAATCCTAATCCTAGGGCAGGAAGCTCTACCCATAGGAACTCTAACCCTAGCTTCCAATGCCCTACCCATGGGAAACCTAACCCTAGCTCTATGTGACCTACCCTTCGGATCCCTAGCCCTAGCTCCAAGTGTCCTACCCATGGAAATCCTAACCCTATTTGAAATGCCCTGTCCATAGAAACCCTAACCCGAGGCCGGGAAGCCCTACTCATAGGAACCCTAACCCTAGCTCCAATTACCGTACCCATAGGAATCCTAACCCTACGATAGGGTTCCCTACCCATAGGAACTCTAACCCTAGCTCCCAGTGCCCAAGCCACAGGAACCCTAACTCTCAATCCAAGTGCCTTACCCATAGGAACGCTAACCCTAGGGCCGGGGGCCCAAACATATGTTCCCTAACCGTAGCTCCAAGTGCCCTGTCCATAGGAACCCTAACCGTAACTCCAAGTGCCCTATCCTTACCAACCCTAACCCTAAGGCGGGAAGCCCTACCTATAGGAACCCTAACCCTACCTCCAAGTGCCCTACCCATGGAAACGCTAACCCTACCTCAAAGTACCCTACATTCAGGAACCCTAATCCTAGCTCCAAGTGTCCTACCCACAGGAACCCTAACCCTAGGGTGGCAAGCGCTACCCGTAGGAACCCTAACCCTAGGGTGGGAAACCCTACCCATAGAACCATAACCCTAGCTCTGAGTGCCCTACCCATAGGAACCCTAACTCTAGATCCAAGTACCTTACCCATAGGAACGCTAACCCTAGGGTGGGGTGCTCTACCCATAGGAACGCTAACCCTAGGGCGGGGTGCTCTACCCATAGGAACGCTAACCCTAGCTCCAAGTGCCCTACCTGTAGGAACCCTAACCCTGCTCTAAGTGCCATATTCTTAGGAACCCTGACGGTAGCTCCAGCTGCCCTGCCCATAGGAACCCCAAACCTAGGGGGATGCTCTCTACCCATAGGAACACTAACTCTAGATCCAAGTGCCCTACTCTTAGCAACCCTAGCCCTAGGGCGAGAAGCCCTACCCCTAGGAACCCTAACACTAACTCCAAGTGTCCTACCCATAGAAACCCTAACCCTAACTCCAAGTACCCTACCCTTAGGAACCCTAAACCTAGCTCCAAGAGCCCTACCCTTATGAACCCTAACCCTAGTTGCATGTTGCCTACCCTTAGGAAGCCTAACCTTAGGGCGGGAAGCCCATCCCATAGGAACCCTAACCCTAGCTCTAAGTGCCCTACCCTTAGGAGTCCTAATCCTAGGCCAGAACCTCTACCCATAGGAACCCTAACCCTAGCTCCAAGTGCCATATCCATAGGAACCCTAACCCTAGCTCGAAGTGCCCTACCCTTAGGAATCCTAGCCCTAGGGTGTGACGCCCTACCCATAGCCACCCTAACCC
Organism: Gopherus evgoodei; assembly: GCF_007399415.2. Lineage (NCBI taxonomy): Eukaryota > Metazoa > Chordata > Testudines > Testudinidae > Gopherus > Gopherus evgoodei. The sequence goes on along the minus strand of NC_044322.1, from coordinate 259,007,732 downwards.
TAGCTCCAATTACCCTACCCATAAGAATCCTAACACTACGGTATGGTGCCCTACCCATAGGTACCCTAACCCTAGCTCCAGATGCCCTACCATAGGTACCTTACCCTAGGGCGGCACGCACTACCCATAGGAACCCTAAACCTAGCTCCAAGTGCCCTACCCTTAGCAACCCTAGTGCTAGAGTGGGAAACCCTACCCATAGGAACTCTAACCCTAACTCCAAGTGCCCTACCCATAGGAACACTAACCCTAGCCCCAAGTCCCCTACCCTTAGGTACCATAAACCTAGGACAGGAAGCCCTACCCATAGGAACCCCAACCCTAGCTCAAAGTGCCCTACCCTTAGAAACCCTAACCCTAGGCTGGGGCACCCTACCCATAGGAACCCTAAACCTAGCTCCAAGTTCCCTACCCATAGGAACCCTAACCTGAGGGTGGGAAGTCATACTCATGGGAACCAGAACCCTAGCTCCAAGTCCCCTACCCATAGGAACTGTAACCGTAGCTCCACGTGCCCTACCCATAGGAACACTAACCCTAGCTCCAAGTGCCCTATCCTTAGGAACCCTAACCCTAACTCCACGTATCCTACTCATAGGAACACTAGCCATAGCTCCAAGCTCCCTACCCTTAGGAGACCTAACCCTGAGGCATAAAGCACTACCCATAGGAACCCTAACCCAAGCCCCAAGTGCACTGCCCATAGGAACCCTAACCCTAGAGCAGGTTGCCTTACCCATAGGAACCCTAACCCTAACTCCAAGTACCCTACCCTTAGAAACCATAAGCCTAGCTCCAAGTGTCTTACCCTTAGGAACCCTAAACTTAGGGCGGCAAGCCGAACCCATAGGAAGCCTAACCCTAGTTCTAAGTGCTGTACCCTTAGGAATCCTAATCCTAGCGCGGGAAGCTCCACCCATAGGACCTCTAACCATAGCTTCAAGTGCCCTACCTATAGGAAGCCTAACCCTAGCTCCATATGCCCTACCCATAGAAACCCTAACCCTAACTCCAAGTACCCTACCCTTAGTAACCCTAACCCTAACTCCAAGTGCCCTACCCTTATGAACCCTAACCCTAGCTGCATGTGGCCTACTCTTAGGAACCCTAAACTTAGGGCGGGAAACCCAACCCATAGGAACCCTAACCCTATCTCTAAGTGCCCTACCCTTATGAATCCTAATCCTAGGGCAGGAAACTCTACCCATAGGAACCTTAACGGTAGCTCCAAGTGTCCTACCCATAGGATACTTAACCCTAGATCCTTGTGCCCTACCCTAGGATCCCTAGCCCTAGAGTGAGAAGCCCTACCCATAGGAACCCTTACGTAGCTCCAAGTGCCCTACCCTTAGGAACCCTAACCCTAGCTCGAAGTGACCTACCCGTAGGAACCCTAACCCTAGCTCCAAGTGCCCTACCCATAGGAACCCTAACCCTTGCTCCATGTGCCCTACCCTTAGGAACCCTAACCTTAGGGCGGAGCGCCCTATGCATAGAAACCCTAAAACTAGCTCCACATGCCCTACCCTTAGAAACCCTAACCCTTGGTTGGAAGCACTACCCATTGGAACCCAAACCCTAGCTCCAAGTGCCCTACCCTTAGGAACCCTAACCCTAGCTCAAAGTGACCTACCCGTAGGAACCCTAACCCTAGCTCAAAGTGCCCTACCCTTAGAAACTCTCACCCTAGGGTGGGGCACCCTACCCATAGGAACCCTAAACCAAGCTCCAAGTTCCCTACCCATAGGAACCCTAACCTGAGGGTGGGAAGTCATACCCATGGGAACCAGAACCCTAGCTCCAAGTGCCCTACCCATAGGACCTGTAACCGTAGCTCCACGTGCCCTACCCATAGGAACACTAACCCTAGCTTCAAGTGCCCTACTCTTAGGAACCCTAACCCTAAGCCGGGAAGCTCTACCCCTAGGAACCCTAACCCTAACTCCATGTACCCTACGCATAGGAACACTAGCCATAGCTCCAAGCTCCCTACCCTTAGGAACCCTAACCCTGGGGCATAAAGCACTACCCATAGGAACTCTAACCCAAGCCCCAAGTGCACTGCCCATAGGAACCCTAACCCTAACTCCAAGTACCCTACCCTTAGAAACCATAAGCCTAGCTCCAAGTGTCTTACCCTTAGGAACCCTAAACTTAGGGCAGCAAGCCAAACCCATAGGAACCCTAACCCTAGTTCTAAGTGCTCTACCCTTAGGAATCCTAATCTTAGCGTGGGAAGCTCCACCCATAGGACCTCTAACCATAGCTTCAAGTGCCCTACCCTTATGAACCCTAACCCTAGCTGCATGTGGCCTACTCTTAAGAACCCTAACCTTATGGTGGGAAACCGAACCCATAGGAACCCTAACCCTATCTCTAAGTGCCCTACCCTTATGAATCCTAATCCTAGGGCGGGAAGCTCTACCCATAGGAAGCTTAACGGTAGCTCCAAGTGCCCTACCCATAGGATACTTAGCCCTAGATCCTTGTGCCTTACCCTAGGATCCCTAGCCCTAGAGCGAGAAGCCCTACCCATAGGAACCCTAACTCTAGCTCCAAGTGCCCTATGCATAGAAACCCTAACTCTAACTCCAAATACTGTACCCTTAGGAACCCTAACCCTAGCTTCAGGTGCCCTACTCATAGGACCCCTAACCCTAGCTCCAATTGCCCTACCCATAGGAACCCTAACCCTTGCTCCATGTGCCCTACCCTTAGGAACGCTAACCTTAGGGCGGGACGCCCTACACGTAGGAACCCTAAAACTAGCTCCACGTGCCCTACCCTTAGAAACCCTAACCCTTGGTTGGAAGCACTACCCATTGGAACCCTAACCCTAGCTCCAAGTGCCCTACCCATAGGAACTCTAGCCCTAGCTCCAAGTGCCCTACCCTTAGGCAGGGCCGGCTATAGGACTATTCCAGCAATTCCCCCGAATCGGGCCCCACGTCTAAGAGGGTCCTGCACCCAGTGAGAATCTCTTCCCTGGCTAGAGTCTCCTTTTTAATTTTTACTCACCTGGCGGCGCTTTGGTTCTTCAGCGGCACTTCAGCGGCGCATCCTTCACTCTCTCCGGGTCTTGAACAGCACTTTAGCGGTGGGTCCTTCACTTACTCTGGTTCTTCGGTGACACTTCAGGAGTGGCTCCTTCAGTGTCTCTGAAGACCTGGAGCAAGTGAAGGACCCACCGACGATGAGCCGCCAAAGACTCAGAGCACCGCCCAGTGAATACAAGCCCCACTTTTTTTATTACATCTGTTTTTTAAGTCATCCCTGCCAGGACCCCGTCGAAACTGTTTGAATTCGGCCCCACACTTCCTAAAGCCGGACCGTTAGGAGGCAGGAGGAAGCAGCAGTGGGAGACCAGAAGAAATATGGAGGAAGGAGAGGAGGAAGCAGCAGGAGTCCTGGAGGGTGATGAGCAGAGTACAGCAGCAAATGTCCAGGAGCTTGGGGAATGAGGAGAACAGAGGAGATGGGAGTTTGTGAAGAACATGGGTCCAAGATTCTGATGATGCATTACATGAAATGAAAAACAGACGCATTTTGGGACATAGGGTTATAATTTCATCCCGGTATTTTAGTAACTAGACAAAGCATTCAGCCTCTCCGTGGAACTGTAGCTCTTTAATTTGCAGTTGCCTTTGTGTGTATATACACATACAAACACACACACTGCAATGCCTGCCTATTCAATTTGACTTTTAATGAGGGGGACTGAGCAAGGGGGCATCCTAGTTTTGTACATTGGGGGTTGTAGATGGGTTCTGCCGGGGCTCGACCCTCCCTGAGGGGGAGGAGAGCCACACCGGCCTTGATGTCTTCCTTGCAATTACAGTCTGCTCTGGCCTTTCGGCAGGTCAGAGCAGTGACAAAGTCAAAGGGGGCCCAGCCCTTAGTTCGGGCGGGGCACCAAACACAGTTCTAAGTAGCTCTGGCCCTTTGGAGCAGGGCAGAGCACCAAACACGCAGTTACAAGTAGCTCTGTCCCTTTGGGGCAGGGCAGAGCAGTGGCAAAGTCAGCAGGGCCCAGCCCTTGGTTCGGGCGGGGCACCAACACAGTTAAACAGCTCTGGCCTTTGGAGCAGGGCAGAGCAGTGGCAAAGTCAAAAGGGGCCCAGCCCTTGGTTCGGGTGGGGCACCAAACACAGTTTAAACAGTTACAGGCCTCTCCGACTGGGAAGAGGGAGAATCTGCCTCCCGGTTACAGGTGGCAGGGGGAACGCAGGCCCACCCACTCCTCTGCGTTCCAGCCCAGGGCCCTGGTAGCAGTCGTCACCGCTACTGGTGGTCAGTGGGGTCCTGACCGCAACACACTGACATGGGCAACGGTAGCTCTGCAGCCTGACTGGAGTCAGCTGCCCCTGGGCTACTTCCCAATTCTCCCTCTATTCCTACCTGGTCCGGGGCCTCTGTTCCGGAGACGTCCAGGACCATCGGTTCCTCCCAATCCGGGCTGGGCAGCAGGTCCGGTAGAGTTTCGGGGAAGTCAGGCCATGCCTGGTTTGGGGGCTCCTCGGGGCCGTAGTAGGGGCGAGGCAGTTCTGGCGGCTCCTCGTCGTAGTTGGGGCGAGGCAACTCTGGTGGCTCCTGGTCTTGGCCTCTGGCTCGGGCAGCCTCCCAGTCACGAGCAGCGGCAGGCACGTCTGCTCCTGCCGGTGGCCGAGCCACAACTGAAGGCTGGGGCTCGGCTTTTATTCTTCCGGGTCGCCGCCTGACCCTTTGAGGGGCGGGACTTCCGCTCAGCGGCCCTGCCCCTGTGGATGACTGACGGGGCTCGACCCTCCCTGAGGGGGAGGGGAGCCACACCGCCTCGCTACAGGAGGTTTTGACCGACATTGTGTCACCTTAGAGTTTTTGTAAAATGTGGTGGTGGTTTTTTTTGTTCTGAATTGTGCATGTACCTGATAAACAGGCACATGTACTTCTTTGAGTGATGGTCCCTATTGCATTCCATTGTGGCTAATGCATGTGTACTATGCATCCAGAGCCAGAGAATTTCGGTAGTAGTGTCTGTGCTTGCACCCTCACTCACCTCGTGCCTCCAACTGAGGGGATAAATGACAGGGAGGACTGCCTGCCTCTCCTTTCCTTCTCTCCGCTGCATGGTCCGGGTCAGGACCTCTCTGTGTCCATAGCTTCAGCTTTGTCCCTTAAGATAAGATTTAGCTTTGTAAATAGTTTTAGCATTTTTTTACAGTTTAGAGCTTTAATGTTACATTAATCTTTGGGTGATCATACACACACCCATACCCCATGCAGGTACTGGACTATGCCCAGAGCTTGAGGCTTCAAACTTTGAGTGTCCTACCTACTTCTTGGCCAGTGACGACCACCAATACTGCCTGTATGGCCTTGGGGAAGCTCACATCGCAGCACTATCTTACTCTCTTTCACCAGCCACACCTGAGAAGGGCGGGAACTCCACCTCCAAAAACACCTCACGAAAAGGCCATAAGACCTCAATCATCCCCATATCGGGGAACCCCCCCTTGTATGTCAGTCTGACTCATCAAGGAGTGAACCTCTTGCTGCTAAGTCCAACTCTGGTACCAGAGAATCTACCCCCATAAATTCCCTGGCTGGATCTTCTCGGGAACCCAGAAAACTCTCTTATACTCATGAAACTAAGTCTTCCTCGAAATTCACTTAGAAGAAGTCAGATTTGATTCTAAGCAAGACCAGCATCTCAGTCCAAGAGGGCTTAGTATATCTTAAGTCCCAGAGGCTTGATAAGAAAGTCCATAAACATTGGGCTCCATCAGCACTGGAACATGATCCATCGGTACCATCATCCTTGGCACCTACCAAACTTTGGGATCTGCCAACACCAATGAAGACCACTCACTACCTCTCTGTGCACCATCTTTGATGGCACCCTTTCTGGCTCTGATAGTATAGGCAGAGACAGCCCATCTCACTCTGGAAAGAACTGGGTCCCATGCCCCTCCACAGGACACCTTTGTACTCCCGGATCTGGAATCTCCTCCAGCAGGTCCATTCCTTTCCAGAGATGTCATACCACCACCTAAGGAGAAGTCCGCTTGGAGAAGTTTACCATTTGTGCCTTCCTCGAGGTACAACTTACCTCCAGCAGCATCGGCAGTACCATCTCCAGAACAGGAATCAGCTTTCTCCACACTGGGAGAGACTGATCCACAGCCTTTGTTGTCTTATCCTACATATCCACCACTGCTCAAAAGACTTACACCACCTTGGGACCAACATCTGTGTTTAGCTCAAAACCACTGGACCCATGCCATGAGGACCTCCACATCCTTTTGACCCTTTCTAACTGGTCATATTGGGGGCCCTGGAACCAGTACTCCCCTGCAGAGTTGGTCAGGTCTGCTGGGGAGTCACTCCTTCCCTCCCCTTGAAGAAGGCACTCGGATCCCCCCTTGATCCTTCTGAAGACGAAGAACAACATGCACTGGATCTAGTGGTTTTGCCAGAACCAGCAAGACTGCCATCTTCATCTCTGGACAAAGTGGTGACCCTTATCTCTCTCTCCTCAGTGAGGTCAGGCAGTTCCAGGATCTTTTTTGCAGAGTTGCTAATAAACTTCAGATTCCTCTTGAAGATATCCATGAATCCCAGCACAAATTCCTGGACATCCTCCACCCACCTGGATCCAACGAAATAGTGCTCCCCATTAATGAGGCTACAATGGAACATGCTAGGGCTGTTTGGCACACTCCCACTATGTGTGCCACTTCCAGGAGAGTAGTAAAACACTATTATGTGCTGGTCATAGGGGTTGAGTTTTTGTTTTCTCACCCCTGTGCCAATTCTTTGGTAGTCCAAGTTGCTTCCAAAAGAGGTAGACACTAACACCCCCAATCTACCTCTGCAGAGAAAGAGGGTAAGTGTCTAGACCAATTGGGGAGAAAGATCATCTCGTCACCTAGCCTCAGGTTCAGGATAGCCACCTTTCAGGCACTACTGGCTAAGTATGACTTCCTGAACTACTCCAAGTTGGCAGAGTTCACTTCTGCAACAGGACAGAGCTTGTTTCCAGGCATTGGTAGATGAAGGCAAACTAGTAGCACAGACCGCTCTCCAATCCACAGTCAATGCCACTGACACCTCCTCTAGAGCCATGGCTTTCACCACTGTTATGCACAGAGAGTCATGGATCCATGTGTCAGGGTTCCCTACAGAAGTCCAGAATACTGTGGAGGACGTCCCCTTTGATGAATCATGATTATTTAGTCAGAAGATGGATGAGTCTCTCAAAAACTTAGAAGACTCTAGGGCTACTCTTCACTCTTGGGGGCAAGTGTATATATCCCCAGAGAGAAAGTTCCATCAACAATCATCTAGACCTAAACCCATGGCTCAACAATTTTTTCATCAGAAGCTCTATGCACTGCCATGCAAAAGACAGAGGGTTAAAAGGACTCACTTCCTTAGATCTTCTGCAACAGGCTCGGCATCCCAATCTCAACCCCCCAGTGAGGCGTTATTTTTGGTGGGACCTCAAGAGCTGTGAGCTTTCACTTTCTCAACACTGGCATGCAGTAACAACAGACCAGTGGGCACTGAATGTCATCTGCTGTAGCTATATGATTAAGTTTGCATGTCTACCTCTTCCACAACCCCCTTTCCCTCTCCTCTTTGAGGACCACTCTCGTGAGAACATTTTCAAGCAGGAGATGGACTCCGTATTACACTGAGGGGAGATAGAAGATGTCCCTCCTCAATACCAAGGGAGCGGCTTTTACTTGACTTACTTTCTTATACCCAAAAAGAAGGGCAGATGGAGACCAATTTTGACCTCCACCACCTCAACCATTTCATTCACAAACTTAAATTTTGTATGGTCACCTTGGCCTCTATAGTACCATCCCTAGAAAAGGACATGTGGATTACAGCTCTCAGTATGAAGGACATCTATTTTCATGTCAATATTCATCCCTCTCACAGATGCTTCCTCAGATTCGTGGTGGGTTGTGACCATTTTCAGTATAGATGACTCCCTTTCAGCATAGTAACTGCCCCCAAAATCTCCAACAAAGTGTTTGCAGTAGTAGCAGCTCTTACTAGATGCCTTGGTCTCATTGTCTTCCCCTGTCTCGATGACTGGCCCCTTGTTGCCAAGTCACAACCAGAGGCCCATGTGTCAACTCTAATGATGCTACATCTCTTTTCCCTGAGGATCAGCATAAATGTCTCAAAAATCTCAAAAAGTCCCACAGTCTCTGGATTTCATCGGGGCCACCCTGGATTCAGAGCATACTTGCCCACAGACAGGTTTCAGACCATGAACAATATTATAGTCCATATCACAAACAGCCCTTGAGAACCAGTCAGGACATGTGTATTTTTCCTAGGCCATATGGCCTCCTGCACTCATGTCACTCCATTTGCAAGACTCCATCTTTGTTGCCCTTAAGCATGGCTCGAGTCTGCATACACTCTGAACCACCAGCTCATGAGCTTCATGGTAACAATCCCTGCCAAGGTGGTTTCTATGGTGGATGAATCCTTGACAGGTGTGCGTGGGCATCCCTTTTCTCCCCTTCTCAACAGACACGACCATAACCACAGGCATGTCTTTTTGGTTCGGGAGCCCACATGAACAACCACACACTACCAGGTTCCTGGACACCCCAGGAATCCAGGATTCACATTAATATTCTGGAGTTACAAGCAGTAAGAAAGACATGCAAGGCTCTTCTTCCATTCAGCATGTCCTGATACTGCCAGGCAATGTCACGACCACCTTCTACATCAACAAGTGATGAGGAGTGATATCTGTCTCCTTGCACGTGGAAGCGATTAGCTTATGGAACTGGTGTGTCAGCACCCAAATCACCCTATCAGCAGCCTACCTTTCTTGGAAACGACAAATGCTCGTGGACTCCCTCAGCAGATATTTCACCGTCAACAATGAGTGGGAATTCCACGATTCAGTGCTGCACAATATCTTCAATCTGTGGGGAACCCCAACAAGCCTCTGTGGCGAATAGAAAATGCATCACATCCTGCTCCAGAAGAGACATAGTTCACTATTCCCAAGGTTATGCTCCACTTCTTCCTTGGTTAGATCAACTGAACTATGCATTCCCTCCACTACTACTCTTGCCACAAGTTCTATGCAAAACGCAGCAGCACAGGGCACTGGTTATCCTGATCACCCCCTGCTGACTCAAATAATTTTGGTTCCCAACTCTCCTGTGCATGTCATCCCAAGTACCGATCATCTTTCCAATGCTACCAAGCTCCTGACCCAGTGGATCACCAAAATCAAGCACCCAAGACTGTATTCATTTCACCTCAGGGCTTGTATTTTTGGATGGGCATGGTCCCTAGAACACCTGTACGCTGCAGCCGTACAAGACATATTTTCCACTAGTATGAAAGATTCTACTAGACATTGTTACCTGGCTAAATGGAAATGTTTTTCTTCTTGGGTGCATCAAAAGGATGCTTTTTCAGAAAATACAGATATCCCTCTCATTGTAGACTGTATAATTTCTCTAAACACATCAGTCCTCTCCATCAGCTCCTTAAGACTCCACCTGGCAGCAATCAGTGCATACCATCCTCCTTCTCAGGAGTACTCGGTCTTTGCTCACCCACTGACCACCAGATTTTAAAAGGGCCTAATTGGAATCTTCCCATCTATTCACAAGCCTAACCCTCAGTGGGACTTGAACCTTGTTTTCTCTGCACTCATAAGGTCACCATTTGAACCCCTAGCTTCCTGCTCAATATCCCTTCTCTCTGTGAAGGTCAGATTCCTTGTAGCCATCACCTCAGCCAGAAGGGTTTGCGACTTAGAGCCATAAAAAATAGGTTTCCTTATGTTCACACCCCAAATTCATCCTCAAGTTTCTTTCAGAATTTCCTTTGAACCAATTGATCCAATTGTCTGTTTTCTTCCTCAAACCACATGCCTCTTCAGAGGACCAGAGACTCCAGGCCCTCGGTGTCCAGTGAGCCTTGTCCTTTTACCTGCACAGAACCAGACCAATGGACAAGTCCCTGAGGCTATTCGTCACTATAACAGAAAGAATCAGGGGACATACACTTTCCACCCAGAGGATCTCCAAGTGGATCTCTGTCTGCATTCTATGCTGCAATCAACTGTCAAACCTTCCCCCTCCTCATGGGGTAAGAGCTCATTCCATGAGAGCACAAGCAGCGACTATGGTATCTCCTTGGTAGCTGTAAAGCAGCCACGTGGAGCTCTGTCCACAACTTTACGAGACACCATACCCTAGTCCAGGACTCCTCTGCTGATGCTTCCTCTGGAACAACTGTCCGTCGCTCATCCCTGCTGTCTACCTCCTCGCCCCCTCCACCTACTTAGGAACTGCTTGTTAATTACTCATGGTGGACTACAATAGGGACCATCACTCAAAGAAGAAAAGGGGGTTACTTACCTGTAGCTGGAGGTTCTTTGAGAGGCTTGGTCCCTATCTGTATTCCACTACCCACCCTCCTTCCCCTCTGCTCTCGATCTTCTCTGATTAGTGGTGGAACAGGAACTGGAGAGGCGATCGGTCCACCCTGCTCTTCATCCCCTCAGTCAGAAGCACAAGATGAGCCAGTACGCATGCTGGACCAACACACTACTTTCAAATTCTCCGTCTCTGGACACATGGCGCACATATGTAACCCACAGTGGAATACAGATAGAGACCACACATCTTGTATCTATACAAACACATATACACATAGTTAGCTATATACATTTATATCTATATATAAAATGGGCCAGAGCTACCATGTTCAGAGTCTGATGTGAAGTTCTCCAAAGTTCAAGGATTTGGTTCCAGGCTTGAGTTGGAGCTTATCTTTCAAATATATGTAACATTATACACACATGTAAATGCTTAAGGAACAAGATGGCATGACTGTGCAACACTCAGTACTTCTGACGACAAGAATCACCCACAGTTTCTGTGTACACGGAAGAGACTATTTCACTGATAAGAGCAGACTTACGCTGATGACGCGGGTGAGGAGACAGAGAAAGAAAAACAAAGTGACATCTCAGTTACATCGGCATTTTTTAAAAATTAAGAAAGTAGAAAGAAAGGGGCAGAAGAAAGAAACAAAAGCCCCTCAGAAGCACGGTGGCGTTAATCTAACCTTCAGCATGAGTGAAAACTCCACAGGCAGGTGAGCAGAATTATTGATGTTTGAAGTAATTACTTCAGCAGGCACTGCTATCAAAATTCATAGTGATTGATTTCCCACTAGTCAGCTTATCTCTCCCAGGACAAGTACCCTGGAAAGCAGCTTATAACCCCTTCCTAATAAGCTGTGGCACGTCACTGGAGAAAATGGCATCAGGCTCTTTTTGTTTTGCGTTCATTGCTTTTAAAGGTTGAATCATTCAGAATTTTGATGCATACTGAACTCTCTTGTTTTCTCCTTGAGATGATCTGGCAATGGAGCCCTGCGCTCCCTTCCCTAGTGCCCCATCCCCAGCCTCTCTAGTACGCTGTTAACCAACTGAGACTTTCAGGCAATTTCTTTCAATAACACCAGGGAAAAGCCAGATTTAAACACATGCAGTCAACAATTTCGTTTTTTAAATATTTAATGTTATATCAAAGCAGACTGGGAGCTTCTTACATCCAGGCACCAAGGCTTAATAGCCAGGTGTGTAACTATGGGCTTTATTGATGATGTCTGTGCTGCATGGGCATCCATGCAGCACTGACTTAAACCCCCAAAATCCTGTCCCAGCAAATAGCAGGCCCAGCATAAAATCAGCAATGGTTGTTCCAAAATACCACTCAGGTGTCTAGAAGAAATGACCCAGGCCATAACAGTTAACTGGAGCAGTGAAGAACGGCAACATTGTGATCAGAATACAATTTAACACTTTTCATGGTCCAGGTATCTCAAAGCAATGAGTTAGTGTCACATGGTGCTGCAGCAACTGATCAGGCAAACACAGCATCCATCCACTGTGTGCTGAGAAGCAGCTCTCATGCAGCCTTTGGACATCAGAACCTAATTTACCGAGAGAGGATATCGATCCTGGGCCCTTGGGTTAATCTCTTACCCTCCTGCCCATGGCTGTTTTTATAAAAAGAGATGGAGTTAAGAGAGATGGAACCGCAAGCAAATTTGACTTTCGTATAGAACTTTGATGAATCCCCCTTTCCCTCTCCTCTACCTCCCATCTGGAGCTGTTCCCTGTTCCTGCACCACCACAATCCCTTGTAGGCTTCTCCCCCACTTTAGCTTCTATTTGTTAAAGCTTTCTTGGCTCCATCCTACAGGCTGTGAGCTGCCCAGCACCCCCCTGGGTTGTGTTGTCCCATTGCACAGAGCAGAGGTGGCCTGTTTTATGAACCTGTGTTACATTTGCTGACAGTGGGAAAAAGTCACTGATTTTCCCCCTACTCAGGGTCCAAAACAGCTGCTCTTCTGGTTGCTCTGCTCTGCCTCCCCCTCCGTGGGGGCTGCAGACTGCCTACCAGTGCCCCTGGAACTAGCAGAAGCAGAAAGGACATCTGCAGAGAGACCATTTAATTACCTGGAACGCAGTGCCACAGCATCTTGGAGGAGGAACTGCTGCTGTCTGCCCACAGTCCAGCTGAATCCAGAAGATTATAGCTGGGATTCAGGCACAAACAGCGGAGCTGCCAAATGTCTGAATGTCACACCTGATGAGTGATGCTTGTCAGCTTTGATAGACTCAGCCCTCAAAATTCAGATGTGGATGTGGGTTTCGGACACTCCAAACTTCAGAGGTTTGGGTTCTGTCCGTTGTAAAGATGAGGTCATTTGTGAAATCCAGATGTCCTCAACGTCTAGGAATACTCAGCAGTGGGGTTTTAGTTTGGATTTGGGCCCATCTCTGTTATTGTAGCACATACAGAAGTTCATGAGAGATTTGCAAGTTTCCTGCAATACTGAAGGGCATGGGGGAGCTGAGGACAAAGTGGGAAGAGACAAGGCTCCAAATCACCTGGCTTTTCATCCATTTGTGTTAGGAGACACATCATCTGAAAGTGTTTTCTCTTTCATTTCAGCTTGTTTCTCTTGTGTGGAAAGCTGGAGTGCTCTCTTGTACAGATACAGTCACTCCACTCTGCCATCTGGCACAAGTGCATGGGAGGCGAATTATACTGTTCAGCAGGAACCAAAAAGATAATTTGCCGGAACGGTTTTATGAGAAGAGAGAAGAGAAAAAACAGGGGAGGGGAAAAGCCATTTTCTATAAATGGCAGGAAATCTGCAGAACAAGAACACTTATTATGGAAAGGTGAGCTTATGTCTGACAAGCTCAGGTTTGACAGACTGCTTGTGAGCAGTGCCTAGGGGAGAAGGAGACAGAAGGAAAAGCAGAGGGATTACTGGGAGGGATGAGCCAACCAGTTTATACAAATAAGAACTGATCTGAACCTTCACACGGAATTAAAATTAGATATTTTTGAGGTTTGAAAATATTTAGTCAAGTTTTCTCCTTCATTTGTCCATTTTCACACACTTCTGTGTGTCCTGACCTTCTGGGTGTGACATAGCTACCCTTTATGTGGGTATCTGTGGGCATGTGGATTTCCTTGTAGATGTCTTTGGCTCAGATTCTTGGCTCCACTCCCTGCCCTTTGCACTGTTCAGGCGGTGCATCGGCAGTGGAAACCTCCCTCCAGTCTCCAGCTAGCAATACTCTTAAGTGTGGGGCAGTTCTCAGCTGATTGATAGCTTGCATAGCCAGCTCTGATACCTCCCTCCCCACACAGCTGCTGGTGCAAAAGGCATGTTGGGTGCAGAGGGGCAGGTGGAAGGAGTGGCCAGAAAGCAGTGTGTCCTGGCAACCCCATATGCTCTGGTATATGATCCCTAAGTGTCCTTAGTCAGCTGACATAAGTTAGAGCAGCTCCCAAACTGTTTTTACCTGTGCAAGAATCAAGGGGCAGGGAGAGATTTAGGAGGTCACCAGCAGTTCTCTGACAGGCACCCCATACTCTGGCACCTAACGGAAGCTGGAGGCAGCAGAGAATCAGGCCCTCTGTGTGTGCATCTTTATGCTCGTGGATTTCTTTGTTTGTATCTCTTTGAGCCTGGGTGACTTCGGGCATATGTGACATGTGCAGCCACACAGAATGGTGGTCTGCTATGGGCCCCACACCACAGTCTGCCAGCCAGTGTGCCAACCCCAGTTCCACATCCATCTCCTGTCAGACTTCAGTGCAGTGGGCCACAGCAGAGAATGAATTCCCAATGGCCCTCTCTGAGTGGCAAGCTGGGCTTCAGTTCCAGTGTCTGGTTCCCTACTCCAGGCAGAGTGATCATCAGAGCCCACAGAGACTCTCAAAGATGAGGGAGCAGATGGTCACAACAATGCAAGTGGATTATATTAAGGCAGGAACTGACTAAGGGTTATTTCTTAGGTGCACACAGATGGAGGGACCTGGTCTTAGGTAAGGAGAAATCTAGATGAGGCCCCAAATGTGTTACTTTGCATGAGCTTCTGAAGAACCCCATCTATGTGTCTCTCTGTATGTCTGTCTGTCTGTCTGTGAGTCTGTATGTCTGAGCTCTCGCTGATTTGTGCATGGTTGGCAAACGAAGCACAGAATGCAGACCGGATGGTTTCCCTTTAGGGTTTGCAGCCTCACTTTGTCTGTAATTGTTTCTGATGTTTCACCTGTCACATTGCAAGCTTCTTCTGGGGCGTGATAAAACATTTGGGTTCCAGAATGTGGAGCTGACACACTGTGTTCCCTGTCGACAAGAGATCAAATATGTCAGGACTCAGGAGGAAAGTCAAAAATAAAAGGTGGAAAAAGAGCAAAAAAAAAGGGGTGGGGAGGTAGAGAGAAAGAAATAGGAACAATTGCCTGGAGACAGGTGGACAGATGCCTAGCAAACCAGATAGACAGACAGCTGTGGCAGAAAGACAGCATGCTCCTTGCTGTTCTCAGGCTGTAATTAGCAGCTATTTAGGCAGTAAGCCCTAGCAAACCCGTTATTATCAGTACTTAATGACTCTGAGGAGAAGCCCAAAGTGATTAATGCCCTTTGAGAACTGGGGGCTAATGACAATGAGCACTGGTTTTGGGAGATTGTGCATGTGTATTAGTTTTTTCCATTAAATAAAAAAAGGGAGGGAGCTATGGTGAGCAGAGCAGCTATGGACTACACAGAGCGAGATTCTGGGGGCTGGGCTCAACCACGGATGACGTCGTCTCTGCTTGCATACCCCTTTTCTTTCAGGGGAGAGGTCGCTGTCTGAATTGATAGTGTCCCCCTTTGGAGAAATCCAAAATACTCATCTCTAAGCTCCCAGAAGGCAGTGGGGGCTGCACCTCACTCTTTTCTACTGAGGTACTTGAAGGACATTACTGTAGCATTTGTGCACCTTACAAATGTTTATGAATTTATCCTTATCACAGCCCCATGAAGTAGGGGAGCTTGATTAGTCCTATTGTCCAGAGGGAGAACTGACGTACAGAGAGATTAAGTGCTTTGTCTGAGGTCACACAGGGATTGAACTCAGATCTCTGGAGTGCAGTGCCTTAACCTGCAGACCGTCCTGAACCCATCCCTCCAGGGGGCATTTGGAAGGGCATTGAAAGGGTCTGAGGGAGCTGCTCCCAAGCTGAGAGAAGTTGGGGGAATGGTGGGAAGTAACCAAAACAAAAAAAAAGTATCCCTGTCCGAAAGGAATCCTTTGAAGGTGGGGGGGGGGGAGAAAACCTGCCTTTTTATCCCACTGCGTAGACTGTCCTCCTCATAGGCACATCCCTGACCCAGGTCTCTGCACAAACATAACTATATCTACATCCACACATGTGCAGTCACCGCATGCATATACACATCTATCTGTGTCTCGTGAGCCAAATTCCCTGCTGCTGCCAATTGCTATAGCTCCATTGAAGACAATGGAGCCCTGCTGATATATACCAGCTGATGATCTGGCCAGTGGTTTCTGAAATCTGTGTGTAGCTGCAGACAGCATCAAAAGCCTTATTGAGTAACCAAATGACATACCCCGTCCTGGCATGCACAGTGCTTTATTAGCTAGTGATAGGCACTCCCAAGCCAGAAAACTTAAGACCATTTCCAGTCCCATGCCCCAGGCTAGTAGGAGATGCTGCAAAAGCAGAGCCAAACTCAGCTTCTCGGGGAAAGATTGCCTCATGGTGCCCAACAAAAATTCCTCCAGCCATCTGGGCCTGCTTGGCTGGGAGAACAGTGGCTGTGACATGAGCGACCGAGGTGAGGACCTGAAGGTAGGAGTTCTTGCCCAAATGGGTACACTGCTCCCTAGAGGTCAGAGGGTTGGAGCTAACGATAATGTATACAAGTCTATGTAGAAAGTTATAAGCAAAGTTTGATATTTCTAACTGGCCATTTCAGGCGAGCTGTTGGAATTATTAATATTAGTATGGAAGACCACCAGACACTAATTTAACCATAAATTCTTTTTTTTAAGCCCAAAGGGCAAATGGTATTTTATACAATTTCTCTAAACATGCCTAACAGCCTAAACATAAGCAGTCACCATTCTCACTACACTAACAGAGTATTCATAAGCATGTGATCAATACACCTACAAATAGGCCAGACCTAGGAAAACCATCTCAGCTTGGCATGCTCCAGCATGTTCAGGTTGGGTCTGACATAAACCCTTCAGACTCATGGCTCTCTTTATACCCTTCAGCTAATTTCAGCTAGCTTTAGCAAAAACCCAGTTTGAAGCAGTTTATTCTTGCTACTTTTCTTTTCTCCATGGCCTTCCTTTCTTATGTCTTGCCCTGTCCTTGCTTACCAGCAGAACAGTGGAAAGGTTTGGGCTTGTTTCTTTTAAGGCAGTTTTCCATTGTCTTGTTACTGCAGCTTTTACTTTATTGGTTTACTTTTGGAACCATACATTTTTCCCACCCTACAAGCAATAAATATATTAGTCTCTCAGCGTTCTTCTACTTGCTGTCTGGGGCCTTTTCCTTACCAGCCACAAACCATTAAAACAAATATATTATGTTCTTAACAAAAGTTGAGTTAACTTTAATTCTTTTAATTTCATAACTACACACACCATAGAACCTACCAGGGCAAAGTCAGGAAGTAGGGCTTGTGAGTTACCCCTGAGCTAAGAAGACCACTCTGACATTGAGCGGGAAAGTGTTTTGAAGATGCGGTGGATATGAAATGGCTGCTTTCCAGGGCCCTATCCTGTCAGAGACCCTCACCCAAACACTTTTATTTTGTTCTCAACCAGAGAACACCTCCACCTTTATTTGGTGTAGTTTCATATAAATGGCATCACAAAGACTTTACGAAGTTACGTAACTGAGTCAGCAATCAATAATAACAGCCAGGGGAGAGAGAAATGAGGCAAAGAAGCAAAGCTGTGTTTTTAGCTGAGATCTGAATAGAGAGGGGCTGCTGCAGATGGCAGGAACTGCAGAGGAGAAGGCCTTTGCATCAGTTGAAGTGATGAGGTTGTAAGAAGAGAGAGGTGGGAAAGGGAACAGATAGAGACCAGGGGCCCAGTTCTTAACTCACTGAAGTCTAGAGTTGCGCTTATGTGAATGATGTCAGAATTAGAACTGTGGGATAAGCTAGGTCAAACAAACAGTTACAAAAAGGAGCCAATACTGGTGGATTCTCTGCAGCTTGAGGTCTTCAAACCAATTTTGAGGATTTCAATAACTCAGTCCTGGGTTAGGAGTTGTTATAAAAGTGGATGGGTAGGGTTCTGTGGCCTGCCTTGTGCAGGAGGTCAGACTAGATGATCATATTGGTCCCTTCTGACCTATGAGTCTATGAGTCAAATTCTGTTCTGAATTATATGGAGACAACCCATCTACTTCACTGGGAGTTGCATCTGTGTAACTGACAGAATTTTGGCCAAGGAGGTCAATTATGAACTAGAGAAGCCCTTACTAGACCCTAGAGCTGTGAGTAAAATGTGTGACTATCGCATTTCCAGCAGATGTTTTGCTAAACTAGGTGAGTAGAACTTGGTTGGGGAGGAAGTGGAGGGAGGTACGCATTGTTCAGAAATCAGGTTGAGTAAAGTTAAGTATTTGGGCTCTGTGACCCACTTTGTGCTATTTCCCTCACCCTGCAGCTTCCGCATGGCCTAAAAAGAAACATTCAGTGAAGCTTGAAAACTGACTAAATTGATGCCATTGAGATTTTTTATTTTTTTTTGGTTTGTGCACATTAGTATAAAACTATCAAACTGTGGCATAGTAAACATAGTGCCTTGTGCCATGGGCTAGAACCAGAGCTGAGTTTTCTATTTCATGCAGTGACTTTCAAAATCCCTTTGGCCTTATGCTCCACAAACCATTGGAGATGCTTGAAAACAAATTGTTTTTCCTTACTGATTTTATCCTTTTTTTTCCATTAGGTGTATTGCTTTCCTCTGTGTATTCTGAATGGAGCTTGACATTCACGGGGCTCTGATTGTTTATTTCCTGGTTTTGCACCAGTCTCAGTGACGATGTCAGTACATCTGACTGTGATTTATTAGGTCCATGCTGCTGCTGAATAGAGGTTTTATATTAGTCCAACCTTAAATGTGGTATTGCATTGCAGAATTGGTGTGTACGGGTGTATTACAGCTCCATCAGACACAACCAGCTTAGGCCACTGATAGGGACACCAAATGAGACAAACCACGGGCCTTTTCTGTTATCACTGGTCTTACATTCTTTAAGTTGTGTTTTCAACTCCACAGTGAAAGAGATCATTTTAAAGAAAAATACATCCTTAGGCAGTAGGAGGTGCTGACACCCATCAGTCTGAACTAGCTGTCAGAGATGATACTACTCCTTGACAGGAGACTTGTGTGAAATATTTGTAACTGGAATGGCCTGGCGGTATCGCCACCAGATTGCTCACCATAACTTTGGAACAACCAAAGCTCAAACTGCCCTTGAAGAATCCATCCCAGGTTTATGCTGAGCCTGCTGCATGATCGGACACGGCTTTGGAAGTTTAGTGAGTGCTGTGGAGATGCTCATGGAATGCAAGCAATGATCAATGAAGTTCACAGATTCCTCTACACGTCTCACTAACAAGTTTCAGTGTCTTGATTTAAAGAGCTTTCAGTGTCCTCGGACATAACACACATTCAAACGGAACTCCCCTGCTTTGCATCTTCATCATGAGCTCCAAACTCATCCTAGTTATGCTGAAAGGTTTGCTAACTTATTGGAGCAAACATGGACCCAGTTTGGAGCAAATATGGCTGATTGATCCTTTTGCACTAAAGTGATGTGAAACCTGTTTTATATGTCTCCTCTCCTCCCGCCCCCCCCCAAAAAAAAACAAAGAAAGAAAGGAAAAAGCAACCAAGCAAGAAAAAGACTTGATTTGAGTAAGCCGAATTTTTTAAGGTTTATTTGATATCCAAATTTAAAATGAAAATAAGGAGGTATGAACCCCATACAAAATTAGGATGGAAAAAATATGGAATCACTGAGAAATGAAACCATTGTTTCCTACTTCTGTTTGCCGCTTCCTTTCATAGGTTTTTTGTTTGTTTGTTTGTTTTTTAAAGAGGAAACGAGAAAATGTACCTGTTTGATGAGGTGGTGATTTTAAATGTTGACTGTACTAACTGGCTGGCCTCTGTGAATTCTCTCTCTGCTCTAGCCCACTGCAATTTTATTCAGAAGAAGAGAATGAAAGCTCTCAACAGAATCACTTCAAGACACCCTCTCCATCCTTCCCTCCACCCATCTCCTCTCGCTCTTTGTGCTGCATGTTCCCATTTTGCAAAGTAATTTCATGGCTCGTGCACTTAAGATTCCATCAGAAAGCTGAGTCTTTGATCAGGCTGGCAGACGCCCTGCTGGGATTTCATTGGCAAATCACAATTCCCTTAATTAACACAATGTGGCTTTATATCACTAAACTGATTCAAACTGGGTCCCTATGCTTTTTACCTCCAGATTTACCTAGCTTGGGGATTCTTGGTTCCCGACAAGTTCACAGAAACAGAAAACATTGAAAGGCAGTTGCTCAGGTTCCCTCCCCATCTAATCCTGCTGCTGTTGATCCTCTCACCACCATCTCAGCAGTAGGGAATTGTATCTCTCCCATAGGTTTACTTGCACATCAGTACAAATCAGTAGGAACTGCAATGACAGAGATTTGCTCTGTTTCTTCCCAGTGCTTGTTAGAGGGGAATGGGTGTAAAAGAGAAGTAATAATTGTAGCGATAATCCCTTTGCTGTGTTTTGCAGAAGCTCTGCTCAAAGTGAAAGGCAAGTAGGTGTTGAAATCCAGGGTAGAGTCTTTTCCTCCTTATGCCATGTAATTGCACCACTCCTCAGATATTCTTCTATATGTCTAGCAGCTAATGCAAAATAAAAAGCTTAACAGTGCTCAGCTAGGGCAGTCACAGGCCAGCTCTGGGTTGGAATTTGGTTACATTCCTAGTGTGCTGAGCTAGCCTGTTGTATTATCTGTAGTAAGGTGCACTCACCCCTGTAGCGCCTCCTGCTGGTCTCTTCTGGGCATTAGCTCTCCAGCCATTGGAGCACCCTCTGCAGGCCAGTGTCCCACTACTGCTTGGCCCCCCCATGTCCCTCCTGGACCCAGTGCCCTGTTATCTGGGGCACTGTCCCCTGGCAGTAACCCCTCAGTCTTAGGAACTCCCACCCACTATCCCCACCTCACCTCAGTATATGGCTACTGCCAGTCATTGTCTAACCCCCACACTTTGGGGCAGACTGCAGTATCAGCCTGCTCATCGCTGGCAAAGTTGAGTTTGGACTTGCTGCCTTTGCCTACCCCTGGGCTGCCTTCTGCAACCCCCAGTACCTGTTGGCCTTGTGCTGGGCCACAGCCTGGGGTTTTGCAGGCTAGAGCTCCCCAGCTCCTCTGCCTTTCCCCAGCCCTGCTCCACTCAGGTATCCTGTCTCTAGCTCCCTGCAGCTAGGCCCATTTCCCTCTACAAACAGAGAGAGACTGCTGAGCTCCTGGCTCCCAGCCTCTTTATACAGGCCCACTGGGGCCTGATTGGGGCATGGCCCAGCTGCAGCTGTTTCCCCAGTCAGACTAGGGTTTTCTCGCTCAACCCCAGACCTCTCTAAGGGCTGTCTTTAAACCCCTCAGAGCAGGAGTGGGTGACGACCACCCCACTACATATCCATGGCAGAGTGAACAGCTCTGTAAAAACAAAATATATGTGAGTACCTGTTGTGGGGCTTGATTCCCATAGTGCTAACAAGAGAACGTTTGGCATTGGTTTTGAGGGAGTGATGGGGATGGGGAGTTGGAGACGGTGCGCTTTCTTCAGAATCACCCACATTTTCACCTCTCCCCTCTTTACTTCCCCATTACCCCTTGAACCTGCACCAAAGACCATCTTGATGGAGATATAGCTTCCTTAGAACCATGCTAATGACATTGAGACTGGCCAGAGGGGTCATTAGGAGGCAACAGAAGCCTCCTACCCCACTACCGAGAGCTACCAATTGCCTCCATAGTGCTGCCCGCCCACAGAAGGAAGACTATGCTCCAGAGATAACATGTCTAAGTATCAACCACGCTGGCACCGATTAATTTGCTATAAACTGTTTCAAACTGTTTGCAGAGTTCAGATTTATTCTTTGCATATTTTTATAGTTTCTAGGCATTTTTAAAAGCATCACTGCTGTAGATGGGGGCGGGGGGCCTTAAAAACTCACCAGTTGCGTAACAAAACTAAATAAGTATTTGCAGCTAGATAAGCAGAGGGTATGGCTACACTTGAAACTTCAAAGCGCTGCCACAGCAGTGCTTTGAAGTGCGAGTGTGGTCCCAGAGCCAGCGCTGGGAGAGAGCTCTCCCAGCGCTGCATGTAAACCACATCCTCATGGGGTTTAGCTTGCAGCGCTGGGAGCCGTGCTCCCAGCGCTGCGGCACTGTTTACACTGGCGCTTTACAGTGCTGTATCTTGCAGCGCTCAGGGTTGTTGTTTTTTTCACACCCCTGAGCCAGAAAGTTGCAGCGCTGTAAAGCGCCAGTGTAGCCAAGGCCTCACTATCTGCAGTATTCAAGGTATTTCCTCTTTTCAGTATAGTGAAGTACAAGGCCAAACTGCAAATACTGATGGTACCAAATCTGTTATCTCTGATCAAACTTGGTAAAGACAATCACTCTATAAGCTCAGGTTCTTCCTAGAGAAAAATCAGCCCCTTGCCACCGCCTTCCTGCGTGATGAGTGCTTCACAAAATGACCCCCTTGTGTATCATCCCCAAACTTACCACAATTACTTTTTTGACTACACAATTAATTTTCTGTAGTCTAAATAAATCTGATAATTAGTTTGAGTTAAAAATTAATTTAATATAGATCCTTCGAGAAATTTAGCATCTGTCAGTCTTTTTCTTGTCTCAAACTATCTTACCAATGGAATATCGCAGATGCTTCAAAATTCCCATATAGTTTAAATTAATTGAAATCTAGCATATAAGGCTATATATGAAGACATTAAGTTGTAATTAATGAAAGTCATTAATGATCATTGTATCTAATTTCTGTGATTATACAGGCTTCTGATAGGCTCAGGTCTACAGCTCAGATAACTCTTGGGTGGTGCCATTGTGACATCACAAGTAACTCAATCAATTACTATCCTTCCTCTGTAGCTAATTTGCATGCAACAATTCTACAGGTTGCAATGACTCAGTGGCATTAGGGATACTGGATACCATGTATCAAAAATTTTCATTGATAGATTACTGATCCCAGCCATCTATTCTCTTTGAGCTGGTAATGCTGTCTTGGCTCACTGTGCATTGAGGCACTGCTGGGGAACTGAGGCAGGATGGAGGGACAGCCTTTAAATCACAGAGATATTTGGACTGAGTGTCTGGGCTGACCCCATGCACCCGTTCACATGTTGCTGGTCTCGCTAACATAACCCTCTAAACCCACAAGTCAATTGCAACTTAATGACCAGATTCACCAGTATGCTTTGGCTGCCTTGCAGTGGTATAAAACGGCTCTAAACCCAGCATACTTGGCTGGTGCACTCTGGCTGCTTTTTGTTGCTGCTTTCAGGTACTGCTGAATCTGCCCTGAAAAGTTAGAATTAAAAAGAATGATTTAAAGTTATTACATACCAGATCGTTAGAAATATCACATGGTAGCATTCTTCTTGAGTTTCTTGTGAGCATTCGTGATATTTTTAATAATTAAAAAAAATTAAAAATTCCCAGACAAAAATACCTAGGTTAAAATTGGAGTGAACATTGAGAGTATATATCAATAATTTATGGGTAAAAACCTTTGAGGGATGTTGTAATTATCTCAGAACCAAGCATTATAAATTGACAGTTAAGATTACACTTAAAAGAAATCTACATATGTTTTAAGTTAAGACATGCACAGTTAAGGCACCCAGACAACCTTAACTTAGCCCTGTAGTGATGCCACAAAACTGGGGGAAGCATGCGGTTTTAAAAATAATATTAATCTACTCTGAGACCACAAACATCAGCAGCAATCAAAAGGTCTGATCATTAGTAGCATTAGGCTTCCCTAATTCATTCTCTTGGCCATGTATGAGATCTGATATCTGACTACAAATCCTCAGAGGGATGAGATCTTACAAGTGACCAAGAAGATGTCAATATGTATGTGCTGTACCAAGAGAGTGTAAGAGAGAAGGTAGAGAGGAGGGACATTATAGGGTATAGGAAGCAGAATAGAGAAGTGAAGGGTAAGTATGAAGGAGAAAGGTAGGATGATGGAAATAATAAAGAGGGTGAGGATGGAAGAAAGAGAAAGAGGAAAAGCAGAGGGCCAAGAAGGGGAGTGTCATGGTATAATTCCCCACTCTGAACCTTAGCGTTCAAAAGATGGGGTACCAGCATGAATTCCTCTAAGCTCAATTACCAGTTTAGTACTTGTAGCGCTGCCACCAACCAGGAATTCCAGTGCCTGGTACACTCTGGTGCCCCCAAAACCTTGCCTGGGGACCCCCAAGACCCAGACCCTCTGGATCTTAACACAAGGAAAGTAAACCCTTTCCCTCACCATTGCCTCTCCCAGGCTTCCCCTCCCTGGGTTACCCTGGAAGATCACTGTGATTCAAACTCCTTGAATCTTGAAACAGAGAGGAAAATCCACCTTCCCCCCTCCTTCTCTTTCCCCCTCCCAGACTCTCCCTGAGAGAGACAGTAATCCTAACACAAAGAGAAAATAACCTTTCTCTCCCCCTTCCCTCCTTTCTCCCCACCAATTCCCTGGTGGCTCCAGACCCAGTCCCCTGGGGTCTCACCAGAATAAAAAAACAATCAGGTTCTTAAACAAGAAGAGCTTTTAATTAAAGAGGGAAAAACAGTAAAAATTATTTTTGTAAATTTAAGATGGAATATGTTACAGGGTCTTTCAGCTATAGACACTGGGAATACCCTCCCAGCCTAAGTATACAAGTACAAATTAAAATCCTTTCAGCAAAATACAAACTTGAACTCCTCCCAGCCAAATACACATTTGCAAATAAAGAAAACAAACATAAGCCTAACTCACCTTATCACCTAGTACTTACTATTTTGAATCTATAAGAACCTGTATCAGGGAGATTGGAGAGAAACCTGGTTGCACGTCTGGTCACTCTCAGAACCCAGAGAGAACAACCACCAAAATCTAACAGCACACACAAAAACTTCCTTCCCTCAAGATTTGAAAGTATCCTGTCCCCTGATTGGTCCTCTGGTCAGGTGACAGCCTGGCTCACTGATCTTGTTAACCCTTTACAGGCAAAAGAGATATGAAGTACTTCTGTTCTATTAACTCTTAACTATCCGTTTATGACAGGGAGATATGCAGGAGACAAAAATGAGGAAAGGGAAGGAGGGGTGAGAGTGAGAAAGGCAGGAAGATGGAAGGAGAGAGGGGGGAAGGGTTGTAGATCCTGTCTCAGTTGTGTACATTTTCTTATATAAGATGTGTGGCCTGCTCTCTATCTAGATGGAGATAAGTTAAAAAAGGAGACTCAGCCCACTGGACTCTACTACAGTGACTCCCTTCTTGTGGTCACAAGTTTTTGCAAGATAAACTATTTTAATGGACACATTACTGCCCATCAGCCTTCTGCTCCCTTGCTAACGAGCAAGGCAAGAAGATAAACCATTACTGTATCCTAATAAAGTGCAGCAGAGGTGAGCAAATTCCAGCACCTGCATATATTTGCTTTCCCACTACAGTGTGTGTGCTGGAGATTTTTCTCACATCTCACACACACCATCCAGGAGGTAAATAGGCTCTTCCCCAATCAAAATACGTTTTCCTCCATTTACTATCAGTGCATTTATAGTACCTCTCTCCTGCTCCACACGAGCTGAGGCTATTGTTTTGATATGCAGAGGGAATGGGAACGACTGCAATCTTTTCATTCCCTCTTGCTATTTCCTACTGCCTGGTGAGATCAAAGGGGTTAACGGAATTGGGGATCTCCCAACCACAGCGGCAAGGAAATGTACTAGAGTGTTAGCAATACACAAAGGACATTTCCTTCCTCTCACTCTTCCCCCTTCCAAATATACCCTTCACAGCTTTAGTCAGTACGATGGACCAGGAGGGACCCAGTGAAACGCTAGGAGCTAAATGAAACACCCAATAAAGCTGAATTGAAATGCTTCACAAAAAGAGAAAAAAATCTTACAAGGATTTTTAGGGTTTCATATTAATGGAATAACTCCTAGGTAGGCATAAAACATAATTAGAAGTTATTTTAGAAAACAAATATTTGAAAATCAGTTCTTCCTTCACGTACCTGCCAAAGCCCTATCAATGGCTGGAAGGGAAACACCACCACCACTCTGTACCACTCAGGTACTGCTGAGATGGGTGTAGAATAAATATCTATAAAGAGAACTGGAGGGGTAGGAGGACAGATCAATAGGTAATGTCACACACGCCTGCAATGAAGCATTGTGTTGCACTGCTGTTTTTGTGGTCGCACTGTGGAAAGACTGAGGGCAAGAGCCTCTTGTGTAGTGTGGTCATTTTGTGCCAAAAACCTGTGTTGTCTGGCCATAAAGCTGGTTTGACCAACCCAAGGAAGCTTACCTCACTTTAAGGGTGATCTTCCAGTGAAGTAGAGCCAAAGCAGGAGCTCTTATTCTTTTCACTCTCCCTGCTGCCTTCATAATGGGGGGAGAAGGTCTGGATGAAGAAAGAGGGCATGGTCAGAACACCCCAATGCTATCCCAATGCTGGTCTTTAGCTCATTTTGGCCATTGCAGTTTGGTGCAAGTTAGAGTAGACCTGGGACTGTTCTAACACAGTGCAAGGGGAATGACCTATAGATAGCAACAGTAGGATATAGGAGAATGTAAAGGAGAACTTTGTTACCTTTGCACACCACTCCCAACTGTGTGCACTCCCAACAGAGTGTTCTGTGCACTCTGGCCACATCTAACAATCTGGATCAGAAGCTTGGACTCAAGTCTTTGAAGGAAGGAAGTGAAGGAAGAAATGTGATCTGGTGAACTTTGTGACTTCTAGGTTCCCGTAGTGTGCCATCCCCCTCCACCACTAACAATCACCTTAGGTGCTGCTGTCAGAAGATTGTATGACCTGCTCCACAGCGATATCTGTATCTCCAGACTGTTAAACTAATTAACACTTTGTTGCAGGGCACAAAAATCAATCACGCATTATAGTCATGTAGTGGTTATTGACCATTTAACTATCTGGCCATTCCTATACAGTAGTGAGTAATTACACATTAAATAGCATATCAGTGGAGTTACTCCAGATTTACACTGGTGTGACTGAGAAAGGAGTCTGACTCCTTGAATAACAGGATAACTTCTTTCCTCTCAGGAAGACTAAAGAGCATGTTGCATGGTAGGTGATTCTTGAATCATTGAGTGTGATTGTGAAGTATACATGCTGTATGGGATGTTTACTAGGGTTGTGCACAAATACCAAATGGCGAGAACATCATACATGCATAAATTAATGTCGCATTCAGGTTCAGCAACATTTATATCTGTCTACTTTTTTGCCATTTCTTCCATGCTTTAGAACTCTGGCAAGTCCTGAATTCTGATTGATTGATGAGGTGCTGAGTGTAATGTATTGATTTTCTAGATAGCACCTTTTGTCCTAAGATCACAGTACACTCTACAAACTTTAGAGACCGCATAGGATCTTCAGTTTCTGGGGTGGATAATAGACAGCAGCAACAGTAAACAAGAATTCAGGACAGAAAGTGAAGAACACATTGTGAAAATGAAGGTAAATGGGAGATTTTTTTTAGACAGAATGTTACCTGAAATGGAATTTGGCCAGGAGAAAAGTGCTAACACTCTTATGAACTTGTAGAAAGTGTAATAAGATCTTTAATATCTATTTTATTTCTTATCCAAAAATCATTGCCTTCATCATTTTAATGTCTCACACCATCATAATGGGCCATTGGATCAGCACTGACTCAAAAGGGCAGAGTGCTACTTACTGATTCATCAATAACACTTCCTGCAGCACCCTGCAGTGTACTTAAAGAATTCTGTAACAGGGTGGCAGGTTCCAGATGCCTGTGTAAAGATGCAGGCCTTTCATTGGCGTATCCTGTTAACAGGAGTTACAAAGCTGCTGAAAAAAGATTTGCTATCTGACAATCATTTTTCAGGAGCTATCCCACCATTTACTAGCCTTCAGATGAGCTTTTCCAGCGATAGCTATGGTGGCAGCACTAAAGACAGGGCTCCCGTGTTTTACCACTGTGTCATCTAAATTCGCTGACAACAAAGTGGTGACGATGCCTGCTATGGGTGGATGATTGACTGAAAGACTGGCAGCCTGGTAAATGAGGAGGACAGGGCAGTCATACAGAGAGAAATAGATTGCTCAGTAAGCTGGGCCTGTTCAAACAAAATGTGTTTTAATACAGCCCCATGCAAAGTTATACATCTAGGAACAAGGAATGCAGGCCATCCTACAGAATGGGGGACTGGAAAGCAGTGATTCTTGAAAGATTTAGTGCACACACAGTGCGCACACAACTGAACGTGAGCTTCCAGTGCAATGCTGTGGCAAAAAAGGCTCATGCGATCCTTGGATCTATAAAGAAGACAGGAGGAAGTAGGAGTAGAGGAGTGATTTTATCTCTGCATACAGCAATGATGAGACCTGTACTGGAATGCTGTGTATGCTTCTGCCATCCATATTTTCAAAGGGATATTGAAAAATTGGAGAGGATGCAGAAAGGAGTCACAAAAATTATTTGTAGGCTGGAGACAATGCCTCACAGTGAGAGACCTGAAGCTTGTTGATGCAAGGAAATAGTCCAGAATAGCTGTTGTCATTCAGTTTAATCCCCTTTAGAAGTGGTTCATGCGAAAGTGGAAAAAGGCACATTTAGTGCAGAATGAGTGTGTCCACACAAGGAGCTAGTGCAGAGTAGCTATTACACTGTAAATTCA
Source organism: Gopherus evgoodei (assembly GCF_007399415.2). Lineage (NCBI taxonomy): Eukaryota > Metazoa > Chordata > Testudines > Testudinidae > Gopherus > Gopherus evgoodei. Next base: position 258,979,361 of record NC_044322.1, on the reverse strand, counting down.
TACCTCGCTTATTTCCAATCACTTCCCCATGTAGACATGTCCTTAAAGAGCTCAGTTTGTTTAGTGTGTCAGAAAGAAGACTGAGGTGACTTGATTACAGTGCATGAGTACCTTCATTGGGGAAAAATACTGGGTACTAAAGGGCTCTTTAATCTAGCGGAGAAAGGCATAACAAGGACAATGGCTGGAAGGGGAAGCCAAACAAATTCAAAATAGAAATTAGCCACAATTTTTTTTTTTTTTTTTACCAGGGAGAGTGATTAACCATTGGAACAAACTACCAAAAGAGAGTAGTGAATCCTCCATCTCTTGATGTCTTTAAATCAAGCTGGTGGATGCTTTTCTGGGAGTTCTGCTTTAGTCAAACACAAGATATTAGCTCAATACAGAGTATAACTAGGTGAAATGTCATAGCTTGTGATATATACAAGGTCAGAATAGATGATCTCATGGTCCCTTTTGGCCTTCAACTCTCTGATCCTATGATATGTTAGTGATATGCCATCCAAAGCTGCCTTCCAAGCCCCACTAGACTAGCATAGTGTTATAAACATATTGTTTCGCTGTTGCTGGTCACACTGAAATACTGTCAGAATCCCCTAAAAAAGCAACTCCCTTGTCACATAATTTGCTGGCAACCAATATCAATATGGTACCCTGTGAACATTTTGTCTAATTTCTTCCTATAAGGAATATCCCCTACATTTGCCAGTCCCCTATGAGAAGAGACCATTGGAGGGCATCTCTGGCTAGGCTGGACTTGCCAGGAGCCTAAGGCTAGCTTTCTGAGCATGTATTTTCTGGGGCACCTACAGCTGTGAGAACGGCGATATTCCTTTCATTTTCACTCAATGTAACATCTGTGCAGGGTATTTTTGTTTGGATGGTTGGCTGTTTCTCTCCTCCTTCCCTCTAGCTACTTTGGCTCCTGACCTAGCTTTCACCATGTTGCAAATTTGTATTCCTTCTGCTTTCAACAGGCCCATATGGAGAACTGTCAAAATGTCACTGGCATCAATTGTGAAAGAATAGTGCCACGCTGTAGTCTGCGAGTTTATTAACAGGGAAATGATTGGGTTTTGGAGAAGGGGGGGGGGGCAAAGGGGAATCCATTTCTTAGGCACCTGCTTCTCCTACTGCACATTGTTTTCTTATAACCTATAAATTCAGAAAGACTTTACCATCTATATAGCAAAAATCCTTAGTGTATGCTGCCAGAAATACAAAATCCCTTCCTAGTGAGGCTGAGCAGGGGAAGTCAGAGGCAGAAGAAGTAAGGAGCTGCAGTTCACATGCTGCAATTAGATGAGGCATTTGTGTATAGAAATTAGAAATGGACTTGAGCTGAAAAATTCAGGTCCTGATCAGGATCTAGATTTTCACCACCCCTGAGGTTTGAAGGTGTCGGATTCATGGTTTTGGTTTGGCCCATCATAAAGAGTTACAGAATTCAGTCACAGTTCAGATTTTGTACACCCCCAAAGTTTGCAGGTGTTTGGACTCTGCGTATAGCGATGACATCTCCCTGTCTTCTTATTTATTTTCATTTATATGCTGCTGCAGATTTAATTAGATTTAATTAGACAGAATAGAACTATGCAAGAAGTAAGCAGTGAAAATCAGTGGATGGCCCCACGTATCCTGAAGCGGTTTACAACAAGCTTTATATCTAGCTAAGTTATTTCTGTGGCCCTTGTTCTTATAGTATCTGAGCACCTCACAATTTTTAATGTATTTATTCTCCCAGCACCCTGCTGAGGTAGAAATTATCCCCATTTTACATATGGAAACCGAGGCACAGAGAAACTGAGTGATTTGCTCAAGGTCACGCAGGAAGTCTGTGGGAAACAGGCAATTAAACCTGGATCTTCTAAACCACAATCTAGTCCCCTACCCACGAGACCATCTTTCCTCTTCCATTGTTCCTATTTTTGTCCTTTGGCTTTGTACATTTTTGTTTCTTTTAAAGTAAACTGTCTAGCTGACAGCCATGGAAGCCGAAGGGCCCTGTTTGTCACAGAACAGGCATGAGCAACGTAAGTTCCCATAGACACACCACCACCACACTTCAGCCATCACCTTCTCAAGGGGTCATTGAGTTTCCACAATGAGGCCACCCTGCGAAGGCTGCCAACATGTGGTGTGAACAGTTGTCTATCAGCAATTTTGTGGAGGCCCCATAGCTTTTTTCACATAAGCCAGTGCACAGCCCTCATATGTTGGCTTCCAGTTACTACCATCCTGCCCTAGACTCAAACCAGTGACCTAGAGGTGAAAGACACCAGAGTCCATTACCAGTCCTCTGGGGCATCCAGTCCTAGCTTGTCTCTGCTTATCCCTTTCCTGACATGGCAGTAAAGGCCCTGTGGGTTGCTGATAATGCGCTGCTAGGGGGTAGAATGCGTGTCTACCCTTTTCTGTAGGAATGATTTTGAAAATGAGGTGGAAAAAAAGGAAATGAATATTAATAATTGGATTGTCCCAGGGATTCTCTAGTGGAGATGCAGCTCTTTGTGTAGTGGAATTAGAGCGAACACACACAAGCGGCCTTTTGTTGCTCTTTGAATGGTGCTGGTAGATGAAATTTAATTTCATCACTCAGAATAAAAACCAAAAGGGGATTCTGAGGCAGATCACAGAGAAAGTAGGTGAGACACCCCTACTCACATGAAGCAGAAACTCCCCCTTTCTCCTCCCTGCTCTTTCCATACGCAAGTCAGAAACCTAAGATGAAAGACCCCGGAGCTGTGTGTCAGCGGTGAGGAAATGGCACGTAGCTCTGATGTTCACTCAATCAATCAGTCACTTTTGACAGAGAGGAGTCAAAGTGTGTCAGGCAAGGGGAAGGAATGTGTGAAGCGGGAATATTCCTCACCTTCACCCTAGCTGATATACCGCAAAATAGTCTCTGTAGCTCCACAGGCGCAGTGAGTTGGTCTCGGTCTCTCTCCTCAGGTGCCAGTCACCACAACAGAGTATTTAATGCTGAACCAAATTCAAATTACATACTAGGTTCCTGTCTCTATAATGGGCTGCACCCAAACCCCAAATCCTACTGCACCTGAACTTTGTGGGGGTTGAAATCTGAATCTAAATGCAGGTGTTGTGGCACAGGTCTGTCTCTAGTAGCCACATGACCATCAAAACTAATCCAGTCCGATCTTCGCAAACCCCCTTAACTTGTCTATTGCCAGATCCTTTCTCAGGTAATACAGCACTTCTCAGCAGAGGAGCTGAAAGCGCTTTACAGAAGGAGGTAACTATCATCCCCATTTTCGATGGGGAAACCGAGGCACAGAGTGGCTACACGAACTTGCGAAGGGTCTGATTCGGCAGCCCAAAGAAAGCAGACTTATTGAATTCAGTGGGACAGTTTGCTAGTGCAAGTGCTACTTGTTGGGAGTAAGGGTTATAGAATCAGGCCCAACATGGGGAATACAGACCATGTCTCTTGTCTTCCAGTCCCATGCTCAAACCGCCAGACCATTCTGTCTTCTATAGAAGCTGAAATCCTCTTAAATGGAACATCAGAGATCAAAACCTGGGTCTTTGGCAATTAAGCAGCCATCCACCCCTCTCCTCTTCATCCCAAGTAGGATTTTAATATACTTGCAGTTTCTCTTTTTTTGAAAAAAAAAATTAATAATCATTTATAGGGTGAGTTCTTTTCAAGAAAATGGAGACGCATTCAGTGCTGATATATATTTTCCTCTTTTTAAATTGTATCTATTTAAATGCAGATTTTCTGGCTTCCTGTATGGAGTTTGGAAGCTACGCCTTTCAATTTAAATATTAATAGATGAGTAAACTTCAAAATCAAAATTTCTCCATGAGGGAGAGCACTTTTTCACTCTATTTATTATATTTCTGTACTTTCTCCCTCCTTCTTCTCCACCTTTCTTTCCCCCACATCTCTTTTGTATTCAATAGGTTTTTTTTCTAAATAAGAATACGCTTTTCAAAAATCCTAAATTAAAATGTTTAATGCTGGGTTCTGTGGAATGAGGATGTTTGAAAAGAGCCCTGAGGTGCTGATAAAGGAGAGATATCATCCTTCTGCCTCCAGCCTTTTCCATCCCAGCCATTTATCAAACTGCTGCTCTGAATGCTTTATGATGGCATTATTCTTGGGCTGGCACTGCATAATATTCCACTGGTTGCTGGGAGAGGGCAAGGGAAGACACACAGAAGAAAACCTTTAGAATAATCTCTTTCTAAAGTGAGCAGGAAGATTTTGATAGGGGCCAGGGAGAGTAGCAGCAGACAAAATGCCATTGGTCTGTAAGTGATGGTATGAAGTGCACAGCAGAGATGGTGCTACAATGTCTGTCCCTTTCCGTCTGTCCCAGGGCCCAATCTTCGGAGGTGCGGAGTACCTCCCATGTCATTTATCTTCAGTGGGAGTTGAGGGTGAATCTGCATTTTGTGGAAAGCTCTCAGCACCTCTTGGGATCAGGTCCTTGCATACCATCCTATTCCTCTCCTCCTCTTTGTCTCCCTCTCATCTTTCATATGAACTCCCCTCTTTCTTTTCTCATTTCTTCCCCTCCTTTCTCCCTCTTCTTATAGCTCTTCTTTCTTCCATCTGTTGGATCCGTTCTTTCTTTTTTCATTCTTTCTCTCACTCAAAGAGGAAGAAAGAGAAAAAGCCTCTGCCACGTTTTGCTGGCCATGGCTCAGATAGACTCAGGTTTCACATGTGATAGCCTGAGATTAAATGTTAATCAAGTCCCATGAATTCAGAGAGTGAAGTACTTCCAACAGTCAAGATTCCATCTTAATAGTAGTCACCACAATAATTAGGTAGCACCTCTTTCCTCTTAGTCAAGGAATCCTAGATAGGGGAAACCATCACATTGCTCCAGAGGGGTCAGTGCCGAACAGGGCACTCAGATGCCACAATGATTGGTGCAGTACAAGAGACAGAATAGAATAGAATAAGAGGTCTCTTGCGCTTCCTGGACAGAGTGTACGCCCTCCACAGAAAGACATTTGTAGACTGAATGATGATACATTTAGAAGGATAATGTGCTACTCTGTTAACCAGTGGAAGAAGAGACAGGGCCCTCATCCTGTGGGGGCATTTCTCCCTCTTCACTGGCATGGCTGATCTGTGGACTTCTTCTCAGGACCTGGTCTTGAATGAGCTTGAACAAAGCAACTGGGGGAAAAAAGTCAATTCTCTTTTTTTCCCTCTGATTAATTTAGACAGAATTGTTTGGGGGGTGTTTTATTCCCAACTTTAAGGTGTCTTCCCCCACAGTGCTCACCTGATTCTCATTTTTGGGATCTCAGAATTTCCCCTTTCATCTGATGTACATGGAGATTGGAAGCAGATTTTTCTAGCCCTAAATCACCACTATATGTTCATCAGAATGGACTAAATTACACATTTTTCATAATGGGTTATAGAATTGAATTAAAAATGAGGGACTGTAATGTGATACAGAGCTTTTTTGCACCTAGGTCACTTTTTCAAATCTATTTACATGGCCTTGTTATATTGTTATCTGAATGTGTCACAAGCAATATATTTTCAACTCCTGTAAGATGGAGAAGTATTATTCTCCTCTTACAGGTAGGGAACTGAGAATCAGAGAGATGACGGATCTGATTTTCAGAGGTGATGAGCATGCACAACTTGAGTTGATGTCACTGTGAACAGCGAGTGCTCAGCACCCTTGAAAATCAGGTGACCTGCCCATGGTCACACAGGAAGTCAGTGGCAGAGCCAGGAAGTGCACCCAGATCTCCTGAATCCCAATCTAATACTTTCACCACAGGATCCTCCTCTTTCTCAAGTCCAGGTTGGTACCTGACTGGAAATTGCCCTGCCATCTCCTGGCTGCGCTCTTTATTAGTTCATGTGCCCTGAGCTAATAGTCTAGGGAACAGAGTTCTTAGAAGATAGATGTTCACATTGCAGAAACCACCCTCACAAATTACACACAGGACTTGGTTCTGTGAGGTCCTCGAAACCTCCCCACACACTCCACAAGCTTTTGAACACCCTCAACTCCCACCTTCTTAGTGGAAGCAGAGGCAGCTCAGCACTTCACATTAAGTTCTCATTATCTCACAGAATTTGGTCTTAAGTGGCACCTTTGTTGGCTCTCTCAGTACATAGCCTGAGCACTGAATGGCCCTGGAGACAAAACTCACCCCTCACCCCAAGAGGTGGCCCCTCCAGCTCAGGGTTGAGTGGTGAAGAAGCCTGCACTGATCCTTTCCCCTGGTTGGTTGATAAATAGAGGAATTCAATTTTCAGGGCTGCCAATCCCACACCTTTCCCCAACGCTAAATTCACTTTACAAGAAAGAATGTGTTCTTTGCTCTGAGACCCTGAGCCTATTCCAGCTTTCTTCCAGACTATTAGAGAATACAGAAGAATTTCCATTTAAAAAGCCAAGCTTTCCACACAGCCTCTCCTGCAACCAGCAGAGCTAGAAATGCTATGGAACAGAGATAGCACAGTGGGAGCAGGGAAGGGAGTGCACCACACCCTCCCATTGCAATCCCTCTGTCCAATTTAAAGTGCTGTTGCCCAGTTGCAATGCATTCCTCCTTGGCCAGCAGAGTGGAGCCTGTGATGTGGTTCCTCAAAGGTCAGACAGTTGTAAAACTCTCTACCTTCAGTTGTAAAACCCTCTACATCAGTTCAGAGCTGCATCTAATCTTCCTTAAACTTCAGCTGTACAAACGCAACCTTCGTGCATCAACCTCCCTAAGTCCATATCAGAAAGTCTCTTAAAGACAAATCCTTCTCTTCAGTCCCTGATGAGACACTTCCTGCCTTTTCTTTTTTTCCTCTCACGTACACAACCCAGATGTCTTTTTTGCCTTCTTTCTTTTATTATTGTGTCAAGAGGTTCTTTTCATTTCCACCATGTCTCCCATGTCTCTTTCTGCATGCCCACTCCTTGCACTATGGGCCAAAAGCCAAGAGTGACAGTGGGACCACAGATAGGGCTGCCAGCCATCTCAAATTTCTCAGGGCCCCCTGCTATTAGCAGGTCTGTCCCATGTCCTTTGAGAATAGGTTGCAGAACATTAGCAAATCCCAAAGGTCATCTTTATTCGGGAACCTGCTACCATTCGGGTGCACTGTGATGAGAGTACATAGGGACGGGGAGTCATGACAGTGCATTGCAATCTGGAGTTTTTGTCCTGAAGCTAAAATCTCTATAATGATACCAATCCTAGTCATGCTGTATTATTCAACATCTGTCCGAAGCTGTTGGGATTGCTTGGGAGACAACATGGGCTGAAGTGCCAGCAGTACACTGGTGACAGCCAGCTCTCTGTCTCCTTTACATCAGATATAAACACTGCAGTCTCCCAGTACTCACAGTGCCGAGCCATAATCAGCACCTAAATGAAGACTAGCTGGCTGAAGCTGAACCCAGGCAAGGCTGAGGTGGTTCTGGTAGGGAGAGAGGAGCACCTCAAACAACTTGTCTCCTCTAGTAATGGCAGTTGCCTTCAGACAGTTTTGTCCAGTGGTTCTCAACCAGGGATACCTGTATCCCTGGAGGTACACAAAGGTCTTCGAGAGAGTACATCAACTCATCTAGACGTTTGCCTAGTTTTACAACAGGCTACATAAAAAGCACTAACAAAGTCAGTACAAAATAAAATTTCATACAGACAATGACTCGTTTATATACTATACATTGAAACATAAGTATGATATTTATATTCCAATTGATTTACTTTATATGGTAAAAATGAGAAACTAAGCAATTTGTCAATAATAGTGTGCTGTGACACTTCTGTATTTTTAGGTCTGACTTTGTAAGCAAGTAGTTTTTAAGTGAGATGTAACTTAGGGGTACGCAAGACAAATAAGACTCCTTAAAGGGGCACAGTAGTCTGGAAAGGTTGAAAGCCACTGGTAGTCAGTCTGCAACCTCTGGGTCTCTTTGGACTCCTCAATGCTACGGGATACACAAATAGCCTGCTGAGAAAAAAACGGGGACTTATATTTGCACCAATCAGAAGACTGAACCCTGTCCTATGGGATGCAGACCAGGCCACAGTGATTTGTGCATTTGTGACATCCAGGCTTGGTTATTGTAACTCATATCTAGAAATGAAGCCAGATCACCTGAAAAAGCTCCACCTGGTAGAAAAGGCAGCTGCTTATGAACACAGGTCACCATGAACACAGCTTTCTGGTGCTCCTATTTCTGAACTAGATCCCCACTGAACACAAAGTTCAGTTCATAGGCTCTGTTTTGAAGTTCAAATCCTTCCTTGGGATTGGCCTCAGGTGCATGAGAGATTGCACACTCACACAATAGCTACATTCCACTGGAAAAAGGAAACTATCATAATGATGAGGCTCAAAGAACGCAGAAGACAGAACTTTCACAGGAGTTTGACTTAGACTACGGAACTCAACGCCACAAGAGATAATGACCGGGGACTCAGCACGTTCCCAACTAAATGCAAAACTCATCTCTTTGATTTGCTTTTTTTTTTCCTAACGATCTTAGCAGAGTCATACAGACACATAAAACCCCAAACAAAAGAACCTTATAAACTAAGCAAGCTGTTCTTCCTGCAAGATGGAAAAGAAGAGAGGGAGAGAGAGTGTTATTGGTGTTTCTATTTTTGAATAGTTGTGGGAGTGCTCAGACACTCTGGTGCAGGGTGGTTACTAGGTAAGCACCTAGGCAGACAGACAGACAATTCCTCATGACAAAAATTAAAAACTTGTCAGAATTTCCATTATAAGCCCAACTGCACCATGTCTGACAGAGCTCAGCCTGACTAGTGTGAACCACAACCAGGAACAAAAGTTTGTGACTAACATGTCTACATTAGTTTACACGGGTTAAGTGTTTGGCAAGTGTTACAACAGGACCAGAACTCTTGTGTAGACAAGACCTTTGGGTTTTGCAGATGAAACCTTAAGAAAATGTGGTCCTATCTTCTGTGCATTTCCATTACAGATCCCATAGCACTTTATGTAAAAGTTAGGTTTCTCTAAATCCCTCTCTGCAAAAATTCACATTTTGCTGGTGTTATTTGCCTGATTACCCTCTCCCTTCCAGAAGTGGCTGCATTTCAGTGGGTTTGAATATATGTTTGTGAATCACTTTGTGGTGAAAGGTCCTGTGTATAAATGTAAACTATTATTATTTATATTAAAACAGGTTTTTCTTGTTATTGCCGCTTTGTAGGAACCCTTATATTGCAAAATGAGATTCCAAGAGCAGCAATTGTGCAAAAAAGGAACTCACAGGTGAATGCATTTTGATGGTGTTTCACGCAGACTGGAAGCATTTCTTCCATTATCTTGCTGTTCACAGAATGAAAAACACCAAACCAACATTTGAACTATGAGATGAGCAAGCCACAAAATGCACAGTTAAAACCACCTCCAATAGTGCTCATTTACCCACTGTGATTGAGTTCTGCTAGTGATGATGCTAAATCTGAGGTCAGTGTAGAAATGACTGTTTCACACATCTCCTGCTTTCTAGCTTGATAGCAGTGTGCTCTGGAGTGGAGGAAAGAGAAAGGACTATCCCCTGTGGCTGATTCTCCTAGCAGAAGTTTGTGGTTTAGAGTACTGTGGGCCAGATCATCAGCTAATAGAAATAAGCACAGCTCCATTGAAGTCAGTGAACCTTACTCTTGGATCATGTGAGAGAATTTAGAGTTGTAGAAGAACTTGTGCAGGGATCTGCTTAATATAACTGTATAATAGACTTACCCTCAGCAAGGGACGGGTGAGATGTCTGTGATTCTGGTGTCTCTGGATAAACGTAAACCAACATAGCTAAGAAAAATTTGAAGTCAATCTAAATCTGGGAGGATCATGAATTACAATGACCTAGTATGGAGGCGTACATTGTCCCAGTCCATTTCTAATTTATAACACAAACCCTAGACACCTAGGCCTAGCTAGGCACAGCAATCTGATTCAGATTAGTCTTTGATCTAGAGGGCGGGAGGCTTGAGGAAGAGGAGCAGTTACACCGAGAGTCCATTCTTGTGGCACAGAAATTTCCTTTAGGATCTTCTGCCTCTAGGGCCTGCACCCAGAGGCTATTCCAGAGTGTGGGGAGAGGGAAGAGGGTAGACAATGTAGCACAGAATACCTAGCACATTCTTTACAGCAGCTCTACCCTTCTTATTGATTATAGCAAACTCTGGGTGCAATGCTGCATCCTGAAGTCAGAAGGATGCTCTTGTGGTTAAAGCACTCACCTGAAACTCAGGTGATCTAGGTTCACTTCGTGGCTCTGCCACAAATTTCTTGTGTCATCTTGGGCAAGATTCTTAATCTCTCTGTGGCTTAGTTTTCCATCTTTAAAACAAAGCTCACATTTTCCTACCTCACAAAGCTGTTGCAAGGGGAAAAAAATTCTAATGTTTGTGAGGTATCAATGGGAGAAAAACTGAACCCTCATGATTTCACTTGTGATTTCAAAAGAGAGAATGAAACATCGATGGTCAAAAAGGCACTCTGAATTTAACAACACTGATTCAAAACATGTTCCGTTTGTGGTTACTGCGGTGTGAAACTTCCCGCACATTATGACGTTCAAGCCAGAGCGGCATAACAACCACAGATGGACAGATGTCTGGATGAAAGCAGAGGGAGGGGCATTTGCAAACTCACAGCAAGAAGATCCTACCCGTGCTATTTAGAGAAAATAAATCTGCATCAGCTTCTCTTTTGCCTCTCATTACACCCAGGAAACCTGTAGAATAAATATTCTCCAGCTGAGGCCTGCAGTGCTGTTAGGGAATGCATGAAGTCTTGTGAGATTTTTTAGATCTCTCTTCCCAGCATTGTGCATAAGGTTGATAGCTCTCAACCCTCTCATCTCAGCTTCATGCCTGAGACTTGAGGCTATTCTATCCCTCCTCTCGCACATTATTAAATGTGAGCTTTAAGGCTCTGGCTCACAGCCCACATCATCATCACACATGAACTCCATCCCAGCTCCTTCCCATCTTCCTTGTGCCAAGTATGAGGCTGGCATTGTTGCTTGTCATACACACCCGCAACATTGTGCATGGGTGTGACTTTTGAGGATCACCCAGACCAGCAAGAGTTCTGTCATCTCCTGCATGTAACTTTGGGTGCCTTCATTCCATGCTGCTATGCCTCGGTGCTCTGACACCGGTAGCCAGCCCACAAACACAACGGTCTAACCCAGGCTATCACTAGCCTAGTTACTCCCTGTAGTGGCCCCCAAATCCTCTTCCAGTCCACAGTCTCCTCAAATCTTTCCACCCCAAGTCCTTAACTATGAGACACTGGGCCTTTTGCCTTCTGCTTCATCACCCCCAAAGGTATGAAACCCACCCCCAGTTACAGGCTCCACCCACACTCTGCCCCCACAACCCTGCCCTTGATCTGCTTCTTCCTGCTCCTGCTCTGCTCCCTCCCCTAACACCGCACCCTGACTCCGCCTCTTCCCGCCCCCACTCTGCCTCCTCCCTCAAAACTCCCTCCACCTGCCACTCCCTCCTTTCCACTCACCCAAGTGCCTCCCACCTGCCAAACAGCTGATTGGTGACCAGCCCAAGGCCAGAACCACTGTCGCTGGTGGGTGCAGGCTCCCCAAAAAATCACGAGATTTTAAAAAGTAATAAATTTTGGGTGTTTTTTTGTTTGCCTTCTGGTTTTTGAGCTTTTAGGGTTCATACTTTTTTGTAGAAAGAAAGAAAGAAAGAAAGAAAGAAAGAAAGAAAGAAAGAAAGAAAGAAAGAAAGAAAGCTTAGATTCTCAGATAATCAAATGACTCCAGGAGCTGGGACTTTAAGAATAACAAGAAACATCACAAGGAACAAGCCTAGGGAACAAGACCAAGGGAGACCCAAACCACTTGTGTATTTAGAAACAAAAAATTTCCCTAGCAAAGCTTTCTACAAAGCTGCACACGAAAGGAAAGAGAAATGCATTGATTTTCTGGAGCAGCGCCTCCAACAGGTGTAGGTTGTAATTTAAATTCGCAGGCAATCGGCCCACAGTTTGTCAGGAGACAATGGAGCAACAGCCTGAGCAATCTCTCCCATCTCTTTACAGAGTGAAGGCACAGTTCCCAGAGGTGCATACGCAGGTCCTCCACAGGGCCAGAACTAACATGAAACAATCATTGAACTAAACAAAGTGATTCTCATCCCTTTCCATATCATAGCCCTATATTAACAACAGAAAAATCGTTGTCAAGACTTCCCTCTCATCAAGCCATGAAGAAAGGGAGAGCGCAGAGGTGTAACGAGCACCCTCCGTACCCTCCAACCAGAGGGGGCCCCGCAAGGAAGGGGGCCCCTAAAAGTGGCAAAAAAAATGTAAGGTATAACTAGGGAAGTGACATTTATTGACGCTATTGCACAATCCATGTCGGTTTTCCTGACAAAACTGTGAAGTCATTATGATACATCATAATGCTATTGGCTACATCAGTTGTCTGTCGATCAGTTTTGAATTTTAGTTGGACCCATTCAAAGAATGTGTATTTGCATTCATAATGGCAGTCGGTGGATAAATGTTATTAATTTAGTTGTTTAGTTTTTTATCGTTTCCAACGCAGAAGCGTGCTTTGTGATGTCTAAGAGAATGTATAAGAGCGGAGCTAGTAAACGAAAGGCAGCAAAAGATGCCGAGAAGGAACTTGAGAAAATTCCAAAGTTGTCAACCTATTTTGTGCTGCAATCCAATGTACACGTACAGGCATATGAAACGGACAGCGCTAGCAGCGACGAATCGTATCCAGAAGTATCCAGAAGTGCTTCAAGTGAGGTCGAAGGTGAAGCCAGTTGTTCTACCAAACAAACTGTGACAGCTATTCCAGCTGCTGCCGGGAAAGAAGTATCTGAATCTGAACCACTGACTGATGATCCAGGAGATTGGCCATCTATAATATCAGACAGGCAAGTGTGTGACATTGTTGCACGTGGCCCACCGCAGCAGAATGAAAGTTATGAATTTCCATTTAACGAGGAAAGACGGAGGTTCACAAGTACTCATTTCTATCGAACCATGGCAAATGGCGAGAAAATAAGACGTTCATGGTTAATGTACTCAGTTCAGAAAGATGCCATTTTTTGTTTTTGTTGTAAATTATTTGGCACTGGCGACATACCACTACGTCGTGGAACATCTGCTTGGAAAGCACTGTCAAAAAGACTTCAGCAGCATGAAACAGGCAAAGGTCATCAAGACTGTATGGTGAAATGGTTTGACCTTCGGTCAGGCATAGTAAACCGTACATCTATTGACCAACTCGAATTGCAGGCTTTTCTGAAAGAAAGAGATTTCTGGAGAAATGTTGTCAAATGCATGGTTGATGTCATTATTTTCTTGTCCGAAAGAAACTTGGCATTTCGAGGAAGTAATGAAAAGCTCGGCGATCCTTCTAATGTCAACTTTTTGGGACTGTTTGAATTGCTTGCAAAGTATGATACTGTCCTCAGTGAACTTTTACAGAGGATTAAGAAGGCAGAGACACATGTTCAGTACCTCAGTCCACAGATCCAAAACGAGCTGATTCAACTTGTTGCCAGTAACATTCAAGAGGCCAACATAGCGCAGCTTAAAAAAGCAAAATATTATTCAGTTATTTTGGACTGTACTCCCGACGTGTCACATGAAGAACAGATGTCTGTGGTGGTTACACTTTGTTGAATGCAACGGTGAAGATGGTGTCAATATTCGTGAAGCGTTTGTTGGTTTTCTTAATGTTCATGATACAACTGGCGAGGGCTTATTGGAAGCGTTTCTTGAAAAGGCAAACAATTTAGGAATAGACATTGCTGACATGAGAGGCCAAGCTTATGATAACGGCGCAAATATGAGAGGAAAGAATAAAGGAGTTCAAGCCCGCATGCTAGAAATAAATGACCGTGCCTTGTATGTACCATGTGGAGCTCACACTTGGAATCTTGTGATCTCAGACGCGGCAAAGTCATCGAAATATGCCGTTGACTTTTTCGGTCTGATTAACAGAATATACGTTATCTTTTCTTCTTCACCTTCACGTTGGGATATACTTCAAGAACATATGCCAATATCTGTTAAAAGGTTATCAGACACTAGTTGGGAGTCGAGAATTGATGCTGTGAAGCCATTGCGTTATCATCCTGAAGAATTGTGCAATGCTTTGTCATCTTTGCAAGAATATGCACTCGAAAAGAAAGATGGCAATACAGCAACAGAAGCCGGTGCGCTTTTAGACCATGTTACTACGTGGCCTTTTGTTCTGACTGTGTACACGTGGTACGATATACTATTTCACGTCAATAAAACCAGCAAATTAATTCAGTCACCAGATGTGTCAATTGACATACTGCAGGCAGAAGTCGGTGCTGCAATGAAGTTTTTGGAAGACTATCGAAATACAGGATATAACTCTGTGGTCACAAATGCACGTGAAATAGCAGAGCATATGGGTATTGAGCAGGTGTTTCCAGAAACCAGGGTGCGACGTAAGAAGAGAATGTTTGATTACGAATGTGCTGATGATTCGAGTCGTCTTTCTGCCGAAGAAAAATTCAAATCGCAGTTCTTTCTTGTTCTCACTGATCAGGCCATATCTTCTGTTTCATCGTGATTTGACCAACTCATAGAGTGTATAAGTTGTTTGGACTTCTGTACAACGCTAACAGCCTGAAGCAGTGTCACAGAGAAAATGAACTGGAGAATCACAGCAAAAATTTTGAAAGAAAAATGGGAGACATTAATGCCAACGAACTCATAATGGAATTGAATCGTTTTATTTATGTCATCGAGAAAGAGAGAGGACTTGTCACGGCAAACAATTTTTTAACGTACATATACAAGAACAGCCTTCAGGAGATATATCCGAATCTTTGCATTTGCATCAGAATTCTTCTGACCACACCAGTTACTGTCGCTGGTGCTGAAAGGAGCTTCAGCAGAATGAAACTGATCAAGAATATCCTGTGCTCAACCATGACAGATGACAGGCTTTCTGCACTTGCAGTTATCTCAATCGAAAACAAGATTGCCAGATCTTGACTATGACGCATTGATTAACCAATTTGCAGAGAACAAGGCTCGAAAGAAGCGCTTTGCGTAAATACGGAATACATGTACACTGTAGGCCTATGTATACATAATATGAACCCTGTATATTGTATAAAATAAATACCGCATTCCAGTTTCTGCATTGTAAGGGGCCCCGGACATATGTTCGGAGGGGGCCACGTTCTTTGTTGCTACGGCCCTGGGAGAGCGGTTGTGACCCCCTGAGGTCATGTCCCCCAGGATGAGAACCCATGCCCTAGTAAACCACTGGGACTAGCAGCCAAACAATTGATGAATTTGAAATTGAATTACACATTATACTACTTACCAAATAAATGCAGTCATAACCAGTTTTATGATAACATATAACCACACTCCTAAAAGATGTAATTAGTTTTAGATATTATCATATGTAGAATATAATAGCATAACATTGATTATGTTGTAAAAGTGGATTCATGAGTGCTACAGTCTATGCACCTGCTGCAGTGTCAGGAACTGTGGGATGGTAACCCATAATGCAGTGCAAGGCATGCCATATCTGAACGGAGGGAAAGCAGTGAACCTGAAAGAGTCTGGCTAGCATAGGACATGCTACACTACTGCAATTCGCAGTGGTTCAGTTCCACTGGCACAAGTTTCAGCAATGCATTTCTCTAATGTAGATGCACCTTCAGTCAATCAGCTTTCACTCTCCTGAGATATCACAATCCTACTTGTTCTCCATTGATCCAGAGGGTCTTCTAAGAGAAAATAGCGTATGGCGAGACCTGAATTTCAAAGTGTAAAAAACAAATAAAAAAATCTTTTAAAAAATCAGAAACATTCAGGATGTGTTTAAACATCAGAAGGAAGCATCAAAGGGCACAAACACAGTTTTGTTTACTTTTTCAGGATACCTTTGCACAAGAAAAATCACCAAAGCTAACCAAACTTGGGCAAAATTCCATCATATTGCTCCTATGCCCTGCTGTTTATTGACATCAGAGCCCTCCCACTCCCATGCACACAACAAGGCGAGCTTAATGAGGCCTTAAGGATCCTGGGGCCAGTTTTGTTAAACATCTTCATTAATGATCTGGATGATGGGATGGATTGCACCCCTCAGCAAGTTCATGGATGACACTTCCCCCTAAGCTGGGGGGAGAGGTAGATACGCTGGAGGGTAGGGATAGGGTCCAGAGCAACCTAGACAAATTGGAGGATTGGGCCAAAAGAAATTTGATGAGGTTCAACAACGACAAGTGCAGAGTCCTTCACTTAGAGCACAAGAATCCCATGCACTGCTACAGACTGGGGACCCACTGGCTAATTGTCAGTTTTGCAGAAAAGGACCTGGGGATTACAGTGGATGAGAAGCTAGATGTGAGTCAACCAGGGGCGACTCCAGGCACCAGCATGCCAAGTGCGTGCTTGGGGCAGCAAGCCACGGGGAGTGCTCTGCTGGTCGCCACGAGGGCAGCAGGCAGGCTGTCTTTGGCGGCATGCCTGCGGAGGGTCCGCTAGTCGCGTGGCTTTGGCGGACCTCCCGCAGGCTGCCGCCGAATCCGCGGGACCGGGGACCTCCTGCAGGCAAGCCACCGAAGAGCTACCCCTGGAGTCAACTGTGTGCCCTTGTTGCCAAGAAGGCTAACGGCATACTGGCCTGCATTAGTACGAGCATTGCCAGCAGATCAAGGGAAGTGATTAATCCCCTCTATTTGGCACTGGTGTATTGCATCCAGTTTGGGGCCCCCCACTACAGAAAGGATGTGGACAAATTGGAGAGAGTCCAGTGGAGGGCAACGAAAATGATTAGGGGGCTGGGGCACATGACTAATGAGGAGAGGCTGAGAGAACTGGGCTTCTTCAGTCTGCAAAAGAAAAGCATGAGAGAGGATTTGATAGCAACCTTCAACTACCTGAAGTGGGTTCCAAAGAGGATAGAGCTAGGCTGTTCTCAGTGGTGGCAGATGACAGAACAAGGAGCAATGGTGTCAAATTGCAGTGGGGAGGTCTAGGTTGATATTAGGAAAAACTATTTCACTAGGAGGGTGGTGAAGCAGTGCAAAGGGTTACCTAGGGAGGTGGTGGAATCTCTATCTTTTGAGGTTTTTAAGGCCCTGCTTGACAAAGCCCTGGCTGGGATGATTTAGTTGGAGTTGGTCCTGCTTTGAGCAGGTGGTTGGACTAGATGACTTCCTGAGGTCTCTTCCAACCCTAATCTTCTATTATTCTATTCTATGATGCAAAGCAAAGCCTTGATTTTTCTACCCTTCCTTCCTTGCCGAGTAGCATTTAAACAAACCAATAATAGTAATAATACCACTACTATAGGCCTGTGCCTAAGGGAGACAGGCTTCCATTCTCTGGCCTTCTCTTTTCTAAATAACCAGAGGGTGCTGATTCAGTGATGCGCTACATTAAGTACTTTCCCATGGAAGAATCACTTTGAATAGACTTGTTCTTAACATTGACATCCTGAGAGCTCTGCTAGGTGAGGAGTGCCAGGGAGATATTGTCAGACAGGCCAGAGCTGTTTATGAAACCAGCCTACAAGACCTCTTTCCTGCCATTGCAATTTGCAAATGATGCCCTCTGGGGGCGGTTCTGGTGGGACAAACTGAACTGGTTTTGAATAAAAAGGAAGTTTATCTTTATTCTGTAGTTCTTCCAGATGAGCCTAGTGGAAGGCCTTCTGAGAGGAGGGTTGCTGGGAGAAGGAAGTGGTGGGAATTTTTAACTGAGCTGAGGGAAAATTCAGGGGAAGTGGAGTTTTAAACAGAACATAAATAAAACTTTTCTGCTTGATTTTCAATGTCAGTCAAAAGTTAACCTTATCAAGTATGGGCCACTTCTCCTTTTCCATAAGAGGACTTAGCCCAGGGTTGTAATAAGGCTAATAGACAGCAACTTGGTGCTGAGAAAAGGAACCCCAGTACTGATACCTCTCAGGTAGGGTGGTCAGATAAATGAACCCCAGCACTAGAGACACTCCTACAAGATGGATCCAGGAGTCTAGGTCCTGTCTCTGCTCCCATTTAAGCATTTAAGTAAATAAATGGCAAAACTTCTAATTTCAATGGGGTGAAACAGCCCCTTTGTTTGGTAGGTGAGATAAGAAAGAGATCCTGCTGCACTCCCACACCCCAGCCCTCTGGAGTTTCTCAGGGGGTGTCTACACAGCAAAATCTGCATGGGCGAGCTACCCACATTAGCTTGAATCCAGCTAGTGCAAGTAACAATAGCAATGAAGACAGGTCAGAGTAGGCTAGTAAGCTCAGTACATACCAAGTGTCTGTGTTGGGTTTGTATTATCCACATTGAAGCCCATGTGTAGATATACTCTGAGAAGTGGCTCTGTCAAGACAGTCAGTGGGCTGGGTTCTTGAGGGTTAACTCCCAGCTAGAATGTAGAGGCAGTTTAGGGAGGCATTCCTCTCATGGAGCGGAATAAATACAGCTGAGGCTATTTAGGCCGAACACTTAGGGGTGTTGGGCTCTGTCTTCACAAGGAAAAACAGTTTGTTCTTAACTTGGGTTAAAGTCAAGGGTCTCTTGTGAACAACACAGATAATTATGCAGTGGTTTTGTGATACATGTACTGAGGCTTTAAAGACAAGGAACAGATCAGCAAACCCTTTCCTTTGACACCTGTATTAGGATTTGAACCCATGGGTTAAAAGCCAGTATATCAACCTACCCTGCCACTGAAGATAGCTGCTCAGTTTCTTCTTCAGTTAAAAAACAATCCCTCTGACAACCCCCAGAGGACCAGATACCAGTACAAGTGCTTTGGTTCTGTAGGAAGTATCTGGTTTTTCTGCACCAGGGACCTCCTAAATATATTCAAATACTTAGGACTCTCTTTTCACTTTTGTTTATTGGTCATCAGGGCCCCCAGGAAAAGTTTCTCTAAGTAAGACAGAAAGCGGGAGCCTGAGACTTGTCTTTTGTAGGAGAACCTGGCAATCTTGAGCTCAGTAGTGATCCTTCTGTCCTAGGAGTAAGGATCACTGTCTCTATAAAACAGTCCCACTTACACAACAACCACAACAAAAGTGACAGGGAGACATGAGATGGTGACAACATCATTGATGCATGCTAGCATTACATGCACAGGGGAATTTGTGTTCTACAAGCTGAACTTGCACAAATGTTGTGGGACAGGGAGCCAGGTGAAAATCTGAACTGTCTGGCCAGATCCCAGGATGGGCGAGAAGCTTAGGCCGATGGCATTAGTTGTCCTCGTGATCCATTGTGGCAAAGAGAAATAGAGAATTGGAGCTGGTCTGTGGGAGTTAGTCACCAGTATCGCAGGCCAGCTTTTCCCTCGCCCCAACCAAAGAGAAAAGCTGTCCTAGACCCAGTGGCTGATTCATTGTTTTCAAATCCCCCTTTTGCATCCCTTCCTCCCACATGCATTCTGTTATTTGAAAGAAGAAGAAGAATCCCCTGCAAGTAAAATGTGCTTCAAGTGGGAGGGAATGTGTTTGTGGTGCTGCCTTGGGTGGAATTTTTCCTGTGTGCGGTGAGTATGGCCGTGCATGCGTATGTGTAGCTGAAAATAGTCAAATGTTCATTTTAATGAAAGTGCCCTCACTCTGGCTATCTGATCTGAGGGTGTCAAGGAGCTCGTTGACTCTAGCAATCCCTGAAGTTTTAGTAGCCATGTAGATACTATAGCTCCACATCTCACACTGGAAGTAGCGGTGAAAATGTTTGATTTAGCTCCTGTGTGCAGGCAGGAGATGGCAGTGCAGCCATCCTTCCTTTTTTGGTGAATCCTGCTATAGGACATGGGAAAATTTTAATTGGAATGTTTTTTCTTCCACTTTATTTTGCTCCTATGAAATGCTCATAACTGTTGTGTCATGTCCTAAAGCAAGCCACAGTGCTGACAGGTTCTGTGCAGGTGTGCATGTAACACGCACAGTTGTGGTGATGCGCCTCATTCCTAATCTTTAGTGTGGCCAGATGCTTTATTCGCAGGCTCCTGCCCTTCCTTAGCTCTGCCACTGCTCTTCACTCCTGACTGTAGCACCAAAACACCTGCCCACCAAAAAGGCATTTGAAATATTCACCATCCAAAGCCAAAGGAGGGGAAAAAGTGTCTGCTCTGTGCCACAATCCTTTGTAGATAAGGTACTTATATGGCCCTCATCACCGTGATAGCTGAACACCTCACAGTCTTTAATATATTTATCCTCGCAGCACCCAGGTGAGGTAGGGCAGTGCTATTATCCCCTCTATACAGGTGGGAAACTGAGGCCCAGGGGGAGACTATGGGTACGTCTACATTGCACACGCTTTACAGTGGCATGTAGAGTACATGCTCTGCAGGCCCTCTTGCATGGGTATAAATAGCAGTGTAGATGGTGAGGCATTGCTTTGGCAAGGTAAGACGCACCTGAACCCAGTGGATATCTACCCTACCTGGCTGTCTACATGCCTGAGCAGTGCCTTCCAGATCTACAATGTTATGCTTAGCAGCGTAGTGTCCTATTCCCGGAGCCTTTCCCCATCACAGGAAGGTAGTTGGCAGGGGGGAAAGGCTCTGGCAGTGGGAGGGCAGCGTTCCAGCATCTCTCTGCTGCTGAAGCCTTTCTTTATGCCAAGGAAAGACTCCAGGTATCGAGGAGGCAATGGGGAAAGGTTCCAGCAGTTCCCCACTGCTGGAGCCTTTCCCCACTGCCCTCCCCCTGACGTGTGTAGCTACAAACCACAGTGTGGACTTAGTCTGCTTTTCATTGCGGCACATAGCTATGCATACCCTACATATCACCACCAGTGATGTGTAGTGTAGACATACCTTAAGTGATTTGATCAAGGTCACACAGGAAATCGTTAGCAAAGCAGGAAAAGGAACCCTGGTCTCCCAAGTCCCAAGCTAGCTCCCTCACCACTGGACTGTCCTTCCGCTGCATCATCATGACACAAATCCTACTGTGCCAACCACTGACAACGCTGTGCAAAAGAAGGTAGATGTTTGGGTTAGAGTTCTTATGAAGATCTGATCAGAATAACTTATCAAATTTCACAAGCATCCTATTGTTCTCTCTTTCATTTTGCAGACCTGCGTAGGATGACAGCTGGCTTTATGGGCATGGCTGTAGCCATCATCCTCTTTGGATGGATTATCGGGGTGCTGGGGTGCTGCTGGGATCGAGGCCTTATGCAGTATGTAGCAGGGCTTCTCTTCCTCATGGGAGGTAAGGATGTTGTTTTGCAAAGAAATGTCTTCTGCCTTTCTGCATCTTATATATGGTTTCAAGGTTGTCTGAAATGCCATGGTGTCTGATTTGATTCTGATCTTCCACACATGTAAATCAGGAGTGACATAACTGAAGCCAGTGGTGTTTGTGTAAATGAGATCAGAGTCAAGCCCCGCAGGCAGAGCTGGGTGAGTGACTCTGAATAAATAGTTTATTTATCGATTTAGTCCTTTTTTCTGCATGTGGTTCTTTGATGATGAGATCACGATTTCAACGGATTTGCTTCTTATTGCTCACTTGTGTCATGTTGTGGTGCAGACAGGAGTAAGGAGCACAGACAGACATGCCTGGTGTCAGCAGAGGTAAGTGCTTTAGTAATGATAAACTGGAAATGACACAAATAATCATTCCCCTTCTGGGTATAGTGGGACCAACAACATTAACACTCTCCATGCCTATCGACACAAACTTGTATTCAACAAATGTTCTGTGCAAACACATTTCAGCCTGTGGACGCTTGCAAATTGTTCACTGTGAGGACTCAGTACTTGCAATGTTATGGAAAATAGGTCTGTTGAATTAAGTGGATATGATTGTTTATGAGATTACGGGTTTGGTTGATAAAGGTAACTATTGATATAACATGCTCAGATATCTATAAGAAGTTTGACTTAGTACTCTGGGATGGTCTGATTAAAAATTAACACTATACAGAATCAATGTAGCACAATATTAAATGGATTAAAAACTGGCTAACTGATAGATTTCAAAACAGAGTTCCTAATAGAAATTATTACTGACTGGGAGTGTTTCTGTGTGGGTGGCATAAGAATCATTTTTTGGCTCAGTCGTGTTTAACAAGTTTATTAGTGATCTGGAAGAAAATAGATCATTACCGATAAAGTTTGCAGATGACACGAAGTTTGGTACAGTGATCAGTAACAATGGGGACAGATCACTTATCCTGGATCTCTTGGTAGACTTAGGACAGTCAAACAACAAGCATTTTGATACAGCTAAATGAAAGGTCATACATCTTGGAATAAAGAATATAGGTCACATTTACAGAAGAGAGGACTGTAACTTGGAAAGCAATGATTCTGAAAAGATCATAGTGTATAACCAGCTGAATGAGAGTTTCCAATGCAATGCTGCAGCTAAAAGGGCGAACACAGTCCTTTGATATATAAATGAGAATATTAAGTCAGAGTAGGGAGGGAGTGTTATCTCTACATACAGTATTAGAGAGGCCATTGCTGGAATACTGCATCCAGTTCTGGCGTCCATGCTTTTAAATGGATTTTGAAAGATTGGAGCATGTTAAGAGAAGAGCCACAAGAATGATTTTAGGTCTAGAAAATGTGCCTTGTAATGAAAGACTTAAGCTCAATCTCTTTAGCCTGTGGAACAGAAGGTTAAGAAGCGACTTGGTCATAGTCTAGATTCTAGAATTACCTACACAAGGAGGAGAGATCTCATACTAGAAGGTTCTTTAGCCTGGTAGACAAAGGAAGAACAAGATCTAGTGGATGGAAATTGAAACTAGGCAAATTCAAACTGAAATAAGATGCATTGACTGTTTTATTAAATCTGACAAGTAGTGAGGTGGTTGTAATAAAAAGGTGTTGGTAAGAGACTGAACTTTTTTTCTGGTCAGTCATAGTTACATGACATGAGTCAGAGTTACAGAAGGTTATTCCCCTGTCATGTGGCATGGGTAAGTAGCCACAGATTCTAGTGGCTACTGTTACATCCTCCCTGACTTTTTTAAAGTCAAATACAAATGAAATATCACCCCAAAATAAGCACCACAATCTGAAACAGTCAATGAATAAAACAGACAAATAGAGACATCTAGGTTGCAGGTCAGGATATTCAATATCTGTCAGTAACTACCATCTCTGAACCTCTGGCTTTCTGATCACATGGTCTCTTCTTGTTCTCATACTAGTGCCTACTGCAGAGGTCAGGTTAGCCACTGAGATGGATCTGCAACTTGGAGCCTATTTATTGCTCTTGGTGTTTTTCCACTGACAGTGACTTGATGGGCAGGTGTTACTTCTGTCAGCACATGAGCATTGTCAAGTAGTATTCTAGTGGTTGTCCTAAAAAAGCAGAGAGTCAGTGTTCTCCATAGTTTTATTTGGCTGTTCTAAGAACCTGCAGGGCTAAAATCTGGGACCATGAGGCTTCTGGGCCGCTGATGCTGCTGCAGCACCACGGAAGGGTTAAGCCATGAGAGGACCCTGTGAAGCTAGGCTTGACAGGCACTAACACCCAGCAGCAGCTGAGTGGCAGCCCCTCACAGCCCACTGATTGGCTGATGCCAGTAATTAAACCAGGAAGCCAACATGAGGAGCTGTCTGAGCAATGACACAGACTGACAGCCTGCTTCCGCTCCAGACCCTGCTTCTGACAGATGCTAGACTCTGGCTCTGACCCTGATTTGTCCTTGATGTCACTGTTCAATTGCTGTTAGAAACCTAGTGCCTGACCTTCCTGGTATGACTTCCTGGTATCTGGACCTGGCTTGACTCCGACCTTGCTATCGCAACTTGGTGCCAGACCCTGACATCCTGGCATTCTGACCTGGCTTGCTCCTGACCCTGCTACTTGTCTTCCGATCTCAGCAGCTAGCCCATGTGACTGTGCATAGTAAGGACCTGACGTAGTGTGCTTGATCTAATAAATCAAAAGAATGGCCAAATGAGTCACTTGTGAATTGTGGGCCATTATCTGTTATTAGCTCATCTGGAATCCCATGACAAGTAAATAGTGATTTGCAATGTGTTATTACATTGTTATTCAATGTGTTTTGCAACAAGTTAAAAAAATTCACTAATAAGAAGTCATCTTTCCTGTTTAGTTCAAATGTATCTATACCAACAGAGATCAGGAATCTCTCATGGCCTCCGGGGTTATTTTGCAGTCTATTTATTGCAGATTTCACACTTGGATACCTTATCTTTGATGGCAGCATTTGCTTGGTCATAATAGGATTTTTTAGCCTCTCTTCTTACACTTCTAAATACCCAGATGGGCGCTGCAGAATATGTACAGCATTTCTGACCTCATGCTGTTCAATCTGAGAATCTTTTCTTTGATATGCGGCAGAATATTATGCCATCTCTTGTTGATCATTTTTACCCTAAGACAGCAGATCATTTTTACCCTAAGCCAGCAGTTCATCAACAATTACTTCCATCCCATACAGAGCCTTAAAGATCTGGGGCATGATGGGGAAAATCCTGGCCCCGCTGAAATTAATAGAAAAATTCCAGTGGACTTCAGTGGGGCCGGAATTTCACCTGATGCCTTCATGCACATCAGAGTGCTGAGACAATCCCAATGGGAATTTTCTTAAACATATATTGACCAAAAGAAATATGAAAGGCAAAGAGTTTTATACTTTATATATTGACTCAGACCTGCCTTGACTTGCATCAAAACCTAAATATTTAGGGGTCCTCTAGACATGAACTCTTTATCAGTTCTCAGGGGGTAGCATTCATGTTTGGTGGCCTAACTCAAAATTTTTGAGTTTGTCCAAATTCTTAACTTGTTTGGCTTTATTATAGTGGCCATCCTGATCATTCCAGTTAGTTAGTGTCTGTTCACTCAACAGCATCTAGCTTTACCATCAGGTCAGGTTCAGCTTTCATTTTCTTTTTCAATGCTAATGAGGTGTTACGTGGTTTGGTGGCACACTGAGGTCTCTATCAGTGTGAACTCTTGTATTGTCAATGCATCCCACTTTCGTCAACACCTCATCAAGTTATCTAAGAATATATTTTGCATTCTGGACAGTTAGGATGACCAGATGTCCCGATTTTATAGGTACTGTCTTGATATTTGGGGTTTGTCTTATATAGGCACCTATTCCCTCAACTCCCATCCCAATTTTTCACATTTGCTATCTGGTCAACCTATGGACAGTAGACAAGTTAATCACCCATTTGATCATCTGCATTTGCAGCCTACTCTCTACCCTAGGCATACATGGGGTTTTCTCTTTCACTGTTTCATACTCTGCTGAGTGATAGTACTTACACAGATGTGCAAATGTACCTTTGTCACATAGTTTAATTTGTGCCCACTATATAAAACATTTTTTTAATTTTTTAAGTTTTTTTTATTTTAATGTCAGTACTTTCTCTCTCTCTCTCTCTCTAGTATGTGTGTGTGCTAAGTTTGATTACATTGCACACTCAGCTCTATTTTGAGCTTCTCTTTTTTGTTAATTTATTTCCAGTGTCAAAAATAATCTGTTGCAGAACTTTCCTTTGCAAATGTATTAAGAGACCCAACAAAGAACTCTATTATTGTCAATTTCATGATCTTCATCAGAGCTGTGTTCTTCAGCTGTACATTCATGAATATATTTTGCTTTTGTATTTGTTTGCAATTCATACTGAGAACAACACACTGTTGCAAAATAGTGTTTTATTGCTAGGGCCCTACCAAATTCAGGGTCCATTTTGGTGAATTTCATGGTCACAGGATTTTAAAAATCATAAATTTCACGATTTCAGCTACTTAAATCTGAAATTTCATGGTGTTGTAATTGTAAGGGTCCTGACCCAAAAAGGAGTTGTGGGGGGGTTGCAAGGTTATTGTAGAGGGAGTTGCAGTACTGCTACCCTTACTGCTGCTGGCGACGCTGCCTTCAGAGCGGGTCAGCTGGAGAGCGATGGCTGCTGGCTGGGAGCTCAGCTCTGAAGGCAGAACCACTGCCAGCAGCAGCACAGAAGTAAGGATGGCCTTGTATGGTATTGCCACCCTTCTGTGCTGCTGCCTACAGAGCTGGGCCCTCAGCCAGCAGCTGCCACTTTCCAGCCGCCCAGCTCTGAATGCAGCAGCGCACAAGTAAAGAATGGCATGGTGTGGTATTGCCACCCTTACTTCTGTGCTGCTGCTGGCGGGGCGCTGCCTTCAGAGCTGGGTGCCTGGCCAACAGCCGCCACTCTCTGGCCGTCCAGCTCTGAAGGCAGGACAGAAGTATGGGTGGCAATACTGCAACCCCCCTAAAATAATCTTGTGACCCTCCCCAACTCTCCTTTGGGTCAGGATCCCCAGTTTGAGAAATGTTGGTCTACAGATTTCACGGGGGGAGCCCAGATTTCACATCTGGGATGCATTTTTCATGGCCATGAATTTGGTAGAGCACTATATATTGCATAACACAGCACCCTTTATGATGACCACTTTTTCATCATGTTATTACAGTCACTTTTATTGCAAACAAATATGATCTCTGCCATTTGTTTACCCTTGTAGTATCTATTTATGCCTTAATATACACTCTAATTAGAGATGCACTTTTGTTTTTTCACTGTTTGTTAACACTGTCATTGGAGAAGCACAGTTTTCACTTGTTTTGCAAATATTCACTATTCATTGCAAAGTCACATCTAGGTCTTGCAATAACGTGGCTTTCAGCCAGATATCAGTTTTAACTTCAATAACTCAGTCTATCGTTAGCAAATAGACAAAGTATTCCATCTTCTAAATGTCCCTGTGTAAAGCACAATTTAGCTTTAGTATGCAGTGTTCTCACAAAATGATCAGAGGTCTCACCTCACAGCTTATTCCTTGTCTTTTGCATGTGACATTCCTCGGTGAAACAGACTTCAGGACATTTTTAAATGGCCTTGTCTAGCAATTTGGAGTACCTTCTTGATCCCATTGGAAGGTACTATTGGTCTCCAGGGCTTGTTGGCCTTCCCCATGTAGCAAGTGTGGTGGATTTCTTCCTGTCTAATTTCTCTGTATTAGCACTTGCTTCTAGGAACACGTGGAAGTGCTTCAATCCCTTCCCCCAGTGATATGCCAATCTGAGGACTTTGGGAGCTCCAACTGGCTCCATCTTCACCACAGATTTAGTTTTCTTCTGACACCACATAGGAGTGCTGCTAAGTGACTTATCCTTATTGTCTGACCCTAGTCACATGATATGGGTCAGGGTTACAAATGCTTTACATACCCCTTCCCCATATCAGTAACCAATACCCACTTTCCCCTGTGACTGCTATTACAGGAGTGATAAGCAGACAAGGAAGATGTGTGACAAAAAAGAAAGTCAAGGATTAGTAAGCAGGTTGCCAGCACAATTTGGTGTTTTCTTCCAGATATGCCAAGCAGGGATGTTTGTTAAAGAAAACACCCAACCAGGTATAAGTGTATGAGATTCTACTCACATCTGTTTCTGCATTCTGCTCTAGGAAGAGGGTGGGAATGGTGGAAACCACCTTTCTAGTGCCCAAAGCAACATCTGAGTAGTGCATGTCCCCCTGTTGCAAGGGACTGGCGGGAATACAGTACAGCCATGTGTTGCATGCCAGTGTGCATCAGTGCCAAGTGGCTTCCAAAAAATCACTGGTACTATCCAAGCTCTCAGTGAGCAGGATGACGCTGAGGAAAATAAATCACGTGGCAAATAGAAATCTCAGGATCAGGGCCAGCACCAGGGTTTTTGCCGCCCCAAGCAGTGGGGGGTGGGGGAGCCGTGATCAGCAGCAGCTCCACCGCGCTGCTTTCCTCTTCAGCGGCAATTCAGTGGCAGGTCCTTGTCTCCAAGAGGGACTGAGGGACCAGCCACCGAAAAGCTGGATGTGCTGCCCCTTCTCCTTGGCCGCCCCAAGCACCTGCTTGCTGAGCTGGTGCCTGGAGCCGGCCCTGCTCAGGATAAACTGACTCCTGGTATGTGGGGTAGAGAGAGAGTGTGTGGACAATTGCTAACAGTTTAGGTAGGTTCATATATCAGAGCTCTTGTGTGTATCGGTCTGTCTCTTTGCAACACACATGCATATCCTCCTCTAGCTCACCAAGTGCAGGCTTGTCTTCAAGAAGTCCAAGGTTATGCATTGTATCGCCTATGCCTGTGCTGTGCGTATCTGCAATTAAATGACAACTGCAGTGTCTGTGTATGCAGCCACGAATGGGTCCTTTGGATCCCAAATTTAACCTACATTGAAACTTGCATATGATGGTGAACAATAGGGCCTTTATTCCACTTGTCTGTGGGCTCCATCTCACACAAATAATAATTCTACTGCTGATTGATTTGTCAAACAAAATGTAGGGATTTAGTAAAAACAAGCATGTGGCAAAACCCTGTGATTGATCTCTGCAAGGCAGATATGAAGTGCCTTGATGGCAGCTACCGAGGGGAGGCAAGAAGGGAAAAAACTGAGACAGGATGAAACTCCATGGAGCTCAGCTAAAAATGGCAGAGGCTAATGCAATTTCTTTTTTTAGTAACTTTTTATGTGGCAAAATGGTTGTGATCTCTATTTATTCTTTTTGTTGCGTCTCTTATAGTGGTCACAGCAGAAGCAGTTGCTATGGTGAAGGCTGAAAACACTTTCCATTATGAGATTCTGTTTTACATGCCTATAACTTTTCATAACATTCTCGTTTGGGAATCCAGTTTCTCATGCTTGTTCTCGTCTCAAAGATGAATAATTTTGGGAAGCTTATACAAAATCTTTTCATCCATTTGTAAGTGATGGCAGATACATACACTTACACACATCCCCTTTGAAATAGAACTACATAATCAATAGCTAAAACATAAACATTGAAGAAGGGCATAAATGTACTCTTCACTGAGGAATAGTGCTTTTCCTTGGTTTGACAAATAGTAGCTGTGGTTTGACAAAGTTCAGAGCATTTGCAAATGCTGAGCATGCTCATTTGAATTTGTCCATGACACTGGGAGACGTTCACTTAAAAATCAGCACCAGGGTACATGCATGTGGTTCTCAGGAAGCGCATGTGTAATACCACCACAGGACGGTCACATAATTAACACCTATATGTGGTTTAGACACTAGGGGAGGACAAAGAGCTACTCTGTATTTGCGCATCTTGGACACAGGCCTTTCAAAACTGGTTAACAGGCAGGAGTGTGCCTTGCCCTTTTGTTACCCTGTTAATTTTGATTTTTTTTTTTTACTCTTCTTTTGCATTTTAAAATTATTTAAGGCCTTGAAGTGGCGTAAGCAGCTTAAATTGATCTGAAGTCTTGGACTTGTTTAAGCTCTTTAAGAGTAAGGTCATAGATTGCATTAAGCTGCAAACAAAAACGGAACTGGTGAGCTGGCCAGGGGCTCTTATGTTACCTTAAACATTTTTTAATCTGTGCACTGACTGGGATATATATGTACAGGTATGGAAATGCATATTTGTCCTGAGAGACTAGCAGTCACCAGTCATCCTTTGGTCAACTAGTGCCTGTCAGCTATGGAATGGGGCTTCCTTTCTTCACCAAGAAAATAAAAATCTAGAAAATTAAATAGTTATACCGCCTCTTCCCCACACCCTTCTCTCCCCCCAGTTTTAATGTTAGGAAATGCAAAACTTAAGGTCAATTGTACAACAAGAAGATATAAGACAGTGTCATAATACACAATGCCCAAAGGACACAGTTAAGGTAGCAGATTAGTCTTAACATTTCTTTACTTCCAAGTGCTTCACTGTGCAGCCTTATTGTTGCGTTTCACACAGGTTTTACATTTTTTTTAAATAATATCACTCAGTTTCAAAAGTAGACACTTTGAATAATGAATGTGAAACACTGCTTTCACTGAGATTGCTTCTGTAAATCACTCTGTATCCTCCATTGTAGTGCCCTTTTGTAACTTCCTACAATAATACTCAAGGAGGGATCGCACACACATCTCGCCACCTACTGTAGCATCAGTTCACTTGTGGGACTATGTGTCCTCCTTCTGGCAGAAACACAGTTTTCACTAAATGATTTGCACAGAACATCAGAAATGGAGCCTAATCTTTATGCCGATACCAACAGGCACAGCACTTTAAAGTGAAAACCTAAGAGTTTATGTCTACATTTGGAAATTGGGGGTGAGGGGTTGAAGCAGTGGTGGACTCCAGTCCAATCCCAGAGGTGTAACACAGGTGGTATTCATTTAATGCTTTTAACAGAAGGGATGGATCAGTAACTGCAACTGGAGAATTTAGTGTCAACTCTGTAGCATTTGATTGCCATAGAAACATTAGCTGACCTCAAAGACAAACTTCAAATGCTTTCTTTTTGTGGTTCATTTCGGTTGCTCCTAGACATGCACTCACACTCCGAAGAAAAAAGACCAACACAAATAGTTATGGCACCTTTGTATCAGATCACACACAAACTCTGGCTTTTTGTGGTGCAGAGATCTGACAGTAGCTGTGTGTGAGAGAGTGAGAGAAAGAGAGAGTGTATACAGCTGTCACGGATCCGCAGGATCAGTGCTATGACCCCAGATTTGACCTCCAACAGCATCTGCAGGGTTATTCGCACAGTGTTGAACAAACAGAAGGGTTTATTAGTCAGCTGGAACACAATATAGAAAGTCCTTGGTGAGCATAGATTAAAGAAAGTTACAGCATGGTTCATTCTTTGTAGCTCAGAGCCTCAGCCAAGTGGTGTCCCATTGGTTCCCACTCTGTCCCCTCTTTGTTGAAGTTCCTGGGCCAGTCCCACCTGTCCCTTCCTCAGTCCTTTGTTGTCCAGCTGGTCAAACACAGCTGGCTTCCTGTGGAGGGGTGGGCTTCCCTGGTCGTTAGCTGTTAGGAAGCAAATGTCCCAGTGTTTGGCTTTTCCAATGTCTACATGGACTCCCCAGTGGCATGGGCCCCAAACTCAACACAGCAAGGCGTCAGTCACACCTGCCTCGTTGCCTGCTCAAGAGTAAATAGCCCTTTTCTACCCCCTAGGTGACAATGCAGGATATGAGGGTAACTGAGGCACGGGGTTCATACAACATATTTACAGAAAATTCCCACTCTATCACAACAACCCATTGCCCTTTACTTCTGATTGGGATCGGCCGCTTTCCTCAACATGGCCTACATTAGATTGCTGAGTCAGTTCATCCTGGTTTTGCAGCACAGGCATTTTTTCACGGCTCTTGGTTTGTTTCTTTTTAAAGTAGGCCAGATAGCTAGAGAGAACCCTAAATGCTCACTCCCAAGGCCAGCGTGCACTGGGAGAGATGTGGCGGCAGCACACTCGGCCCCCTGGGGAGATGAGAAAGCAGGTAATGCCTTCTGCTGCTCGCCAGCAAATAATTTGGCCTTTGGCTCTGGAGAGAGTCTGTGTAGCCCCTTTCTTTTGGGAGGACAGTAGCTCTGCTGTGAAGAGATGAATTAAAGCTGGACAAAACGTGTGCAGTAGGCTCTGATAGGAACTCAAAGGATTTTCCAAGCAACAGTGAGGGAAGACAAGCTACACGTTTTTTTAAAGTTCTGCAATTCTCTGCTCCTTGATAATGTCACCAGGCTTTGATCTGCTGCTGGCATTTGCATTTCAAGGCCAGAGGAAAATGGTCAAACAAAATTTGAGTTTACGGGGTTTTTTTTAACAATTACTTATTGAGTGCCTTTAGCATACTGGTACCAAACAGAGAGGAAGGCAGTGCATGGGTAATAGAAAGAGAGGTAGGGCTGGCATGACACCTTACATACAGGCAGGAACAACTCTCTGTAGAGACGTGCATCCAACAAAGTGAGTGTTCACCCACGAAAGCTCATGCTCCAATACGTCTGTTAGTCTATAAGGTGCCACAGGACTCTTTGCTGCTTTTACAGATCCAGACTAACATGGCTACCCCTCTGATACTCTCTGTAGAGAGAGAAAGGGGACTGCCTGTGTATGTGTAACAGAGCCTAGTTTGGAATTTAGAAATTCACTCAAGACTCAGACCTACCTTCTTAGGCACCCTTGCAATGTAGGCCTGTCTTGTCTATTCTTGAGGGCCCTATTAGGAGACGATAGACAAGTTAGTCATACATATGGTACTTGTGAGGAGTTGGACAGCTTCGTAGGAGATGAGTTTTAGCTCCCTGCAACATGAAGAAAGAATCCATCACAGCCCTTTTCAATGCCATGTAATCCTTTAAAAGGCAGAAAATAAGGGATCAGGAGTGCTGATGCCCACTCTGCAATTCATGTGACACCATTTTCATGGATTTGTCTTGTCTCTTGCAGGCTTCATTTACGGGACAATGAAAATCTCAGTTTGATTTCTGGATAATTATATCCCTCAGGACAAATATAAATGGTTCCAGTTCTAACTGAATGGCTTGGGAGACTTCTTGTGGGATACAAAGCCACCTACAGCAAGGTTCCCCCCTCCTCCCATTCAAATTCAATCCAAGTCAGACAGTGACCAAGAAAAAGCCATTATAACCTGACAGGTGTGTGGTTGCCTGCGTAAAGTGAGGTCGTGGGTCTCAGTACAGTTACTAATGGACAGATGTCCAAATCATACAACAAACACTACCACAACTGGCACCAGATGGAATCTTTGATGGCATCCACAGCAGAGGAATAAGGATTAAGTGGACATGGAGATAACACTACCCTCTCATCCCTTGAATTATTCCTTGCAGAGTATTTTAGAGGCATTGGCAGGGCAGTGTGTGAGAAGTTTGCACTGCCTCCGTTTATGCTGTGCTTCTATAGACAAAGAAAGGACCTCAGCCGCCATGAATCTGACAATTCTCATCAGCTCTAAATTAACTTTAAAAGCCAAAGTCAGACTTCCATATAGGGATCTGATTTTCAGAGCAGAAGTAGATTTATCTTCCACATCCTGGAAAAGGGAAAAATTAACCAGGGTGCTGAAAGATCAAATGAAAGGGTGATAAAAGTCTCTTCTGTTGGGGGTAAAGGCATGTTTAAACTGGATAAGAAGCCAGCTGTGACTTTAATAGTCTGTTCTGATTATGTTTGTTTCAGCTTAAATATAACTGCACATGTGTAAGAAATTGCAGAGTAATCACGTTTGTGAGGAAAATAAAAGATAAAGTAGCCCCAAAGCTAGAAGAAACTGGGTTGAACTAACACAAATCATGTACTGGCAGGGGAGGAGAGTTCACATGGAAACGAGAAGATAACAGAAAGTTATAAATAAGTCTGCATAACAACGGGAAGCTGAAATCTTATTGTCCAGTGCTGGAGGTAACCATGATGAGATCATTCTGATGTGCTTCCCATTTGTGATTAATTGATCACTACTTACTAAGTGCTTTGCCTTCCTAAAGATTTGTTAGGCCCACCTGCTGAGTAAGTGAATCTCAGTCCAACACCTTTACTGCTGTGAATGCAGCACTGTGACAAGTCAAGTCCTTCCGTGTGATAATGGAGGTCAGCTCAAATTAATTGAGAGCCCATAACGGGGGTTCCTGCCAGTGCTGCAGTTTGGCATCAATCTAGCAGTCTGGTTATATGGCAGACCTGAGATGTGATGGAATGGCAGGCATATGAATCAGATACTGGACAAACTTGCAGCAGGATGAACAGTCTGGGAGAGCAGACATGCAGTGATGGAAGGAGTTATTTCCACACACAAATTACTTAGTTATGACATTAATTACCACTGCCTGTATTACCCCCACACCACTAAAGGGCTATGCTAATACTGGCTCAGTTTTTTGCTGTCTCTGGTTACGTGCTTGCAGGGCTGCAAAGCATCATGTTGCCCTCATGGGTGTAGTCAGTCATGTTATTACTGCTGGGCTATCTTGAGGTGAGATGGTCCTGGTCATCACTGTGCCCACAGTGTTCAGCATTAGTCACTGAGTAATTCCCATGCTTTGAGCATCCCCTGTTCTATTCTTTTCTGGAGTCCATCTCATCGAAACGTAGTGCAACTGTAGCTTCTGAAGAAATAATGCAAGACAGGATGTGCAGTGACAGTGTCACTCATGACTTGTGTGCAGAACACGTGGGAGGGTGTGCACTTACTGTGTTGCGCATATCTTGGATGCAGAGATACATGATAGGGTGCACTGTGTACACACCATTGGTGCAATCATACACAACAGGGTGCACTGCGATTGTAGAGTCTTGTGCTCAAATCTTGGGTGTCATAATACACAATAATTTGGAGTTACTGTGTCATATCTACGTGCCATAAGAGAGTAATGCACGAAGGGCCAGCTCCTTCCCTAGTGTAATTAGGTGTAGCTCAATGAAATGCACTGATTTGCATAAGCTGAGGATCTGGCTCAAGAGGGTGTACAGTTATGGTATAGGAAGGATACATGTTCTCCAGGTGTAATAATACACTACAGCTTGTGTAGTTACAATTCAGTACACATGCACTGCTGCTAAAATAATACACAACAGGATGCATGGTTACTGTGGTTTACTGTGCATTCCTCCAGTGTGCTGTTAGACATGAGGTCAAAGGCCAAATGCAAGAAGCACCCAACCAGCAGATATATGATACGATAACAGCATTACTATACACCCCGCTGTTTATTGTGGTTCTTAGTTTTTAAAAAGTGTATTAAATTCCAACCCATGTGGGTTTATAGTCTCATAATGACACAGCATGGACACCCTGTCAGCCAATCAGATAGCTCCTTCCACCCAAGCCTTTTTATAAGGGCAAATTTAAAGTAAATCCTATGTATTCTGCAACCCATCTGTTCGCTGATGATGCAACCGTGTATAATTAAACAATAATTTATATTCTGTGCAAGTGTGCACAGAGCAATAAAGTGTTCTCAAGAGCCGTGTACTGCTGAGGCATTCAGTCCATGCACAGAAGGAGTTTACTGCAAAGCTGCTCCCTCACAATGGAGTTTGTCACCACGGAGCTAGGAGCAGTGTTGTTTTATTCTTTAATAATTTCAGGATTGTGATATAATTTAACTAGCTAATGGGACATCTACCTCAGGATCAGGCTGCATTATGTTATTTATTTGTTTCATGTACCTGGAAAAAAAAACTTGCAGGGTAAAGAGAGGCTGAAAGTGATGCAGCTTCTGTTGTGATGTGGGTTTTTTCGTCCAGCTTTATAATAAAAGATCAGATGATGGCCACAAGACGAGCACACCCTCCAAAGAAATTAATAACCACAAATAACAACCAATAGCAACAACATCCAGATACAGAAACACTTTAAAAAACGAAACTCACATTTCAGTGAGAATTGCCTGGGTTAAATAAAGTAAAATAAATATC
Source organism: Gopherus evgoodei (assembly GCF_007399415.2). Taxonomy (NCBI): domain Eukaryota; kingdom Metazoa; phylum Chordata; order Testudines; family Testudinidae; genus Gopherus; species Gopherus evgoodei. Next base: position 258,944,167 of record NC_044322.1, on the reverse strand, counting down.
ATCTTCTAAATCAGACTTCTGTGGGGCTGTTCTTTCCTACTAGAGTTGCAAATTAACACCTGAGGTTCTTATAACTGTAAGAGATCAGCGAGGGGAAAAAAATCTCTGTTCCCTCCCCCCCCCCCCCCCCAATTTATCTATCTTGCACATTTGAAAGCACAGTCTGTTCATGAGTCAGCTTCCGTGGTTGTTTTTTTCGGAGGTGTGGGGTAGGGGTGTCTGTCTTTCAGTCAGGCACAGAAGAGATATTTTTTAAAAAAACAAGAGGAAAATGTGATTGTAGATCCACATAAATTTTGAGGGGGTCTCAAGGGCAGGCATAGTACCAGAAACTACTTATAACTATTTTTAGGAACTGACTAGCTTTCAAATCCATGGTGCCTCTTTAAGGTGACGGAACAAATTCCACTAATAGTTGGCTTTTCATCCTTTATCTAAGGCGTCAGTCACAAATACTAGCCACAGGCATGTTTAAACAAAGTTGTTGTTGGCAGAGTTCTGGCAGCATTCAGAGGTTTCTCTAGCTTTCCAGCTTAGGCCTTACAAAGATGTAGAGGGCATGGAATTGAGGCATGGCTGGGAGACAGAGCCCAAGCAAGCTCTCAGAGCAAATACAAGGGACTCTATAAAACTAGTTACTTGGTAATCAGAATGGAGGAATATATGTGAGAAAGCAGAAGTACAGGTGTGGGGCAAAACCTTAAACCGATTCAGCATGGCTAGTGCTGGCAAACTGAGCCAGTTGTGTTTAAACCAGTTCCTCCCTACCTGAACATCCCCACAGCCCTGCTTGATGCAATCGTGCTTAAAAATGGCTGTAACTGGCTCCACACAGTACTGCTTCCAATATGGAGAGGGCAAAAGTGGACTCTCAAACCACAGTCACAACTCATGCATGGTTTTCCTCCTCTGCAACTCTTAATAGCCCCCATGGAAACTTATCCAAGCAGGGTCCCCAGGTGCTATAGCAATTATTATTTATTATTTGTATTGCAGTAGCACCTAGAGGCTCCAACTGAGATGAAAGGTCCCATTATGCTGCACGTTGTGTATAACAAAAGGATGACCCCTGCCCTAAAAAGCTTAGAGTCTACATATAAGATAAAACAATGAGGAGTCCTTGTGGCACCTTACAGATTAACAGATTTATTTGATGAGATGATGTCTGTAATAGTCCAGCAACTTGCCCTTGCTGGCTGTTGTGTTTGTACCCACACCCTGGGCCTGCATGCTTTTAAGCTTCCTTTGGTCTGGGAAGGCTCTGGCCTCTCTGACATACTTCCTTGGTGCAGATTCTCTGTTGGGTACCTGGAAGTTGAACCTCATGGCCCCACTGCTGTAGGCCCCCAGAACCAGTTCTGAACTCCATTCCCATCCCGCAGACACTGCGGTAGCTTAAGCACACCCTTTCCCAGAACGCCAGCTTTGTGGGTTCTCTAGTTTATAATTTATCCCTTACAGAACATGTGATCCTTGAAGCAAATAGGCGCAGACATTGCAAAGGGTTTCTAAAAAGCAATCACTCTTTACTTTAGATGCACAGCAGATATACAGATCTATGCAAAATAAGAAAAACCCATGTGTGATTCCCTGCCTCAGTTTACTCACCACTCAAGTGTTCTCTGGGATTTGATCCGGATTCTGGGACTTCTCTCCTTCAACACATGCTTCTTTTACTGTTCTGGTTGGTGAGAGACAGCCACTTTGAGAAGACTTAGTCCTTTTATAGACTTCCAGACTCTTTTGTTAGGTCAGCCTCAACCCCCTCCTCAGGTGATCAACTGCCTGGTTACCAGCCCACCTGAGTGGACTGGGTCTTTTGAGTGCCTGATAGCTCCCTGAGATAAGGTATCTCCATTTGAATGGAAGACTATGGAGGTTTAACAACCCACCATTGTTATCCCTGTGTCTCCACCCTTTGGAATTTCACACCAAAATGGAGGTGAGAAGGCACAGACCAGCCTTACAGTCATAATGGAGTTTGTAGTTTGATATAGATAGGTGCAGAGGGCTCATAATATCAAACAGAATTAATAAATTGTATATAGATTCCCCAGATTGGCTTTGTCAAGATTAACAGAGCAGGGGTACCTCACAAATAATAATAATATATGGAAATATACCTCTCTCATAGAACTGGAAGGGACCTTGAAAGGAGAAATTGGAGAGGGTCCAGAGAAGAGCAACAAGAATGATTAAAGGTCTTGAGAACATGACCTATGAAGGAAGGCTGAAGGAACTGGGTTTGTTTAGTTTGGAAAAGAGAAGACTGAGAGGGGACATGATAGCAGTTTTCAGGTATCTAAAAGGGTGTCATCAGGAGGAGGGAGGAAACTTATTCACCTTAGCCTCCAATGATAGAACAAGAAGCAATGGGTTTAAACTGCAGCAAGGGAGATTTAGGCTGGACATTAGGAAAAAGTTCCTAACTGTCAGGGTAGTTAAACACTGGAATAGATTGCCTAGGGAAGTTGTGGAATCTCCATCTCTGGAGATATTTAAGAGTAGGTTAGATAAATGTCTATTAGGGATGGTCTAGACAGTATTTGGTCCTGCCATGAGGGCAGGGGACTGGACTCGATGACCTCTCGAGGTCCCTTCCAGTCCTAGAGTCTATGAGTCTATGAGTCATTAAGTCTAGGGCGACCAGACTGCAAGTGTGAAAAATTGGGACGGGGGTGGGGAGTAATAGGAGCCTATATAAGAAGATGACCCAAAAATTGGGACTGTCCCTATAAAATTGGGATATCTGGTCACCCTAACTGAGTCCAGCCCCCTGCCTTCACTATCAGGATCAAGTACTACATTTTGCTCCAGATCTCTAAGTGGCCCCCTCAAGGATTGAACATAGAACTTTGGGTTTAGCAGGCTAATGTTCAAATCACTGAGTTATCCCTCCCCCTTAAAGTACTACCGATGAGTTCTTACACTCGTTTTTTTCAAGATGGAGCTTTTGTTATTACCTTTTATTGATTTAATAGCTAGACAAATACAATTCATGTGCAGTAAGGCATTTAACCTCTTCTGATTATCAGGGCAACCATTTTCAAAACCAGATTGAAAGGAAGGGCAGCTGTCTGATTAGGAGTAGCTTCTGGTTGTCAAACAAAGCAACTTCTGTGGTGTAGACACAGCCTTAGATGAGACTTGCTGTCTTGCCTGACAGAAGCATTTCCCAATAAAATGTGATTTTTCCTTTATCAGAAATATTGCTGTGGCTTTGTCTCATTCACTAGTGTTTCATTTGGGACACTCCCATCTCCCCTCACAAATCTCAGCCTGGATTTCTCTGCCCCCATCCAACAGAATTTAGTTTATTACACTCCTGTCAGCTGTGCTGGAGAAGTCAGTTTTTCTCCCTCCAGTCCCGCTTGGATGCCAACGTATCCCTGGCGAACTGTTATTACTGCCTGTCATTCATATTCTATCTTCCAATTCCATGGAGGGGAGATTTAAACCTCAGCCCATCTGCATTCAGTTCTGATTGGATGATTATCCCAAAGCTGCAGAAAGTGTTTTTGATAAACAAATAAAAATTCTATATTGCCACTGCTGTCCTGGGATGCTGGCTTATTAGTAAACATGGAAGGGAAGTACATGACTGATTGCAAGAACCTATCAGGGAAATTCTTTAGGATTTAATTTTTTGCGGTGAAGAGACCATAACAATGAATTGTTCATGAAATTTGGCAGTCCTGGAGACTCTGAAGTCCCGTGTCTAGCGTCAGTACAGTATCATGGGCAACAGTAGTCTACTTTCCCCTCACACCGGCCCACCAGTATGTCTAACCTTGACTTGGAGAGACCACTTCTTGGGGTAGTTCAGTCTCCGTGCCCATTCAATCCAACAGTGGTGCCAATCAGGAGGGTGGTTTTATGTCATACGGGCATCTATTCACTAGGTATTAGACTGCAGGCCCCAGCTCATTTTGCACAGGTCCCCAGACAACCCTAAAACACATCAGCATTCAGTTATTATCAGTAGCCCTGGTACCTCTTACATCATGAGGCCTGATTAACGGTAAGTGGGGCCATCCTAGTTCTGATAGTTGAATCTGAACAGCATGTGGGATTCACACATTGGACATACATTTTCTCTAGTCAGCATGATTCAGCATTTTTTGGGCCTTGGTAAGTTGCAATAAAAAGTGAGATAATGGCATGTCATTGATGGATGCTGGTAAATTGGAGTTAAAAATATTGTACATGACGTCTTACATAACCAAGGACAGTGGAGGGATATGGCGCCATGCACCAGCAAATTGTTATGCAAACTACTGATTATTTATTAGCTCAGTAAAAATACAGAGTTTGATCCAGAGATAGAAACAGCATTTTTAATGAGTTTCACTTTCATGGCTGGTTTTACTCTCCATTGTTTGTAACTTTCTCCTCCTTAATATTTATTAATTTCTTATATGGTGGTGTCTAGAGGTTCCAACCAAGATCTGAGCCCCATTGTTGTGGGCACTGCACAAACGCAGTCCTTGCCCTGAAGAGTTTGCCGTTGAGATAGATGAGACAAAGTGTAGGAGAAGGGGAATACTTCCTTCTTTTTTGTATTTAGCAACCACATGGTTTCAAACTGGCAACACAGATTTTCCCTGATTATCTCCTCTCACAATTCTATGTCTCTAATGGAGCTGAAATTATCACATTCCTTTTAGCAAAGAAAGGACTCTTTTGCCATTTTATAACCACAGTCCTTGGAAACAAGCCACAGAGCTTGTTTTATAGCTCGGTCGCTCTGCCATGCACCTTCCTCCCTTCACGATATAAGAGCCAAGACGGCCTGCCACACAGGGACTACTGCATTCCTACTCACACAGCTTCATGTTATGAGGATAATCCATTTAACAAGGGAGGATGTGGGGGAAGGGACTGGGATTTCTAATCAAACAAATGGGTTGATTTCAGAATAAAGAGGAGAGGGTGACTTCTGTGAAGGAGGCCCTCCAGTGGCCTGCATCTCCTGCTGTTGATATGCAAATGGTGTGATACTTCCCTAAAGATGACCCCAGAGCCTGGGGTGTCTCTGCAAGATATTTGGAAAGATCTGGAGCATTTAATCTGGGGTGTGTCTACCCTCTGGGGCAGGGATTGTCTCTTCATCTATGTCTGTACAGCACCCTGCACAATGGGGACCTTATCCTAATTGGGACTATAAAATGTTTATTATTCAGGAATGTCTGGTCACCATGTATAGAATTTGGTCAGAGAGGCAAAGTTCCCCTCATCCGCCCCTTCGTTAGAGGAGAAAGTGAGGACTAACATCAATGTATTTTCCCTCTCACACTGAGATGAAAAATCAAACTCCTCCCAGTCTCCGTCCTATGCCTCTGCCAGGAGCTTTCTGGGCCAAAGGATAGCATTAGAGGAGTGAGTCTGACAGGCTGCCAGCAAGGTTGGCTTACCACGCTACAGGGGACACAGAACAGGCTGAATGACCTTCTGTCATGGGCGGCAGTGCAGACTGAATGGCCAGAGTTCTGAAGGTGTTTGCTGGCAGCTGGCTTCATGGGTTTGTCTAGAGAGAAGCCAAGCCAGTGTGTGTCATGCCGATATATAGTTTCAGATACATCAGTGGGAGGGAGAGGAAATGAATGAGGCCAGGGTCATGTATGTGGGAGGCAGGGAGATAAAACCATCTGCAGCAGAAATATATTGAGGCTCTTGGTTTCTGTTTGTTGGTCTTCATTTAGCCTCAGAGCAGGGACAGGTTCAGAGCATCTCTTCCTTTCAAGAGGGCTGTGAAACCTTTAGCTCAAAAGAGCCTGATGCCCACTTACAGTAAGGTTCTGGCAGCAGGTACAATGCAAGTGAGAATCAGGCCCAAAAAAGTGCCTGGGGGGCCAGTTTTGATCACTCTTTGTGTGTACCTTCATGCCAAAGGAAAACGTTCAGAGTTGTGGTTACAGTATTCCACTCTGTATGATGCTGGCAAGAGCATTCCGTGCTGTGCAGCACGGGATGGGTTAATGGTTAGCATGCCCAGGCATTTGCATGAAGAAAATGTGAGTCAGAACTAAGTATTAATATGGGGGCAGCACGAAGGACAGGGGAGTGACTCTTCCAGCAACTTGCTTCTTACAAGAGGGGTCCCCTCCTACCAGAACCCCACCCCATGTAAGATGTGTCTCCAACTTCTAATGAATGTGGGATTTCCTTGCTGCTGTTACACAAGCAAAGGAAGTGTCTCTAATGAATTCAGAGATGGAGGGAGCTCTCTGGCATTTTGGCACTAACAGATTAGTATTCATTATTATTGGTAATTATTATTATTATTTATTAATTTTATTACAGTATCATTTAGAGGCCGCAGCTGAGAGTGAGGGCTCATTGTGCTAGGTCAGTGGTGCCCAAACTTTGCCTCTCACAACCCCCCTTTCCTGTAATGGAATGTGTCTGCCCCCGCTGGGAGCAGAGCTGCAGCCACGGGCCGGGGTCTGGGGCAGAACCGCGACTGCGAGCGGAAGCCGAGGGCCAGGAGTGGAGCCAGGGCCACAGTCGAGGCAGGTAGGCAGGGGGGTGATGGCGGGGCTGAGGCTGGAGCAGAGTGGAGTTAGGGGCAGAGTGGGGCTGGGCGGTGCTCCCTCCCCATCCCCTGCGGGGGCTGGCCTGGGCCCTGCTGTGCATCTTTGATGTTCCTCCATGCCTTCTAAAGGGGTGTGCTCCACAATTTGGGGGCCACTGTGCTAGGTGCTTTACAAACACATAATAAGAGACAGTCCCTGTCCCAAAGAATACAATCTAAACAGACAAGACAGTCAAAAGGTATATATACACTGCAGTCAGAGGTGTGATTGCAGCTCAGTTAGGCTTACCAGTATTAGCTTCAATCTAGCTAGCATGACTAAAAATAGCAGTGACTATGCAGGGAACAGGCTAGCAACATGGGTACAGTCCCAGGGTCCCCAGCATGCTTGTACAGCCTGGGCTGAAGCCTGTGCCATGCTAGCTAGATTAACGCTCACATGGGTATTCTATCCTGCAATCAACTCTGAGTGCTGTGTAGACATACCCAAAGAGGAGGAAGGAGGAAACAGGTAGAGAGAGAGGAAGTGACTTGCCTAAGGTCACACAGGAGGTCAATGGTGGAGATGAGATTCACATGGAAATCCTAGATTTGTTTTGCTGCAGCCTCTAAAAAGGATTTTGCCATACTGGCATGTCCCTGTGTGCCAGGGATGTCTTTTGGTATGTGTTCTCCCCAACACCTTGTCTGATTGGCTTCGGACATTCCGGAAATATTCCACTGTAGCATAATTCCACTCTTGCCCGCAGACTGGAGTGTGTACAATTCACTGCTTGGCTACAACTAGCAATGGTAAAGAAGAGGAAGAAAAGAGGCAAAAGCAAGGAGAGAGAAGAGGAGTAGTAAGAAAAGAATGTGGAAAAAGAGCGAGAGAAGGAAATATTACAAAAATAACATGGCCCTGATTGTGTTGGGGGGAAGTAAGGAGGAAAATTAGACCACTGGCTCTACTGTGATTTTGGCTATCATCTCTGGGGAGAGGTTCTCAGATTCTGTGGTAGAATCGTAGGATGGAAAGGACCTCGAGAGGTCATCTAGTCCAGTCCCCCGCACTCATGGCAGGACTAAGTAATATCTAGGCCATCTCTGACAGGTGTTTGTCTAACCTGCTCTTAAAAATCTGCAATGGTGGAGATTCCACAACCTCCCTAGGCAATTTATTCTAGTGCTTAACTTCCCTGACAGTTAGGAAGTTTTTCCTAATGTCCAACCTAAACCTCCCTTGCTGTAATGTAAGCCCATTGCTTCTTGTCGTATCCTCAGAGGTTAAGGAGAACAATTTTTCTCCCTCCTCCCTGTAACAACCTTTTATGTACTTGAAAACAGTTATCATGTCCCCCCTCGGTCTTCTCTTTTCCAGGCTAAACAAACCCAATTTTTTCAATCTTCCCTCACAGGTCATGTTTTCTAGACCTTTAATCATTTTGTTATTGTTCTCTGAACTTTCTCCGATTTATCCATATCTTTCCTGAAATGTGGTGCCCAGGACTGGACACAATACTCCAGTTGAGGCCTAATCAGTGTGGAGTAGAGCAGAAGAATTACTGCTGGTGTCTTGCTTACTACACTCATGCTAATACATCCCAGAATGATGTTCTCATTTTTTGCAACAGTGTTACACTGTTGGCTCATATTTAGCTTGTGGTGCACTATGACTTTCAGATCCCTTTCCTCAGTACTCCTTCCGAGGCAGTCATTTCCCTGATTTTTCCTTCCTAAGTGGAGTACTTTGCATTTATCCTTATTGAATTTAATCCTATTTACTTCAGACCATTTCTCCAGTTTCTCCAGATCATTTTGAATTATAATCCTATCCTCCAAAGCACTTGCAACCCCTCCCAGCTTGGTATTTTCTGCAAACTTTATGTGTACTCTCTGTGCCATTATCTAAATCATTGATGAAGATATTGAACAGAATTGGCCCCAGAACTGATCCCTGCAGGACCCCACTTAATATGCCCTTCCAGCATGACTGTGTACCACTGATAACTAATCTCTGGGAATGGTTTTCAAACCAGTTTTGCACCCACCTTATAGTAGCTCCATCTAGGTTGCATTTCAATAGTTTGTTTATGAGAAGTTCATGCAAGACAGTATCAAAAGCCTCACTAAAGTCAAGATATACCACATCTGCCGCTTCCCCCTTATCCACAAGACTTGTTACCCTGTCAAAGAAAGCAATAGGGTTGGTTTGACAAGATTTGTTCTTGACAAATCCATGCTGACTGTTACTTGTCACCTTATTATCTTCTAGATGTTTGCAAATTGATTCCTTAATTATTTGCTCCATTATCTTTCCGGGTACAGAAGTTAAGCTGACTGGTCTGCAATTCCCTGGGTTGTCCTTATTTCCCTTTTGATAGATTGGCACTATATTTGTTTTTCCAGTCTTCTGGAATCTCTCCTGTCTTCCATGACTTTTCAAAAATGATCGCTAATGTCTCCGATATCTCCTCAGTCAACTCCTTGAGTATTCTAGGATGCATTTCATCAGGCCCTGGTGACTTGAAGACACCTAACTCCTCTAAGTAACTTTTAACTTGTTCTTTCCCTATTTCAGCCTCTGATCCTACTTCATTTTCACTGGCATTCACTGTGTTAGATGTCCAATCACTACCAACCTTCTTGCTGAAAACTGAAACAAATAAGTCATTAAGCATCTCTGCCATTTCCACATTTTCTGTTGTTGTTTCCCCCCACCCCCCATTGAGCAATGGGCCTACCTTGTCCTTGGTCTTCCTCTTGCTTCTAATGTATTTGTAGAATGCTTTTTTGTTACCCTTTATGTTTCTAGCTAGTTTGATCTTGTTTTGTGCCTTAGTGATACATTATAAGAACATACTATAAACAGATCGTTCACTCCCGTGAAATGTGAAGAGGTCTGGATTTAATTTGGTGAAGTTGGGGGGTGGGATCAAAGAGGAAAATCAAGCTCATAAAGGGAGAGTAGCTCAACGAAACCTCAACTCAAATGAGACTCATGTCTTTCCATAACACTTCCTATCTGCCAGAATTACACACAGAAGCTTCTCATGAAGCAGGTAAGTACTCTCATCCTCTTTAGCAGATGGAAAACTGAGGCAGCAAGTTTCAGGGTTTGTCTACACTTGAAGTGTTACAGCAGCATATATGCAACATTGCAGCTGCACCACTGTAGCGCTGTAGTGTAGATATTACCTATGCCGATGAGCACTCCCATAGAGGTGATAACTAGGTCAACAGAAGGATTCTTCCATCGACTTAGTGCTGTCTACACTGGGGGTTAGGTTGGCTTAACTATGTCACTCAGGGGTGTGGATTTTTCACACCCCTGAGTAATGTAGCGAGGTTGACCTAACATTTTAGTGTAAACCAGGCCTCAGTGACTTCCCCAGTATTACAGAGGGAGGCTAGAATAGCAAGGAGGACAGATGTTCTATTTTGCGAAGGATTTGGAGATTTCAAAATGTTCAGAATTGGAGTGAAAACCAAACATTTTAAAATTCTCTGTGAAGAAAAATTCCCCAAACGTGTCATTTCAGGTGGTTCAGAATGTTTTGTTTTGAGAACATTTTCAACTTTCAAATGATGTCTTATAAATTTAAAAAAAATTTTCAAAACAAAATACCAGTGAAATTGCCCTTATTTCACAAAGTGATTTGATTTTGATGGAACAGTCTATTCCAATGGAAGTTTCTCCAACCAGCTCAGTCAGGGCCAGTGCTACAGCTCAGCAGTTCCTGGCAGCCAGTGTGACCATGCCGCTTTTTGTAGCAATTCTTCCAGCCCCTAGCCTTTCAGATATTCCCTTATTGATCACACTGCCTCTTTTGCAGACAGCTGGGGAATGCTACTTTTATCATTCTAACCTTTCTTTATTCTTTCCCTCCCTCCTTTCCCCCCTCTTGTCCTTCTCCAGGTACCTTCTGCATCATTTCACTGTGCACATGCGTGGCTGGAATCAACTTCGAGCTCTCCCGCTACCCCCGCTACCTGTACGGACTTCCTGATGACATCAGTCATGGCTACGGCTGGTCCATGTTCTGTGCCTGGGGAGGCCTGGGCCTCACTCTTATATCAGGCTTCTTCTGCACCCTGGCCCCTTCTGTCCAACCTGTCCCCAGGACCAACTGCCCCAAATCCAGACCTGAGAATGGGACAGTGTGCTAAAATAAATAAACAAACAAATGTGTGTATATATATATATGTATACACATACATACATATATATATATATATGTATGTATAGCTATATTTATCTCAAAGTGATGCCAGTGCCAAGGTAGAGCTCAGTTCAACATGGCACCTGCATCTCCACAAGACTTTCTGTTGCTTCGTTCTTTCTCACAGAGATGGGAAAGCTTTTCTGTAACATGGCTCTTCCATCTTACTCTTAACTTCAGTATCATAATGCAAAGGTCAAGTGAAGATACTATTGCATCTATCTACTGCCACCTGGGGAGGGTGGGGAAGCAGGTTATATGGAGGATGTGAAACCTGAGTCTGTACAGGACGTGGGGAACCAAAAACTATCAACTGCAAGGCAAGAGGAGAATACAAGCAACAAGAAAAGAAACAAATCAACCATTTGAGTCACCTCTAGAATGTAAACTCCTCGAGGCCATTTTCAAACCCCTACCACCTTTAAAAAAAACAAGCCGTCCCATCGTTATTTTTCTTCCTGCCTAAAAAGGGGGTGGGAGCATTTTCTCTTTGCCTGCCAAACTTTAAAACAAACAAACAAATAAATATGGAACAACAAACAAACAAACAAAGAAGAAAAAAACCATGAGGACATTTCAGCGGATGTTCTAACAATGCCGTTTTAATCTTCCAGCTGCCTTACATCCAGGCTTAACATAGAGGCTGAACTGCTAACAGAGACGCAGTGAGGGGCCTTTTGAAAATGCTGTGATACATGTGTGTATAACTCTATTTTCCCTTTTTTAAAAAAAGAAAAAAAAAGAAAAATTTAAAAACATTGAAATGTGATCGTCTATAATCCATCCATGCTGTGTTTGTAGCCCAAGAAAGAGGCATCAAGACTGCAGAAGGGTGAGAAGGCACGAATTCTGAGACAGCCAGTCTCCTTCGCTGGAGGGTGTTTTTTTTTAACGGAACAATGGAAAATTCAGGATGGTGGATACCAGGAAAGAACCACCTGGGGGAAGGGAGGCGGGGTAGCCCTTGCAGTTGATTTTCCTGAATATTTATTTGAGTAGGATTTGTTTTATTTTCCATTTTGGAAATTAAAGACCATTGGGCAAAAGCCATTGCGGAGGAGAAAAGGGGGGTCAAGTTTTTGTAATGGAGAAATAAGAGGTGCCTCTTGTTGTGTCCAGGTATGCCAAATAAGACTTTCCCACATCTTGTCATTGGAAACTGCCCCATTTCACTGGACAGCTCTTTCCATTTGGGAAAACAATCCATACAGATGGAATAGAATGGGTCAGATGCAGAGAATGAAAATCCATTCCCCATGAGCTCAAGTCTTGTATGATATAGTTGTGAATCCACAATTAGAATTCTCTCTTTTTCTGTGTGTGTCATTCTCTTTTTCCTGTTTCTGCCCTATCTGCCATCCCCTTTCTACTCTGCTCCTCTCATTGTGCAGCTCATATATCCCAGAACAGCTAATTTAGCAGCTAAAACTCAACTGGGGAGAAACAAATCATCCAGGGAAGCTAAATTTCACCTGAAATTCCAGTAGTTCCTGCTGTGGAAGGTGTGGCTGGAAGGAATGCAGGGGAGAAGGCTCCAATGGAGTAACCAAAATGGAGTCAAAGGGTGCTCTCACTGAATAGCCATGTGAAGGAGTGTAGAGAATCACTTCCTTGAGGCATTTACTGACAAATGTGCAAGGAGGGGAGAAGGGGTATGAAAAAACAGTTGTTAATTCAAGACCAATCTCTGCAACCATTTGTAACATGAATAGATCACATCACATGTCCGAGTTGGTCGATAGATAACAAACATCCATGGCATCTAAACAAAAATAACTGGCAGAAAAGGCAATCCATTTGAAACAGAATTTGCTTCAGAAAAAAAACAGATGTGTTGACTTCCAGGCCTACAGTGCTGCGGGGAGACAGTGTTTTACCTACTTTTTAAATAAACAGTCATTCTCATACAATACAATTAGAGAGACATTGTCAGTCGTTCTCCTTTCCCTTGCCCTAGGTCTTTTTGTTGATTTTGTTTTATTAATCTGGCCCAAAGAAATGAAGACTCTTGGGGGTATTTCAGAGTGGGGTTGATTTGTTTCTCTTTTATTCTCACTAAGCTCTTGTTTTTTTGTTAACTTGATTTGGCTTTTACGTATTCCACAATCAAGCAAATCCAAGCTGCCAAAGGAGTTTGTTCATACTAAAGTGCCACCTTCTGTAGGTGAGTTTTCATTCATTTCACTTGCAAATAGAGCTGGTTGAAACATTCAAAAAATTGAAGAGTTTTGTTTTCTAAATGGACCAATTTTTTTTTTTAATTTTTTGGCAATTTTTTAAAATTAAAGTGCTTTCAGAAATCATGGTTTTGTAAATAAAACTGGTCAATTTTCAAAATTCCTACCATATGACTAAGCTGACTAATTAACATTGGTAAAAGGGGGAAAAATAAGGAAACACAGAAAATTAAAAATAACTGAAAGCAAAAAATAATAAATGGAAAACAAAAACAGCCACTGAAAAAATGAAAAGTTTTTAGAGAAAATGTCTGAAACATATTGACATTTTTGAGCAAACCAATATTTTTGTGAAAAATTTCATTTTTTTAAAAAAGGCCACATTTCATTGAAACAATTTTTGAACAAAACTTCTCCACCGCCTCTATGGTGAGTATGTTAGCAGAACCCTTATATGCAAGTACTTATATTTGATGTACCTTGGGTAGGATCAAAGTGCACAGAGAGTACCTGCTCCACTCCACCATCAGCTATTGTGGCCTGGAAAGCACCACACAGCCGGCTCATTGTGGTATGATCAATGACAGCTCATGGGTTCTTTTGTTGATGGATTTTCAAAATAGGCATAGCAGCAAAATTTAAAGAGGCAGAAATCAGTTCTACTGTTCTGTGAGCTCCTTGGTCTTTTCTTTCTTCCTGCACCTGGGATAAAAATAGTCCTGCCTTTATGATGATGTACTTTGAAGCTAGCAATTAACAAAATGTATGTGAGTTTGTGTATATGTATGGGGGGGAAGGGAGAGGGGGTGATTACATTCATTTTGCTTTAAAGAAGAAGAGAAGTGTTAACTCTGGAGACTTGGCCCAATTCTCTGATTATCTATTCACTAGCCTATGCCTTCCAAGACCTGCCCTGGGGTGGGTAATATAAATGGGCACCCACTATGTAAAAAATTATGTGGACAGCCATTGACTTGAGAGGTGAATATTTATCCTTAATTGCTTAATTTTTAGAGTGTGCCAAACTCTGGCTTTTAGAAGGAGCCATTTGTCCAGAGGGCAGTTCTCCCACCCTCTTCCCCAAAGTCAGGACAGGAACCCTACAGAGTATTCAGAATTCCACTCAATTCCTAGAACAGAGTGCAAGGCACCTAAATATTTATTTATACATTATCAGGGATCAAAGCCTTTGCCACACTTTCTATTGGCTCAGGCTGGAATTCTGAATCTCCACATGCCCAGTTTTTGGTTAAGGGTTATTTTAAAATCCACACCTGAATCCAGATCCAAATGTTGTGATTACTATCTAATTCTATAATGGGCCAGAGCGGATGGGGAACCCACTCTGAATTTTAGGAAAGCTTTGAAATGTGTTCCTGAAACTACAACCAGATGTGATGTGGGCTCATCTCTAGTTTCTAGGCTTCAGAGGTGGTTCTGAATTGGTTGACAGTGATCTCAATTTTAAGGACCTGTGACTTGATCCTGCCATGTGCTGAGCACTCTAGCGTAATTCAGCAAAACACTTAAGCATGTGCTTAACATGTAAGTAATGCTACTGACTCCTCACATGCTTCAAGTTAAGCATGTCTTTAAGTGCTTTACTGCATCAGGCCATAGTGCTTAGTATCTTACAAGACTGATCCCCCATTCCTCTTTTCCCATCTGCTCCCATTGCTGAAGTGATATTCTTACTAGAAGCTTGATAACTGTGGAGTCCAATATTTGCCAGAGTGTCTCACAAATTGCCTTTCATGTATCACTTCTATGACACGAAACGTATATGTTCCAGAGATCCACAGAGGAACCTGCTTAAAGGAACACAGATGTCATGAAATGCCACTCATTGTAAAGTAGAATGAATTGTTTCAATGCACTGCAGCATGCAAACTTCAGTTTTACTTATAGTGGATCTCCAATTACTGTATAGTGCAGTTGTTCTGTGGATACAATGAGAGTTCTCATGTCCATACATACCAGGGACAGTGTATGTGTGATTGTACTACATGGCAGGATTCCATGTACTCTATATCCAATGTACTGTACATGCCACTCTCTTAAAGCTAAAGCTGGTCAAGTGTTGAAATACCAGACTCATACCAGCCCATCTGTATATATTATCCATCTCTTCTCCCCACCCACCCCCATTCCCATATACACAACTGATCTCCCCATATTTAGTAATCTCTTAGTTAGTATTTTAAAAATATTGTTCAGGCATAACACTCCATGCCCTGATCCTCAGCAGTTGCCCACAACCCCTCAGGTGAACAGAGCTATTCATGTTTCTGACAAGCAGTTTTGGACAGTGAAAAGTGATTCTGAAAGAGCTAAACCAAATTCCTGTCAGTGGAAGTTCTTCACACTCCCAGCAGAGAATCATTAAAGAATGCAAATGTTCTCCTGATTCACTCTTCAAGCAAGTTTAGGGCCAGTTCTGGTTTTGACTTGTAATCCTACTGGTACATCAAGTGACCAATAGAATAGGAGCCCTTAGTTAGGGTGAGGGCTGATGGGCAGGGGAGATCCTGTATGTCCCAAGTGTTACTGGAAGTCTGTTTCTTTATGGCTGTCCTTCCCCATTTTGCAGCACCTCTGATCCTGGCTACACTAATAAGTAGCTCAGAAGAAAATTACTGTAATCTCTCCTTAATTCTTGAGTGCTACGTGTGAAATGGAGATGAAATAATGAGTTACCAACTGTAGAGCTTAAACAAAGACATATTATTTGAGCTATTTCTTCTTCTCTGTGCATCTCCAGCAGGCGTCGAGACACTAAAGAAACAAACCACACACTCATGACCAAGGCTGATCTGTTTGTAGCCAAATTGAAAACTTTCATGTCCCATACCATTTGCATGCAGAAAAATGCTTATGCATGCAGAGGAGGAAGGCTTGAGGTGAAAACCTAAGACAGCTTTGGAAGATTGCCAGACTCCACTGAAAGAGAGTAGAAAATGTCCATGAAGCACAAACTGCAGATAAAGGCTAGTGCTGGGTGAATCTCCAAAGGTAAAGAGTCTAGTTTCAAACAAGGAACCTGAAGTTTGATTGCAAAATCCAAACAATCTGAGCCTCTTGGTTCCGCCAAACTGATCTGGAAATCTGATGAGAACAGCTTTTGTCTCAAAATTTCCAGCACTGCTGCTTCCAGTCCCAGACCTTGGGCCTGATCCGAAGCCCAGTGAAGTCAATGAACCTGTTGACTTCAATGAGCTTTGGCTTATGCCACATGAAATCAACTTTTCTTGCAGTATTTCAGAATAGTCCTGGCCAGAGCTGAAAGTTCAAATGCGTGTCCACACATTTCAGAAAACTAAATGTTTGGTGCTAGAAAGAGGCAATGGTTCAGAAGCCTTTCTATCTTTTCTGATTCACTATGTCCATCTCCAGTAAACACACACACTAATATTCCTCTCTTAGCCATAGCTCCAATGTCACCCGTGGCAATATAGAAGGGAAGGAGTGTGTTTCTGCTGCATCTGATTAATGGCAAAATTCCTATTGACATCACTGGGACACAGGCTGGAGCCCAATATAGTATAATAATAATAATTACAATATTCCCTGTAGGTAACAAGGATTAATTTAGAGAACAGGGGCTAGGTGACTGCATAGGTTTAAATCTTGCACACAGTAAGCCACAGCGGCAAATGCATTTTTTGGTCTCATCCTACTTTCCCTTAAAGCATCCCTAAATCACCACCAAATATAATGCAATTGTCCGTCCCTGCTCAGGAGAAGCCCAGGATGGAAATAACTGGGGAAGCTGTAGGTCACATGCTCAGGAAGGGCCCAGAACAAGAATAGCAGGGTTGTTGAAGGTCAGAATTGATGTGTGTTGGCAGAGATGTATGGGAAAACGTGTGCAGTGCCTGCCAGCAGTCTCACCATCTCTGTAGCTTGTCTTATCAGTCCCTTGCTTTCAGGAGCAGTAGCTTTTTCTTAGCTGGCAAAACACCACTGCAGAGTGGTAGAAAACTTCAATAGTTTCCATGTGCAGTTAATATATACAAGAGGTGTATGTCCATCTGCTGTAAATATGGAGTCCGTGCACTGTCTAGAGAGACAATACATGGCAGGAGGCAACATACCTTTTTTCTATTCCATTGTACTTCAGTCAGGAGGTGCAAAGCAATTCAAATCCCATCTCTTGCTGTATTATACCCCTCCATTCACACGTGTGCACTGGTCACATACAGTGCCACCTGCTGAAGAGTAGTGAGGAAGCACACAAAGCACAGTGGAAACATTTGAGCTGCCTGCAAATGGAATTGGGACAATTTGTGAGTTCACCACTGTAGAGTGTTTGGATACTAAAGAGCTGCTAGTGCTGTACTATCCTTTGTAACCGAATCCCTGAGACTCAGAGAGAGGACTCCTCCCTATCACACCTCTGTGACCAATCCGTCCTGAGCTATACACAATTCACCCAAAAAGTTCTGATTTGCTCACAAGTTCCTGCTGTCTTCCAGTGCCCCGAACACCAGTGGTAACCCAGCCACAGCCACACATGCTGTGTATGGTTCAGAAGAAAACTGCTCAGAGGGGTCGGTAGGGGGAACCAGCGTGAAGGTCAAAGGCTCATCAGGAGGATAGTCTTGATGTGCACAGAATCTCACTGAACTCCTTGCAAACAGCTGATCCTGACTCATGAGAGGTTTCCTAGGATGTAAAGGCTCAGGCAGAAAGACAGTTTAGTTTTGCTTAATTCAAAAGAATGATTCTGTCCATGTCAGCTCCAATCTGAAAAGTTTATGATCACTTTAGGTGAAAATCACTGCTGTGTGGAGGGGCAGCACCACACCTGTGCACCACTTGAGCATCACTTCAGTCCTCAACATGGACATAAGTTGGATTTCAGTGGTGCATAGGCCTGGGTCTCATGCTGTCCTTCTGCCCAGGGTGAGTTACACCCCTCAAGGCCATTGAACAGTAACAGTAAGTGATAGCGGATCTCCCAAGCCATTGAAAAGGCTTTTAATGGAGAAGTGTGGTGACAAACTATTTCTTTTAACATGATTTTGCTACATTTTCACCGGGTCAGAATTCTCAGCCAGTAATAACTCTCCAGTCTATAGGTAAAGTGCAAAGCCTTCAAAGGCACCTAGATGCATTAGGAGCTTGTCACATTTTCAAAAGTGATTTAGGCACTTACGTGCTGCGGGTATGTCTGCACTAGAACTGGAAGGTGTACATTCCAGCTTGAGGAGACATATCCATGCTAGCGCTGATCAAGCTAGTGTGCTAAAAATAGAAATATAGTACTGAGCAGCAGAAGGGGCTAGTCTCCCCAGGTAGGTACCTAGGATCTCGGGTGGAATCATACACGGGACAGTTAGCGCCTTCTGCTGCTCACGCCACATGGCTAGATTCTATTTTTAGTGCACTAGCTTGATCTGAGCCAGCCGCAGTATGTCTCCTCAAGCTGGAATGTTCACCACCCTGAGTCACACTGAGACCAAGACTCCTAAGTGGCTAAATGACTTTTGAAACTGGACCTTAGATGCCAAAATCGCTTAAGTGCTTTTGACAATTTTTATCCAAAAAGTCAATTTTACCTGTCAATATAAGGCTGCATGTTTATCAAGGGTTTTTGGCAGCAATGTAGATCATAAGGGAAAAGATCAAGTCATCAGAACCACAAAGTAAAAAGTGCAGCTGTAGACTCAGTTCAGTTTGGGTGTATTGAATTATTTATAGCTCTTGGGCACCAACAACAATCATAGACACTTCATTTAAACTCGTACTATTTTTACTCAGCAATTTCCATCACTTAAGTGTCTTTCTTCCTATATTTGTTCTTTGATCTTCTACAAACTTTTTCTCTTTGTTCTGATATAAAATAGCAAATCTGGGGACTTTTGAAAGTATTTTGCTGCAGCAACTTAAATTATTTTCAAACGTTTTGAGGTCTAAGTGTGACATACATTGTAAAATTCAAAGCTGTTAGATATACCCAAAGTGGGCCTGCACTTGCAGCCCTTACTCAGGCAGAACTCCCATTGATTGAAATCCATGGGAGTCTTGCCTGAGAAAAGTCTGCTGGGTTGGGCCTTATTAAATTGCGCGTGTGTGTGTGTGTGTGTGTGTGTGTGTGTGTGTGTGTGTGTGTGTGTGTGTGTGTGTGTGTGTGTGTGTGTGTGAGAGAGAGAGAGAGAGAGAGATGGGGAATATATATTTACATATGGGCCCAATTTAGGTATCTAGTCCATAGTAGGGATTGATTCATCACTATATTGCTCCAGCTTCAACCAATGGAGTTATGCAGGTGTATAGCTGAAGTAACACAGTGGTAAATCAGATCCATAGATAGATACACATATACATGTATATATGTACATATATGTATATATGTAAAATTATGAACAATGTCCATATATTCATGATTGTCTGGAATACCCTTAGATTGATGTACAGAATTTTAGGCCAGGGCCTGTTTCTATGTTGCAATCCTTATATATCTCAGATTTAAAACAAAACAAATTAGAAAATGTGTTTCACATTGAATCCCTGATCCTGCAACCGCATGTATGTGGAAAGGGAATCACACTGAAGTCTATGGCACACATGGATCCACTTACAGGATCGGGGCCTACCTTTAGTATTGTTGAAACTCAGTGGCAGCTCTCCTCCAGACAAACAAAAAAGAGCAAGCTGATTGTTAAAGGAAGGGCTTGCCACCACCCCTAGAGTGGATTATCAAACCTATCATTAGAGATGAACTCAATTCACAAAATTCTGATTGGGATCCAGATTATAAATTTGGAGGTGTCAAGATGTGGGGTTTTAGTTCAGGCCCATCTTTGTTTATAAGGCACCACACCTCCAACCCAATTCTATAACACCACTGAACCTATGCTAACGAACAAACACATACCTGTCAGTAACGAAGCCACTCTGTGAATAACTCTCTTGCTCCACCCGCAAAATGACCTGAAAAAGGACATCCATCCGCCAGTACACAGACATTTAAAACTTCCTCTTAAAGATATTTTTTTGGTAGTTTAATATTTCTTTTGAATCTTAAATATATTATATTACAAACAGCTCATATAGGATATTGTGGGTAGCCAGATGTTGAAGGCAAGGGGGATCTGCTCTTTCACTGATGTGCACAGGATGAGCTATCCACATTAAAAAAAACAAACCATGAATCAATGAGAGAACATTTAGTCAGGCAACTATTTGGACAACGATGCAACCACACTGAGGATATGCCCCAGCTCAACTGCTTCCTGCCACCGTATGGCAATAGAGTCAATCAAACAAAGAGATCAGGCATTGACAGAGGAGAAGGATCAACAGTTTGATCCAGTATGCCAACTCCAGTGCTCTCACATGCTTCAAAAACTTTCTTATCTCAATAAGACCAACAGAGTGAGTGGGGCCGGGAGAATTAAACCGAGTTCCAGAATCTCCTGGATAAGGTTAATGTTAGCTGAAGTGACCCTGCATGATCACTGGTATCTGCATAGCTCAGTTCTGTCAGTGACTTGATGATTTTTACTCCCCCACCCCACCCCTGTCACCCTCACCAATAAAGCAGTTGAAGATACTGTTAAGATGGGGTTGGAGGAGCTTAGATGGGTTGAAGTGACCTATTTTGTAGCAGATCAATAATACTGTAGCATTCCTGTGGGAGAAACTGTGGTATTCAGTGGTAGTTGAAACTGTGATTTCCAGGAGATCAAATGTCATTCTTTACTGCAAATCTTTCCCCTGTCCCCTATCCCACCTTTTTCATCCTGATCTTCCTGCTAAGCCCTGCCTACTCTTTTTTTAGGGTCAGGTGTGGGTCTCTCTCTTTCTCTCTCCCTTCCTTCCTGTGTGTGAGCGTGTAGAAATGTTTCATGTTGAGAGAAGAGGTTTTTTTCCAATGAGTCCCATTTTCATACCAACACTTGAAGTGTGTGACTGTTTTGCTATCCAAGATTTCTGTAAAAATGTAAAAAAAAGAGATGATGATGAAATAAAGGATTAAAAAATGAACTTGCGGGGGAGGGGATTTGAATGTAAACTGAATTTAAAGATTCAGCCTCAGTTTTCTAAGGAACTTTTTGAGACCATCCCTGAAATCTCATCTGTATTCTCTCTCCTTCCCTTTGTAACATGGATGGAGATCTAGGATATTAAAATCTCTGGGGTTGTTCTTCTCGCTGTAGAACTCTCTGGTTTCAATGAAGGGTTTGCATGTTTTTGAGACTATTGCCGTCAAAGGAAAGCCCATTTTTAAAAGGATGTAAAGTCAATGTGAATGTGACATTATATATTGTGGGGGAGTTAAAGAAGAGTGGTCCTTTCCCCCAGTTTATTTGCTTTTTCTGTTTCTAGTAGCAGCCCCCAGGCACCTGATCATTTGCCGCGTCCTTCACCTCTGCACTGACATTTGCCATACTATAGGCTTGCCAAGAGGGTTCATCTCCCATCTCCCCAAGCAGTAACCTCAGGATATAGCCAGACTAAGCCACAACTCCGAAAGCTTTGATTCTGGGTTGCCTTTCCGCTTCCTCTTCATAAGATGATTCCTTCTCCTAAAAGAAGCCATAATCACTACTCTGACCCTGTGGCAAGGGTGTATGGGCAGCCTGCCATGAGAACACTACATCACTTTGGTACCAGCTGCAAGTCAGGGGCTTGGGGAAGCACCTCCCATGTGAAGGTTAGAGCATCACTAAGACTCCCAGTAGCCCTGAGAAGTGAAAAGCCCAGCTTTGCAGATTCCCTGAGCCATTGAGCCAACAGGATAGGCCTCCTTCTCCTGGGCCTGATTGCCCACTGCTTCACACCTTGTGCATTCATTTTCCCCTTCTCACAGCATGCAAAACAGTTGTACAACACTTCCATTCAGAGCTGGGGGTATTTTGCACAAGGTACCATGGGGACTGAGGCCTGCAATGTTAATCTTATCCATCCACAGTCCGTGCAGGCCATCGGCTCTGGAGGCATTCCCCTGCCAGAGATAACACATGCCCTAGTCCCATGCTGCACCACTCACCAAAAGTTATTCAGAAGGGTCCCTTCCCTTTCCCCCTTCTTCACGTTCTCTCTGCTGTAAGGAGAGAACACTCTTTTGCAATGTAGGAAGAAAGGAGTCCAACAGCCTCCCCCAGCTCTGGTTAGGATCCAATTGCCTTCACCCAACACTGCCACTAACAGCTCGAGAAGCTTAGCATAACAAATCAGTTAAATGTCTGTGACCTGATACATTTCAGCACCTTTCCTATGACATTCCCAAGTAAAACAATACAAGAGGCTAGTACAAGACATCGGTCTTGTAGACACTGTGGGTCAGCCAGATGTTTAAAGAGGCATCGTTATATTTCATATAAATGCAGTGCATACATATTTAAAATATAGGTGACAATAAACATATACACTATGAACCAAACACTGCAAGGCTGGACGTAAAAGATCTAAAATGGCATATTATTCCAATATATCGATGGAATGTATTGATTTGTAGCATTTATCTAGCACTTTCAAAGTGCTTTACAAATATTAATTAATCCACACCATACCTGTGTGACGCCAGTGAGTATTGTTATACACATTTTACAGATGGGGAATTGAGGCAGAGAGTGTAATGACGTGATTTTCAGTGGTACTGCACCCCCACAATTCCTGTTAACTGCAGTTGGCATTTTATGTTCTCAACACTTCTGAAAATCCAGACCATAAGGGATTTGTCCAGATCTACACAGGGAGTCAGTGTGAACTCTGGGATTAGTGCTCAGGATTTCCTGGCTCCCAGTTCTGGGGTCTCATCACCAGCATATCCTGTAAGGCCCTGATCCAGCAAAGCACTTCAGCACCTGTCTAACTTTAAGCATGTGAGTCCCATTGATGGGACTATGCATGTGCTTAAATTCTTTGCTAGATCAGGATCTAAGTTAAAATACACTAAATCAGAGCATATTTTGCCTATTGAGATATATGTTCATTTCTGCTTGTGTTTCAAGCCTTGTCCAATACATTTGAATTAGATGTGCAGTTAATTTGGTATGAAGTAACTCAGCCATGTGGGACTTTTTTTAGTGAATCAAATATAATCATTCACTCCACCAGCCACCATACAGTTTGGTTTTATTTGCATAATGAAATCCCATGGGCTAGAAGTAAATGAGGATGGCGTGTCCTGCATGGTTCTTACTTCTGTGCTGTCGCCAGAGACAAAGTGGGTCCTGTGGCTCATTGGTGCTAAAAATAAAATGAATAAATAATTATTATGTTAGGTTGTTCTGATATGATGTGAATAAATGTGTTGTTTCATTTTACAATTAATGCTACATCTTAACAAATCTATTGTACTGTCCGTTCCTTCTTGTCAATAATTACAGAAAAAGTGAGCAGAGCTAGTTTTAAAAAAAAAAGTTATTGTTCTATTCCAAGGCCCTGATTCTGCAAACACTTATGCATGAGTATAAGGGTTTGCAGGATCAGGGCCTGAGTTGTTAATTTTAATGGTGGGGCTGGGGGTGGGGAAATGAAAAGGAAAATTACCAAGTTCCTGTAACTTTGGAATGACAAAGGACACAGAGAACATTGCAGGACTTTGCCAAAAAACTGGCTGCATCTTGCAATTTTCTTTTTTCAATTGGCAGAAAATACTGTATTTCCATCAATTAAAATCTTGTCTGGTTACTAATTAAAGAACTTGTTCATGGACAATTAAAATTAAATAAGTAAACTGTCAATTGTGGAATGTAAACTGATTAAACAATTAAATAAAAAAAATCATGTTGTGTGTTTTAAGCGGATGTGTCTGCTTATATCAGGATGGAGGAGGTGGGGCTTCACTCACTTCCTCCCCTGACAAATGGGAGAGTGGCTGAAGGAGGTGAGGTTTGAAGGGGTGTGTTAGTGGCAATGAGCAACAGAGAATCTATCAGCTATTTTTGAATAATAGGTGTTAGTTGTGTGGATGTATTCTGCTCACATCTTCCAAATGTGAATAGTTTCTGAATCTGCTTAGTTAGTGAAAGGTTCTTCTGCTTTCCATAGGTAGGAGAGCCCTTGGAGCTCTGAACATCCCCACAAATTTTAATCACAGCATCCTCTGTTGGATCTATTTAGTCTATACAAGATTCTGTTGAAGAGATATTGTCAAGTAGTTAAACTTCAAATGAAAAGTTTATGAATCCCAAAATGAAAATAAATATGTTTGTGATTTCTTTAAAATGTAAAGGGAATTCAGAATCATTGTAGAATTTAAACATTCCTCTGCAGTGTAGTGAACCTAAACTCTATGATCTTGTGGTAGGGCATGACAGCCAGGAAGTGGGATTTGTCACATTTAGGAAACATTCAGAAGGTAGGTAGATTGGAGAGAAGTTAGAGCTCATAGGCAATCAGCTCAGACAGTTTAGACTTCTGAAAACCTCTCCTTCTCACCATGCATGGTCAGAGACACTAGTGTAGTCACTTATTACTTTTCCATCATCTCTTTTGCACATCTACTCCAACACTAATAACTTAGGCCTACATTTTCCAAAGTTTCCACTAATATGAATGCCTAGTTTGAGACAGACCTTAGGTGTCTCAAGTCAGGCACCCAAAAATCAGTGGATTCCTTGGCAAATGTAAACCTATCCTTAGAAAAATGACAATAAACAAAGAGTGACACTGACCAGACTAGTTTCAACTGAGTAAAAATCGAAAAGTAAAGAAGAAAAGTAACAACGATTTTAAAAGTCATTCCGTTTTTATCACCAGTTGTTGTTTTTTATAAACTGTTATTGAACACACAGATAAGAAGTTTTTAAAAATGCAATTATCTTTATGAATGGCCCTTTAAATATCAAAACAGTCCTTTCACTTTCTGTCCTTAGCCACATTCTGCTGTTGATCCATTGAAGAGAAGTCAAAGAAATAGGAGGATGTACATAGCACTTTCAGTAGCATGGGTATTGTCTAGAATATAAACATTTACTGAAATAAGAAGCAAAATGAAAGAACTATGAATTGAAGAAGGTAAGAAAGCATTCAGTGGTCAAATGCATAATCTTAATGAGCATAAATTCTATGATCTTTTCTCTCTTGATAACAGTTGGCAAAGTGTGAAGCCAGTTCAGTAGCCTTGTTGAGATGCTAAACCCAAAAGTAAGAGCTTTAAGCAAGAGGGTCCAGCTCCTCAAAGGTATTTAGGTACCTAACTCCCATAGAAAGTTTAGGTACTTATAGAGTTAAGTGGGAGTTTTGTGCATCTCATTGGTCCTGAATCTGGTATTTTGGTACCTAAAACAGGGATTTAGCACCTAATTCCTTTTGTGCATTCAGACCTTAAATATCTTGGAGGATCTGGGCCTACTAGAAGATTTCTCTATTCCTGACCAATGCACAATGAATACAACTTGTAGGCCATGTTTTTATATCCTGCTTTTGCCTGCAAATCAGATACTTAGATTTCTAAATGGCCTAAACAGAGACTACAGAGGGAGGGGGAGTGATCAAGGATGTCAGAAGGTGACAAAAAGCTCAAGGTGAATGAGGGTGGAAGAAGTCTGTAAAGTGAAGTGTTAGGCAGAGAAATAATTAAAACCTGGTCCCTGAGCGGAGGATTAACAGGTGTTTTTTTCTCATTGCAAGGATTCAGAGAAACCCTGCCATGGGGGCTGTGGGCAGTGCTTAATTTGTGCCAGGGCTCACCAGGGCTGAGCCCTGGCACCTCTAGGCTTGGCAGTTCATAGCCCCAGCACCTCTGGGTTTGCTGCATCAGTTGTGAATGTAAAAATCTTGCTTGAGCCCTGGCACCTCTTTCATTACAAATTAAGCACTCAGTGTGGGTGAAGAGAAAGGCAGGCTCAGCAGTTGATAGTTCACATGAGGAAGGAGAAAGATGAGTATAAGAAAGCAGAGGAACAGGAGCTGCTTTGGTGTGTGTGTGTTGTTCAGTTAGCATGGGAACACTCCTTATAGCACAAAAAAGCAGGCAGAAACCCTTCTTCTTAAATGGGCCTCAAACCTCTGGCTGCAGACTTTTAAAAGGAACATTCTGGCTTTGGGAAAGCATCATGACAAATCTCCAGGTGTGAGGAAGTCATCTACCTTGTGCTGAATTTTGGCCACATTGGCTGAATTGTTTCTGCCAGCAGCAGATGGTCAGAAAGCATGAAGCAGACCTTTCCCACTGCAGGTTGACAGCAGGCAGGCTGTATCCTTATGTGTGGATTTCAAATACATTAATAGCTTGGAGTGGCAATTCTCTCTCTGATAGAGCAACAGCACCAGATATAAATATCACAGCACTGTACATATACCTAGTCAGTGGCAGCCCGTCAGAAGGCACTTGCTTGCTAAATAGCCAAGACAAAGGATGAGAGAAAGGAAGGTTTATTAGCCCTGTTCTACAGCTGGATATTTGAGACACAAAGAGGTTGCACAGAAATCATGCAGCAGATCAAGGAACTGATCCTAGACTGGCACCCTTATTAAGCTATCTCAGCAGAGAGGGAAAGGGCTGAGTTGACCTTGGAGTCTGAACTACTCAACAGGTGGCAGGGTACTGGGCGGGAAAGCCACATTGCTACTGCTTGTGTGGTTTCAGTTTTGGGGATGTGGCCCGGACTTCAAGCTTTAGCCCTGCCAAGCTGTTATTTTTAACTAGTGCTAACATTTACTTGAAAACTAGTCTTGCCATCAAATGATGATACAAATACATCTTTTCATAAAGGAGGATGCTAAATAGTGACGTTCTGGGGAGAGGACTCCACCTCCCAGTTTCCTGTGGGATATTGTGGGGCAGTAAGTGGTGTGCAGGTCAAACTGAACATTTCAAAGGGGACTCCAGAACCCCAGAACTTGAGTTCCTCAAAGCAGCTAAACTACTTGTCTGCCTCTGAACCATATAAACACAAGCTCTGACAAGCCACACAAAATGCAACCCCTCCCAAACTGCATAGCAATGCTTGCAGACACATCCTTCGCAAGATGAAGGGAGGACCCTGGTATCTCCCTAGTTTGCTGAAATACAACTGCTTCCTTTCAAAAGGTCTGATAATCTCACAGTGACCTTTCTTGTCAGAAGCACATGTTAACTGAAACTGACTGGGTCTGCAGGGAGTGAGAATTCTGATAATGAAATGCTTTCATAGCCAGACAATCATTATTCCAGTGCATTACTGGGGTCTTCCCCAGGGAGGACTAGAGAGAGTCATGGTTGAGCTGTTCCTATGGAGTCCAAAACTAAGCCACCTAAAAAGCTACCTTTATAAAAATTTTCTTTCCTGCCCCACCCTGAAAAAAAGTCTTTCTTGATTTGCTGAGAAAGAAAGCTGAATAAGTGTGACAGTGTTATTGTGCTATCATCAGCCTATAGCCCACACGAAACAGAGCTGCTGGACTAACTCCCACTCTCTGTAAACCCTGAACAATTCCACTGGCTCCCATGAAGCTACGCTGAAGTAACAGAGCAAAACGTGTGGCCTAGTGTCTTTCAAGGCTAGTCAAAACTGAATCCTACATCTTCCTTTCAGGAAGAAGAGTGACTAGCACAGAATATGAAGCAGGCTGAAGAGCACATATTTGGTAAATGGAAAGGCTTAAGGAATAACAACCAGGTTCTCTGTGCAGCTTGGACATGTCCTCTGCATCCACTGTCTACAATGACACCATTAATGCACCCTTGCCAATCTCTCTCCTGGCAGTGACCTGATCCTGAGCCACATGAGGAAGAGAGACTGGATCTCTAGGGCTGGTAATTTGCAGAAACCAGCTGCCACTATGCACTTACACTCAAGGACATTGCACGTGCTTCATTTCTGCAGTGGCATCAAGGCCCTGACCAGTCTATTCCAGAGGGGCAGCCTGACTGCTGAGATGAGCGCGGTTTCCTACATACAGCACAGCCTCTGATGAATACAGCATAGTTTACAACACTGTGGTGAGTTAATTTTGCTGTACCAGTCCTTTTACACCCAGTGCACATCTACTGTGCAACCCCACTCTCACTCTCGCTGCTATTCTGATCCCAGTACGTATGCACAAAGGTTGACTTCAAATCTCTGCTATCATGAGCCAAGCTTTTCTGTGATACTGATTGCTTCTGTTCCTTTGATTGCTAATTCATGGTTGCTTCTTCCAATCCTCAGATCACTTTTAAAACCTTCTCAGAGCTACGGTTTAAAGCATCCATCCCCCACAGCAGGCCCTTAATGCCATTCATTCACTGTTACTCATCATGTAATATGTGTGATGGAGGGGAAGGGGATAATCTGTATGCACAGAGCACTGCACGGGGTGATCACAAATGTGCCATTTAATAGTCCTGAATCAGTGACTTGAATGCGAGCCCTGTGGAGGGATTAGAACCCTTTCCCTAGGCAAGTGCTAAAGGAATGGCCACTTTGTCACACATTGTTTTCTACCAGAAGTGAGAGAATAGTTCTGCTAATGAAAATGGGAGCCTAGCAGAAATGACTAGAGTTAGACTGTATAGTATAGAAAGGTGCTTTCCAAGCCCCATGCCCCCAGCTTTGCTAATCCACCCCAGTTTTGATTTGCAGCATTCCCTGTTCTTCCAGATGCTGGGACTGTAAGTGAGTTTGTGGGTTTGTTCAAAACCAGAACTCAAAGTGAAAATCAAATCCAATAAATGAAAGCCAAGGGAAAAGTTTTCAAAAAATCAAACCCGCTAAGTTTCACATGGCTCTGATTTTAACATTAATGCTGAGCTGTGGTCGGGACCACAGACTGGATGGCTCAGACTACTAGTGGTAATGGGTACCTAGAACATTTCATCTGTAAATTGCTGGTTTCATTCCAGCACGTTAGTAGTGATAGCAACCTACTGTCCTCTGACGGCTACTTCCTAATCTGAAACAAGTCACTGGTCCCAGTACATGCCCACTACTGTCAGGACTGTGTGGCTGCAAATTCATTTGGACAACAGCTCACGAATTGAACAACTACAGACTCTATTGTCATTTCACCATTTTAAATGATCCCACTAGGGTGACCAGATAGCAAGTGTGAAAAATCAGGACAAGGGGTGGAGGGTAATAGGCACCTATATAAGATAAAACCTCAAATATCAAGACTGTCCCTATAAAATCAGGACATCTGGTCACCCTAGATCCCACCAGGTCAACGCAGAGGAGCCAAAGAGTCCCTGCCCCAAAGGAGAGTACTCTCCAAAAGGACAAAGAAAGCCACAGAGTCAGATAAGGGAGAGCAATCAGTGCAATGATAGCCACGTATACATGTCTTGTTAGTTATACATTTGCTAATATAAGCAGACTGTTAGCCTCTTACTTAAACTTAGTGGGGAGCTTTGGTTGGCCTCTCCCAGTACTGAAAGAAAGGGGAAAGGTCAATGAGAAATCAAGACCCTGAGACTGACAGTCCCCAGGGAGAGGTCAATGCTCCAGGTCAGCCTGATTATAAAGGCAGGCAGGCCAATGAGGGAGACATGTGGGGTCCCGTCCTCTGTGTGAGCTGAAGTTGCCTGGCCAGAGCAGGGCCCAGCTAAGGAGAGAGCAGCAGCCAGAGCCCGAGAGGAGCAGCAGCAGCAGTGCTGAGTAGGGTTGCCAACTTCCTAATCGCACAAAACCAAACATCCTAGTCCCACCCCTTCTCTGAGGCCCCCCTGCTCCACCCCTTCCCTGATGCCCTGCCCCCCGCTCACTACATTCCCTCTCCCAGGGGTGGGGGCAGAGATGAGAAGTTCAGGGTTGGGAGCAGGCTCAGGGCAGGAGGTTGGGGTGTGGGGGCATGTGAGGGCTTTGGGCTGGGGGGGCAGGCTCTAGGGTGGGTCCACAGATGAGGGCTTTGGAGTACAGGAGGAGGATCCAGGTTTGGGAGGGCTGGGGCAGGGGGTTGGGGCTCGGGGTTGGGGTGTGGTCTTACCTCGCACATAGGCGCCAACTCCATGGGTGCTCCGGGGCTGGACCACCCACGGAAAAAAATTGCTGGGTGCTGAGCACCCACTGGCAGCTCCCCATGGCCCCACCCCACCCCCCTGCTGCAGCTCACCTCTGCCTCCTCTGCCGCGTCCTGCTTCTCCCCCCTCCCTCCCAGCGCTTGCGCCATGAAACAGCTGGTTCGTGGGGCAGGGAGGGAGGGGGGAGATGCAGAGCGCTGGGGGAAGAAGCGGGGCTGGGGTGGGGATTTGGGGAAGGGATCCAATAGGGGCAGAGAGGGGGCGGAGTGAGGGTGTGATTTTGGGGATGGAGTTGGAATGGGGGCAAGGCCAGGGGCGGGGATGGGATGGAGTTGGGGCAGGGACAGGGACAGGGGGGCACGGGCACCCACCGGTGCTGAAGAAAGTTGACGCCTATGACCTCGCGCACCTCCTGGTCAGTGGCGCAGCGGGGGAGGGGCAGCTAAGGCAGGCTGCCTGCCTGTCCTGACACCACATTGCGCACACACCAGAAGCGGCCAGTAGGTCGGCGCTAATAGGCAGGGGGGCAGGAGGCACCATGCGCGCTGCTCTCACCCACAGACACCGCCCCTCAACTCCCATTGGCCGGTTCTCAGCCAATGGGAGTGCGGAACCAGTGCTCAGGGTGGGGCAGCATGTGGAGCCCCCTGGTCCCTCCACCTAGGAACTGGACTGCTGGCCGCTTCTGAGGCACAGCACGGTGCCCCAGGACAGGTAGGGACTAGTCTGCCTTAGTGCTGCAGCACTGCTGACCAGACATTTGATGGTCCCATCAGCGGTGCTGACGGGAGCCTCCAGTGTCCCTTTCTGACAGGTGTTCCGGTAGAAAACTGGACACCTGGACACCCCAGCGCTGAGACAGGAGCTGGGCTGGAGCAGTCTGGACCCGGGTGCGGTGAGCAGCTGGAGAGCACGAGGGGGGACCCTGGGCAGAGGGCCCAGCACAGGGAGATGCCCTCAGCCAAGGGGCCTTGCAGATCAGACTGGGAGGGAGATCGTAACCCCAACAAAGGGCTGACGCTGGGAAGAAGGGTCCTGCAACCTAGATCCTGTAGGTGTGTGGTCACCGCTAGAGCAAGTGTCCGACTGCAGCATCTCTCCAGCACAGCCAGGGCCTGGGCGGGAGGCTTGGGACGTGTGAGGAACAGACGGTGAAGTGCCCTTACATTCCAAAGATGGCTGTTCATGGTTCCCCATGCCACAGAGCAGGAGTACGTGTTTTCCTTTCACCTTTCCCATTTTTTCCTTATTTTTTTAATTAGTTGCTGTTTAATAAATTGTATTTGCTTTGAACTACATGTAATGATCAGTGGGTCAGGGAAGCATCCAGAGTGGAGAGAGTACCCCGGAATGGGGACACCATAGCCCCTGCCCTAAGATGGGGGGGGTCAAGCCCCCAGGAGTCCTGGGCCCAGCCTTGTTGGGGTTACAAGGATTCTGCCACATATGAGAGCAGCAGGGGAATCCTCCAGGTCAGGTAGGCCTCTGGGTAAAGGAAGTGGGAGTGAGGATTCAGATCCTTTCGCTAGCCAATTCCACAGGGAACTTTGTAAGCCAGGAAAGTTCCCCACAATAGGACCATTCCGCTGGTCATACTTATATCCACAGGCCCAGAAGAGAAGGGAGCACTGCAGCCCCTGGTGATAAGTAAGCAAACTTGGGAACGGGCATGTGAGCACCCATGCACATAGGCTCCTAGGTACACAAGGTTAATGCAAAGCCAAACAAAACATCTCTCTTCAGAGTAAGGCAAGTCTCCTTGTGCCACAGTTCTACTTCCTCACTGACATCCTACTAGCTAGCTGGGAAGGAAGGAGGAAGAGAAGGAGAGGTGGGTGGAATCAGCCCAGAATGCTGCTTCTCTAGTGAGGACACAGGTGCTTCTTGCAAGCCCAATGGAATCACTGTGCATAGGTAGTAATGGCCAAGAAGCAAGTCCTCACAACAGTTTAGCTCAGTGATTCTCAACCTGTTTATCGCTGTGGGCCACATATGTGTTACCTGGGCCGCAGGTTGAGCACTTCCCCCAGAGCTCCTCCCCTGACTCCTATGCCCAGTGCCTCCTGCCCAGAGACACCTCCACAAAGTGGGGCCAGGAGAGGAGCCCTGGGGAGGAGGCTGGGTGGCAGAGACCCCGGACCTCTCTGTGCAGGGCCGGGTGGCAGCCTTGCCCCGGACCCGGCCACATGGGGCCGGATGGCAGGGCAGCCCAGACCATGACATGGCAGGGTTGTCCAGCCGCCCCAATTCTGACACCAAACCCCAACCCCAGGGTCAGCTCCCAGACCTTGGACCATCTATGGGGCCAGCCAGCAGGCAGCCCCAGACCCCGCTGGATTCTGTGGGGCTGGCCGACAGGCAGTTTCGAACCCATGAGGCCGGCCAGCAGCCCTGGACCCCTGCCACACAGGGTCAACCGGTGACCCCGACCCTGCAGCGTCCAGCTGGGCAGCCCAGACCCCATAATACTGGGCGGCCAGGCAGCCAGGAACCCAAACCCCATGCAGCCTGGTGGTCTTTAACACACAGCTGGCCCAGTTGAGAACTGCTGGTTTAGCCAATCCCAGCTGTTTCTTATTAAAGCTGCAGGGTGGCTTCTCTGTCTTTCTCTCTCAAAGAGGCTGACTTTGTGACTGCTGAGTTCTCTGGTCTGGGTCTCAGGACACCTCCCCAGGAGCAAGGAGGTCAGGGGAGACATGGAAAATTCACAATCAGATCTGAAATCCATTTTCTACATACATAGTTTGAATGCTCACAACCTAACGATGGAAACTGAAAGCTTTCTCCGAGAGGTGGGCAGAAGCCCTCTAGGGAGAACTGGCAGAGGACTGGCCAGCCCCTCCCAAATTCTAGGTCCAGCTGTGACACTGACATCCTTGGTTGGCTTGGGCAAGTCATGCAACCTCTCTGCCTCAGTTTATCTACCTGTAAAAGGGTGGTAATTGTGCTCCTCAGAGAGGTAGTGTGAGGGTTTATTAGTTTAGTGGTAAAAAGATGTTTTGGAGAGGTAATTGCTAAGTGGTATTATTACCATTACAGGTTGCATAGTCACTCTCCATTGTAAAACTCTGCCTTCTGCACCATATTGAATCTTTTAAAAAGAATATTTATAAGATAGAAGGCACAATGAATTAGCACACCACCCTTTCACCTAGATGAGCAGTAAATACAATTAGTGGGTTTAACCTATTTGTGAGTCCAGTGGATGTTTTTCTGGTCAAGAGAGGCACAGATCTGGACTTGGGAGTGTAGAACATCAGGCATTGTGTGGGGATGGGAACCCAGAAATGCTCTGACAGGGTGTTAAAGTTCAGGACTGAAGTGCTTTGGCAGAGCACAGTATAGAGGTTATATGTTATTTCTTTATTGCTGCAAACACATGAAAACAGCTCTGGTCAAGCATGGCTCAAATTTTAGCTGCAGGCAATAGAAGTGGAGGGGAAATGACAAGGGAAAATATTTACTGCATCCTTCAAGAATCAGATGTACACGCTTCTCTGCAGAACATTTCTCTGCCCTTTTAAATGTACAGGGAGTCAGAACTGCGACTTTCCACAGCCTGATCCAAGAAAACCCAGCAAGCAAGACAGAGCTTAAACTTGCTCCAGCCAGGAGGCAAAAGCAAACAACCTTAAGGTGCAAAGTCTCTTGGCAACTGTATATAGTCCCTCATTTCCCATATCCTTGTTTCTTCCTGACCTTGTGGTTGGGTAGAAGAAATTCTTCCTTTCTTGCCTCAAATTTCATTGGCTCCTTTTATAGCCCTGCTTTAATGTCCTCCCACACCTCCTTCTTTCCCCCCACCCCTCCACCATTTTGATCTCTTATTGGGAAGTATTGCAAGCTGCCCTAATTTTTTATTATGTTTGTAATATAATAAAACTCGACACCTGCACCCTCCTGTCTCAAAACTGTCTGGGGTAGAGCAAACCTCTAGGAGGAGTGCACACATGTGAGTCCAATTATCCTGCACCCTAGCAGATGTTGTGGGGCATCTTTCCAATGGGCTCAACCCGCCAGCCAAGACCTCTGAAATCATCTCCCCTCTCAGGGTCCCAGGCGAAACCAACAAACACCTCACAGGCAGTAAACGGGGCTAAACTAACAAAAGAATATGGGTCTCTCTGATGTTAGAAGGGCCTGGAAGTATCACTGTCCACTTCAGCTCAGGGGTCCTGGGATTCCAGTGTAAGTATCACTCCTGTTTCCCCTTCAGCTCAGGGGTCCTGCAACCTCCCTTTTCAAGGGCAGGGGGCGCTGCAAGCCATCAGTCATCTCTTCAGGGCTGGATAGACTCACTAGTCTGTTCCTTTGCCAGGGTTCTCCTGTCTGAGAGGAGTTCCCTCCATTTTAACTCCTGTTCTAGTCCTACCTTGATTTCCAAGTGCATTGGGATGGGGCCATTCCAGCCCAAAGCACCTCGTTAACTCTTTCTATGTTAGTGTTGGGTTTATACATCCCTTCATCCCCTCCTCAAAAATTTCAAATTAAAAACAAGTCTCTAAGGAAATCAAGGTCATTCATTCAGATTAATGTAAAGTAGACAGGAACAGGATAAAAGAAAGGAGTAGTGACAAAAAATCTGTCTTCATTCAGAACTACATGCAAAACTCATCTTTCTGCCTTGGCTTTCTCTCAATAACAGCTTCACACACACACACACACACACACACACACACACACACACACACACACAAAACTCTAGGCAAAGAGAGAGATTTTTCTTTGGGCCAAACTGTAGTGAAGAGTTTACAAATTAATCTTTGATAAATGGAAACAACTTCCAGGAGAAAATAAATAAATGCAGTACAAAATTGGCTTGATAAAAATAGATATGTTAGAGGAAGATATTTTTGATACACCAGACCAATAAAGAAGCATAAATGTTATATCACACATGACACTTCAAGAAACCTGCTCCAATGTACTTTCAAACAGTTTCAATTTTGAAGAAAAATGACTATCTGCTAACATTTCTTTTACCAAAGAGAGAAAGAATATTATGTTAGAACAGTGTTTCCCAAACTTGGGACGCTGCTTGTTTAGGGAAAGCCCCTGATGGGCCGGGCCAGTTTGTTTACCTGCCACGTCTGCAGGTCTGGCCAATCGCAGCTCCCACTGGCTGTAGTTTGCTGCTCCAGGACAATGGGAGCTGCTGGAAGTGGTGGCCAGTGCGGGCCGAGGGACATACTGGCCACTGCTTCCAGCAGCTCCCATTGTCCTGGAGCAGTGAACTGCGGCCAGTGGGAGCCGCAATGGCCGGACCTGCGAACCCAGCAGGTAAACAAACCAGCCCGGCCTGCCAGGGGCTTTCCCTAAACAAGCAGCGTCCCAAGTCTGGGAAACACCATGTTAGAATATTCAGTATGGATTAAGGGGAGATCTAGGTATTAAATCTTACTGTTTCCAGTTTTGCATGCCCGCTTTTGTATGTACAATTGGCTGCTCAATTTACATGTGCAATTGGCAGTTTGCTGGTGCAAAATAGGTGATCCCACTTGGAGATATGCAATCACTTGTATGCACAAAAGTAGGCATGCAAAAACAGTCTGAACATTTGGCCCATTGATGTCAATGAGCATCTATCCATCGACTCCAATGGGTTTTGGATTAGTCATTAAATTAAGATCTGGCCCCAGTGTCACTTAGAGCAGCCTATGTACCTAAGGACCTTTGGATAGCTGTAGCAGTGCTCAGCTCCATCACATCCCTGACCTGCTGCTGGCTTACTCCCTACAGCAGGAAAGAGGGTAGCACCTAGTGCAGGAAGAGCCTCCACCAGTTTTACACCAACTGAGAGTTTTCCTTCACAAGGGGTATTTTCTACCAATCATTTATGGGCATAACCTGGCCACTTCACACTGCCTGAGTGGTGCAAACAGGCCAGATCCTACTAGAGACTCCTGAGACTGGAATATGATTTCCTTGAAGGATGTAAACCTTTCTCAGAAAATAACAGATAAAAATCTCTGAGGAGAACAATCTGCTCCACAATTATCCATCATTCGTAATGTGCTTTGAATTTCATTTGTGTGCAATTATTTTGTGTGTGTGTGTGTGTGTGTGTGTGTGTGTGTGTGTGTGTGTGTGTGTGTGTGTGTATAATTGTGCTCTGTTCACTTAATGAGTACTGCAATTGTACTGACAATAGGAAACAGATTTTTAAAAAAGATGATTAGCTAGTTAGATGACATCTTGAGGGTGCTTTTTGTTCATAGCAATAGGTATGTCCTGGAGTAAATAAACTTTGAGGATGAAGATTGTAATGGTGGTTAGTCCAGGTTGCAGTTATTGCCAAGTTAAGTGGATACACCCTCACATTAGTATTATGTTGAAATACCAAACCCCTTAGCCCATTTGTCTTGTCTTGCATGGAAATGCTAGGGGGAAAGAGGGCAGAGGGAGATTAAATCTGGCTGCAAAGTACTGAGAAATGCAAGATAGTGAGATTGCTGACCGGCTCTGGTGCATTAGACTTGGCCAGTAGACTCCATTAGAATCCTTCAAATAGTCTCAGTTGGTTTCTGCTGGAACAACTGTATGCCCAGGAACCAGCAGACCAGGTAAACATATTGCTTTGTTTTAAAATCTAGTTACCAACAAGAACCAACAGGCAGCACCTGGCAGATTTGTGCTGGACTTTCCATTCAGTCTAGTGGTACTGGCAGTGCTCCAGGACCCACAAGGGGTGCACCTGGGTGTGGACCCAGCTCCACACAACTTGCACACTGACAAACAGTGGCAGGACAACACTGTTCAGAGCATTGCTGTATGGCTAAGTATCATGTGACTAGCATGAGGTGTGTCTCTACTAGGAGATGATGTAATTACTGCAGTGACAGTGCTAGTGCATGTATGAAGCCGCTGGGCATGGCCAGTATGAGTGATAATGTTTTGAGAAAGCTAAGCAGCCAGACTGAGCTGAGTGCTCCTATAGTTAATAACAGCATCAGCCCTTTCGCTCCTTAGCTAGCCTGCCTCCTGAGTGCTTGCTAAACATTACATGATGTCAGAAGTTATATTGAACTATAGAAGGAGTAATAGCTTTTGCAACACAATTTGAAAGGAAATGCTGCACCACGCTTTGAAATCCTTCTCATTGCCATGGGAGCCATAGTACAGGTAATATTGTTTCCCTGAGGTGACCCCAGCAATGTGACAGGTATTGTTGCCCTTCTGGCATGTCGTAGCAGATTAAGAGGCCTCGCAATTTCTCAGTGGAGGAGAAATCAGTGACATGGAACCTATGTACTTTCTTAGTGTAACTTATTTATTTACACAATATGAACCAATCTTGGAACAAAGGTGTCACAAACAGCATGCAGGCAAACCCCTCGTTCAGATATTTCACCCTCAGCACTGATGACCAGGAAGCAATTGTATCCCACTGAAGAGCTGAGTCTAGTTGGAGGATTAAGGTAGAGAGCAAAATATCTTGCTGTTTGCCACAACTCCGCTTAAGGGATCTGCATCATAAAACTAACAACAATGCATGGCCCTGATTAACCTTTTGTGGGCCTGGGGCAAGACCTTTTGTGGGCCACCAGGGGCCAAGAGCACAGCAGGGTGGGGAGGTTGGACCCCGGAGTGAGGCAGGGGCCGGGACAAGCACAGCAAAGCAGTGAGGGTATGGACAGGACCCTCCCTGGGGCGGCGCAGAGCCAGTACCTACTTCTCTCTGCCAGAGCCAGGTCCTTGGGAATCAGTTTTCTCTCTCTCCAACTGAGCTGCAGCTCCTCCAAGCAGCAGCAGCTGCTCTTCCTGCCCTCCTGGTGTGGAGACTGATTGTGGTTAATCCTATAACCGGACTTTTAGTGTCCAGTCAGCAATGCTGACCAGATAGTGCCAGGTCCACTTTTCGACCAGACTTTCTGGGGAAAAAACTGGACACTTGGCAACCATAATGGACTCAGCACGACAGTGCCATATTAAACCCGGTACTGCAACAATACAAACAACAAAGACCCTACACTGGTGCACTCTGTGAAAAGGAATGTGCAAGACTATGTGTAACAGTGTCATCTGGTGTCTCCTATAACAATACGTTTAAAGGTGGGGAGGTAGAGGATAAAGAACATTTGGCAAAGCTTATGGATAAAAATGAGAGATGTTGGAACTGTAGCTAAAAAATTACTTAGAATGAACAATTAGGTTTTTTTATTCATAATATAAGGCAATATGAACTTTCTGCTGCATTCACGACTGACTTGAAGTTCAAACATGTTAATGTAGGGAACTATGTCATCCTTTAATGAAAGACAGGCTTGGATGTGGAATACAGGATGGCCACAGGACGTGCAAATTGATGCAGGAAGCTGATGTAAGCTTAACCCAAGCTACAGGTATTTGCAAAGCCAATGATATGCACATTCAGGCTGTTATAGACAGATGCTCATCCATGTACCGTCATTTCACAAGGAGAAAGAAATGAAGAGAACCAAAATAACAATAAACCAGGTGGAGAATTTGCCTGGCTTTTGGGTGAAGATGCAATTAACGCAAAGGAAGAAAATCATTTTTCAAAGACCATCACACAGTCGCAGCCAAGAGGGTCCGTTTGAAGAACAGCAACAAAGTGGGATGGATATCTTTGTAGGTGCAGTAATTGGTAACTGTGGAAACTGCTTCAATTCTGTACAAGTTCTTATACTGCCCTCATCACCATAGTGCCCGAGCACCTTCCAGCAGTGTATTAAGTAACATGAATATGACTAAACATTAATGGCAGAGTTGTATCCTTTACATTGGATCCCAGACCACAATGCAATGTTATTTCAAAGAACAGATGTAATAAGTAGCTAAAGAAACTACACAGAATTCTAAAGCAATGACTGTTTCATATTCAGGATATCAATTCCCAATACAAAGTAAAATAACTATTACTACTTGTTTTAAAAAACAGTGTCATGTAATAAGTTTCCAGAAGGTAAATTCATCTGTACCACCAGAGTTATGACTCAAAACCTAACGGGCCATGAAAAGAGGTACAAATATGTTTTCAGTAAGCGTCACAGAACTTACATGCAAAGCAGAGTTGGAAGAATTTTTAGATATCTTCGAAGGCCTAAGGTTTCTGGATGTAGAATATCACATTAAAGCTGAAAATCGGTAACTCCAGCAATCCACCCACCAAGAAAATTTCCAATTTCTCTCACACATTAAAAAAATAAACAAACAAACAAAAGTTTATAATACAGAAAAAATGAGAGTTATTAAAAAATCAGAATAATCTAAACTGGGTTCATGGTAGTTGTAGCTGAAAAGCCAAATGGATGTGCATTCATCAACATTATTTTAAAAGACATAAAATAAAACTATCTCATAAAAATTGTTGAAGTGGCAAGTAAGCTTTCCTAAGCAAAGAGCATTCTCAATATTAAGTGCAGGACATGCACTTCAGCAGGGATTGGATTGGTCCAACTTGAATGACTCAGTGGGATGATCCTTTTCCCAGGGGGCTGAACCTTACTCTTCAGAATATAAGTCAAGTTAATTCTCATGCCCTTATGATTGCAAAGATTTTTGCCTATATGGAAAAAATGGGAGCGTGGGAGTGACTCTTTATTACAGTGATAGATTTACTCCTCTTGCATTGAATTAAGATTAATAATGTTGTTCCCCATCTCTGCCTAATATGGGAAGTAAAAATCTTGTCTCTGTAGAGTATTGGCACCAAATTTGGAAGAGGGGAAAGATCAAGCATATGCAAGAATGCACAGGACACGTGGTCCAAGTTGTCAGAGACTTATCCAGTGGGCTAACATGATTTACCCAACTGAGTCAAAACAAAATGAAAATAGAGATGTTCAATGGAAAATCATCTGTGAATCTCTCCTCTTTCTTTTGGATTATGAGATGTTGCTGTTTAATTACCATTGTTCTAGGCCTTGTCCCATAGATTCTCAGGTCACTGCCTCTATACCAAATTAATGAACTGTTAATGAT
The DNA here is from genome assembly GCF_007399415.2 of Gopherus evgoodei. Taxonomy (NCBI): domain Eukaryota; kingdom Metazoa; phylum Chordata; order Testudines; family Testudinidae; genus Gopherus; species Gopherus evgoodei. The sequence continues at coordinate 258,904,429 of NC_044322.1, read as the reverse complement.
GTATTAGTTGTTTCCAAAGACTCTGATTAAAACAGTATCATCTAGAAATGGGGTGTAGACGTGACTACATTAATGGCAGCCATGAGTTAAATATTGGGTCTGGATTTCTAATATTATAATTATCAATAATGTAGACTGAGATATGGGTATTCAAAACTCATGCTTCAGAACGTAAGCTGATTGCCACAGGGATCAGCAACGAGGAAAAAAAACTTAAATTTCTCTTCCTCACCCCACCCACTTACCTGTACCGAGTTGCACAGCTGACCAGATGGATTATGGAGAAAAGGAGACGTGCATTTTTCTCTGAAACATCAGGTATTAGTCACTGTCAGAGGCAAGATATCTGACTTAAAAAACTCCATCCATTCTGAATCATCCACTCTGGAGACTCCTGAGGTTCTATGTATGGAAATGAAAATATTTGCTTGTTTGTTTAAACCCTAGAGAAGTTAGCTATTTCCAAAGAGTTGGTCTATAGTTATTGCCCTTCCAAATGAACATTGCTTTAAAAGGCATTACGATCATGTGAGCAGTTCTGAAATCTGCTGGTTCTGTGTTAAACTAGTTTCTTTGAAGGGGTCCTTGCTACTCAGTCCATTCTGTGTTAATGATATACATTCAGATAGGAATAGATATGTGGCCTTCATCTTGGACAGCTGGAGATTCCTAAAAGTAGGAACCAGTATCAGTTAATGCAGAAAAGGACCTATCTGCAGAAAAGGACCTAGGGGTTACAGTGGACAAGAAGCTGGATATGAGTTGACAGTGTGCCCTTGTTGCCAAGAAGCGTAACAGCATTTTGGGCTGTATAAGTAGGAGCATTGCCAGCAGATCAAGGGATGTGATCATTCCCCTCTATTCGACATTGGTGAGGACTCATCTGGCGTACTGTGTGGAGTTTTGGGCCCCACACTAAAGAAGGATGTGGAAAAATATGAAAGAGTCCAGCGGAGGGTGACAAAAATGATTAGGGGGCTGGAACACATGACTTATGAGGAGAGGCTGAGGGAACTAGGATTGTTCAGGCTGCAGAAGAGAAGAATGAGGGGGGGATTTGATAGCTGCTTTCAACTACCTGAAAGGGGATTCCAAAGAGGATGGATCTAGACTGTTCTCAGTAATACCAGATGACAGAACAAGGAGTAATGGTCTCAAGTTGCACTGGGGGAGATTTAGGTTGAATATTAGGAAAAACTTGTCCACTAGGAGGGTGGTGAAGCACTAGAATGGGTTACCTAGGGAGGTGGTGGAATCTCCTTCCTTAGAGGTTTTTAAGGTCAGACTTGACAAAGCACTGGCTGGGACGACTTAGTTGGGAATTGGTGCTGCTTTGAGCAGGGGGTTAGACTAGATGACGTCCTGAGGTACCTTCCAATACTGATATTCTATGGTTCTGTGATTCTATGAATGACACTGACCTCCTTGGTAAAGTACTTTGAGATCTTCTGATGAGTTAAGTATTATATTTATTAAAGCAGCAGCTTGGGATTCCTCTGCACATGGGAGACTCCAGAATGGGATTGCTCTTCATCAATGTTGGGCTGTCAGAAGAATTCCCTAGGGGACTCTTCCATCTGGTGGAAAGCAGGGCAGCCCTGTGGTAGCTCTAATTTATGCTGGGAGACAGTTGAGCCTCAGCCTGCGCCAGGATCAGAGGAGGTGGGTTAAATCCAACTTTGCCTCCCTGTCCACCTCAGTTGTGTTGTGCCAGAACTAAGGATGCAAGCCTGGATGTTCTCTCTAATATCTAAGTGACATTGTGTTCAAAATATGTCTCATAGGAGTGCAGAGACTTCTGAAATGAATCCCCATTTTAGGAATAGACCTGCTACAGGATTGCTATTTGGGTGATGCAATATGGTTTGATGGCTTAATAGTTTAATAGCTTTCCAGTGTAATTCAAAAGCCATGAATATTTAGGTAAAGTTTTCCTTTAAGCACAATAAGCACATTTCCTGAGAATATCTTCAGCTATCTGGGGACAACAGAATTGGCTCAAATGAGTTCTAGAGTTCTTTACATCTCCAAATGTCTGAAATCATCATATAGGGCTCATTAGTAAGGCTTTTGATGCTGTCTCGCATGACCTTCTCATAAACAAAATAGGGAAATGCAACCTAGGTGTAGCCACTATAGGGTGGATGCATAACTGGTTGGAAAATCATTCCCAGAGAGTAGTTGTCAGTGGTTGGAAGGGCATAATGAGCAGGGTCCCACAAGGATTGGTTCTGGGTCCAGTTCTGTTCAAAATCTTCATCAATTATTTAGATAATGGCATCTGTCCTGGCTCCTCTATTTACATCAGTCTGGGAAAGGGAAAAAGTGCCAGATGAGTGGACCAATGGGGTTTTAATGAAGATATCAAAGAAAGGAACTCTCAGTGATTGTAATAACTGGCGTGGTATCACACTTTTATCTGTGCCAAGCAAAGTATTGTGTAAGATCAGAGTCCTGTATATCAGAGGCAGTTGATGCGTTCTCAGAAAAGAGCAAGCTGGTTTTCAGAAAGGGCATGGATGCACAGACCAGATCTTCACTCTACGAAACATAATAGAACAGTGCTTAGAATGGCAAAGGCAACGCTACATAAATTTAATAGACTTTGAGAAGGCTTGTGATAGCATTCACAGGACCAACCAATGGCGCATTCTGCAGGCACATAGAATTCCTTTTTGTACAATCAACATCATCAAAAGCTTCTATTTCAACTTTACATGCAGTGTTGATCACAATGAGCTCAGTTTTCAAGTCAAAACAGGAGTTTGTCAGGGGTGTGTCATGTCTGCAATCCTCTTCAGCATTGCCATCGACTGGATAATGCAGCATACAGCTGAAGACATACCAAGAGGCTTTAAATGGACACTCTTCTCATCCCTTGAAGACCTGGACTTCGCAGATGATGTCACTCTCCTATCACATACCCAACACCATATACAAGAGAAAACAACTCAATGCATTCAGCCAGAAAATTGGACTGAAAATCAACCACAATAAGACAGATATCATGACCTTTAAAATCACCTCACGATCATCAGTACGGATAGAGGATCATGTTCTCACCAATGTAGAAACATTCACATACTTGGGCAGCACCATCAGCCAGGATGGTGGAACAAGCCAAGAACAAAATCAATAAAGTCAGGAACACCTTCAGGAGATTAAATGCAGTCTGGAAATCATCAAAATACAACACCAAAACCAAACTCAAGATTTATCAGAGCTGTGTACTTTCAACACTACTTTGTAGTGCAGAATGCTGGAAAATGAGAAAGTATGACATGTCCAAACTGTCTTTATTCCATACAACCTGCCTCAGAAAAATCCTCCATATCTTTTGGCCCAGAACAATCTCAAACCAAGATCTGTTGACACAATACAGCCAGGAGGATCTGAGCACCATCATTACCAGGAGGCACTGGGGATGGATCAGTCATGTGCTTCAGATCATCACCAGAATAGCAATAAGGTGGACACCTGAAGGCAAATGAAAACGAGGCTGCCTGAAAACAACATAGCGAAGAGCTGTGGAATCTGTGCTGAAAAACCTGGGGCACAGCTGAGAAACCACAGAAAGACTTCCCAGCAATAGACAGGAGTGGAGGACCTTCGTCACTGCTCTAAATGCCAGAGGCATAATAGGAACATGATGATGATGATGATAAACAGTACACTTATAAAGTTTGTGGATGATACCAAGCTGGGAGGGGTTGCAAGTGTTTTGGAGGATAGGACTTAAAATTCAAAATGATCTGGACAAACTTGAGAAATGGTCTGAAGTAAATGGGATGAAATTCAATAAGGACAAACGCAAAGTACTCCACTTAGGAAGGAACAATCAGTTGCACATATATAAAATGGGAAATGGCTGCCTAGGAAGGAGTACTGCGGAAAGGGATTTGGAGGTCATAGTGGATCACAAGCTAAATATGAGTCAACAGTGTAATGCTATTGCAAAACAAGCAAACATCATTCTGGGATGTATTAGCAGGAGTATTGTAAACAAGACACAAGAAGCAATTCTTCTACTCTGCTCCGTGCTGATTAGGCCTCAACTGGAGTATTGTGTTCAGTTCTGGGGGCCACGTTTCAGGAAAGATGTGGACAAATTGGACAAAGTCCAGAGAAGAGCAACAAAAATGATTAAAGGTCTAGAAAACATGACCTATGAGGGAAGACTGAAAAAATTGGGTTTGTTTAGTCTGGAAGAGAGAAGACTGAGAGGGGACGTAACAGTTTTCAAGTGCATAAAAGGTTGTTACAAGGAGGAGGGACAAAAATTTTTCTTCTTAACCTCTGAGGATAGGACAAGAAGCAATGGGCTTAAATTGCAGCAAGGGCAGTTTAAGCTGGACATTAGGAAAAAACTTTTAAGCACTGGAATAAATTGCCTAGGCAGGTTTTGGAATCTCCATCATTGGGGATTTTTAAGAGCAGGTTGGACAAACACCTTTCAGGGATGGTCTACTTAGTCCTGCCTTGAGTGCAGGGGACTGGACCAGATGACCTCTCGAGGTCCCTTCCAGTTCTATGATTCTATTCTATTTCCATATTAACTTTTCCCTAGGGAAATAAACAATACAATTTGACAATCAGGGAATATTCCTGAGCCATGGGGTAGTATTGAGAGGGAGGTGGCTGTGGGACAAGTGGTGTTTGCTGCAGTGCTGTGTTAGGAGCATCCCTTCTAATTCCTGGCTTGGGGAAAGTAAAGAAATCCTCCCAGAACCTGTTTTTCTAGTACAAGAGCAAAAGGAGAGCATGGATGGGAACGAAGAAATGTTATTCCCAGGCAGATTTTCTCTGAGTTACCCAACCAAAACTCTGCCAGTGTAATTTAGATCATTCTCTAAGCCAGTGGAGCAGGCATTAACTACAGATGTGACTAGCCTAGGGACCAGCAGCCTCGGGCAGTGTCAGAAATGAAGGCAAGAGAGCCCATCCTGAACATTTTCTGTTCTCACAGTCCAGAAAACCTCTTAGCTTGGCTTCACTAATTGCCTATTTTCTCCTCCCCCATCACAGGCTGTGACTTGCATTGGAAAGTGGGGATTAGGGAAGAAAAGGTAACAAGCAGACCCAGCAGATGCAAAGAGGATAGACACACAAATTGAAAGATGTGAGTAGAGAAACACTAAGTGGGAAACCCACCAAAGTCATACGTCTATTGAGGGATCCCATCTCATGTAAGGAAAAACTGCTGCCAGGGCCATCCTTAGCCATAGGCAGAACAGGCAGCCGCCTAGGGCACCACTAGGTCTGAGGGCACCGCTCTTCCGGGAGCCTAGACAGACGGGAAGCAGTGGAGAATGTAAGAGCATGGCTGCTGGGTCCTAGAGAGAGCCGAATGCAGCACAGTCTGAGGGAGGGGATTGGCTGCTGGGGTCTCTGGGAAGGGGTGGGGGAAGGAACTCACCTGTGAGTGTGACTCTTTTCCCTGGCATGAGGTGAGGCAGGCTTAGCGGTTCTGGCAGTATCCTTTGTTGTCCCCCATAACATCCATTCTTCTCTCCTCTACCCCACAGAGCACCCCCCCTTTTCTTCCTCCCCCCACAGAGCACCTCTCTCCCCCCTTCCCTCCATCAGGGTTGGGTGGGAGGAAAGGATGGCTGCCTGCCTGCTGAGGAATGACAGTGAAAGTAACTCACTTCCTTGCAGGCAGCCAGGATTGGAATGGTCACACAGGGCTGGGCTGGGGATAGCCAGATAGCATGTGTGAAAAATCAGGACAGGGGGTTGGGGTAGGGTGAGCAGATGTCCCACTTTTATAGGGATAGTCCCAATTTTTGGGTCTTTTTCTTATATAGGCTCCTATTCCCCCCCACCTCCCATCCTGATTTTTAACACTTGCTGTCTGGTCACCCTAGGTGGGGGTAATTGGTGCCTATATAAGACAAAGCCCCAAATATCGGGACTGGCCCTATAAAATCAGAACATCTGGATCTGGTCACCCTAGCTGGGGAGCGCATCTCTCCTCCGAGCTTGCAGTGATCCATCTCATCCGGCGGGAGCTGCACAGGGCTCCATGGGTGCCCCGTCCCTGAGATCAGATGCTGTGCTAACTTCACCATGGTCCGTTGGGCTGGTGGTGGTGCCCATTGGCGTGTGATCAGACCTGAGGGTTTGCTGCTGCTGTTGCCACTCTGCACCCCAAGAGGTGGATTTTGGAGTCCTGCAGCTTTCCACCTATCTCCTTCTCTACTGGAGCTGTTGGACCAACAGGCAGGGGGGTGAGCCAAGCAAGAAAGCAGTATTGTGTTGCCATTTAGATTGTCATTTAACAAATTTTGTTCACCAAAAATGCTTGCTCACAATCCTGAATTCAATTTCAATTTTTTTTAAATCAATATCTTAGCCAAAAACAAAAAATTACGTTGTTAACAATTATTTGTGACAAGTTTGGTATGGGGAAGGGAGTGGGCCAGTTTTCATCAGAGAAACAAGAAATGTTGACTGACTTTCCTGTAGCCCTGTTACTGCTAAATAGAGCCCTCCAACAACTGCTCATCTCCTTACTAGTGTATAGAGCAGGGGTCGGCAACCTACGGCACACATGCCAAAGGTGGCATGCAAGCTGATTTTTGATGGTACACAGCGGTGGGCTGAGCGGCTCAGTCTGCCGCTGCTCTGGGGTTCCGGCTGCTGCCCCATTGCCACCCAGGGTCCTGGCCGCCGGCCCCACTCAGCACCCACTGCTAGCCTGGGGACCCCCAAGAAACCCCAGGCTGGCAGCGGGCTGAGCAGGCCTGCGGTTGGTACCCTGACTGAGCTACTCAATCCTCTGTCAGCCTGGGGTTCCATTCACTCAGCTGGTAGCGGGCTGAGCAGGACTAAATTCAACGAAATAGGAAAACAAGAGCAACTAATGACAAAGTGCAAGAACCTAGAGCAATGGTCCCCAACCTTACCATGGCGGTGGACGAGCATCTGCCGAAATGCTGCCAAAATTCGGTGGCATTTTGGCGATGATGCCTCTGGATGATGCTGCTTGTCAGCAGCAAGCGGTGTCATCCAGAGGTGTCGCCGCCCAAATGCTGCTGAATTTTGGCAGCATTTCAGTGGATGCTCGTCCGCCGGCCAGTACGCAGGTGTACTGAGAGGCCCCTGCAGGTGCCATGGCACCCACAGGCCCCGCTTTGGGGACCCCTGACCTAGAGAGCCTCCTGAAGCATGGCGATTGTTTTGATTTAAATGGACTTGAACTGTACGAAGAATTGAGTATACTGTCATCAATGTTGCCACATGCAAAATCGATGATGGACATTGTACAGTTTATTCATACCAGCAAACTTCTTGATATATATATCCTAATGTATACATTACCACTCGTATTCTACTGACAATTCCTGTAACAGTAGCATCAGGAGAACGGAGTTTCTCGAAACTAAAGCTCATTAAAAACTATCTCTGCTCTACAAGGAGTCAGGAACACTTGACTGGTCTTGCTATTCTTGCAATTAAACAAGACATCACTTTGTCTTTGTCATACGATGACATTATTACTGATTTTGCAGCCAAAAAAGCCAGAAAGATTGCTTTTAATTAAAAACTAATCCGTTTCAATACCTCTTCATAGAAATTTCCAATAAAACATTGACAAATTAAAAAAATTATATTATTTGCATCATTCTGTCAAATCAGAATTTTTTCTATAGTGCTACTTCTTTAGTGCTAGTCCATCAGCATTACAGTGGCTTCACTACGTTAAACTGGTTTAACGTGGCAAGTTTTCCAATAGTGTCAGCTTATGTTTGTGTTGCTAAGAGCAAGACAGGCACAGGGGCACCAATTTAATAATCCCGCCTAGGGCACCATAAATCCTAAGGACGGCCCTGACTTCTGCCTTCTGCAGCCAAGCCTATTTCTATGCCTCAGCAGTGATAGAAAGGCTCCAGCCTACCAAAGAGTATCATAGCTGGAGGAATGTGTATGCTTACAAGGCCAGAGTTCCCTTCTGACATCCTGATCTGGAGAGCCACCTAGTGGGCCCTCTTCCAATTCTGAGAAAAATTTTTGCTTCAATGAAAAGGGACTGGTCACCTTATTCTAAACCAGGCCTGGTTTTAGAGATTCTGGTGGCCTGAATGAGACTGGATTACAATCCCCTAATTGGGTCAGAGACAATTGGAGACTTTGAGGCTGCAGTTTCTTCACCAACAAAATGAAAGCTTGAGTGTTTTGTGTCAGAAGCAAACATGTCCTTTTCCTGACCAGCTGAACATAAATAGCGTGCAGGGAGAGGAAGATAGTAACCAGGAACTCTGCTGCCTTTGTTTGTTAAGAATACGGTCGTATTCTGGCCTATCAAGCATGCAACTCCTATTGAGTGCTGCATTTGGTCAATTGGCAGTTTCCATTTCTGCCACTGAGAATCATGCAGGGAATTTGTTGAAGTACAGTCACCACTGGGTAGGAGTGGGCTCTGGTACTGGTGTGGGAGCTCTTGACTGTAGCCCTAGAATGTCCCACCATAACCGCACCCTTGCCTTGGCTGAATATAAGATGTCAGGGTTTGGATTAACCAGCAGACTAGTAGTATGATACAGAGATCTTCATTTTCCATTGCTGCAAAGATGAAAGAAGGGAACAAACAGATAGGGATGGGTGTGTGAGTGCAAGGCTCACAGCCTTGGCTCATCTACTTACCTAAAGACACTCCTATATGCATTTCTGGTGTAAGAACTAACTAGAGATTCAGCATGGTGCAACTTAATCGGCTACACTAGAATTACCCCATGAAGCTGCAGTTCTCACCTTCCACATGCAGCCCAGAATTGAGCCCAGGTCTGTTGCCTTCAGATCCTAAATTTGAACCTGTAGTGTTCAACGGTGACTTTCAGTGGAATTTGGGTTTATAACTCATAGTGCTTTTGAAAATGCCACCCAAACATACGTATCAGATGATGAATTGAATGGCCTATATGAAACAAGAAAGTAACTTCAGTCCCATTCTCAGTGGACAGGTCCAGATTACAGTGTGCCACCACAGTGGAATTAGTGGTGGTCTTAGGACAGATTAAGGGCAGATCTACATTACAGCGGGGATTGACACTCTGAGATCGATCCACTAGTGGTCGATTTAGCAGGTCTAGTAAAAATCTGCCAAACTGACTGCAGATTGCTCTCTAGTCAACCACTGTACTGTACCCCTGATGAGAAGAGTTAGGTAAGTCGATGGGAGATTTTCTCCCGTCAACGCCTGGCTGTATAGACCCTGCGGTAACTTGATCTAAGGTACGTCGACTCCAGCTACGTTATTCACATAGCTGGAGTCGTCTAGTGTAGGTCGACTTACAGCGGTAGTGTAGACATAGACTCAGTGTAAAAAGCCATGAAGACTGAACTACTTTGCCCCATGTGGGTGAGCAACTCAAGGACATTGGCCAGGTAGCGGGGAGAAGCTTTCCATTGCCTGTGCTCCTGCTGAAACTTCTGCCTGGCTAAAGAGAGGAATCAAGACATAGAGCTGTTCGTCAAGCATCTTTGAAATGCAGTGAATTTATGTAAGCTAAAACCAAAGATGTCCCAGGGGCAGTCTCATATTTCTCAGGCTGCTTCTGCTGGCAAACTTGACAGTGGTAGTGCAGGCAGGCTAGTAGAATGAGAAAAATATTACCCTTCAAACTGGGTTAGACCTGAATAACTGGGGATCAGGCATCACCCTACAACTGCAAACAATTTGTGGGCTAATTTCAGGTGATACATCTCAAGCTCCCATAACAAGCATTTTGACAGTTAGGCCATTCTTTTGGCCTCCCTCCAACCTACATAAACCCTCCAACAATCAGACAAGAAGAAAACATTTATTTCAGCTTCCTTCAGTCGGAAAAGGGCCGCAAATGCAGAACTGTTTTGCTTAGATTAAAAAATGACTACAGTATAGAATCCAGAGGGTGCTTTTGATTGACCCTTTACCTTGTCTTCCACTGCACCTGCTGTGCTGCGAATAGCCTTTAACATTGTATGAAAAATAATTGAATGCTTGGAAGAAGGTATTTAGTATATTCAGCAGCACAGTAGGTGTGATCTACCTTTAGGGTGATCAGCTGTCCACAGCCAAAAAATAGGACATGTATTTTTGCCAGGAGGGTTTTCAGCAAGGACTCTGCATTAGTACATAAGCAAAGCCAGATAATAAGGCAAGTGTAAAATTTGTTGTTTTCTTTAGTGCTACTAGTGACTTCAGCTCCACTGAAAGTGTCAAGGAAGTATCTAGAACTTCTAAGACAGATTCTTAGCTACTATAAGGGTACATCCACACTACCTTCCGGATCGGCAAGTAGGGATCGATTTATCGTGTCTCATCTAGACACGATAAATCGATCCCCGAACATATTCCCTGTCGACTCCGGAACTCCACCAGGGCGAGAGGCGGAAGCGGAGTCGACCGGGGAGCCACAGCCGTCGATCCTGTCCCAGGAGGACGGGAGGTAAGTCGATCTAAGATACATTAACTTCAGCTATGCTATTCTCGTAGTTGAAGTTGCCTATCTTAGATTGATTTCCCCCTACCCCCAGTGTAGACCAGGCCTAAGTCTGCACAGTATCATTGAAATCCACTGATTTACACCATCTGAGGATCTTGCTTTCTATGTGATTACATTCAAGAGAAAGCATCTAGCTGAATGCTAACTTTAAGTAGATACAAAGACCGATTTTGCTATTGTAGTGTCCCACTAACCTTATGGAAAGGCCCTTTTGCAATTTTATTCTAAAACCTTTTCCCCAGTGTTATTCCAAACCCTATTTTAAGGTGTTGATCAGTGCTTAATTTGTAATGAAAGAGGTACCAGGGCTCAAGCAATTTTTTTACATTCATAACTGATGCAGCAATCCCAAAGGTGCTGGGCTATGAACTGCCAAGCCTAGAGGTGCCAGGGCTCAGCATTGGTCTTGATAGACAATTATTCTTTGAGCTAAATTTCTCATGCTTACATTCAGCCCAGAGATGTTTATCTGTGTACGAACTTTGATATATTTCCATTTGGCCACTTCAGAGACCCCCCCAAGCATAGAAAATGCTTCAAACATTAACCATTTTCCAGACTGTTTTGAGTGTGTGTTTACATACTTAAAAAATAGCTTTATTTTAAAAGTTTACACTTGCCATGGCAGAAGTCTTCAATAAGCACATGTGGACTTGATATGTTTGAAGAGATTTGTTTAGGAAATAAAATTATAAGTATTTACCAGTTACTTCTGACACATCATATAGTGTCTCTGCATTTTAAAAAGTTATAACTACATATTGTACTTTCACAAAATAGGGAGAATGGGAGTGTTAAAAAAGGAGGACAATTGGCCACACTGCCTTAAGATAGGCAAAAATTAGGACAATCCTACAAAAAGTAGGACATTCAGTCACCTATTCTACCTGGATATAACTGGAACATTCAGCAGCACACCAAGTATGACCCTCTAAGCAGTGACTCTGAAAAAGGATTTTGGGGTTTCAGTGGATAATCAGCTGAACATGAGCCAGCAGTGTGACACTGTGGCCAAAAGGGCTAATGCAATCCTTGGATGCATAAACAGTGGAATCCTGAGTAGAAGTCGAGAGGTTATTTTATCCTGTATTTGGCAGTGCTGTGACCACTGCTGGCATACTGTGTCCAGTTCTGGTGCCCACCATTCAAGAATGATGTTGATACCTTGGAAGGGGTTCAGAGAAGAGCCATGAGAATGAAAAAAGGATTTGAAAACATGTCCTATAGTGATAGACTCAAAGAGCTCAATATATTTAGATTCATAAAGGTTATGGGATGATTTGATTACAGTCTGTAAATATCTGTACACGGAATAAATATTTAAAAATAGGATCTTCAGTCTAGCTAGCAGACAAAGGTATACCGTGATCCCATGGCTAGAAGCTGAAGATAGACAAATTCAGACTGTAAATAAGGCATATTTTTTTAACAGTGGGAGTAATTACCATTGGAACAATTTACCAAGGGTCATGGTGGATTCTTCATCACTGACCATATTTAAATCAAGTTTGGATGTTTTTCTAAAAGATCTGCTCTAGGAATTTTTTGGGGGAAATGCCATGGCCTGCGCTATACAGGAGGTCAGACAGTGATCCCCTCTGGCCTTGGAATTGCTGAATCTATGAGTGGACATATTCAGAACGTTTAACAACACAACAGATGCATTTGTATAGAGAAATAGCTGGAATATTTAGCAGTAAAAGATGTTTGTTGTATCAGGATGTACCTAAAATGTTCAACGGCAGTTAATCAAACCAAAACAGACCTTTTATTCCAAAGACAATTTGTTTCAGAGCATAAAATGAAACATTAGATATCTCACAGCAGGGAAAAGAACCCATTGGTTTTGGTCTGTTTTCTGTACACGAAAATGCTAAGGACAGAATGCCCCCTGGATTCTCTCCTACATCACCTCCATGACAGGCTTCTTGAATAGCCAAAGCACTATGACTGCACCATCACGTGCGTTGTCCCCAACGCATAAGAGGAATGAAAGTTATATTGTACCTGGGAGCTGGAAAAACAGCGGAGGGAACGACTCCTTTCTCCCAAGAGGCATAAGGCTCCCAGGATGTGGCCTGTGGAAAAAACAGTTACTCCTAGAAATTGTACCAGCAGCAGCTACATCTGCTGTAGCAGGAGCAAGTGTGTGCCAGCTGGTGCCTTTAAAGCCTCTGCACTCCTCTCTTATGTATGAGAGACGCTGCCAGCTATTTGTTCGTGAGGGCTGTTTGACTGGACAGGGCAGAGAAAGAGGACCGCGTAGCCCTGGAAGTCCCTGTTATCAGAAGAAGACGACTTGTACTGAGGCATAGGACTGATTCTCAGGAGCAAGTGTGGAGGGTACTTGCCCAGGAATGTCATATGGAGAGAGTACAGAGGGCAGCTGGGTGGAAAGGTAGGATGGGGTGTGAGAGTGAGGGTCAGACAGTGGGTTGGAGGATGGTTAGTGAAGGAGACTGGGGTGAGTGAAAGCTGGGTAAGGGTTACTTTGCTCTGGAAGAGGATTTTAGCAAGTGGATGAGATTTGTACATACTGGGGAACATATACATAACAAGACATATACATAACAACTAAGTAAGCACAGAATAGCAAAGTAACTTGCCCAGGGTCACACAGTGAGTCGGCAGTGGAGCTGAGTATAGAACACAGGTTTCCTGACTCCCAGTTCAGGGCTCAGTTCACACAGTAACCCCTGAAAAAACCCTTTATTCATAAAGGCCAGGAGGGACCACTGTGATCATCTAGTCTGACCTCCTGTATAACACAGGCCAGAGAATGTCCACAAAATAATTTCAAGATCACAGCTTTTAGAATCAGTCCTGATTTAAAAATTGTCAGTGATGGAGAATCCACCACGATCCTTGGTAAATTGTTCCAATGGTTAATTACTCTCGTTTTTAAAAATGTATGCCTTATTTCGTCTGAATTTGTCTTGCTTCAATGTCCACCCACTGGATCATGTTACACCTTTCTCTGCTATACTGAAGAGCCCATTATTACATATTTGTTCCCTGTGTAGATATTTATAGATTGTAATCAAATCACCCCTTAGCCTTCTCTTTGTTAAGCTAAATAGACTGAGCTCTTTGAGTTTATCACTATAAGGCATGTTTTCTAATCTTTTAATCATTTCATGGTTCTTCTCTGAACCCTTTTCAATTTATCAGCATCATTCTTGAATTGTGGGCACCAGAACTGGACATAGTATTCCAGCAGTGGTTGCACCAGTGCCAAATACAGAGGTAAAATAAGCTCTCTACTCCTACTCAAGATTCATGTTTATGCACCCCAGGACTGCAAATAGTCCTTCTAGCCACAGCATCACACTGTAGTAGTACGAGGTTTACAATGGTGCCAGTGGTGCCATGGCACTGGGCCCACAATTAGAAGGGGCCCTGGCTAGCCCAATCCCCTGGCTGACTCACCTGGAAAGGAAAGCTGCTCCTGCCCCTGTCCCTTCTCCACCCCTGCCCCTGAGGACTGCAGCAGGGTTGGGCTGGTCAGAGTGGTATGGAAGGGGCATGGGATGGGGAAGCAAGGGCCCAGCATAGAATCATAGATTATTAGGGTTGGAAGGGACCTCATCTAGTCCAACCCCCTATTCAAAGCAGGACCAATCCCCAGATCCCTAAATGATCCCCTCAAGGATTGCACTCACAACTCTGGGTTTAGCAGGCCAATGCTCAAACGACTGAGCTAGCCCTCCCTCGCATGCGGAGCCCCTTGGCAGCAGCTGGGGCTCCACTTACGCAGGCCCATCAAACCCTCACCCTGAGAAGCTCCACCTCCCCTGCATCTATATCACCCCCAGGAGCCCCCCCCAGACACCCTCCCCACTGCGCCCCAACCACCCAGACCCACCCCCCCCAAATGAGCCCCACCTCCCCAAAGGGCGCCTCTTACTACAGGCCAGGTGGCCTAGCGACGGACTCAGCCCAGCTCCCCTCCCCGCTGATCCTTCCCGCGGCCCCGCGCGGGTCGGAACCCAGCGCCGCGGGAGCTGTTTCCAGCGGGGACCGGCCGGGGAACGTGCTCGGGCGGCGGCAGGAAGGAGGCTGCGGCGCGGGGCGGGGGCTGCAGGGACCTGCGCCGGCCCGATCCCGGCTGAGCGTCCGAAGCCCCCGCCAGGCAGAGGCTGCGGGGTGAGCGGGGCGCAGGCGGCATAGAGGCTGCAGCAGGCGGGGCGCAGAGGCTGCAGGGGCCGGGCAAGCAGGGGGGCGCAGAGGCTGCAGGGCGCAAGGGTTGGGTCTTGCAGGCTGCACAGGGCATTGGGCTGTTCAGTTAGTTGCAGCACAGAGAGTCTCTCTCATTTGTTCTTTTTCGCACTCGATGGAGCCCTCCATGGTGAAAACAGTGTGTGGTGTATAGGCACTGAGTGGGTATATGTAGGGCCCTACCAAATTCACCTCCATTTTGGTCAGTTTCATGGCCATGGGATTTGAAAAATCATAAATTTCATGATTTCAGTTATTTAAACTGAAATTTCACAGTGTTGTTAGTTGTAGGGGTCCTGATCCAAAGAGGAGGGGGTGTGGGGGGGGTATGTGTCGTAGAATCATAGATTATTAGGGTTGGAAGGGACCTCAGGAGATCATCTAGTCCAACCCCTTGCTCAAAGCAGGACCAATCCCCGAATGGTCCCCTCAAGGATTGAACTCACAACCCTGGGTTCACGGTACTGCTACCCTTACTCCTGCGCTGCTGCAGGTGGTGGCAGCTGCCTTCGGAGCTGGGCAGCTGGAGAGCAGTTGCTGACTGGGAGCCCAGCTCTGAAGGCAGGACCGCTGCCAGCAGCAGCGCAGAAGTAAAAATGGCATGGTATGGTATTTCCACCCTTAATTCTGGACTTGTGCATGCTGAGCTGGGCCCTCAATCAGCAGCCGCCACTCTCTAGCTGCCCAACTCTGAAGGCAGCAATGCAGAAGTAAGGGTGGCATGATATGGTATATATTGCCACTCTTACTTCTGCACTGCTGCTGGCAGGGTGCTGCTTTCAGAGCTCGGCACCTGGTCAATAGTCACTGCTCTCCAACTGCCCAGCTCTGAAGGCAGTGCACAAGTAAGGGTGGCAATACCCCCTTAAAATAACCTTGTGACCTCCCTGCAATTGCCTTTTAGGTCTGGACCCCCTATTTGAGAAACACTGGTCTCCCCCGTGAAATCTGTATGGTATAGGGTAAAAGCACACAAAAGACCAGTTTTCATGGGGGTAGGCCATATTTCAAGGTCCGTGACCTGTTTTTCCTGGCTGAATTTGACAGGGCCCTAGGTATATGGTATGCAGAAACCGAGAGCATTTTTACTGACCCACTAAAGGAGGAGAGGATTTCCTCACCAGTTAGAGATGGTTAGGTGACTTTACAATAGTTTTCCTTTTGTGAAAAGCGTTTTTCTTGTGCAGGCTAACTGTGCAGACAGATCTGTCCCTCTATCAATAGGTGTTTTACAGCTCTTGGTCAGTGACTAGTTTCCTTGAAGGGAAAAGAAGCAGGGGTTTTAGAAGCAATAATATCACGGTTGTCTCTGCTCTCATTGAATTAATCTCATTATTAGCTCATCACACCGAGACTTGCAAGTTCTCATCTTCCGTCCTCTTCCTGCATTGCCCCGTGAAGATAGACATGGCCAGGGTGGTCAGAATGTTTAAAACCTTCAAGACTCACTGGAAGAAAACCACGGTTGGGGTCTGCTTGCTCACCTGGGGAGGAAACTGGCTCTATGGAAAACACTGGTAATTATTACCTGGCCTTAAAGAAGTACAATAACAATGAATCTTTGTCAGTATTTTTGCTAATACCTTTTGATGTGGCACGTGCACAGTAGTGAAGTTGGGCAAACATCTGTAAAACTTGAGGAGGGTGGTTATAGATAGAGCTGCTTGCTTTGGAACCTTTAAACAAAAAGGTTTTGTGAACAACCTACTGGGCAATGATAAGACTGTAATTTCCCTGAGAGGTTCTTACAGTGGCATGGTTATCCAGAGAGAAGCTGCAGTAGCTTGGTCATAGGAATTGTACTCCTGGGGGAATTCTGCACCAAACAATTAAAAATTCTGCACACAATATTTTAAAATTCTGCATATTTTATTTGTCAAAATAACGCAATGTAATCACTCTGGTTTCAATTATTTTGATATTTTATTTAAACTACAATACAATGGATGGAGAATGGGAGTAGGGAGCACTGGAGGAAATCCCCAAACCCCTTGCCTGATAGTAAAGTAGCTAGGTTTGACCCTTTATTTCTAGTTATTAGTCAACAAATATATGCAGCCATATAAGAACATAAGAACGGCCATACTGGGTCAGACCAAAGTCCATCAAGCCCAGTATCCTGTCCTCTGACAGTGGCCAATGGCAGGTGCCCCAAAAGGAATGAACAGACAGGGTATCATCAAGTGATCCATGCCCTGTCACCCAATCCCAGCTTCTGGCAAACAGAGGCTAGGGGCACCATTCCTGCCCATTCTGGCTAATAGCAATTGATGGACCTATCCTCCATGAATCTATCTAGCTCCCTTTTTAACTCTGTTATAGTATTGGCCTTCACAACACCTTCTGACAAGGAGTTCTAGAGGTTGACAGTGCGTTGCGTGAAAAAAATACTTTCTTGTGTTTGTTTTAAACCTGCTACCTATGAATTTCATTTGGTGGCCTCTTGTTCTTGTATTATAAGAAGGAGTAAATAACACTTCCTTATTTACTTTCTCTATACTACTCATGATTTTGTAGACCTCTATCATATCCCCCCTTAGTCACCTCTTTTCCAAGCTGAAAAGTCCCAGTCTTATTAATCTCTCCTCATACGGAAGCCATTCCATACCTCTAATCATTTTTGTTGCCCTTTTCTGACCTTTTTCCAATTCCAATATATCTTTTTTGAGATGGGGCGACCACATCTGCATGCAATATTTAAGGTGTGGGCATGCCATGGATTTATATAGAAAATATCATATTGCCTCTGTCTTATTACCTATCTCTTTCTTGATGATTCCCAACATTCTCTTTGCTTTTTTGACTGCTGCTGCACGTTGAGTGGAAGATTCCAAAATCTCTTTCCTGAGTGGTAACAGCTAATTTAGACCCCATCATTTTATATGTATAGTTAGGATTATGCTTTCCAGTGTGTTACTTTGCATTAATCACCATTACATTTCATCAGGCATTTTGTTGCCCAGTCACCCAGTTTTGTGAGATCCTTTTGTAGCTCTTCGCAGTCTGCCTGGGACTTAACTGTCTTGAGTAGTTTTATATTAAATGCAAATTTACCCCTTTTTCCAGATTGTTTATGAATATGTTAACTAGGACTGGGCTCTGTACAAATCCCTGGGGGACACCACTGTTTACCTCTCTCCGTTCTGAAAACGGACCATTTATTCCTACCCTTTGTTTCCTATCTTTTAACCAGTTACCAATCCATGAGAGGGCCTTCCCTCTTATCCCATGACTACTTATTTTGCTTAAGAGTCTTTGGTAAGGGACCTTGTCAAAGGCTTTTTGAAAATCTAAATACACTATATCCACTGGATCTCCTTTGTCCACATGCTTGTTGACCCCCTCAAAGAATTCTAGTAGATTGGTGAAGCATGATTTCCCTTTACAAAAACCATGTTGACTATTTCCCAACAAATTATGTTCATCTGTGTGTCTGACAATTTTGTTCTTTATGATAATTTCAACCAATTTGCCAGGTACTGAAGCGAGGCTTACTTGCTTGTAGTTGCCAGGGTCACCTCTAGAGCCCTTTTTAAAAATTGGTGTCACATTTGCTATCCTCCAGTCATTTGGTACAGAAGTTGATTTAAATGATAGGTTACAGATGACAGTAGTCCTGCAGTTTCATATTGAGTTCCTTCAGAACTCTTGGGTGAATACCATCTGGTCCTGGAGACTTATTACCGTTTAGTTTATCAATTTGTTCTAAAACCTCTCCTAATAACACCTTAATTTGGGACAGTTCCTCAGATCTGTCACTCCAAAAGAATGGCTCAGGTTTGGGAATCTCCCTGACATCCTCAACGGTGAAGACCGATACAAAGAATTCATTTAGTTTCTCCACAATGGGCTTATTGTCTTTGAGTGCTCCTTTAACATCTTGATTGTCCAGTGGCCCCACTGGTTGTTTAGCAGGCTTTCTGCTTTTGATTTATTTAAAAAATGTTTTGCTGTTACTTTTGGAGTCTTTGGCTAGCTGTTCTTCAAATTCTTTTTTTGGTCTTTCTAATTATATTTTTACACTTCATTTGCCAGAGCTTATGCTCTTTTCTATTTTCCTCATTGGGATTTATCTTCCACTTTTTAAAGGATGCCTTTTTGCCTCTCAGTGCTTCTTTTACTTTGTTAAAGCAGCAAAGAATCCTGTGGCACCTTATAGACTAACAGACATTTTGGAGCATGAGCTTTCGTGGGTGAATACCCACTTCGTCAGATGCATGTGGTGGAAATATCCAGGGGCAGGTATATATATGCTAGCAAGCAAGCTAGAGATAACGAGGTCAGTTCAATCAGGGAGGATGAGGCCCTGTTCTAGTAGTTGAGGTGTGAAAACCAAGAGAGGAGAAACTGGTTCTGTAGTTGGCAAGCCATTCACAGTCTTTGTTCAATCCTGAGCTGATGGTGTCAAATTTGCAGATGAACTGAAGCTCAGCAGTTTCTCTTTGAAGTCTGGTCCTGAAGTTTTTTTGCTTCAGTTCGTCTGCAAATTTGACACTATCAGCTCAGGATTGAACAAAGACTGTGAATGGCTTGCCAACTACAGAACCAGTTTCTCCTCTCTTGGTTTTCACACCTCAACTACTAGAACAGGGCCTCATCCTCCCTGATTGAACTGACCTCGTTATCTCTAGCTTGCTTGCTAGCATATATATACCTGCCCCTGGATATTTCCACCACATGCATCTGAAGAAGTGGGTATTCACCCACGAAAGCTCATGCTCCAAAACGTCTGTTAGTCTATAAGGTGCCACAGGATTCTTTGCTGCTTTTACAGATCCAGACTAACACGGCTACCCCTCTGATACTTTTACTTTGTTGTTTAAACACGGTGGCTCTTTTTTGATTCTCTTACTATGTTTTTTAAATTGGGGTATACGTTGAAGTTGAGCCTCTATTGTGGTGTCTTTAAAAAGTTTCCATGCCGCTTGCAGGGATTTTGCTTTTGGCGCTGTACCTTTTAATTTCTGTTTCACTAACCTCCTCATTTTTGTGTAGTTCCCCTTTCTGAAATTAAATGCTGCTGTGTTGGGCTGCTGTGGAGTTTTCAGTGCCACGGGGATGTTTAATTATATTATGGTCACTGTTACCAAGTGGTCCAGCTATATTCACCTCTTGGACCTGATCCTGTCCTCCACTTAGGACTAAATAAAGAATTGTCTTTCCTCTTGTGGATTCCATGACTATCTTCTCCAAGAAGCAGTCATTTAAGGTGTCAAGAAACTTTATCTCAGCATTCCTTCCTGAGATGATATGTACCATGTCAATATGGGGATAGTTGAAATCCCCCATTATTATTATTGAGTTTTTTATTTTAATAGTCTCTCTAATCTCCCTGAGCATTTCAGAGTCACTAACACCATCCTGGTCAGGTGGTCTGTAATATAGCCCTACTGTAATATAACCTTATATTCTGCAGGTCTGGCCGATCGCGGCTCCCACTGGCTGTGGTTCGCCGCTCAAGGCCAATGGGGGCGTCGGGAAGCAGCGGCCAGCACATCCTTTGGCCCATGCTGCTTCCTGCCGCCCCCATTGGCCTGGAGCGGCAAACCGCAGTCAGTGGGAGCCGCGATTGGCCAAACCTGCGGACGCTGCAGGTAAACAAACCGTCCAGGCCCACCAGGGTGCTTATCCTGGTGGGCTGTGTGCCAAAGGTTGCTCATCCCTGAACTAGTGCAATTGTTACCTTCACTTGCATGTTAAAGTACTATTTTCAAGTGCTCATCAATAAGCACACATGTGATTTCAGCATCAGCACAACTTTAGTTCACGTGATCGCATTCTAGATATGTCAGCATCTGCCATAGCCAAAATATTGATTGCCTTTTGGAATAAGATCACCTGCTCCTCCCTCACCCACTAGAGCAACAGCATATACAGTATAGTATCCACTGTTGCTTGTTTCAGTTATCTCTGTAATAAATGTTCCCCATAGGGGTCTCAATCCTGGACTCGTTTCTGAAAAAGATTTAAACAGACTTAAATTTCAATCCCAATTTTTAAGATTACTGTTAACATGATTTCACTATAATGCAAATATAGCCAAATGATTCCGAAGTGCTATTGCTTTGGGAATTGCAATTCGCTCCATCATCTCCCCGTGTCTTTTAAATCAGTGCGACAAGGGCTTAACTGTTTCTTTTTCCCCTAATGTTAAAATGCTGCCAAGGCCTCAGTGGAGAACAAATCTGCTTATGCTGTATATTATATTTTTCTTATTTCTTGTTCCGTGTTCTTTTTTTCTTCCTAGGGATAGCAGCATTAAATCAGAATCTTTGTTTTGAAGTGTCAGTCTGCTTTGGCTGCTTCCTTCATGCCTAACTCTTGGGGCTTAATTGACTTCAGGGGAGTTACACCAGCAGAAATTTTGGCCTATAGACTTTTCTTTGTGATAGTGTAATTGGTTACTATGCCACTGATTGATGCCGTGGAGCATGACAACTTCAAGTGCGGAATAAGCAGTGACAGCAGATGAACGGAGGTTCTGATTTCATGTACATGCCTCCAATAACCAAAAGACCAATGAAAGAGAAATGTCAGCTACACTAAATTATAAGTAGAAATGTCTCTTCTTAATAGGTTGCCTTTCATGATTTTTCTATGAGGTGCCACTGAGTCTTTGAGGCTGTTCTCCCCTTTCTCTCCCAAGAAGCAGCAGAGAAGCTGACCTGAGGTTCCTATGAGAAAGTTTTGCCCACTCTCCTGGGTGCCCAAATAGAACCATATTCAAGCACTTTCTGCTGCATGGGGGCAGGGGGGTCAGGCGTTGGAGAACCCTTGAAGGTGACTCCACACTCCCTCCTCGTGCATTCAGTACTGGTCCCCTTGTCTTGTCATGAGAGTAGTTGGCACAGAGAATTCCATTTTGCATCATGTTTCTCCCCCACCCCAAGACACATCAGTCCATTTATGTGAGCTTTATTCCATTATTATTTGTATTACAGTAGCACCTAAAGGCCCATGCAAGATCATAGCCCCCCTGTGCTAGGCTCGTTATCTGTATGTAGCAAGGCACATCCCTGCCCTGAAGAGTTTACTGTCTAAAATAGACAAGACAGACGTATGGTGGGAGGGGAAACAGAGGCACAGAGAGGGAAAATCACTGTACTGCCTTTGGCCCACATGGTGTATTCTGGAGTACTCTTTTCTACTTACTGTAAAATGTGAACATTTTGCATATGGTATATTTCGCGCTTTAAATTGCAACTAATTTTTGTGCAGATGGTCCTGTGTAATTACCTGTAACTTAATAACTAGTGTAAATTAAATTTCAGTTGTTTTTAAATTTATTTTAAATAATGAAATTTAATTGAGCAATTATTTCAAGTTCTGTAGTATGTCCTACAGAGAAGTGATTATGTTGGACAAAGCACAAGAGAATATGCTGTGGGGAACAATGCCACACAGGCAGGAGAGAATGGACTAGAAAATGCTTAATAGGTCCTTGATATCTCTAATCTATATAATTCTATTTAACTTTAAAAAGGCACCGTAAAGTTTGGTAGGTCTGAGAGTTTCATATACTTTTCTCCACTTACATCTCTTTGAAAAGTATCTGAGATTCTCAGTGTCTTAGTCTTAGAATCTCTCTCTCTTTCTCTCCTGTCTGTCTGTCTATAAAATATATATATATAAAATGTTTTGGTGGTAAAAGACAGTACGGTTAGGACTTGAAAAATGTACCTAATCCCAACACATCCTAGCCCATGTGAAAAATATGCATGTTGCCACACCCTCCTGAAATTAAAAAGAATAAAACAGTTGTGCACTATTTATTGTGTGCTGTGTTTGATTACAATAAATTGTCATTCACCTTTCTACATATGTTTTAAAATTTTGACTTGCTATCTCTTTCACCCTCCTCCTTGCCCCCCCCCCCCTTTAAATACTTTCATTTCTTTCTGGCCTTCAATCCACAGTATTGCTTTCAGAGCATTCAAAAACTATCAGGGGGTAGCTGTGTTAGTCTGTATCCACAAAAACAACAAGAAGTCTGGTGGCACCTTAAAGACTAACAGATTTATTTGGGCATAAGCTTTCATGGGTAAAAAACCTCACTTCTTCAGATGCATGGAGTGAAAATTACAGATGCAGGCATTATACTGACACATGAAGAGAGGGAAGTTACCTCACAAGTGGAGAACCAGTGTTGACAGGGCCAATTCAATCAGAGTAGATGTAGTCCACTCCCAATAATTGATAAGGTGTCATCAATTCTAGAAGAGGCAAAGCTGCTTTTGTAATGAGCCAGCCACTCCTAGTCCCTATTCAAGTCCAAATTAATGGTGTTAAATTTGCAAATGAATTTTAGTTCTGCTGTTTCTCTTTGAAGTCTTTCTGAAGGTTTTTTTGTTCAAGGATAGCTGCTTTTAAATCTGTTATAGAATGTCCAGGGAGATTGAAGTGTTCTCCTGCTGGCTTTTGTATTTACCATCCCTGATGTCCGATTTGTGTCCATTTATTCTTTTATGTAGGGACTGTCTGGTTTGGCCAGTGTGCAGCAATGCCCCTCTGCCATGTACATTAGCCAAATAATGGGGATGGGCTGTTATCCAGGAGCAGCATCCAGCTGAGAAGCTAAGTGGTCCTTCCACCAGTGGTGGGGAGTCCTAGCAGGGTCCTGTCTGTAGGCCCTGTTCACCTAGACCACCTTTCTTACTGGTCTCCCTTCCTATCACGGACCTTCTTGGTTGCTGCTACAGTGGGTTGGGGGTGGAGATGTCTCTGTACTATAAAGAATGATTTAAATAGAACGTTGTGACATTTGTTTTTTTTTAAATCCTGTTTTAAACATGTTTTTCCCCCTTTTGCTCCTCTGTGTTTAGAAGGGTCTCCTGGACAGGCCAAAGAGACGCACCAAATGCTTTCAGGCACAACCCTCTCTTCCCCCTTCTTTTTTCTCTCTGTGAGTGCACCTGCTTGTTTCTGTCAGTTTTGGCTCCACAATGCTTTTCCTGGCCAACACACTTCCACGACTCTAGGGAAGGGGCCTGCATCATCAAGGAAACAGTGAAACTGACTATAAACAAAGTGCTGTCAAAAGCACAACATAAATAAACAGGAAAAAATAGAGGGAAGTTTTTTAAAAAACATCTAATCTCTTTCAGTTTCAGTAATGTTGCGGATTACTTATTACAAAAGTAATCACATCATTTTCACACGGAAGTGTGATTTTTCAAGTCAATGCCCCTTTAACCTCCCTGTGCTTCAGTTTTCCTGTCTACAAAGTGGAGATAACACTTTCCTACCTGACATGGTTTTTGTGAAGATTATTAATTCATTTGCAAAGTGTTTTGAGTTCCTTGGGTGGAAGATGAAACATAATTGTAAAGTGTTATTATTTATCTCAAAATAGTATTTCTTGTGCTTGAAAACAAGGCTTGACATATAGATCTTTCTTGATCTCTTTGGAGAGCTATTGCTGGGGCAGGAGACAGAAGCCAAAAGACAAGTTGAATTATTTATGTGCAAACTTAGTTTAAGTTTTTTTCCCATCCCTTGTCAGAATGCCAGATTTATGTGGAAAGGAAAGATGGATATTGCTAGGAGTATCTTGAGCCTGGTGGGACAGTAGCCTTTAAAATACTCCTTTGCTTAAAACTTGTCTGTTGTTTTATTATTTAGTACTTATTAGGTATTGTTTCTGGTTTTCTTGTTGTAATCCATTCTGGCTTAGAATTTGCTTGTTTCATCTTTAGTATATTCTGATTTGAAGTATGTCGTTAAAAATAGAGAGCTCCAGGTTCATCTATAGCACTGTATAAATACAATAGAAGGGAGTGTTAATCCTTAGGAAACTAGCTAACCTCTCCCAGATGGACATTATATAGGAGTGATCTAATTTCCAGGATTTCCCCATAAACCTCTAGGGGCTGCTATCCCTAGGGAGGAGGATGTGTCTTTTGGGAAGTAGGGACAGGTCAGGAACTTTGTCTATAATTACTCTTCCATTGATGGAATGTGCTGCAGCCTCTGGGCTGTCAGAATGTGGCAACACTTTTTCGTGCAGTTGGTGACGTACTGGTTACACCAGGGAGCACTAGAGGTGCATTTAGCCCCACATACCTGGTGTGCGAGGCAACACCTGAAGCACTTAATAAACTGAGCATAGATTATGTTGCCTGTGAGGTTTGCCGTTGTCAACATCTGAGGCTAAATTACTATGCATGAGGCGTACTTGACTAGACTTGTATCTATCCTTTTAGAACAGATTAAAGGTTTAGTGAAATCTTGTGCTTCTGTTTCTGGCACTGCTGGAGTGTCTGACGAAAGGGCTTGCTTTAGTTGACATCAATTCATATTAGCCTCTGACATTCTGGAATTAGCTGTCTGAGGCTTTGCTCGTTCATATGTGCAGCTGAAGGAAGGTTTTTGGCTCCCTTTGGCTTTTCCATCCTCTTCTCAAGACTTTGCAGGAAGAAACTCATTTAGTTTTTGCCATTTCAAAGTTCATTCCTTTTTGGGTTCAGATGCTGTGATTGTACCATTAATTGGAGCTATTTAAAGTAACAACCTCTCCAGAATGGCAAACCAGCCAAAGCCATCCTAGATTTGCTTAGGGACAGAAGAATTCTGGAGTACCTGCTTTTGGCCAAATCCTCCCTTCAGATACACACGTGGCTCGCACTGACTTTACTGAGAGCTACACGTACATATTTAAGGCAAGAATTTTGCACTTGGTCTTCATAATTTCTCCATAGTTGCACCCCTTTCCTGTGGGAAAATTGGTTAGTGTCCTATAGGGGATGGGCCCCCAAATCTACCTTTGGGTATGAAGAAAATGCCCCTTCTGTCCTACAGCTGGTAACAGAAAGAGAGAGGAGAGCATGGTAACTCGCCACCATGCTAATCAGATGGCAGAGGATTGTGGTAGCTCATTCTAAAGATCAAAGAGCTGGTATCAGCCTTGCTGTGGCAGACACAATTTTTAAATGCAGCATTTGCCGCAGGGAGTGACAGTGGGTCATTGCAGTAGCCTTTCACCTTCAGACATGTTAGTTCACATCCTGATTGATTTAGGTCACGAGTGAAAATGAGTTTGGCATGTGAGGTCCCATATTCTAGTCTGGTGGATGGTATCGCTTTGAGAGAGGCACTGAACTGGAATAGCTGAGATATAGCAGGTGAAAAGTAAAATATGCAAGAAAGATGTGAGAGTTGAATGGGAAGGGGGATAATTTGTACCATACCTGATTGGGCTGTGCCCAATTATAGCCCTAGTTCTATTATTACAAAACTCTAATTTCTCATAAAATACGAATGCTTAAAAAAATCCAAGTTCTTGCATTCAGGATAGAGGCTGCTCCAGCGGCTCAGGAAAAGGAAAGGTAGAATCCAGTCCTGCTGCATGTGAGTATGCTTCCATTGACCTTCCCTGGACTTATGCCAGTTTACACCTGGGTTTCCTTTTGTCGTGTGTGTATACTGTCTGGTGTATCATATTTAAGGATGTGCTCAAGATGCAAGGTGAAAGCTTAAGGTAAGGGTGCTTTGTATGCATGCAGCTATGTGACAATTCTGCACTTTTGTTGAAAGTCAAATAGAGGTTTATGTGAGACATTGGTTACAAAATCAAGGTGATAGAGTTGAATTATCTTTGGAAATGGGGAGAGGACAGGATAGATAACCTCATCTGGTTATATCACTGCATGGTAATTGACTGGAACTACAGTAGAGTCATTTCAGAGGATCAAAGAGACTCTGTGACTTGGCTGGCCTAAGTGGTTATGATCTCTAAAGTCCTAAAAGTTTGGAACCCCCCGGTGACAGATTGCTTTTTCCTTACATTCCATCTCAGCGGTTAGATGTAATGAGTTGGTATTGGTACTTGTTTCTGGATTAGAACTCTCCAAGACTGGCAACAGGGTCTGAATTGGACATCCTTGTGGGCACGGTGCACAAATCATCTCCTTGAATGTGAGTGGGTGCCTTGTCCAACCTGCTCTGCAGACGTACTCCACGCAGTATGTGAAGTCCAAACTCTTTCCCATCACTCACAAAGAAAATAACAATTATAACATAAAAGTCAGCTCCCTCACCTCCCGTTTATCCCGGTGACATAATGAGTCACCTGCTTACGTGAGTTCTGCCAAATAAAGTTTGCTAAACTCTTTCCTATCACGCTCGGCACCTGCTAACAAAGTGGGGGTTTCAGGCAAATGCTGCCAGCCTGTTACAGTGATGCTTTTGATTGGCTCTTGAATCATAATTGACAGAGTAGGCTTTTATATTTATTATATCAAAGTGATGGGCACCACGTATAAATATCTGTTTTAAATAAATGATGCATTTTCACCTTCCATATGTAACAAACAAGGAGTTGACTTTCACCATAGAAAATATTGGCAAGGTTCACAGGGCTTTGGCTCTCATTGCCAGTAAGCTAAGTGTCATTGGTAGCATTAATTTGATTGCTGCACTTTATGTCCCTGCCAGATGATAACTCGGTTTGTCACTTTTTTGAAGGTTCCATCCTGAGCAGCTGCTGCAGCTTTTTGATATTAACTTTGTAAAAAACATTGAGCATAAATGCAAAGTCTGCAGAAGCTGATTCAGACTGAGCATCTGATTTTTCACATCCTCCCAAAGCCAAGCTTGTAATAGAAACACTGATATTCTGGTTGTGCCAAGTGGCACGGATGCTACAGTTATATCAGGAAAAGCCAAAGGCCTCTTTGATATAACCAACATCTTTTAGGAGCTGCTGTTGTGGTAGTTTTAGTTGTTAAGTGCTGAACCTGTGCTCGGTGCTATTCAAAAGACAAAGGAAGATGTAATACTCCCCTTGGGTGATTTTTGAGTAAAACATTGGCCTTGATTCTCAGTCCTGGCTGCAGAAACTCAGTACCAAAACTGGGAGAAGAGAGCACCTCTGAATGTTCAGGATTCGGGAGGTATGAGTTAGAGGAGCCACAAGGGATATTCTAATGTACACTATGCTGCAACAGCTCTCAGTGGTCTGGCATGGCAGCCCAGAATAGCTAGAGTGCAATAGACTCTGGCCATGTGTCCTTTCTTCCTGTGGCATGCCCCTGTGCTGGGGCAAGGGAAGGGGAGGATGCCATACTGCTGTTCTGCTGGGTCTGTGTCACTGGGGGTGTTTCCAGATGGCAGGTTCTAGAATCAGGACCACTATCTTTATGTTCAACACTATGTAACAGAAGACCAAAACTAATTTACAGAAGCAACAAACAGTATTTTCCCATGTGGGTTCTTCACATAAAATCCCCTCCTACCCTGTCCACCCTTCCAAGACTCTGCACCACTGTGACCTTTCTTACTGGAGAATTGGATGGGACTCTTCAAAGAGCTTCACTCTGGGCTCTGTCAATGGAGTTGGTCGATGAGACACTTCTTCCCCTTTTTTTCTTCTCCCTTTTATGGGGTAACCTGGCTAGCCCAGTTGTAAGCAATGTAATGGTTAATTTCGACATCAGGAAAGCAGCACCAGATAAACCATGATGCTGTACTTTAAATTTGTTTTGCTGTAAGGCATAAGCTGTGTCTGTAAGCCTCAAGGGAAAGACCAGGGTAGAAATTGCTTCATGGTTTACCTGTGGATATCAGCATAGTTACAGGAAATATCTGTGCACTCTTTCAGGCAATATGATAGATCAGTCAGCTGGTAAATATGTAACTTCTCTCTGCCTTTTTCTCCTCCTTATCAGAGTGTTACAATAATTGTTTCATTATTTACTATTTGGTGCTGGTAAATAAAATACAGAAAGCAGTACAAAATGTCCCATGTTTAACTAACCATTCTTTGCTAGCTTGCATTTCAAACATCTGTGGTCTGATAACCCAGTATCCACAGAGCCTGAATCATGTTTTATGGACAGAAGGCTGAAATGTTACCAGCTTATCTGCTGTTTTTTGAGCGGTATGGTTCAAACTATGACAAACTTTATCTGTAGAAGCCCTTAGAAACCTATTTTTCGGAGATTTGGTTCTACCACATGGAATGAATAAGGGCAGATGAATTGTGGAGGAGAAGTACTGGTACTTCTCCCAGCGTTTGTTTTCCTTTTTAACAGGGAGGGCAAAAACAATTTACCAAGGAACCATAGGGATAGACTAAATTGGTAAAGAACTTAGAATTAGAGCACAAGATAGTAGCTACCTTGGAAAAAGTACTCGCTTATAACCTTGCTCACTTTGACTCTAGGAAAGAAGGGGTAGCACCAACCATGCAGTGAAAACAATTATGACCTAAACATATACTGAATCTAAAAATTAACAAAGAAGGAAATGAATGAAAAACCACAGTGGCAGGAGTTCCTGTGTTTGGAAGTGTCATGCGCATGCTCTGATGAGGCTATTTAGCATATCAGTGACTTGACAGGTCACTGTAGACAACCTGCATCTGGAAGTTGGTTTTAGAACTGCAGAAGCTGCAGACTTTATGGAATGTCCGGGTTTAAACTTGCAGTTTGTGTAAATTGGTTCATGGGATTATTTGTGTTATTTGCCCACATTCACCATATCTGGCCTTGAATACAAATATTAAAGAGAGCACGATGGGACGTCCTGCTTGGGGTTCCCAGAACTGTAAGCCACTGTGTTACCCCTCTCAGCCTCAGCAGGTAAGAGCTTTGCTATTGCTAAGGTATGTGTCAGCTTCCTGCTACGTCAGCTTGTCTGCGTTGCCAACAGATTATTCAGGACACTGTCAATCCAATCTTGCCTTGCAGGTAACAATCAGTGAACTCCAGAGTTCCCCAGAGACTTCTCCCTGCAGTGTCTGGTCCCTCTCACTGGACACTCACAGAAATTATTAAGTTTGCTGCCTCCAAAGAGACAGAACATGTACCAGCCTGTTAGTTTAACTGAAGAGTCACACTTTGCTATAATACACAGCACAGAAATGGTTTTGTAATAAAACAAGAATAAGTTTAACAATGAACAGAAGTTTAAGTGATGGTAATACTATAAAAACAGATATAGTTACATACAAAACTAAACATGCTTTCTAGTGACTAAAAGTCAATTTCAGCAAGTTGTTATCTTTGTCTAGAGAGACAAAGATATTACTCCCCACCTTCACAGGCTTAGATGGCACTGAACCCTGAGTCTCCTCAGTGATGGATAACTAAAGTGTTTGTCCAAATAATATGGCCTTAAAAACTAGACCATACTCAACTGTTGACAAAGAACTCCCTATCTGTTAATAAGGTACTGTCTTCTCCTGGGCTGAAAATTGGTTTGGATAGATTCATCTTGCTCTATATCAGGGGTAGGCAACCTATGGCATGCGTTGCGAAAGTGGCACGCGAGCTGATTTTCAGTAGCACTCGCACTTCCCAGGTCCTGGCCACCGGTCCAGGGGGCTCTGCATTTTAATTTAATTTTAAATGAAGCTTCTTAAACATTTTAAAAACCTTATTTACTCTACATACAACAATAGTTTAGTTATACATTATAGACTTATAGAAAGACTTCTAAAAGACTTTAACTTCTAAAAATGTTAAAATGTATTACTGGCACGCGAAACCTTAAATTAGAGTGAATAAATGAAGACTTGGCACACTGCTACTGGAAGGTTGCCGACCCCTGCTCTATATCCTCAAATCCATCAAACTCAGGCTTTGGTGGATCCCAAGCGACAGTGAATTTTAAAGTAGAGGTTCTCCACCAATAATGGACTGCTGCTTCACTCTAGGAGGTCAGCACTGGGTATGAACAACAAGAGCATGCCATCTGATAACTGCTGTAGGACATGGGAGAATTGATATTGGGGATAGCCTAGTCCAAGCCATAATTTGCTTACTGAGCTGAGACCAGAAGGTTGCAGGTGGGGCTGAAGTATCTAGTCAGTGGTGCAGTATGGACTTACTGGGCTATATTAATAACTTCATGGTTTACTGTTTGGAATTAGCCGTGAGGGTTCTGTTACCCTGGCTGTCAGTATAGCAAAGGTAGGGAAATATTTGACATGCAATCCATTTCAGAGCTGGAATTGCTTTAACTATTATTCCATAGTAAAATTACTGCAATTAGTCACAAATCTGTCACTTCTGGAAGTAATGTTCCTGTTTTTTAATACAAATGATTTATTACTTTAGTTTTAAAGAGTAAACATTAGGTTAAAGGAATGCTACTGCCTCTGAGGAAAACTTTGATAAATATTCCAATTAGGCATTATTTGGAGGATATATTATTTATATGCTTTCTCTCTTGTTTTTGTCTTTCTTTTGTCTTTTTGTTATTACTAAGGCTATTTCCATGGCTTTTGTGTTGCTGAGTCAATTCATTTGTTCCCCTAATTTATTTCTCACCAGAAATCACCATTCCTCTGCTTTTGTGGCATCATGATTGAGTGCTACAGTAACCGATGGTGATGTAACAAAGAGCAGACT
Organism: Gopherus evgoodei; assembly: GCF_007399415.2. NCBI lineage: Eukaryota > Metazoa > Chordata > Testudines > Testudinidae > Gopherus > Gopherus evgoodei. Next base: position 258,873,372 of record NC_044322.1, on the reverse strand, counting down.
ATCTGATTCTGAGTGAGAGATAAACAGCCTAAGATTGTGAAATTGTATGAATCGATGATCCTGTTTTAATGCAAATGCCTTTTACAAGGTATCATGTTCTGGAATGCAACCTAGACCAGTAGTAGGTTGTGTCACCATCACCATTTGTCCTATAACCCTGGGTGCCTTAAAAAGCTCTGCTGCTGTAGCTCCCTGGCTTGGACGCTTCCAACCAGCAGACAAGCATGCTGTTGTCTGAGTGTCTCTGTGGTGTGCAGGCCTGGTTCAGCACTCTGATACCAGCAGCCTGCTTACAACACAACAGCCCCAGCCTGGTTTCCAGCAGCCTTGATTATGACTTGCTGAGTGACCCCAGCACACCCCAGTCCTGAATTTCCGCAGAACTGTCTACCCTGAATGTCCAGCACTCTCCTGGAGCATTCAGAGGAGAGATAAGGTCCATTGCTTCTTCGAAGAGACACAAACACAGTGTTTTGTTGCTTTAGCTGAGGTTACGATTAAAAGTTAAACAAATTTATTAACAAGAAGAAAGTGGTTCTAAGTGAATTCAAGGGATAAAGACAAAAAATGGTTACACGAAAATAAAAGTAAAATACACTTTCCAGTGGTTAAGACTTAATTCAACGAGCTACAGCCTTGGTTCAAGGTAGATTTCTTACTGGTCTTTTTCTTCCCAGCCACGGCTGACTTTCTGTCAGTTAGGACCTTCCTTAAAAGTACAAAGGTGCTATTTTTCTCTTGTTGGTGAAAGATCTTTGCCTAAGCAGGTTTCTCACCTATGTTCAGTTTCCAGAGACTTCTTGGTTGAAGGGCCCATCTTTCTTAACTTGCAAGAACTCTAGTCCCTTGTGTCTGTCCATTGATGAAATGCCAAGATGGTGTCTTCTCTCTCCTTGTATCTTCCCAGACTCACTAGTTTGTCCCCAGGCTCATGATCAACTCATGCTATTCTTCCCTGCCTCCGGACAACCCATTCCTCTGCTGATTCATATGTAAATTGGGCTTCCATTGTTTTTGGTCACACTGCTTAATTTAATTGGAGACAGGTAAATGGCTGCCTTTCCTCCTGTCTGTGAGAAAACCTGTTTCTCCCTGTGTTTGGTCACAGATATTAAAGCATAATATCATTAAGTATCCATATTTCTTCATATGGTGTTAATACGTATATTTCACAATTATATTAATCACCAGTATGTCATGAGCTTTCATAGAAGATCTTACCTGACACACTTTTATAATACAGTAATATTGTATTGCATCAGTTGATTCAGTTACTTATCATTGCAGGTTCAGACTCCCCCAAGATGTTATCTCCCCAGCTTCCTAGGTTGATGGCTTTGCATACCTTCTAAGTAAAAGTGCCTTCATTGTCTCTTCCTGATGACCTGCAAATACAGCCCTTTATCTGGGGCAAACTGGGCTTATGCATTGCTTGCCAAACATATTTTAAGAACATAATTCTAGCACATGTCCATAACTCTTTGTACGCGCCTATACATACATCACACAAGAATATTAATGATCAGTGAGTTGTTAGTTGTCCCACAATATGTTACATGCCACCTTTTCGGGTATATATCATGACAACAGTATGATATGTATAGTAAGTATGTCAGGCCTGACAAGAGTTGCTGACACAGTTCAGGGACTCCAGAAATGGGCTGCCCTGCCCTTCAGTTGCTTTTTCCTTTGATGCCCCCAGTCCTGTCCAGTCAGTATTTGTTTTGATATTTTTTTCGATTTATTATACACTCACTACAGATTTTAAGTTTTCATTGTGCTGGCGATTTTTGTATTGACAGTGGCCTACTCTTCAAATATTTTCAGGGGAATGCTAGGGATACTTTTGGTGCTCAGAAGAAAGGTTTAGGGAGGTGGTTTTGGTATTTTGGAGGCAATTGGGGCTTTTGGTACTGTGGATCATCTCACATTTTGGTACTGCAATGCATCGTCTCACCTTCTTTTATGTAAGGGTAGAAGTGACTACTTCAGGTGACGGAGTTTGAATTCTTTTTTTTTTCTTTGAGGAGTGTCCCTGTGGGTGCTCCACTTTAAGTGTCTGCACTTCTAGTTGGAGACTTGTGGTAGCAGTGCCCCGGTTGGCCACACATGTGTGGCAGCCATCTCACGCCACTCTGAGTGGTTATCCCACGAGCACAGCCAACTGCCAGTCAGTTCCTTCCTTCTCTACTGCCCTTGATTTTGGCAGAATGACAGCAGTGCTCTTATCTACTCTCATATTTCTGTAATCTCTGCCCTTTCCTCAGTTAATTTTCCTCATTGTATTTCTCTCCATTCATTTTTTTTTTAGTTTTCACATTTAAAAAACAAAAACTTCCCCATTTTTCTCTCTGCCTGAGGCAGGCAGCCGCTGAAGAGGCATTAGACTGGGACTATTCCCATTCTTCATTCAGCTAGCCTCTCAGACGTGCCTGGTTCTCCAGGTTTCAGGCTCTGTCTGACCTGCAGACTCTCAATACCAGTGACAGATGGCCACTCACAGTGTATCTGTTGCCTGGGTGGGAGACACGTTACCCAAAAGTGTCCCCACTGCAAGAAAATCACAGCGTGGACAAGAAAGGCCAGGCACTGCCGATTAAAACTTTTAATGATGGAGAGATCCCTCAGACCCCAAGTCCAGGACACCGATGGCACTCAGAGCTCTGGACCATGAGGTACCAGGTCTGGTACCGAGACATCCCGAGGAGCGAAAGACCCTGTGCAGTCTCGCTCTCTTAGCAGCAAAACTAAGCCTCATAGGTCAGCACTGAGGGAACAGATGCCTCAGGCACACAGCAACACTATGGCGCCACCTGCTGCACCAATACAATATGACAACTCTGCAGCACCGACAACACTTCCTCTGGTTCCCAGCCTGAGCTTGCCTGCACTCGGGACCGAGTCTCCCAATACCGCAACAATTTGTTAGCCATGCGGACCTACTCATTGCTTCCACCCCTGGAACTCTGCACCCTGGCCAGGTCAGGGCCAAGCTTTATCACTACACCTCTGGCTTGGGCCCCTCCTTTCTCCAGTGACGAAGAGGAGGAAATGGAGACACTAATGGGCACACCTCACCGCCCCTCTCCTCAACCTGGTCCCCACTCGGCCGTAGGGCGTGGGTTGGCAACCCCCACAGTGGGTGCCCTCTCCCATGGTTTTCCTACTTCTACTGGGATCCATGGGCTTTATACAGAGCCCAAAACTCCCAGCCATCCAGTCTACCTAGGTCCATGACACAGTGATTGCCTCTGCAATCTGCTCCAGCTTCACCAGAACTGCTGGAGGAGGAAGCTGAAAAATCTGTGGACAGGCCAGAGGGTCGCACACTCCCAGCTACCCTTTCAGGATTTGTTTAAAAGAGTAGCTGGTTCATTAGACATCTCACTGGTGGAGTTACCGGAGACTCAACATAAGCTGACACATATATTGCAAGCTTCTCTGTCAGCCAAGATAGCACTACCCATTAATGCTGCCATCCTGGACCAAGCAAAAACCATATGGCAGACTTCAGCCATGGCCCCACCTTCTTGTGAGTGATCTGACAAGAAGTACTACGTGCTGGCTAACGGAGCTGAGTTTTTGTTTACCCACCCTACTCCAAACTCATTGGTGGTAGAGGCATTTAATTAAAGGGGGAAGCAACATCAAACCAGCCCCCCCGCATGATAAAGATTGGAAATGCCTAGACCTCTTTGGCAAGAAAACCTATTCATTGGCGACCCTCCAGTTTTTTATAGCAAACTATTGTGCGGTACTGTTCCAGTACACACACAACATTGTTTCTTAGATGTCATATTTTATTGAGCACATCCCAGCTGACAAAAAAGAGCAATATAAAGCTGATATAGCAGAAGGTTTCCTCATCACCAGAACTGCCCTGCAGGCTTCTCTGGATTCTGCTGACATGGCGGATTGCTCCGTTGCCACATCCGTTGTCATGCAGAGGGAGTCATGGCGCCATCTCTCTGGCTTCCTCAGGGAAGTTCAGGTGACAGTAGAGGATTTACCTTTGGAGGGGCAAAAATTCTTTGCAGAGAGCACGGATGTCTCCTTACGCACCCTGAAGGACTCCCGTGCGACACTAAAGACACTTGGAATCTATATCCCTGCGAACAAAAAGAAACCAGGCAGATTCTACATCCAATGATTCCGTCCTGCCTCATACACTCAGCCTCAACAACGTTATGATCAACGCCATAAGCAGCGCCAGAAGAGACGCTGTCAGGTGCAGGAGCCATCTACTTCTAAGCAAACATTTTGAAGTGTTGGTCGAGGACACGAGAGTCTCACATTCTTCAATTCCAGAGTCACTGCTAATTTCCAGCCCATTTGGGGACTGCCTTACAACCTTTTACCCAGTCTGGAGAACCATCACCACAGACAAGTGGGTTCTGGAAGTTATACAGAAGGGCTATTCCATCCCTTTCTTTCCATTCCTCTTACCCACCTCTCTTTCCTGTCCCTTGTCAGAGACCCATATCACGAGTACCTGTTACAGCAGGAAATACACCATCTCATGCAACTAAGTGCTGTGGAACCTGTACTGGTTCAGCACAGGGGTCGGGGTTCTACTCACTTTACCTTCTCACTCCGAAGAAAACAGGTGGATGGAGGCTCATTCTGGACTTATGCCAGCTGAACAAGTTCTTGAGAACACAGTGCTTCAAGATGGAACCCTAGCAACCGTAATTCCGGCGTTAGAGAAAGGAGATTGGCTCTTGACCCTCAACCTTCAAGACGCTTACTTTCACGTCACTGTCCACCCAGTGCACAGTAGATTCCTACGATTCACTCTGGGCAGCCTGCACTACCAATACAAGGTACTTCCCTTCAGCCTCTCTGCGGCTCCAAGGGTTTTTTCCAAAGCCTGTGTGACCATATTCCCCTATCTAGACAACCACCTGCTAAAAGCACCAACACACGATGAGGCAGTTCACGCCACTCTAACCCTATTTACAAACCCAGGGTTACTAATCAACCTACAGAAATCCACCCTGACCCCAACCCAACAACTGGACTTTATAGGGGCACACCTCAACTGTGTCACGGCATCAGCACGGCTACCCCAACAGTGGTTTCTTGCCTTAACAAACCTAATCCCAACAGTAAGACACAGTCCACAAACATCTGCCAGAACGTGCCTACAATTTCTTGGACACATTTCAGCTACCGTGTTTGTCGTGAAACATGCCAGGCTGCATGTGAGATGTCTACAAACCTGGCTACGCACTATATATGTTCCTCACAGTCACTCGATCAACAGACAGCTTACAATGCCCAGCAGAGTGAAAGACTTGCTCGCATGGTGGACAAAACAAACAAATGTCTGTTCAGGCATTCCCTTCCAAAGGGAAACCCCATCAGTCACTATCACCATAGACATCTCTCTGGTAGGAATGGAGGGCACACTTGGCCGACATCATCATCCAGGGCCAATGGTCCCCAGAGGAGTCAAATCTCCACATAAATCTACTGAAGCTCCGAGCAGTTCGAAATGCCTGCCATCACTTTCTCCCCCTTATCTGCAACAAAACTTCCAGATTCTCACAGACAATTTGGTGACTATGTTTTATATAAATCATCAAGGAGGGGCCCGATCATACCTGCTGTGCACAGAAGCAGTTCACCTTTGGCAATGGTGCATCTCCAACAACATACACATCACGGTATCCTACCTACCTAGAAACCAGAATGCCACAGCACACGACCTCAGCAGGAACTTCTCACGAATGCACTAGTGGGAACTAGACCCACAAATTCTGCAAACTATATTCCGACAATAGGGATTCCCCTCAATTGACATTTTTGCCACGACCCACAATGTCAAATACCCACAATACTGCTCCCGAGCGGGACTGGGACACAACTGTCTCAGAGACGCCTTGTTATAACCTAGTCCCAGATTTGGACCTTAGCGTCCAAAATATGGGGGTTAGCATGAAAACCTCCAAGCTTAGTTATCAGCTTGGACCTGGTAAAGCTGCCACCACCCAAAAAATTAGAGTGTTTTGGGGCACTCTGGTCCCCCCAAAAATCTTCCCTGGGGACCCCAAGACCCAAATCCCTTGAGTCTCACAACAAAGGGAAATAAACCTTTTCCCTTCCCCCCTCCAGGTGTTCCTGGAGAGATACACAGAAGCAAGCTCCGTGAATCTAAACAGAGGGATTCCACCCTCTCTATTTCCAGTCCTGGAAACAGAAGTACTTCCCTCTTCACCCAGAGGGTATGCAAAGTCAGGCTAGTAAATCTAACACACATTGATTTCCCCCTGACTTCTTCCTCCCACCAATTCCCTGGTGAGCACAGACTCAATTCCCTGGAGTTCCCCCCCCCCAAAGAAAAACTCCAACAGGTCTTAAAAGAAAGCTTTATGTAAAAAGAAAGAAAAATACATAAAAATGGTCTCTCTGTATTAAGGTGACAAATACAGGGTCAATTACTTAAAAGAAATATTGAATAAACAGCCTTATTCAAAAAGAATACAATTCAAAGCACTCCAGCAACTACACACATGTAAATACAAAATAAAAAAACATATAAATCACTGTTTTATCTTTTTTGTACTTACAACTGGGAAACAGAAGATTAGAAAGTAGGAAACAGACAAATCCTTCCCATAGCCGAGAGGGACAGATTCAAGACCAGAGCAAAAGACTCACACACAAACTTCCCTCCACCCAGATTTGAAAAAGTCTTGTTTCCTGAGTCTGTGGTCCTCTGGTCAGGTGTTTCAGGTTACTTCTTTTCAGGTGAAAGAGACATTAACCCTTAGCTATCTGTTTATGACACGCCTTCCTTAACAAATGGGAGGCCCTGCTCTGGTACACCTTCCCCCTGATTTTTCTGTTGAGTTGTGTTCTACGTAAGATCAGACAAGACAAATCCAGAGTCATCTTGATTGCACCAACATGGCCCAGACAAACATGGTTCCCATATCTGACCCAGTTGTCTGTCAGATCACGAACGCTTCCCCTCCTGCCTCACCTACTGACACAGGATACAGGACGTCTCCATCATCCCAACATTCCAACACTTTGTCTCAAGGCATGGCTAATCCAGGGATGACAGAACTCAAAGCATGCTGCTTCAAGGAAGTCCAAAACATTCTACTTAACAGCCGACATCCCTCCACATGAAAAACATATGCACGCAAGTGGCAAAGATTCTCCATTTGGTGCCTAGAAAAGCAAACCATTCCACAATCGGCCCTGTTACCTACTATCCTTGAGTACATATTGACACTAAAAAAATCGGGCCTCTCAACTAGCTCACTCAGAGTGCACTTATCAGCTATCACCACCTTTCACGACAAGGTGGACAGACTCACGGTCTTCACCCATCCACTGACTAAGCACTTTCTCAAGGGTATAGAGAACACTTACCCCACATTAAGGGACCCGACCCCTATGTGGGACCTCAACCTTGTTCTCCATGTCCTCATGGGGAAACCCTTTTAACCTCTAGTGACCTGCTCATTCCGACATGAAGGTTGCCTTTTTTAGTAGCTATCACATCAGCATGAAGGATGGGACAGTTGGGTGCCCTACTGGCACACCCATCTTATACCATGTTCCTCAAGAATAAAGTCACCCTACGCCCACACCCTAAATTCATACTCAAGGTCGCCTCCCTCTTCTATCTTAATGAACCCATTTACTTACCTGTATTCTTCCCCAAGCCGCACGCCAACAACAGGGAGGCGTCCCTTCACACACTAGATGTCCGCAGAGTGCTGGCGTTCTATATAGAGAGAACAAAAACATTCAGAAAATCGTCCTGGCCATTCATATCCACAACAGAATGATCTAAAGGCCAGACCATTTCTAAACAGAGACTTTCTAAATGGATCTCTTAATTGTATCAAACTATGTTGCCAAAATTACAATTTGCCAACTCCTTCTAGACTTCGTGCACACTCCACTAGAGCTATGTCCACATCCATAGCCTTTCTCAAACATGTACCCATCATAGGTATTTGTAAAGAAGCTGCCTGGGCATTGCCCCATACTTTCACCAAACATTATGGAACAGCAGTCAGCTGCAGACACTCACTTTGGTCAATTGGTGCTTTCCACCATACATACATCAGCTCTGAAGCCTCTCCTCTCCATCGAGGGGTACTGCTCTTCAGTCACCTAAAGTAGAGCACCCACAGGGACACTCCTTGAAGAAGAGAAGGTTACTCAACTTGTGCAGTAATTGAGGTTCTTGAAGATGGTTGTTCCTGTGGGTGCTTCACTACCTACCCTCCTCCCCTCTGCTTTGGAGTTTTGGCTCGATCCTCTGGGGTAGAGAAGGAACTGGTTGGCGGTTGGCTGTGCTCGTAGGGTAGCTGCTCAGAGCGGTGCAAGATGGCTGCCGCGCATGTGTTGCTAACCGGGGCCCTGCTACCACAAGTCTCCAGCTAGAAGTGCAGGGTGCCAAAACACCTAAAGTGGAGCACCCACAGAGACAACCATCTCGAAGAATCTCAGGGTATGTCTACATCTACAATTTTGCAGCGCTGGTTGTTACAGCTGTATTAGTACAGCTGTATAGGGCCAGCGCTGCAGAGTGGCCACACTTACAGCAACCAGCGCTGCAAGTGGTGTTAGATGTGGCCACACTGCAGCGCTGTTGGGTGGCTTCAAGGGGGGTTCGGGGAACGCGAGAGCAAACCGCGGGGAAGCAGGTCTCCTTCCCCGGTTTGCTCTAGCGTTCCCCGAACCCCCCTGCAAGCAGATCTCCTTCCCCGCGGTTTGCTCTCGCGTTCCCCGACCGCCCGTGCAAGCAGGTCTCCTTCCCCGCGGTTTGCTCTCGCGTTCCCCGAACCCCCTCCCCGCAAGCAGGTCTCTTTCCCCGTGGTTTGCTCTCGCGTTCCCCGAACCCCCATGCAAGCAGGTCTCCTTCCCCGCGGTTTGCTCTCGCGTTCCCCGAACCCCCCTGCAAACCGCGGGGAAGGAGACCTGCTTGCTCGGGGGTTCGGGGAACGCGAGAGCAAACCGCGGGAAAGGAGACCTGCTTGCTCGGGAGTTCGGGGAACGCGAGAGCAAACCGCGGGGAAGGAGACCTGCTTGCTCGGGGGTTCGGGGAACGCGAGAGCAAACCGCGGGGAAGGAGACCTGCTTCCCCGCGGTTTGCTCTCACGTTCCCCGAACCCCCCTGCAAACCGCGGGGAAGGAGACCCGCTTGGGGGGGGATTCGGAGAACACCGGAGCAAACCGCGGGGAAGGAGACCTGCTTGATTACCAGAGAGGCTTCCTCAGGTATGCTGGGATACCTGCTTGTTCCACGGAGGTCAAGAAAAACGCTGGTAAGTGTCTACACTTGATTACCAGCGCTGGATCACCAGCGCTGGATCCTCTACACCCGAGACAAAACGGGAGTACGGCCAGCGCTGCAAACAGGGAGTTGCAGCGCTGGTGATGCCCTGCAGACGTGTACACCTCCTAAGTTGCAGCGCTGCAACCCCCTCACCAGCGCTGCAACTTTGTGATGTAGACAAGCCCTCAGTAACTGCACAAGATGAATAACCTCTTCCCCAGCCAAGCAAATTTTATTATTAGCTAATTGACCCACTACACCCTGGCCCATTATCCACCATTACATTTACTAATGACAAATAAGTACGTTTAGTCTAGAATTTCTGCTGAAATGATCAGTAGTGAAATAGTACTGATACACTACAAGACTTCATTGTTACAGCTCTGTGTATGTGTATTGTTACATACATTAAGGTGTATGGGGTAATTTACGTCTCTCTGAGTTATTGTTTCAGGCTGCCTGCAGACTCAGGCAGATATCAGTTGCTGCATTCATTTAAGTTCAGTTCACAATCTGAAGGTTTTAATCACAAGCATAATAGCTAGAGATTTAGGGCTTTGTAAATTATTATACCTGATGCCCTGGTCTTTAGTAATGAAAAAGGGGGTAATAGCTAGAATATATATATATAAATATACACACACGCACACACACGCTATATATGTGTATATATATAGAAGCAAAATTATTCTTATGTAGAATGTTTTCCATATGGTGTTTAAAGGTCTCAGTCTGATATTTTACTGGCTGTCAAAAACAGTAGAAAGAGGGCAGATGCATATGTTTTGAAAAAAAACTAACCATTTCTGCCTTAGCTCCTTAAACTTTATGTTATGTTAACATCCATTCTCTTCTTTCTTTTTCCTGATAGTGATAACCTGCTAAGGAGAGCTGCATGCCAGGAAGCCCAGGTAACACCATTTAATGTGATACAATTAGATTAAAATCCCCATCTTATCTCAGTTGTGCAGGACTCCTGAGATTCTCCCAGCAGGTCTCATGTACGTGACAAGCCTGACAGAGATGCTGGCTGTGTTGTTTGTTTTGCGTGGTTGTGGGTTTTTTGTTTTGGGGGTGGGGGGAGGGGTTGCTACGAAACCACAGGATGAATAAGGCCCCCTTCCTTCAACAGGCTGGTGTACTTAATTGTACCTGTAATTCAGTGCCATAATAAACAATGCAATTGCATCATTAAGGTAGTTCTTGGTACTATTCAGTTTGCATGATCCTTCAGTTATGGAGATTTAATTGTTCCATCTGTCTGCAAAGTGATGGTGAAGAGGAAATAGATTGACAGAAGTGGAGACTGAAATTTTATATATACCATAGAACAGGTACAGCAGAAACCATATAAGGTGCTTCATGCTAATTTTAACCTAGAGAGATTATCTCTGGGGCTGATGGGGTAGTCAAGTATCCTTGCCCATTCAATCCTGTGTGTGTCTATCAAGGGTATCAGTTGTGGTGGCTGATTTTGTAATATTCCGACTTGTCCACAAGGAAGTGGACGAAGACCATCAACTTATTTCACATAGGATTCTAGTGAAAGTCTGCGTGGTTGTCCTTTGGGAGCATTGGCCTCACTACTTTCTCTTTACACATCTACTCCTGCCATCTGGGGTTTGTAAGGCCAGTTAACTAGGGAAGACTTCTTACTGTAGTGTTCCTGCCAGGGAAGCCTGCTCTTACCAAGTATTCTTTCATTGGGTGGGTGCTGTTTTCCAGGGACTGCGCCACTGCACACTCCATTCTCATCCCACTGTTGACACAGTAGATATTTCAAGAGTCTTACTGCCTTCTTGCCCGTGCCAACCAAAGCTTGTTCTGATCATGCTCCCCGTGCCAGAACCCTGACAAGAGCCCTCGTAGGGCTCTGAACCATCGCCCATCACTATAGTATTGGCCTGCCGAGAGGTGTGGGTGTAAATTATTTTTCTCCTCAGACATCATCACCCAAAGTAACTGCTCACTAGTGAGGACCACAGAGAAACCCCAATTTAGACAAAGTGCTGCGAGGAAGAGTGTTCTCAGCAGGGTGACCCAGGCTGTGCAGCTTCTCGCCAGAAGAGAGTCTATGGACCCCAAGCCTGATCAAAGTATAAGAGAACCTTTTCAATAGCCAACCTTTCCCCATGAACTCTACTCACAACAAATCAATGTATTTCCCCACATTTATACATTCAAATTCTCCACTAATTCTGATAGAAAAGGTCAGTTGCTCTAGACTCTTATGCTTTCTCTGGTCTTGCTCAGTGCTTAGATAACAAGTGATAAGTGCCTTATATGTCACCTCCAATAAATAGCGGTTAGTACCTCACTACCTGAAAGATGCTGCCAGACTGGAGGGAGTTCACGGAAGAGTAAAGATGAATAAGGGGTTTGAGGGATTGATTTGATTTATAAGGAAAGTGTCTGGTAAATATGAAATTGAAGTATTAGAGTTAACTTAAATTTGATTAAGGAAGTGTACAGGTGTTGTAAAGAAAGGCCCTGACTAGCAAGTAGAAGGAATGGCTTGAAAACAGTGACTTATAAGGCCAGAAGGAATAAAGTAGGGAGGATGTCTGGTTCAAGGAATAACTAATGAGACAAGGGGAAGTGTCTAAAAAGAAGGCCTCTGACCAGTAGGAGTGACTGCAGATGGTTTTAAATAAAACAAAAGAGAATCTGTCTTAAAATGAGCCAACATGGCCGTTCCCACCTCACACACCAGGTTTAAAGCCTATCTGAATCCAGGTACAATGGGAAAACTGTTGGGCAGCATGAAGGAGGAGAGGAAAGGAGGTTGTAAATCTTATCTGGATTAAGACTGGAAAGCAGGGTGAAACTGTTGGTTTGATTTTTCGCTAAAGTCGGTACCTGGCAGTGACATCACTTGTTTGTTAAAGGATATAAAAAGTAAACTCTTAAAGGGTTCATTGCTAATGTCTGCCTGACCACGTCGAAGCTGACCACTATGAGTCTAAGTACCCCTAGGTTTAGCCCATTTGTAAGTGTCTTGATCAAATACTTAGAAATGTTTTGTTACTATTTGGATGTGGTAAATTGCCTGTTATTTAGGGGTTTTAGGTATGTTTAGAGCAATTGTATAAGATTTGGCCTTTGGACTTAATAAAAGAATTTATGGTTAAATTAGTGTTTGGTGGTTTTCCATATTAATATTTATCATTTCAAATATTATTGATAATTCCAACAGAGAGCTTAAAAGAACTAAATGTGTATAGTGTCAGAAGGATGTCATTGCAAAGAGGGAGAGTTGCTTAGGATGGAACAAGGAGATAGAACTACCCTAGAAGTAATGGAATTTAAATTAAGGAAAGATAAATTTTACCTGTGTATTGGGAAAGTCATAAAGATGGGATATGTTAGATTATGGATTAGTCTCATAAATGAACAGGTGGAAACACCATCTCTTGAGACACTTAAAAACTACAGTGGATAAAGCGCAGGAGACTGTCCTGCAGAGAACTATCCTGCATTGGAAAGGTGATAGACTAGGTGGATGAGTAGTTCTTTTCAATCTCCAATTTCCATAAGTGTATTTATCATCAAAATGGTGGTGCTGAGTGTAACATCAAAACGTATATTGAAGCAGCAGCAAGATCTGATAGGATCAGACCTCTAGCCGGTAAGATGCTTAGGAAGAGAGTAGTGTTTAATTGTTTGCAAAGTGCCATGCATCCTTCTGATGTCGTTTAAATAATAAAAATCCAAGGAAGACAGACTAAAAGACCCATCACAGTGAAAGGATGATACAAGAGATACTAATTTTTAAAATATCAATTCTTCATTGAATTATTAAGCATATTGCAAGTCTCGTGCATACAGACTTCAGGAAGGAGCAAGCTCCATGCTAAAGTGACCAGTATATCTACATTTCAAGCAAAGACTTCATCAGGGTATGGTGATTTGAACATTCATCACCTTGTGATGTCATATGACCATCTAAAATTCTACTTTATGGAACCCATCACATCACTGAAAACTTTTTACAACTCCTCCTTGTGAATGTTAGCTGTCATTGACCTGCATATATATACTCGTTTGCAAATGTGATCTGATTGGCTGACATTGTTCTGAATCTTACTCTTGTTGGACCTCTGAGGACGTTAAAGAACTTTCTCTTTTGTCACATTGCTCTTCAGCTGCTTTCTCTGCAAAACAGGAATTATAATACAACTTAAAGTGGTGTAGTAATATTTGTGAAGCGTATTTGTATGAAAGGTGCTAGATAAGTGAAGAGTAAAGGAGTTCGACTATTGGTAGGTAACATGAAAGAGAAACTGACCTTCTCAAATGTTATCTTAAAATGTATTATTACATCATTTTAAAATATGCTCCTGTGTTGTTTTCATGACGTTGGACTTTTAAACAGTTTTAAAAACTCTTCTATTTATTATTTTTAATTTCCCCTCTTTAAAACAGGAATTTTCTACAGAAATACCTTCAGGTATATCACATAAAGAAATGATTGTCATTAGTCATAAATCATAAGAGTGACGGGTTGTTTGTTTAGAACCAATAAATATATCACATTTCCCCCAGAGTGAATAATTAATTGTTTTTAACAGCTGTAACATTCCAGGGGACTATTGATGAGGGCCTTCATTTTCGCTGATTTCCCTTAAACAGTTGTAATAAAATTTAATCAGTGGCTTTTCCCAGATAAAAGATAAAACTTAAAAGCAGATGGTTTGATTTCCCCACCACGTTTCTTCTCCCCAACAACCACTTTCATACACCCTTTTCCTTTCCCTGCTTTTCTAGTTGCTTTAAAAGGATAATTGACTTTTATTTTTTAATTGTATATTTTTTTCTTAGTTCGGGTTCCCATAATAAAGGTGATGTTTGGAGTTAATTACTATTTTGAACAGCTAATCACTAAAATAATGAGATTTTTTGTATATAGTGGCTACCTTGTTTGGCATCACAAAATGCTTTGAAGAGGTTCCCATGTAAAAGGAGACAAGGACCATCTTTTTCTTTGTACAGTACCTAGCACAATGGGGCTCTGGTCCACGACTGGGGCTTCTACGTGCTATTTTAATACAAATAATAAAAAGTAATAATAATAAAGGCTGTAAGGGTTTGGTATGGGAGTGATGATGCCTTCCAGTGAGCTAGGGAGGGAGTTTTACAGAGGGGCAGCAGCACAGGTGAAAGCACAATCTTCCCTTGCCCATCCCCACAACAAAGAATTGTGGGAAGAAGACAGAAAGTTGGCCAGGAATGGAGTGAGCAGATGGTATGAGAGGCTGAGTGGAGGCTCAAGAGGAGCTCTGAGAACCACGGGCGCTATTTAGAACTGGGGACAGAGATGGGATAGGAATCCACAGATGGAGTCTGAAAACACAGGCCTGGGAAGGTGCTGCTCTATGTAAGAGCAAGTAGTCTGGTTGCAGCGTTCCTTCCCCCTTTAGATGAAAGCTTAGAAGATACGAATTTAAGGAGAATGTACAAGACGGAATACCAATAGCCTAGTAAATTATTACAGTCTTAGTAATGATTTTAGCAGGAATGGGGTCAAAACAAGGGCAAATTCTGGCCATGCTGTGGAGGTGGTGGTAGGTAGACATTAAAGGAATATGTAGGAGGGAAAAGAAGTTTAGAATCAAGAATAACTCCCAAGATTTCTGTCAGTGGCAGGACAATTTAGGTCTGAAATAAAAAATGGTAGTGGGAGTCAGAGACTTGAGAGACAAAGAGGATTTTTTGCTCAGGAGGACTTCAGCCTTTGAAATTTCCTGTGTCACTGGAACAAGGAATTACTACTAATAATAATAATTAATACTAGGCTCTGCTAATATGAGAACCTATGTGGTAGGCCTGACAGTGAAGGCATTTGTATGTAGTGTGGGGTGAGGGTATGATGATGATGTTTGTTATACGTTATTTAAAACTCTAGTAACAGGTGACTTTGACGAGAAACTCTCTGTTTCCTCCTTTTTTTTCTTCTTATTTAGGTGTTTGGCAACCAGCTGATTCCTTCCAACATGCAGGTGAAGAAAGCAACAGTTTTTCTCAACCCAGCAGCTTGCAAAGGGTAAAGTTCCCCTTACACTTCATTCCCCACATCCCATGCACCCCTTCTTTATACTTCTAAACTGTCCTTCATTGTGAAGGCCAGCCATCCTGTCAGGTTCAAGTGTGTCTCCACTCCACTCAAACCTAGTATTATCTAACTCTTACTTACGCTAGTTGCACCAGAAATGTTGGATCAAGATATAGATGTTGTTTATGTTAAAGGAATGAATCCAAAATCATTTTAAGCTTCCTCCATTGCTGGTTTTCTTGTTTCCTGCTTTGGGGCCATCAGTATTCCCTTCCTGCAAGTGACCTTGATTTCCTCCCCAGCAACAATAACAACCAATAATAGTGTCTTCCACATTTGTGACGGTCAGAGATAACCAATGACCCTGTTGCATGGAAGCCAGCCATTGAGGAAGGGGTCCTGCCCCATACCATGCCACTGAACATGGTATACATGCTTCAATAAGACACCGAGTTGGGTTTCTAGAGAATGCCAACAGTTGTCTTGAAAATTGTGTTGGTAAAAATGGTCTGCTTGCTGGCAATGCATGTGTATATCCCTGCCAATTGGCTATACTACCTGTCACATCTGGGGAGGGGTCCAGTGAATAATATTAAAGGACAAGTGAGTTACCTGTCCTGGAAGTACTTTGTCTCTCATGTTTTGTCCTATGGCGCTGGGGTGGACGTGTGAGAAACCACTCATCTTTGAGAAATGTACAGTGTCCATAATTGAAAGTCTCCGTTTTCTGTTCCCGGGCTCTGTTCCTTGCAAGTAATGTATAATTAATGGCATAGTTATTTTATTATGCAGTTCCAGGCATAAAATGCATGCAAGCTTTACCAAAACAAGGTCAGGTAAAGTTTTTGTTTTTTAACTTACTAAATAATATATAGAACAAGTAACTTGAAAAATATTTCCCCTTTAAAACTAGAATTTGCTTCCTTCATGACTTTAAGGCACAGTGCTCCATAACACATTAATTGTGTGTTAAATAATAAATTACTCTTTCAAGCTCTTGTTTTGATTATTACTAATTATTTTTGGAACATGTTTTAAAAAACTCCTTTGCATTTATAAAGACTGCATAAAAAAGTTGACACACTTAAGAATCAGTCTAGAAAATTCATACATTTGGACCAAAACATAACCCACCTCTTGCGACTGACTTTTGACAAACAGGCTGAAAGACTTGTTCCACAGAACATGTACTCTTTTTTTGTTTGGTTTTTTGGCTTTGAATTTTCACCACCTTCCTCCCCTTCTCCTCAGTGATTAAATAATTTCCCCCTTACTTTCTCCAGAAAAGCAAGAAACCTTTTTGAAAAGAATGCTGCCCCAATTTTACATTTATCTGGCTTGGATATAACCATAGTTAAGGTAAGACCTTATCTGTTACGTTAACCTGTGTGTAATGCTGAGAACCTGGACTGATGCTGAGTTTTTAAACTTTCCTGTTAATTTAAAGACAGTTTGAATTCTTTTTAATTTCCAATAGAGTTGACTGAGGATACGTGTATGTGTGTGTGGGTGTGAGAGGCAACCCTTCTATAACTGATATTTGAGAGGAGACTCCGAAATATTTGAGTGTCAGATGGTAATACAGACACACAGTCCACACTGTCCTTGGAGTTACCAGTTCTGCCTCAACATGTAAAATTGATGTGAGAAAGTTTTGCGATCCAGCTGAGAGCTACAGATTAATTAAAAATAATCCTGCATACCTTAATGGCTCCCCCAAAATGAATGTTCTTCTCTCCTGAGGGGGATGCTAAACTACAAAGTGGCGTGAATTTGCAAAGAGCCTTCACTGGAAAGAAAAAGAAAAGCAAATGTGAAGGGTTCCTGCTGTTTCTGAAGAATCCTTGAAACTGATATGTTGGCTGTTTAGTATCCATTACACACTGGCAATAAAAACTGCTCTTTGGAAGATATGTGTACTCTTATGTATATATATTTCTGTCTTGTAGCCTTATTGATGAGGTTGTGTTGTTATTTCCATGATAAACCCCCTATTTTTATTGGTGTTTTTTCTACTAAAAAAATATAGTGTCAGCCCAAGAAGAAATTCTATTTATTGTATTTATTTTACAAGTCTCTTATCAAACTGCAGCTGTGCTGCTTTAGATTTTACAAGTTTATCAGAATGTGACTGAGCCACTATCACTTCAAAAACCGAGGTGTCGCAGGAAGTAGAGTTTGTGGTTCAGTAGGTGGCATTGTACCCTCTTGGTCAACACTGAACCACTTCCCCAGCATGTTTAGAGGCATTATTCTTCTGGATGGGCTGCCTTTTTTGGAAGAGACAAAACTACAGTTTTTAGCACTGATGACCATTAAAAGAGCCTGTGATATTTTTGTTTTGCAAGAACAAGAGTGAAAATCCAGGTGTTTGTGTTGTGTTCTTTTTAGACTACATGCAGTCAATCTTAATTCTCCATGCAGTTTCCAGTGAATACAACTATATTCCAAATACATCTGTCTGGGGTTCACTGTGGCATGTGAGCTGCTGCTTCAACAAGAAGTGCTGTTAAACAGGGGACTTGCTTCACTCATCGTTGAAGTGATTTCTGTTCATGTAATGTAATAAGTGCTTGGTGTTTTGACAAGACCGATAATAGAGCAAATCGTATGCACCACAGATTTATCTGTGGATGTGCGGCTATAGGCATGGTAAGCTGAGTTTCTGACCCTTGGTCTCTGTTGGTATCTCAGACAGATTACGAAGGACAAGCAAAAAAGCTGCTGGAATTGATGGAAAATACAGACCTGATCATTATTGCAGGAGGGGATGGAACTGTACAGGAGGTACTGTGGGAGCTTTCTCCTGGCTTGTATATAAAAAGTCACAGTACCATATTGGGGATATTGGGTTGTGTAACATAGTTGCGGAATGCTGTAGTTCTGATTTGAGACATGTTCATTCCAAAACATGCCATGGATTAGTTTTGACAATGAAACCACTTAAGAGTTACTGGGCAATAAAGAAATCAGAAAATGCTTTCTCAAGCAACTGATATTCATAGTAGCATAACTCAAACTCTGTGAAAAGACACGCCCTCCTATGCACACACATCCCATCACCTTTGGGTTAAAATTAGTCTGCAGATATTCCACACACAAACCAGAAAGGTATAATGACTGAAAAGTGGGGTTCATTGTCCTGAGCAAGGGATGCAGACAAAGAATGTTTAAACAGTTACAAAGGATACAAAACAGAGTGCTCTTTGTGTGGAGTAATTTCATATTATATGGGTGATTAGCCCCTGGAACAGATTACCAAGGGAAGTAGTGGATTCTCCATGCCTTTCTGGAATAGGGAGACCAGGTGTCCTGATTTTATCGGGACAGTCCCGATTTTTGGGTCTTTTTCTTATATAGGCTCCTATTACCCCCCATCCCCGTCCCGATTTTTCCCATTTGCTATCTGGTCACCCTATTCTGGAAGATATGTTTTAGATTATGGTCCCTTCTGGCCTTAATATTGATTATTTTTTTAGCATTTCCTCCTGTGTTAAGAGCACACTGAGTGCCATCATAACACATGCACAAGCATCTGGTTCTGTTACATCCTTAAATGCATATGTTGACTTCAATCAGTGATTGTACATTCAAACCCCTGCCATTCTCTATGGTGGGTACAGAAAATTTACCCCTTTCTGTTTAAGAAACTACAGCTTCTTCCATAAAACACTGGAGGTTTCATAAAAGTGCATCTTTTCTGAACAGCAAATGTCTGCATTTCATAGGTTTCTACTGTAACTGCACAAAAGAATCCAAAAGCCAAATATTTCCACTATCTTTCAGGTCATAACTGGACTCCTCCGCAGAGCAGATGAGGTGAGGGTGTTTGGTTTTTATTTATTTTTTTTTAATTTATATCTGAGGGGGACATCCCAGTCATTCAATTGGGCCTCTTGGTCCAAGCACACTCCTGCAGATTATCCAAGGCTAGCTTGCTGTTTAATGAGTCAGCCATGCTAGTATCCTGCAGTTTTGCCCACTTCCTTTCTCTCTCTCCCGTTTTCAATTAGTGGAATGGCTCTCAGCCCAAACTGTTGGGGGGCTTCTAGTTACAGAGCAAGGAATGTGCAGAAGCCAGACAAAACTTTCAAAGGCCTGTGTCCCAATTGTGACTGGTTTTTTGTTTGGCAATAGAGCTGTCGAAAAAAATACAAGTGATTTTCTGTATTTGTGACCTAAAACTGAAATCAGTGCGGCTGTGCTCCTACTCCTTTTATGCTCTCTTAACGTTAGTATTCAAGCAGTCAATTTCTACTTACATAAATGGTTGCAGAAAGCAAATTTTAAGGGCTAACGCTAGAATACTTGCACTGGAAGCAATTATATGTTTTACCAGGGATGGTAAATTAACAAAGCAGGGGAGCAGTGCTTCCAAAATGTCTTGGCAGAACCCTTGCAAAAAGGCAATGAAATGATCCAGACAAGGATCTGATGATCCTTTTGGCAATTGGAATTGTGCCTGCTTACACAATTACTTTTGTCTGACTGTGACCAGACAACCATTTTATATTTAAACTTTGCAAATAAGCCGGTAATTTTTAAAAGGGACTCTGTGAACGTAAAAAATGAATGACGACAACAAAACATTTTTCTCTGCAGTTTTTTGTACTGCTTATTGTTGCAGTTGACCCATAAGTTCCCTATCATTGAAAGAGAGTGGAGAAAAAAGAATGAATGTTCTGTTTTCTCCATTTGTTTACTTTGAGCGTTTGATAGCATTTTGAAAGATAGTGCATTGAAATGCAGTTTATGCTAATTTACAGATGCCCAGAATATTTTGTATGCTGCATTATTCTGCAGGGTGAGGGAGTTCATTGTAGCATAGTTAGAGCTTCTGATTCTGCATTTCATGGGCCACAGAATTCTCCTACCTCACAGAATTTTGTCCCTACTGACATCCACATGCTAGAGGAAATGATTTCCTGCAGATCTGCCCACCTTCTTGTGCTATGTCTTCCTTTTGCGGATTGTGTCTTAACAACACTTCTGATTATAGGAAGAGCCCATTAAAGGCGCTAAAGAGATGCCCTTTTTAGTAGAGTAGGAAGGCAAGGTAGGAGCAAGTAGGCCTACAAAGAGCCAATCTTTTGCAAGCTATAAAATGACACTGTGTAGAGTGAGAAGAGGGTGCTAGGAAGTGCAAGGGCTTACAAGTGAGGGCTAGCAGGTAAAAGTGATAGCAGAGGGATACAGTTTTAGCTGATGTGGATTTGCAGTGTCACAGTGCTACAAGCTACAGTACCCAGCAGAGCAAGAGAGAGAAAGAGAGAGAACATTGTGATATACAGTAGTTTACATTGTTTTGCTTACACATTTCAGGGAACACAGTTTATTGTGGTGTGGTGATGCACTAGCTTGCTCCAGCAACAAGGCCTTTACTGCACCATGGGCCTGAAAACAACGCAGGCAATGACTTCCACAATCAAAGCCTCAGCTGTATCAATTCATGCTTTTTCTTTTGAGGAAATCTTTGTCATGCAAGGTTTCTCTACCAAGAGGGCTTTTGCAAAGATAAATGAGATTCAGTGCAGCAGGGCTTCAGATGCCACCTTGAGTTGCAGAGAGATGGCAGATTGCTGACAGAATCCATGCATTAGGTAGTGTGTATCTGCCAACCTGTGTGTAATGATGCTCCTAATGATTACAGAAAGCTCCTTTGTAGCCAGTTGGCACTGGTGGGTTTAGAGATTCCTATGCCATGTTCTGAATAATTATGTGTTTACTGCCTTGTTTCTGGGAGTGCCTGACTGCTTAATGCCAAGGGGGCAATAGTCCCCACAGGAAGCTTAATTCAGCTGATGCAAATGTGAATTTACTTCCCTCATGTTTCCAGGCTACCTTCAGTAAGATTCCTATTGGATTCATTCCCCTTGGAAAGACCAATACCCTGAGCCAAACTCTCTACCCTGGAAGCTTAAACCAAGTCCAGTAAGTTTTGCATATGAGAGGGGAGATTTGGTTTTATTTTTGAGGGGGAAATGCTGCTTGGTAGTTTGGATTTTTCAGATCTTTCTTCTATTATTTCTCCTCCCTTCCTCTCTGGGTTACACAGTAATCGTTAGTCTTAAGGGCCTGATAGTCAATGAAATTTAAGGCAAATTTAAACCTCATGGAAGGAAATATTTTTTCTTAGGATGCACAGTTTATCCTGTTGAACTCCCAACCCCAAGATATTCTTGAAGTCAAGAGCCTGGCAAGATTCAAACAAGGATTTGGCATTTATATGGATAATGAGACTAGCCAGAGATACAATAGACAAAACAACCCAACGGTTTTGGAAAGGATACAAGTTCTCCTGCTTCAGTGTATGAGCCAATATTTACCTAGTAAGTGCTAGGAAGAAACTTCCCCAGTATATAGGACAATATATCCTATATATGCCCACTGCAGGGCTTCTTGTGCTTTCCTCTGAAGCATCTGTTTTAAGATTCTCCTGGTCACCAGGAGACAAGATAGTGGACAAAACAGACCATGGGTCTGATTCAGTCAGGCAATAATCATATTTCTTCATTTCGCTACGTTAAACATAAGCTTATTTTTCTGTTTGTTTTAAAAAAAATTTAATTAACCAACTTTTCTTCCTCTCCTCATGTTTTTCTACCTTCCAATTTCTCCCATATTAATGGATTTATTCCCTTCACTGTGAGCTCTGTTCACTCTTGTCACTGTAACTCATTAGCATTGTGCTCTGTGGAAGCATTGCTGGTATACACAGTGCCAGCAAGCCAAACTGGCATAACATCTGATCCTTCATTAAAATTCCCAGAGTGCTTTGCAGCTCAACAAGATGGACAATGCTCTAACCAACAGTAGAATAAAAATAATTTATGTTTGGGATTTGAAGAAGCCATTTGAATTGAGAAATCTTATTGTCTGTTGATAACAAATTGCATAGATAGGGGTCCACAATATATTGGTGGAGTTGAAAAGAGTTTGTCAATAAGCTGCTTAACAGCCCATGTTAGTAACAGAACCTGAGTGCAGACATAAGAATGATAAATCGTAACATTTTAGCTATTTGGACATTGGTTCCTCCTTTGCTTATTGGACTTAAATCCTGAGTTCAAAAGCCATAAAGAGCCAAGAAATGGACAAAAAGGTTCCTTTTCCTTCTTTAATGGACTGATTCAAGGCCCATTGAAGCCAATGGAAAAACTCCTATTGACTTCAGTGGATGTTGGATCGACCCAAAGTGTTTTATATATGCAGCTGTCATGGGAAATGTGCGCAATTTTGAACTCAGGTCTTATTCGGTGACCAAAGGAGGAAATGTTTAACAGGCTCTGTGGTACAGAATCTTAAACAATTTGTTGAGAGAGGCTTTTGAGGCCCATGTATCATGGTTTAATGTTAACCCTGGGGGATGAACAGCAACAATCATCAGAAGCATGAAGGCTGGGTTAAGATAGACAGTAATGATGAGCACAATATAAGGCTAAAGGAGCGTAGAATAGATTAATTTAGTATAATAACGTACATTAAATCCCTGAATCATTTTTATAAATTACACCATCTTAGAGCAATGGTATTTTTCAGTCTCTCCCATATTTTATCAACAGTCACTGTCTTACCTTCAAAACCCACAAAATCTAAGACAACGAGGAATGAATCTTGTCTTCTGCAAGGAAATAAATAGTGTGTTCCCTTGTCCGGATAAGTGCACTGATACACTGCAAAAATAGCAGTAATATGCACCTGTATTTTGACTGAGTTCAATCCTATGCACGGACCTCCGGCACATTCTCTGCTTGCCAATAGTAAAAGAAATTTGCAATTAGAATCCTTAAGGAGGTAGGGAATAGAGTAGGTACATGTTCCTTAAGAGTAATTGGATGATGAACCTCTCTGAAAAAGTTACGCTGGCTTTTGTCATTCATTACTGCTGACTCCTTTTGCTTCCCATCCTACAAGAAAATGACACACTGTTTAGATTGTAAGATCTTTGGGGCTGTGACTGTCTTTTACTATATATTTATATAGTGCCCAACATAGTGGGGCCCTGATCTTGATCGGTCTCTGGATGCTACTGTAATACAAATAAATACTACTTCAAAAGCCCACACTGCTTTTTTGTGTCCTTCTGGCTTTTTTTCAGACACATTGCTGATGCTGCATTGGCCATTCTGAAGGGAGAGACAGTTTCACTTGATGTACTGCAGATCAAGGTAAAAAAAATCTGTTTAAAAATGGCACCCTCCACTCACACTTTTAGGTGAAAACAGTATTCTGAATGCTTTTCTGTTTATTTCTCATGCACTCTGGCCATTCCATTCTCCATAATATTGGGGAATCCTGTTGGCTAATGTTTACACAAGAATACTCCCCCTCCAGTCAGTGATGTCATCACTTTGTTCTTATGACATTAGTTGTTACAGTGGAAATCCTTTCATTTGCCCTTCTAATGGGTTGCATACAATAAAGTGGGATGTTCTGAGCTAAAGGGAATATTTGAGTATTTAAAAATGTTTGGGGGGGGCTGAAAGTACTCAATGAATGCATAACTTGCAAATGCTGGTATTTCTGGAGGAATGGGATAATAATAGCTGTGTGAATTGATTCAAAATACATCTTGTGTAGATATTGGGATTAATAACCTGCCATCGTGGAAAATCTGAGACTGGAAAACCTTTGACCATGCCTGTCGCCTTTCTGAGCACCTCCTTTTTCTGGTATAGCTGTTCTGTGAGCAAACAGCTCTCTTTCCAGCCGGTACTTAGTGGTGCTGTGCAGCACACCTTTCTTTGGGCTCCTGGGCTCCACAAACTGAAATAGTCCTTGCCGGGTGTGCAATCGAAGTGAACTGCTTGGAAACTTTCAGCTATGGTTTCCTCTCTGTTGGAGTAGACAGAATGTACCACTTGAGCTTTGTCCAGCCCTTATTGTTTTTGGTTATTGCAGGACACCCTTGCTATAAAATTTCACTTCTGGGACTGTTCATAGATTAGCTGAGTGACTGTTTTATGGTTGCAAAAAAGAATGTAAATGTGCACTCGTTGCTTTTCTTTACAGGGAGAAAAGGAGCAGCCCGTGTTTGCAGTAACTGGATTAAGATGGGGATTCTACAGAGATGCAGGAGTTAAAGTTAGCAAGTAAAGAAATACAATGTGTTTTTTGTAACTGTGCCTTTTTTTTAATACACCTTGGTATTTCCCATCCCAAATCTTGCAGTGAGGTCCTTGTGAACTTTAGAAGAGGACAAACATGGGCAAGTTTCATAGCATTTTACAATGATAAAGTATAAGGCATTTCAATGTTCCCTTTCATATGCATTTAGCATTTTACTTTCTGCTGACCTGATTTTGAAAATGTTAACCTCACACTTGCTCTGTGATGTCCAATTCTGGAAGTTCTTTCACAGACAAAGCCAATGGGGAAGCTTTTTCCTGAGTCCTCTCTGAGAGGAGTAATTGTATGTTGGGTTTCATCAGTCACCAAGGAAAAGACACACACACACAGACTCACTCATAATGTAATTCAACTCCAGCAAAGAACATTAGATGCAATAGAAATGTCCTTCAGTTCCTGCCAGGAGTGGCCTGGAATGTACTGTCTGCTGATTGTTTTCTGATCACTAAACTAATAAATGCTTTGTTTGCTCCAAATGAATAGTGCTGAGCTGTACTGCAGCTGTTGGGTGCCTGGGAAGCAAAGGGATGTGGTAGTTCATAAATGAACCACCTCAGTCAGCAGATGAGGGGTTGGGAGTTAGCAGAATGGGGTGACGTGGCCTGGCTTGGATCAGAGTCTTTGTCACTAGGGGGTTCAGCGGCTGGTGAGGGTGCTAAAGTGCTTGCCACTATGTGACAGGAGTGCCTCTTAAAATGTAGCCCCAAGTTTTTCCATGGCCAGTAGCTAATGGGATGTATTCTTTTCTCCCCTAAAGACCCACTAGCCTTCCTGCCAGTGGCTAGACTCCCACGTCTTCACTCATTCTGACACACTGCCAGCCCGATCTTTCCCGTGCAGCGATGTCCTTGTGCAGGACATGGTCTGCTTCAGACTCCGTATTGCATCAGTAGGTAGAAGGGAAGGCACCAGCTAAGGTGTGGCAGAGATGGAGTTGAGCCACAAGTTCAGCAGGGAAGGGACCGTAAGAGTAGTAACTGGCTCCAGGGACCTCTGTGGACTGCCTGATGGTTATCCTTCCATTCCAGTCTAGACACTCTCCAGTGGGACTGCCATGATGTTGTCTGTGGTCTTGTGTGGTGGTGGTCACATTGGGGATGGGAGGCAGTTAGCAGACAGGTGAGTCAGTGGCTTAGTGGTGACAGTGTAACATGAGTGGCAGGATCCTAGCTGAGGTTTATGGAAGCCTGTATAGTTTGGATCTCCTACTCTCAAGAGCTGCTGAAGTTCATGTGGTATGTTGACCTTCTCTGTGTGTCATTAAATGTCATCCAGTACTTATGGTACCTGTATTTTTATTATTTAAATACTTATTTGGTCTGAGAGCACTTTCAGGCAAGTAAACATTAGAAGCGTCTATTCCTTTAATTCAGAAGTAATTGATTTCACATCCTCCATCCCATCCCTTCATGCAGCCAGCTGAGATGCATCCTATCAGCTGTTGACCATGAGAACCTGAGTCATTTTGGATTGTGTCAGATAACTTGGTGGCACTCTGCTGCTGAGGTTTTGGACCAGCTGTAGTGCAGGTTTTGTAGTGCATTTCCCCGTTCTGTGCAACCTAGCAGTGGCACATGGGACTTGAGACATGAGTCTATTCCTGATTCTGCCACTGACTTGGTGTGTAACCTTGGACAAGTTCTCTGTGTTGCAGTTTCTCCTTCTGTAATATGAGGATAGTGATACTCTCTTTCACAAAGCACTTTGAGATCACTGGATTAAAAGTGCTAATGATTACATATTGCTGCTATTATGTCACGGGAACTACACATCTTGTAGTGTATAAGTCTTGTGTAAGTCATTTTTGTTGTATCTTGAAGTTCAAGTGCACACGAATAAACCTCAGTGGAAAGCAAATGTATATACATTGGCATGTGTTGCATCAAGGAAGATTTTACTTTACCCAATGCCCCCTGAGTTTTCTCATAAATTTTGCCTTGGTTCTTTTCAGATACTGGTACCTTGGACCTCTAAAAACCAAAGCAGCTCACTTTTTCAATACACTGAAGGTAAAGTATTATTGCATTACAAAATAAAAATAAAAAGCAAAGTATTCCTAGCGAGGGGGGAAAAGAGGCAGAGTATGTGCACTGTATGTGGAGAAATATTCCATTCATTATAATTCCTTTGAGGCGTTCCAGTGACAACATAAACTAAGAGGGAAATTCAGCTAATTTAGATACCTAGAAACACATACAGCCTTAATTGTGAAGCTCTGAGCGGGGTATGTTGTTTCTTACAATATATTGTAAAATTCCTGGTCTGAGGAACTGCTGGAACCATAGTCAAAGTCACTAGAGGGAGCTAATAACCACTTTTGAAGCTAGAGAGAGGCTGGTGCAGCTGATAATCGGTAGAGGGAGCTCAGCCATCTTTCTCCAATTCAGTCTGTCTTCAGGCTTCCTTGTAACGTTTCACCCCGATTTATTCATCTGATGTAAAAAATGCCTCTAATTAGATTGCATACGAGTGTTGATAGACAGAGGCTCCCAGGCGGGATAAATTGAACACAAAGGTTAATTGCTTATATCTCAGTTTAAAGTTTTCAGATGCTTTAAGGGACAAGGTGAAGCTTAACATCTGACCTGTGTTAAAGGTGATGCGCTTCTAGTCAGATTGTCCTTCTGATCCCCTTAACGTTAAAACATACAAACCTTCATAAAAGTGCTATGATATTACTCAGGAATTGCCATAGCAGATCAGATCCATGTAGCCCACATCCTGTCTGTGATAGAGGCCAGAACAGAATGCTTCATAAGTCTCCATAATTGATAGTTATGCAATAGCATGCCCGTGAGAGAAGTTTCTCCCTAACTCCAGGCAGCTAGGGGTTGTCTTTAGATTCTGAAGCAGAGGAGTTGATAATAGTATACATTTATATCTTATCTAGCATTACTGGGTATATTCATATTGTTCACATAAATGTTTGACTTAAAGAGCATTCTGATCTTTGCCTCAGTGATATCTAGTGGCAGTGAATTCCACAGGCTGTTTATACATTTTGTTTTTAAAAATCTTTTTCTCATTTTTAAATCTCTTGCCTTTATATTTCCTTGAGAGCCACCTTGTAGACAGAAGAGCCTGATCGACTTTTTCAGTGTCATTCATTATTCTACCATGTTACCTTTTTCACCTCGTCTCTAAACTAAATAGTCCCAACTATTTTAATCTCTTCTTTTTTTAAAGTCTTGCTATGCCACTAATCATGTTCACTTCCCTACTCTGTACCTTTCCAATTTCTGCTGTACCCCTTTTGAAATGGGGTGACCATAATTGATCATATAGTCAGGGTGAAGGACTTACCATGATTGTTTATAATGTCATTACAGTGACTATTCTCCTTTATTCTAAAATGATGGTCCAAAACATTGCAGCTTTTTGAGCTATATCAATAATTTGGAAGAAATACTAAGTTCAGGCCCTGCTTTTTCCCCAGGATCATTAATATTCTTATGCTTGTACTGCTCTTTCTGAACAATTTGGTTAGTCCTATTAATGTGACCGTGAGCTATGATGGAATTTTTCACCATGCTTAGAGGTGTGGAGGGGAGGAGCTCTACATTGTGAGTCCTATGATCCAAAACAAGCTTGTAACTTTTTGGCTTCCAGTCCTCACCATTGTCCTGTGCAAAGAAGAATATATGTACCTTTGCACCTGGGCTATCAGCTGAATTTCTGTAGTGTGTTAATTTCAATACCAAGCCAGTGGTTGGCATCATTTATTCCCTCTGGGTATGTATTTAGTCTTTTAGAAGTTAGTTAAAAAAGGAAGTAAATGATGCCCCCAGTTTTAGCCACAGGCACTATTTGAGTAGCTAATGTTTTATTTTAGCCTCTAAAATTCTGGCATTAGAATTAGAAATATCACTGGATAACTGTTAGAGCCCTGCGCGGATACAAAATTTGTGTCTGCCTCTGATCTGCAGACATGGTCTGCAGATATCCGCAGATTTGCAGGGCTCTAGTAACAGTGTGCTGTATGTTAGTGTTTTGCCTCTCAAATGCTTTATAAAGTTACTGGAGCTGCCTCTGTGGCCCTATGATTAGTTCTGTATGTTGCCAGGCAGAACTGGATTTCTTGTACAGATTTCTCTCTCTCTCATCCTCCTGCAGCAGAGGCAACACACAGTCAGCCCTCTGCCGGGCAGGAAATACACCTCATTGCTCTGCTAGGGAGGACTAGCTGAACAGGCTCTGGAGTCTTGTGCAATCCTTCCCAGCTGGGAGAATGTCAGCACCCACATGGGAATCTGAAGGATGGAGAACCTTAAAGTGGGCTACGAGGGGGTGGCATCCTCGGGCTGTGAAGGGAATGTAGCTGTCACCTCCCACTCTCTCTCACAGAATAAGCAGATGCTTGCTCACCAGAAGGTCATTTTTCTTCCTCCTTTTTGGGTAAATCCAAGGAATGGCCACAGAAACATCAAGCTTCCCTTACGTATTTGGGCCCAACCAAGAGACCCCCTGAGGAGCCAGAAGAGAAGCTGTCCAGACCCCCTTTGTATGTGAGGATTTACAGAAGGCTTTCACTGTACTGGGCATCTCCCCAAAAGGGTAAGCAGCATGTGTGTGGGCATAGACTCAGAGATGGGCTTTATCCAACTGCACATCCAGTAAGGCCGTTTCATGGGGAGACCACTGGAGCAGATCCTGTCTGCGTGTGCTTTTATCCTTAGACTGCACTTCAGTGTATAAATGTTGTCCAGGTTTTATTTCTGGTTTCCCTTCTTTTTCACTGTCTCCGCCATCCCAAAAGCCCTGTCAGGCTGGTTGCAGGGATGCGGCCATCGTAGTTATTGCTAGCTTGGCAATAATGACATTCAAAAAAAGGACAGAGAAGTACTTTGTATGCTCTGGCCCGCTCCCAGCAAACAATACGTACAACAAGAACTTGAGCTATTAGCTGGGCCAGCAAGTGCTCAGACACAGTGGCCATGAGCATGAAATGCCCAAGTAGACAGAAGTCAAGCACTTTGTAGAGACACAGTGCAGGCACTTCTGGCAGTAGGGGGCCAATCATGCCACTTTCTAGTGGTCCCTAAATCCCTCCTCCTGCTGGACAGCCATGATGGCCTCAGAGGAAGCACGTTCTCGTTTAGTGGATGGAGAACAAATATCGAGAGGAGTGAGAAATTTGGCCCACTACCCGGCCCCTTAGGAGTTCTTGGCACTTAATCCTTGGCCCAGCAGGGGGTGGGAGTGTCACATGGGCAGTGCGTTCAGCCCCTCAGGAGAGTGCCTTGAATGCTCCACTAGTATTGATGGGCTTCTAACTCCCATCCAGTTCTTCTGGGCCAGAAGCCCTACACATGTAGTGATGAGCTGAAAGCAGGACTAAGTGGTGAGCATAGGCTGTGACAGGGATGAGGAGACGTCTGTGGGAAATAAATATTAGCACAACACCTTAAATGTCACAGCTTTTGGATTTTGTTGTAGTGGGGCTACATCCCTTTATTAGATTGCTAAGCACTCCTGCTCTGTGAGCTGAAGAGACCTGTCAATCTGGGGTCACTAGGGACTGCTTTTAAAGCATTTGTACAATGTGCTGTTTGTCAACTTAATTTTCCCGCCTCAGCCCCCACAGCTTCCCTTCCCTATATGTCACTTTTTACATTTGAAGGAAACAAAGCCTTTGGAAATAATGGGACAGAGACGTTTTAGCTGGCACCGGTCTTTCATATGTTACAGCAGTGGATCTCTGGTCTGTGTAATTTACTTTCTGGCTAATGGTCTCTTCCCTTCTGGATTCTCAGAAATCCCCCAGGAGGCGACTTTGGAGGCCTGGGAAGAAATGCAGCTGTCCACCATTGAAATCTCCATCACAACTCAGAACAGGCAGCTTGACCTGACAGTAAGAGCACAGTCTAAATAAATCCCTTTCCGTGCAGAGCACTCCTTCCTTGCTGAACTCCCATCTTCCTGACTACACAGACCAAACTCTGTCCTTGTGACAGATTTCAGAGTGGTAGCCCCGTTAGTCTGTATCAGCAGAAAGAACAAGGAATCCTTGTGGGACTGCAGAAGAATCTGAGGGGGCCAGTTTTAAGGGTCATTATAAAGATCCTATGAGACTGGATTGCAGAAGCCAGGTTGGGGCAGAGAGGGCAGAGTATGCATAACAGGAAGCTTTCAGTAACCAAATGAAATCCTAAAGCTGTCATTGCAGGGGTTAGGCAGCTCCTCTCCTTGCCCCATGGAAAAGTGGAGATATTATTTACCGATGCTGAAATGAAGCACTCAGCCTGGATGTGTGCCTGGAATGTTGACCCTGTCCCTCTGCCAACTACAGAGCGAAGGACACAGAAATGCTGGCACTAAAATGAGGACTGTGGCCATTTTAAATTAAAGAGGACAGGAGCTGATCATTTTTATTTATTTATTTATTTTGTGGGAGGCGGGGGAGAGACAAGTAAAGCTGTCCCCGTGAGAGCCTCCTTGGCGCAATACGCTGCTGTTTGTTTCAAGCACCCCTAACTCCATCTCTGGCTGGAGTCCATGTTTCATAACAAGGTTATCACAGCAAAGATTTCTGGGTTGATTTAAGTCTTTAGTTCTGATGGAAAGTGCTGGACTGATATTCTCAGTGATCAAAGCCCTTTGTTTATAGGACCAGGTTAAAAACAGGCTACTTAGTGTAAGCTTCCCCATACTGCCCTGCCCCAGCATGTCACAACGTGGCAGTGTGGGGATAGTTTAATTTCCACGCAGCCTTTGGCCTCCCTGCGCAGGCTACCAACAGGAACTGGACCGAAAGCATCCACAGTCCTTGGAGGGTAACAGCTTTGGTCACTACTGAGCTGGGCTGGATTAGAACCTGTGATCTAAAGTGAAGACCTCAGTGTTCCATGATCATAATCCAGTCCCTAGGGCCACTTCTTCATTTCCATTCACTTGGACTTTCTGTGCAGCAGCAGCGCTAGGGGCACTTTACTAGTCAATGGAGAGGGGCATGTGCTCATTGCTGTGGTCACCAGTGCAACCACATGAACTTGCCACCTTTTGAGTGAGTGACTGGAGGAACAAGACAGTTTACATAAGTGCAGCTTCGCCCCCATTAAACAAGCATCTTCATATCATGTCTTATCCCCACCCATCTGGATCCCCTTAGGTCCTCCATGCTTTTACACTCATCCCTGAGACCACATATAATGGTCATTGTCCCCCCAACCTGAAGGGACTGGATAGAGACTTTGGAATCTATCACATAGCTCATTAATCAGCCATTGGCATCTCAGATGAGTAACATGAGTCATTCCTTCCTCCCTCCCACCCCAGGCTCAGGTCTGATCTACACTAGATAGGGTTGACTGGCATAGCTATACTGGTATAGTTATATCAGCCAATCCTCCTAGTTTAGATACAGCTTATATTAGTGAAAGAGTGCTTTTTCCAGTGTAGCTTATACCAGTTCCACAAACGAAATAAGCTATACTGACAAAAGAATTTCTTTGTCAGTCTAGCTGAATCTACACTAGCGCTTTTGCCATAATAGAAATGTTGTTTAAAAAAATCATACCCCCTAGCCAACATTACTGTAAGGGCAAACATTCCTAGTACAGGCCTGACGTAAGCATATGTAGCAAGTAGGAAATCAAGACAACCGGTCAACTGAGACAGGAATTTAAAGGGACAATGTCAGATATACTTTGACCCCAAATCTATATTTCCTACAGATAAGCTTTTACAAAATCAACGACCAAAAGAAATGTTTCCATCATTCATGTTTTTTAACTCCAGTGGGCATCATTTTCACAGCATTGTGCTACATAAGAACCTGAAAGAAGCATTGACTAGGAACTACTGTATTGTGAACAGAAGTCAGACTGAATAGCCTACTTTCATTGTCCTACTAGTTGCATGAAATGCAAAAAGAAACCAATGTCATAAATGGTAAAACGATCATAAAAATTGGTTTAATATTTTTGTTGAATATGTGATTTAGTGTTTGGTACAGAATAATGGTTGGTAAGGAATCGTTAGGTATCATTTTTAACCTGATGCTGACCATTTAAGTCAGAAAAAAATAAATTCTTTTCCTCTCATCCCTTATAAAATACAACTCAACCCTCTTTTTTGTGGGACAGTCCGGGATGTGGAAAAGGGCTTGCTCCTTAAAGAGGGCTTCTAGCACATGCTGCAGTATGGAGGGTGTGATGCTGCAGAAGCACTAACAATTTGGATTCTAAATTTTTTCCGTAGCGAACAGAAGACTTCATGAATATTTGCATTGAACCAGATACAGTCAGCAAGGGAGACTTCATAAATAGGGGGTGAGTACGGAGAGGCTGCTGTGGGCCATCATATTTTCTAGTCACAAAACTGACCGTGTTTTCTTGGCTTTTGTGCTGCAAGGACAAAAGTGGGGAATGCCTTGTGATGATTGTGGGGTTTGTTCATTCAAATACAGGTTTATTTTAATTTTCTTGTTATGGAAACAAGAGCCAATGTTGTGTGGCTAGAGCTCCCCTCCCTATCTTCTATGATTTTTGGACCCTCCCACTTTCCTTCCCTCCAGTGCTGACTGACATTGTTATTGGTATAACACCATCAAGAGGTCAGGTGCTTTAAAGACAGGTAGGAAAATAACATCCCTGCACCAGAAAGCTTGCAGCTTAGATGAATGATGTGGGGGCTGGGATACAGCAGAATCAATGTGACGGCACCGGTGATGTTTGGCACGTGCCTTTGTTAGTGCCAGGATTCAGTTTTTAAGGGAAGGGGTAAAGATCTTCAAACCCTCAGCTCACTAACACATCTCTGAAGTGAGGTCTCAGCTGGAAAGGCCTCTTGGAGGAAGTGCATTTTAAGGAGGGACTTGAACAAATAGAGTGGCAGCATGGGCAGACCAGAGGTCCCAGGCATGGGCGCCTGGTACATGGAAGGAGCTCTGTAGTCTTCTCACCACCTTCCTCACCCCCTCTCCTCTGCTTGGGATCCTTTCCTGTGAGATGCGCATTTCTCCTACTCTGTAAATGAGCCACTAGGAGGCACTCAGTGCTGATCTGAGCTTCTTTCCCTACCTCCTCTAAGGACCCTCAATACCAAGTTTATCACAGTTAGTCCTTGTTGAAGTGGAGTGTGAGGCTTCTAGAGAAGCGTCACAAGAGTCTCCCGCAATATCAGATTCTGCTTATTCCAGCAGGCTGATCTTTTGGTTGCAGCTGCTGTTTTCCAGTCCTGGGGCCCCCTCTAGTGAAACCAGATGGAAAGGTGTGGAAATGTCATAAGCAGCTTTTAAGTGCTGCATGGTTACAGCATGTCTGTACCTTGTTTACAATATTAATAGCAGTAGCAGGCAATTTATTTGAGCACTCCACATTACCTCTGTGGGAACAGTATCTCCAGAACTATGAATACATAAGTGGCGTAAGATCAGGTGGCACTGGGTGTAAATTGTATCGGCCATGTTGATTGTAGGTTGCCTGCCACTTGAATCTGTGCTGTAAAGACTTTATGGAAGGAAATGTTTATGATACTGTTACCATCAGCAGCAAAAGGAATCTGCCTGACCAGGAGAAGGGAAAAAGGGAGATTGTGGTCTTGCCTGGGACATCTCACCACCAGGAAGATGCCAGTGAATTAGTGGGAATTCAGAGAGAAAAGTATCTTCCATTCACAGTCAGCCACCAACACACCCAACACAGGTTGTTTCCCAGCTGGATTGGATACATGGTTCCCAGCAGTATGTCACATTCTGTGATTGCAGTTACACCTGTTAGAGTATATAGTGGGATATCGTTGCCTAAGAAAACTTTGTTGTTGTTAGGTATTTTTGTTCCTGGTTCTTTCTTTCTTTCTTTCTTTCTTTCTTTCTTTCTTTCTTTCTTTCTTTCGTCTTACTCTGCGTAAGAAACCAGAGTAAGGATCTGAATAAATAGTAAACCCCTTATGACCCTTACATAGGACCTCTTGGGGGGGGTAATTACACTGGTTCTAGCTGCAGACCCGTTTGCTTCTCTAACACCCTCCCTTTCCTGATCTTTTTGTTCCCTGTCTCTCTCTTGCCTTCCCTGATCATGCAGTTTGATCCACATGGGCAGACTCTGGACCCAAGTGGAGACCCATTGACTTTAGTGGGGCCCTTTGCAGACAGAGGGATCTGCCTGCACAGATGTATTTGCAGGATTCCGAGTCCTATATACTGCTATGAGAATGTTAACTCCCTTGAATTCACTCATTAATCTTTTAATATAGATGGTTAAAAACAACCTTCACAAAGTCTACATTGCTTGTCTCCTCACCTGTCCCTTTTCTGTGGTATCTCAGCTTTCCTTTCTGTTGCTTTGTCCTCCCCCCCATTTGTGGTCCTCTTCCCTCATTCCCTATCCCCCATGACTTGACAGCATGAATTCTAAGAGTGCTTGCATTCCCAAAGGCATGTCACTCTTTTGAGGGGGATTTCCTGATTATATATTCTTAGGACATCCATTAGTGAGTGATGTTTGAACCCCCCTCCCTTTCTTATCAGCCTGTTACAACCTTCTGTGCCTTAGGCCTTGTCTACGCTACAGGGAAAAGTCAATCTAAGCTACGCAATTTGAGTTACGTGACTAGCATAACTCAAGTCGACGTAGCTTAGATCTGCTTGTCGCGGGGTCCACACTACGTGATGTCGACGGGAGAGCGATCTGTGGTCAATTTTAGCGGGTCTTCACTAGACCCACTAAATCGACTGCCAGTGCATTGATCGCCGCATGTTGATCCCCTGGTAAGAGTAGAAAATCCCTAATAGAACAACCCTGGACAGATAATATTGCAGTAACTCCACCTGTTTTGGAGATCTGTAACTCTTGTGTGGAAATAGCCATGATTATTCTGACCTGCTTCTTGAGAGCTACAAAGGTTGGAACTGTATTACTCTGTTTGTCTGCCTGGGCATGTGGGAGCAGAAAGAGCCATACAGCAATCAGTTCTTTTGGGGTTTGGGGGAATGCTCTCTTGTACAGAGGGTCAGTAAAAGGTCTGTGTGCCACTGAAGCCCTCTAAATGAAGCATATGTTAATGGGACTTATGGAATGCATAGACCTTGTGCTGCCTCTGTGCACTGAGGTGAATTTAACCCTTGATAAATTAACAAAAGGATCTGAATATATGAGAGTATTGTTTTTACCAGTTGGAGAGGAAGGATGAACCAGAGGGTAGTGTGCTGGCCTGGGACATGGGAGACCTGGATTCGTGTCCCTGCTCTCCCACAAACTTCCTGGACAAGTCGTTTAGCTGCTCTGCGCCATTCCCTATCTGTACAGTGGGGATGATAGTACTTGCCTAAATACACTGTTTAACATAAACATATTAAAGATTGAGGTGCTCATATACTAAGGCAATGGAGGTCATGTAAGTACCTAAAAGAGGCAGACTGATAAAGTTTACGCAAGTGAACATTTTACTTAGACTAGGTAAAATGAATGGATTTTGTACCTCTAAACAGGAGTGAAACTAATAAAGCAGCCTTTGCTTTACCTTGTGCTAGTGATGAAAGTGGAAGAACTTTTGTCAAACACTAGCTTAAAAAACCCAGTACGTCTGATTCTAATTTCTGTATTCAATCACGTAACTATTTACTGAACATTTTTTGAGGTCATCAGTAATTTTTGTGGGTTTGGTGCTATACGAGGAAGACAGGAATGATACAGCTTGCATGTAAGTAGACATCACAAACCCACCATATGAGATGACACAGTGGGGAGATGCTGCTCAGGACCAACCCAGAGCATCACTAAGCTTGGGGTGCTAAAGGTCAATATTGAGATGAATTGACAGTTGTGTGGCAAAGAAGCATAGGAAGCACTAGCTGACCAGAAAGTGCTAGCTGTCCTTCATGCTTGCAACCACAAAGGCTCTCCTATTTTCTTTTGAAAGGAAGAAATGAAATGAACAAGCACTTGATGACCCTCCTGTAAGTCTTGCACCCCTAACCATGGTTGCTTCTGTTGGAAGCTAATATTTCTTTTTCCTCGTTTGATTTGAACAGAAGTCAAAAGATGTGTGACCCCCAATTGTGCCCCGAAGGAAGTCAGTGTATCCAAGCCAGCAGATGTATCTTGCAGCTTTCAGAGGTGAGAAACCAGAAATTGTGGAAAGCTGGGTCACTTGTTTCTTAATGTGACACGCTAAGGCCACATCCAGACTACCCGCCGTATCGGCGGGTTAAAATCGATTGCTCGGGGATTGATATATCGCGTCTAATCTAGTCGCGATATATCGATCCCCGAGCGTGCTTATATCGATTCCGGAACTCCATCAACCCCAACGGAGTTCCGGAATCGACAGGGAGAGCCGCGAACATCGATCCCGTGCGGTGTGGACGGGTGAGTAATCCGATCTTAGATATTCAACTTCAGCTACGTTATTGACGTAGCTGAAGTTGCGTATCTAAGATCGATTTCCCCCCCGTAGTGTGGACCAGCCCTAAGAAACCCCAACTCCCACATTGACAGGTGGTCATGCTGTCCTGTGAATAAGGCAAGCCACCTCCAGTGCAGCCAGTCAGAAAGACAAATGGGTCCCAAACCAGGAGACCCAAGTTGTAACCCCCAGTCAGGCATCACTACTGTACATGTCTGTGGCTAATGTAGGAACTGTGTGGCCCAGCTCCAGAAGCAGCTCGTTCCTGTCCATTTGGCCAGCAAAAAGTGTCAACACGGTTGCAGTGTGAGTAGAATAGGAAAATAGCCTCCTGCTAAACTTCACATCTTAGTGTGTGCACGTCCCCTCTGCTGGCTAGGCTCTGAATACTGAGATCTTTCCTTAAACTGCTAGTCTAGAAGGGTTCTGCCAGAGGTGAAAAGATGGAGAGCAGAGGTGTGGGTTTATGCTAACTGAGCTGAGGCCAGAAGGTAAATAATGGTCAAAAAGGTGCTACAGATATAAATCCCAAGACCTTAGATAAGTGGGCAGCTCTTCCACTGAGAAATGTTTGAGCAGATACATTTTTAGTTGCCTCCTAAAAATAAGGCAGCGGGGTTGATGTTAGCTTGGGTTTAACATCCCAATACATCTTATTAAGAAGACTAGGCCCTGCATTTGGAAGGATATAGAGTCGATCTACTAGGTTACATCCACATCTTTAGCTATTATGATCCTCTTCAAAGACCTGATCTGCCTCATGGAGAATGAGGTCCATTCTGTGGCCGAGTGGCCCCTCCCAGGAGTTGAGAGAATCTTTGGCACTCCGCTCTTCTGGTAAAGTCCTCACCCAGACAACCAGATTGAACAATGAATGTTTTCATTAGCCAGCATCCTCGTTCACACATGGCTTCGACATCATCAGAATCTGTGGCTTTGAAAATACGTGCAAAACTGTCCAGCTCAGGGCTGGGTACAGTCAAGTATAAATAGGTGGTCTGTTAACAAGACAAACTTCGGTTACTCTTTAACTGCTGATGAGGCCTTTAGTAACAGAAGACAAGCACATGATTTATGGACAAAAGGTAAAGACATTACCATGTTGAATGACTGGCATTAATCACTGATGATTTTGTGTATGAGTGTAAAACAGGTGTGAGAGCGGGATTGTTTTGAACAAAAATAATCACTGTCTACTTCTTTTTCAATCTCAAAGAAAAACTCTGCCCAGCTGTAAATAGTAATTCCAAGGGCAAAGAATCCTTAAATCTAAACAATGCAGATCATTTAAGTGATCTAGCATCTAATTCCTGCCAAATTGCCAATTACTAAGCCAGGTAATATTTTACGTGAGTGTCGGTTAATACATTATGTGCAACCAGTAACAGCTCTCTATGTAGTAGTGAGACTAAACAGGCTGAAAGGCAGAAGGGGTCAAGACCCAACAGAGAACCCAGCTGTACTCTGAAGTGGAGATGTAAGTGAGCACAGGTACCACTGTTACAGCACTATTGTAACAGTTGTTTCACTATTAAGTCAGACCTACGCTTGATTCTACACAGGGCACCGAGGGCTCCTTTGGCATAGACAGCGAGGAGTATGAGGCCATGCCTGTGGAAGTGAAACTGTTACCCCGGAAGCTCCAATTCTTCTGTGACCCCAGAAGGAGAAAACAGATGCTCCAGCCAGCAGTGCAGTGAGAAGTCACCTCAGAGGGACCAATCTCATCAGGATCTTTGGGGTCACTCAGGCGAGCGCTAACCTGATTAACGCCATCGAGTCATTAGTTACTTGGCCAGTAAACACACAAGGTATTGGCACCTTAGTGGGAACTGCTGATTTGGCAAGTACCAAAGAGGTAAAAAGTGTACATTTGACTCTGAGAAACAGATTAAGTTAGTGGTGTCTTTTTTTAAAGAAGCCATCACTGTTCCATATACAATACTACAGGTGAGTGCTGTAAGACAGATGCTACTGTTCTACTGCAAGTCTGTATAAAGGGGAATGAAAACACACTTTATGGTTTTGAGAGTTTGGAGCCATCTTTCTTACCTGTGTTTAGAGCTGAGAATTCTGGGATTTATGGAAAAACTATGAACAAGATGCTGCTGGGGTTAATGGGAGGGGAACTCATGAAGTTCAGGAATTGCCACACAAGAACAGATACATGGGTCAGCTAGTCTGATCTCCCATCTCCTTTTGACAGTGATGGATGCTTCAGAGGAAGGCATAAAACTCCCACAATGCACTTACATACTGATGTCTTACTGTATTGGAGAGAGGGAAATACTTCTGTGACCTCAACTTATGCTCTTTAAGTGTGGGAACTGATACCGTTAATTTTATTGTAACTAGTGTAACTTCAGATACTGAAGACCTTCCATAAGGAAACCTCCTGGCTAGAGAGCATCCCCACACTTAAGAGGATTCTGCTCCATTCATATTTGAAGATGATCTCTGCAAAACAAACCCTTTGCTGGTTCCTTGAGTGGTTGGCTTTGTTTTGAATATTTATTTTTTGGTTCTCCAAAAAATATTCAGCACCAGAGTTCTACTAGTTAATGACACTCTACAAAATTAGACCTTTGATGCTGTTTAGGGGTGTTGCTTTCTAGTAAGTTCTCCGTTTTGTTCTTATAGCAGCATAGTATATAAAATGGAGCAGTGAACTGGCCCTTTTAGCCTATTCCTTATTGTATTCCTCTTTTTCAAAATTAAATGGCCACCATCCTTTTTGAGAAGCTGCCACCTCCACTCAGCCACCTAATTATTTTCGTTGCTCTTTGTTATCTCTTTACCATGACTAAAATGAAGTCGTAGCACTGATTAACATTCTTTTTCTATCCCTTGACCCTCTGAATAGTCCTAACAGCTTATGTATTCTGCGAGGCCTGGTCCTGTAAAGCGAGTCAGTCCTTGATTTTTTGGTTGTGGTGGTTACTCCTGCAGTGTGTAACATGAAGGTGAAGTTTTCCCTGCTACTACTCATTACTATGTATTTTTTAGTGGTCTTTGTACTATTAAGTTACAGGACCCTGGTAGGAAATCCATCCCTGCCCGAATGACACTTTGGCTACTGCTTTCTCTTTCCAAACAGCCCAGCCCAGCCCCCTTACACTGAAAAGTATTTTGCTGCAGTGATAAGGAAATAGGACTGTTTGCTCAGGCTGAGGCCAAATTGAACCCTGCCCCTTAGGTTAGAAAAATCATTAAGAACCATTGTGCAAGGAGAGACCACACTACCTGAAAGAGCTACACCATAAACTGAGTGGTATTTTGTTCTAGTGTTTTGCTATCACTTTCCTTCTCTCTCTTGCCTAAATGGCTATGTCTAACTAGCCTGACCGTGCTATGGAAAGGAGGAGTGTGAGATTCTTATTAATGATTTTTTTTTTAGTGTGGCCACTTATTAGGGGCACCTAAGCCTAGCTACTCACCACATCCCATGTTATACAAACAGGAGTAGGTAGGTTATGGTATTCATTGAGTTATCAAGGCTTCCTAATGCTCTGATTCCTGCTTTTATCATGAACCAGTAATGAATAATTACAGTCCCAAGACAGAGAAAAAGGCGGCAGTTATGTTAAAATGTAAGCTTTAATAGTTTAAAAACAAAAACAAAACTACTGTTTTGATGTGCAACTTCCTCTTGGCCCCTCGGCGTGCAGACAGGCTCAGTTCTGTGGAAACAATTCAGCCTTTAAAAGCCAGGGCTGCTCTTCTCACTGAGAAATACAGGTGGCACTAGCCCCATGCAAGTTGCTCGTTTGCAGCTTCGTGGTGGTTCTGGAAGCCACTTTCCAGTTCAATTACCCTAACTGTTGAAGAAATAACTCCAGCACTCATCAGTCTACCACATGGATGGTTAGAGCAACATGGTTTAGTAAATAAGGAAACTGGCTGAAAACCCTCTGCAGAATTTTGCTAAATCTGGGGCTCCCTTTTTATTAAGATAGCACAGATAAATAGTGGCCTAGAGGTTAGAGTACAAGCCTGGGACTTGCAGAGCTGCACTCAATTCCCTATCCTGTACAGATTTCCTGGGTGATCACAATCACATCACTTAGAGAGAGAGACAGACTCAGTTCCTTAGCTGTAAAATAGGGTAATAGCTGGTGTGAGCATACTACGGTAATAGGGCTATTTAATTACTATCCATAGACAGAGCAATGCTATTTCTCTGGGACAGAGAAATAAATGTAAGTGCTGTGGGACAGACACATAGGTAACTAGGGGAGAGGCTGTTCTAGATTTGATTGACAAATCCAGAGGAACTGGTTGAAAAATGGAAGGCAGCATAGGTGAAAGTGATCATGAAGTGGCAGAGTTCATGATTCTAAGGAAAGGTAGGAAGGAAAGCAGCACAATAAAGACAATGAATTTCAAGAAAGCAGACTTTAGCAAATTCATAGCATTGGTAGGTGGGAAGCAAGTCTAAGGGGAAAAACAGTTCAAGAGACTTGGCAGTTTTTCAAAGAGAAATTAAGGGCACAAAAGCAAATTATCCCACTGCATAGGAAAGATTGGAAGCATGACAAGAGGACACTCTGGTTTAACCAGGAGATCTTCATTGATTTGAAACTCAAAGTAAGAGTCCCACAAACAGTGGAAACTAGGTCAATTACAAAGAATGAATATAAACAAACAAGTATGTAAAGACAAAATTTAAAAAGGCCAAGGCACAAAAGATTAAACTAGCTACAAACAAAGGGTAACAAGAAAACAATACAGTAGAAGCAAGAGGAAGACCAAGGACAGGGTAGGTCCATTACTCAATGAAAAGGGGAAAACAGGAACAGAAAATGTAAAAGTGGCAGAAGTATTAAATAACTTGTTTTGGTTTTCACCAAAGAAGGTTAACGGCAATGGGACATCTAACACAGTGAATGCCAGTGAAAATGAAGTAGAATCAGAGGCTAAAATAGGGAAAGAACAAGTTAGATGTCTTCAAGTCACCAGGGCTTATGAAATGCATCCCAGAATACTTGAGATGAGTCATTAACAATTATCTTTGAAAAATCATGAAAAGGGAGAGATTCCAGAAGATTGGAAAAGGGCAAATATAGTGTCCATCTATAAAAAGGAAAATGAGAACAACTCAGGGAATTACAGACCAGTTAGCTTAACTTTAGTACCCAGAAAGATAATGGAGCAAATAACTAAGCAATCAGTTTGCGAAGACTTGGAAGATAAATCCATGCTGTTACTTTTCACCTTATTGTCAAGAACAAATGTCAAAGCAATGCAATAACTTTCTTTGACAGGGTAACAAGCCTTGTGAATGGGGCAGAAGTGGTAGATGTGGTATATTTTTACTATAGTGCAGCTTTTGATACTGTCTCGCATGACCATCTCATAAACAAACTAGGGAAATACAACCTAGATGGAGCTATTACAAGGTAGGTGCATAACTAATTGGAAAACCATTCTCAGAGTAGTTATCAGTGGTTCATTATCAAGATGGAAGGGCATATCAAGTGGGTCCTGCAGGGATTAGTTCTGGGTCTGGTTCTGTTCAACATCTTCATCAAATGATTTAGATAGAGTACACTTATAAAGTTTGCAAACTATACCAAGCTGGGAGGGGTTACAGGTGCTTTGGTGAATAGGGTTCAAAATTCAAAGTGATCTGGAACAAAGGGGAGAAATGGTTTGAACTAAATAGGATGAAATTCAGTAAGGACAAATGCAAAGTACTCCACTTAAGAAGGAACAGTGGATCTCACACTGCAGAGTGTGATCTCGGGGTCATAGTGGATCACAGGCTAAATATGAGTCAACAGTGTAACACACTTGCCAAAAAAAAAAAAAAATACCCCCACATCATTCTGGAATGTATTAGCAAGAGTGTTGTAAGCAAGACATGAGAAATAATTCTTCCACTGGATTGTACACTGATTAGGCCTCAGCTGAAGTACTGTGTCCAGTTCTGGGCACCACATTTCAGGAAAGATGTGGAGAAAGTTCAGAGAACAATGATTAAAGGTCTAGAAAACATGACCTATGAGGGAAGATTGAAAAAAATGGGTTTGTTTAGTCTGGAGAAGAGAAGATTGAGGCGGAGAATAACAGTTTTCAAGTATATAAAAGGTTGTTAGAAAGATGAGGGGAAAAAAATTATTCTTTTTAACCTCTAAAGATAGGACAAGAAGTAATGGTCTTAAATTTCAGCAAGTGCTGTCAGGGTGGTTAAGCAATGAAATAAATTGCCTAGAGAAGTTGTGGAATCTCCATTATTGGAGATTTTAAGAACAATTTAGATAAACACCTGTCAGGGATGGTCTAGATAATATTTCGTCCTGCCGTAAGTGTAAGGGACTGTTATAGATGACCTCTTGAGGTCACTTCCAGTCCTACAATTCTATGAAATCCTTGGCCCATTGACAGCAATGGATCCAGCCCAGGCCGTTACAATCACATACAGCCCTGTAGTACAAATAATCAAGGGTTACACATAAGATAGATCTTATGACCTGCTTAAGTAGTTGTGACTAATACAAAGTTCAGAGAACTCTTGGAAGTTTAAGCAGCTTCCACTTTCCCTTCTCTCTCCCCCCCTGCAGGAAAGAACTGGATTCTTACATACAGACCCGTTTCAAATCAATGGTGAGAATGCCACTGTAGACTCTGATGGAAAGGCTGTTGCTCTCTACTTTAAACACAAAAGTTAATGTGAGGTTAGAAAGACTCCGATCCGAGACATTACAGCTTTGTCACATGGCTGTTATGAGGGGATCAGATAGCATGCCATAGTCACATTAAAAAAACCTAAAAGGCACCACGTTAAAGGCAAAGTACTTTCAACATTTCTGCAGAAGGATTTTCCACTAGCTCCCAATGACAAAAAGACAGTGTCACATCTTGCCCTCCTTTTAGTCAAAAACAAACAAGCAAGCTTTACTGTTAAAAACACATTCTCCTCCTCTTCCCCCATCCCAAAAGGCACTCCTTTACCAAGACCTTCTAGCTGCACGGGGTTTAAAAAAAAAACACCCAGAACAGCAAAGCACTACACAGGG
Source organism: Gopherus evgoodei (assembly GCF_007399415.2). Lineage (NCBI taxonomy): Eukaryota > Metazoa > Chordata > Testudines > Testudinidae > Gopherus > Gopherus evgoodei. The sequence continues at coordinate 258,829,520 of NC_044322.1, read as the reverse complement.
TTGCAATAATTCTCCAGAGTTGACTTTTGAAGGAAGAGGAGAAGAATTCAGATTCATGTTGCCTGTAATACTAGGAGGAAATATGTGCAATAATGCTTTGTCTTCAAAGGCAGAAACCAGTAACTGCTTCCTTAGCAATTCATAACCAATCCCTCTACACCACACTGTTGGGTTGCTCACATCTACCCTAAGGTTGCAGAACTACCACTGCTTTCACTACCAAGAAGCCAGACATGAGGAGCAGTTACTTCAGACAGCCAAAGCAGGTGAGTCACAGCACTGCCTCATATTTTGGCAGCAAATTCCCTCCAATAGAGCAACAAGGAGGCCCTTCTTGTTTGGATACTTCTCACCTCCTGAAGCAGCTGCCTTTCAAGAAAGGCTTATGGAAACCAGATTACACAGCAGAGCCGACAGACTATAGCTATCCAGCCAGGATGCAAGTCAGCAGATTCTTTTACCCTAGCTATGCCATCGCTTTGTTGCTCCTCCTTTATCCTCTTCTGGCAATGTCCTCTGATGGAGCTGGTTTTCTGACAGCGCATGAACACACACGGCCCTGCTACAGCTCAGAAACATGTTAGAAAGTTTTAGGTTGCAGAGGGCTGTAAGCTCCCAAGGATACAAACTAAATGCCTGCTCCTACTCAAATGAACAGAACTACCAATTTCAGTGGGAGCAGGAGAGGGCCCCTAAAAGCTGATCAGAGCAAAACTCTGAGTCAAGCCATAGCAAAAAGGAACTAGGTGATTGACATTTCAATGCCTTTGTTTATTCCTAACATACATAGGTTACTCAAACCGCAGTAATGCATGTCTGCCGTACCTCCTCCTTGCAGAGAGAATCTTCTTGGGTGGAGATGGCTAGTGAGATAGAACCCAACAGAAATGAGGTGGGAGGGCACCAACTGAGGGCAGAGTCAAATGTGGATTGTATTGGGCAATTCAGCTTGAAAAGAGGTCAAAACAAAAGCAAAACAAAAATCAAGACAGCGCCTTCCTCAGAAGTGACTTTAATTGCAACCAGCTCTGTTCAAGTTCTTCAGTCTGTCAAACGCTACCCTTGTAGGGAAAATTAATGCAACAGAACCGCAAAGGACAGACAACAAAAGTAGCAGCATGTTTTTCTCCTGTAGGAAAGTAGTCGGAGTCCAGGAGAAGCAGAGAGAAAAAAAGACTCCACTTTGCTGACCCAGCACTTGGAGGCTGTGATGTGCTACATATTACACTAATTAAAATAGCACTAGGAGGGCCTTGATTTGCCTGTGCGAGGTTGTTTCCCTCCTTTCCCTTCCCTCAACCTCAACTCTCTGCTCCCTTGGGTTAGGAAAGACCTTGAATCTCAAGTAAACAACTGAGATGTCTGCAGGAGATAAACCTCATGGAAAGCTGGAATGTGCCTGCCTCTAAGCACCTCAAAAGGCACAGATGCTAAATCAGTGATGCAGTGCAGGAGATTCTTTGAGGGGGAGGTGTGTTTAAATAAATACATGGGTTGAAACAAGGAACTGGGGAATGTAGGGTGGTCAGGCTGAACCCTATCCAGCAGCAAAATCCAGAAGAAAGGACTGGAGTGTCCATTCTGTTTATGGCAAGGAACACTTCCATAGTAGTTAGAGGGCTAGAACATGAAATGCTGGATTATGGCTTACAAGAGAGCCAAGATGCTGAAATAAGTCTAGGGAAAAGGGCAGCTAGATTATTATGGTCTCAGTTCAAACAAGGTACTTAAGCATATGCCTAATTTCAAGGATGTGAGTAAACCTACTGAAGTCACCAGGACAGAGTAGTCAGTGGTACTGCCTTGCTGAATGAAGGCCAGTAAGAACATCAAGTGCTGCAAGGCAGCTAGTTACTCCTAGGACTTAGCATCATACATTCAAGTGTTGCAAGGGGAGGAAGGCATCCCGAACACAGCCAGCCTTTCACAGGAACAAGCAAGGGGCCCTATTGTCCAGCCAGTGGTCACTGGTCCACACCCATTGCTGAGGAGTGAGAAATCTCTATGCTGAGGAGAAGCAGAGCTAATGGGCAGGAAGAAAAATCTGTCATTTTGTCTCCTCTCCCTAAAACACACCCACCCACCCATCTCTGGCAGCTGAACCAGAAGAGAACTCCAAGCCACAAGGGAACTCACTGCAAATAGTAAGGCCGGGCTACAACCTCCTGTACCTCTCACTGAAAAACCAGTGGGCTGTCCCATTGACAGTGGCCAGACAAAATCATGATCCACTTAACTGAATGCTCAAGCAGAACAATGACTGGTTAGTTGGTAGCCAGGGCAAAGCACAAACTGATACAAACTCATGGCACTGGGAGAACAAGACAGGAAGCGGGGTAAGCAGCAGACCCTGCAGAAAGATTCTGCCCGTTCTGTTGGTGAAGTTAGCAGTAAAGGAAGGGCGGATGACGAGTCAGGGCCAAGCATTTCCCACACAGCTCTATCAACAGTGCTCAACCCTGCCCTGAGAAGAGACTGCAAAGCACAGCAACTGCAGGGTGCCGTTGTGATATTGGTCACTGCTCGGTAGGGGATACCTGGACACTATCCTGCTGTTTTAAAATCTTTAATCAAAGCAGGATCCATGCAAATAATAAATAAAGGAGTTAGGAGACACCAGGAGGTGAAGAGCTTTTCCATTCTCCTGTGCGCCAGGCATGAAATGGGGAGGATAGGTTCTAGATCACTCCACCTTTCAAATGCTTGAAATGAGAATGTGACACCTTCTACCATCCCATAATGCAAAGTGATCATGTGATCCTGTACCACGTCTAGTCTTAACCATTTTCTTCTGCTATAGATGGGAATGGTGGTTGGACTCCAACTCAACTGCTGAAAGGATGGGCGACTGGAGTGTACAGAGTCTAACCTGCATGATTAACTGTCCCCAGTGAGAAACAGTAGGGTGGAAGATGTTGAAGAGATTGGGGAGCACTGGGAGGGGACATTCTCCACAGTCAACTCCTGAAGGCTCAAATATGCATGATTTCATATTGGTCCCCATGACAGAAGGTGCTTTCCCTGAAATCTCCAGCCCCTCAGAAGTCCAGACTTGGTCGAAAGCAGTTGCCAATGTCAACTGTGAGGGTTGGTGAAAAGGTGCCATTGCTCCTATGGATATCAGGAAAAAAACAAACCAAACCTTGAGCAGTCAATCTTGAAGAAAGGAAAATAAAATCACATTTTGTTTAAAATTATAAATACTTTTCTGTATAAAGTTATTAAATAAATGAGATCCTTCCAGTGACGGTGTGGTGAGTTCCAGTGATGTTCCTAAGCGACGTTCCATAGTCTTTAAAAAGCCATCGCTGCTCCATCTCTCCTGTCCTCAGTTTAAGTGCAGCAGGGGTTATCAATGACTAGCATGACATCAATGCCATACACTTCCAGCAGGTCCATTAGGAAGCTTCGATCACCTTGTGGGTCCAGGCCCATGCCCCGGGCATGGTCAGCTGTCAAGGTCTTGTCCTGGCTGGCTGACACCTCCATCAGTGTCTGAAATATCCGATTGTTCTGCTCCATGAAAAACCTGCAGGAGGACACAGCAAACAGGGAAGAGGAGATGGGATTGAAAAGAAAAATGGAAGACAGATTTTCTACACCATCCCCAGTGTCCCACTTTAAACATTCCTACCTTCTTTCCAACATGGTGTTGCACATGTGGTAGGTCAATAGTGAACCTTTTACTCAACACGCTTCAGGCTGGCTTATTTAAGGTGGGCGCTGACTCAACAAACACATTTATTGTGGGGAATAAAAGACCAAGTGTAGAAATCCAACATATGTCTCCCCTAATACAGTGTGGGAACTGAGTGGACAAAAGCACCAAGCCACTATGCTGACCCAAATGATTTCTCCATTACCTGTTCTTGAGCCACCAGATTCTAACTATGACTAAGCTTCAGCACCAAACAAGGAACATAACTTGGGAGATGAAAATTCGGTTGGCCACCTCCTGCATCCCCTTTCAGGTACAGCACTGTTCCCTGGTCCCATATCCTTTCCAACCACAGTCTAGTTTTAAATGACAAACAATGAGGCTTTCCCTGTGCGCTGTGGCAGGCTGTTCATAGTCCAAAGCACCTCAGTCTTGGCAAGCTCTCCCTAATAGTCACCCTCAATTTTCCTTCAGACCATTTAAATCGCATTACTCTCATGCATATCCCTTTCCCACCACAGGACATAAGCAATAATAGTGTGTGGTGAAGGACTCCATAGGAGGAGCCAAGGTCTATTTAGTACTTCAGTTGCCACGTATTTCCTCACAGACTACAGGAACTACACAAGCATTACCCAACCCTTCATCCCAGCCTCTTCTGAAACCGCCACACATGTAACTGCCCGGCCGACAAGCAGAGGCAGTTTGCTCCACACAGCCAGAGCAGTGTCTGCATCTCAACAAGCTGTTTGGCCTCCCCCAGCATAGCCAGGAATTCTGAGGAGGGTCAGAAGATGCTGGTGTTCTAGAAACCTCTTCCATTTCCAACCCATGCTTTATGGGTCCCCATATCCCCTCCAAACACTTCCAGCCCCCCGAAAAAACTCTATATTTGCAAGCTAAGCTAGTGTGATATGAAACCAGTGAGACAACGACTGGACCCTAGGCTGCCAGTGGTGCACAGGCCCTCCGTGCGAAACCACACTTTAAAGACTCCCTGGAACCTGGTTGTTATTCAGTGGTGCAGGGAGCAACTCACAAGATAAAGAGGTCCTCTTCACAGGAGCTGCAGTCCTCCTCCACCTCCTGAGAGTACATCAACATCTGCCTGGGAGAAGGGAGGCAAATCAAACACACGTACAAGCAACGAACCCCAGAGCAGTAGCACCAAACAGGGTTCTGACTGAAGACATCACCATTTATTGAAGATAAAGGTACTAAAACCTTCATCTTTAATCTATAGGTGGCGGCAGAGTCCCATGGACAGGGCACTAGGCTGGGAGTCAGGAGATCTGGATTCTTCTCTCAGCTCTGCCCCTAAACCCATTGCATGACCCTGGGCTAGTCACTTCATCTCCATGCCTGTTTCCCTTCTCACTCTTTATCTACCTTGTCTATCTAAGAATGACAGGGACTGACTAATACTGTGTGTTTGTACAGTGCCCAGCACAAAGGTGCCCTGATCTCAGCTGGAGTCTCTAGGCCCTGCTTGTAATACAAACCACCACCATACAGGTAATGAATGAGAGGGTCAAGAGAATAAACCAAAGCAGCAAGAAATCAGGAAAATGAAGACAAGACAAATCAAGAAAGTGAAGAGACTGAGATACTGGTTCCATCGCTCCCCCCACTCAGGTTCCCTCCACTACCTCTGGTCATTGAGACGCTGATATTTTTCCTTGTCGGCACTGTTAATCTTCAGGAGTGGCTGCAGGTGCTCGTGGTGTGTCTTCACATTCTGGTTATCCACATAGACGTCGTAGAGATCTCGCTTCTCCTCAAAGATCTTTTCTGTTGTGCCTGCCGAGACCAGAGGGAGAGGAAGATTTTCAGACATTCTACTTGCAGGGTAGCTGTTCTCTCTTGCTTTGCTGTTCGATGAGAACAACACACAGCCACACCCAGACACATTACAATCCAGTGATTGTTGGATGAGAACAGGACCTGGCCACACCCACACAGGTTAAGATCTCTTCTCTTTTATTTCACAGTATCTCTCACCATCAAGACATATTTTCAGCTTCAGTTTTAAAAGGTACCTCCTGATCCATCAGAAATTGCAGCTTGGGGTGAAGCAGTAGGGAAGCAAAGAGGCTGCTGTACTTACAGGCCACATAAGACACTTCAGTCTCCAGCATTTCTATGTCTGCCACATTCACATAGAAGAAAGGCTTGGACTCTGGAACGGTCCCCCCAATGCCAGGCAGTGAGACATTGGCTAGGCAGCAACAGCAATACACTGCAGGTGAGAGAAAGGGATAATACAATGCCCACACTATTCCCTCTCAGTAGGGTCCACAATGCCCCCTCCTTGTTTCTCTTGTCCCCATTTGCTTAAAGTGCTCCTAAACACACAGTGTTTATAGCACAGCATAGTGGCATCTGACCAGCAGTGAAATGCTTACATTTCACTCTGACTCTCCCATTGGGCAACGTTATTTAAATTCTTACTTAAGTTCCTGCAAAATGTTTAGACATTCTATCCCCCTCACCCAGCTTGTTGGTGAAATGAAAGTCAGGCAACAGCATCTGGTGCTGCCACACAGAGACACGAGTTCAGGTTCATAACTCTTTGGGCCAACAAGGCCTGGGAAAAACATGCTTGCAAGAAGTAGGGGAGGGGAGCCTCAGGGTTGTTTTGCAAACCCTGCCCCTCATCTTCCCTAGCGGCTGTCTTGGGAGAACAGCACTGCGTCCCTCCATATCAGCTAGGAGGGGTGTGTGCGCATGTGTACAAGTCACTGTCCTTCAGGCGTGGGAAGGAAGAGGTCTGAGGGTTTTGACCATGACGCCGTACCTCTATAGCAGACAACTCCTACTGGCGGTGGTGAAAATATCAAAATGCGCTTGCGTAGCAGAGCGAACTTCCAGAGGATGAAGATCTGCTCTCCAAAGAACTTAATGAACTGAGACATACAGCCTGCGGGGTGTGTGATCTGAGGGTCAGGAGAAGAGAACGGCTTATGAGAGATGCTACAGGAACACACAGAGATGCTAAATACAAAAGCAGAATATGGGAGCAAGTCGTAGATACACAGAGCCCAGTGCCACCCACCAAACTTGTGACACTAGATGCATGGGAGCAAGAGCAGCACACTGCAACAGTGGATAGTTGCCTGAGATACTCAGCCTAAATAACAGGAATCTACCTTGTGCAGCTTAGGGCTCAGCCCACAAATGCTCAAATGCATGGAGAAAACTCCACTAGCTTGCCTAGCAGAGAGACTTGCTATACACAAATTAGCTAGTCCTACACCCACTGGGAGCATCAGTGCACTGCATGTTCATACAAGCTGGACAGTGCCTGCATCACCTTCATCTCTGGATACATGTATCTGTGGATGGAGGGCAGCCAGTGGACAGGTGGCTGAGAGCTGGAGGTACCCTTGCCAGCAGGGAGGACCCCCTTCTTGTCATCATAAAATGCCTCTAGGTGGGAGTAATGTCCTGGCATCTCCAGCTGGTGTCTAGAAAAGACAAAAAGTAGGAAAGATTTATGGTGTCCACAGATCCCAGGGCCCTTGCCCGCAGCCACATATATCTCCTAGTCCATGATTCAGCCTTGGATGCCTCAGGTTTCACTAGCTGTGGCACCAGCATCATAAGCATCTGTATCTTTCAGTGCATCCAAGGAAAATAGGCAGGGCTGAAATGGTCAGGCAGGACTCTCATACTCCATGCATGGGAGAATGGATCCTGGTTTTTAACATTTAGAACAAGTTCAAACAAGATGGCGTTTTCCTGCAAGTCCTTTTTTACCCTTACTTAATTCCCTTGGCAAGCTCTGATCCTTCAGCCCCACTGGACAGCGCTGTGTAGAGAGCAAAAGCATGTATGTAGCCAAGAACAAAATCTCACTGTTGACTCTAAAAATCTTTCAAGAAACCTTTAGTAAACTGAGGTTTTAAGGGACAGGAGGGAAATCAACAATTACTTTGCTCTAATACCTGTTCAAAACAAGCAATTCTCCAGCAGATTAAAAAAAACAGTGTTACACACTGAAGTCGTCCTGTATTACTCACTCAGGTTTAATTTCTTTCCTCCATCATGATCCTCATTTCCTGAAACACACACACACACACACACACACACACACAAGTGGGTAGCGGGGGAGGAGAGAGAGTACTGTTTCTTGGAAAAAGGTCTTAATGTGGCAACATTTCAAAGTCTTTGCTCAATGCCAAAACCTTATTGCACATACAGGGAAAACTACCTTTCAAATGACATGCAACCTGATGTTCAAGGTAGCCTGGGAAACCTTCACATCCAACCATCCACACAAACATTCAGACCCTTCAGTCCAGGTGCACAGGCAGCCAATCCTGTATCCCACAGACAACTTACCGAACCTGGTTCTCCAGGAAGTGCATGTATCTATAGAGCAGGGTGTACGAAGGGGAGAGAATCCCCACAGACTTCATGCGGGCACCACGCTCTAATTCACTCTCCACGGGCATGTTTTCAAAGCAGGCCAGGCCGAAGCAGAGCCCTTTCCGGAAATAACTGGGGACAAATGTGCAACAAAAGATAACTAGAAAGGGGGAGGGTGTGAAGAGAGGCACATACATGGCATGGTATAACAAGCTGATCCTAGGAAGGCCCATCAAAAATATCAGTTCTCCACCCCTACATCGCCTCCTGTGCACACAGGCCTCGGCCATTTTAACCATGTCTTCTAAATCTATTGACAGCATGGTCTACATTACACAGGATTCAGAAAGCTGGCAGCCTCCAGTGCCTCTCCTCCCACTAAAGGCCCAACCTTTGCTAGCACTGGTGCAGTGGAACCTGTGTTAGCAATGATGGGAAAATTTTCAGACGAGAGGCTTGGGTAGAAAGCTGGGCCCAGGGAGCATAACGTTGTGTTTCCAAAGAACAGTGAGGATAACACACCACACCTTATAAAGTCAGTCAAACTAGTTGTCGTAACGATGGCCTGTTTGGCCCCCAAGCCATCTCCCAGGCTTGCAGAGAATGGAAACAAACACCTCTTCTGGCCAATCATGGAGTCTACAAGCTCTACAGGGAGCAGCTGTCGGTCCTCCTTGGCAAAGGGAGGCACCACAACTCGGGGCCCTTGAGACCAGAGTGGGGAGGAATACGATGGGAAGGGCATGACCCAGAATTCCCATTAGGAGGAGGGAGGGAAGAGGAAGTGAAATGGGGACAGGACATGATCACTACTCAACATCTAAAGGAGACATCCAAGTTTGTTTTTTTTTTAAACATGTTTTCTTCTGCATTCTCTCAAAACCACAAATGAAAAAAACCTCCCCTTCCCCTGTTTTGCTCTTTTCCATCTGGCAAAGAGTTTGCCCCATCCCCAGCATGCCCCCTGGCCCGACTGCTGACATTCCTAATGGAGTCTGAAATTAGCAATTCTGTTTGCTTCCTTGTTTGTTCATGCCTCATGCATTAGTGTCAGTTTACCTTTAGGAACCAGACCTGCTATTATTGGCAGGCTGGCCACCAGAGCAGAAGTCATTATACGTTAGGGCCTACATAAAGAGCAGATATTTGATGCAGCAGATGCTAAATATCTGGAAAATTCACTCCAAAGCAGCTAATTTATGGCAAGTCAATCTGGGGGGCCTTAGCTGATGGGCAGTGTTCATTTCTACAGCTTTGGACTAAGGGAGGAGGGCGTGTGTGGCTAAGGAGGATGGGAAGGAGCAGCGCAGCCCAAATATACTCACATGAAATCCGACTGGACTTTGTGCGATCCACTTGCCATGGATTTGAACTCAACGCCTTCTAAGTCAATGTCTTGGGGCAAACACCATTCCACCATGTTACCTGTGGGGCAAGGGAGCGAGAACTTTTCATTGGAGGAGAAAAAGGTCCCACCCTCTACTAAAGATAAAGCAGCAACAAATCAGCAGCAGCCAGGTATCAATCACTTGGGTATCAAGGAGCAGTGCACTGGTAACAGTATTTTAAAAGGCGAGTTTTCGGAGCAATACGGGGCAGTTATTACATGGCCTTACAGTGGGATGGGTCTCTCCAGTACCTGAGACAGAGCACAGATGCAACATTACCACTCTCCATGTACTGCCTGTGAGACAGACATGCTGCACTGAACATCAGTACATTGCACGGCCTCAAGAGTTATTTCAGAATCTCTTTAATATCTTGCAGACTTGCCCCTCCAAGGCTTGCCAGGCAGCAGCTACAGCAGATAGTCCTTCCAGGTACTTGGGCAGGGCAGTGAAGGAGGGGCTAACTCTACTGATGTTCGCACTGTGAGAGTTCTGTGGACAGAAGACTTCAGTCTCCAAAACTGCAAATCTTACCCCTCTCCTCAGCACTGTAGTGCAAAAGCAGAGCAAAGGAGAAGATGTAAAATTAAATAGCCAGGCATTTGGTAAGGGCACCATGTTGCCGTGATAAAGTCTTGGATTCAGAAAGGATTTTAGAAATCCTGTTCAAGAAAGGCAAGCAGCATAGACTGGCAGGACTGGAAGGGACCTCAAGAGGTCATCTACTCCAGTCCCCTGAAGGCTACGTAATAACTAGATCATCCCTGACAGGTGTTTGTCTAACCTGCTCGTAAAAATCAACAATGACAGAGAGTCCACAACCTTCCTAGGCAATTTGTTCCAGTGCTTAACAACCCTGACAGTTAGGAACTTTTTTCTAACGTCCAATTTAAACCTCTCTTGCTGCAATTTACGCCCATTGCTTCTTGTCTTATCCTCAGAAGTTAAGAAGAATAATTTTTCACTCTCCTCCTTATAACAACCTTTTATGTCCTTAAAAACTGTTATGTCCCCCCTCTTCTCCAGACTAAAGAAATCCAATTTGTTCAATCTTTTCTCACAGGTCATGTTTTCTACACCTTTAATTATTTGTGTTGCTCTTCTCTGGACTCTCCAATTTGTCCACGTTCTTCCTGAAATGTGGCACCCAGAACTGAACACAATATTACAGGTGAGGCCTTATCAGCATGGAGTAGAGCAGAAGAATTACTTCTTGTGTCTTGTTTACAACACTCCTGCTAATACAGGGGTTCTCAAACTGGGGGTCGGGACCCCTCAGGGGGTCACGAGCTTATTATTTTGGGGGTTGTGAACTGTCAGCCTCCACCCCAAACCCTGCTTTGCCTCCAGCATTTATAATTCTGTTAAATATATTTTTAAAAGTGTTTTTAATTTATTGGGGGGGGGTCACACTCAGAGGCTTCCTATGTGAAAGGGGTCACCAGTAAAGAAGTTTGAGAACCACTGCACTAATACACTCCAGAATGAGGTCTGCTTACCTTATTTTATTTTTTGCAACAATGTTACACTGTTCTCCACTCATATTTAGCCTGTGATCCACTATGACTTTCAGATCCCTTTCTGCAGTACTCCTTCCTAGACAGTCATTTCACATTCTGTATGTGTGCAATCCATTGTTCCTTCCTAAGTGGAGTACTTTGCATTTGTCCTTATTGAATTTCACCTATTTACTTCAGACCATTTCTCCAGTTTGTCCAGATCATTTTGAATGTTAATCCTATCCTGCAAAGCACTTGCACCCTCTCCCAGCTTGGCATCGTCCATAAACTTTACAGGTGTACTCTCTGTGCCATTATCTAAATCATTTAGAAGTCAAATCTCCAAGAAGAATGGAAATCGGACTCTCTCCCCTTTCTGCCAGGCTTATGAAGGGGTATTAAAAAGCCCAGGCCAGAACTTTGTATGTAGATTTATGGCTAAAAGTGAAAGTGTTATCATCATCCTGGTAGGGAGGAGTGTACACGCAACACATGGTAAACTGTAACACCAGCCATGCTCATGTCAGTGGAACCTTACACACATATCTGTTTTTTTTAAGCAGTATATATATACTGCTTAAAAAAAACAGATATGTGTGTAAGGTTCCACTGACATGAGCATGGCTGGTGTATATATATATATATATATATATATATATATATATATATATATATATATATACACACACACACACACACACACACACACACACACACACACATACGGTCATGATATTCATGTGGAAAACTTAACTACTGGGTTAACAAGTTTGTCGTCTACCTTTGACTGCTTCACCTGCACTCTGCCAACAAATCCGTCTTTGTCAAAATTCCAAGCCTCTGAGCAAATCAGCTGGCGTATTTTTTAGTATGTAAAATTTTGTTACAAGAAGGATTTCCTCCTTTTCACTAGTCCAAGGCCCAGTACATGCAATCCTCAGTCCTAGACCTGTGATATTTTAATGGTTCGATAGCCCACAAAAACCACAGGACAGCTGGAATTCCACCTCCCACGCAAAGTGTGGGTGTGGAGACTCCACGACCACTCCTATCCTTCTTGATGGCTCTGCTTGGGCAATGGATCGTTCCTCTGGAAGCCCATTATCTTCCTTGGTAAGACTGGTCAAACAGGAATCTTAAAGCCAACGCCCTTATACAGCTTCCATGGAACACATCTCAAGCTAATTAATATTTTAATAGCTGACTGAAATGTTTCACGGATTTCCCAACCTCCTAACTCTACAACACAATAATTCTTCCAGCAAATACAAAAGTGCACAGATACAGAAAAGATTAAGACTGAATAAATTGGCAACTGACTATCCCCCCAACAAGAAAAAGTTTAATGCCTGAAATAGAAAAGAATATCTAAAAAGTCTGATCTTGGAGTGGAGATGATGAGAGAGAGTATTTTTTTAGATGAATGACCCATACAGAAAAACAAAAAATATTACAAGTCAATCTAATCCTAAACTCTTTCACAACAGATTTGTGGGCTACATACAGATTTTGGACCAATACAAATATTCAGGGATGAGATTTTTCCACCAAAAGTTATACTACTACAAGCCCTAGCGTGTACACAGTTATGCCAGTATGAAGGCAAGCTTACTCCCCTTCCCAAACACTATACTTATATAACAACATCCACTCTGCGATGTGTGCGAGAATACACCACTTTACAGCAGTGTAGTTAAAACAGTACAACTTGTGTGTTTAGACAAGGCCTTAGACTTGGCCAAGACTGTGAGAAACAAGAGTCTAAAATTTGACACCTAAATAAGTAGCTGATTTTCAAAACTAGCTGAGCACCCAGCAGCACCCATTTGGGTCAGTAGGAGCTGTGGGGTGCACTCTACATTTAAATAAGTGCCTAACTTTAGGTGACTATTTCTGAAAATCCTGGCCCTTCTTTGTATTTTATATATTGCACAAAGGAGGGAACATATATAATTCTATTTAGCAGCCTGTTTTTCTGCTCAAGTAGACATTGTTTCCAATAGGTTTTGGGGCCTAGTGAGAGAAATAAATACAGCAAGTTAAATACAATAACAGCAGAGATTTCACGTGCATCCATTCTGTTCAGAGATGGGGAGGCCAGTCCTAGGCTGTCTTGTCAGCAATATCATCACACAGCTAATGAAAAGTCACTACAACCAAGCAAGGAAGTGGGTAGAACTCTCTAGAAGCCTCAAGTATGTGTATGTGTGTGTGTGTGTGTGTGTGTGTGTATATATGTGTGTGTGTATATACACACACACCCCTATCTCATAGAACTGGAAGGGACCCTGAAAGGTCATTGAGTCCAGCCACCTGCCTTCACTAGCAGGACCAAGTACTAATTTTGCCCAGATCCCTAAGTGACCCCCTCAAGGATTGAACTCAAAACTCTGGGTTTAGCAGGCCAGTGCTCAAACCACTGAGCTATCCTGCCCCTACGAAGGGGATTTCTCATTTTATGATGGTAGTGCCCAGAGACTCCAATCAGGGCTCTACTGTGAGAGGTGCTGTACAAATACATAAGACGACAGAGCCTTTATTGATGTACCTGGACCTTTTAGGTAGTGTACATCATGGCGGAGGAAGCCACTATGATAATGCCTGTGGTTTGTGTTTAGTTATATGTAGCTACTTTTTAAAATTTATAATTGTTTTTAAAACGACGCGAGATGATCGTTCCCTGAAGAGTTTAAGGAAGTAGATCAGGGCTCCCTCAACCACAAGTTGTGGTTAGCGCCAAGTTCTCCCGCAGGTTCCTCTTTCAAACACAATTGAAAGTCTAATGCTCATAGTGAATCAACTACTGATCTTCAGCAGCACAGTTAATAGTGATACGTTATCATTCCACAGCACCTTTCAGCCAAAGTACCTTCAATTAGTTAAGCCTCAAATATCACTACAGGGGTTTACAAGTATTATCCCCATTTGACAGATGTGTAAACAGACTGAGGTTAAGTAATACACCCAGTTCCACAAATCAGGTCAGTGGCAGAGCAAGTGGAACTAGAACCCTGTCCTGTGCTTTAACCACTGGAGGTCAACATGCTCACACCTGAATAAACTCATTCAGTTACACTGTTTTCTAGGATCTTCCATTAAAAAGAACATTAGCCACCAACACGTGTACTTTTGGGCAGTCACTCTCACCACCTTGCCCTGTGCGATGACGTGGCAGTCATGGAGCAAGCAAAGAGATAAAAATCAGTCTGGCGAGATGCTAGAGCAAACAAAGGAGCAAACCACAGACAGGAGGGAGGGGGAAGGAGAAGCCTCTGTGAGAGCAGGAAGCCTATTCCGTTCCCTAACCATGCACAAAGCAGCTCCCAGACTGGTGAGGAAGGACTTCCCAAGCAGCATTCAAACAACTTGAACTTTAGAGCACAATGTGAGGCTTTAAAAAGAAAAGCTCACAGGTTCCTTGAAGAACTTTTGTAAGCCACTCATCAGCACTAGGATAAGTCAGAAAGAGCATCAGCAGCTTCTGGAAGGAATGGAGCCAAAAAAAGTTTCCCTTGTGACTTTCTGCACTGTTCCTCTTATTTTTGGATGCTCCCAGAAGCTACTGTGACACCAGCATTTAGCTTCTTTATTAAAGTAACCATCTGTTCATGGGGGTGGGGGAGGCTGGGGGGCAACCACACAGACATGAAGATCTACATGTTAGAGAACACATTTTTAGATTTATACACTCTGCAACACAACACTGCAACGCTGTGCTAGTGCCTGAGAACCAGAAAGTGAAACTAAACATGATTTAGTTCAACTTGGAGAATGAAAGAAATACAAAAAAGAAACAAAACAGCTTAATAATGGTGAATTGGACTTTTTCAAAGCAGTTATTGGTTCACTTGTAGGCCTGATCCTCCACTTGCAGGACTAGTAGTCTGGCCACTCAAAGCCAGCTGAAGGACTGAGGCCTTCGCAAGCTGCAGTGTTATTAAGAACACTACAGATTTATATTGGTATAATAACTACATCACTCAGGGATGAGAGAAATCTACATCCCTGAGTGACATAGTTATATCGACTTAACCCCCCATGTAGACAGTGCTATGTCAGCAGAAGAGCTACTGAGTCTCAGGGAGGTGGATCAACTTCACTGACAGGAGAGTTCTCTCCCATCAACTTAGGCCTGCTCTATACTACAGAGTTAATTACATCAACCTAACTCTGCAAGTGTCTACACTAGACTGTAGCTTCTATTGATGTAACTTGCCCACTACACCAGCCTAATAACTCTACCTCCACGAGAGGCACAGCACTTAAGTTGATTTAGTTAGGCCGACGCAGTGTTAGTGCAGACACTGTGTTGCTTACATTGACTGTTACTGCCTTTCAGAAACCGTCTCACAATGCTCCATGTGCACTGGACACGCAAAAGTGATTGAATTACTGCAATGGCTGTACGTCAACATAACTAAGGTTGACTTAATTTTGTAGCGTAGACGTGCCATTAGAACATTTTTAATAAAGCAATACAGTGCTGCAGCTGCACCAATGCAGTATTTTAACTGTAGGCTTGCCCTACATCCCAAACTTATTACCAAGATAGTTGGCTGCCCACCACAATCACATAAGTAGCAAGACACATAATTTGACCTGCTCCTATTTCTTTTAGAGTGCACCACCTGGAAACAGTAACGGGGCAGGCAACACTGTGCGCAATATTCCAAGATGCCAAACATTGACAAGTTTGATACAAGTGCCCCTCAAAAAATGCGACACTGTATCTCTCTTTAGCCTGAAAGATCCCACAGCAGTGCTTCTCTTTACTTGTCCCTCCTGTGTCTATCCTACAGGTCAGCCCTATCTGGACTCCTTCCTGTTTCTGGATACCCAATAGCGCCACACAAAACACACCTTTTCCCCTCTCCAGCCGGCAAGATGACCAAATATACCAACTTACTGTAGAAGGGATGTCCATGGAAAAAGCAGTTTACCTCTCAAGGACCCTCAAAGACCATCATATTGACATCGTGGCCCTCCCAAGAAACATGCGCAAAAGACAACCACAAAGCTGCCAGACATAAAATCTCATGGAACGGGGGGCTGCTTCACCATCTGACAGACATTATCAGGGACATCCTCTCAGTGAAGAGGCAGCATTTCACCAGAGGAGGAACTGCTGTGACCAAGTAGCTTCACTCACCAGCCACACTGAGAACAGAAGTTGAAGACAGGAATCGCCCTTGTTGATGTGTCCTCGGCATATGACACCGGCTGGAGACAGGGCTTCCTCCTCAAGGTCTCCAGCGTCATTCACTGTTAACAAACGATCCACCTCTTGGCAGCAATGACCGGGGACCACTGGTTTAAGGTATACCTTAATGGCCAGATCAGTAGACCAAGGACTCTTCACTCAGGCATCCCTCCGGGCTCTGTCCTGGCCCCCATACTTTTTAATCTATACACCATGGATATACCAGTGATGGAGTTGGGGAAATTCATCTATGCGGATGATGTTGCCCTAATTGTTCAGCATACAAGCCCCCATACCATCAGCTGCACCCTAACCCAAGATCTTAGCACAATGGCTGATTATTTCCAATGCTGGAAGCTTAAGCCTAACCCAAAAAAAACCCATGGTGTCCACTTTCCATCTGAACAATAAAATGGCTAATACCAAACTTGTGGTGCAGTTCTGCAGTGAGAGCGTCAGCCATGAGGCTAACTCAAAGTATCTCAGTGTTACACTGGACCAGAGTTTAACCTCTCGACAACACCCCGAGAACACCCGCTATAAAGTCAGGTCTCATGTCGCGCTTATCAGGAAATTGGCCAGAACACCCTGGTGCTCCAGTCCATGGACCTTACAAACTGCAACAACTTCTTTGGTACATTCTGCAGCTGAATACTGTACACCAGTGTGGTCTCACAGCAGTCACACTAAATGTCTTGACACTCAACTCAATAATGCCATGCGCATAGAGTTGATTTGAGCGTTCCTGACACTGGTCAACTGGTTCCCGGTCCTACTGCACATCCAGCCTCCACAGATTAGAAGAGCTGCCCAGACATCTCACTTTCTCAACCACGTCAATGCAAACACGAAGACCCCACTGCACGATGACCTGCAGAACCCACCAAAGACAAAATTAAAATCCCGCAACCCTCTATGGGTCTGCATCAAGAGACTTACACTTAACTTTGATGCCGAGGCTAAATAGAGAACCACAGGGAGCGTTTCGACTGCTCAAAACAAACAGCTCATTGTTGACCCTGTCAAGGAACTACTGGGTTTTGATTTATGTTGGAAAGACTGGTGCAGATTGAATTGCATCAGGACATCTCCCGGGAGATGTGGACAAAACCTCTTTAAATGGGAAAACGAGGCAAACACCTGTAGGAGACTGTGGTCACTAGGCACAAATGAAGGAGCACATCATTTCTCAGTGTCCCCTTTGTTCATTCGCCAGGGGCCTGAAAGACATTCACCAGCTCACTGCTGCAGCAAGGTCCCTACTATCAAATCTAGATATAAATTTGTAATTGTTGTTACCTCCCCAAGCCATACAAAAGAAGCAGTCTTCACCTTCAGCGACCTCCATGGGCTTGGCACAAGTTACTGAGGGGACCATCACACCCTGTGTAGTCATGACCTCCCTTGAGAGCCAGGTTCCTGTGGTATTATGGGACTGTCAACTTCAAGAGCAATGCTTTGCATGCAGAAGACCAAACTTTCTTGGCTACTGCCCATAACTTACTCCCAGAAGAGGTCAGCATACACAGAAACTTCAGTGTATTCAGAGCAAAATGCAAAACTTACTTCTGTGACCCGGTCCTTCTGCCATAGCCACCCTGGCCCTCTCACACAAAGCCACAAGAAGCCAGTCACTGCTGACTGAAGGAAAGAGATCACTACCTGAAGGGTATTTACAAATACATACATAAGCAGGGCCGGCTCCAGGGACCAGCATTCCAAGCAGGTGCTTGGGGCGGCAATCTGCAAAGGGTGGCAGTCCGTGTGTTTTTGCTCCCAAGCAGCGTGCCAAATTGCCGCCGCAGAAGGCAGGGGCAGTCCCTGTGCTATTAGAGTAGCACGTGCATTTCCGTGGCGGCGGCAATTCGGTGGCAGCTTCTATGTTCAGCTGACCGTGGCAGCGCAGCTTCTGTCTTCTGGTTGAAGACAGAAACTGCCTCCGAATTGCTGCTGCCGCGGAATCGTTCGTGCCACCCTAATGGCACACAGACTGCCCCCGCCATCCATGGCGGCAATTCGGCTCGCTGCTTGGGGCCGCAAAAACAGTAGAGCCGGCCCTGCACATAAGTGATGTATATAAGACCCTAGATCAAGGCAGACAGAACAGTTGTACAGCATGTGTGAATGTATATGGCAGGTATGCTCTAACCTACCAACAGGAAGTTAATAATGGACAACAGCAGATGCAGTGGTGGGCTAGCAATGAAGGGGTTAGCATTTTCTGTAATCTCAGTGTCATGATTTTGGGTCAATAACAGAAGAGAATTAACACCAAGTTAGTGTAGGACTGAGCAAGATCCCAAGTGTGTGATGAAAGACAATTGAGAGATAAGTTCACCACTCCTTGGAAAAACAACATTCATCTCTTGAGCACCAAACAAAAAAAAATCAGTCGCCTGTGCAGACAGAACTCAAGACAGGTATGACATCAATAAATATGTAGCAAAGCTGTGATTTGTTGGGTACAGTCAGCAGGAGGCATGGATCAGTGTTCACGTCGCACTCCCTGTCAATACCCAGCCCAAGCTGGGAAGCTAATAATCCAACCAGCAGACCAAATTCAGTGAATCCTGGTCACATGCCACCTGAGGCACATTGCGCATACACTAAGAAGCAGCAGCACAAGTCAATGCTCTACATCAGGGGTCAGCAACCTTCCAGAAGTGGTGTGCCGAGTCTGCATTTATTCACTCTAATTTAAGCTTTCGTGTGCCAGTAATACATTTTAATGTTTTTAGAAAGTCTCTTTCTATAAGTCTATACTCTATAACTAAACTATTGTTGTATGTAAAGTAAATAAGGCTTTTAAAATGTTTAAGAAGCTTCATTTAAAATTAAATTAAAATGCAGAGCCCCCAGACCAGTGGCCAGGACCTGGGCAGTGTTAGTGCCACTGAAAAATCAGCTCACGTGCCACCTTCGGCACCCGTGCCATAGGTTGCCTACCCCTGCTCTACATGCCCATCAAGGGACGTAATTTACTTCTTCCATACAGATACTATTGCTAAGGCTAAGATTTTGTCACGGATATATTTAGTAAGTAATGGACAAGTCACAGGTAATAAACAAAAATTCATGGAAGCCCATGACCTGTCCCTGACTTTTACTAAAAACATCCCTGACAAAATGGGAAGGAAAGAGTGTCCAGCACCCACAGCTGCTGGGGCTTGGGCTCCCCCCACTGCACAGCAGCTGGGAACTCCAGGACCCCCTGCTGCCTGGGTGCTTCACTGAGGCTGATGCAGAAAATGTCACAGAGGTCTCTGGAAGCGACAGCTTTCGGACATAATCGTAACCTTAACTATAGCTACTAGACATAGTTTTCTAAAGTTATTTGTTGTAGAGAAGTATGAAGAGCGATTGTTTTCCCCCCCCTTTGAAAAGTTGCATGTGGACAATAGAGGTCAAATTGGACCACTTCCTTACATCCCATTTTCACTATTTCCCTGTGAATTATATTGTATAAGTGGAAGCACTTAAGTACAACCCTCCACAGCAGATAAAACCAGCACCAAAGACAAGATGTACTGGTACGTTACCCGCCATTACCCAGTACTTGAAAATATAGCTGGAAAGTAGTCCAGCTTCTGCAGAACCACTTTTCACTCTGTGTGCCCAACTGCCTACTCACAAAATGGCAGAGGAGTTTTAGGAAAAACTGAGGTTTGCCCAGGGAGACTCTAATCATATTTAACATCACACTTATTTGGAATGCTAAACCCCACCCCCTTGATTATTACACTGTTGGGTCCACTACACTGTCATAACACCACTGAGGTCACCTATTTTGGCTGCATCTTAGAGAAAGCCACCTCCTGCACTAACAGAAAATTAAATCCTAGTGCTAACCCCTATTTCCCATATGCCCTCTTCTTCCACTTACTTATTCTGATGTGGCAACACACCTATCTACATACATTCTCTGCCCTGCCTCCCCCATCCCCCATGGATGTGTAGAATCAGTAAAAAGGCAGTGAATCTAGTGAGAATGGAAGTCAAAGATCTTGAATTCTTATCCCAGCTTTGCCACTGACTTGCTGCATGGTTATCAGACAAGAAAGCCTCTCTGTGCTTATTTCCTCCTCTGTACTACTCTTCTACCTATTTCACAGGAATTCTGAGAGGCTTAATTCCTTAACGTATGTAACACACTTGAGATTCCTAGAAGAAAAATGCTATAGATAAGCAGAGTGTTATTAATCTGCACAGGTCCCATAATGAGGAAGGGAAAGCAACACCAAGATCTCAAAGTTGCATGAACGGAAGTAAATAGCACTTTGTTGCACTATACTTGGCAAATATAATGCAAGCCACAGGAAAACAACATGCATGCTGGGGAAGTGGTCAGATACTGTAGTGATGGTGGCTATGTTCATCACCATCTAACACACTGTACTACATGCAGCAGGTGAGTGTAGCCAGTGTTTGGTGGGTGAGGCTTCCATGGCTTGCCTCAACTCACTTACCCATAAATACCTATGGCGAAAACAGGGACACAGTATCATATTTTCCTGTGAGAGAATGCTGCAGAGACCCGCCTCAGCTCTTCACCAGAATAGAGGGTGCTGAAGTGGGGAGAGTTTTCCAGGGCTTTTCCATCACCCCATGAAGATCAGTGGGTGATGGGGAGGATTTAAAGAGGAGGAATGTAGCAATCTTTTCTGAACGAGGGGGAATATAGCAGTTTTTTCTGGAAACCGGCTGCCCTCCACCCCCAACTCATCACAGTGATGATCAGGCTGCTGAGCCAGGGAGTAGGGGAGGGAGAGAGTTGGCGAGAAAGAGATTCCCACACGGTTTCTCTCTCATCCCCCATGGGCATGAGCACTAGATGTGTGAGGTGTGCAATATTTCCCTTGAGAAAGGACCTGTTGCGGCATCCCCAACTCATCACGGGGATGATCAGGCTGCTCAGCCCAAGAGGTGAGGGGGGGGGAAAGGAAGGAAAAGGAGCAGGATTCCCAAGGTGTCTCTCATCCCCGAAAGCGTTTTCCTGGGGACCTGCCGAGGCCTCCCCAACTCACGACAGCGATGACCAGGCGGCTCAGCCTGGGAGCGGGGGGAGAAGCGAGATTCCCACAGCCCCCACCCCCCATCCCCGGGGTGGGATCAGGGAGGAGGCGACAGGGGGCAGCAGCGTTTCCCATCACAGCGGAGCCCGCGGGGATGGATGCGGGAGGGGCTCCCGCCCGCGGTTTCCCAGGCAGCGCACGGAGGGGGCGCAGCATCCCCGCGGGCCGGGCCGCCCTTACCGGAGCGGGGATCGAAGGTGACCACGAACACCGCCACGATCTGGTCCGCCTCCGCCTCCGGCCCCCGCGGCAGCTCCCCGGGGCCGCCCCACGCCGCGCCGCCCCCCGGGGCCAGGCTCCAGCCGCCCCGCTCCGGCTCGGCCTGCGGCAGAGAGACCGCGGGGCCCTCGGCCCAGAAGAGCAGCGGCGCCTCGTCTGCCGGCTCCACCATGGCCTCGGCCCGCCGACTGCGCCGCGGAGAGCCGGGCAGGCGGGCGGGCAAGGAAGGGGGAGGGGGCGGGCAGCCGTGGAGCAGGGGGCGGGGCTAAGCCAGCATGGGGGCGGGGCTTCCGGGCTGTGAAAACGCTCTATCTCGCCGCCCGCTTGGGCCAACCGGGCAGTCAGATAGGGGCTGTTCACAGCCAGTCACGTGACCTCGCGCTTCCGGGCCCGCGGGAGGCGGGGCGCTGTTTGGAGTCGCAGCGGGGCCGCGGGCAGGAGCGCGCGGCGCGTTCCGAGGCGGGACCTGGGTACGCTGAGCCCAGGGGCTGCGGGGAGCTGCTCCCTTGGGGGTCCCCAGGGCGCTGTAGCCGGGTCACTTGTGTCTACATAGCAAGCCTGGACTGAGGGCGCTGGTGAGCGCTCCAAAGCTAACCACGGGGAGCCAGTGACAGTACCCACAAGTACAAGCAGTGCCATCACCTCGGCCTGTCAGCACCACGGGTCTAAAAGGACAGAGATGGAAACACACCTAGGTCCTGACCCTGCAAACTGCTTTGCATAAGTGGCCTGAAGTGGAGGAGTCCATCACTGCAGTCCCATTTACAGGACTGGGGCCCTAAATCTGTGGTTTTCAACCTGTGGTCTGTGGGACCCCTGCGGGGTCTGCAGACTATGCCTAAGATTTCCAAAGGCACTTCCATTTGCAAGTTTGTAGGGGTCTGCAAATGAAAAAAGGTTGAAAACCCACTGCCCTGGATAGATTGGACATACTGAGTGTTATTAAAAAGCAAATGCTGTATTGTAGTATGATGCTACTGTGCTATTGCCTAGAATATTTTTATTATAGTATTATTTCTATTGCTCTTTGTTTTAGGATATTTATATCCATCCCGGTTGTATTAGGTGCCATTACTTAAACCTAGAAGTACCTCAGTTCCCTCAGGAAAGAAAAACTAACTTCTCATCTTCTTTCCTCACAGATTAAAGTTACTTTCTTAAGAGGAATTAAATCTACATTGTTTGTTTCCTAGAGCGTGCAGCTGGGGCCAAAACTCAGAGATGAGTTTTATACCCCAAGAGTGGAGAAACTGCTGGATTTCAAGTGACCTGGAGTTTGTGCAAGTCAGTTTCTCTACTGAGGGCTTGGCTACACTCACACTTTACAGCGCTGCAACTGGGGTGTGAAAAAACACCCCCGAGCGCTGCAAGATACAGTGCTGTAAAGCGTCAGTGTAATCAGGGCAGCAGCGCTGGGAGCACGGCTCCCAGCGCTACACGCTACACCCGTAAGAGATGTGGTTTACATGCAGTGCTGAGAGAGCTCTCTCCCAGCGCTGCCGCTCTGACTACACTCACACTTCAAATGTAGCCATACCCTTTAGTTATCCTCACAACCTGGAACCTAAACTGTCAATTTCGTCATCCCTGTTAAATGCAACTGGCATAGTGGGATGTGCAATCAGATAATTATAAATATGGGTTATTTATACTGTACCAGATGTTAACTTTTCAGTGGTGTGTACTGTAGATTGTATAGCTAAATTAGATTATAAAATTATTTTGATATTATTTTTTGAAGGAAAAAAAACCCAACAGATATTTCTGCGACTGATCCAAACATTAGACTGTCATTTGCTGCAACATTTCTGAACTATATTTTCTGTGCTAATATAGGTCCTGATCCTGAAAGTGGATGTGTGTGGGCACCCCATTATACCAACAGAGAGCCCAATTAAAGTCAGTATGGACTCCTGCACAGATCTCTTCGTAGAATTAGTGCTTAAGGATGTAGTTTCCTTCGGGCTGTGCCTTGTGACTTCTACTGTGTTATGCATAACACTGAGAACTATTAACACTCCATATATATTAATAACTATTAGTACAAAGGTAACCAAAATAGACATAGTTATTGAGGTGTAATCTGGCTAGCGCAAAGGACAGAGATCCAAGACTCCTAAATTTCTGGCTCCAGTGCTGATTCTTTTTGGGAACTAGGAAACGTCTGTGTTTTGTGAAAAAGTCACTTAATCTTCCTGTGCATTATTATACCCATCTTTATAATCCTAACAGAGAAGACCTATGAGGCCCTGATGGATGCTCTTTCATCCCAATTAGTCAGAATTCCCAATTAACAGTACACCACTTTTCAGAAGAAATGCTACTGTCCGAGTCGCTATAGAGCTCTATTGAGCATGGCATACTAAATCAGCCCATGGAATTGAGCAGAGGCGGTATCTGCACTAGGGTAGAAGCAGAACCTATTGCCTGTTCCATGTCAGTGCCCTCAATAGCTAAGAGATGCTCATCAGGAATAGTTGGTTTGGAAGTTGCAAGCTCACCATTGGGGGAGGCAGTGATGATGACTGAGATGTATTACAGCTACAGAGGGACACACAGAATCAGGATAAGACTGAAACACAAGAATCTAAGAACTACCAAGGCAATCCAAAAGCAGCCACATTGAGTGTAATTACCATCCTTATTAATCAGCCATTATTGTCATTAAATATCATTAGGCTTAAATCAGTTCCCTTGGAGACTTTTTGATTAATTGGATTATGCAATTAAGCAGCCCAAATTAAAAGGAAGGTATTGTCATAAAATTCTTAATGGTCTTTTTTCCTATGGAGCTGATCTGGATATGCAATACACCATTCAAAAGCTCATGATCCATAGATATCAAAACTGGCTTTGGCATTTCAAATTGATCAAGTGGTGACCAGCTGCTATGAACTTCAGATCAGGTAGATTCAATATTGAGAAGGTGCACTGTTTGTTTCACAAAACCTATACACAGGTTTACTTAGCAGCAGCACGTGGTGTTTTCTGTGGAAGGTGACTTGTAAAGGGGAAAAAAAGTGGCCTGTTTTTCTACTGAATGAGGCTTAAAGAAAGGCCAATCCTGCATATATTTATACTTAGCTTTACACTCCAAGTAGCCCCATTGACTGCATTAGGACTACTTACATATTGAAAGTTAAGCACATGCTGAAGTGTTTGCAGGACCAGGGAAAAGTCTGAACAATTTTCTAATTTTTCATATTAGAAATACCAAATATTGAGTTCTGGTTTTTGCTGGAAAAATTCCTCCCAGGACTAGAGCAATTATAACATCTTACGAAACAGAAACCTGACTACATTAAGAGCTGGAGCAATTTTTAGACATACATACAGTTTAAAACTCAAGGCCAAATTCTCTGCTTGAGTAACTTCATTGAAACCAAGGGAATTATGCCAGGAGAGAATCTGGCTTCTGTGCTATTTGTTTCTTTTAACACATATTTAATTCAAATAATTGAAAAATAATTGGTCAAAACAAGTTGTTTGAAACAGATTCAAATATCCATGTATGTCTGACTGAGGGCTGATAAATTTCTTAGCCAGTTCTACAGTCCTCCAAAGAGTTGTCCAGCAAACACAGGAGGTCAAGACTTGTTATTTCTAATATACCACAACAAACAAGAGTGAACATCCTTTTATGCCTCCTTTATATGGTAAAGAGAAACAAAAAGTAGTAACAAGCCTTCCCCTCCTCCTCCTTTTTCCAATCACATGTCCGGTTTTCTTCAGTAAAGCCCTTTATGATATAAGGGTGGGATGGTTTGGGAGACAGGGGACTGACAATTGGGGGGATGAGGTTTTTCATCTCTAGGTCACTAGTTCAAAGCTAGTTAATAGTGACTGGAAATTATGTATTTATTTGCTTAGATTTAAAATAAAAGATTCTTACCCAAGTTCTAGTCACCCTAGCACATCATTAAAGACACATGGAAACCTCCCCTTCCCCGCAGCATTAAAGTAACCATTTCACAAGAACTCAGCCAGCCAGACACCTATATTCCAGCTTTCCACTATTGTGGGAAGCATACCCTCAGCCTTCTCCAAAACCCTTCCCAAACACGTGTCTTTGACAGGGTGCCCAGAAGGTCACTGAATCTGGGGGCTATTTCAGAATCTGGGTGTGAGGGTTTGAGAGCTATTACAAGGAAGACCCTGCTAGCTGCCTGGTCTCTGGGGATCCAACTTGGGCACCTCAGCTGATTGCAGTTGTGATAGTATAGCCTAGGAGAGAGGTGATCCCTCAGGTAAGTCAGTCACAGGTCATTTATGGCTTCATAGGCTATAACCAACACCTTAAGTCCTCCCAGAGACCAATAGGCAGCCAGTGCCCATCCTGGAGCACTAGTGTCATGTTGCCAGCAAAATGCCTCATTCAACAAATGAGCCCCTGCATTCTACACCAGCCTCAGTCTCTGAATGGTTTAAGGAGCAGCCACATATAGAGTTCATTGCAATAGTCTAATCTTGACATAACAAAAGTGTGGATAACTGTGGCAAGGTCCACATCCAAGAGGAAAGTTCATAGTCTCCTAGTCAGCTGCAGGTGGTAAAAAGCTGACCTGGTCACTGCTCTGTTATCCTCTGATAGCTATTTAGTAGCCTATATAAAATGAGTTAATCACTGGTACAAAAACCTAAATTGCCACCCCTTTTATTAGTAGTCAGCTCACATTGCTAGGACTGCATGGCCCTCAACTGACCTCCTCTCTCCCTCCTACAGGTGGCCCCTTGGTATGCATGTGTGTGGGGAGGGAGGGGAGATAGGGAACACAGGCACTGCTTATGCCAGAGCTGTACCTGTTCTGTGGCTAGAGGATTCCCTTTTTTCATGCTTGCCATTCTGGCAGCTTTTCCTGGCACTAAGGAAAAAAAGCCACTGTAGTTCCCAGTTCATTAAAATTCTATATTCCTCTTCAAAAACATGCACTTCACAATGGCACACAAAATCCTTAGTTTCTAAGGACAGCCACAAAGAGAAGGGCCATTGTCTCACTCCTGGGTGGGTGAGAGATGAATGACTCCTCCCCTTGGTGGGCAATCTCACACTATACATTCACAGACTTGACAAGGTTCTTTAGTCTTTAGCTGTTCAAGCACGAGGAAGCTGGAGTTGTGAATCTTTTCCTTGACCGTGTAGAGTAGTGGCTCTCAAACTTTTGTACTGGTGACCCCTTTCACACAGCAAGCCTCTGAGTGTGACCTCCCCTTATAAATTAAAAACACTTTTTTATATATTTAACACCATTATAAATGCTGCATATAAAGCGGGGTTTGGCATGGAGGCTGACAGCTCACAACTCCCCATGTAATAACCATGACCCCCTGAGGGATCCCAACCCCCAGTTTGAGAACTCCTGTAGTAGAGGCCTGTAAACAGTCTTGTTCTCCCTCCCCTCCTGCCCCCCTTCGAGGTCTAACACATTCTAAATAAGACTATTGAATCTCTCCACATGGGTTTCAGTGCTTGTTGCTCAAAAAACAATGTACTACTCAGTCAGTGAGTCTAAATGTAGATCTTAGAAGTGAGACTCAGATATTAGTCCTGTAGCCAAAAGACTAATAATTGACAAAGATACGGGCTACCTATCTTGTCAGACAAATGCAAAATAAAATAGACAAGCTTTCAGGAAATGCAGCCTCTTCATTAGGCTCTGGGAAACGGAGTGAGGGACAAGAATTAGAAAGTATGGAGAAGGTTTGTAGGAAAGTGTAGCTGTCCTACCGGGCTGTTTGCAAACAGTGGGCTCTGCTATACTACCATCTAAGTTATGACAAAATGGAATTGCCTTTGACTTCAATAGGAGCAGGATGAGCCCCACCAATTGTAAACAGGTGATGCTGAATTCTAATTGTCACCTATTAACAATGGTACAGCTGCAGGCTGGTGGTTATAAATGCTGTGGGAGCGGCAGTAGCTGGTAGTTTCTCACTAAGAATGGGCTTTGCTAGAAAATATTTTTAATGGTCTGAGGGCCTTCTGCTTTTACAGCTGTATGTAACATAGTATTTTCTCTTAGAGATGTAGTGCCAAACAGCTAGTGGGAGTCACTATACCTGGCTTATCAAGTAGTATAATACAATTCATGTATCTGTGGTGGGAAGTGGATGGAATATTTAGTAACTCTTTTTTGGTGAAGAGGGGATACTCTCTATGCCTCATCCTGATCTTATTTACGCAGGCTTGATATTACAATAACACTTCTTTGGGCTATTCCTGATTTACACTAGTGAGAGTAGGACCAGGATTTATTTTACAAAAGTTGAACTAAGCTCTGAATGGATTTTTTTTTTGAGGGGGGTAATTCCAAGTTATTTTCCCTTACTTAGTATAGTCAAATGACTTTTTTATGATCAATATCCCATGTATGTGGGGTTAAGGCTACAAATCTGAAATAATGAATCTCCTGTGGAGAAAATAGGGTGTATACTTAACAATCAGTCTTGTAAAAAACACTCAGTATCCCCTCTTACTGATCAAATATTCCGGTATAAATTGTATTCATTCCTATGTCTTTCTAGCTACAATGGATGACTGGGATGAGAGTGATGAACTTATCCAGAAACTGGATTTTTCCAGCTGCGCTGAAGAGAATGAGATGGAAGAGGACAGTAGTATACAAGAAGAGGCTCCTCAAAGTTCAAGCCCCCAGAAGAGCTGGGATTTTCAGAGTTGGCGAGTTAACAGTCCTCTTGCAGTAACCCCCAAAAGAAAAGTGGGTGATGTCTCTCTGACTCGTACTAAAGCATGGGTGAGTCCCACTGTGGACTCTGCTTCATCCTTGAGGAAGAATGCTGGTCCTGCCTGGGAATGTCCTGGGACTCCACTGCATTATGTCACCTGGAGAAAACTACAGCTGTGTGACACCCCGCACACCCCCAAGGCAAGGAAATATCTCTATGCCCATTTGAAAATATGTTGTATTAAATATATTGCAAGAATTACATTAGACATGTGATAAGCAGGGGCTACTGCCTACTGTGTGAAACATGCTTGTTTGACTGCTACCTCTTCCTCACTCTCAGTTTGTATGTTTTTCCCACTTTCTCATCATAAATGTTGACTGAACACTGGAAGGCAGGGGCTAGTTCTATTTGTGAACCACAAATGTCTCTTCCCTGGAACAAACATTTGGGGAGTGTTTAGTCCAGCATCAACAAACATGCTTAACTACCTTGAGTTAACTGACAATCAATTGTCTTGGCTAAAAAGACATCCCTTACCCTTAGATGTACCCTTCGTGTTGAGAGCCCCTTAGGCATTGTGTGTGTCCAGGAAGCTCCCACTTAAAACAAAGCTTAAGCTCAGTATGAAGAAATGCTCTTTACAATGGTCAGTGTTTAGAACTCTCTACTACTGAGGTAGATGAATTGTTCTTAATAGGATTGAAAGAGAAAACAGACAATTATTTGGACATACATAGTACTTGGAAGCAAGATGCTGCACTTAATTACTTATTCCTAATTTCCAGATTGTTCTTTGGGTCACTAAATGGAACTTGCTGTTAGCAAGAGCTGGCTAGAAAAAGGGAAACTTTCATGAAATGTAACAGTATTTTCCATTCATTGTCAAATCTGAAACCTCTCTAACCAGTTTCTGCTGTCCAGCTATGCTGATACTTCTGTGCACAAAATTGAACTGTTCATCAAAGTTGGGGTTGGGTAGGAATCATTCTCATGGCAAACTAGCTCTGTATGAGCCCTTGAGGGTGAAGTCAGGAAAGGAATGTGGGAGAAAGACTAATCACCTTCCTCACTGATGAAAGATACTTGTGTGCAATAGATGCAAAGTTAAGTTTCTTGGAGAAAGTCATTGATTAATTTTGGTCCTTATTTCTGTTCCCATAGAAGTTCCTGAATGAGTCCCCTATAGGGTGATGTATCAATAAAACAGACAGTGCTTCCCTCCTGTACTGGTGGAAACCTGGAATTCACTGTGTCCTCACAGGACTTCTCTGCATTGTTGCAACTGCACAGATGTTCCTTTGCATGCTATGACTCACAAAGGCCGACTAGGGTCACACACCGTCATACCCAGTATTTCTTTCTCAATTTACTGGCAACTAGACTGCTCCTTTGCAGGGCTGGCACTTCCATTCAGGTGACCTAGGCGGTCGCCTAGGGCACCAGGATTTGGGAGGGCAGCAATTCGGCGGCTGAGAGTCCTTCCACGCTCTGGGTCGTCATCGGCAATGCTGCAGTGGATCCTTCACTCGCTCTGGGACCTGCCGCCGAAGTGCCTCGAAGACCGGGAGCGCAGAAGGACCCCCCCCCCACCGCAGAATTGCTGCCAATGACCAGGAGCGCGGAAGGACCCCTGCCTAGGGCGCCAAAAACCCTGGCACCGCTCCTGCTCCTTTGGATTAATGGAGCACAGCAAACCCAATTCCTTTAGTGCTTCTTGATGCAGTTTATTTGGATTTCCACCTGGCCAGTAGATCCAGAGACTAATGGACATCAAAGGGCTTTTGCTTTTGTTTTTGGATCTCCTTGTATCTCTCCTGGATTATGGATCTGGTGAGGAACAGATGTCGAATGACTAATAGTATAGATAGTGGATGGGCAAACTAAACTGCTATCTAGGATGATGTCAGAAGTGGGACACCAGAACTTGCAACATTCCCTTACTCCAATTCGGACACACTCTACTCCTTGGAGCATTAAAGAACTGGAGTAGGAGCTTCCTTAGGCTTAACTTGAGAGCTTGGCATAATGAATCTTCCTCTCAAGTGTTAGATGTTAGCAAACCGCAGAATCTTAAACAGTCTGACAAAAATCTTTCCTCAACTGCACAAGTTTATTTTCTTGTCTTGTGATGACATCCTGCTAGTTCTCCAAGAAGTCCTTTAGCCTAAAATAGAGGAATCAAGACCTGATTTTAATGTAATAAATGCTGAAATGTTAAGACTTTCTTTTCTCTACATATCATAAGTAAGTAAAAGCCAGTTCCTTAGTATTCTCGGATGCATTTTATCAGGTCCTGCTGACTTGAAGACATCTAATTTGTCTAAGTAATTCTTACCTTGCTCTTTCCCTATTTTAGCCTCAAATCAGACTCCATTTACACTGATCACTATGTTAATCATCTGATCA
The DNA here is from genome assembly GCF_007399415.2 of Gopherus evgoodei. Taxonomy (NCBI): domain Eukaryota; kingdom Metazoa; phylum Chordata; order Testudines; family Testudinidae; genus Gopherus; species Gopherus evgoodei. The sequence continues at coordinate 258,799,020 of NC_044322.1, read as the reverse complement.
TGCCTTGCCTTTTTGGTGAAAACTGAAACAAAAAGGACATCTAATGCTGTGTTTTGTTGTTGCTTTCCCCTCCTCATTGAGTAATGGGCCTACTCTGTCCTTGGCCTTCCTCTTGTTTCTCAGGTATTGGTAAAATATTTATTTGTTACCTTTTGTCCTTAGTTTAATTGTGTTTTGTGCGTTGGCTTTTCTAATTTTGTCCCTAGACACTGTTGGGTTTTTATATTCTTCATAGTATGAGCTAGCTTCTGCTTTTTGTATGACTTTTTGCATTTCAGGTCACTGAAGATCTCCTGATTAAGCCAGGATGGTCTCTTAATCATACTTCCTGTCTTCCGTATGCATTGGGATAGTTTGTTCGTGTCATCTCAGCATGCTACAAGGAGTGCATCTATAGTGCTGCTGGGAGGTATAATTCCCAGCCCAGGTAGACATAGCTGTACTAGCTTTGCTCCAGCAGAATGCCTAAAAATAGCAATGTGGCCACTTGGCCATGGAGGCACAGGTGTCAGCTTAGGCTAGCTGGCAGCATACAGCCTGAGATCCTAAGCATGTATCTGGGCTGCTGCCAGTACCACAGAGGCCATGCTACCATTTCAAGAAGCTGTCTTGAGCAGAGCTTGTGCATGTATGTCTACCCAACCTGGGTAGACATACACCTCCCAGCTGCAGTGTAAATGCACCTTAGCTGGCCACACAAAGGTAGGGATGAATCTCCTGTGTGAGGCTAGAAACTTATCTCCATCTGTATGGAAAGCATCATAACAATGATGATTAATGAGTCATCAAAAAGGTGATTCAATGCACTTTGTCAGTAAAACCTTAACTAAAAACAAACTCATCACCTTCTAGTAACCAGGCTCTTATCTAGTGGAGCAGCAAGCTACAAAAGACTCAGTCTTGAGCGATTGTCTTATTGCATTTTTGCCTTGTAAAATCTCATGGGCTAAACTTAAGCTAGACAGATTGAGATGTGATTTGACTAGAATGAATCTTCATGGAGAGAAAATACAGATACTAAAAGTCTCTTTTCAGAAGTGGGGTAAAGCAGTTAGCGGACAGCAAAACCACCTTTTGGTGGATCAGACCCTGAAGACAAACTGGCAAAGTATTGCTGTCTGCCCTGAACAGAACAGTCAAAACAGTAGCTAGAGGACACTTTTAACTCACTTTATTTTTATTTTTAATTCCAGAGTCTCCTAACAAAGACTGCTTTTCCTTCAACCATGGGAAAATTCCCCTCCAAAGGTCCCCGGCACTTGAGATTTACTCCTGGGGCTGATCCAGATGATTCTGCTCAGGCTTCGCTGGTCAACATTAACCCATTTACACCAGAGTCATATCGACAGATGCTCTTCCCTCCCAATGGCAAGAGGAAAGCCAGAGGAGAGCTGTAAGTGTACTGCAGATAAACAGAGAAGGGGGAGGAAGGGAGTGGATTTTTAAGAGACTTAAGCAGTGATGGAAGAATTTGGTACATCTTCCTCCTTGCTCTCGCAGGATGAAACAACTAAACTCAGTGGAATGGAATCAGGCATGCAGAGCAAACACTACAGGGAGGTGGGGCTGGTAAACCAGAAATGTGGAATAAAGAACCATCCTGGTTTCCTCTTATTGGGACTATGAATGTAATATAGCCTGTCCTTACAATATTTGTATCTAGTACTATGAATTCTGTTCTCATGTTTAAACTGTGGTGGGAGTGGGCCCCACCTTTCTCTCTCTCTCAAGTCATGAAGGGTAGGTCTAGCATAGCTCTCCATATGCACTAGGAAGGTTGGTGTATGCTGAGAAAACATTGCACATATATGGCTCTGAACTGCATATCCTTGACCCCTTCAAAAAGTCAGGTTCAGATCAGGTTGTGGCCTAACCTATAATACACAGTGAAACCTGATTATAGTGAGATTCTGCTCGCTTCCGAAAGTCCCAAACTGCATTAGACATGCTTTGAGCAGGGTGTTCTATAAATGTACTGGCAAAACCCCTGGTGGCTGTTCTTCCCTAGTGCTCCCGCAACTTTCACCTCTATTAGAACTGCATAGAGAGTGTAATGGTGGCAAGCTATCAAATTAGCTACTGTGGATGTAGTATGGAAATTGGAATATATAGACTTTCTAAACTGAACATGAATTTCCCAGTTCTGGACTGCAGCCTTCTTTGGCCTAATTCAAAGAAACTCACTGTGTACCAATCCTCTGGAAGCGCCTTGTAAATATTTTACCAGACTTGAGTAGTTTTGATGCTGCTCTTTAAAAATGTAAACATGTGAAACCTAAGTCTTGTGACTGCTACAATAGGATAGTGTGTGTCCAGGCTCACTTGTGGCTAAATCTCATTTTAGGGGAGATCCCACTCTAAGCGAGGGAAAGGTGGAGCAGGGGCTGCCAGCCAAGGTGAGTGTCTCTGCATAGTTGCCTAGAAAAAATTGCCCCTTACTATATCTGTACTAGTATTAATAATGTATACTATTGGTTATATATATTTTTTCCTCATACCATTCTTGAGTTACACAAGTCTGAATAGCAGAGAATCCAGGAAGAATCAAATATGGTACATTAGTTGATGTCATTAGGCCTGAAAGTAATTTACTTGATTTGACAAACCTTGCATTTGGCCAGATCTGAAACTTACAACAGTCCTAGATTTCTCAGTGGTCCTGGCCAACGTGCCATCCTAAAAATGATCATGTGATGGCCAGGAATTCATGTTACTTCCTGGGGAAAGTAATAAGACTACTGTAAATACAGACAAGCTCTTGCTATCTCAACATGGCTGGAAAGAGTAATCCTGTTGCTACCTCTATTAAATAGTGTTCAGTAAACTAGTAACCTCAAGTTGCCAAACTATTAGCCTGTAAATATTTTCTTAAAATTTATTGTAACTTTACAGTGAAAGGTGTTAGCAGCTACCCATTCAGACTGGTAGTTCTGTTGCAACAGCTGACATCACGAACACTTGAAATAGGGTAGTACATTCCTAAATGCTGCTTAGGTGGTTAATCTCAATCCCCACCTTCAGCAGGAAAGGGAATCTTGTACTTGGTCAAGGCAAGTAAGTGAAAGGGACATTCTTCTCAAAACATTTTGAATAGTACTTGTATTGCACATTATCAGCAGCTCACAGCACTTGATTGACAATTAAGCCTGAAGTCACTTTACAAGGATGAAGACTGACATAACTGTATTACAGATCATAAGCTGTGCTACAGAGCAGCTAAGCAGTAGTGACTCTGTGGCAGAGCTGAGAAGAGTCAGGATTCCACTCACTGCTAAATGCTTCTTCTCTTATATCATTTTAAGTATAAGCAGAGGCTGTACCTACACTAAGAGTGCTTTACTGGTATAGGAATCCAGTACAATGCTGGCAAAGCTCTTAGAGTTAGAACAGCAAAACTATGCTCTGTACCATATAGTAAAACCATCCCCCATTAGCAAAACAAACACATTTTACTGGTATAAGTGCACCACGTTAGGGGCTTTTGCTAGCAAAGCGATGATGGTCAGGGATGGATCCTCAGCATGGCTGTGCTAGCAGAAGTCTGTAGTGAAGACATTGGCATCTGATGTGATCCTCTACGGCTAACTAAGCCAGCTGAGTGCATCTGACTTCACTGGCGCTGAACCAGTTTCCACCAGCTGAGAATCTGGCCCCTATTCTGTTGTTTTAGGATCTAATCTTTGTAATCAAAAGCTTGTCACTTGATCTGAATTCATCTTGGATTTACTCAATATTTTTGCTTTTATTATTACAACAGACATTAGTTTTTCCCTATGTGACAGCTACCCAAACAATTGAGCTGCTTTAAAAACCAAACAAAGCCAGAATCATTTAAGGGAATGTTAAAGAAAAACTCAGTATCTCCATTCAACTAGATAAAAATCTCAGTTCCTTTACCTTGGAGTTTCTCCCTACTCCACAGCCGATAAGTGAATCAATGCAGCTACAAGTATATTCATCATGAAAGCAGTCTAGCAGTGCTTGGGTTGTGCTAAGAAATGGAGAGGTGGTGCTCCCTGCCTGTGAAGGCCAGTGATGCAGCTTAACTTTGATTTGTGCCTTGGAATTTCTCTTGCAAAGCAGAACAGCAGTATAACACCACTTATGACTATGGCAAACAATGGAGATATCAAGGATTACCATGGGCTACCATGCTCATTAAAAGGAATCTTCTTACCACTTAGCATTAGATTTGGTTTGACATCAATCAGACAAAACCACTTGTCCAGGGTGACAAAAACTCTGCAAAGGGCCTACTGTTAAGTGTGAGCATGTTAGCTTGGTGCCTAGATTGGTGTCTTCAATACTTTTTTAAAGCCTTTGCAGACACTTTTAAAAAATGTTTGCAGTGAGTTGGGTATATGTACTGCTTTTTATGCTTAATAGTATCTGGGGGCTGAATCTTAACTGTCCTGTGCAGCACCTCTTCCACTTATGATCGCAAACATCTGAGGTAACCTCAGCCATCGCATATGTGGGAAGAAAATGTGCAATGTGAGTCTTATTTTGGGAGAAGCAGGGGAAAATTCATGGACTACTCTTGCTCTTTATTGCATATCCCATCTTCTCTGGTCCCTTGCTACCTTGGCTATACTGTCCAGTTGTCCTGTATCTTTCCCTTCTCCCTTGGACATTCCTCTAGTGATGGTTGCAGAACTCCTGGTTCCTCCCTTCCTCTTGTGTATAAGTGGCTACTAACATAGGCACACAGGTTGACTGTTTTCCAGCTGTTTTCCTAGGCTCTTAATTGTGTCAAGAATGGCCTGGACAGGTGGTGTAGCTGGAAACTTGGACAGGCAGCATTGTGACTACCTCACATGTCATAGACCTTCAGCAAATACTGTGAAGAATATTGAAAGCTTATAGACCACAGTCTGAACTGCTGCAGTATTGCACCTACTGTATGCAAATATAGAACAACCATGATGAAATAATGTGTGTAGCTTGGGGGGCATGCTAGCCAGGATACCAGAACTGTCTTCTAAATTCAAAACATGCATTAGTTCTTACTTAAACCACAGCAGGATATGTGGAGCTGCTGTCTAAACATTTAAAACACTGCAGACTGGTAGACTCCGCCCACCTAACCCTACACGTCTGAATTTGCCTTCTCCTGATAACTGATATGTTCTGACCAGCCCTCCAGTGGTCTTCCATCTGGAAATTTCTTCTCTGGAGGACAAGAACTAACAGTTCTGTGGTACAGGTCTCCTTCCACCCAGTCAAATACCTGTAACCAATTCACATGTGACTCTGCTGTAGTTAATGATTGGAGTCCAATAACACTACCTTCTGCTGCTGCTCCACATCCAGGATGGCTATCTTGGATGGGTCACGAGTGCCTAAAGGTGAATAGCTGAAGTAGCCTCGAGGTCTATGCCATAGGACCATTTATGCACAGTTAGCTAGAACACTGTGCCCAATCCCTGACTGCATTAACTAATTGCAGTGCTAGTGAGTCACGGGGGAGAGGGAATTCTTAGCTACTTTCTGCTTGGTCTATGTCAGGTCATCGATGGCCCTGGAACCTCAAACTAGTGATGGAAGGAGGCCATTACAGAGAAGCAGGCAGGAACTGTGTGTTTGAATGGTTGAGAGTACATAAAAAAGAGGGAGCTGAATGGAGATTTTACATGTTAGTTTTATAGAGTCTGCCCTGCACCATTTAAGACCAACCTTGGTGTATGATGAGTCCTTAACTTGTTGCATTGCTTTGCTTTGTCTAATCCCCTAGAGATTTCTCTTGAGAGAGAGCAACATGGTTTCCCGCTACAAGAAAGAATTCCTGGAGCTAGAAAAAATTGGGGTAGGAGAATTTGGCTCTGTCTACAAGTGTATCAAACGCCTAGATGGATGTGTGTATGCTGTCAAGCGCTCGAAGAGGCCTCTGGCAGGATCCTCAGATGAGTGAGTGTATGATCTGGAAACTACAGTGGTAAAAATGCTGCTCTGTCAGCTGGGGTATTTTTTCAATGGAATGCTAGGCATATCTTTGAGGCATGTATTTCTACATTACTCCCTCCTCCTCCATCCCTCTAAGGATCTTAAAAGCATATCTTTGGAAACTTGTAACTAACCTCAGACTCCAGGACAAACCTTGGAAGGAGGAGAAGACTAGAACAGTGGGGGTGTTCCTTTTACATAGCTCATAGAAATGTAAGGAGAGGCCATATGGACTGACTTGCCACCTCACTTTGCATCTTGGATTTCATGAGAACATAATGGCAATAGTGGTTCAGACCAATGATCCATCCAGCCCTGTACCCTGTCTTCCAACAGTGGCTGGTGCCAAAGGCTTAAGAGGGAATGAACAGAACAGAGCAATTGATCAGGTGATCCATCCCATCATCCAGTCCCAGCTTCTGGCAGCCTGAAGTTAGGGACATCATGAACATGGGGTTGTCTCTGACCATCTTGGCTAATAACCATTGAATGACTTATTCTCCATGAACTTACCTAATTCTTTTTTGAACCCAGTTATACTTTTGGCCTTCACAGTATCTGCTGGCAATTAGTTCCACAGGTTGATTGTGTAATGTCTGAAATAATTCCTCATGTTAGTTTTAAACCTGAGACCTATTAATTTCATTGGGTGATCCCTGCTTCTTGTTAATGAATAAGGAAGTATTGTTTACCCCTTCGCATATGTCTGCACTATTAATGATTTTATATACCTCTGCCATATTCCTCCTCAGTCATGTCTTTTCTAAGCTGAAGAGTTCCAGTCTTCACAATCTTTCCATATGGAAACTGTTCCATATCCCCTAATCACTTTTGTTGCCCTTCTCTGTACTTTTTTCAGTTCTAATGTACTTTTGTGAGATGGGGGCAACCAGAACTGCTTGCAGTATTCAAGATGTGGGCATACCTTGGATCTATATAGTGGCATTATATATTTTTTTTTGTTTTATCACTTTCCTAGTGGTTCCTAATACTCTGTTAACTTCTTTTGACAGCTGCTGCACATTGAATAGATGTTTTCAGAGAACTATCCACAATGACTCATATCTCTTTTCAGTGGTAACAGCAAATTTAGACCACATTTTGTATGTATACTTGAGGTTGTCTTCCTAGGCGCATTACTTTGCACTTATCAAGACTGAATTTCATCTGCCATTTGGTTGCCCAGTCACCCAGTTTTGTGAGATCCCTTTAACTTTTCACAATTATCTTTGGAATTAACTATCTTGTAGTTTTATATTGTCTGCAAACTTTGCCACCTCACTGTTCACCCCCTTTTCCAGAACATTTATGAATGTTGACCAGCACTAATCCCAGTACAAATCCTTGGGGGAACCCCACTATTTACCTCTATCCACTGTAAAAATTGACTGTTCATTCCTAACTCTTAACCACAGGGCCGGCTTTAGGAAGTGCAGGGCCTAATTTGAACATTTTCGGCAGGGCCCTGGCAGGGATGACTGAAAAAAAAAAGTGTAAAAAGGAAAAAAAAAATCCTTTCATTTCTTCCATGTATTATTTACTTTCCATAACTATATAAATAATACAATTATATATTATGTACATAGCATCATATATGCTGTTGATTGCTTATTAATGACTGCTATTTCACATGTGTGGGTCCCAGCTGCTCCATGCCCCCCTCATTGAAGCAGGTGTGCAGGGTTACTGCCCTTGGAACTGCAGGGCAGCAGTGGACATGGGGCTGGTTGGAGGCAGGGCAGGGGCTGACTGGAGGTAGGGTCTAGCTGCAGGCAGGGCAAGGGGTACAGGGCTGGCTGGAGACAGGGCAGGGGGTTTGAGGCTGGGTGTGTGCAGGGCTGGTGCGGGCAGGGCTGCATGGGGGGCTGGCTGGCTTTGGGCAGGACCACAGGGGTGTGTGGCAGGAGGTGGCTGGAGACAGGGCAGGGGGTTTGGCAGGGGCTGGCTGTGGGCATTGGGTGCAGAGCTGGCTGCGGGCAAGGCTGATGCGGGCATGGCAGGGGGTGCAGCAGAGGCAGCTGGAGCCCCGGCCCTTTAAAAAGCCCCCAAGCCTCCCGCTATCCCAGGGCTCTGGGGGTTATTTAAAGGGCCTGGCTCCCCTGCTTCTACTCCACCCCGGATCTTTTAAATAGCCGCGGGAGCCTTGGAGAATACATGGGGGCGGCGGGGCTCCGGCGGCTATTTAAAGTATGGAGTGGCAGAGGCAGCTGGAGCCCTGGCCCTTTAAATAGCCCCCGGACCCCCCGCTATACCAGGGCTTTGGGGGCTATTTAAAGGGCCTGGAGCTCCAGCCGGGGCTGCGGGGTGGCTTGCCGCGCTCCGGCCGGGGCTGTGGTCATGGGAGCGGGGCCGTGGAAGAGACCAGAGCAGCCCTCAGAAGGCGTAAGTGTAAAAAAAAAAAAAAAAAAATTTAAAAGGCGCCTAAGGCTCGGGGCCCTCTTAGGCGCGGGCCGATTCCTGGGAATCGGCTGAATCAGCCTAAAGTCGGCCCTGCTTAACCAGTTACTTCCCTCTTATCCCATGACTGCCTACTTTGCTTAAAAGCCTTTGGTGAGGGACCTTGTCAAAGGCTTTCTGAAAGTCCAAGTACGTTATTTCAACTGGATCGCATTTGTCCACATGTTTGACCACCTTCCACCAAATCTCATAAATTCAGGCATGATTACCATTAACAGAAATCATGTTGTCGATTCCTCCCAACATATTGTGTTCATCTGTGTCTGATAATTCTGTTCTTCACTATAGGTTTAAACCAATTTGCTTGGTACTGAAGCGAGGCTCACTGGCCTGTAATTGCCAGGATTGCCTCTGGAACCTCTCTTACAAATTGGCATTACATTAGCTATCTACCACTTTACTGACTGGTGGATAAGCTCCAATCCCATGCAACTATCTGATAAACCCCACTGTAACTGTTACTAATACTACTTTGTGAAACCTAGAGGGCATGTGAAATTGATACTCAGGATTTGGGTCTCTTTGCTCATATTATACTTGCTTGGCTAAAAGGAGCTTCCTGTGTAGTTCTGGAAATGTCACTCTTCCTCAGTTATTAAGGGTTGTTGAAACAAAGGCCATGTCTTTGCCCCTGGCAAAAGAGGGAGTAATTTCACAAGAATGCACCTGTTCTTGCAGCAGGCAGGTGGATCAGTGTCCTTCTGTCACTTCATGGTAGACTAAAGTAACAAATATCAGATGCTTAATCCATTGGACATTACCCTGTTGTGCTGAGGCTCCACAAGTAGAACTCTGAAGTTACTTTTAGCTTTTGGGTTAACTCACTGCCAACCTTGCTTTAGGTCTGACATGCCCAGCCAATACTGCATTAGTGGCTGCTGTGGCTTTGTCAGTACAGATTACTTCTATCTGATCTTGACTGCTTCTTGTATTAATCTCAAGATGCTCGTCTCCATAAGCTTCTGAAAATGCCGCTTCCTAAGAACAGGATGGGATTTGCTTCAGAGCCGAGTAATGCCATTCAATCTCCTAAAAATTGCTGTTCGGGATAAATCCACATCTTTCCCTTCCTCCCTCTTAGGTGCTCATAGCTCTCTGTCCTGGCCTGACTGGAGAGGTGAGATCCGGTTTTGAACTAGGGTTTCTTGCAGGGCACTGAAGCCCCATTTCTAGAAGATCACTATTGTTTCTTCTGTTTGTATCTCTAGGCAAATGGCATTGCGGGAAGTCTATGCCCATGCAGTGCTTGGACACCATCCCCATGTTGTGCGCTACTACTCTGCTTGGGCAGAGGATGATCACATGATCATTCAGAATGAACACTGCAATGGTAAGAACCTCAGCCTTGTTAAGAGCATAAATGAGTGACATCTGGTTCCTTGTGGTGCTTAAACCTATGGAGCTCCATCTTACAATGGAGATCAACTTCAGGTGAGTTTAAGGTCACTGTCAACTAGAGCATTTAGGTTAAACCTAAATGCTAACTTTAATGCTTTGCCTTGAGCCAGGAAGGTAACAGCTAGCCCATGTGATGGGGAATGCTACAATGACAATGAATATAGGGGCAGCTTTAAATAAACTTTAAATGCAGGATGGGGTATCCATAGCTCACGTATGGTATGCACTCATCATTAGGAACTTTTAAAGTTTCCCCTCATTGCTGTGGTACAGCTGATCTGGGGAATGCATTTCTGATGCCATTGCTGTTTGGGAGTCCGCCACAGAGCTGTACGCCATCAAGCCTCAAGTACTGGAGTAACAGCAGTTTAAAAAGAGCTAATCTGGTACATGAGTGGAACATACCTAAAAAGCAAATTATCTTTCTCTGACTGCACTGTGTGAATAGTGCAGTGCCTCAGAGGCAGAACCATAGTGAGGGGAAGAACTCCCAAATAGCCTGCTCCTCACCCCATTCCAGTTGGCAGGAATTAGTAGGTGGCAGGCAAGTCCATATCTGGACACTTGGGAGCACTATTGCAAACATCTGGCTCAGTTTAATAGCTCATGAGATCTAGGTATGATGTGTTTTTTCTTTTTCTTTTTTTTTTTTTTTTTGCTTTGGAGTCGTGAGTTAAAATTAGGCTGCAGTAACAAATGACTCTTGATAGTCACCACTGTAACTCAGCACAACTTTCACTGTTTACGAAGCCAACCGTGACTAGTGTCAGGGGGGTGCAGCTGCATAGGGTTAAAGATTAGGCAGAAAATAGCATTTTGTGCCATACCTGATGTATGGAGTGTGTCTAAATGAAGAGCAATAAAACAGCTCTGTTATGAGAGTCTTGCCACCTACATTTCTTTAAATCCCTGATTTCTGTATCGTAGACTTCCTTGCTCCCTGATCTGCCACTCTTAGTAGCTTTAGGTCCCTTCCTGGAAAATAGAAAGTAGGTCTAGAGAGCTGGAGAAACCACCATCCTATGCAATGACAAGTGTAATGCCAGATGGTTTATACTGTGCTTAAGTCTCTTTCCTAAACATCGTATGGCTAGTCTGACCGAGGTTCGCCACCCTTTGTGTAGCTTTTTAGCACTTAGCATTAATAGGTATCCAGAGTCCAGCAGAAAATAAGCTCAAGCATTTCACTTCACTAGGAAAAATACCTGCATCAAAAGTTGAATATTTCCCTTAGGTGGGAGCCTTCAAGATGCGCTGTTGGAAAATGCTAAGACTGGGCACTATTTCCAAGAAGCAGAGTTAAAGGAGATCCTGCTGCAAGTCTCCATGGGACTAAAGTACATACACAGCTCTGGCCTGGCACACATGGACATCAAACCAAGTAAGTGCAGCTCTTTCCTTGTCTGATTCCTCTCCCCTCATGCTGCCTGTGTCCAGTAATCCGTGTGGTGGTAGGTTGGAAGGTATCTATCTTCCTACTCCTTGGGGGGTCTAGATCTGCAGTTGAAAGGAAAAGTTGTTGTTCTCCATCTTCCTCTTCTCTCCCCGCATCCTTTCCCGCCAAAAAAATGTCTACTGATCATTCTGGATATGGACAGGGAGCACTGCTATGCTCTGTGTAACTGTAAGAGCAGCATTCAGGTACAGTTATAACACTCCCTCTTCCTGTTTCTTGTGCGTGGTATAGAAAGAAGAAATGCAATAGTACAGCAGTTGCTCTTCACTATGGGAAGAGGCTTTTTAGTGGCAATATTCAAAATGCATTCTAAGATGACTGGATTCCACGCACACACCATGCTTTTTCAAGCAACAAATGTGTGCCTATAGAAAGTAGAAGAATGTTCTCTGCGGACTACAGAGCCACATACTTACAGTAACTCTCTTAGAGGAGGAACTCCCAAGCACAGATGGTTAGTGGAAACTCAAATAAGCATGGAAAGGACACTTTTTAGACATGTGCTCTAGGGCTCCTCCTTGTGCTATCAATGCAAACCTCTAAATTTTAATTGGTTAATTACCAAAGTAGGATCTGTTAAACCACTGTTATATTCTAATCTTAGTATATACAACTCAAAACTGAACCCATATTAAAATGGTACAAAAGCAGAGTTTCCCAGCTCTGTATTTAAAGCTGTACAGTTGGCTGTCAAAGAAATGATGATTTTAACATCCTATTAATTAATGGGTGGGGAGGTAACAGGGAAAAACATGGTACTCAAAGTGAGAGCTAACTTAATTCAGCCAGCAAAAGTTGACTGGTGCTGTTTGCACACATTGAACTAATTTGTTTCTGAAACGTGTGTGAATGGTGCAAACTCTGAGATGGCAACAGTCTACTGGCCTGTGTCCTACGTGCAGACTTTGAGCATTTGTAACTTGCTTGCAAGAAGGCTGGAAAAATTGTGGGTTGACATGATACTGCAGGTTTTTACTTGGGCAAACATTCTGACAACAGGAGTTTGGCCTGTAGGAATTTGCTTTCCTAAGGACTATAGGGTTGGATTGTTGGCCAGGGATTTAGTCTTCAAACAGGACTCTACATACAAAGTCTCATAAATCAGGGATGTGAGGTTATCCTCCCTAACCCAATAAGTATAGTGATTCTCACTGGAGAAAACTGTCTTGCCATATGCAACTCAAATTGTGGGTTTATTTTAATCTGGAACAACATTCAACTGGACAGAAGGAAGGAAAATGAGACCAAATGAGAACTTTTGAACTCCAAAGAAATGAAATTAGTAGCTTGGGGCTTCTCTTGCTGAGCTCCTATAGCTTCCATTGACTACTAGGAATTGTAGGCAATCAGAACTTCTAAATTCAGGCCCTTGATACTCATCACTGTAGTAATGTTCAGTACCTTAACCAGATAGAAAAAGCAAATCTCTAGTTAAGCAAACATATCTCATGTCTGTCTCAAATTTTGCTATTATACTGAAAAACGTAGTTGTGACACCTTCTCCTTTACAGTTGGAAATCATGATTCAGGGGTTTATAACCCTGGCTGACATAGAAGTGTTCGGTTTGATTAGTAGCCAAGCAGGTCCCCTCAAAGGGGGAAGGACTTCCTTGTTCCTTATCTGGCTTTTCCCTTGTTGCTCAATACAGTACTCCAGCTCAAGTGTCCTGCACCATAGTGGTGAGGTTGTAGGAAACAATGTCCATTTCCTTTGTCTACCTTGAAGATCCAGATACATTTATTATATTGGGATATTTCATAGTAAAGTGAAAGATTAAGACACTGGGGTGTATGGGTTGTGGTGGGTGTGGGATGTTTTGTTGGGTTTTTTTTTTGGGGCGGGGGAAGGAGATGTACTTGGAGCAGTAATCAGATGAGTAGCAGTCACCTGTACTACTCTATATGGGAGGGGAACTGATCTACTTCAAGAAACTCCAGATCTGCTGACCATTAGGATACCTGCAAGAGCATGCCATTATGAATAGCCAGCGTTCAACTACATATAAGCCTCTGTCTTATAGGTAACATCTTCATTTGTCACAAACTGGTGACAGATGGCTCCGCTCAGGAAGAGAGCGACAGTGAAGATGATGGGTTCTCTTCCAACGTGGCATATAAAATTGGTGGGTTTAATCTGACTCATGGACTGTTTAATGACTTCTTTCTAAAGCTGCTCTTAAATACTCAGTATCCCTATGGCTATAGCAATGTCCCTCAGTCATGACCTGCAAAACTCAGTCCTGGAGGCATAGAGTGCAGAGAGAAACTTGGTGAAAGTATCAGTCTTCATAGATCTGAGGGTTGTGGGGAATCCAGCCAAGTTATTTTCACTTTGGATTAAAATCCAGACTTCGGATACCTGGAACTGAGGGGGAGCTGGCTCACTAGATCTGATTCCACCAGTTCTTTTGGCATCTTGGAGCTCCTTTAAGATGCACACATAGCGGGACTTCCCTCAGGAAAGTGGATCTGTGGGCATCTGTTGCATTTCTAGTTAGTTTTCTTCTCCTGTTAGGTGACCTGGGCCATGTGACATCAATAACTAATCCCCAAGTGGAGGAGGGAGACAGTCGTTTTCTGGCCAATGAGATTCTGCAAGAGGTACAGTTGCCCCTTTCATCTAGGGGAGGATGGGGTGTGTATATGTGAGACAGGAAGGTTGTCAGTGGAATATTGTATCTTTATTAACCTGGCTTATATATTTCCTTCCTGGTCCTCTCCGTTCCTGAGCTCAACTTGGTTGAACTCTGAGGCAGGGACCCCATCTTGTTTCTATAAAGCACAATTGTATGGTGATGTGTAAATATTTAAATATACTTCACAATTGGTCTCTGATAGTCTCTGTAACCACATTACGTCTCAGTTTATGGGATGGGAAGGAAAAGATCATCTCAAATGCAGATGGTCCTGATGGGTAGAAACCTTACTACTGAATTGGAGCTATAATTACATTTAAAGCACCTTTATATGCTAGGGTCATTAACATCTGGATAAATATTTGTACAATAAATATGATTTCCCTTCCTTCTCTACATGGGGGTCTCCTACCTAAATCCCCTGTATTGGGCTAACCTTAGCTTTGCCACTCTGGTATAAACTAAAATAAAGGCCATCACCCTGTCACAAAGGCAAAATGTTAGTGGCCATGGACTAGAGGATGTGGCCCAGAGACTTCCCAAATGGAAATCTCCTTTGTGGTAAAATGTATTTAGTGTCCAAATCCAATCCATCATGTTCCAGCCTTGCATCAAATAGATGGACAAACAAGGTAACCTAGCAGTAGCATAACTTGCCACCATGTTGTAAAGGTCAGAGGCATAGATTAGCTAATTCAAGGAGTCCTTCCATCTTTCTGTTGCCTTTCCGGATGTGGGATAGAAGTTCCTCAGGATTTGGAGGATACTCCCGGCTGTGTACAACCTGGTAAAATTAAACGGTATGTTTGGAACAGTGGAAGTGGACCATATTTTTCTCTTCCGAGTCAAAGCAGCAAAGAGTAATGAGTGGGATGGTGGAGGCAGAGCCAGGTAAATGCTTTTTCTAAAGTATTTCCATGAGCCTGTACTCTTATCTTAATGAAGGACCATCTTACTACACCAAATACTGGGGAGAACATGCATGTAACTGGTTCTTTTCTCCACAGCAATACTGCTATCTGCCAAAGGCAGACATCTTTGCCCTTGCATTGACAATGGCCCTGGCAGCAGGGTCAGGACCGCTGCCTTGCAATGATGCCATGTGGCACCATATTCGCAGGGGCAACCTTCCACCAATCCCTCAGCAGCTCACACATGGCTTTCATGGACTCCTTAAGGTGAGGTTCTTCAGGGTGCAATTCAGAGGGGGAAGTGATGTCTCAGACTGGCATTTTGTTATAAGAAACTGCAACCCTCCACTCCTTCCCCACTTCCTCTTCTAGCTCATGGTTCACCCTGACCCAGTTGCAAGACCATCTGCCACGGCTCTTACTAAACACCCAATTCTTCGGCCCTCTCTTGGAAAAGCTGCACAGCTCCAGAAGCAGCTAAATGTGGAGAAGTTTAAGACTGCCATGCTGGAAAGGTAGGGTCTATCTGGACATAAAGAGGAGGAGCACTGCCAGACAGTGGTGCATTGAGCTGGTTGGTTTAATGGCATGGCAATTGCTCATCAGCCTTTGGCTTGAGATGGTTGGTAGAATCCTGCAGATTGCACATTTGCAGACCACTTTTGCAGATCACAGCTCAGATGCAGATACAAAGTTTTGTATCTGCATAGAGCTCTGATGGTAGAAGTACTGGAGTTTTGAATAGTGGGTCTCTAGGGAACTTGGTTCCCAGGTGTGTAGCTAAAGGGAGGGCATTCGAGTCACGAGTATAGTTTGGGGAGTGTGGCGGGGCATTACCCCCAAACAGAGGCAGGGTGCTGGGGGGGGGGGGGGTCATGCACCATTTCCCCACCAGACTTCTGCAAGCACAGAGCTGCCCTGCTCTGCTCAGCCTGCTGGGGGAACAGAGAGGGGACGTCCATCCTTCCCATGCTTCTCCCCCTGCACGTTTCCGCTGGCAGGGAGTGGAGGAGGCTGCTGGAGGGAGCAACTGTTGTAAGGGCTCTGGGTTGCTGCCTCAGCAGATGGAGGCTGCTGGAGGAAGCAACTGTTGTAAGGGCTCTGGGTTGCTGCCTCAGCAGATGGATGCTGCCTCCTGGGTCCTAGTGCCTGCCTGTTTCTTGTACAACAGTGAGTGCCCTCTCCCTTGGGGGCAGGGCGTGGGGTAGGGGGAAGAGAGGTGGATGGCAGGGGACCTGGGGGAGAGAGAGGAGATGGGGAAGAGAAGAGGATACAAAAATGTGTGTGTGGTGGGGTGGGGGGAAAGCTCACCATATTTTCCCTCACACCAGCATGTAGCATCCCCATGGCTGCCTGCAGCAGCACCAGAGCAGTGACATCACTGCAGCATGAGCTTTGCCCTCTCCCCCCACAACCCCTAATATCTCAGTCAAACTATACCTATGCCTAGGGCTCTGCCACAATTCACCTGTATGTAGCTTTAGGAAAGCAACAGTTCACTTCCAGTTTAAGTGCTGTGCTGGCTAGATCATCTGACTAACCAATGACTTGACTGACCTATAATTCTGGCCACTGGGGGAGAAGGTGGTCAGCTACAAACCATGTTTATTAACCTTTTTTGATACCAGGGACTGGCCTGCTGTCTTCCTAAACTGTCAAGGAGACCTCAGGGATGGGTGCTGATCAACCAACAGCTCATTGAGAAACATTGAGCTACAACATGAAATATGTGTAGGGTAGGGGAATAAATACTGAACTGGCTGCCCTGCCCAGAAGGAAGTGGCAATGTTGGATCAATGCAGATCAGACTGCTCCCTATCCCCCTCCAGCTGCTGATGCTATAGTGGCCTTAAAGGATCAGGGCTGCAGCTGAGGTTATGGGATCAGTTAAGATGTGTTGGCTCTCCTCCCACCAGCTAGGGAGTAGAAAGATAAGAGAAATTCTTCTCCCCATGGGCAAGAGAGCATGCAGACTCTGGAAAAGCAAGGCAGAATCAGACAAGGGAATCTTACAGATGAGAGCATTACAACAAATGGAGACTAGCATTGCTTTTGACTGACTGGATTCAGGGCAGCAGAGAGGAACAAACACACTTGTATTACAGGACTGCTTGTGATCTACTAATATCCACCCACCTCTAATCTTTGAAGGAAAAAATAAATTGGGGATATGATGGGTTGGATCACAGAACCCCCCCCCTTGGAAGCTGCCAACTGATGTGCCAAGACTACTTCTGCCCCTCCTTTTCCTGCCTGCTTGGGACCCCCGCACCCTGCCTTGCTGAGCCAGACACATCCATCTGCTCCAACACAGACCCAGGGTCTGAATTACTTGCCCCAAAGCTGCAGACTTAACTGAAAGCAGCTTACAAAAGTGTTCCTGTCTTTAACACTCAGATGCCCAACTCCTAATGGGATCCAAACCCCAAATAAATCTGTTTTACCCTGTATAAGCTTTATACAGGGTAAAACTCATAAATTGTTTGCCCTCTATAACACTAATAGAGAGATGCACAGCCGTTTGCCCCCTGGGTTAATTAATAAGTAAAAAGTGATTTTTTATTAAATACAGAAAGTAGGATTTAAGTGGTTCCAAGTAGTAAGACATACAGAACAAAGTGAATTACTAAGTAAAATAAAATAACACGCAAGTCTGTCTAATACAGTAAGAAATTGAATACAGATAAGATCTCACCAGTTCCAGTAAGCTTCCTTTTGCAGACTAGTCTCTTGCAAGTCTGGGTCCAGCAATCACTTACATCCCATCTACTGTCCTTTGTTCCAGTTTCTTTCAGGTATCCTGGGGGGTGGAGAGGCGCTCTCTTTAGCTAGCTGAAGCCAAAATGGAGGGGTCTCCCACAGGCTTAAATAAACTTCCTCTTGTGGGTGGAGTCCCCCTCCTCTATGCAAAGTCCAGCTCCAAGATGAAGTTCTTGAGTCACCTGGGGCAAGTCACATGTCCATGCAGGTCTCAGTTTTTACAGGTAGAAGCCATTGCCCACATGGTATCTTGAATGTCTCCAGGAAGACAATGTGGATTGGAGCATTCCAAGATGCATTGTTCCTTAAGTGCTTCTTGACTGGGCACTTAACTTTGCAAATTTCTTTCTCCAGGAACTGACCAAATGCTCTACCCAAGGGTATTTAGAAATTAAGCCAGTACATGGCCAATATTTATAACTTTGAATACAAAAATGATAAATGCATACAAATAGGATTAATAGATTGAGTAGATCATAACCTTTACATAGATATGTTATATGGCACAGGTAGTATAAAACATATTCCAGTTATGTCATATTCCCATAAAGCATTATGGGGTACAGTGTCACAGGGGACACTTGATATTAGTGACAGACTGGGAAACAAGTTTGTCACAAGTTACCTTAGACATCAGGTCAACTGCCGGAAAACCTAACTGTTGTGGAACAGAAGCTTTAGCTGGAGCTGCTTTGAGTCCTAGTGGACTGAGCGTATTGCTGGGAGCACTAGGAATTTTCCCAGTCCTGCAACTGTACTGCAATGATGTTACCATATAGGTTTAACTTTCCTGGGTAAATTGGAGGATGGTGCTTGTCTAGCTTTGAGACTTGTCTCTGCAGCTGGTGAGGACTGAGTATAGCAAGATCTGACTTCTCTTCTTTCTCTTTCTCTCAGGGAACTGAGAGCAGCCCGTCTTTCTCAGACCTTCAGGAAGGACCAGTCCTTGGGATGTGCCAGACTAGAGTCTGAAACCTCTTCCAAACAAAACTGCAACAAGCGCCTGGTAGGAGGGAAGAATTCTCGCTCATTCAGCTTTACATGGGGGGGTTACTGAAAATCCCATCATCCAAACTGTTCAGGCTGACAAGTGTCCCTGTGAAAGCAGAAGACCCATACAGACCGAAGTGCCATGCTGAAACTCCCTAGAGTAGTTCTTGCCTACTCCATCATTCATACAGCTTCATGCTGTCATGACTGGAAGTGACTAGTGTACAAATGTCTGAGACGTCCTCCACTCCACTACAATACTTCAGTCTTGTATCTCTTAAACGAGTTACTTCTGATGCAATGGGCCGGCTGACCCTTTTGTGTGTTTTGGTTGTATTCTAGGCTAGGAATAGCTTGATTCCCTTCTACTTCTCTCATGCAGCTAAACTAGGGCCTTTTTTTCCCCCCTGAGACCTTTGTGGTCTTGACACTCTGGCTATGCAGGTACATTGAAAAGGGGGATTGGCAGGTGCAAAGAGGAGATATGTCCTGAGCTATGAATGGACTTATCACTTAGCTCCTGATGGAGCAAAGGGAGTTAAGCATGATACCACCTAGTCAAGTTGGGATGTGAGCTTTGGGACAAGCAGGTTAAGACCACAGTCCTGAGATACTTCAGATCAATGTGAAATGAAATAAGTGGCATTGCATTGTGGGAAGAAAGCAAAAGTAACTCGATATCTTTACTTTCAAATGAGTCTTCTGTAGAATCTGAAGGAACATTTTCCTTTCTAGGAACATCCATAACCATTATGTGGCTGGGGTTCTGGGGGCTAGCTCCTGAACTCTGATCTTTGGATTTGTGAGGGCTTTTTGCCCAGTTGAACAGATGGCCCATAGGATACAGCCTCTCTAACGTGGTGGTGAGTGGGTCTAGATATCCTCTTTCCCTTCTGCAGAGTTACAGATAGTTGCCTGTCTGAGGGATTTGTCTTTCAGCAAAGTGGAGGGAAGGTAGAAGTGATTTTTTTTTCAAATTCTTCAGTTTGGAGATTGCTTATATAAAGTGCTGAAAAACTAAAACTCTAAATTGTATCCCCGTTATATTTAACTTTTTGACATTGTTTCTTATTGAATATCTTCTAGCCCAAATCCCTGGGAGTTAGAGCTATAACTGAGGCCGTATTTCTAGAAAAAGATTCTAAGCCCTTGACTATTTTGATTACTTGGCTTCTGTTTATATTTTATTTAATTTATTTAATTTCACTTCCAGCTGCTGGACAGCATCAGACTTTAAGCTGTTGAGTCCTTCCCCTTTATTTTTTAAAGTGGAACATGCAAATAAAGATTTTACCATTCTTTTTATCCAAGACAACTGTGTGGGATGTTTTTTAGGATGGGGAAGGCATTCAAAAGTGGGTCTTGAAGACCAGAATGTGCAAAGTACTTATCACGCCCAAATGTGTATGTAAGGCACTGGATGATGGAATCTTTCAGCTCTAGGCCATCAGCTCAACTCTGCTCAATGAGTTGGCTACTTCCCAGTCATTAGACTGTACAGGGAGCAGGGGAGGAAGAAGAGGAAAAGGTTAGTTTGTTTCCATGTGCTAGTGGACACGTGGCTTTTGTGATATGGACGCAACTGGCATCCTTGCCAGTAGTCTTCAGAGGGGAGCAAAGATCTGAATAGACATGGAAATGCTGAACTACCTCCAGCCCTAGATCACCTTGTAGTTGGAGCTGAGGACAGTAACCAGGAAAGCTTTTATGAACTGGCCCCACCAAATCTAGTCTGTTCAAACCTCAATGTTTCCTTTGACAAAGCACGTATCATACTCAGTTTCAAAACTATTACCTAACTTTACAAACTATTCACATTAACATGGTCCTGGGTGCAGGCTTTTTCTGGGCCCTGGTGGTGCTCACCACTCCACCCCTGCCTCACCTCTTCTTGTCCAGTTCTGCCCTGTCCCTGCTCCTCTCCCCTCCCCCGCAGTGCCTCCTGCATGCTGCAGAACAGCTGATCGCAGGAGGAGAGAGGCACTGGGAGGGAGGGGAAGGAGTTGATTGGTGGAGCAGCTGGCAGACAGGAGATGCTGGGGGGAGAAGGAGGGGAGCTAGTTTCCACTGGGTGCTAAGCACCCACTAATCTTTTTCCATGAGTGATCCAGCCCTAGAGCACCCAGTTCATGTGAGGAAGAGTGTAGAGATTCAGGACAGAAACTTAAGTTCTCTTTCCCACTTCCAAGCAAACTGCCCCTTTTAACCTGTAGCAAAAAAACATTCATGGGCAGGAGATT
Source organism: Gopherus evgoodei (assembly GCF_007399415.2). Taxonomy (NCBI): domain Eukaryota; kingdom Metazoa; phylum Chordata; order Testudines; family Testudinidae; genus Gopherus; species Gopherus evgoodei. Next base: position 258,778,229 of record NC_044322.1, on the reverse strand, counting down.
CTTGAATACAATATTCCTCTAAAGTGATAACTTGTCATGTTTCTGCTTTTTTTTAAGAGGAGCAGCATGGTATTGTATAAATGAAGGAACTGCCAAGTACTTCATACTTGTTGTGATATGCAATCTATGCAGTTATTGGCTAGTGAACCATGCAAAGGATAGGAACAACCAGAAACTAGTGTGATAGGGTCACAGAACTTGATAGAACATTCCTATATTTCTTGTAGTGAGTAGAGTTGCCTGGATTTGTGAACTTGGCTCTTCTCAATGTAACTTTCCATCAGAAATACTTAACTTTTGAAAACAGACAATTTTGAAGAATTAATGGAAACTTTATATGGAAAAAAAATCTGCTGATGGCTCTGAAATGTTTGGCATCAGGGTGGTAAGAGGGCAGTCCTATGGGGGCAAAACCCCTCCTGATTGGTAGAGGATGGTGGGAAGGAGAACCCCAAGGGATGGGACTTCTGGTGATTGGTGGGGGTTAGGGTCAAGAGGCAGGGTTAATATTTGACTGACTGACAGGGCTCTCATACTACTAAAACCACTTTTCAAACTTGCTGAACATGTTGATTTTTTTCCCTAGTAATGATCAAATCTAGAAATACCAGGAAATTGCCCGGCATTTAATGTGTGGGTTTCCTGAGACAAGAACTAATGAAGATTTTGAGGTGATAGGTCTATCTGATTTAAAAGATACTATCATGGTAACTCTACCAGCCTTTTTGAAGTTTTGCCACCTAAAAAATTCAAGTTTAAGGCTTGCTGAGACTAAAATATGACAAACATTGACTTAACTTCTGTGCTCATGGAAGAAAGTATTTAAAAAAAAAACTAAGATGGTAGTTGTAAGTTAGGAAAGAAGTCTTGCTCCTTTTGATATCTTAAGGAGCTTGACTATAGCATGTTCTCAGTAACTAATATGCTTGTCAAGGGAGTAGGCAGTTCTGTGGGAAAGCCAATTTTGTACTTTAAATAGAAATGTTCAGCAGTGTTTGGTACTATTCCATGTAAGAAACTTTACTTTTAGCTGTTGTGTTGGAGAAATTAACTAATGACAGGAAACAATGTACCCTAGAAGTGCATCCTTAGCACTTACTTTCTGTTTTTGCCTCAGAATAGGATTTCACTCCAGCATAACTTGGCAGAAAGCTGCTTTGGCTAAAATGCAATGACATCTAGAAAATCAGCTGTCAAAACAATTTATTTCAGTCATTGCTACTGTCAACTAAAATCTGATTTTATCATTTGGGGGGAAGTGGCAATCATAGTTGCAGAACTTTAATATAAAAAAAGGTAAACTTGACAAATGGTGTAGAATAGGGGTGGGCAAACTACCACCTGCAGGCTGTCTGACCCATCAGAACTTTAAATACAGCCCTTGAGCTGCTGCCAGGGAGTGGGGTCAGGGGCTTTCTGTGTCTCACCCAGAAGCAGCGGCATGTCCCTCCTCTAGCTCCCATGAGTAGGGACAGCCAGGGGACTCTGCACACTGTCCCTGCCTCAAGTGCTGCCTTCGCAGCTCCCATTGGCTGGGAAGCACACAGTCACCTGGCTGCGCCTCCAGGTAGGAGCTGGAGGGGGGGATATGCTGCTGCTGGGAGCTGTTTGAGGTAAGCACTGCCGGGAGCCTGCACTCCTGAGCCCACCCCCACACACACACACACACACTAAACCCCTTGGTCCCAGCCTGGAGCACCCTCCTAAATCCCAAACCCCTTAGGTCCACGCCAGAGCCCTTACCCCCATGCACCCCAATGTTGTGAACATTCATGACCCACCATACAGTTTCTATACCTAGAGGTGGCCCTCAGACCAAAAGATTGGCCCATCTGAATGTAGAACCATAGGGTTAGAAGGGACTGCAGGAGTCACCTAATCTAAACCCCTGCCAAGATGCAGATTTGTTGTGGCTAAACAATGCAAGACAAATGGCTATTCAGCCTTCTCTTGAAAGCCTCCATTGAAGGAGCTTTCACAACCTCCCTAGGCATCTGTTCCATTGTGCTATTGTTCTTACAGTTAGGAAGTTTTTCCCGAGATATAATCTAAATCTGCTATGCTCTAGTTTGAACTCAGGCCATGGTTACACTGGCGCTTTACAGCGCTGCAACTTTCTCGCTCAGGAGTGTGAAAAAAACACCCCCCTGAGCACTGCAAAATACACTGTGAAGCGTCAGTGTAAACAGTGCCGCAGTGCTGGGAGCGTGGCTCCCAGCGTTGCAAGCTAAATCCCATGAGGATGTGGAGTACGTGCAGCGCTGGGAAAACTCTCTCCCAGCGCTGGCGCTGTGACTACACTTACACTTCAAAGCGCTGCCGTGGCAGCGCTTTGAAGTTTTGAGTGTAGCCATACCCTCACTGACTCTTGTCCTTCCCTCTGTGGCAAGAGAGAACTGTCTTCTCAATCTTCTTTTATGGCAGCCTTTCAAGTTATTTCAAGATTCTCATGTCTCCTCTTTTCCAAACTAAACATACTCAGTTCTTTCAGCCTTTGCTCATTTCCCTTTGATCTTTGTTGCTTGCCTCTTGGTTCTTTCCAGTTTCTCTACATCCTTTCTATACAGTGGTGACCAAAATTGGACACACTACTCCAGCTGTGGCCTAACAGTGCAAAGTCAAATAGTATTGTCACCTCCTGTGATTTGCATGCTATGTCTTTGTTAATTCAACCAACTTAAAATTACATTTGCGTGGGTTTTTTGTTTTTTGTTTTGTTTTTGTTTTTGCAACAGCATCACATTGCTGATTCATGTTGAGGTTGCAATCCACTAAAACTCCCAGATCCTTCTTGGCAGTGCTGCTGCCGTGAAGCAGGTTATCCCCCCCATTCTGTATTAGTGCATTTGATTTTATTTCCCTAAGTGTAACACCTTACATTTGTCTTTGTTGAATTTACTTTTGTCTGTAACGCAGTCCTCCAATTTATCAAAATCCCTTTAGAATGTTAGTTCTATCCTCCAAAGTACTGGCAACCTCCCTCTCCTGCCCTGCTTTGTGTCATCTGAAAATCTGATTTGTATGCTCCCTATTCCCACATCTATGTCATTAATAAAGATGTTAAACACCACCAGACCCAGAAAAGATCCCTGTGGAACCCCATTTGAGGCCTTCCTCCAATCTGATGTCATTCCATGAATAATTACTTGTTTAACCAATTATGTATCCACTTAATGATAGTTCTGCCCACCCCATATTTCTCCAGCTTACTTATGAGAATGTAATGTGGGATAGAGCCTGTGTCAGAAACCTTGCTGAAGTCCAGGTATATTAGGTCCATCAAATTCCCTTTATCCACCAAACCAATTACTCTGTCAAAGGAAATCAAGTTGGTTTTAACATGATTTGTTCTTGGTAAATCCATGCAGGCTGCTAGTGATTACCTCTTCATCTTCCAGGTATTTGCAAAGTGAATGTTTATACGTTTACGCTTCCCCTGGTCTATAGTTCTTTGGCTCCTCCTTGTTCAAGATGGGCACTATGTTAACCCTTCTCCAGTCTTGCAGGGCCTCTGTCATCCAGGAGTTTGCAAATATTGCTAGTGACTCAGATTTCTTCAGCTAATTCCTTCAATACCCTCAGGTAAACAGCATCAGTCTCCACTAATTTGAATTAATACAAATTGGTCAGAAGATCTGATGTATTTACTTATCCCAATCTGCATCCCTTCCCTTTATTGTCTATGGTACCTTTGCTAGTCATCTGATACACCACACACACCCACCCCCATTGAGCAGTTCTGCCTTCCTATCATCTTCCATTACCAGTTTATCTTCCGCATTGGGTGGGAGACCCACACCCTCTTTGATCTTTCTTGTCTGACATTTGAAAAACCCATTCTTGTTGTCTCTAACATTCCTTGCCAGCTGTAATTCATTCTTTGCCTTGGCTTTCCTGATTGTTGTTTCTACATACTTGTGCTATTCCCATGTATAATTCCTTCGTGACACACCCTTCCATTTCCTGTATGTATTTTTTTTTTCCCAGATGGCACTGGCCTCCTGTCGCTCTTCTTATCTTGGTAGAATAGCTTGACATTGAGTCTCTAGTATTACATCTTCTAGAAAGTGCCAGCTCCCGTCAACTTCTTTTCCTTCTATTCAGAGTTGGTTGAAATCTGCTTAAGTCTAGTATCCTTGTTTTGTCATTCTCATGTCCTCCTTTCCTTAGGATCTTGAATGTTTCTCTGATCATGATTGTTTCCTCCTAAGTCTGACTACTATCCTATTTGCAACTATTTCATTCTTGTTGGCCAAAATTGATTGCCCTTTGGTTGTTTCCTCAACTTTCTGAATCAGATGCTGAGTATTACAAGTGCCTGAAACAGTTTTAACAACTGCTTTTCAATTTTCTTTTAGTTTAACTGATTATCCATCAGCTTACTATATCATACAGTCAGTCTTCATGCTCTGAATGAAGTCAGGCAGGATGCTCAGGTAATCTCTCCCCCCTAAAGGCACTCTCTCACCAGGCCAAGAAGCCTCCTTGGCTTCAGTGCTTCTGTGGTCTGGCTTTGGAAAATTCAGCACCTCTCTTCACACTGTATGTTTCCTGCAGTGAGTCAGCCTGGCTGGGATACCTTGGGAAGCATTATGCCCCTAAAGGGCAATGCACCCTAACATCAGTCAGCCATGACTCTCTGCCAGTGTTGTAAAACAAAAGGGTTTACTAGTCCAATGGGGAGACAGCCTAGAACAGATCTTGTTTAGCACAGAAATCTGAAACGTTCAACACTGTTTATCTTGGGGGAATTCAGAACCCTGAGCTCTCCCTCTAGGTCCCAAACTAAGAGTGTCTAGTGAAAGCTGGTGAATCTATCAGTTAAGACATGCTGCCCTGCCTCCTTCCTTTGTCTCTCTTGTGAGTAAATACAGAGATGCACAAGTCCATACCTTGTGCTGTCCAGTACCTCTGGCTGATCCTTGTATGAGATGGGCCCCAGATATCAGTTCCCAGGACCCACAGCTGTCAGCTCTGGTCTGGGCCTAGGAAGCAGTTACACCTACCCCCTGGGGCCCTCTGCAATGATCACAAACCCTTGACTCATCACTTAAATACCCAAATAACATATAGGGGAAATTGGCATATGCACACACTGTTCCAATAAAATGTTAAGAACATTCCTACTTTTTTAAATTGTTACCAATTTACAATGTGATGGTGGATGCTAATTTAATGAGGCAGCGAGTCAAAAAGTTTGTTTATCTTTATAATACTTAGACCACAACTTGTCAGCCTCCTCCCTCAAGACTGACACAGCAAAGCACCTTAAAGTAACTGTTCGTAAATACTCGATCTTGTCAAGTCTAACGCTCCAGAAACCTTGTTTGGGGGGGGGGGGGGGAAGACAGGGCCAGTGATCTTCCCCGGTTATAAGCCCACCTGCCCTGCCATTAGCGCTCACGCCTGCTGCATAGGGTTGCCAGGACCAACCAAAACAGCCTGTCAAAAAGGGACGCTGGTGAGTGGGACGTTAAAAGCCCGGCGAGCCACCCCCGCACGGCGGGCACGCTGCTGGCAGGGCTCCGTGGGGCTCCCAGGAGCTGCCGGTGTCTCCCTCGGTCAGGGTGGGGGGGGGTCTCTGGGTGCTGGCGCTGCCGCTCTCGGGGGCGGGGAGCTGCAGGCGCAGCACGTGCAGCGCCCGGACGGACCCTGCTCCTGGGAGCCAGAGACGCAGCAGCCGCCGCGCGGAGCCTGTCCACGCCCCCGGCCCGTGACAGCCAGCGAGCGAGGGGGGAGGGGTGGCGAGAGCAGGGGCGGGGCCTCAGGGAAGGGGCGGGGCCGGGGCTCAGCCAGGGCGCTGCTCCCGCGCGGGGTGGGAGGGGCCGCCGGCAGCAGCTGAGGCGTCGGGAAACATAGGTGCCGCCTGGGCGTCAGCGCAGCGCCTAGCACCCGCCCCAGGGCGGGGGATGCTGCACGGAGCAGGGAGGAGCCGGACGCAGCCCCGGCCCGGGGAGGGAACCGCCTTCCCCTGGGCCCGAGCCCAGTCGCCGCCGGAACTGCGGACGCGGGGTCGGGTTTCCGGCCGGACCCAGGAGGGGAAGGGGCGGGGCTGGGCTGCTGCGTGCGCGCCTGTTTCCGGTCTCGAGGCCGGCTCCAGTCCCAGCCCTGCCGCGCGCCTAGAGCCGGATGCCGCCTGGAGGCGCCCCGGGAACAGAGTCCGGCTCCAGCGCGGGGTGAGCGCGTGAGGCCCAGGCCGGGCGCCCCGAATCCTGGGGTGCGGCGTCAGCCAACGGCCCCGCCCCTCGCAGGTCCCCCCCTCACTCCCCCTTAGGGGCCCTTTCCCTAGGGCCCGTTTGCCAGCACGGTCCCGGGGGGGGAGGGGGCGCGGTGCCGCGTTGGGCTCTGGCCGGGGGTGGGAGCAGCACAGGAAGGTCTCTCCCCTGGGAGCTTGCTCTGGCTGCGGCGCCATCAGGCTTTAGCACTTGTTTGCCCTGAATGCCAAGTGTGTGATGCGGTCGGGTCTGTATTACAGACTTACGTAGGCGTAACTGTGTTGTTCGGGGATGTGGAAATCCCCCTCCCCTCCCCCAGCGATACAGTTGTATTGATCTAACCCCCAGTGTAGGCAGCGCCATGTCAGCGGGAGGGCTTCTGTCCTCATGGCTAGCGACTCACTGAGGTTTATTTACTATGGTATAGTAGTATCTGCACTGGAGCGCTATAGCGGCGCAGTTGTGCTGATGCAGTTGTGGCACTGTAGCCTGTGTAGATCTGCCCTGTGTTTTGAATGAGACTGTTAAAAATTGACTGGTTAGTTAGATTTAGTTGGCCACTGTCAGAAGACAGGATACAGGGCTAGATGGACCTTTGGTCTGACCCAGTATGGCCATTCTTATGATCTGAAATGTGCTGTGGGTGGGGGGGAGAGAGAATGTTAAGTGGCAGTATCAACTAATGATTTAAATAGATTTGAGGCATTGTCTACATTACAGTTTACGTTGGCATAATTTATGTCGCTCAGTGGTCTGAATAAACCACTCTCCTGAGTGACATAAGTTACACCAATGTAAGTGTCAATGTGGACAGTACTGTCAGCAGGAGAATTTCTCCTGCCAGCTTAGCTACCACTGCTCACAGAGGTGGTTTTATTATGCCAATTGGAGAGTATTTTATTAAAGCATTATCACCAGATGTGCTGCAACGATGCAGCTGTGCCACTGCAGCACCATATGTGTAGACATGACCTAACTGGTAAGAGAAATTTAATGCTCATCCTCTTTTGTTTTTTTCCCCACTCTCCCATGTTCTCAAATACACAGTCTTATCACAGAAAAAGAAAACAGCAGAAATGTTGCGCAGGCCGATAATACAGGTAACAAGTTACTGTTTTTTTGTTAAAAAATGTAGATTGTGCACAGTCTAATGATGTATAGTCTAGTGCAGGGGTCTCAAACACGCGGCCTTCCAAGCGGCCTGCGCCTGCCATCCCCTTCCCCTACCCCCAGCCTACCTCCAGGCTAGGGGTGGGCAAACTACACCCGCGAGATTGCCCCCTCAAGACCCGCACCACTCTGTGAAGTGGCTAGCAAGTGGGGAGAAGCAGAAGGCTTGGTGTGTTGCCCTAGCTTCTAGGCACCGTCCTCCCACAGCTTCCATTGGCCGGGAATGGGGAACTATGGCCAATGGGAGCTTCAGGGGAGGTACCTGGAGGCACAGCAAGCAGCGGTGGAGCCCTGTGTCCCCCTCCCCCAGGGGCCACAGGGACATAGTTCCAGCTACTTCCCGGAGCAGAGCGAGGCTGGGGCTGGAGCCTGCCCTGGCCCCAGTGTGCACTGCTGCCACCCCGGAGCCCAAACCCTCCTGCACCCCAGCTCCATACCCTGAGCCCCCTGCCTGTTCCTCAACCCTATGCCCTGAGCCCCCTGCTGCACCCCACACCCCAACCTTGTGCCATGAGCCCCCTGCTGCATCCCACACGCCTTCTGCACCCCAGTCCCTGCCTTGAGCCCCTTGCCTGCACCCCAACTCTCTACAGCACCCCAACTCCCTGCCCTGAGCCCCCTGCCACATCCCATACCCCTCCTGCACCCTGAGCCCCCTGCCTGCACCCCAACCCCCTGCTGCACCTCAGTTCCCTGCCCTGAGCCCCCACCACACCCCTCATGCACCCTCTGGGGGCAGGGAGGGCCAGAGTTGGGGTGGGGACTTCAGGGAAGGGGTTGGAATGGAGGCAGGGCCAGGGGCAGCGAGGGGTGTGTGTGTCAGTGATGCGGCCCTCGGGCCAATGAACTAGCCTTCATGTGGCCCTCGTGGTCATTTGAGGTTGAGATCCCTGGTCTAGTGCATGAGCCACTCAAATAGTAACATAATTAACTATATGCAGTATTGTTCTTACCTTACCATTAAAAATAGTTGCATGCAAAATCCTTCATCTTAATACACTGTTAAATACTCAGTCCTGCAAAGTTGTAAAAGTGCCTAACTCTCTACTTGTGAGTATTCCTATGTCCTTCCATTTTTGAACTTAAAGCGCTTTGTATTAAAGTAATCAGGACTTCAACTACTCTCCCTGTCCTAGGCTAGCTGAATCTTGCTCTGGGTGTCTGTCACATTATTTAGGGGGCTCCAAAACAAAATAGTTCCTGTCACCACTATTGAATGAATGAGACTGTTTTCCCTGCTGCAATCATCAAAAATTGGCTAATTGAATACTCTCTGTAGACCCATCAAATGATACCATTCATTAGGGTTCCTTAGGATTCCTCAGTAACTGACCGCTGGCTCTTACTGTTCTCCTTTAGCAAGATTTTCCACAACTAAAAGTCCTTCTTTACAGAGATATGACCTGAAATGGTACTTGATCCCATTACACCCACTGTTGCAAACTTATGCAGTGATATCTATTTAATGCTACAATACATTCTGTATTAGATCATATATCAGAGGGGTAGCAGTGTTAGTCTGGATCTGTAAAAAGCAACAGAAGGGGCTTATAGAAGGGGCCACAGGACTCTTTATTGTATCATAGTTGCTCCAAAAATTTTCTCTTGTCCCAGGACTGGAACTGCCATGAGAGTCAGTAGCCTTCTTTCTGTTCCAACCCCACTAGGTAATTGAACTACAACCCAGAAGATAGCAAGGCTCTCCAACAAAATATTTGCAAAAATGTATCTGTCATAGATATTAATTTTGACTCCACAATTCTAATTCTCTTCAACACCATCCTTAATTGTAAGTTGTATCATATTTCTAGTTTAAATTAATAATTCATATCCATCAAACCATACTCTGTGATAAAAAACTTGTGCAACTATCATGTGAGTAGAAAAATCACGGGATCATTACAGTACAGTATGGAATACTTAAAACATCATATTAAATTCAGTACAGTATGGAATACTTAGAACATCATATTAAAGATCGTCCTACGTAAACCACCCCCATGCTATGCAACCGTACATACTGCAAAGTTGAATCCATTATCAGGAAAAATAAAAATTTCCCTTTTTGTCTGTCTGGCCTCATGTTATTTCTTCCACCCATCAGGTGTACTGTTCCTCATTTCTTTCATAAACACTGCAGACCCTACAGGGTAAGGCTAAACTGTGAGCTTTCAGCTTGTGGGAATATAAGCATGTATTCCAAGATTTTGTTTTCTGGCCTTAATTTAACAGTCATTATAAGCCAAATGAAAAAATGGTTCTGTAAATCTGACTGGCATACACAGGGCATTAATTCTAGATGTCTTATACATAAAAAGCAAATTGCCTCTGTAGGTGGCCAAATCAATATGCCAAAGCATTTTTCTATTGCATTTTGCATTATTCTCTATTTTAACATCTTTTTCACTAGAAGGATTGTCAGCCTGTCCTCTCTGCTCCTTCTGCCTCTCCCCTTGTAGGAAATTTACCATACCTACAGTCCTTGTTTATGGATCTTGTACAGATAGGCTCCCTGGCTTTCTGTAGCTATTGCCGCTTTCTTCCTCCTCTGCCATGGCACTTGCAAGCATTGAGTCTTTCCTTCCCATTTCTCCCCTTACGTTTACGTACAGTGAGTCTCAAATTTTTGTGGCACGTGATTGTTTTTAGCTTTTGAAGGGTGAATTGGGGTCACTGTACCACTTATGTCAATAAAATCGTATGTAGAGCTGCTGTTATGCATGTCTTGTCTGTATCCAAAGTTCAGCAGAAAAATTACAAAAAAATCAATACCAAGTGTCTGTAAATGTATTTTCTACTACACATCATATAGAAACAGCGATAGTTGGGCAGGAAATTTCCCAGGGTTTACTGGCTGAAGGTATGGTTTCAGGACGTTAATTTTTCCCATCTAGCCCTTAAGATCCAAATTCGGCAATGCACTAAACACATGCTTGACATTTAAGTGCCCATGTAATCCTGTTACCTTCATTTTGCTGGTCTGGCCCTTAATTCAGAAAATGCCCTGAAACTCAACTATTATTCTTTATTTGTTAACTAAATCTCTTCAAATTATCTGAGTCCTGGTGTTCAGGATTGACTGGCGTGGAGCCTTAAACATCTATCTGTCCTCCTAGGTACTTCGTCAGTTTATAAGGCATGAGTCTGATTCAGCCACCTCCTTGATACTTGAAAGATGTAAGTAGATGTTATTTGTTTGAGAATCTTAGTACTAGTGAAATGTGCCTGATGGGTCTGCCCAGAGATATATTATGTCCTCTGCTCACAGAAGAGTCTCCTGTACAAGTATAAGTGCTCAGAAACCATGGTGACGAGTATATTATGAAAGCCTGGATAGGTATCTGCTTCCCCAGAGTGACCAGCAAATGCTCCTCAGCAAAGAGTGAGAGTAAATTCCGTCTCCAGGCCCATTCGGTCCTCTTTCTCTCTGCTAAGACTGCTAACAGTCAAACGTGCGGTGTCTTTAAAAAATGTATTATCTTTCTATTACTGTTGTGGAAGAACAGGAAAATATTCCTTTCTTCAAGAATCATCAGCTTTTACTTTTAACTTGTGTAATATCTTATTTCATTCCCACTTTTTGTTCATGCTGCAGTTGACCTCTTAAGGGAAACTTAATATTTTATCTTATCTAATCTTTATCTGATCTTATGTCTGCAGTGACGTCTTCAGAAATGTTTCTCCTTATGTGATCCAACCAGTGAAAATAGAAGGCAGGCAGTTGCTATTGAATAATAATTTATTATTTTACAGTGCCCAAAAGTGTGCTAGGCACTTCATGGCGCAACTATTAATGCCCTTTAAAGCTTACATTCTAATTTTCTATATGTAATGAATTGAGTGGGGATAACAAACCAGTAAAGGAAATGGGCCACAGAAGGACCAGGGTTCCAGTGATAAATTGAGTAGCTGTGCGATTTTAGATATGTGCGTATCTTGGAGGTACAAAAAGTCTCTTCAGGATTGTCTTCCAAACCACCAAAGCTAGAAGAGAATGCTTTCTACTGCTGGAATTCTAAGTGCTAATTTATAGCCATGGCAGGCCATGAAATATTGGACATAAAACTTATCATTCTTATTACTATGCCATTCTGACTGCTATCTTGTTTTACCCACTCCCTTTTGATTCAGACATGATTTTAGTAGTGATAAATTGGCAGAACTAGAAACCATCGTACCATCTGAAAGCTTGAAATTCTTTTCAAATGATATAAAGCATTTGTTACTAACGCTAGGAATCAGTGAGACATTGGCTGTTTAAAACCCTGTTGGAATTAAAGTGCAAAAAAAGAAAAGGTGGTAATCATCGAAACATAACTTTAAGGTACTTTAGTTTCAACTAAGGCTTGTTGTAATGATAGGACGGTGGGGGGAGAATTATTGCAGCTTTGTTGTGGTAAAAATACAAATGTCAAGATTTTGTTTTTAAAAATTATATTTAAAAAAATATTGGGACAAGGAATAGGAGAAAATGAACAGTGTGAGCAGATCCTTCACCCCTGTAATGAGGACTCCTCAGTGATGTTGGTCAGCACTAGTGCAGGCATCATTAGAAGTCGGAGAATCTGGATTCCTTGGGTTTTGTCATAAGTTGCAAATCGGGATAGTAGTTTATCAAGGTTAGAAAAGCTGAAACTGATCCATGCAAAAGTTCTTGGGACCAGTCCAAGCAGCCATCCTGAACTTTAACTCTTTCAAGGATATCTCCTTTTGCTTCTGGTGCACCTCAGTCTGATGTTTTCTGTCCCACACATTTCAGCCCTGAATCGTATCCAGTTACTCGGTCGAGTAGGACAGGACCCTGTTATGAGGCAAGTGGAGGGAAAAAATCCAGTTACAATTTTTTCTCTTGCAACCAATGAGATGTGGCGATCGGGGGAAAGTGAGGTGTTCCAGGCAGGTGAGTTTGTGTAGTTATTGGAGTGGAATAATGTGTTTTTCACCTGTTGTAAGGCTGCTTTATCATTAAATAATACCAATCCAGATCCTTTGTTGATGTAAATCCATATAGCTTCATTTATGCCAATTTATACTAGCTGAGGAGCTTACTCATCATGTATATCCAGGAAGCACTTCAGTATTTCTCAGAGGCATTTGTTGAATAGTGATTTGTGGCAGACTTTTTTCTAAGAAGGACGGAGGAAGCCTCCAGCTATTGCTCATTCATCATTTCACATAGACTTTGTGGGGTGGAGTAGGTTCCATTCTCCCATTACCTCCCACTGGAGATGAAGTAATGACTACATCTTTGTTTAGAAGCCACTTTCAGTTTGTAGCTGCATACTTTTTCCTAGCCTGTTTACAGTGTGCAGGCTGCAGGGAGAAATAATTGCGTGTAATATGAGCCATGGTTTCTAAGCGAAGGTACACAGTATATGCTCTCTCATTATGCTTGTATCATGTTGCGTGGTGTTTCTGGCTGAAAGGAGGAAGAGTGGAAGTTTCAATAACAGTACATTTCCATTTCTCCGATCAATCACTTGACTTCTTAGCTGAGGAGCACTTAAGTGTTGAAACAAGTCCTCCGCAGTTTGTTATGTTAGAGAGAGGATATGGCATCCTTCAGCACATTTGTCATTTATTATTCTTCCTTTCATGTAACATAGGTGATATCACCCAGAAGACAACGTGGCACAGGATTTCTGTGTTTAGGCCAGGCCTGAGAGATGTGGCATATCAGTATGTGAAGAAGGGGTAAGTGGCATAAAAAGAGTGCTTGGGGATTGAATGCCTTAACAATCAGTTAATTTAATGTGTATCAGGCACAATGGGGGTGGTTCAGTGGAGATGTTAAAATAGAAGCATGTCGTGCTTAAAGCATTTAATGCTCAAAGACTACAGACAAATGAAGCAAGATCTCTGAACTCTAAACCGACTATTTATAGAATAAAAATAATGATGTAATCCTCCTGCCTGTGAACTGAATTCTTATGTCCATGTTAGTGCTCGAATCTATGTGGAAGGGAAGATAGACTATGGTGAATATACAGATAAAAACAATGTGAGGCGGCAGGCCACAACAATCATAGCAGGTAATGAACTTTATTAGTCAAACCATCTTGTTTTGCCATTTCCAGAAGTGAAGGGGAACAGTGAAATAGTGTGGTTTATCCTCCTTCCCCTTCTTGTTCCCAAACTTATTAATTTGGAATTTTGAGAGACTGTATCGATGGTTGTATTTGTAGTTCCTGGTCTGTGCCAGTAGGTGTCATCTGACACGGTTTATGAAAAGAATTAGGCAGGAAAGAGGTAGCATTTGTGAATTGCTGAAAAGTTGCTGACACAAAGCAGTGAATTGTAGCAAGTGGGCGTTTGTGCATTTCCTCTGCGCTGCACATTGGAGAGAAAATAGGGTATGTGCACTGCTCTACAAGGTGGGCCTTGTTGAAAAGTTCACTCTCAACTTCAGCAGGGAACATTTTTCTGTCTAAGCCTGTGATTTCAGGCTTTCCGCTAAACGTTAAAGTCTTCTCCATGTGAAAGGAGTGTCACGTGGATATAGCTAGATGGGGAATTTGGAAAGTAGGAGTGAGGTGGCCAAGAATAGCAGAAGAGGGAGGGAGCAGACTGGTTCCTTGAGCTAGGAACAAGCATGAAGAAAGGTGGAAAGTTCAGAAACTTGTCCTCTTTGCTCCTGTAAACAGCAACGATTTTTTGTTTTGAGTTATGTGACTTATGGGAGAGATCAGTATGCTGAAACTTTAGGGGGGGTTGTTTTTAGCAGTGGACCCCAAAAAGCTGAGTTATGGAGGAAACATTCGTGTTTCAAAACTGTATATAGAAAGTTGGCCGAGAAGTGAACAATACATGCACTTTTAATTTTTACTTTTAGTTGTTCCCGAAGTGCAGTGTTCTTGCGGTCATAAGCCCACTTGGTCAGATGGCCCAGCACGTACTACACTGTGATATTGACCCTTGTTATTGGCACACTTTCAGAGAGCCTGCCTGTAGGTATATGGCAAGTCTCTTCTTTCAATGGTTTCTAAAGTTTTCTTTCTAATAGCTCTTTAAAGTAGGGTTGTTGAGAATTTAGGAGACCACTGGAAGTTAAATGTGGACTTCCCTTAGTCCTGCTCTATGCTGATTATGGGGGGATGATATCAGCTCATTGCATTTTGAGATGTCCAGCGTAAGCAAGACGTTCACAGTAATAATAGATTTATGAGTGACAAATTCAAATCTTTTTTGAAAATTGCCTATAATGATATATTTGGCCATTAACCCTGTTAGACATTTGTGGACACATGCTTGAAAATACCTATGTTAACCTTGAAAAAGTTTCTTGACGTGGGGAAAAACAGAGAAGCATCTCTATACATCAGAGTTAGTTTTCATGGGATATTTGTTCTGGATACTGAAACAGTACAAGCCCCTGCATTTTGTTTTTAACTTCCCTACAAAGTAGCACGTGTGTGTGCGCATATAGATATGTACAGCAAGACAAAACACTATCTTATCCTGAAAATTAACTGCTCTGTTATATTTCCTTTCAGATAACATTATTTTTCTGAGCGACCATGTCAAAGAGAAGGTGTGAGATGTTTAGTGCTTGGACCTATGCTATTCTTTTCATTTTATAGTATTTCCTAATTCTGAAATCATGCATATTGCTGTATTTTCTGTAAACAAATTAAAACACCCTTATGTGAATAAAGAACTGTGTTTTTTGGTCTTTCTCTTCAGGCTTTGGCCTCTGAATATGTTTCTTTTGATACTTCTCTGTTATATCCTAAGGGGCAGCCCTTGGGGCTGTATCAGTTTGAATCAATAAATTTATGATTAGACGTTGCATTTCTGAATTTCTTGGGCATTTTTAGCCTGTATTTATTACACGCTCCCATAATCCCTGGTTATAATTTTAATTCCAATCCCTGGAAAATTTACTTAAATCTGTGCCGTACTTGTTTTCATCCACCAGGAGGAGCTGTAAATGCACCACTGGATGACTTTCTTTCACTGCTTCTCCATTTAGAGCAGGAGCAGGCAAACTTTTTGGCCTGAGGGCTGCACTGGGTTTCGTAAATTGTATGGAGAGCTGCTTGGGGAAGGGGTTTGTGGCCTGGCCCCCACCTCCTATCTACCTCCTCTCCCCCCTCCGGGATTTCTGCCCCATCCAACCCCCATTGTTCCCTGATGGCCCCAGTGGGACCCCTGACCTATCCATACACATCCCACTCCCTGTCCCCTGACCACCCCCGGACCCTTGTCAGCCCATCCAACCTCTCCTCTCATTCCTGATGGCCCCCCACCGGAACCCCTGCCCCATCCAACCACCCCTTCTCCCTGTCCCCTGGCTGCCCCCTTCCACCCCATCCAACCCCCCTTCCTTCCTGACTGCTCCCCCCCCAGGACCCTTGCCCCCATTCAACCCCCTGTCCCGTCCCAGCGTCTATATACACCCCCGCTCCCTTACCACCACCCCGAATTCCTCCGCCCTCTTACCACGCTGCCTGGAGCACTAGTGGCTGGCGGCGCGGCTTTGCAGCACAGAGACCAGGTCAAGCTGGGCTCTGCAGCTGCGCTGCCCCAGGAGCTCACAGCTCCACTGCCCAGAGTATTGCATAGGCTGTGGGGGAGGGGGCTAGCCTCCCAGGCCAGGAGCTCCAGAGGCTGGGCAGGACAGTCCTGTGGGCTGGATGTGGCCTGTGGGCCCTAATTTGCCCACCTGATTTAGAGAGTAACATTGTTGCACTGTAGACACTTCCAGTCTTTGGAGGGAAAGTCTAAAAGTCTCAGTTCCAGGTAGGATGGTATGGGATAAAATCTTCTCTTATGTTGTAATCCTGGATGAACTATCAGAGCAGCCATGATTTTCATTATTGCCATATCTGATCAAAGTAATCTATATAAAAAGGATGCTAGTTTTATTATAAACTAGCTATAGAGACTCAAATTCCTGCCTATGATCCCAATGGGGTGGAGGGGAGAACCTGGATGGTGGAAATCCTTACCTCTGGAGTGGAGGAAGAACTCATGTTTCATCTCTCTGGGCACAATGTAAAACACTTTTATTTTTTTTGTGGACTTCCCCTACAAAATGGCTAGTGAGATTGTCCCCTTTCCTTATGTTTCTCCAAAATGATCCTAGCAATGTGATCAATTTGGAAGAACTTGTCCATTCCTGGGTAGGAAAGCTACTACTTACATTGTTGTATCTGGCCTGGATTACTGCAGTGGTGGGTACACTGGAAATTCTTAGCTAGTTACATGGGTTGGTGTCTACATGGAGGTCATGGCATGTTTTAAAATTAAAATGAACTGGAGAATAAAAGTTTAAATGTGCTATCTTCTAGACTGGTTCCTTACAGACCATAGTTCCTGCCCTTTCCACAGTTGTCTACATCCAGAACTAAATATGTTGGTTTTTTCCCCTGGGGCTGAGAAGAGAACAAATATTTTGTGGTCATATATAGACTGAGGCTGTGAACCACAGCAGTACCAAGGCTGTTCTGTCAGTAGCAGTAACCCCTTGTGCCACTTCAGTTTCCCGACTTTCCTGGCTATTGAATTTTTATCTGGTGTTCATGTAAATATGAAGTGCTCCATTATTTCTGCACGGCCCTGTGCTGCTCTCCTGCCTCTAGATCATGCCACCAGAAGCACAGTCACACTGGCAGGTGACACTGACTTCATGCTCATCTGATAAACTTCAGAAAAGCAAGTGGGTGGGGTGGTTGTGGGGAGGTAGATTTTGCCAACTGAATGATACAAACACATGCTAGCTCAACTTCTGATCTCTGGCCAGTACTAAACTCTAGCTTTCGTAAAGCATCAGCACTAATACCAGATAACAATCTTCTATACCAGACCCTTGGTGTCTAGAAGGAATACCAGATATTAGCAGAATCCTCTAGACTTGAAGATGAAATGTGCTTGTCACAAAAATCTGATTAAAATCACCTTTGGGTTAATCCCACAGGTGGGCTGTAAATTAGCTTCTTTTGTTAAAGTGGAAAAGGTCAATATTGCATATCCCTTTATTTGGGATTGAAGGCAAGAGGAGTGTGAAAGCTGTGTTTGGCTGATCATGTGGTAATGTAGTCCAAAGATGGCATATTGTGTCAGTTATCTGTAATTTTTATTGATTTCTGATCCAGTTCCAGATTTGCTTTAAGGTGTTTCCCTGTTATCCTTAAAGCCTTGAATGTGGTAGGTGCTATATTTTAGTGAGTGCCTATCTCTCTACAACCCACCATGACACCTGAAATCAACTGGGATGATGCAAACAATGGCGCCTACTGTAAAACATGAGACTTCAGAATGAATGGAGACTTCTCAGTAGAAGGCCCTTAACCGTTGAACTCATACTGGAGATAAGCCTGAGGCTTGTTTACTTCAGGAAAAATGTAAGACTCATCTCCTGGTGCAGAACTTCCTTCAGTAATGGTCACTAACAGTGGCCCACACACTGACCTCTGCTTACAACTCTGGATCAGGAGAGAGACCGAATTAGTACAAATTGTGGGATTATCTATCAAAATTTAACAGATTTGTTCACACTACAAATGATTTTCACTTTTCCTGGGTTTCAGTGTTGTCTTTCAGGGAAAGGCATTCAGCTTTCTCTTGTCCTAATTAACCTCTTGGGTAACCTGGATTAGGCAACCTTAATTATTGGTACTGATTGGATCTCCTTACAGAAGCATTTGACCTTGAAGACGAATTACTGTATTTGTAGCAGGTAAGAGTATGAGGTGCACTTCAATAATGAAGGGCATTGCAATATTTTGCAATGGTGGTGTGAATTTCATAATGAGATTGAGACAAAGCTGTAGGACTGCAGACCAGGTCACTTGCACTCAGTCTCCCTGCTTCCAGAACAGAGTGAGGGGGAAACCCCTCCTCCCACCTCCTATACTTGTTTTTGGCTGTAATGTTTTGATTAAGGAAGAGCTGTGGGCACAGTGCCTAATATAGCATTTTGAACAGTCACATGGCGAAGAATGCTTTTAACCTTTACAAACGTGTGACTTATATTTAAGAACATAGCTCTAACTTGCCCAACTTCACATATGGGATAACATGAGGGGTGCTCAAAAAATAGCTGGTAATGAAGTAGGTCTGATATCTTTGGCAGACATGTCTTCTCTCGCTTCTGTTTCATGATTCATCACTTCTGATGATGATTAGTGTAGCAAACTGAATAGAGCGCGTCTGGATGGCTTGGGACTGGTAAATGGATATTGGAGTCTTTTACCACTTGATCTCTGGTTGAATCTAGCCCAGGTTAGTGCTGCCTTGTGATGATTCCCTAGTGTCTTATGTGAAATTAATTGGTGTTTCAGTCCCATTCCTGCTAGCCATCATGAAGCCAAACATCTACTTGCAGTATAAGTCTCAGCAGAGAGGTCATGAATTGCATAGGCAGGAAAACTGTACTAGCCCTTAGAGAAGTCCTTGCAGGTAAAAGGTGAGATATATTAACTAAAGCAAACTTGTGTTGCTGTCTGCACACTTATTATGTGGTTTAATAGAAGACATTCTTCAGTACTGTCAATCTTACATTTTGCATTTGTATTCTTTTACTTAGTCTTTGAACACACTGAGGAAAAAATCTGCTCTGCTTTACACCTCTGCCATGATGCTGAAAGCATTGGGGTTACATGGGTGAAAAATAAAGTAGAATTTGCCCAGTATGTTGTTTTTCCCTTTTCCCAATACATATGACAATAAAATGTACATCCAGTGAGTTTTTCCTAATGTCCAATGTGAGTATATCTATTTTCAGCCCTAGTGTAGTGCCTTCATATCTCTTACCCTTAGCTTGTTTGGCATTCCGTGCCTCCAATACCTTCCATCAGCCATTCCACTTCAAAGAAAAACTGCAGTTTTTTCCCTATCTCTGACCTGGCCTATACTCAGAACAACCTCCTTTTCTCTATCTCCCTATATGTTAGAGGTCAGTGTTTGCAAAGTATACCATTCAGTAACTTTCTCGTGTGTCAGACAATCACACCAAATAAGGTTCTAGTTCTAGAAAATGAAGGAGAGGAAACAATTTTACACAAAGAGAGAACCATAAACTAAAAGATAAACATACGTGTGCCTGGATGTATAGGATGGAAAGCACTGTTAGATTGACCCCCCCAACATGAAAAGTGTGAAATATTGAAAAATAACCTGGATTTATAGCATGGTAGAAACTAGTCTAGTCTCTGACCCAGGTCAGAGGAAACAAACATGAGGGGGAAGATTCAGGAGAGCGTAGGGATAAGCATGTCTGTGTACAGTCCTTACCTCTTGTTATAGCATTCTTGCTCTTGTAGGTGAAGATATTTGTCTTGTCTGTTTCCTTAGTGGCATGTCTGCTCATGAACAATGACACACACTATATTCAGTTTGGGGTATTAGTTGCTGTTTCTTGTACCAGGATACTAGGTAATTATATTCTCTGGAAGGATTCTTTGCCTGCTCTCTCTTTCCTCCTTTCTGGCACTTGGTACGCATTGCCACTTTCTAGCAACCCCTTCTTAATACAGTTTCTTCCCCAAGAATGGTTGTTCTACAGCCCAAAACTTCAGTTTTGCACATGTATGTGGCTGCTCCCATATAGTGCTAATGACTTTATACATCACCTTGTATTGCATACACAACAGTTCTATTTCCCACTACCAAACAGAGGCCCTTTACGAGCAGTATAGATTGAAATAGCAGAGACTTAACACTCATTTTAATAAAATAGCAGGCACAATATATATTGGATAGAGGGGGTACCAGAGATTCACTGCTCCTTAGCAGTGCTAGATGGACAGCTGTGAAGATTATACTGTGTTTATTAACAGCAGTGGTATAACCCAGGCAGTGACAATGGAAGCTTCCCCATACCACCAGTTTGCTTCAGCTCCATCTGGGCTGGGCCACCCCAGGTAAGAGGGGAGTTCAGTCTCCACACCCATTCGATCAGTAGCTTTTCTGCTGAGACTGCTAGTTGGTGGTGATGGGTTTTATGTGGCCACCTGTCTACTGGATTTCAATCACTTAACTCAGTTCTTATAGGATGATGAACAGGCATCTGATGGTAACAGGGGAGATGAAAGGCACCATAGCCAATGGCCAATCCCCTGAGCCACTCTCTCTCTCTTTCTTGTTTTGCCTCTGGTTTTTACTATGAATTGTTCTCCCTCCCTTTTTTATATTGGTTCCCCTTTGAATACTCCTGCAGTTGTGACTTGCCCTCCCCATCCTAATGAAAGTTCAAAAGATTCAATTATAAGAGACCAGTAATTGACAGAGAGGATAGTCTAATTTGGTAAAGGAAGCAAGATTTGGGTAGGGAGCCATAACTGTGTTTGCTATGGAAAGAACAGCTAGGATGGGAAAGGGAACACACTTGTTTACCCAAGGTATCCACTTTCCAGACAATGATTTAATAGAGGGAAGTGGGCTGATTGTGTGGTTCGTCAATTAAAGCTTCCTTCCCAAAAGAAGAATTAAGAGTGGAAAGTTCAGTCCTCTGCCCCTGATCAAACACCACCTTGCCTAACCCTGGATCCTCTGCACATTCACTAAGCAAATAGTCAAAGTCACAACAGAGCATCCGCGTTCTCATTTTAATGTGTGGGTTTTTTTTATTTCTGTGACTTACAGAGCAAATACTACTGTCCTTTACCATTCTCACTCAGGCAAAATGTTTAGTGCGCTAGCCCAAAGAGTTTGTGTCTCAGCAAGTAATTTTAGAGGGATTTAATTTCAGCCAGCAAAGTGGTAGGAGTCCCTTTTGTTAGAAAAGAGTTTTTCATCCAAAGAGTGTATCCATAGACATTTCTGGAAGAGGACTTGCACTTTCAAATGTCAAGACCTACATCTTTCAGGGCTGGCCCACTGCAATTTATTTGGCAACACTGTTTACAAGGCTGGAACACAGCGAATTTACACCTCTTGGTGCTAATAATATGGCTTCAGATGTCTTCCATACCATCAGATGCTTGTACTGTACTGAGGTGCATGATCTATAACAATTTAAAGGCACTTATCCTAACGAGATAATTTGTAAAAATGGCTGGGAATTTTCCATCAATGTTCTTCAGGGGAAAAATGCAATTTCCACAAAACTGAAATTTTCCATGGGCCTTTGCTGAATTTTTTTCAATTTTCCACAAGGGAAAATCAGAACTAAATATCTTGTATTTAGGTTGACCCAAACTGGACAATTTGGTTTGCTGAACCAAACAAACACTTAGTTTGGTCTTTTTGACATTTAATATGTATCTTGTTTGAGCTGCTGTGATGCCTGATGGGAGTTCCTCATGCCCCTATTATAGAAGAACATGAGAATGGCCATACTGGGTCAGACCAAAGGTCTATCTAGTCCAGTATCCTGTCTTCCGACAGTGGCCAATGCCAGGTGACCCAGAACGAATGAACAGAACAGGTTATCATCAAGTAATCCATTCCCTCAGCCCATTTCCAGGCTTCTGGCAAACAGAGGCTAGGGACACTATCCCTGCCCATCCTGGATAGTAGCCATTGATGGACCTAGCCTCCATGAATTTATCTAGTTCTTTTTTAAACCCTATTATAATCTTGGCCTTCACAACATCCTCTGGAAAGAAGTGCCACCAATTGACTGTGCACCATGTGAAGAAATGCTTCTTTTTATGTGTTTTAAACCTGCTACCTATTAATTTTATTTTGTGATCCTTAGTTCTTGTGTTGTGAGAAGGAGTAAATAGCACTTTCTTATTTACTTTCTCCACATAGCCACAGTTTTATAGACCTCTATCATATCCCCCCTTAGTTGTCTCTTTTCCAAGCTGAAAAGGCCCAGTCTTATTAATCTCTCCTCATATGGCAGCTGTTCCATACCCCTAATTTTTGTTGCCCTTTTCTGAACCTTTTCCAATTCCAATATATCTTTTTTGAGATGGGGCAACCACATCTGCACGGAGTATTCAAGATGTGGGAGTACCAGGGATTTATATAGAGGCAATAGGATATTTTCTGTCTTATTAGCTATCCCTTTCTTAATGATTCTCAACATTCTGTTCACTTTTTTGACAGCTGCTACACGCTGAGTGGATGTTTTCAGAGAACTATCCATAATGACTCTAAGATCTTTCTTGAGTGGTAACAGCTAATTTAGACCCCATCATTGTATATGTATAGTTGGGATTATGTTTTCCAATGTGCCTTACTTTGCATTTCTCAACATTGAATTTCATCTGCCATTTTGTTGCCCAGTCACCCAGTTTTGAGAGATCCTTTTGTAGCTCTTCGCCGTTTGCCTGGGACTTACAAAATTGCTCAAGATAGTTATCTCCAGATTTCGCCACCTCACTGCTTACCCCTTTTTCCAGATCATTTATGAATGTATTGTATAGGACTGGGCCCAGTACAAACCCCTGGGGGACACCATTATTTACTTCTCTCCATTCTGAAAACTGACCGTTTATTCCTGCCCTTTGTTTCCTATCTTTTAACCAGTTACCAATCCATGAGAGGACCTCCCCTCATCCCATGACAGCTTACTTTGCTTAAGAGCCTTTGGTGAGGGACCTTGTCAAAGGCTTTATGAAAATTTAAGTACACTATATCCACTGGCTCTCCCTTGTCCACAGGCTTGTTGACGCCCTCAAAGAATGCTAGTAGATTGTTGAGGCATGATTTCTCTTTACAAAAACCATGTTGACTTTTCCCCAACAAATTATGTTCATCTATGTGTCTGACAATTTTGTTCTTTATTATGGTTTAAACCAGTTTGCCTGGCACTGAAGTCAGGCTTGCTGGCCTGTAATTGCCAGGATCACCTCTGGAGCCATTTTTTAAAATTGTCATTACGTTAGTTATCCTCCAGTCTTTTGGTACAGAAGCTGATTTAAATGATAGGTTACAGATGACAGTTAGTAGTTCTGCAATTTTCACATTGAGTTCCTTCAGAACTCTTGGGTGAATACCTTCTGGTCCTGGTGACTTATTACTGTTTAGTTTATCAATTTGTTCCAAAACCTCCTCTTATGACACCTCAATCTGGGACAGTTCCTCAGATTTGTCACCATTCTCTATGGGCTGAGCTATATGGCTGAATGATGTCACCCATGATGACGTCTTCCTTCAGGTTGAATCAAAGTGGTGATGCAGCATGGAAGATGTAGTCTCAGAGTAGAATGGCAGCATGAGGAACTCAAATTACAACTTTGGTGATGCATTGGGGCAACTCATCAAGATGCAGATTAATGTTGAACTGACCGAGAATGTTTCAACAAACTGAAGTGAAGCATTTTCATTCAGGATTTTTTTTTTTTTTGTTTGCCTTGAAAATTCTTTTTTTGATATTTCAGCTCTTTGTCCCAACTGAGGATGAAAACAAATGTCAAAATATCAGAATTTCACAGCGAATGGAAATTGTATTGCTGGTAACTTGTTCGGAGGGAAGAATATGAAGAAGGCTATCTTCTGCAATTTATGTACACAATGTTTGGACTGAGTTTTAAAGTAGCGTTGTATTGCTAAGACATCCAATTTTTCTGCATTTTTACAGTTCACATTCTAATATCTCAGACCCTTTCCTCTAGAATCTTGTGTACTCAGTAATATGAAACAGATTAGAATCAGTCAGTTCCTAAGATTACAATGTTCAGTTTTTAATTAAATCCAAAGACAATAATGCCTAATGAATATGTAAACAGTAACCTCTGAGGTTTTCTTTAAGTTCAACTACGACAAGTATTAACATGATTATAATTGGATGCTAGGAATCTCATAAAGCTTCACATTTTATTTTATTTTTAAATTCTCTGTGTTTGAAGAAATGGCCTTGTGTGCACTGTATGGGAAATACTACTTGTTTGCATCAGATGTCAGGAAGCCTTTGATTAGTCTAAGCACAGAGAACAATTGGATGTTTTTCTTCCTGTTTCTTTTCACATTTTTGTGTGACTGAATTTACTGCCTTTGAAAGTAAGACAGTGGTGTCACTGGCAAATTTAGGTATAACATAATGAAGCTTCCCTTACTTGATTTGCCAGTTTACCTCAGTTCTGTTCCTACTGTGTACCCTTTTTGGACCTTGACGTGACTATATCTAAACAAATATCTAGATACTCAGATTTCCCCCATAACCCTAGTTTCTGAACTCTTTATATTTCAGCTTTGAAATGTAACAAGTCTTGTTATTCCACACCTTATTCTCTCAAGTGAAGAGTGCAGATTAGGTGGTGATTTCTCTTTTGTTCATGAGGTGGACAAGTGCAAACTAGGATGAGCCCAGAATAATGTTCATGTGATCTAAGCAACACTTAGACCTGAGCCTACAGAAATAAGAGGCTAGTGAATAACTAATCCCCTGCTCCACCTAGCATTTCAGTTTTTGTGCAGCTAATTCAACTTAACCTTTACATGATTGAAATGTGCTTTATTATTTTTGTATTATCATCATGTCTGGGGATCCCATTGTGCTAGGTGCTGTACAAATACAACAGAAAGACAATCCTTGCCCCCATTGGGCCTATACTCTAAGTATAAGATGAGACAGACGGATACAGAAAGATGATTTAGATTAAATACTGATTCAGATGTTTTTCTCTACTTTTGTCAGAACTTTCTCAATTTCTATACATTGATAGGCTAAGGCAGTGGTTTTCAACATTTTTTCATTTGTGGACCCCTACCCCATTTGTGGAGGTGCGGACCCATTTGGAAATCTTAGTCTTCAGACATCCAGGTTGAAAGCCACTGTTCTATGGTAATGATAACCTTTGGGGATCCCTTAAACCCGGGGGGGCGGCAGGACAGATGGGACTTTTTGGCCTGAGGGCCACATCGGGTTTCGTAAATTTTATGGAGCGCCTGTTAGGGGAGGCTGTGCTTCCCCAAACAGCCAGGGGTGGCCCATCCCCTGCTCCCTATCCCCCCCATCTCCTCCCTGCTTCTTGCCCCCTGAAGGCCCCCCCGGGACACCTGCCCCATCTACACCCCCTGCTCCCTGTGCCCTGACCACCCTCGGAGCCCCACCCCTGACTGCCCTCTGCCGCCCCATCCAACCCCCCCTCTCATTCCTAACTGCCCCCCCCCGGACCCCAGCCCCATCCAACCACCCCTTCTCCCTGACTGCCCCTGGGACCCCTGACCCTGACCGCCCTCCGCTGCCCCATCCAACCCCTCCCTCCTGACTGCCCCCCCGGAACCCCTGCACCCATTCAACCCCCCTGTTCCCCACCCTCTGACTGCCCT
Source organism: Gopherus evgoodei (assembly GCF_007399415.2). Classification (NCBI taxonomy): domain Eukaryota; kingdom Metazoa; phylum Chordata; order Testudines; family Testudinidae; genus Gopherus; species Gopherus evgoodei. The sequence continues at coordinate 258,752,676 of NC_044322.1, read as the reverse complement.
GACCCCTAACCTTACCCCCGAACTCCCCTGCCCTCTATCCAACCCCACTTGCTCCCTGCCCCCTTACCGCGCTGCCTGGAGCACTGGTGGCTGGCGGCGCTACAGCCGCGCCACTCGGCTGGAGCCAGCCATGCCATCACGCAGCACAGAGCACCGGGTCAGGCCGGGCTCTGCCGCCGCGCTGCCCAGTTGCCCAGAGCATTGCGCCGGTGATGCAGTGAAGCTGCAGGGGAGAGGGAGCCAGGGGCGGCTCCAGGCACCAGCATGCCAAGTGTGTGCCTGGGGCGGCAAGCCGTGGGGGTGCGCTCTGCCGGTCGCCATGAGGGCGGCAGGCAGGCTGCCTTCGGCGGCATGCCTGCGGAGGGTCCCCTGGTCCCGTGGCTTGGCGTACCTCCCGCAGGCTGCCTCTGAATTCGCGGGACCGGGGACCTCCCGCAGGCAAGCCGCTGAAGGCAGCTTGCCTGCCATGCTTGGGGCGGCAAAATACCTAGAGCTGCCCCTGGAGGGAACAGCGGGGGAGGTGCCGGGGGCTAGTCTCCCAGGGCAGGAGCTCAGGGGCCAGGCAGGAGGGTCCCATGGGCCGGCTGTGGCCCATGGGCCGTAGTTTGCCCACCTCTGCCTTAGACAGTCTGTGGACCCTCAGGTTGAAAACCGCTGGGCTAAGTGTACACTAATGAGCAGATACTTGCATGCCTAATTGCTGTTAAATAGTAGATATTTAACTGGAAACATTTGGTATCAACATCTGACACAATACCCATTTTTGTTCTAGGCCTTGCTGTGTAATCTGTTGATGATGGGCAATTTAAAAGTTGCTCATTTTATAGTGTCCTACTTTCACTTTTTAAAAAGTGAAATAATTTTGGTGAAAAAGGACAGATTGGATAATCTAATCCATCTCTAAATTCTATGACTCAGTCTCCAGGCCAGTGCAGAAATATTCCATACAGTACACAGTTCTCTGAAGTTCTGCCCACAGGGCAGGTATGGTACAAGCAGTGGCTGTGCAAGTTCACCCCTATGTCCCCTCTTAGATCCATAGACTATCAGGATTGGAAGGGACCTCAGGAGGTCATCTAGTCCAACCCCCTGCTCAAGCAGGACCAATCCCCAGACAGATTTTTACCCTAGATCCCTAAATGGCCCCTTCAAGGATTGAGCTCACAACCCCGGGTTTAGCAGGCCAATGCTCAAACTCCCCTCTTACTGAGCTTCAGCTTTGTTCTGGGGAGTTAGTTCAACTGCTAGGCTCATTTAGTTCTTGGCCCCTCTCCAGCTGCCAACTAGATTTGAGTGGATTAAAATAATCAATGAACTTCATGCAGGCCACAGAACAATTGTCAGATGCCAATAACCCAGTCACTACCACCTTTGCCCTAGAGGAAGACTACTTCCTATTATTGCCAGTGCTGTAAACCAAACTGCCGCCACTTCAGATCCCTTTTGTCTTTCAGACACTATCACCAAAACTTCACAGTTTAACTGTAATTTATACCTCCCTACTGTATTTTCCACTCCATGCATCTGATGAAGTGGGTTTTAGCCCACAAAAGCTTATACCCAAATAAATTTGTTAGTCTCTAAGGTGCCCCAAGGACTCCTTGTTGTTTTTGCTGATACAGATTAACCTGGCTATCACTCTGAAACAGTTTACCTTGTCACTGCTCTGTGTAGGTGCTTATGCCACAGAACTCCCTCCTGACATACAGGACCTATGTTTTATATTCCAGGGATTTATAATTCACCCACCAGTATTCTCCTCCTCTTCTGATGCAACAGTATTTGCTTTTGCTATTAAATGCAGAAAGTGTTAGCTGTGCTCTGAGATAAATCACTAAGCTAACCACCAAGACAGTACGCCTAAATAAACAGTCATCCATTAACGTAAAGGTTGCTTTCATTCTTAAACTTCATTTATTTGTTTTCCTTCTTCTCCTCCCAGTGCTATTTGCTGGGTGGAGTCTGAATGTGGGAGGTCCTGGGCATGATTGCTCATAAGGATCTCTGACAGCAAGAAAGGTAATTTATTGGTTTATTACTGCAAACAGGTTTCTGTTCATGCCTTAAGGCGTTTTGCATTTGGGCAACAGTGAAAATTTAGGTTCATGACATCAATTATAAAATACCACCCATGGGTGTGTGCATGAGAGAAGGGAAGAGAAAGGCAGGGATCTTTAAGTCTAGATCGGGGTGGCCAACCTGAGCCTGAGAAGGAGCCAGGATTTACCAATGTACATTGCCAAAGAGCCACAGTAGTACATCAGCAACCCCCTCATCAGCTCCCCTGCCCTGCTCCCAGCACCCCCTGCCCACCAGCAGCCCTGCTGATCAGCACCTCCAGCTCCCTCCCCCCACCAGCTGTTTTGTGGCATGCAGGAAGCTCTGGGGGGAGGGGTAGGAATGAGGGCATGGCAGGCTCAGGGGAGTGGGCAGGAAGGGGTGGAGTAAGGACAGGGTGTGGAGCAGAGCCAGGGGTTGAGCAGTGAGCACCCCTTGGCCCATTGGAAAGTTGGTGCCTATAGCTCCAGCCCTGGAGTCGGTGCTTATACAAGGAGCCTCATGAGGCTCTGGAGCCACACCTTGGCCACCCCTGGTCTAGATGTAAGTTTAGCAGAAGTAACAGCTGCTGCTGCAAGACAGGAGTTAGTATACAAGGTGGAGGTAATTGAAGTGCTACAGGACAGTGTATTTCTACATTTCATATTGATAGGGCAGTAGCACCCAGGAACCAGGGCCGGTGCAACCATTTAGTCGGACTAGGCGGTTGCCTAGGGCACCAAGATTTGGGGGCACCAAAAAGCAGTGCCCTCAAACTTTTTTTAAGTGGTTGAGCGGCCGCTGCTGCTGGGATCGAGAGGGATTCAGAGCTGCAGGCAGCATCCGCAGCCGGCAGCCCAGGGTGTCCCCTGGGTCAGGGCACCGCCGCGGCAGCCAGCATCCCAGGGTTTATAGGGGGCAGGTTCTATATGTTTGCGGTGCTCGAGCACCAGGAGTATTCAGGGCTGGGGGCCCAGCTCCAGCAATATTTGGAGCTGGGTCTCTCCCCCGGCCCTGCCTGGATTGGCTCGCGGGTCTCCCCCCCACACGCCCCGCTACGTCCCTGCCTCACAGAAAGCAGCGCAGCATGTCTCCCCTGCCCGCTTCTGCTGCTGGAGTAGAGTGGCTCCCAGCAGAACTGCTGTCTGCTGTCCCAGGGTCCTAGTGCCCCCCATCTTCTACTGGCAGGGCAGGCTGCCCTTACCCTGTGCTTCCGCCCTCGCCCTGAGTCTCTCCAACACCCCAAACCCCTCAGCCCCCCACACCCTAATCCTCTGCCTCATCCCTGAGCCCCCCCGCACCATGAACCCCTCATCCTCAGCCCCAACCCTCATCTTCCTGCACCCTACTGCTCTTCCCCAGCCCTCAGCCCTCCCGCATCATGAACCCCTCATCCTCAACCCCAATCCTCATCCCCCCGCACCCTAATCCTCTTCCCCTGCCCTCAGCCCCCCCGCATCATGAACCCCTCATCCTCAACCCCAATCCTCATCCCCCCGCACCCTAATCCTCTTCCCCAGCCCTCAGCCCCCCTGCAGCATGAACCCCTCATCCTCAGCCCCAGCCCTCATCCTCCTGCACCCTAATGCTCTTCCCCAGCCCTCAGCCCCCCCTGCAGCATGAACCCCTCATCCTCAGCCCCAACCCTCATCCCCCTGCACTCCCTCCTATCCCCAAACTCCCTCCCAGAGCATGCACTCCCTCCCCTTTCCCACACACTCCTTCCCACCCCCAAACTCCCTCCCAGAGCCTGCACCCCTCACCCTTTCCTACACCCCCACCCCCAGCCTGCACCCAAACTCCATCCCAAAGCCTGCACTCCTCACCCCCTCCTGCACACCCACCTCCTGCCCCAGCCCGGAGCCTGCACCCAGCACCCAAACTCCATGCCAAAGCCTGCACCCCTCCTGCACCCTAATCCCCAGCTCAGGACCTGCACCCCAGAGCTCTCCCCCCAAACCCCTCCCAGAGCCTTAGGCAAGTGGGGGCGGAGCTTGGGGGGCAGGTTCTGGGCACCACCAAAATTTCTACAGACTTGCCACCCATGCCTGGGTCAGCATGCCACCGGCAGTCCAGGGGTTCCACTGCGCAGTTGCTACTTCACTTCTCCCGCCTCCCAGGCTTGCGGTGCCAAACTTGGTGCCGCAACCCTGGGAGGAGAATTAGAGCAGGACAGCGTGCTCGGGGAGGACGCAGAGCAGAGGTGAGCTGGGGTGGGGAGGTACCGCAGGACTCCTCGGGCCAGGGAGTGGGGAGCTGCCGCGGGGGCGGGGGGCACACTTCAGGGCGGGGAGCTGCTGCAGGGCTAGGGGGGCGCAAGATGGAAGTTTCGCCTAGGACGCGAAACTTCCTTGCACCGGCCCTGCCAGGAACCCATCAGGATCAGGCCACATTGTGTTTGGTTCTGTACAAATGCAAAGACAATCACTGACTTGACCAGTTTGCAACTGAAGATGAGTGACACATGAAAGGAGTCAGGGGAGGGATACAATAAAATGTCTACAGGTTATATATACACACATATATGATTTAAAACAAAATCGAAGTGCTTAGTGCCCTCAACCTAGCAAACATTAATTGTCTAATTTCTTATAGGCCTCATGGCAGAGGGAGGACCGTGGACGAGGGAAAGTATTCAGTGGAAGGGGTGGGGCAGAAGGCTTATGGATCAGTGCAGAGAGGATGTTTTGTGTGGAAGAAAGCCTCAGCCCATTCGTATGAGAAGCTGACAAATGGACAGATGAAGTTGGCATCTCTAATGGCTGGGGTTAAGCAGGAGTAGTACACCTGAGGGGGGATTCCGCACACAATATTTTAAAATTCTGCATATTTTATTTGTCAAAACAACAATATAATCATACCAGTTTTAATTATGTTGGTAATTTATTTCAAAATACCTTTCAGCAAGTAATACCTGTAACAATGCGGACAACAAGAAATGTTCAGGAAGTGTTTTTGACAAATGGATTCCTTACTAGATATATTAATACAGAACTTTGAGTAATAATTCATTTAAATTACAATACAGAAACTTATTTCCCACAGCCCTCAGAAACAAGGCAAAGGCTTGCGGGAGTCAGAGGTAATGGAGGAGCTGAGGGAGAGGGAAGTAATTGCTGGGAGAGAACCTGGAGGGTTGTTGTGGCTGGAGAGGAGAAGTATGGAACAGGTTTTTTGGGGGAGATTGTTAGGGAGTTGGGGAGCCTCCCCCATGCAGACCCTGGCTGACCTCTACCCTCTCCCATTCAGTCAGGAACATCTGTCCGGTCCATGTCTTTCCTTCCATCCCCTCCCCCTGTCCTCATGTGTCCCTGCACCCCCTCCCGTTCAACCCACGGCTCAGTGCTGTTGCTCCATTAGTTCCTGTGCCACTGCCCCAGTCTGTCCCACCCATAGCCTTTCTGAACCTCAGTCTACATGACCCCCCTCATGTTGTATCAACCAGGAAAGTTACTAACAACTTCAACAGGACTTTATTTTTACAGGGGAAAACTCTGTACCAAGCTGCCACTGCTGCACCCTCTTTAGCTCTCACTCAGCCTCCTCAACTCATCCCCTCTCCTTCCTGTTTCCTGTCCTTTCAGACTCCCAACAGCCAGTGCTCCCAGTTCTAATAATCACAAGCACATCTAAACACCACATCTCAGAAGCCCCACATCTCACTCTGTCCATCCCCCATATATATCATCCCCCCCTCATCTAGCCCCACAAACAGGATCCTATGCTCTCTCCTTCTCTGTGGCTGGCCACCCTCTCTTTTTGCACCACATCAGCCTCTGGTGGGCAAAATATATAATTGCAGCGCCTCTCCAGCAGAATATATTCTTCTGCAGAAAAAAAAAAATCTGCAGGGGGATATGAATTCTGCACAGGTGCAGAATTTCCCCAGGAATAGAACAGGCACAGTGACAAAGGACCTTGTAGGCAAAGTCAAATACTATTAATTATTTTGCATATAGAGCTTGTTAGAAATGAAATCTCTGCTCTGCAGCAAACTTTGGCATTTCAAAACTTGTCATTCCACAGCTGAACGAAAAGCCTAGACTGCTCACAAAATGAAATTTTTGAAATATTTTATTTTGGAAATCTTGAAACTATCTTTCTGAAGTGTTTTGGCTTTTATATTTTTATAAATTATACTATAACAAAAGTTGAAACAACATTTCAATAAACTTCCCCTTAAATGTTATGAAATCAATACATTTCCACAGAAAAATCTGACTTAGCTGAATCAGTATTTTTCCACTGGAAGACTGTTTCATCAGAAACTTTTTGACCAGCTCCAGTTGTATGCCAGTAGACCAACTCACTGGCCCAGGAACAATCAATGCCACACACTAGAGTTGGTTTTAGGCCATAGTCTCAAAGCACAATTTATTGGTTAAACCAAAAACTTAAAGTAAAGTAGCTCCTCTGACCAGCATAGGCCACAATTCACAAAGGCTTTGCCCTCACCTTTCTCAGCCCCTCTGGGTCCTTGACCTGACCACAAGAGTTTGCCTAGTCTCTGTACCACTCACTCTCTAACACATTCCTGAAAGTCATCTCATAGCCAAGTTTTTACCCCTATTCCATTTTCTACTACAAACCTTCCTTATAGTTCTCCAGCCTAAGTGACCTCTTGCAGGCCTTTATAAGGGCCACGTGCTCTTCAGTCTATCACGTGCCCTCTAGCCCCACAGCCTCAGGGTATGTCTACATCTACAATTTTGCAGCGCTGGTTGTTACAGCTGTATTAGTACAGCTGTATAGGGCCAGCGCTGCAGAGTGGCCACACTTACAGCAACCAGCGCTGCAAGTGGTGTTAGATGTGGCCACACTGCAGCGCTGTTGGGCGGCTTCAAGGGGGGTTCGGGGAACGCGAGAGCAAACCGGGGAAGGAGACCAGCTTCCCCACAGTTTGCTCTCGCGTTCCCCGAACCCCCCTGCAAACCGCAGGGAAGGAGACCTGCTTGCATGGGGGTTCGGGGAATGCGAGAGCAAACCGGGGAAGGAGACCAGCTTCCCCGCGGTTTGCTCTCGCGTTCCCCGAACCCCCTGCAAACCGCAGGGAAGGAGACCTGCTTGCTCGGGGGTTCGGGGAACGCGAGAGCAAACCGGGGAAGGAGACCAGCTTCCCCGTGGTTTGCTCTTGTGTTCCCCGAACCCCCCTGCAAACCGCAGGGAAGGAGACCTGCTTGCACGGGGGTTCGGGGAACGCGAGAGCAAACCGGGGAAGGAGACCTGCTTGATTACCAGAGAGGCTTCCTCAGGTATGCTGGGATACCTGCTTATTCCACGGAGGTCAAGAAAAGCGCTGGTAAGTGTCTACACTTGATTACAGCGCTAGATCCTCTACACCCGAGACAAAACGGGAGTACGGCCAGCGCTGCAAACAGGGAGTTGCAGCGCTGGTGATGCCCTGCAGATGTGTACACCTCCTAAGTTGCAGCGCTGTAACCCCCTCACCAGCGCTGCAACTTTGTGATGTAGACAAGCCCTCAGTTGGGGCAGAGCTGATCAGACACAGGTGTGGCTGACCCATCTCCTCTTAAAGGGGTCAGTCACCCTGTGAAATGTAATTTCACATCATTTGACTGTTTAAAAACTTATAGCAAATCTGGGACTTAGGGGTCTATCCTACAAAGTACTGGGCACCCTGGTGGCCCTGACCCAGCACAGCACTTAAGCATGTGCTTAGTTTTAAGCATGTGAATAATACCAGTGTGACCTGGTGCTGGTCCCTGGTAGGTTAGAAGCCAGGGCAACCAATCAAAGCAAGGGACTGGGGCTACATAAAGAGTTTCAGCCCAGCCTTTCAGAGCAATATAGTTGTGACAACTGGAAGGAGATTGCAAGTGTCTCATGGAAGCGCACAGAAAAATCTTGTGTATTGTAAGAGGCTTTAGGCTAACTGCGGAATGAGACACAGAGCTGCCAGATCCGGGCAAGGCCTCCAGCCTGCCTGCTTCCCTGCTGTGTGTATTCTCACCACACTCACTGTTTTGATTTTTGCTTCTCAAGTGCGGGCGGAGCTTTCCGCAGGCTGTATTCTTGTCGCTATTGCATTGGCTAAAGCAACTGTCAGCTTTGCTTTGCTGGCCCAGCCGCGCAGATGGAAGGGTGGGGACAGCCTGTATTGGCCAAAGGAAAGCAAAGCAATAGGCCAGGTGGGGCGTGGGAGGGGCTGCCTATAAGGCGAAGTAGGTCAGGGACCCCCCCGCCCACATTCCACAGCTGGAGCGGTGTGGGAAATAGTGCAGTCTGGAGGCTAGTTCCTTAATTCTGATTGGGCAGAGTCATTGAAACCAGCCAGTGATTGGCAATTTTTATGGAGGGGGAGCCAGCGTCTGAAGGGAGTGGGGAGACAAGGCTGTTGGTGTCAGTCTGAGTCTGGGCTCTGAGCAGCTGGAGGGAGGGTCTCCAGCTGATAGAGGAAGATCAGTACCTATTAAACCCAAACACAGACACATTCTAATGCGTATCAGCTGTGTGCAAATAATACGGGTATTGCAGCCCTGAGCGCTGGCGAGAGGAGGGCTTGTTCTGGGAATTTGTTTCAACTTAAATTGATATATTTATATCATATAGCTAGCGTTTGAGGGAGCGTAAAGTACAAAGAGACTGAGCAAAAGGAGAGCGTTGGTCATATGGAATAAGGCTGCTCTGTGGGAGCAAAGTGCCCATTGTGAAGTGTGCCCAAATACACATACCCTATCTCCCGCCTTGGCTTTACTGTGGTTCTGACTGACCATGGAGGTGTTGGAAAATGGGGAGCAGAACCTGTTGCACTGGGATCGAAAGCTGAGCGAGCTGTCAGAACTGGTGGACTCCGATTCCCTGCTAAACAATACGGTGAGAAGCAGCAGCGCTGGGCTGTTTGTGTGTCTTCTGTACAGACACTAAAGTGTGTTCGTCTTATCACGGGGAGGGTGTGCAATAATTCCAATGTGGGGGGCAGCCCCTCTCTTTGGGGGTGGAGGAGCAGGAGTTGGGCTAGCACCCATCTACCTGGAAGTTAGGCTGGTCTGTTAGCAGGAGTTCTTGCGAATACTCGGTGTAGAAGGCGGTCAGAAATCTTCCTTGTGAAATTATGAATGTGCGTGAAAAGTATGAGTAATACCATTTTCCGTCCCTTTAAGCCTAGCTTTTCTTTGTCATTCCAGCTGGGTAGCTGAAGAAACCCAGGGTGGAGTTGGGCCCCATTTGGGGGAAGCCGTAAAACTGCTTTACCCTTAGTAATGACGGGGGCGGGGAGTCTGGCGTTTGGGATTTTAATCGGGGTGGTAACTAGGAAAATAGATGCATCCAGGACTTTACTGAAATGTATTTTCATTTCTTCACGTCCTTCCAAACGAGAATGACTGTGAGCATACAGGGAGAACTCTTACAGTGCATTAAGGTGCTGTTGATCCTAAGCCATTTAAAAAATGACTTTGAAATTTCATATTTTATTAAAACGGTAGCAGCAAAGATGGGTGTGTAACTTTTTGTGGTTTGGATTCCACTTTTCTCCCCCCTCCCTTGTGCCAATTAAGAGGTTTGTAAAGGTTTAACTTAAAGCATCAGTAAGAAAATAACAGACTTCAGGACTTTACCATAATGGGTTTATTCTACAATTGAGTGAAATCCAAGACTTTGAAATTCTGAGGAACCGGTTCCTGCATTTCTGCAGACCACCACATCATTAGAGGTTATGCTTGAAAGGGAGCTGGAGCCCTCCTATCTCCTGAAAGATTTTTGTGTTGGATTGCGGGCATAAGGAGAGAAAGAAGACTTCATCCTCATCTGAAAAATGCACTGTTAATTGTTTTCAAAGGCACAGCTGCAGCCAGATGTATGATTTACTTTACTGCAGTGTGCACAAAAGTCACTTCACTCAAAATAAGGCCAAAAGTGGGTTTTCCCAGGGCATCATGGGAAAGAGGGGAAATGAAGTTCCTCCAGGCAAACAATGCAGAATTACTCAGTTTTCCACAGCCAGGTTAGAGAGAGAAGTATTTTCTACTGAAGATCTTATTTTTTAAATAGTGGCTGACAAACTCTCTTTGGGTGGAAATGGGCCAGGCTTTGACTGAATTCTACAAAATATTGAAGAGAAATTGGTTTGGGTGTTTAGTGTACCGAGTGAGTGAATTCTACCATGGTGCAGATTACTTTATATTACTAGTTGCTGCAAAGCTGAGAATTTGGAATTTGACCATTTGTTTAGTAGGCTTTTAGTTTATTGGGATGCAGCGTTGTGGCTGTGTTAGCCCCAGGATATTTGAGAGACAAGGTGGGTGAAGTAATATCTTTTATTGGACCAATAAAAAAAAGTTTATTTGGACACAGACTATGGAGGCATGTAAATAACCATTCTCAATGCAACAGTTCATAGCTTCTGGCTACAGAAACTCTCACTGTAAACATGCGTCTAACCCTGGCAAGCGAAATGCTCTACAGGGACTTTCCTATGGCATGGCTAAGCAATCCCTCTGGTAAGTTCTTCCTTGTAGGTCAAGGGTTCCAAAACAGGGGGTCAGGACCCCTCAGGGGGTCACAAGGCATTACATGGGGGGTTGCGAGCTGTCAGCCTCCACCCAAAATCCCGCTTTGCCTCCAGCATTTATAATGGTGTTACATTAAAAACATTTTTTAATATATTTATTAGGGAGGTCACACTCAGTAGCTTGCCATGTGAAAGGGCTCACCAGTACAAAAGTTTGAGAACCACTGTTGTAGGCTGACTTTCTTAGGGGAAAAAAGGTGTGTTAATTGGCATGTTAAAAAGGGATTTTAGTGTATTAAAATCCTAAAATAGACAGATAGTGGTAGTACTAGTGTGCTAGTTAACCCATCTTTTTTTCCTAGTGTGGACATGGCCTTTGGTTAGTTTAAAAATTGCCCTTGAATCCTCTGATTCCAGTCTACTTGCTTTTGGTAGCAGCTGTTGGTGAAGCTTAGGCATGTTTGTCTCCGTTCTTCCCTGGAAGTATATTGTGTAATCTCTGGACTGAAATCATGAGCCCCACTCTTCACTGCCTATCGTAATGGTTATGGCAACTCTCTTTTTGGCTGGGGCTCCCTGTCCCTTTTGGAGATCATCAGTGGAGCTTCACCTATCAAAGGGGCTGCTGTTGTGTCACAAGGTTTCTTGTCTTCCTCCTCTCCAACTCTCATCTTGTCCTGCAAAGGCCGAATGTTTTGTTGCTTCCTGTCAGTCCTGGCAAGGAGAGATGAAGATTGTTAACTAAACTCTTTTTTCTCTTCCATGGAAATGCAGAGTCCTATCATTTGGTTACCATGCTGGCTTCCAATATTAACCACCTTTCTACGGTGGGAAATGTATTGTTGAAGCACAAATATTTTATGCCTTTAAAAAACAAAGATGCAAATTCCTTGGAGTGGCTATAAAGGGCCAATAAATATCTGAAATTTAACTATATTTGCCAACTACCTTAAAAACAACAAAAAGCAAAACAAGAAAAAATCCCAGCCTCAACCAAGGCCTTGTCTAAACTACAAAGTTGCAGCGCTGGTGAAGGGGTTACAGCGCTGCAACTTAGGATGTGTACAGACCTGCAGGGCATTACCAGCGCTGCAACTCCCTGTTTGCAGCGCTGGCCGTACACCTGGTCGTGCCTCGGGTGTAGAGGATCCAGCGCTGGTCATCAGGTGTAGACACTCACCAGCGTTTTTGTTGACCTCTGTGGAATAAGCAGGTATCCCAGCATACATGAGGAAGCCTCTCTGGTAATTAAGCAAACTCCACTGCCCTCCAAGCAGGTCTCCTTCCCTGCGGTGTACTCTGGCGTTCCCCGACCCCCCCTCCAAGCAGGTCTCCAGCCCCGCGGTGTGCTCTGGCGTTCCCCGACCCCCCACCCCCTCCAAGCAGGTCTCCTTCCCCGCGGTGTGCAACAGCGCTGCAGCGTGGCCACATCTAACACTACTTGCAGCGCTGGTTGCTGTAAGTGTGGTCACTCTGCAGCGCTGGCCCTATACAGCTGTACTAATACAGCTGTAACAACCAGTGCTGCAAAATTGTAGATGTAGACATACCCCAAGCCAGTGTTAGGCCTCCAGCTGTTACTTGTCTCTAATGCAGGAGATGTTCTGTGGGCATGTTTTGTCAGCTCTGCAGACCTTAGTCTCTGATCTCAGGTGAAAATGAGTAATGTTTTCTTGGGTGTGTGGATGGAGAGGGTGCATTCAAGTCCAATGTGTGTGTGCACAGCACACAGTAATAAAAGTTGACACAACTGGTGAGTCTCTGCTCAGGAGAAGTCCAAGATCCTAATTCAGGGGACTGCTATAGGTGAAGGCTGAGGTGTGCTGGCAGAGCTGTATGAGGAAGCTTGCTCAGTATTTACCTGCGCTATGCCTGGCTCAGTGTAGGCAGTCCTATCTGTGCCTCACTTTTGTGAGTACTAATATACCCAGGTAAATAAAAGGTTTTCATCTGTGAACCATGATATACCATAGTGCCACGGTGCAGTATCATAATTCTGCATCACAGCAAAGATCTTGTGTTAGTCTATGTGCAGAAACATGAATAACCATATAAGGTCTAACTTGGTCTGTGCAGGGCAGGCTGGCCTTAGGGTCATGGGAAGCATGCCTGTTGCAAGTTCTGAAGTTTAATGCAACTAGAAGGCAGGCTTTCTGTTACACACTGTAACTGTCTTTCTTTAACTATCCTGTTTAACTGCTTTGTCATTGAAATTTCTTATGCCTTACACAATTTATATCTTCAGATAGCTCTGGGGGGAAAGCACTCCTATGTTAATGAGCTGATAGGGACTTTAATGACAGGAAGCTCTGCACTGTTCTGTGGAAGGGTGTGCGCGCTCTCCCCCCCCCCCATTAATTTAAAAAAGGTAATGTTCTGAATGAAACCAGGGACCCCTCTGAGAATATTCTGTCCGATTTTATAGCTGTGTTTGGGATGCTTCTTTCCAGCTACTATTTGGATCTTGGTCAGTGACAAAGACTGAATTGCCATTCTGATTCATAGTGTCAGCCAGAAGTATCTCCCTAATTAAAATCCAGAGCTTGGGTGAAAAATTGTGGCTGCCCAACATACATGTGTTTTCCCAATAGGGTGACCAGATGTCCCAATTTTATCAGGGACAGTCCTGATATTAAGGGCTTTTTCTTATATAGGCATCTATTACCCCCCATCCACTGTCCTGATTTTTTTTCACACTTGTGATCTGGTCACACTATTTCCAAATCCAGTTACTGGCTATTTGAAATGTGTATAGCTTGCAAAATAAATGACATTCTGGCTGCCCCAGTGGTCGGGAATACTGCTCCTGTCTCTGCGGTGTTTAAATGGAGAGTGCCGTGCTTGTGTGGCAAATAATCTTACTTAGGCATTGACTCTTGGGAGCATGTAGGAAGAGGCCTCTGAAGGGACCCAAACAGAAGCAAGAAATTGTTTCTGTGTTGGAAGAATTGTGCGTGAAGCCACCAATAGAAGGAGAAACACAATCGACCAATAGTATGAATGATGAAGTGGATGTACTTCAAAAAGAGAGGATAGTATGATTATTTTGACTACTTATTTTTTCCATAGTAATCCCTCACAGGGAAAGAAAAGCATCTATTCCTACTGTCACCTACACTCTCTTATTTGCAAAGTACCGTTTCTGTTGAGGAATATGTTGTGCCTGCTGTAATGAAGTAAAAATTCCACAACTACTTTTAATAGAGCTTCTCAACTGAGTCAAACTTTAGTATTTCCCTGGTTCAGATTTCAGATCCTGTAGGATTCATTGGCTTTGCTGCTTCTGCTGCATATGCAAGTTTCTTGCTTGGTGTATCTGTAAATAGCAATGGGGGTGCACAGAGTGGAGTCTGTAGTGCCACTGTAGACCTGCTGCTGTCAGATTTGTGTCTTCAACTGTTTGTCTGCTTAGTAGGATGAACACCACAGATGTATTTGCTTGATCACTTCTCTCTCAATGATATGCTGACCTTCCCATGTTCCCTAGTGCAATGTCACTGTCTTGTTGGCAGCCAATGGCACGCAGATTGAGTCTTCCTCTGGTCTTTGCCTATTCTTGTCTGGGCACATAGCTGTGATTTAAATATGAAAAATTTGGTTGTACAGTCCCGTTACTGCCATCTCAGAAGATGGACAAGCACCATTATAAAGGCTGCTTATAAATCCCAAGCTTCAGCAGACACCTCTGTGCTAGTGAAACTGGCATCCCTCCTTGGGACTAAGCATCCTATCCTCTTAAGTAGAGAGACACGTGTATATGCATTTAGGAAAGATGTGAACAGCCTTTGAGAGATGTCTTTAATAGACACAATCTTCTATTAATGTGTGATAGACAAAAGCGCAAAAAAAAAAGTATGATGGGAAAACTTACGGACAGGAGGAAGGATCCACTTTCCTTCTGCAGTCGTACAGTGATGTGTGCATATGTAATATAAAAAAGGGTAAAAAATTTGTCACTGAAACATTGCCTGGGACAGGTGCCTTTATATAGTTAAAAATCCTTAACCTCCTCCACTCCCCCAAAGCAGTTCAAGATTCAAATTATTAATCAGAGCTATGTAGAAAATGCGTAATAGTACAAATACATTTAAACACACAACTATTTAAAATTGTCCATGCCTGGATTCAGCCCCCTGGGGCTTCTGTGGTTTTTTCTTGCCATAGCTGGTGATCTCAGCAGTGCCTAAAGCACCATAAGGAATGCTGCTCCCTGTTCCACGTAACTGTTAGAGACATCCTCTGAAACAGAGCCCTGAGGAGCTGCATGCAGGTCTTGGCAGGCAGCAGGCCTTTTAGGTAGCTGTTCAAAAGACAGTAACACATTGGAATTCAAGTCTGCATAAACTGACCTACAGTTGATGCCATCTCAGCAGGGCTGTGAGCCTCAGTGACAAATACCAGGTCCTGATACAGATGGGTAAATCTGTTGACAAAATGTTCTGTAAAATGCCAACTACCTGTTCCATTTCTTGAAGGCAGTCAAAAGGCAAATGGTTCATGTAAAGAACTTTTAAATGTCAAAAGCTTATCCAATTCCGATGAGGCAATCTTGTTCGCATTTTTTTGTTAGCCTATTTATCGCTTGATTCTGCTTTTGTATGGTAGCAGAATGCAGCTGTATTTAATATCGATATTGAACTGGAACATCAGCATTCGAAAGGTGATGCATGGGGAGCAGAACTGTAGGTGTTTGGCCATATGGAGAAAGTATGTATGTGGATAGCTCTGAAATAGTTGACTGAAATATTTTAGGCCTACATTTTCAGAAGTGACCAGGGAATTTGGGTATCTGAATTCTTGAGTACTCGACTTGAGACACTTCAAAGGGGCCTGATTTCTCAAAGTGCTGAGTATTTTCCCTCTGAAAATGGAGCCATTGAAATGGCCCAAATCTCTAGCCATTTCTGAAATTGTAGGCCTTAATGTAGGCTTCCTTATAGCTTTTGCATGAGCTGTGTAAATCCATGACGACACTACAGTTGATGCTATGGATACTTCAATTTCTGAACACCTGTAGAGTGTGGGCCTGTGGGGCCTATGCAGTCAGTTGGCATGTGCAAAGGAATGCATTGTTCGCTCTGGAGTCTCAGCAGGTTGACCGTACTTTCCTTGTTTGCACCTGAACAAAAATAAAACCAAACTTAAAGTTCAATGATGTCGGAGTTCAGAATCATGATTGTCCTCTAAGAAGAGTTGGGGAAACTTTTTTGAGCTGTTCTTATCTCTTCAGATAAATTGTCCATTACAGGCTAATGAATCTCATCAGGAATTTGCAGTGACTCATTTTCTGTCTCACAAACACTCTGATCATGGTCCTCTGCTTAGTATTCAGTTGACTTCTGCAGAAAGAGTACGTCTGAATGGACTTCCTTGGATTGCCTGTGTTTTTCAATGTATGGCACTTGAGGCTATATTTCATTTGTTAATTATATCTGATATGATGCTTAATTTTACATACACACTGTAAAATTCAATGTTTCTACAGCATGTGTACCACTGGGCCTGGAGTGAGCTTTACTGATTTAATATATTCTTTCGTCAGGGTAGCTAAGTTACGACTTCTGTGAAAAACATAACTGTTTCTTGTCTTAAATGCCTGTAAAATCCTGATTTAATATAGCTTTTTATTTAATTTCCTTTTGATTTTGAGAGTGCTGGTACATTTATTTAAAAGTGCAATTCATCATATTGCACATTTAGTTTTAACTCTGCCTGCTTAAGGAGTTGACTACTCAGCATTTCTTCTCATCTGTAACTGGGCGTGGAAGGCAATTCTGCAGCTTGGTTTATAGCCTAATGTGACATCGCTAATCAGGTCTTCTAAAGAATTGGTCAAGGCTCTCCAATAAAGAGAGAAGCGAAGATGTACATATTTTTAAAAGGAAGATAAGTTAAATAAACTTGGAGACAGTCATTATAAATTATGAAGGTGCTGGATAACTTTTGAAACAAAAACCAACAAACTACTTATGCTCTACACTTCCCATTTAAAACCATTTAAAAAAAAAAGAGGAACATAGTAAGTTCTAATATTCAGCAAATCTCTTGTAAACATCTCTGATCTAAAAGCTGACTGAGAGAAGCACATGGTGGTTTGAAACTTTACCCATACCATCATATTTCCTGCCAGTTAAATTTAGAAAAATAAGTGTATTGGATTTTCTCCAGATGGGCTTCTTTGGACTGACGTGTAACTGTACACTTAAGATGCTGAATTTGTGATGACGGTTGAGGTAGAGAAGAAGAGTGATCTGTTCTGGGAATGATTTTGAGGTATGGTGGATGATAAGTGTGCCCATGTAGCACAGAGAACACAATTTTTGGTACCTTGTGGAAGCCTGTAGTCCGCAATATCCCAGCGAAATGTTTCTCAAGACTTAGAAGGATCTTGTTGAGTATATGTAAAGGTATACTGCTAATCAAGGAAGTGGGTAGAGTGCAGTAGTCTGGACAAATGAATGTATCATTCATGTTACTAAAACTTGGTTGTCCTGCAGCTGGGAACAGAGAGCTTTTCATTTGGCCAAGTTGTGGGAAGAGAGTACAGCCTTTGAATTCCTTACAGATCTCTGTACTACGCTTTAAAGAGACCTTTTCAGCACTATCGTAGAAAAGGTGGCAACTGTGCAAGCCTTTCAAATAGATCTGGAATAAGACTGGGTTCTTTTCAATCTTCTTTCTTTTCATGAGCATTGGTATCTTCCGCAGCAGTAATGATAAGCTACCAGGCAGCTGCAGATACTCCACCTCCCCAAGGGGATTAGTTTTACAGCGCTGGGAGCACAGCGCTGGGGCACTGTTTACACTGGCGCTTTACAGCACTGTAACTTGCTGTGCTCAGGGGGGTGTTTTTTCACACCCCTGAGTGAGAAAGTTGCAGCACTGTAAAGCACCAGTGTAGCCAAGGCCTCAAAGACTTTCAGTGATAGGGGCATTTGATTGTCTCTTGAAGTCTGGGATCTCATTTAGAGCTGTCCTAGGCTTCCAAATATGTTTTTGAATGTAGGTCCTGTACTCTGGCTCCAGTTCTCTGTCAGGGAAGGCTTCCTCCGTAGTACTTCACTACTTTGTGGGAGGAAGGGTTGCATGCAGTAGAGAGAGTCTAGGTGACCTACTGGTTGCCCCTGCAACTGCTCTAAAGTAAATTCTACTGTATTGAAATTGCAAGTAAGAGAGAAAATATAGTTGAAGAGTAAACACAGCATTCCTCATTGGGTATGTGGAATAGGCAATAGGAAAAATCCAGTTGCTTAGGAGTAAAATATTAAATACTGTTGAGGTTAGGGATGTTTTATTTAAGCTGTAAATGAGGGACTGAGGTAAAATAAGGGATGCATAAAAACAGTGATAGTTTTAGCCTTGTGGAACTTTTTTTTTGGCAGCAAACATTCTTTTTTTCAGGAGTCAACATTTCTGACCTAAGTAACATACAACAAAGGTTGCAGGAAAAATGATCAGATTGTAAATACATTCATTTGCTATATTTTATGTAAAATATATTTTTGCTCTCTTCCCCCCCAGCTTTTGTATTTTGCTTGTCATCTTAAACCTTACATCCTTTAGGATAGAGACTATATTTGCTTCTGTGTCTGTAAAGTGACTAACAACATGAAGCCCTGATTCAACCAGGAGCCTCTGGGCTATACTAAATACAAATATTATTAAACATGAGGGACACTCTTCATTAGGAGGCCAAGCTGAGGGGTCAGAAAGGCACTCAGAGAAAAGAAACAGCAAATAAAGGATGGGATACTAGCTAGACAGGATGGACTTATGTGAATAGAGCAGTCTCTGCAGCTGCCTTTGATCCAAGTGAGTTACTGTGAAGATGCCAGTGACCATTTAGTGTCTGTCCTGCACTTGGAAGTCTACTTGTTTGCCATCTGCTAGCTTTAAATCTTCTGCATGTGATCCTGCTCTTCTGTGATTGGTACTGGTGAAAAGCAAAAATCTAGAAATCTGTCTGCCAAGAGAGGATTTTCCCATGCAGTTGCATTGAGAGATGCTTCATCATTTCACACAAACTGCTGGGGTTCTATGTAGGGTTGAACAGGTGTCCAGTTTTTGACTGGAACGCCTGGTCAAAAAGGGACTTTCGCGGCTCTGGTCAGCATCGCTGACCGGGCTGTTAAAAGTTGGTCAGCAGCTCAGGCAGGCTTCCTACCTGCCTCTGCACAACTCAAGGGGAAGCTGCCAGAATCTCCTTCTGGCTCCTGGGCAGAGGGATGGCCACAGGGGCTCTGCGTGCTGCCCCCATTGGCCAGGAACTGTGGCCAATGGGAGCTGAGGGGGCAGTGTCTGCAGGTGCGGACAGCACAGAGAGCCATGTGGTTGTGCCTCCACTTAGGAGCTGGAGGGAGATGCTGGGAGCTGTGTGAGGTAAGCGCCGCCCAGGGTCTTCACCCCAACCCTCCTGGAGCCCTTTCCTGCATGACAAACTCCTCATTTCCAGCCCCACCCCACAGCCCATACCCGCAGCTGGAGCCCTCACTGCCATTCCCCCTGCACGCAAACCCTCTGCCCCAGCCTTATGAAAGTGAGCAAGGGTGGGGGAAAGTGAGCGACTGGGGGAGGGGGGTGGAGTGAGCAGGGGCGTGGCCTCTGAAAAGGGGCAGGGCAAAGGTGTTGGGTTTTTTGCCAATTGAAAGTTGGCAACCCTAGTTTTATAGTAAGAAAATGGAGTCCAAATGTGTTGTTTTTGGTAACCTTTTCTTTGATTTCATTCTGTCCACGGCAGTGAAGCATCAGGCCGCTCTCTTCTACCTATTGTGCTAGATGTGTCCAAAATCGGAGAACTAAAGCCAGTTTTGTGCTAGTGAAATCTTTTCCTCACCATGGAAAGGGAGAAAGAGAAATGCACCTACATGTTTTTGTCTTGTATGGTTTAGGGCTGCAGGTTCTGGGGAAGCTGCTGTCCCTCAGCTTTGCTAGCCTGACTCAGTTCTATTCTGCAACACCCCTGAAATACTTCACTGCTGGCTCTTGCTTTAGCAGAGATTGCCCACATCATACCAGCATGACTTACCTCAGATGGCAAAGTGTCCATGACAGATGGGAGGGCCCAGCTCTCTCACTTGCATCAAAGATGGCGCGAGTGTTGGCATTGGCTCACGTGAGAGCAGGAGCGCAGCCTTCACAGGATTCTTCAAACTTATTTAGCTGATGATGCTGAGAGATGCTTTTGAAATTCGCTAAACAATAAAAGCATTCTTACACACTGCAGCAGCCAAGAGTGTCAAAGGCATGGCTGACAAAGTATTTAGAGATGAAGTGGGTGAGGTAATATCTTTTACTGGACGAGCTTCTGTGGGTGGGAGAGACAAGCTTTTGATCTTACACAGAGCTAGTCTTCAGATCTGAGAAACATACTTAGGCCTGGTCTACCCTACAGAGTTAGGATGACATAAGCTACCATATATGAGCATCTACACTACAGTGTTGCTCCTGCTGATGTAAATCTCCCACTATACCAACTTAATAGCTCCACCTCCACAAGAGGCACAGTGCTTAGGTTGGTGTAGTTAGGTTGGTGTAGACAGGTTGCTGCAGCGTCGGTGTAGACAGGTTGCTGCAGCGTCGGTGTTCTGACTGTCAGGCCTGGGTGTCTGACAGCTGGTGCAAGCCCTCCTGGTGAGGATGCACGCTGCTGACCGAAGGAGCTAGTGTGGACGTACAAAACTGATTTCATTACTGCAGTGGCTGTACATCGACGTAACTTATGTTGACTAGACTTTGTAGTGTAGATATGCTAAACAATCTGTTCCACCTGGTATTTAGCTGTGACATTAGGGGCATAAGTAGTTAAAACATATTTCAAGGGACCATTCCAGGTGAGGTGGCCTGGTAACACCCCACCAGTCATGGTGGGGAACCAACTGGGGATAGAGGGGGAAGTAGTTGTAATATGCGATAAATCCAGTATGTCAATTCAATCCATGGTATTTAGTGTCTAGCAAAGTTATAAATTTATGCTCCCAGGATTGTCTTTTGAAAGTGTTGTGCAGGTTTCCTTTAAGAATGAGGACTGAGAGGTCAAAGTGACCATTTTGTGAAAAATGATATGTTTATCTTTTTGTTTAAATCATTTTTCTGTGTGAGTTCATTTGAGAGCATAGTAATTGTCTGGTTTCACCCACATAGTTGTTGGGACATTTAGTGCACTGGATGAGGTACACCGCATATTGTGATAGGCATATATAGGACCCATGGATCTTGAAAGATGTGTTGATTAGCAGCGGAAATATGTCCACAGGTTTTGTATTTACTTGTTCTTACTGGGTCTGTTGCTGTTTTGAGCTGAGGTGTCCTAGCATGTGTGGAGCTTGCTTCTTCTAATGATCTTGGACAGTCTGTGAGCAGGAGGTTGTTTGAGGGTCAGAAGAAGGGGTTCAGGAAAGATTTCTTGGAGGATGTGGTCCCCATCTAATATAGGTTGCAACTATTTAATGATACCCTGTCTGGATTATAGGGTGGGGTGATACGAGACAACTAGTTGTGTGCAGTTGATGGGGGTTTTATTTTCCATATTAAAGCAGGTTCTCTTGGGCTGCTTGGATGGCCTCTTCCATGTTGTGATCTATTTCTTTGGGGTAGGGGGTAAGTGTCCTTGTTTGCTGAAGGAGGTTTTAAATATGTTAAGGTTAGGATGACCAGGTGTCCAGTTTTGGACCGGAACACCCAGTCGAAAAGGGATCCTGGCAGCTCCATTCAGCACTGCTGACCAGGCCATAGACTGTCCAGTTGGCAGCGCTGTGCAGCAGGGCTGGCAGACTCCCTGCTAGTCTCTGTGCTGTGTGGCTCCTGGGAAGCAACCAGCATATCCAGTTCCTAGGCTTAGGGGCGGCTGAGGGGTCTGGGTGCTGCCCCGCCCACGAGCGCTGCTCCTATGGGTAGGGCAGGGGATGAACTAGCACACCTAGCAAGTGGCTGGTGAGGATTTGTGGTGCGTGTCTGTGCCACTGCTGCTGGCCCTCCTTCTTCTGTGGCTGGGCTTGAGCTACGGTGTGTGTCCTGCGGCGAACCACAGTCTGTCTGTCGCCCCATCGCTGGCACCCAGGAGTCAGTAGCATAGCTGCGGGGGGCGGGGGGGGGGACTGGGGCAGCAGCCGCTCCCCCACTGAGCACAAGTGGTGCCTTGTCAATTTCTTGGCGCCTTTGTACTCACCCGGGGGAGCGAATATATATTTTAAAAAAAAGGTACCATCTGCTGTGGCGCTTTCATTTTACTCACCTGGCGGGGCTCCAGGTCTTCGGTGGTGGGACCTTCACTTGCTCCGTGAGTCTTTGGTGGCGGGTCCTTCAGAGCTGCCGAAGATACCTGGAGCGAGTGAAGGTCCTGCCATTGAAGACCCGGAGTGCCGCTGGGTGAGTAAAAGCACTGCAGCAGGTAGCGGTTTTCTTTTATCACTCCCTCTGTTCCCTTCACCTGGCTACGCTATTGCCAGGAGTTGGAGGTATGTGTATCCCCGAGTGCTGGGAATGAGGCTGTACCCCCCCATCCCTCGCACTGCATCCCTCCCTGTACCAACCTCCTACATCCCCATCCCACCCTGCCCCACACCTACCTATCCTAGCCCTTAACGTGCTCTCCCACCCATCCTCTCCCCCTCTCAGAGCTGCCACCCCCATGTTCTTCACTCCCTGCACCCCATTCATTTCCATACACTGCTGCACTCCCATTATGTCCCTATATATCCCTGTTCCCCCCCCATGTCCTCATGCACCTGTAGCCTCCTGCATCCCCATCCACCCTACATGGCCCCCCTCCTTCACTGTCCCACTCACCCCTGCCCTCCTCTTGTCCTTGGCCTCTTTCTCTCCCCATCCCCTCTCCTCCACCCTCCTCCCTTCCCGGCTGAGTGTGTATGTGCAGGCATGCACTGTATGTGTGTAAGAGACTGTGTATCTTTGTGTAGGGAGGTGTGTGTATACCTGTGTGAATAAAATTTGCAGCCTAACTCTGACTTTTATTTCTTTTGCTGGCTTGCGCACTAAAAAATTGAGGACACACAATGTGCGTATTCAGAAGCTCTTTAAAAGAGAAGGGAACTCTAAAAGAAATGTATTATTTCTTAAAAAGTGAATATTGTTGACTAATAATTGCGGAAGAGCCAATTTATCGTATGTTTCTCCCCACCTTTGTCTAGCTACATTATAAACTCTTTGTTGCAGACTCTCTCTTTTTATGTATATGTCCAGCACCTACCACCCTGGAGCCCTGATCTTAGTCGGAGGTC
Organism: Gopherus evgoodei; assembly: GCF_007399415.2. NCBI lineage: Eukaryota > Metazoa > Chordata > Testudines > Testudinidae > Gopherus > Gopherus evgoodei. The sequence goes on along the minus strand of NC_044322.1, from coordinate 258,729,933 downwards.
TCTAGGCATTAAACAACAATTGTAAGAATAAATAATATGGAAGTGTTTGTGCATGCTAGATGTGTGCACGTGAATACACATACATAGGTGTGGGAGTCCATTTCTACAGATTTATTTATATAGGTATCTGGACAGGTGTGCATTTCTGTGGTTGTTGTGCTCTATGGATTTGTATTTGGGCTTCAGAAGTGGGCCTTTAATAGACCCATTGCAGCTGTGATAATGTGTGGTCCTAATTCCACACACACAATCACAGTAACTTCAGTGAACAAAAAACAAGGAGCTGGGTATGAAAAATCGAAAGAGGGAAGGGAAAGAATCCTGAAAATCTTTGAATTTTTTTTTAAATTACCCTTTTGGACTATTTTTCTGCCAGCTCTAGTGTCCTGTAACAAATAAAACTTGAAATTAGCATAATACATCTATCAAAACAGTAAGTATGCCTGTTTGGGCCTTGCAGCGACAATGAGCATGTGAGTGAGGGTGGGGAGAACAAGCAACGGAGGGAGGGGGGATGAAGTAAGTAGGGCCAGGGCCTCGGGAAGAGGTGGTGAAGGAGTGGGACAAGGGTGTTCGGTTTTCTGGAATTGGAAGTTGGCAACCCTAGTTCAGGTGTATATCCTGGACTTTTTCCTCTTCTAAGATCCTTGGATGCCCCCTGTAAGCCACAGGCACTGCTTCTGAACTAGCCAATAATGCAGGATGCTAGAAGTTTTGGCAGATGTTAGCTAATGCACTTCATGACCATTTTCATTTGGTAGCCTTTTGAGATTCCCTAGCAGTGGTCTCTTATTCTTTATAAAAGCCACATGGTCAGACACTAAATTCCTTGAGTCTCACATTGGTTGTAACTCTTGCTGACCTCAGTAGGACTGATGATGAAATCCAAATAGAATCCTGTTTAGTCTTCCTACTCGAGTGTTTTGGAAGCTGCAATGAAAGGCCTTGTAGGAGGGGAGAGAGCAAAAAGGAGAACAACAGTACAGATTCAGTGGATCTTGTCTGTTTTGGCCTCATTTGGACAGATGTGGGTGTGGAAAGCGCTTTCTCTGTAGTGATTTTCATCTCAGGAGTTTTCAGTGCCCAGTGAAAAATTGATTTAATATATATAATCAGTATATTGTTTGGTCTACACACACTCAGAACTAAAACTAAGCAAGTTCAAGATAACAATGTCTAAGTTATTCTAATCCTACTTACTCGAGAACAGAAGTAATAACTGTGTGTGGTATATGAAAATTACTCTGAAGAGGATAGTGATGTACATTACAGACAGGATTCTGACTTCATGTGAGGAACTGGCATTGGGAAGGAGATACTTTTAAAGAGTTTGGCTTTCATGCAGATGTTCTTAGTAATACAGAATGAAGGCAGGGGAAATTGACTTCGGTATTGTACATTTTTTTCAGTGAGAAGTTAGTTACTCTATAGGGGACAGTTGCTGACTTCCTGCAGAATATTGTCCCTCATCTTGGTAATTCTGGCTGGCTGGGCTAGTCACAAGTATTGATTGTATCTCTCTCTCTCTCTCTGTTTCTTACAGCTAGAATTTCCTGCCCCTGCCCCTGCTCCCTTCCTCCTAGCAATCCTCTCACACAGCTGTGTTGAGTGATTCTGGCTCTTACATTTTTTGGTGTGTGTGTTTAGGGGTTGGGGTTGTAAACGTCTTTTTTTTTTTTTTTTTCAGACCATAGAAACAGACTTCTGTGTGTTTTTTTTTTTAAGTATGACTGGTGCCTCATCTCTCTCCTCTGTTTTCTTTGTGAAAGATTGAAGTGGGTAAGAACTACTATGTTAAGGATGTATGTTTTTAGTAGCTGTATTCGGTTTGCCCTTCCCCCTCAATGTGACTCATGGAAACAAACTCTGTTCTCAAACTCTTGAGAACAAAGCTTGCATTTCCTCTGGCCCCTCTTAAGGGAGAACACCAGAAACAGATAGGAAGGGCTCATGAGCACAGTTAACAAATGACAAAGACACTTCAGTTGAGCAAGAGAAGGAGTGAGCTGGAGCCTGCAGAAGGCCTGCAGATGTGAGATTTCATTATGTGTTAACCCTGCCCTTGGGATGCCCAGCCAGCTCACTCTGCTCATAGCTGGCAACTTTGCTCCTTCATAACCCCCTAAAGGAAAAAACACTGCGGAAAGTAACTTTGGCATTTTATTACAAAACGAATGAGGAATTTGTCGTCTTGCTGCTTTGGAATTTTGTCCATATTCCATTCTATTGTTCCTTGTTCCCTTCAGTGGAAACTTAATGCTGAAGCAGATAAGATGATATCCCACCCAGAACTAGGAAAAGAAACAAAGTAAATTTACCTTCATCCTAATGCTGTGACTTGTAGATATTCATTTAACTGAATAGTTCTTCCAGCTGAAAGAGCTCTTAGGGCATCTGCTAGTAAGTTTTCCTTGTCTGTATGGATATTTCACACAGTCCCGGGGAGAGAGAGAGAGACAATAGTTGTTTTTTAAAATAGGAAAATGTGAGTATGAAACCTGAAAAACTGCCAGGGCCCATATAGTACCAGAAACGTCTCTTTAACTCCCTTCTAGAAATTAACTAGATTTCAAATCAATAGTATCCCTTTAACTCTTCATTTAAAGATCTAGAAGACAGGTCTGGGGAAAAGAAATTCAGCATGCTGATTATGTTTACCGATACTCTGAGGGCAAAGAGGTTATAAGTAAGGCAAGAAATAATAGATTAATTGTGGAAAACTTGCAACGCTTAAGGCAACAGAAGGAAAAATAATTGAAATAATTATTCTGAGAGAGAGACTTGGAAAGCACTAGTGTCAAAAGCCAGAGGTGGCTATGAATGGCAAATTAATCATGAAATTGCAGTGGCAAAAAGTACACTTTTGGGGAAGAATACACATAGGTCATGGAGTCTGAGGGCTTGCTAATCTCACTTGGTGCTGCTGTGACTGCATTTTGAGTATGCGTTTTAATTCTTAGCACCTGAACACCTGTGAGAGACTATCCTGAGGCAATTCAAAGAGGAGCAACAAAAATGAAGTGGTTGGAGGAACTGGTTTATGAGGAAAGTTTAAAGCATTCAACATGCATTGCTTTGACAGGTATTTTGAAGGGGGTGTGGAGATGACATGATCATAACTGCTTGTGTAAAAAAAAAAAAACTACAATGGTGAGTTGGAAGGCTTTTTCTCAGTTTCAGGTTATAGTTAATTTATATGAGTTTTTCAGTATTGATACAAGAATAGACAGTCTGAGGCCTTGCTGAAACTGTGGTTTCTTCTACAGTTGTTATAATATTGCAAAGAGAATGAACAATTCATAGTTACAATAAAACACATCTTTATATTAGAATTTTAACAATTGCCATTTTAATCTCTGGCGCATCTTGAATACCAGCATCATCCATGTACAAAAAATTCTGTCACTGCTCATGAAGAGGCTTTTGAATCCAGAGGGCCAGTTTTTGACAGTCTTCAGAAAAATAAGTTCTCCATTCTCATAGCCCTAACCCAAGTAGAGGATAGCACTTGTGGGGAAATTGATAGCAGTCAATATAAATTAAAGTTATAAGGTGCAGGAAAAACAAGGGATGCTAAAGACCTGGGGGGAAATCCATGGCTGGCAGGGCTAAGGACTATCAGGAATTTAAGTATATTAGGAACAAAAGAAATCCAAGCAATGTAGGCCCATTACTAGATGGAGATGATAAAATTCATAATGATGCACAAAAGGCAGAAATGTTCAATAAATATTTTTGTTCTGTATTTGGAAAGAGGCAGGATGATGCACTTGTATCATAGTTAACACACACAAGTACTTTCCTGTCCACTAGTAACCAAGGAGGATGTGTCACATCATCTTCTAGGAATAAACACTTCTAAATCAGGAGCCCCCAGTAACTTGCACCCAAGAGTCCTGTTGAGTTAGCTGAGGAGAATCTCACTTGCTGATGTTAGATTTATTAAAAATCTCAGAATATTGGGGAAATTCCAGAAGATTGGAAAAGTTGAAAATGTTGTGCCAATATTTAAAAAGGGCATACAAGATGACCCAGGTAACTATGTAGGTCAGTTAGTTTGACATCAATCCAGGATAAAATAATGGAGAAGTAGATACAGTATTAATTTAATAAAAAATTAAAGATAGAAATACAATTAATGTCAGTCAATGTAGTTTTATGAAAATAGCTCTTGTTGAAGAAACCTGATCTCATTCTTTGAGATTGCAAATTTGGTTGATAAAAGTAACTGCGTAAATGTAATACATTTAGCCTTTGGTAAGGCATTTGATTTAGTAGCACATGACATTGTGATAAAATTAGTACTATACAATATCAATAAAACACATTAAATGGATTGAGAATTGCCTAAATGACATCTTGTAGTAATAGTCAATGCGGAATCAATGAATGGGAATGTTTCTATTGGACTTTCGAAGGGATTGGTGCTGAGTCTGGTGCTAGTCAACACTTTATCAATAGTTTGGAAGTAAATGTAAAATCACTACTGATAAAATTTACTAATTACACAGATTGGCAGATTAGTAATTAACAATGAGGTCAGAGAAGTCTTACAGAGCAGTCTGGATTGTTTGATAATGTGGGCCAATTCAGTTTTATTAAAATATTTTGTTTGAATGTGTCATACAGGAAGTGAGACAAGTTGATCTAATGATCCCTTCTGGTCTTAAACTTTCTGAATCTGCTCCTGCACCTGGTGGTTCCTTAATAGGCCTGGTAGAGCAGTGGAGTGAAACTAACTAGGTATTTAAGCAACTCCTTAAATCCACATCTGTTCAGCAAAGCAATTAAATGTGTACTTAAGACACGTTGATTTCAATGTGTAATCAGGTGCTTAAGTGCTTTGCTGAACTGGAGTCTGGGATTATGTTCATGGCATATTCATTGCAACCTTCCAGCATGTGTGTGTAACTATACATTATTTCTTATAATTCGTATGTTAAGGTTCTAAACGTCGAAAAAGAAAGCAGGCTGCTCCCTAAGGGAGCAAGGAACAACTTTCCCCAATTTATTTTAAGCTGGTTCTTTCCAGACTGAGTCAGATCACATGCTTTGCTACTAGCCCCCTGCTGCAAGCAGGACCAGGAATCTCAGTACCCTCCCTCCCCAGCGTTTCAAGCTTAAAGCTTGAATATACCACAAGGATATCATTTGTTTCAATCTGCTGCTGTTCTTGCTGCCACCTCTGAGCACATGCACAACATTGTTATGTGGCAATAAGAGGGAAAGCAGACATAAAGGGAAGAGGAAGTGGAGAGGGTAAGACTACAAGCATTAGGGGACTGGCCCCACAATATAAAGACAGTATAAATGAGTTTAGAGCCAAGTTTGGTACGTCATTCACTGTACTACTGATGTCTGGGAGAAATGCCAAACATACTCAGCCTCTGGGGTGACAGGTACTGCATTGGTCTCCAGCAACTGATTAGAGTAGCATTAACAGTCCCTAGAGAGAGCAACAACCAGATATTCTCAGCTAAAGGAACATTTGCTGCAACATGTGCTAGAGGAGGAAGAGAAGAATGCAGATAAAACTTTAAAATGAGGGATAAGAAAAGCAAAAAGTGACTGTGTGTGTGTAATACGGGGGAAGGAGGTGGGGTGAGATGCTCAGAGGGGAGAGAAGTGACCTGCTTTAACTTCAGGGTTGAGATTGAGTTGTTGTTTTTTACTCCTTTGTTACCAGTCTAGTCAACTCACTCAGAAATTGGACCATCTTCCCCACCCCCATTTTACAACAATGTGAGATTCTCCTCTTCCTTCCTTGCCCCTAAATGACCCTAAACCTCTGAGATGGTGCCATGCACCATCAACACCTGCGGCACATTGCTCAGCACTACACTGCTTGTCATAGTCCATTCCACTTGCTGTTCTCTCTCTCTGGTTACATTCACACAACTTATACCGACTTAAGCTGTAATGTCACACAAAGTGTGAATACAGCTCCCTCTGAGTGATTTAAGTTATAGCGACCTAAGCGCTGGTGTGCACAGCGCTATGTCAGCGGAAGAGCTACATTGGTGCCTTTTTTGGGTAACCTACATTCAGCCACTGTTTAGTCCATATGGACACAACCTGTATGGCAAAGCGTGACTGGGTTAGAGAGAAAGCGACGTGTGCACTGGAGATGAGATTTAGAACATTAACATTCAGAAAGGATGGGTAATTTTCTTTTCTTGACATGCTTCATATTCAAGAGCCGTTCAGATAAGTGACCTTCTCCCCTTGCCCCCCAGCTGTCTCTGTCTCTGAAGGAAGAATACTTTGACGTTTAAGCTTCTGTGGACAGCATAGCTGAAGATATGGGTGTTGAATCTGTATGAGTGCTTCTGAGCTGTATAATCTGTTTTAAACCATTTTATATTTCATGTGGAGAGGGGGTGATTTGAGGTACCTGCTGCATCAAATGAGTTCACAGGTGGTTAATACCATTCCATGTTCTGATGTAGGTATCCTCGTCATTTTTTAGGTTTATGGTAGATGCAGCATAATTCTGCCATCTACTCAGTGTCTGTCTTGAGGAAATTGTCTTTTGAGACTTTCCCTAAATCTTTTCTCTCTCTCTCTCCCTCCCTCCCAACAGTCGTATACAGTCACTCCACATAAGAACAGCCATACTGGGTCAGACCAAAGATCTAACTAGCCCAATATCCTATCTTCTGACAGTGGCCAATGCCAGGTGCCCGAGAGGGAATGAACAGAACAGGTAATGATCAAGTGATCCATCCACTGTTGCCCATTCCCAGCTTCTGGCAAACAGAGGATAGAGACACCATCCTGGCTAATAGCTATTGATGAACCTATCCTCCATGAATTTATCTAGTTCTTTTTTGAACTCTGTTATAATTTTGGCCTTCACAACATCCTCTGGCAAGGAGTTCCACCGGTTCACTATGCGTTGTATGGAAAAAATCCTTTTTTGTTTGTTTTTAAAACTGCTGCCTATTAATTTCATTTGATGACCCCCTAGTTCTTGTGTTGTGAGGAGTAAATAACACTTCCTTATTTACTTTCTCCACATAGAGGTCTATAAAATTGTGGCTATCATATCCCCCCTTAGTTGTCTCTTTTCCAAGCTGAAAAGGCCCAATCTTATTAATCTCTGCTCATATGGCAGCTGTTCCATACCCCTAATAATTTTTGTTGCCCTTTTCTGAACCTTTTCCAGTTCCAATTTATCTTTTTGGAGATGGATGACCACATCTGCACGCAGTATTCAAGATGTGGGCGTACCAAGGATTTATATAGAGGCAATATGATATTTTTCAGTCTTACTAGCTATCCTTTTTTCTTAATGATTCCCAACATTCTGTTCACCATTTTGACAGCTGCCGCACATTGAGTGGATGTTTTCAGATAACTATCCACAGTGACTCCAAGATCTTTCTTGAATGGTAACAACTAATTTAGACCCCATCATTGTATATGTATAATTGAGATTGTTTTCCAAAGTGCCTTACTTTGCATTTCTCAATATTGAATTTCATCTGCCATTTTGTTGCCCAGTCACCCAGGTTTGAGAGATCCTTTTGTAGCTCTTTGCTGTTTGCCTGGGACTTACAAAATTGCTCAAGATCGTTATCTGCAGTTTTCACCACCTCACTGCTTACCCCTTTTTCCAGATCATTTATGAATGTATTGTATAGGACTTGGCCCAGTACAGACCCCTGGGGGACACCAGTATTTACTTCTCTCCATTCTGAAAACTGACCATATATTCCTGCCCTTTGTTTCCTATCTTTTAACCAGTTACTGATCCATTAGAGGACTTTCCCTCTTATCCCATGACAGCTTACTTTGCTTAAGAGCCTTTTATGAGGGACCTTGTCCAAGGCTTTCTGAAAATCTAAGTAAAACTTCAAGTGTCTCAGGTCCTTCCCCTTCTTAACTACTTTAACAAATAAGCCTGAGTGCCCAGTTAGGACATACGCTGAATATGAGAATCTCATAATAGAAAAGAGAGGACCTGGCCTTGTCTGTGTGAGGGTCTACACACTTCCACCAGCTGTACAAACAGAGGAAGTTTTCTTTGCAGTGTGTGCATTTTAAATTTCTCTGTTGTTTTTATCCTTGGAAATTTGTTGTGGGCAGAAAGATGGCTTCCTTTTAAGTGATGTGCCTAATGCAGGCTAGAAAGTGAGACCTGTTACTTAAAAGATGCTCTGAAAGCTCTTTTGAAACCGGCAGTTCTAAAAAGTGTGTTCAGCTCCTCCTTTGTGCTGTTTGAGACCCTCATTGTAGAGTGCTCGGGGTATGTGCACCATGCTGGTGTGTGGGAGACCTATGTTCAGGAACTTGTCTCACTATCCCCCTCCTGCCGCTCAACGCCTCCAAAGCTGCATGCAGCATACTGTAGAAGTATTTGAGACAGGCCTTAGTGAGTTGCTTGGGATTCAAGCTGCTGAAGTTGCTGCTCCCTGTAGCTGAGTTGTGATTGACATGCAGTAGGCACACATTCCTGGAAAGCTTCCTCATCCTTAGCCTCATTTCTGTCATAATTTTTAGTTTACTGACCCTCACAAATTAAGTAGCATTGTCCCCAATGTCCAGCTGAGGAACTGAGGCATAAAGAGGATAAGTGACTTGCCCAAGGTCTTACAGGAAGTCTGTGGTGGAGCAGGGCTTGGACTCAGGTTTCCCATGTCCTAGATTTGTGCCCTAACCTCCAGACTATCCTTCTCATAAGGGAACTGATGTCCCCACAGTGACAATAGAAACCGTAGGATTGGGGAATCTGATATAAAAGTAGAAGGAAAAAGACAAATAAAAAATACTAAGATTTTCAAAAGTAGACAGTCATTTCAGGTATCCAACTTGAAACACCTTAGAGGGGCCCTGTTTTCAGAAGGGGAGTACTTGGTTTCAGAAAATCAGGTCCCTTTCAGGTGTTTCAAGCTGGACATCCAAAATTAAGGCCCTCCAAAATCACTAGTTATTTTAGAAAGTGAAGTCAGATGTAGATGCCTAAATAAGGGCTTGAAAGCTGAAGTTTCAACAATCAGTCTTGAGTCTTAGCCACGTAGACTAAACAGGGCAATTTAGTAGCAGTGGTAGCGGAATGTGTGTCAAAGCCTGGGCAGAGGTAAGGAAACAGATGTAGGAGAAGATGAGACAAACATGGATGTGAAGAATTCTAGATAAAATGGGGCACAGAGGTCTGGATGCCTACCTGGGGAAAGGCTTCCATGCTTCTGATTTGCAAAAAGAACTTTCTCTGTGCAATGGTGCTCAAAACTCTAAGCTGTTCCCAGAGTTCAGACACGACTAGCCTCTCTGAAATGATTGTGAGCTGGAAGTATGCAGTGTAGTTGTAGCCATGTCGATCCCAGGATATTAGAGAGACAAGGTGGGTGAGGTAATATCTTTCATTGGGCCAACTTCTGTTAGTGAGAGACACAAGCTTTTGAACCACACACACAGCTATTCTTCATGTCTGGGAAAGGTACTCTCAGGCCTTGGCTACACTCAAACTTTACAGCGTTGCAACTGGGGTGTGAAAAAACACCCCCCTGAGCGCTGCAAGATACAGCGCTGTAAAGCGTCAGTGTAATCAGGGCAGCAGCGCTGGGAGCGCGGCTCCCAGCGCTGCACACTACACCCGTAAGGGATGTGGTTTACATGCAGCGCTGGGAGAGCTCTCTCCCAGCGCTGCCGCTCTGACTACACTCACACTTCAAAGCGCTGCCGCGGCAGCGCTTTGAAATTCCAAATGTAGCCATACCCTCAGCATCGCAGCTAAATTCAAGGTGGAACCGATTGTTTAGCATAAATAGTTAGCACGTATTCTAAGGGATCATTCAAGGTAGAGTCGCCTGTTAACACCTCTGTGGTCATAGGACAAAAAATGGGGGGAGGGATTAAACAATTATACCTTACTGACCCTAGTGGATTACCTCTCCCAAACCTGAAGAGCTCTGTGTACCTCCAAAAGCTTGTCTCCGTTACCAACAGAAGTTGATCCAATGAAAGCGATTACCTCACCCACCATGTCTCTTGTGAGCTGTGGAAGAGCTTTCAGGGTATTAATATTCATACAAGCTGATTAAAATCAAATTGCTTCAAAATTCCTATGTCTGGCACTGTTGCAGATAGCAGCTCTCACACTGGAGCAGGGTTTATTTGGGCCAGGTATACACCTCTGGACATATTTCTCCCTGTTGCAGCTCATTGGCTCGGTGTAGTGATATGACTTGGGTTCAGATAAAGCTAGGTGTATTGACTCATATCAATAAAATAAAGCTAGAACTTGAACTAGTTGGTGATGGTAGCACAGGTTGTCTTAATTTAAAAAAAAAAAAGAGGCTGCTAACCCTCTAACCGTAGACCCAAGCTATCGTTGCTGTGATCCAAAGAAGAGTCCAGGCCGCACTTTTGAGGGCAGATTTATTTCATCTTGTCTAGAACATGTTGCCAGTTAGGTCAATTGAGGACACTGTAAATTAGAATCATTCTTTGATTTTTCTTTTCCCTTCTTTTGGGGGTAGGGCATGTGATTGCATCAGTCATCCAAGTATTTTCTTGGAAATTGCCTGCAAAATTGTTTCCAGTTAGTGATGCAATTCTTTGGGGAGACTGGGCCAAGCCAAACAGAAGTGTGTTCTTGCTTTGGGGTGGATGAGGGTGGTCCCTGGACAGTGACCTTGAAAGCAGTGTATGCATATACATTTAGATGCAAATATACATTTAATCTTCTCAGAAGCTTTAGTTTACTTTTAAAAACAAGCAGTATTGCTGTTTTGGTGGGCGGCGTTCATTTAAAAAATGAACTTTTCCATGTATCTATGCCAAAAACGGAAAGCAGGGACAAAATGTAGCTCTCTATGCATGATGTGAGATGCAGCTGGGGCCCCTTTTCTATTTCCTCCTCTTCCCTTTCCTCATTACTTTTAAAGTACATCCTCTGATGGCTGTGATCAGGCTTGTTCAGAAGTGGCCAAGTGTAAGAGCTCCAGAGATTTTATTGGCAGTGGGGAGGCTCTGATAAGACTCCTGCCTGCCGGCCTCCTGTGCAGTGCTTGTGTTGGAGATTAGTGAGTTATCTCACGATTTGGTGCTGAATCTAGCTTGCCTTACTTATGTGAGCAGTCCCAGCAAAGTCAAGGGAACTTCCGATAGTGTGAGTAAGATGCACAATGCGCAGTCAACCTGTGGAACTCCTTTCCAGAAGATGTTGTGAAGGCCAAGAGTATAACAGGGTTCAAAAAAGAACTAGATAAATTCACGAAGGATAGGTCCATCAATGGCTATTAGCGAAGCTGGGCAGAAATGGCATCCCTAGCCTCTGTTTGCCAGAGGCTGGGAGTGGACAGAAGAGGATGGATCACTTGGTTATTACTTGGTCTGTTCATTCCCTCTGGGGCATCTAGCATTGGCTGCTGTTGGAAGACAGGATACTGGGCTAGATGGACATTTGGTCTGACCCAGTATAGCCGTTCTTATGTTAAGATGAGCAGGATTCAGCCTCATAAGGCAAAATGTTAGAATGTGACTGGATATTTTATTGCCCCAAAGATGAAGCCCTCAGCAGCCACAGAAGACTATCTGTAACATGATGATGTGGCTGTTTGATGCGGGAGACTTAACAGGGCTGACATGAGTTAATTAGCATAGGCATGGACTCCATGGGTACTCTGGGGCTGGAGCACCCATGGGGGAAAAAATGGTGGGTGCTGAGCCCCCTATCAGCACTTCTTCCAGTGGGATAATGGGATAAATCTTGGTATTTTTTTCTTTCTTTCTACTTTTATACCAGATTCCTCAATCCTACAATTTTCTTTGTAGAGATGGGTAGGTAAAGGTGGGGCAGGAAGGGCCACAAGTGGGGCCAGGGCTGGAGCCTTGGGGAAGGGGTGGAGGGTGGGCAGGACCTGGGGCAGAGCTAGGGTTCGAGCGCCCCCCAGCACATTGGAAAGTCTACCGCGGTGTTAATTAGCCAGGGTAACAAATGCTTTAAAAAGAGAAAATATGAGGGCCTAGGAAAATCCAGGCTTGACTTTCCCACAGGCTTTGAAAAGCCTCTCTAAATTCTCCATAGTTTTCTGTTGTTTCTGATCACTAATGGCATACACTTCTTGTGTTCAGTGTCTTGTAGCATCAGTGCACCTCATCCACGGTCCCTGGCCTTCTGAGGCACTTTGCTTTCAATAAGCATGTTGCATTACAGGTCTCAAAATGCTGGAGAGTCCTGATTAGCTGGAAATTTGAATAGAATCTTACATTAGAAAAAATTGACCAGTGACCAGGCCAAGAATATAACAGGGTTCAAAAAAGAACTAGATAAGTTCATGGAGGATGGGTCTATCAATAGCTATTAGCCAGGATAGACAGGGATGGTGCCCTAACCTCTATTTGCCAGAAGCTGGGAATAGGTGACAGGGAATGAATCACTTGATGATTACATGTTCTGTTCATTCCCTCTAGGGCACCTGGCATTGGCCACTGTTGGAAGACAGGATACTGGGCTAGATGGACCTTTGGTCTGACCCAGTATGATCATTCTTGTGTTCTTATGACATTTGCTCTTGTTTGTTTAAAATGTACGTATAATCTGATCCGTCCCCATTTGCAAAGTATACCTGCCACCATCTGAAACGTTTAAATAGAGCAACACCTTCCATCTGCATACGCTGACCTGAGAGAGCTTTTTAGATGAGACAAAATTGGGGGGAGGAGAGCATTTAAAATTTTATTTGAAAGAGGGAAAAATTAGCCTGTATGAATAGTATATAAATAAAAAATCAAGTACAATTAATTGGGCCATTCAGGAGGAGAGAGAGGACACAGAGTAGATGACTGGAATCTTTCTTGTAGCATGGGGTGCCAGAACAAGCAAGCGAGGCCAGACTCCTAAGTATTATGAAGTAACAACTGTGACTCTGTAGTAAAAGTTTTATACTGGGCTTTTCACACCAAGCTCTATTTGTAAATTGCATTTCCCCTTTTCTCTCTCCTTTTGCAAACTTCATGCAGTTATACATATAGGTGCCATTTTGGAAAGTGTGACCTACCTGTCAGATTGGGGGAGGCAGCCTAAGCAACATTCATTCCTTTGTTTGGTCAATCATTAGCTGATAAAGTTTAACCCAAACTGGCTCAGCCAGTTCTTCTGGTTAAGAAGCTGTCTTGCGGGAGGTGATGAAAAGGATTAGGCCATATAAAGGAAGATAGGAGAGCCCTTGCCATCGGTGCCTAAAAATGATGTGAACAGCAAAGCAGACATGCAGAGAGTATTTGGTGTATTCTCAGAGGGTTCAGGAACTGAACACACTCGTCAATCACTGGAAATCTTGCTGTGTCAGTTTTTGGAATCAACTTGTATGTTAAGCTATTTTTTTTTAAAGTTCTTTTGTGTAACAGGATGGGGAAACAGCCCAAGGCAAAACATCCTTTGAGCGCAATGTTTTACTGTTGAATAAGAAAGAGTAAAGATAATGAAGAACTGGTATTTTACATTGCTTTAGGAAACAGCAAGAGTAGCAAAGGAGATGCACCTTTGGGTGGTGGTTTAGCACATGAAGGACACAACAGCACAAACTGAATTTTGAGATCGACATCAGAGCTTTTGTGTTCCCCCTAAAGAAAACCTTAATAGACATTTAAGTGAATCTCTTCTGTTTTTTTTTTGATGTTTCACTGCAATGTTTTATTAAGGAATTTACATATACACAGGATAAAGTAAACTGGGTACGTCTCACTATTTTTGCTAATGCTGATGAAATCTTTCAAATGTAGGCTTTCTAGTGAATCTCTTCTGTTGCTCTTGTCACCTTTGGCCCGTTTGGTGTAACACTGTCTAATATGTCTAACTTGTTTTAAGTTTTAGTATCACTTGACGCCAGAGTGGGCAGATTTGGTGTTTATGCATTGCCTTCCCCCTTGGGGGACTCGTGCATAAGAATGAGTGAAGATAGGCAGCCTTACTAAAGGGACACAAATAAACACATTGTGGGGTCCCACTAAATGGAACTTCATATGAATAAGAGGAGAAAGATGCGGCAGTGTTTAATGGTCTGGGATTTCTCCATATACACTCCCTTGTCAAATACTTAATACAAGGTGAAAAAGCTTCCTTTTCCTTTTCTAAGATTTACGTTCCACAGTCTTGGTTAACAGGAGTTGCAAACCAGCATTAATGTTAGAATGAATGAGCTAATGTGTAAGTGCACTGCTGTCCTATGTTAGCTGGAATCTACACTACTCATCTGTGTTTTCCAAGCTCTCTGTTGCTACCAGAGGTTCTCTTTTTAGCTCAAGAGGAAGAGATCTCTGTTTTGGAGCAGGAGGACCTGAGTTCTAACACTGCCGTGGCTGTGAAGTTCCATGCTGTGGGCATGCTGTGCAACATAGGGCTTGGCTACACTGGAGAGTTGCAGCGCTGGTGGTGGTGGCTTTACAGCGCTGCAACTCACTCACCGTTCACACTTGCAAGGCACATACAGCATTATATCTCCCTGGCTACAGCGCTGGCTGTACTCCACCTCGGCCTGGGGAATAACGACTGCAGCGCTGGTGATGCAGCGCTGCTCCGCCAGTGTGGCCACCAAAAGCGCTGTTGTTGGCCTCCAGAGGTATTCAAAGGTATCCCAGAATGCCTGTTCAGCCACTCTGCTTATCAGTTCGCACTCTACTGCCCTGGCCTCAGGTGACCTGCCCTTTAAATGCCCCGGGAATTTTAAAAATCCCCTTCCTGTTTGCACTCCACACTTGGCTGAGCAATCAGGGAATCTTTCCAGGTGGCCATGCCTCCACGCGCCAAACGAGCCCCAGCATGGAGCAATGGCGAGTTGCTGGACCTCATCAGTGTTTGGAGGGAGGAAGCTGTGCAGTCCCAGCTGCGCTCCAGCTGTAGGAATTAAGATACCTATGGGCAGATATCAAGAGCCATGCTGGAAAGGGGCCATGACCGGGATGCGCTGAAGTGCAGGGTTAAAGTGAAGGAGCTGCGGAGTACCTATTGCGAAGCCTGCGAGGGAAACCGTCACTCCGGCACTGCCCCATGACCTGCCGTTTTTACAAAGAGCTGGACGCAATACTTGCGGGTGACCATACTGCCAATCCGTGGACTACGATGGACACTTCAGAGTGGGGGGGGGAAGAGGAGGGAGGGGAGGAGAAAACTGAGAATGAGGGTACTGGGGTGGGGCGGACACCCCGGAGTCTCAGGAGACATGCAGCCAGGAGCAAGGTAACCAGTCGCAGCAGCTGGTACTTGGTGGAGGACAAACAGAGGAGCGGGTTCCCAGTAAGTGGCTTTTATTTTCAGGATGGAAATTTTTTGGGAGAGGAGGGAGGGTTAGGGCTGCATGCATGCATGCCTAGATATGGAATAGCCCATTGATGTGGTCTATCACGTCGTGGTAATCGGCCTCGATAATCTCTTCCAAACTTTCAGCCAGAGTGTGGGCAATGCGCTTGCGCAAGTTTATTGGGAGAGCCCCTGTGGTCCTTGTCCCAGTCAGGCTAACGCGGCCACGCCACTGTGCCACGAGGGGTGGGGGGACCATTGCAAGACAAAGGCAAGCTGCATAGGGGCCAGGGCGGAATCCGCATTGCTGTAGAAGACCTTCCCGCTCTTCCCAGGTGACCTGCAGCAGTGAGAGATCTTCCAGGATCAACTTCTGTGGAAAATGTTGGGAGACTGTTCAGTGTAGGTGCCCCCTGCAGCTGTTTGCTTTCCCCAATGCACAGATTGCTTCAGGGCTGTACTGTCCTTGGGCTATCAGTCCTCCTTACTCACCATTTTGGGGCTCCTGTGGGTTATGTGCGCTCCTTTAGGTATGGGAAAATTTATGCTCTAGTGAAGACTGTAAACTCCTTCACTGTGTGGGAATAACTGTCTGAGATAAACAATGCTGCCTCTGTTAAGCGTTGCCTTTCCACAAGCAACCTTGAGATCTCAGCTGCCTGTGTTATCAACAGCTCAAAGACTCCAAAACCTCTGGAAGAAGCTGTGAAAAAGCAAAGAAGACATCCTGCAAAAAGTTATGCAGCAGTCTCTCACAGAGAATCAAAAAGTGCAGGACTGGAAGGAAAGGGAAAGCAGGATCCGCCAGAGAAACACAGCAGCCAGGAAGAAAAGCACAAAGCAACTGATAAGCATCCTGGTGCGCCAAGCGGACTCTATCCAGGCGCTTGTAGCCATGCAGGCAGAGCACTATCGCACCGCCCTCCCCCCACCCCCATCCCAAAGCTCTTTCCCTTGTGCCCCAATGTCAGCTCAAAACCCCCTTCCCCAGCATTCAGGTTTTTACCACCACCAGCTGCCCCCAACACCTGTATGTTCACCAACCAGCCCTGAGAACTATGACCCTTACCCTCTGCATTCAACCCCCATCACCATGCAGTATAAGCATCCTGAAGTGCCGCAGTCATTGCACAGCACTCCAGACAGGACACATTCAAACCTGTGACTGTACAGTTCCCCACTATGCTCCCCTACCCTTTTAGGTTCCCAAAAAGTTGTGTGTCTGTCAATAAAGTTATTTTCTTTTCAATAAATGAATTCTTGGCTTTGAAAACAGTCTTTATTGCAGAAAGTCAAAGATACCTTAGCCTAGGAAAGAAACAAGCACTGCAAATCAGCTTAGGAAATTCAGATTCCTACTAACATTGTAACCACTGCACTTCACTTATGTGCAAGGCACCAAACATTACTGTTGGTTTTCAGCCTCAAATTCCTCCCTCAAGGTATCCCTAATCCTTGCAGCCCTGAGCTGGGCCTCTCTAGTAACCCTGCTGTCTGGCTGTGCAAATTCAGCCTCCAGGCGTTGAACCTCAGAGGTCCATGCCTGACTGAATCTTTCACCCTTCCCTTCGCAAATATTATGGATAGTACAGCACGCGGACATAACCGCAGGGATGCTGCTTTCCCCCAAGTCTAGCTTCCCATACAGAGATCGCCAGTGCCCCTTTAAACGGCCAAAAGCACACTCCACAGTCATTCGGCACCGGCTCAGCCTGAAGTTGAACTGGTCCTTGCTCCTGTCAAGCTTCCCTGTATATGGTTTCATGAGCCAAGGCATTAACAGGTAAGCGGGGTCTCCAAGGATCACAATGGGCATCTCAACGTCCCCTACTGTGATCTTTCGGTCTGGGAAAAAAGTCCCTGCCTGCATCTTCCTGAACAGGCCAGTGTTATGAAAGATGCGTGCATCATGCACCTTTCCAGGCCAGCCTGTGTTAATGTCAATGAAATGCCCACGGTGATCCACAAGCGCCTGGAGAACCATAGAGAAATACTCCTTCTGATTAACGTACTCAGATGCTCGGTGGGCTGGTGCCAGAATAGGAATATGCATCCCATCTATCGCCCCTCCACAGTTTGGGAAACCCATTTGTGCAAAGCCATCCACAATGTCCTGCACGTTCCCTAGAGTCACGGTTCTTCTTAGCAGGATGCGATTAATGGCCCTGCAAACTTGCATCAACACAATTCCAACGATCGACTTTCCCACTCCAAACTGGTTACCGACTGATCGGTAGCTGTCTGGAGTTGCCAGCTTCCAGATTGCAATAGCCGCCCACTTCTCCACCAGCAGGGCAGCTCTCAATCTCATGTCCTTGCGCTGCAGGGTGGGGGCGAGCTCCTCACACAGTCCCATGAAAGTGGCTTTTCTCATCTGAAAGTTCTGCATCCACTGCTCGTCATCCCAGACTTCCATGACTATGTGATCCCACCACTCAGTGCTTGTTTCCCGAGCCCAAAAGTGGCATTCCACGGTGCTGAGCATTTCCCTGAATGCACTGGTCTACAATTTTTGAGAAGTATTCTGCTTCAGAGATAAAATGTGATATTTATTATGTATTTTGATGTGCTGAATTCAAATATGACAATTAAAACAACTGGCTACTGCTTCTAAGATATTTAAGTTTTTACATTTTATGTTTATGTATATTGTGTAGATAGTAGAGTTTTAATCATAAATTGTAAACCTAGGTCTTTTCATGTGTTTATGGTTGCTTTACATGATATTTCACCTGTCCTGTTTATGTAACACTTTAAAAATCAGCAAAAGGGTTATATAAATAAAATTTATTATGAAACAAAAGGCAAAAAACTATGTACGTAGTTTAGTCCTATTCAGTGTCTACTCGGTGCTTCTTGGCTTGTCTCTTGTATTCATTAAATGGAGCATCTCTTGTCACTGTCCAGCAATAGTCTGCAAGCATTGATGGGCTCCATTTGCCCTGATAGCCTGCCAGGAGATTCCACTGCTGTTGTCTCGAGCCCAACAGCTCTGCCTTACTCATGGGTAGTTCCAAATCCCTGACAAGGTCATTCAGTTCACCTTGTGTTATGAGGTATGGTTCAGAGGAGGAGGATGGGAGAAAATGTGGGTCCTATGACATTGATGGTTCAGGACCAGAAGTTTCATCCTCTTCCTCATCTTACTCAAGTGAGTGATTCTGGTGCATCAGGAACTGGCAGTCCTTCTCCGTGGGGTACTGGGCATATAGCTGATGGAATGTTTGTATAATGCACTGTCCACTTTTTCTTCTTTGACACACCTTTCCCAACTGGAGGCACCAGGCAGAAGTAACAATTGCTGGTATGATCTGTTGGCTCTCTCCAAATCATTGGCACTGCAAAAGGCATAGATTTCCTTTTCCTGTTCAACCACTGGCGAAGATTTGTTGCACAAATGTTGCAGCATATGTGTGGGGCCCACCTCTTGTCCTGATCTCCAATTTTGCAGCCAAAAGAAAGGTGATAGGCTTTCTTAACCATAGTGGTTATACTGCGCTTTTGTGATGCAAAAGTCACTTCTCCACAAACATAGCAGAAGTTATCTGCACTGTTCACACAAGTATGAGGCATCTCTGCTCACTTTGGCTAAACAGAAATGTGTCCCTTTGCAAAATCAAACACTGACAAATAAGAGAGCACGACACTGTATGATTTCTAGAGCTGATCTAGGGCAATTTGTTCATCAGAGTGATGTAAGCTTCATTATGATTGCATCATCCATGACTTCTAGGAATAACATGATGCAATTCATATCATGTATGTTGCAATACAGCTTCAGATTGCATCATTCATTGTTTTGCCTAAAAAGCAAGTACTGTCCAAACCCAGTCATAGATTTATTCATAGATCCAGTCAAAGATGTATTTTAGTCATTTCTGGTTTAAATTGAGATCCCTTCCCTTTATAACTCACTTATCCTCCGCCATTCCCAAGTCAAGGGTCGTATATACTGACCCAATAGCATATCTTGAAAACTAGAGCCAATCAACAATTTTAAGCATCATTTTTGTTCTCAGTGACCCAGAATTAGTAAAGTTGGACTACATTTATTTCAGAAGCATTTTGGCTGTAGAGCAGTGATGTCAGAAGCAATTTAGTGTCATATGCGTCAGGCAACTCGCTATCATCGTCGGACTCCTCATCACTTTAGATCTTAAGAAATAGCTCAACTGCCAAATGTGATGTGCTGGCAAGACTCGTCAGCATACTCCTCAGCAGTTCGGGCTCCATTTCTCACAGAAATCGCACTGCATAGAAACTGTTGAGAGAGTCAAGATGGCGCCAAACGTGGACGGAAAAACAGGGATTGCTGGGATGTGAAGCGATGCATCACGGGGCATAGGGACAGGAAGCAGAATGACCTGCCCCCTCCGCCCCCTTCCCACAACCCACGGCACCAAAATGGGACCAGGTGCTCTGTGGGATAGCTGCCCATAATGCACCACTACCAGCACCGCTGCAAATGTGGCCACACTGCAGCACTGGTAGCTGTCAGTGTGGCCACACTCCAGCGCTTTCCCTATACAGCTGTACGAAGACAGCTGTAACTCCCAGTGCTGCACGCATGCAAGTGTAGCCAAACCCAAAGTGATAACTCTTGCTGTGCAAATAGTGAGAAAAACGATTTGTGAATTCTGGAAGTACTTGCAGTTGGAGTTGTTGCAGACATGATTGCTGTGCACAGAGAGGCTCATAGAATATAGTATGTTACGATCAGAACTGTGACTTTTGGGAGATTAAGAAAAAACTGGACTAGTCAGGCTTCCTGGCAAGAGAACCCCTACCCTTCTTTTCAACACGCTCAGGATGTCTGGAAGCACTGTGATGCGTCGCTTCTGTAGTAGGAAATGTTCCAGGTGCTATCTGAATGGCATATGGCAAATTGGAGAATAGTATGCACTAACCCTTCCCCTTCAGAGATGTCTGATGTGATTTTTTTTTTTCATGTGTCTGCTGGTGTACACACTAGGAGCATGGATTAAAAGTATATGGTCCCCACAGCAGGAGCACTTGAGTGCCCTCTGCTCTTGGAAGGAGAACAATAAGTGCCCTCTTTCTAAGAGAGGGCAGGCAACAGCATTTCACTTATGAAAGTGAGAGACAGTTTAGAACAAAGCACAATGTAGCCAGGGCTGTACAAATATCTTCACTCAGCTCAGGCAAAGTTTCCTAATTCTGACTTGCAATACTCTCCTCTAAGCCCTAGGACTTCTCCAAAGCAGAGAGAGTCTTCAACATGTACGATGTCCACCTCCAGTATAGAGCACTGAACCCACATGGCAAAGCTCAGCTCAAGCCAATTTTCCCTTGGAATGTAGAAGGAATTCCTCCATGGTGGGGGACCTTCACATTTCTATTCTTGGAGTGCCAATTTTGCTTTCTTCTCAGGCTGAGGCCTGGTCTACACTATGGGAGGTAGAGGGGAATCGATCTAAGTTATGCAACTTCAGCTACATGAATAATGTAGCTGAAGTTTACGTACTTAGATCTACTTACCACAGTGTCTTCACTGCGGTGGTCGACTGCTGACGCTCCCCCGTCGACCCTACCTACGTGGCTCACTCCTGTGGAGTACTGGAGTTGACGGGAGAGCGCTCGGTGGTCAATTTATCGCATCTAGACTAGACGCGCTAAATCGACCTCCGCTGGATCGATCGCTCTGGAGGTAAGTGTAGACATGCCCTAAGGGAGGGAGGAGGCTAGTCTGGTGATGTGAACCAGCCCCAGCAAAACCTTCCCAAAAGTTGTGGGGAGGGTCAGGGGCCCCTGTCCCTTCTGCCTGAAACCCTGTCATGGACCCTCCACCTGCCTGGGATGGGGGGCCAAGAGCAAGCCCTGGCCCATTTCCCCACCCCCTGGGACTCCACCCAGGGCAGGCGGAGGATTTGTGGCTCCCCAGCTGGGTTCCTGCTGCCAGCCTGGCCTGGGGCGGGAAGGCAGGGCCTTGGGGGGGGGAAGTGGAGGGATGAGGGGGCCTGTGGTGAAAAGTGGGAGGACCAAGGTCCCTTTGGATGTGTGCGCCCCCCTTCCCCTCCCCCATTCCGGTACCATTGATCTGAGGACAGGACTGGGAACCAGGAATTCTTTAATTCTAGTTTTGCTTCAGATTCCGACTCCCACTGTAGTTTTGATTCCTAGATTATAAGCCCATGAGACCATTGTGATTATTTCGTCCGACCTTATGTATAACACAGGCTATGGAACATTCCTGAAGTAAGTTGTGTGAACTAGCGCATGCATACATACATTCTCTCTCTCATTATGCAAAGCACTATACTAGTGGTGACATGACTCTAAACACAACACGCAAGTCATTGGTCAGCAATCTTCCTCCACATTTGAGGTCTTCACATAGCCTTGAGAAGCGCTTCATATGTCATCCTGCCCAGTCAGTCACCTTGTCAAAACACATTTTGCCATGAGTGCTTCCTGTCCGTTACAGCTGGTACCCATATCTGCAAAACTTCCTGTAGCAATCTCCCTCCACTCATCCTACTCCTAGAGGAATTCTGCACCAAAAATTAAAAAGTCTGTACAATATTTCAGAATTCTGCAAATTTTATTTTTCAAAATACCACTACATAATCATGCCAATTTCAGTTATTATTTTGGTAATTTATTTTAAAATACCTGCCAGAAAGTATGTCTGTAATACTACAGACACAAACAAAATATCCCCCCCAAGAGTAGAGAGTTAAAGAAACCCCTATGGCAGCCCAGTTCCTGCTTTTGTCCCCTCCCTCCCAGAACCCAGCTGGGGGCACAGACACTCACCCCCTGCCCAGCCCTGGCACTCTCACCTCCTCCCCTCAGAGTCCAGCTGCGGCCCCCACCAGCCCAGACACTCACATCTTCTACCTCCCAGGGATCTAGAGGGTGAAACAGCCTGATGCTGGGTCCCAGTTGCGCACAGTTTCTTGCACGCTGCCACCTCTGTCCTTCAGGGTATGCTGGGAATTGCAGCTGCCGCAAACCCTCCATGTCCTTCTGCCTCCCTCTGACAGTGTCTTCTGTTCGCAAGCTTGACTCTGCTGGTCCAGCGGCTCCTAGTGGTGGTCAATGTTTCTGCAGCCCATTTTGGGGGAGGGGAGAGGAGGAAATTCTGGCTGCACAACATTAATTTATGCAAGATTCTGCATTGGGCAGTGGCGCAGAATTCCCCCAGGAGTACCACATAGCCAGCAAATTCAAGTTTTCTTCATCTGATTGTTTTGATATCATGCTATGCTGTAAATTGAGGCAATCACTTTCAAATTAGTCAATGCAAGACAAACAGAGGACTGAGATTCATGCAGTTTGTGATTTGGAATGACTTAATATTAACAGTACCTTGTTCAAGCACTAATTGTCAAGGCAATTGACTTGGACTTTCCAGATTTGCGGACTCACAAGCAGTCTGACTCCTTCATGACCTCAATGAGATGGTGTTCTGATATGATGGGGAGTTGATCCTTCCAGAAGGCTGACATAGTAGCCAATCAGAACTTAGTAATAGCCAACACAAAGGCCAAACTGTGAAATAAGAAATGACCAGCAAGTACCTTCAGAGTCTGTTACAATGTTAACTGAAAGTCTGTGAAACACAAGTGAAATTCAAGAAGATGATTGAATGAAAGATGCAGAGGTCAGCAGCTTGCAAGGGGTGCATGGATCAGAGAGTACAAAATCTCCTGCTACGTTAGAGAGACCATGGATGAACTCCTGGGCAAACAGATCCTAAAGAAGAAACCTTGGATCATGAAGAAGATTATTGAGTTATGTGATCCATGAAGGAAGCTAAGAGAACAAAGGAAGATGGATGAAACCCCAAGAGAGCAATATTCCCATGTGACACAAGAAATAGAAGCCCTGATTAAAGTGGCAAAAGAAGATTGTCTTGAATAATAGTGCATCAATATACAGAACTCTTTTGAAGCAAATGTCACTAATAAGGCCTACCAAACCATCAAGACTTTCAAAAGGTTTCTCTGGCAGGAAAAATACCATTTCACCCAACACTTGGGGTAAATATTGCTGAGAACTGTATAATACGAGATCTAAGCTGGAAATGAAGGAGGCAGAAGGAGTCTAGAAGCTCAACATTTCCTGGTGAAGCACCTCATATGGTCAATGCAGTTGAGCATGCAGTATGGACTGTGAAAAGCCATAGTCTCTGGAGTGGATAACGCAGAAGCAGAACTAATTAAAAGAGGCCGAGAGGCATTCATCTGGGCATACCATTAGCTTGTCAATTAGAGCATAATTTTTAGAAAAACATCTAATCTTTGACTGACTGAAAAATTTCCAGTGATGGAGAATAGACCCCAACTCTTGGTAAATTTTTCCAATGGGTTAATTACTCTCATGTTCAAAATGTATTCCTTATTTCTAGTCTGAATTTGTCTAACTTCACCTAGTGGTTCTTGTTATACCTTGTTTGCTGCACTGAAGAGACCTCTATTATCAAATTTCTTTTCCCTGTGTACTTATAGACTGTGATCAAGTCCACATGTAACTTTCTGTTTGTTAAACCACTTGAGTAGGTCAGCCTCTGACTCATTTTTCCCCATCTGGAAAATAGGGATAATACTTACATGCCTCATGGGTATGTTTGTGTGGATTAATTATTGAAGACACAAAGGTCCTAGTTGTGTTACAATGGAGCTTCTGCTGCAGTATGTGTCTTATAGCTTTTATTTTTATTGGCTATGGAAAAACCAACACAAATGAAACTCAGTGGAGGCCCATAGTACTGTGCATGGCCAGGATGAATTAAGTATTGCTGTAACGGGAAGTTCAGCACCATTTATAGAACAAACAAAGGAAAAAGAATTATTCACAATGTGTTATAACTGCAGTCACTGCTGTGGATACAGAACTGAAGTAATTGCTACTGGATGGGCAGCTGCTATGAGATTCCTCCCTATTTCCTAATTTGTGGCACCTGTTCTGTGACTTAAATGTTCACGTTACAAATAATGTTGTAACGAGTGGATCCCTGAGTTGGCGGTCTTGGTGGAAGGCAAAGATTAAATGGACTGACCTGCCCCTTCCTAGATGAAGATAACCTCTTCTGGTTAGAAGGCTGGGTACAGAAGGAAGCCCATACTGCTGGTCTGTGCTATATATGGTTTGTTTGTGAATCAAGCTTTAGTTTTCCATGTTTCCCATACAACACCTGAACATATTTTACCCATCTCAGTGTGTGCTTGTGTTTGCAGCACTGTCTGTGGAAGTGCCATGCTTTTGTGGTTGCAGTATGCAGGGATCTGGAGGGACACTGCAGCTGAAGTGGAAACTTCAGATGCAATTGTAGTGCTAGAGCTGTTCTCTGGGGAGGAGGCCGTTCAGAATCGATCCAATTTCATTTTTATTTAAAAGAAAAAGGAGATCTGGAGAGGGCTGTTGGGGAGGAAATGAAGCTTCAGTTTCCCCTGCAAAGTTAGAATTGGTTTTTAAATCACTTTTAAAAAAAATCAAACCAAAACAACCCCCCACAAGGCTGCAGAACAGCTGTGAGGAAGTGATGGAACCACATAGGATACATTGTTGGTTCCTTAAACAGAATATGTCCTGATTTTGACTATAAAGGCCAGACACGTAGTGTAAAGGCTATCCATGAGGGGAAAAGCAAGCGAGAACTATAACAAAGACTATATTGATACTAGGGAATTTTACCCCAAAGTTCCTATCAGTGCTCTAGCTATGCTAATTATAGCACCATCAAGGAGTTTGTTGGCAAAATTGCCAGGGAAGACCAAAGGCCAAAGCTTGCTGGGTTTTTGTCTGCAGGGCTGTGCAAGCCAGCAGCTAAACTCTGTCTCCTGAAACAATTAAGGGCTGGCTAATGGTGTGACTAGAGGATTAGTTTTAGGGTGATAAACTATACGTTTATAACCCTGACTTGAGAGCTTTTTGGTTTTGTTTAGGTTGCATTTTTATTAATTACAAAACTCAGTCCAGTTCAGTTTTAATAATTCCACATGTGACCTTACCCTGGGTGCATTAGCCACCAAGACATACTCTCACCCATTGCAGTCAGGCAGCCTTTGGCTTCTTGAGCCCTAAAGGAGATGTTGCCAGAGTATTTTTTATAGTTTGGCAGATTCTCATTGTTTGTTATAACTTCTTGGAACTTTAAAATTGAAAGCTGTTTTATTCCTTCAGTCTTACTCACACTGGTTTATTGAGTTACTTATGAGCACTAAATTCCTAGTCTCTTTAGAAAAATAGTGTTGAAACTTTTAACGTATATAAAAAAAAAAGAGATTCTCTACGTTGCATGGACTTTTCCAAAAGATGTTTTTTATATAAAGCAGATGGTAAGATAACTAAGATTTTTGGGTCCTCCAATCTTGAAGGTGTCCTTCACAGCCCACAATCTCCAAGTTGGACTTGGACACAAGGCTAATAATAGTCCCAGTGGTCTGGGTGTGCTTCATTATAATAGCCTGCCTTCATAGCTGTACCCCACCGCCAACGTGTACTTTACAATTAAAAAATAAATAGAGATGGGCTGAGACAGTGGAAGCAAAAGTGTGCAATCATAGGAGGATGTGTGCATTCAGTCCCAGACATTCCTTTTTGCTGGAGAATACAGAGTGGTGTTTTGAACGCCACCTGGAACCCTGCCAGCTCTCCCGCCCCATGGAATGCACTCTGTCTGGGCGTCTCAGCAATCAGGGAACCAAGGAGGGGAAGGTGGAGGCAGGCAGGCATTCCAGGGCTTTGGGTCCAATGCTTGCATTGCTTTTCTTTCGCCATGAGGAAGAGAAGTTACTTTCCAGATTCCTAGTCTTTAGTCTCCCCTCTTGTTACTGACCCAAATTCTTCATCTCATACAAACCTGGTGTAAGTAAACACCCCTGTTCTTAGTTCCCAGTAACTTTTTTCTGTTTTTTCTGGTTACAGCATATAGAAATGTCTCACTTTTTTGTCACCTAGTTTGTTTACCTTGGAAAGGCTGAATTAATGAAACTGAGTTTCAGAAATTGTTCATGAAAAGGAAGTTAACCACACCTCACCTTAAATGGAAGCTTGTTGGGCCCAACACTTGACCTAGCTCTCTGTCGCTGTATAATCTGCGTGTACAGTCTATTCTTTATTTGTGTGGGAGGGATGTTTTTTAAATAAATTCTTCAGTATTTCCTTTGGGATGGGGAGAGAGGAGGAGAGCTGAGTTGAAGCCAGCAGCCCAGCTCTTGAAACCCTATTAAAATAAAATGTGTGAGCATAATGTTAAACTAAAAACTGTCAGAGAAATGGATTTTGGTTTAATCCTGTCAAGGGACTGTTATAAATCTGTGTATTGTTAATGCACATATCACCACAGGGTGAGTCTTAAATGGTGACAGTGGTATGGATGGGGCTGGTACAGTACTGGGATAGGGCTGTAGCTTTATTGCAGTGCATCATAGGAAATACCTTTCTTTTTTTTACTCCCCCCCCCCCCCTTTTCTCAAAGGCCTCGGAAAAACTGCAGAGAATACATGTTGCAGATGAAGTTTCTTTAAAGTCAGCCTGTTTGCATATCTGACAGGTTTCTTTTCACCAGGCTTCAGGCTCCTTACCTGCGGAAAACAGCTCCTTCTAGTGGTGTCATTGGGATAATAAATGCTGTAATTTGCTCAGTTGATATATCTAAAAAATTCAACAGCCATAAGATGCAATTCTTGATGCATGCTTTTGCTGTGGTAAAAATACATATAATTAGATTCAGGAGGTTACTTATCTGTAATTGGAGGTTCTTCCAGATATGTGGTATTCCACTGAGGGGCTTATGCATAACTCAAATGACCAGGAGGGCCACATGAGGACTAGTGCATTGGCCTGAGGGCTGCATCACTGACACCTCCCCACCCCACACACTGCCCCAGCCCCGCCCCCACTCCACCCCTTCCATGAGGCCTTGCCCCTGCCCCATCTCTTCTCCACCTCCTCCCCTGAGCGTGTGGCTCCCTGCTCCTCTCTTCTCCCTCCTGGAAAGTGCTAAGCGCCACCAACAGCTGTTTGGTGGGGGAAAGCGCCTGGAGGTAGGCGGGAAAAAAATGAAGAGTAATATAGTAGTATAGTATTAAGATACAGTATGCTATTAAAAGTCAATTTATTAACTTTTTTAACAACTTCTTTAACTGTAATGTGTAAAGTCAGTGCTAATTTTGACAGTCATTTCATTTTTGGCCATTTAGCTGGCAGAGTTTTACATCAACCGGAGCATCAATATTTGGTTTTGTCTCCGGATGTCAAACCAGTCTCAGTGTTGCTTTCAAATGTTCATCAGCGAGCCTTCATCTTAACACAGATTTATTAATCTTCATGGAAGAGAAAAACTGTTCACATATATATGTACTTCCAAACATTGCCATTATCCTTGCGGAAGCAGAGAATAACATGGGAAATCCTTCTTGTGAAAGAAACCTGTAGAATTCTGGAATTCCAACATCTGTAGACTTCTGCTTCAAAATGGTGTCACATTGAAGCTCCACTAACTCCATCTGCATTTCCTCTGCAACGTTGTCCATTTCAACAGCAAATGGTGTGGAAAAAAGTTGAAAATGTGGTTCAAGTGCCTTGAAATCTTTAAACCGCACATCAAATTGTTTGTGTAAGTTAGAAATGATCTCTGCATATTCTTGCAAGAATTTGGGTTCAACTTTTCCTAAGGAATTCAGAGTCGAGAAATGTACCAAACTGCCAGCAGTCAGTTGTTTTCCCCCCAGAGTGAACTTGACTTGGAATGACATAACACTGTCATACATCTGCGTTATCACCTGTTTTCTACCCTGAATTTTCAAGTTCAGTGCATGAAGGTGATCAGTTACATCTGTTATCTAATGGAGTGGCACATGGATGCTGCTGCATGGAACGCTCAGTCAGTGCTTATCCCACAAGATAGTTGGGAGGGGAGTGTAAGAACAGAAGTTTAGACCCCTTGACAGGCACGTAATACTGTCTTTCAGACTCCTTGGGAACATGTGCCAAACTCTCCTGGACAGCTCGAATATAGTGTTGTTGATGGGTAGAGTTACTCTACCTGGTGCTGATGAATGCAGGATGTCCAGGACCTGGTGTTGGGTATCTTGTACCTCCTCCAGTGGGATTTGATGCCATCAGGGGATGAAGGGGATGCCAAAGCAAGTGCTGCATCTGGAGAAGAAGATAAAGATGTCTCCTGCTCAGTCGGTCCCATCAGAACTGGGCTGAGTGGTTCTTTCTCTATCGCTGCTTCTGAGCATCTGCTGGAAGGTGCGTGGGACAGTGAAATGGGAGAAGTCTCCCTTGTTGAATGTGCAGGTTCTGACAGTGGGTATTGTGGCCAAGGACCCCAGTGTGGCCTTCATGATGGATATTGTGAAGACCCCAGAGCATATGAAACCAGTGGCAAAGGATTCTTCTCTTATGGGGTGCCAATGGTGTTAGTTCTATCCTTGGTACTGGCGGATCCATCCTCCTCGTGCTTATGAGGCTTGGCATGAGCTCTCTCACCATGACTGGAGGTAGTGGAAGGAGTCTTGGAAGAAGTCTCATGGTCATGCTTCCTGGCCTCCCGACTAGGCCCTGGCATGGTGTCCATAGTGGCGGTACCATCAGTGGCTGATTTGGACTCTGTAGCTGGAGGGGCACACTTTTTCATTTCAGGCCAATACACGGGGGGCTCCTGGCCTAGATCCGAATGAGGCCTCTTGGCAACTTCCAAGAGAGATCTTGAGGCCAAGAGCCTGACCTTCTCCCAGGAAGGACTGGGAGATGCTGCACCTGGATGTGTCATAACTCTGCCCCAAGCAGTAGAGATGGCATTGGTGTTCATCACTGACCGAGATAGAACGTGGGCAGGAGGCACAGATTTTAAAGCAGGGGGTCTTCAGCGTAGTTCAGTACCTGTGCATGGGTACTGGGGTAGGGATGGGGGCAGAGACAAAAACAGGCCCCTAAACTAACTATTCTACTCTCAAGCTACTGGAAATTATCTAAACGCAGCAAAAATCTGTAAAAACTATATACAAGGTTGTTAGAAAAAGTGTGTCACAAGCAAGCGAACACCAATCGTTCTGACACGGACCATGTGGCAGTGAGAAGGAATTGGAGATGCAGCTGGTCTGCCCTTCCATTTATCACCTTGCACAAAACCATGGGCGAGTTCAGGACAAGTGCATGGACCAGTGGAGGCTACAGCTTTTAAATTCTCTAACTCCTGATGCATGATGCTCAAGTGTAAACCCCTTCATGGAATACAATAGGGACCATCACTCGAAGAAGAAGAAGAACCAGAGACTCATAGATTTTAAGGTCAGAAGGAATCATGATCATGTAATCTGACCTCCTGCACATTGCAGGCCACAGAACCTCGCCCACCCAGTCCTGTAATGGACCCCTAACCTCTAGCTGAGTTACTGAAGTCCTCAAATAATGATTCAAAGACTTCAAGTTACAGAGTCTCCACCATTTACACTAGTTTAAATTATGGCTAACTCATGGCCACTTAGCATGGGGTACTTACATGTTTAAAGTCGATGTTTGCTTACTCGGTTTTCAGTTATCTATCTGGTGTTTGGTTGGTAACCTGTGAAAAATGATCTTGGGTATGTCTGCCCTGCTCTCAGTGAATATGCATCCATATGAGTAAGACTGCTGTCATAATTGGCACCACTTTGGACATTTTCAGCAGAGAGTAACTGGGTGAGGAACCTGAAGTACCTTTCTGCTCCTACAGATTATCCCTACAAGGATAACTCGGATACATCCATAGAGGAAGCTTGCCTTGTTTCTGCCTCTGCTCTTTGATCACGTTGATAGCTTCAGTCTCCAGGGTTAGGAATCCAGCTACTTTCATGAGCACTAAAGATTGAGTGAAGGGAGAAAAGACTGACATGTCTCCTTTATCTCTTTTTGTGCTAATGTTTTTGGTGTATCCCTCATTTTGGGTCTCTCTGCCACCTTTCGTGCTATAGCTGTCCTGAGTGCTACCTGGGAGCACCTATGCATTTCTTTTTAACAGTCTGAAGTTAATTTCTTTGCTAAATAAAAACAAAGTGCATAAACAGACCCTTTAAATCTGCATAGTGATTATTTCAGATGTGGCATTCCTCATGGGACAGAGAGAGGTATGAAATGCCTATGGTCTATAGTCAATTTGCTTATTTATTCCTTCCATTGTAGCCATTATGGTGTATGATGTCAGTGCTGACTAATAATAGGACATCTTGTCTACAATAGCTCTATTGAGGAGACAGTATGAAAACTACCTTTTGGGTTTTGTTCCCACAGCTATGCTTCCATGCACCGTCCCCAGTGAGAGCTTTTTGTTAATATCAAATGTAGGATCCTGCCCATGTATAAGTGCCATCTTTCTAATACTCATCTCCCTTCCTTAATTTTTTTTTCAAAAGTGTTTATTTGCAGACTTGCTTAAAAAATTTATCAAGTTTGGAGCACTAAAATTTTAAAACCATACTAGGCTACCCTCATTTTTCTTTCATCTTTTTATTTTTAAAGGGGAATCTAATTTGAATTGCAGTTTATAGGGAGGGGACTTTCCGTTTAAATTAATATTACAAGTTCCATTCTGACCTCTTCTGATTGGCTTATGTACCCCTTCCAAAGGGAGTAAATAATGAGATACAGACATAACTTTAGCTACCTCATCATGAACCAGATATGGAAACAGTTTAGGAAAGGGTCACCAGTAATGTTTCCCACCTCTACTCTACTCTACTCCTACCCTTGCAGCTAGTAAAAGGCTGTAGAGGGTGGTTATGTTGAGTAGTTGGATGGGCTGTTTAAATCCTATTCACTCCATCTGTTAGTAGACATTTCAAAGCCACATTGCATGTCCCTGTAAAGCTTAGATTGGAGGAGGCTTGTGTAACAAGATTTTTTGTGTATTATTTTTGTTTTGGGGTCCCTCCATAAATTGGGTCACTTTTATGTAACATTTGTTGATCTATTAGATAATTTTTGCCACACAAACTGGAACACTTAAATGTGGTGGTTGGTGTAGAGTAACCCGCTGCTAATGTTTCCATAAGGGGAAATACTGTTCTTCATCACTCTCCACTCTTTTTTTCCTTTTGGATCTCAGCCACTGGTGTTCCAGATCGAGGAATACCAGTGAGCAGGTAGGACTGGGTCATGGAAATCCAAGACCGGCTGCGTTCTACATCAGGAAATAAATCTTCTCACAAAGCACAATCAACCTGTGGAACTCATTGCCAGGGGATGTTGTGAAGGTCACACGAGTGAATGGACTTAAAGGAGAACTAGATAAGTTCATGGAGGGCAGTTCTGTCAATGGCTATTAGCCAAGATGGTCAGGGAAGCAACCCCGTCCTCTGGATGTCTCTAAACCTCTCTGACTGCCGGAAGTGGGGACTGGAGAACAGAGAATGGGATCAACCAATAACTGCCTTGTTCTGTTCATTTCCTCTAAAGCATTTGGCACCATCCACTGTTGGAAGTCAGGATACTGGGCTAGATAGACCAGACCATTCTGACACAATATTGCCATTCTTATGGGACTGGTCCAGACTAAGTCCAATCATCCTACTCTACTAAAGGCCTGCTTTTTTTTTTTTTCAGGGATTCTGAGCCACCTCTACATTCAGTATAAATCAATGAGAGTTGGAGGTGCTCAGCATTTGTGAAAATCAGACCTTAGGCCTTGGCTACATTGGCGCTTTACAGCGCTGCAACTTTCTCGCTCAGGGGTGTGAAAAAACACCCCCCCCCGAGCGCAGCAAGTTACAGCGCTGCAAAGCGCCAGTGTAAACACTGCCCCAGCGCTGGGAGCGCATCTCCCAGCGCTGCAAGCTAATCCCCATGGGGAGGTGGAGTATCTGCAGCACTGGGAGAGCTCTCTCCCAGTGCTGGTGCCGTGACCACACTCACACTTCAGAGCACTGCTGTGGGAGTGCTGTACAGCTGCAAGTGTAGCCATACCCTTAGGAGTCAGAGAATATCCTGAATCTACAATACACAGAGAAGGAAAAGTCAGTTTGAACTTTGATTTACAAAATCCACATTCTCTTCTAAAGGCTGCCTGTGAAACGACCAAAGTAATGATAATGTTCAGATATCCAGCAGTCCTTTCAGCCAGAAGGATCCTGAAGCGCTTTACAAACTAAACACAGGAATCACTTGCAGGCGTTGCTTTCTGTTTTGTTAACTGATTTGATGGAAAAAGCAGAGTGATGGTGGGATTTTCAAAGATAACCAACTGCTGTTAAAATTCAGTGGGGGTTGGGCAACTAACTCTCTTCAGCTCCTTTGAAAAATCCCAAATTTAAGCTATAATTTTTTAATATTCTATACTGCTGCCTTCTGTGAACATATTTCTTACTGTTCTGAATTTCAGTGGTTTGTGGTCACTGCTACCAATGTCTCTATTTTCAGGCAGTTCCATCTATGTCAGTAATTAGCAGTTTCAGGATCACTTCTCTGCTTGGATTCCTTGCTTTCTGGATGTTAGTTTTTCTCTTGTATCAAGAAGTTTCTTTCATTTACATTTGCCTGTATACCTTACATAAGCTTTCTGGGTAAAGTCACTGGTGAATTTCAAGTATCTCAGGAGTCCTGTAATGTTTCGTTTCTCTTCCAGTCCAGATGGTCTGTAGCAGATGCCCTCAGGCTGCAGAACAGTTAGTGATACTCTGTGTGTGTGTGTATAAATAAAAATAAATAAAGATCTATAGTAATTATAAAGTGATTGGAGAGAGAGACAGCATGTGCAGTGGCACTGCAATTTTCCCCTGTACTATCCTGGCAACGTGCCTTAGCCTTTACCTAGAGCCAAACCCTCATAAAGCTTGTTGCATTACTGCTGTGTGGGGATGTGAATTGCAGAGAGCTCTAACTGCTCGTGTAGACTCCGCTGCTGCAGACTAAAAGGTACCTAGTATGACTTAATGTTTTGTCTGAAACAGGATTACATCAGTGCTAGCTAACTGCTCCAGTCTCATTCAACCCTGAACCTTTCAGTTCCAAAAAACACTTCCTTCTTCCACCCCAGCAGGCACTCTTTCCACCTGTCCAGACAGATTTTTTTGGTCTTTCAGATGTGAATCTGATCTCCTGGGAAAATGATTGTTGAAGATAATGGTGCTGGGTGCTACACCAGTTTGATATGATCCATTCAGGGATTTGTACAATTACCTATTGTTGCTGGTTTTCAATGATTCTTGGTAACCACAGTGGTGCTGGAAAACCATTCTTTTTGTTATTTAGCATCTCTGTTTCAGTTGCCATTCCTTCAGCCAGGAAAGACTTCATGGGAAATTATCTCAGATTTATTAGAGCTAGTCCATGTTGTCTCTTAATTTCCTTTGAGTTTGATGTTCCTTTTCAGTCCCTTTCTCCACCTTGATGCCTAAGTGCTCTGATTTCACAGAACTCCCGGCCCTGGTGCTAGGGAACAAAAGGCCAAGATGCAGAATCTAACTCTAGTTGCTATCTTTAGTAACAGGAGTTAAATGAGCACTGTAGTCTCTCTGAGCACCTCACAATCTTCAAAAAGCAACACGAGTCTTGTGGCACCTTGAAGAGTAACAGGAATCATTGTTGCTTTTACAGATCCAGACTAACACCGCTAGCCCTCTGATACTTGTCACAATCTTCAGTGTATTTCTCTTTGAAACACCCCTGTGAGATGGGGAACTGAGGCACAGAGAGACTCAGTGCTTGCCCAGGGTCACACAGGAAGTCTGTGGTGGAGCATAGACTTGTACCCAGCTCTCCTGAGTCCCAGGCTAGGACCCTAATCACTACCATATTACTTCTCTTACAGTTATTCAGAGCCTTTCCCACTGAGCTAATGGAAACAATGGTTTTCTTTTTTCAAAGTCTAGCAGGTTGATTGCACAAGTCCCAGCTAATGGCTGACTTCTGATGATGAAGACATGTTTGTTGTGGCATCATGGCATGGACCCAGAAGCAGACATGGTGTGAGGCTTTCAGTGGCAAAGATCTGACTAGAGAGGAGAGAGCCTGTTAGAACTATGGCTATATCGTTCAGAGAGGCTGAGCACCCATAGTTGAATCTGATCTGCGGGTGCTCAGCATTCATGGAAGTGTAGACTATAATGCAGAGAATAAGATAAAAATAGAATTTGTATCATTGCAAGATCTTTAAAAAATACAACTGCTGTTATTGTCATGTTTCACAGTGACAAATAATTATCTCCTCCTTCCCCACCTTACATCTCCTCTTTTTCTCCTTTCTTTCTTTCTCTCCCTCCCTCCCCTCTTCCTGCTTCCTCCCCAGGCACTCAGTCAGAGCATGAGCAGCCTTTAACTGTGGCTTCCTGAGTCTAGGTTTTCATTGCCCAGGGTAATGTGAGTGATTATATGTGCATGTGCTTATGCAGTGTCTGCAACTTCTTCCTTCCCCTTCTCTGTTGACCAAAAAGATTTGCTGGGTTAGTAGTGACATCTCGAGACCACCCTCACTTCAGTAGATACGATTAATTTAATAACAAAACTCTAGGTGCCAGTGAAATAAGATGTATGTTTTGTGTGTGTGTGTGTGGGGGGGGGGATTTTGGTGTGTGTGTCAGCTGGGGTGAAATTGTGCTTTCTCAGCACTGCAGACGAACTCTGCCTTCTGGGGGCTGAAACTCCCTTACCTGTGCTCTGTCTCCCCTCATTCCTATTGAATAATGTGGCTTGTTTTGATAATTCCACCCTCATTTATAAAAATAAGGGGAGCTTTCTCACTAAAGCAAAAAAGATTTTTTAAAAAAAATTCCTTAGCTAATCTTGTGTGTGGTTTATTAAGAGTTCTCCCGCTTGTATTTAATATACCATTGAAGTAACTTATCTTTTGATGATGATCTCTGTGATGGAAATCTTTCTGATTCTGCGAACTCAACATCATGACTTCACTTTTAGGGGTTTGATGTACTGTGGGGATGAGGGGAGGGAAGCCGAGACACATGCTGGTTTGGTGGTTAGCAAGCCTGGTAAGAGAAACTATGAAATATGTGACTGATAAATGGGTTCTTTATTTGAAAGTTGTCCCTTGGTATGAAAGTCTCTTATGATTTCTCTCAGCCTTTCAGGGAATCTCCCATCACTGCCAAAATCTATGCTTCACCCGTAGTGTATACTTAATTTAGAAACTGAATACACAATGGCCCCCTGGTGTGGGTCTCGGTCATGTGTGTGTATTTGGGCTTCTGCCTAGCTGCAGCTTTTCTTCTGTTCCTCATAAGGAAATGAAGAATACCAAATATGGGATAGCGAGTAGCGTGTGTTTATAGCTTTTTGATCCCTTCCTCAGTACCCTCTGATTCTCAGAAATAGACTTTAGGATCTCCCACCATACTTTCCCCTCTCTGGACCCTTTTGAGCTATTTATTGAGTCAGAGCCACCAGTCAAACAGAACATGACAGAGGAGTTCCTGTGGAGCACTGCTCTTTCAACAACAGATTATGAACACTCCTTAGTGACATCTAAGCTCTTGTCTTCCCCGTAGGTAGGGTGACCAGATGTCCCGATTTTATAGGGATAGTCCTAATTTTTGGGTCTTTTTCTTATATAGGCCCCTATTACCCTCCACTCCTGTCCCAATTTTTTACACTTGCTATCTGGTCACTCTGCCTGGGGGGGCCCTAGGAGCACCCCACACTCCATAGCATTTTCAGCCCTTAATGCCAGGCTGGGCAGGGAGAGACTTGGAATGAAACTCACATGGCTTCTACGATAGCACAGAGCCCCAACAGACAGGCACATAGTCTGGTCCTTAAAAAATAAAACACAACAAAAAAGGCAGACCCTTTCTAATGGACTGTTCCTGGAGGATTTGCCTGCTCATGCTGTTGACTTGAGCTGTCAGGTTTATTTGCCAGTTACTCTATTCAGAGGGAAGTGTATGGGTGGTTATGTGTACACATGAGCAACCTTTGGCTTCAAACCTTGATTCTTGAACTGTGTTCCCTGTGTAGGATTTCTGATAAGGACATCAAAAAAGAGCTGGTGAATTGGAATGAGAAGCAGAATCAGCTAGTTTCCCAGCTCTGAGGTGTGCAGGAGTCTCCAGAACGCTGCTGGTCACATGGGCAGCCTCTCTTGTTACTTAGAGGCAATCTTGATCCAGTTTGTGTGGGGATGGCTTGAGGGGCCTGACTAATAGTGGGCTGGGCTACAGTGAGCTGGAGGAAATGAATATACTTAATGTGGTTTGTTGCAGAAGGGAGTTGGGAGGTGGAGGGGGCATCAGTTTTTGTTCTTGTCAACTGTCACTTTTTTCATATTCCTCTTATCTTCCTCCAATATCAAATACCATTACGGGATTCTGCCAGTGTTTCTCTCTCAACACCTCCCTCCCCAAATTCTTCCTTGGCCAAAGCCTGACAGAGTTTAAAACCAGCTGTTTTTAATATTTAAAAAAATGTTGAACGCATGGGAGTAGTCCTCCATGTATGCTTCACTCCAGCATGTGTGGTGTTGCAATTGTGGAGGTATGGAGAATGGAGGAGGGGAAGCTGTGGCTTGGGGGGAGGAGTAGAGGGGTGAGGGAGGAAGCTTTTTCCTTTTTTTCCTTCTCCTTCTCTTCTTCCTCCCCTTCCCTCCCCAGTCCCCTTCTCTGACCTCACAAAGAGAACTCTAGCTGCATGTATGGGAGTGTGCTTGTTTTTGATAAGTCATAATAGGGCAAATTAGAATATGCTCTTCAGAATCTTCCATGTGACCCCTCGCTATGACATGTGTTGACTTGGTTGGTTTAGGGAAGCAGAATCTAAATCCCTGGGCCTCAGTGTCTTGTCTTTTCCCCCACTCCCCGTTGTGACTAGAAAAAGAGGAGTGTGATTTAAGTTAGATGGGCTAGAATGAAAAGTTCTTGCAGCTTTAATCATGCAGTTGCTACAGATTGAGTCTATAATAAGTGGCATTAATAACAAGATATAATGCACTGACACTTACTTGGCAAAAATATCTATTTGGGGATGGAAGAGATGCTTTCATAATCTTTGTATGCTGCTCATCTTCTCCCCCTCCCCACCCCCAAGTGGTGTTTTTTTCCATTGCTGTTGCTTGCACTGCTTTGCCTTCTAGTCTCTTTTCTCATGGTGCCAACTCTGCTCCCACATGTTGTTTCAAGGCACCAGTGGTACAAAGTAGCCACAGTGCAGGGATGAATTTCCCCTTGTAATTGTTGTTACAGTGCTGGGCAAGGATAAACAGGGGAAATGCAGAAAAAGAGCAAATGGTCATATCACTCCCTAAATTACCTAAGGAGATGTGCTAGTGGAACACTAAGTTTCATAGGGAAGATCTAACTTTCAAGCTTTTTGGTCAGAAGTCTCTCTCACCTGTGGTTGCCCTGTCCTGTAATGCAAAGGGAGCAGGGGTGGAACTGGGTGAGAAGAGGCAGAACAGCAGCAGGAAGGGGTGGAATGGGGGTGGGGCCTGCAGCAGGGGAAAGGGGGGAGTGGGGACTGGGGTAGAGTGGGGGTTGAGCACTCCCAAAGCAAGAGGAAACCGGCACCAGTGGTTGTAGCCATCGATCCCAGGATATTAGAGAGATAAGGTGGGTGAGGTGATACCTTTTATTGACAAGGTCTCTGAGAACACCATCTTCACTGCCATGGATGTCATTTCACTGTACACCAACATCCCTCACAATAATGGCATAGCTGTCTGCCTCAAATATTTACAAGACAATGGAAAACCCTCGGATGTCCACCCCAAACACATAACCAAACTCATCCATTTCATCGTCACTCATTACAATTTTACATTCAGCAACAAACACTTGCCCAAACCATGGGAAGAGCCAGGGCTACTGGGATGGCTCCCCAGTGTGTCAACCTCTTCATGAGTCGGCTTGAAGAATTTCTGGACAAATGCACCATGAAACCAATGATGTACATGGATGATATTTTCCTCTTGACAGACGGCTTAAACACCCTCATAGATTTCCACCACAACTTCTTCACCCACCACACATCCATTAAACTCTCTCTGGAACACTCCCACACTTGCGTCAACTTCCCAGCTTTAATGATGGAACTCTACAGACAACCATATATAAAAAACTGACTGATCACCACACCTAGATCCAGTAACCCCCACAAACACACCAAGAAATCTGTTCTCTACAGCCAGGCACTCAGATACTACAGAAAACGCTCTGAGGAGAAAATCCAGGATATACACACCTTAACATACTTAAAAGTGCCTTCACCAAACAAGGACATTCTACTAGAGAAGTAGATTGCATCATGGAACAGGCCACCCGGATACCTTGAGGACCTGCTTCAATACAGAAATAAAACTCCCTCTGGCCACACACCTCTAGTTGTCACCTACCTCCCCACACTGGAGCCCAATACAGGGTGTCATCACACTACTACAGCCCATAGTCGATGGGGACCCCATTCTGAAAGAGCTCTTACCTAAACCCCCACTTCTGGCCTTCAAACAACCCCCTCAACCTCTCCAAGCTCAACACCAGAAGCAAACTCTCCCTCAGACCAAGACACACCAACCCAAAGTGGCACTAGATCCTGCCAGAACAACAGATGCAAAACCTGTGGACATATCTCCACTGCTACAGTGATCCATAAAACACACATGTCAAGATCCATGGATCCTACACATGCCTATCAGAACATGTGGTATATACTTCATCCAGTGCACTAAATGCCCCAATAACAATTACGTGGGTGAAACCAGACAATAGCTATGCTTGAATCAACACTCACAAGAAAATAAGACACCAACAACCTATCACTTGTGAGTGAACACTTTTCACAAAGTGATCACTCTGTCTGACATGTGTCCTCATCCTCAAAGGAAACCTGAACAACGCTTTCAAAAGATGAGCTTTGGGAGCTTAAATTCATGACTCTACTAGATACTAAAAATTGTGGCTTGAACAGACACTGGATTTATGGTTTATTAGAACAGTCTCTGTAATCCACTAACTCCCCTTTTGTCTTATGACTGCAGGGGTGTTAGTAGGCAACTGTACCTTAAATGGTTCCTTAGAATATGTGTTAACTGCTTATGCTAAACAATCTATTCCATCTCGCATTTAGCTGTGATGCTCAGGAGTATCTTTTCCAGACCTGAGGAAGAGCTCTGTGTGGCTCAAAAGCTTCTCTTTCTCACCAATGCAAGTTGGTCCCATAAAATAAATTACTTCACCCACCTTGCTTTTCACTGGACATTTATTTGTCTGATCTTATTTCCCATTCCCTCGTTTGGGTCTCTGTGACCATAAGGATGTTTCCTTTTTTAGTTTTGTAAATTTGGTAAAAGTTCAGAGTTTTGTTTAGGGTCAAGTTAACACCTATTTCAATTAATGGTTTCTTCCCTGGGTGGATTAAGACCTAGTGTGCCTTTTCTAAAGGAGAAAGCATTGTAGGGATGTTGATTTCATGAAATGAGTATATTGGATTGTTTGTCTATCACATCTTTTAGGAGAGAACCTCTTTCATGCACTAGGGTATAACGTGCTGTGCAGCCTTGGGTGTACCAGTGCATTCTGGGATTCTTGAAGTACCTATTCCATAGTGCTCAGCACTGTTTCTGGGAACCCAAGGCTTTTGGGTCATTTCCAAACACAGGGCACCTTATGGTGGGACGGACGTAGGAAAACCAGATGAATTGATAAAAGTTGCAGTGCTTATGACTTCCTGTCCACAATGAGGGGAGAGAGTTATATACCAAGTTCTGAGTTAAAGCATTGTTCCAGGTATTGCAGTAGAGTAGTACGACCACTCCACTATTCCTAAAAATTCTTGGAATAGCTCTAGCTTGGACACAAGGCTTTGAACAAAGTTGCAAGCTCGGAACACTTATCCAGTGGTTTGGGGTTGGTGATTGTGGGCAGTTGGTAGTGAGGGACGGCATGGGCGGTCCATTGATGGCAGGTATCATAGGCTGGGGGAGCTTGTGTCTTCCCAAACAGCCTGGTGTGGCCCCATCCACCCCAGACCTCTTCCTGCAGTTCACAGCGCTCTGCCCTGGCCCAGGCTGTCTGGAACTGGCCAGCCTGCTACAGGGGCTCGGGCTATGCTGCCTACCTGGCGCACTGGCGTGGGGCCCATGGTGGGGGTGCTCTGGGCTCCTGTAGGGGAAGGGAGGAGAAGCAGAGCCTCAGGCACAAGAGGAGAGGCTGAGGACTAGCCTCTCCCAACGGCCAGGTCACTGGCCATCCATGCCGGTATCCACCAAAACAGTGGGCTCCGTGTAAAGATAATGGAAGACAGTGTTAGTGCTGGCTGGGAGGATGGGGCATCTGTCTCAGATCACAAGCAAGGTGAACCTTTGTGTTGTGTGCAAGGGAAACCATAAGCTACTTTTTACTGAGAAGTTAAAAAGGTTCTTGATGGTGGGTGGGTTTTTTTGGGTGAGGAGGAGTCGGTGTTTCCATCTGCCTAGTTAATTACATATAGGTGATAGTGTGATCCAAAAGCCAGCTCCTCTCCTTAGTGAATGATATTGAAATCGAAATGCCCATCTCAGCAGCTGAACACAAAGTCCTGTCAATGTTCTTTCTCCCTGCACCTAGATAATGGATATCTTCCTGATAGAGAGGGCAGCAGTTTACACTGGGCAGGTCATAAAACCATGGCTGATGAGATCATCTTCCCTAGGCCATTTGATCCTTGAGCTCTGATGAAGGCTGTGAGCTAATGTCCAACATGAGGCGTCATGCCTGTGGGTTGCTTAACCTTTTTCCCCCTAAGCTTAGGCTGTGGACACACAACCTATGCCCAAGTAAGTGGTAATGTTGCTCAGGGTGTGAATAAGTCACCCCTGAACGAAGTAAGTTACGCTGACCTAAGCGCTGATGTGGACAGTGCTGTGTCAGCAAGAAAGCTTCTCCCACCAGCAAAGCTACTGTTGTTTGCAGGGGCTGGAATAATTAAGTCAACAGGAGAGCTCTCCCTCATAGTCTTAGACCAGGGGTCAGCAACCTTTCAGAAGTGGTGGGCTGAGTCTTCATTTATTCACTCTAATTTAAGGTTTTACGTGCCAGTAATACATTTTAACGTTTTTAGAAGGCCTCTTTCTGTAAGTCTATAATATAAAACTATTGTTGTATGTAAAGTAAATAAGGTTTTTAAAATGTTTAGGAAGCTTAATTTAAAATTTAAATTAAAATGCAGAGCCCCCCGGACTGGTGGCCAGGACCCAGGCAGTGAGAGTGCCACTGAAAATCAGCTCGTGTGCCACAGCTTGCCTACTCCGTCTTAGAGCATCTGCACTAGCAGCGCTACAGCTGTGCCGCTGCAAGCTCTGTAGTGTAACCGCAGCCTTAGGCGGCTACTCTTTTCTTCTCTCTTCCCTCAACATCCTCCTCCCCCATATCAAGTGACTGTTCATTTATTTGGAGGGTGACGTGTGTGTGTGTGTGTTTTTATTTTATACACCAACTGTTTTGATCATTGTGCATAACAATATTGTTGTTCAGGCAACATTTCACAGACACCTGGCTCAAGGTATTTAGATAAGTGGTCTCACTTTTGAAGAGCACAGAGCACTTAAATAAGGATTTAGGAGCCTAATTTTAGGTGCCCATTTTTGAAAATTTTAACCTTAGTATTTTTACTTTTAAGTGAGTACAGAAAATACAACTGCAATGCAAAGGCTAAGAAGTCATAGCAAAATAAATGGCTAAATCTCTCCTTCAGCAGTTTGGCTCTAAAAACAGAATCTTTACAATTTTATAATACCAAAGCAACTGAATTATATGGAAGATTTCTAGTTATAAATGATGGTAGTAAAGTTAAAGCCAACAGAAACCTCAAGATGAACAATAGCGCCCATAAATCAGATTTGCTATTGCAATATTGAAATAACAATGAAAAGATTTAATTCTTAAATATGGAAAGAAATAAGCACTCTTTAAAAAAAGGATTTTTAAAATGTCGTATCAGTCATCAAAACAGCCAGCAACAGCACAGAAGTTCTACAGATGGAGCCAATATCAAACAGTGCTTCCTGCCTATACTGTTCAACATCCTTTATCTGAGGATCTGGGCATAATACTTCTAGTACCTTCTGCAAAGGAATGATGTGAGGCTTACTCACTGTTTGCAAAGCGCTCCTCTGGGCCTTTCATCCAGCACTATGCTGTATTACAAGCAAGGGCTGAAATTCACCTTTTTGGGCTGTAGTTTTGTGGGGATGAGGAAAAGGAAACAGTACCAGTCCTAGCCATCGTGACAATAAGAAGTGTATACATCCATCTTGTCAACCATTACTGTAGTATTAAAATCCATATCTATACAAGAGGATATTAGAATAATTGAGTGGCAATAACTGATGCCAATTATGCAGCTACAAAACATTTTGTTCTTCCTGCCTAGGGCAACAAACGAGTCATTAAAAGCAGACTAGTGAGCCACAAAGCTATGGGTGAGAGGTTTTAACTTCTAAAAACTCATTGAATTGTTTATCCAATTGTTTAGCTAAATCTGTTATCTGAGAGTGCTTGGCAGATAGAGGATCCTCATGTGGCTTTAAAAGCAAGTCCCTTCCCTGCAGATATAACAACATAGAGACTTCATCCAACAATTCTTATCCCAGAACAAATATTTCTTGCTGGCTTCATGCTCACGCAGTATGACTGGGAAGAGAATAGCTGCTCCTATCCCTTCCTCACTGAAAGTAATTTTTTTTTTAAAACTGATCTGAATGAGCAATGCTTTCTTTGCCTGGCTGCCTGCCATCAGTAGAGGGACCACTAACTGAGTGGGATGGAGACTGAACTGCCCTCTGTGTCTGGGATGAGTCATGTTGGCTGGAGTTGGTGTTGGGAAGTTTGCATGGCTGTTGCCTATTCTGAGGCTAATAAAGACTCGGTCTCCATAGCTGTCAATCCAGCACACTTCGCAAGCAGTAAAATCACTCTTAATAGAAAGTTATGACTGCAGTGTAACTAGAGAGGGGTGGTGTGCTGGAGAAGAGTGCAGGCAATATTAATCTGGCTTCTCAGGCTGAGAGCGTAAGAGCAGCCTTATGAAAAGAATGTGTATTTCAATTAGCCTGGTGTACAGGGACAGAGGGCAAACAATAGTAGCTGGGACAACAAGAGAACAAATGTTGTTGTCTGCCCAGTGGAGTAATCCAGTCACTGGGTTCAGACCTAGCAGAGCTAAAACCAAATTGAGATCTCTGTTGGATCCAGATGTGGTTCTTTCTGGAGGGCTTCCAGCCCAATGACTCACAGCTGTGGAGCTCAGGCCTGGGTGATTCATCTGTTCACAATCCCTGATTTTATAGGAAGAGGGTGGGAGGTAACAGAATATATACACGACCTATTTAAAGC
The DNA here is from genome assembly GCF_007399415.2 of Gopherus evgoodei. Lineage (NCBI taxonomy): Eukaryota > Metazoa > Chordata > Testudines > Testudinidae > Gopherus > Gopherus evgoodei. The sequence continues at coordinate 258,686,427 of NC_044322.1, read as the reverse complement.
GAGATTAGACTCAAGAGTCCTGCACTGGTTGTGTGTGTGGGGGGGGTTCTTGATATATATATTTTTTAATTCTAGGTGGCTACGAACCAGCAGTGCCATCCATTTCCCTGCATGGGAAGATGATCCCATATAAAGGGATGTGTCTGCACAATAGGGTGGGGAGAGGGCACAATCTGGTTCATGTATTCTCCAAACGCAGGGACTCAAGTCTAGTGCAGACAGCAACATTTAGCTTCCCCAAAGTGGGTGGGGAGGGGCTGTGACACTACCTGTCCCTCCACATCAGCCCACAAAGCTGTTCCCAGGTCAGAGCTCCAGGCGACTTTGTGCTTGAATTAGATGCAGAGCTTGAGAGGGCTGTCACTGGAGCAGCGTGCCTCTTCACTGCACCCTCTCTAAACTCTGAATGATTATGGTTTTGGGGGTGGGAAATGGCCCTTAAGGTCTTGTTTCCTTGGAGCTGGTAAAAGCATGTTATCAGGGCCCTCCCTTTTTTTTTTTGAGGGGGGAGGGGGGCAATGAACCAATATGCTAATTTAAGAATCCCTGTAGTACTTCATCAGGGATGGGTTGGAAACTAGACCTATACATTGGCTCAATAGCTGTGCTTTAGTGTTTGCCATGGAAGTATTTGTATGGGTGTGTGCAGTATAGAGCTGCATTGTGAGATTTACTCAGCGTGAACTTCAACGTTTCTAGCTGTGTAAATGGAGTGAGTTGGGAAGATGTGCACGTTGAGCTACCATGTGACTCCATCAACTCTTGACTTTCCTAGCATTTGTTTGCCAGCTGCTGACACATCCAGAATGTTAGTTGTTTAGTGGATTTTTCTTGTTACATCCAATTTTATTATTCAGTGTTACTAAGTATTGATGTGAAGTCTGCGTTAACAGACCTGGTTAAGTAATTCCTCCATACAGGTTCAAGTGCCAACTCCATACTGTGCTTTATGCACCCCTGCAAAGAAGAACATTTCAAGTCAGCCGACTGCTTGATAACAAATTTCATAATAGAGTAAAATGTAATGGCAGGTGATTATCTTGTTGTTGTACATTGTTTTTTAGTTTAAATTTAGCACTGGTAGAAGGTGCCAGACTGACAGGCTGGAAAACTGAGATCCTCTCTTCATCCTCAGAGCAGATCTGTGAGCCATGGCAATGCTAGCCTCCTTATGCTGTCCCACTAATGTCCTACAAACCTGACCTGGAAGGACCTCTTCCAAGGACCTGTCCCTCTGCTATATTGTCTGCCATATTAGGAAACAAGTCTTCCATGCTGTTTAAAAAAGTGTGTGCAGCTAATGCAGCTCCACAGCCAATGTGGAGCTAAAGATGAGAAGATAGTTGAATCTCCATGCCTGCTGGCTCCTTAGCATAGCTGTTCACGTTAGAGGTGGTGGCAGCTTTTTTGATGAGTGCAACTGTCTGCTAGTAACACCAAATCTCAGTTTATGTAGGCCTCTGAATGGCCATTGGAGGGCAAGAAGTGATTGTTAAAATCATATCTTAAGAAAATAAAACAATGTAATTTAGGGACCAACTTCTGAGCAGTTTGGAAGGGGATATGATTCCTGCCATTGCACCTCTGTATAACAGACCAGAATCATGCTGTTTCTAGAATTAAGATGGGCTTTACTTATGAGTGCAGGTTGTATATAACGTGTCCCTGCACTCACGTGAGCAGTTCATTGTGTGGCAGACTCACTCCTGGGGAGGGCAGGCCATTGTCCCTCAGGGAAGCAATTGAACTCCATCTAGGATATGTGCTAAATAATGCTTCTCCTGGATGTCCTGGCTCAGCCCCCTCCCCAAAACCGTGCTACTTATTTTCCGGCTTGCTCTGGACCCCTGGGAAAACGGGGTTGTGGGTGGCTTGTGCCACTTGCCCACAGGCTGGGTCTGGCAGCTGTAGTGAATCGAGTTCATTGCTGTTAGGGTGACCAGACAGCAAATGCGAAAAATTGGGAAGGGGGTGGGGGGTAATAGGAGCCTATATAAGAAAAAGACCCAAAAATCAGGACGATCCCTATAAAATTGGGATATCTGGTCACCCTAATTGCTATAGGAGAGTGGTTCAGTTGGAAAGAATGAACATTTTTGACAGGGCAATATTAATCTGTGTAACTACAGTTTAACTATGAAAGAGCCTTAGTTTTTAATAATGCATTTCATTAGGCTGGGTAAAGCAGAGTCAGAGTTATATATGGTGTGCGTGTTTTTATATACACGTTATATGTATACATTTAAAGAATCCAGTGGAAGGGGCAAAATTGAGAGGTCACAATTGTTACATATGTGAATGTGGCCTCTCAATTCCTTTCCCCTTGCGCTGGATTCTTTCAAATGTATTTTCAGAGCACAGTGATGCTTCCTATAACTGCTGGTATCCTATCACCTCAGTCTGCCTTTTGCAGGGTACTTGTGGTGTTCAGGCCTGGCTTTGGGATGTCACATGGAGAAGTGAGGGGTCCCATGAAGTTAACATAAACAGTGTCCCTGTTTTGATAAAATGAATTTCTCTGCACTAGACATGGAAGACCTTGTGCCTAGGGAGATCTGTAGCAAAGAAGCTTTGTCTGACAAACAGGTTGATGCTATGGAGAGCTGCAGCCCGGGGCTCCAGTTGCTCCATAGCCAAATGTTCCTTTCTAAGGTTATGACAAAGTGGGAGTTTTGCATTATTATGATTCCCGTGTGTGCCTCAGTTTTCTCCTACACCTTGCATGGCTACCCAGCGTGGCAGGGAAAGGATTTAAGTCTGCTCTCAGGACAGAGCAAGAGACTTAGGGATGTGTATGTCTTAACTGTCTGGACCATTGAAGAACAGGCTGAAAGTAACCCAAAACAACAGCGGGTCCAGCAAGACTGAGAGACACCCCAGTGACTGAACAATCCATTCCTAACATCAGGAAACCCCAGCAGGCAGGACATGTACACTGAACTGGAGAACAAAGGGGAAATGGTGTCAGATGATTGGGAGAAAGGCTGCCCTTGAGAGCTCTCACCTGGGTGGGCAAAGAGGCAAGAGAGAGTCAGAGAGGGAGTCCATCACAGCTTGGCTAGCACAAATCGGGCACTGATTTAACTTCTGCCTCTTTGTGCCAACTAAGGACTTTCAGATTCTGTATGCCAGGTGATGAGTAAATTGTTGCCTTGTTCTGAAAAAGCTGCCTGTGTCGTTATAAATGCTCAATGAGAACATGGTGCCCTGAAGGAGCACAGTACAAGCCTCCTGCAGGAGTCTGGCTTGGCTGGATTCTCTTCAGGGAGCCTTGGAAAGAGACAGGAATTGCTGGTGCTAAAGGTCCAGTTCAGGAATTGTGGAGGCCATGGGATTGCCCCTGCAGAACTGTGTGGATCCTTGGGGCCCAGCACACTAAAGTGTCACTCCCAAGAGCTTGGTTATAGGCTGGGGTATAGATCAGACCCTGTGACTCTGACAAAAGTCTATCCAGTGGTTTCCCCAGGAATTGAAATTGGGGGGGGGGTGTGTGTTCGAATTTACAGCGGGGGTGTCAGGTCCAATGAAATATATAAAAGAGATATGAATAAAGTAAATGTTTAGTTAGGATTATGCAAATTTAACATAAGGAAAATGCAAGTTACACCAAAACACATAACAGGTCTAGATTTCTTAAAAAAAAAAAATTATTAAAAAAATGTATTTAATGTAAATTGACTTTTGAAAAGTAAGCCATCATGGGATAAGAGGGCAGTCCTCTCATGGATCAGTAACTATCTAAAAGATGGGAAACAAAGGGTAGGAATAAATAAATTATCAGTTTTCAGAATGGAGAGAGATAAATAGTGGTATCCTTGAGGGGTCAGTACTGGGACCAGTACTGTTCAACATATTCATCTGGAAAAATGGGTAAACAGTGAGGTGGCAAAATTTGCAGATGATACAAAACTATTCACGATAGTTAAGTCCCAGGCAGACTGTGAAGAGCTACAAAGGGATCTCACAGAACTGGGTGACTGGGCAACAAAATGGCAAATTGAATTCAAAGTAATGCACATGGGAAAGGAATCTCAACTATACATACAAAATGATGGCATCTGAATTAGCTGTTAACAGATCATGAAAGAGATCTTGGAGTCATTGTGGATAGTTCTCTGAAAACATCCACTCAGTGTGTAGCAGCAGTCACAAAAGCAAACAATGTGGGAATCATTAAGAAAGGGATAGATAATAAGACAGAAAATATCACATTGCCTCTATATAAATCCATGGTACACTCACACCTTGAATACTGTGTGCAGATCTGGTCACCCATTATAAAAATATATATATTGGAATTGGAAAAGTACAGAGATGGGCAACTAAAATGATCAGGGGTATGAAACAGGAGGAGAGATTAAAATGACTGGGAATTTTCAGCTTAGAAAAGAGATGACTAAAGGGGATATGATAGAAGTCTACAAAATCTTGACTGCTGCGAAGAAAGTGAATAAGGAAATGTTATTTAATCCTTCACATAACAGAAGAACTAGCAGTCACCCAATGAAATTAATAGGCAGCAGGTTTTAAAAAAACAAAAGGAAATACTTCTTCACACAATATAAAGTCAACCCAGGGAACTCTTTGCCAGGGGATGCTGTGAAGACCGAAACTATAACAGGATTATAAAATGAACTAGATAAATTCCTGGAGAACAGGGCCATCTGTGGCTATTAGCCACAATGGGGAGGGATGCAACACCATGCTCTGAGTGTCCCTAGCCTGTTTGCCAGAAGCTGGGAATGGGCAACAGGGGATGGTCACTTGATGATTACCTGTTCTGTTCATTCCCTCTGGGTACGTCTACACTACAGGATAAATTCGAATTAGCTTAAACCGATTTTATAAAACAGATATTATAAAGTCGATTGTGCGTGTCCACATTAGGCACATTAATTTGGTGGTGTGCGTCCATGGTCCGAGGCTAGTGTCGATTTCTGGAGTGGTGCACTGTGGATAGCTACTGTAAAATAATGAGGCCAATAACGTCGATTTGCGTCCACACTAACCCTAAATCGATATAGTAATATCGATTTTAGCGTTACTCCTCTCGTTTTGTAGGAGTACAGAAATCGATTTACAGAGCCCTTTAAATCGATATGAAGAGCAGTGTAGTGTGGACGGGTGCAGCGTTAAATCGATTTAACGCTGTTAAAATTGGTTTAACAGCGTAGTGTGGACCAGGCCTGAGAAGCACCTGGCATTGTCCACTGTTGTAAGACAAGGTACTGGGCTATATGGACCATTGGCCTGACCCAGTATGACCATTCTTATGTAAAAATTAATTCTAATAATAAAAATGTTTAGTATAGAAACTGCTCAGTATAATGACCTCCAAGATAGCAGCAATGTGAGATAACAACTTTGGCAAATAATGCATTTTAAGAATCTTGGCCTATTAGGAAACATATTTATATAAGTTTCCATTCCCAGTCACAAATCTAGCATTCTGGAGCAAAGTGACTAAAATATAGTCCAACAAACAAATGTTTATTTAACATGCCCCTCACTTTTCCCTCCACCGCACCCCACTCACTGGTGTTGTCCTTGGTCAGTGGAGACTCAGAGTTCAGAGAGGTGCTTTCACGTGAGTACACATTCCAGGTGGGGGACAAGAAGGCACTTTGCTTGTTCCTCCAGCTGCTCACTGTTCGCTCTGGCCACGTCTGTTCGTTGTGCCACCGTTCACTCCACCACTCTGTTGCCAATGGCCCTGCACAGTCACCTTCGGCTGCCACCTGCCACTGTGACCTCTGCGAGTTGGTCTCTTGAGGTTCCACCAGCTCTCAGTGATTTCAGCTGAGCTCTCAGTGCGGGAACCTTGCTCACTGCTAGTGCAGTCTGGGCTGTCTCTTACACAAAAACAGTGTACCCACAGGAACACTGTCCCCACAACAGGACTAAGCACTTAAACCTGATTGTCAGTGATTTCAGCTGCAGTGGTCACTTAACAGACCAAAAGACTATCGATGGAGCCTAATCAGCTCTGTCTTTAAACAGTGGAGAGGGACAGTCCCCACCCTCTCTCTTGATGTCTTTAAATCATCACAGGCTACAGTTCTACTGCCCTTTACTCATACAATAAGAACAACATTTCATCCCCCATTCCCCCCACATTCAAGTGGTTTGTAACCCAACCCCAGCCAAAATCTATCACTTGGACAACACAGCTCTGTTTGCTGGATACCTAGGTAGATTAGGTGTGAATGTAAATATAATCTGGCCCTGAAGGCTTTCCCCGCAGCCCCAGCTCATCACTAGCTGTCAGGGAGAGCTCATTTAGACTTTGCTTACAAATAATCATTTGAAATTATTAAGTTGGCCAACATCACTGAAATGAATGCACTGGCATCATAAAAAACAGCTGTATAAGGAAGCAAGGAACCTAGTCTATGTTCATACTTTTCAAATCTATTATACTTTTTCAGATACACATATTTTATCATACGCTGTATAAGCTTTTAAAGTGTGTATTAATGATTCAGTTTAAATTCAGATTTCCAAACAGTCAGCGAATTGGTATATAACTAGCTCACAAAACTGGGGGTGGTGTAGGGAAATCACTGAGTCTATCTAAAGTTCCATGCATTCCTGGATTTGGGATTTTTCTCCCGTTTACTTACCACAAGTGATCTCTTTACGAGTTCCGTGCTCCCAGCAACCACTGGGAACATAGGCAAGAATAGATCAAAGCAAATGTCCTGAACAGTTGTAGAACAGCAGCAGTGAAAATTCTCCCTTTTCATATATTTGAAAATTATAAGCATCCTTTACTACGTTTTGTTTATATAAACTATTTTTTTTCCTTTTTTTTTAACTTTTTCTCTTTCAGCGACTTTTATCAAGCTGAAAAGAAAACAAAAATCCACAAGAAAAATATAGAAGGAAATCCTTTTAATATGCAGGGAAGACAGTTTAATCCTACAAGTTGACTCACTGTTCCAACACTTATCTGTAGAAGGTACTGGTACCGCTGCTGCAGTTTATACTGGGGTGTGAGTGTAGAAAGAAGTTGGCAATCACAAGCAGTGGCCCGCACATCCCTTGGCCTGCACCGCTTCCTGCTGCCCCCATTGGCCTGAGACGGTGAACCGTGGCCAGTGGGAGCTGCGATCGGCCAAACCTGCCGATGTGGCAGGTAAACAAACTGGCCCAGCCTGCCGGGGGCTCTACCCTGGCGAGTCGCGTGCCAGAGGTTGCTGACCTCTGGTCTAACCTGTTCTTAACAACTTCCACACCGAAGAACATTCTTGTTCTTAGCATATGTGCAATGTGCCTCTGGTGGTACGTGACCTGGATTCATTACTGAATTTGATCCACTGGTTGGATCATTAATAGACTTGCTCAGACTCCTGAGATGGGGCTAGCCTTGGGGCTGCTTTAATACTTCAAGTGGCGAACTGGTCTGCAGCCATATTGCATTGGGCTTTTATCTTGGTAATTTATGACATCCAGGTAAGGTGAGACCACGTCAATACTTGGAAGGGATACTTTCAAGCATGTCTTTCTATAGTTGCTATGATGAGATGGTGATTCAGTAGATGTGTCTCTTCCCAAGATTGTGTGAATAGAAGCCAGGGTGCTGTATTCCTGGAGGAAACTATCTCATGGATGAGATGTGAATCCAAAGACTTGGATGGTTGCAAAGAATCCAGTGGGATCTTTGCAAGTGTAGAACTCCTAACTTTGGTTCTTCTGGCTAAATTCCAATCCAGCTAATTACATTCTACCTCCTAAATTCTTCTTGCACAGTTGGATGCAATATCCTTTTCTGCCTTCTGTCCTAAAGTGTTATCTTGGACTATTACATGCATGGTGGCTGCATTTCAGAGGTGGATTAAATCAGCAGTTTTCAACCCTGTCAGGATTACGATTCCCACTCAGTCTGCCCTGCAAGGCCTCTTGGCTGGGGCTATCTGCCTGCGCTGGGCTCTTTGCCAAGAGTCCCCCTCGCTCTCTCCAGCTGCTCACCGCACCCAGGGTCCGGACTGCTCCAGCTCCACTCTGCCTCGGCACTGCTGCTGCTCTGCCTCCAGCTCCCTGGGCTTCTTTTCTGGCCCCTCTTGCAGCAACCAGAGCCATGACTCTTCTCCCAGCACTGACCTGCTCCCTGGGCTGCTTCTCTGGCTCTTGTTGCTATGACTCTTTTCCCTGGGCTGCTTCTCATGTTTTCTCTGTCTGGCACAGCCCTCGCTTCGTTGCCAGCTTTTCATGTTGTAAATAAAGCAACCCGCTTTCACAATAAGCCAAAAACACAAGCTAATCCTATTTCAAAACAAGCCAATCCCTAAAAGAAGCCCCACTCTCTGTGACGGGATCCGTAGGGGCTGGGCAGGAGGGTCCCGCAGGCTGGATGTGGCCTGCGGGCTGTAGTTTGCTCACCTCTGAGCTAGCAAGTCTTCCTTTTAAAAAAAAAAAAAAAAAAAAAAAAAAAGGCAACAAAAAATACCAGACCCTGCAGACCCCCTTATTTGTTTCTATTCTGTCTAGGGTCCTGTGTGTGTGTGTGTGTGTGTGTATATATATATATATATATACAGCAAGAGTTGGCAACTGCACTTTGAGGTCACCAAAAATTTTGTTGTGAGAACCCCTGCCCTGGGGACTGTCAATCTTGGGGTCCTGATTTCTCATCAACCTTTCCTCTTTCTTTTTCTTTTTGTGTGGGTACTGGGGAGCAAGCTAAACAAAAAAAACCCACTCACTGAGTTTTAGTAAGGGGCCGCTAGTCCTTTTACACAGGACTCTCTGTTGTGTGGCCCTGGGCAATTGCTCTGCTGGCTAATCCCTGACGCGGGCCCTGGCTTCTAATCTACTGAAAAACAGTTGTGGCACCGGTGTGCCATGGAATTTTTATGGAGGGAGGGGAAGACTCAGAAGGAAAAAGGTTGAGAACCTCTGGATTAAATGATCTCTAGCATATTCGTTTACGGTAGCAAATTCCATTTTAGGATCCTTTGGGATGGAAAGTTTTTTAGCCATTTTTCTTTAATAATAATGAAATAAATGATACGGGATCAGAAATGGGAGATGGTGATTGGGATGCTTGTTTTGTATCTTCATGATTAAAGAATCAGAATAAGTACACACAAGCATTTTAGAGAGAGAAATGTTCTGAGCCTGCCCTATAAAACTGAAAACAAATGACTGATGCGCTCCATGGGCATGCAGGAAAGGGAGCAATATGCACTGTGGAAAACCCATTTTAAGAACAGTGCTGCTTCTCGTAGGATTGTCCATGCATGTGTCTTGCACTTGTTTGAGCAGCACTTTCTGTCCTTGATTACAGTTTGGCAATAGTTGAATACCTTGTCCTGTCAATAACTGCATTTTGATTTTGACGGAGATAGGATAGGCGAATAAAGGCCTATTTTTCTAGCCTGCGTGTCCAACAGTGGAGAATTATGATGCATACCTACTATTGCAAATATTTAGAGGCGCATGGGAAGTGATGCATTAGTGAGTCCTTGGCTCTAGAAATTCATGTAAATAATGGTTTGAAGTGGTCATGACTCTTTTTTGGGTCAACCAGTACTAGCCTGGAGTTTGTTTAGTAGTGTTATCATTCAGGGCGCTTAAAGATAAGGGCATGCATGTATTTGTCCCTTTTCAAAACCCTGTCACTAGCCAGCTTCATGATTAGCATAGTCAGTGACCTGATTCCTCCTTTTTTTCACTACCCTTTAGTCTAATAAAAACCTTTTCTTGTTCCCAGTGGCAGAAGTCTGTTAATACTGACGTAAGACCCAGTCCTGCAAGTTGCTCCCCCGGAAGGTTCTGTGCACTCCAAATTTCCAGTGACTTCAATGGGATTCGAGACCAGTCAGCGCTTCGCAGTATAAGGCTTTTAGTTTGCTAGTTGTCCTGGAGCTATAAAATGAGGGCATACATGAGCACCATTTCCATTACTCGACTACACATCACTGACTAGTTAAACTCTTAATTTATGCTCAAGGGAGCCAAGTCTTGAGTCTGTGTTCCCTTGTGCAGGAGAGCGAATAAGAGCCAAAATCAGCGTTGCTTGCAGAAACAGAGCAAATAAACCAGGGACTTAATTTCCACTTTCAAGATATTATAGTCCAATTAATTAAAGATTCCTGTATACATTAGCTGTTAATGCAGGATGCCTGATTGCAAGAAGTTACATTTCTATCTTCTGCTTACTTTTTGGAATATGAAAAGAGAACCCCCTGGGTGTGTGTGTGACTAATGGAAACTATCATACTCTGTCTGTGTATGCTATGCCGCTGTCTGGAATTGTTTCCCGAAATGCAATTACTAAATATGAACACGCACGCTAAGCCTCCTGCCCCTCGAAGGAAATATTATAAGAGCTGCAAAGTTTGCATCTTGACTGAAACTACCCCAGACCTGGGATTAATCAGATTGGGAAGTTTGGTTCAGATCAGGAAGTTTCTGTAATAATAAACAAAGTCTCATGCACGTTACATGTAACCCTTGCAGTGCACCAGGGAAGGACTTACTAATGTTGGTAGTCAGAACGCCTCTTACTGCGGAGTTGAGAACCTGAACTTTAACATTAGCCTCCGGTCAAAAATAATCGACATGCAGCTATTCAGCCTGAATGTAATTCTTTAAACCAAATGTACTAGCGGTTTTTAATCCAGAACACACAAACTTCAGGGTTTTGATCCTTTCTCTACGCTAGGGTAAGATGAAGGAAATGTTCCACACCACTGGAATAGGTACACTTGGGCTTACAAGTTTGATTGGTGCACTAAATACTATGGATCTGATCACCAGGTTCCCCCTCCATCCTTTTTCTGTGGCTCAATGAGCATGTAAACCCCATGGAACAGGTTACACATGAAAGATATGTTTTGAATATAAATCTTTAAGGATGTTTCCCTGCCTGACTGGATGAAATATGCTTTTTCGTTAATGCAGCACACTCCAAATTGCATCCTGGGAACAAAGGGGTTGGCTTCAGAACATGGCAACTGATCTTATTTTCTGCTTTCAGCAACATGGGCTTTTATCTGTTTCTTAGACTTTTATAGGGAGCCAATCACCACAGCAACTAGGCATTTTAAAGGGCCTGCTCCTTCACTGGTACACCTCAATATGGATCTCTGCCATCGTCCACCAACTAAGAATCTGGTTCCATGTATATGATGTGCTTACTTCATGAGCAATCCATAAATAAGGAAAACTGTAATTGTCTGTAACAGTTTGCTGATGATGAGTCAGCATAGCTAAATTAACGTACATACATGAGAACCTTTTTGTTCTATCTTCAGTGTGGAGTAGCGATTAAAGTGGGTATTGGGAGGCAGGACTGCTGGGTTCTGTTCCTAACTGGCACAGACACATGGTGCAGATACTGCAATTATTTTGGTCAGTGCATCTCTGTTGTTGGCCAGAGACACTCGTTAGATAAGAGTTCTTCCCCTTCTGTCTTCCCAGCACTTCACGGAGTTCCTGGATGAGTTTTCGCAGGATGTCCTAGGCCAGCTCTTGAATGACCCCTTCATGTCTGAGAAAAATGAGATGATGGAAGTGGAACTGTCCCCAGCATCCCCAGCTCCCCTCATCCAGGCAGAACACAGCTACTCCCTGTGCGGCGACTCTCGCCCCCAGTCCCCGCTGACCCACGTTTCAACTGATGACAACTTCAATGAAGGTAACGGTGATGTGGATGAGTTGATGCTGACCTTTGTGGAAGAAACTGTTGTCATGTGCATTACTTGTGAATGGCGTAATATCGTAGCTGCACAAGCCTAGGCTAGTAATACTTTTAGTAAAGTAAAATGTGAGCATGCATGAGAGTGAATGATGACTAAAAATACATGGGAAAAAGCGTATGTTTTTAATTTGATTATAAATCTGCAGACAGCGTAAACTAAGATTGTCACCAGGCAGAGAGGTTCTACTCAGCTGAAACTACTGACCATGAGTTACTGGAATTCGGCATATTAAAACATGAGCTTATTAAAGGGGAATGAGATTTGAGGAAAGTAGGCTATCGGGTGAGCTCTTTCTTATGAGCATAGAAGAAAGTTAGGGACTCATAAACCACACCATCCCAAAATCTTCAAATTAAGCTGCTTAATGCAAGACTTTTAAATCCAATGCTTGGCACTTGGCGCTCTTCAATCCTCAACAGCATTGAAGAAATTACCACCTATTTTGGCGCCTAATTTATTAGGGCTGTCAAATGATTAAAAAAATGAATTGTGATTAATCGTGCAATTGCACTGTTAATAATAGAATACCATTTATTTAAATATTTTTGGATGCTTTCTGTATTTTCAAATATATTGATTTCAATTGCAACACAGAATACAAAGTGTATAGTGCTCACTTTATATTTTGTTTACAAATATTTGCACAGTAAAAACCAAAAGAAATAGTATTTTTCAATTCACTGAATACAAGTACTGTAGTGCAATCTCTTTATCTTGAAAGTTGAATTTACAAATGTAGAATTATGTATTAAAAATAACTGTGTTCAAAAATAATAATAATAAAAAAACTTTAGAGCCTATAAGTCCACTCAGTCGTACTTGTTCAGCCAGTCGCTCAGACAAACAAATTTGGTTATAATTTGCAGGAGATAGTGCTGCTAGCTTCTTGTTTACAATGTCACCTGAAAGTGAGAACAGGTATTTACATGGCACTGTTGTAGCTGGCGTCACAAGATATTTACATGCCAGGTGCGACTAAAGTTCATATTTCCCTTCATGCTTCAACCAGCATTCCAGAGGACATGCGTCCACGCTGATGACAGGTTCTACTCAGTAACAATCTAAAGCAGAGCAAACCGACACGTGTTCAACCTTCTGCTGGTGGCATCTGACTCAGATGAAGAAAATGATTTTTTTTTTGTATTTTCGGATTCTGTAGTTTCCGCATCGGAGTATTGCTCTTTTAAGACTTCTGAAAGCAGGCTCCACACCTCGTCCCTGTCAGATTTTTGGATGGCACTTCAGATTCTTAAAACTTGAGTTGAATGCTGTAGCTCGCATTCGTACCTTCTTTGCGTTTTGTCAAATCTGCTGTGAAAGTGTTCTTAAAACAAACATGAGCTGGGTGATCATCTGAGACTGAAATGTGGGTAAAATAGAACAGGAGACATACAATTCTCCTGCAAGGAGTTCAGTCACAAATTTAATTAACACGTTATTTTTTTAATGAGCATCATCCTCATGGAAGCATGTCCTCTGGAATGGTGGCCAAAGCATGAAGGGGCATATGAATGTTTAGCATATCTGGCGCACATATACCTTACAATACTGGCTACAAAAGTGCCATGCGAATGCTTGTTCTCACTTTCAGGTGACATTGTAAAGAAGAATCGGGCAGCATTATCTCCCGTAAATGTAAACAAACTTTTTTGTCTTGGCACTTGGCTGAAAAAGAAGTAGGACTGAGTGGACTTATAGGTGCTAAAGTTTTACATTGTTTTGTTTGAGTGAAGTTATGTAACACAAAAAAATCTACATTTGTAAGTTGCACTTTCGCAATAGATTGCACTACAGTACTTCTATGAGGTGAACTGAAATACTATTAATTTTTACAGTGTAAATATTTGTAATAAAAATTGTGAGCACTGTACACTTTGCATTATATTTTAATATAAATCAATATATTTGAAAATGCAGAAAACATCCAAAAATATTTAATAATATTCAATTGGTATTCTATTGTTTAACAGTGCGATTAAACACGATAACATTTTTAATCTCAAATAATTTTTTTTTAGTTAATCATGTGAGTTAACTGTGATTAATCAACAGCACTATAATGTATGTATTTAGGCATTTAACTTCAGATGCCCAAGTCTGAAAATCTAGGTCACTGCAATTAAAGTTCAACATACTGCTGCTATTCACTGGAAATGGGATAGGGGTGGGGAAGTGAGACAAGAAGTGTCCAGTGTCATTTCTCTATGGGGTACTTGTAGATGTAAGACTAGAAAAGAACCTTTCTGGGAAATGAAGGAGAGGGGAAGAAAAATAAACCAAAATGTTAGTTAGCTAAGGCTTGCAGGAAGAAGATGAGGTAGCAAAAAAGCAGACTGGTTAATGCTGGAATGAGGTTGATGTGAGTAAGAAAGACTTCTATAAATATATCGAGGGAGGGGGAAAACACTAGAGAGGAAGTAGGCTCACTAACAAACAAGGAAGGAGATGTAATCAACAGACCAGATTCTCAGCTGGTGGACATGGGCATAGCTCTGACAGCTGAGGATCTGGCCCAATGATTCTAAAATGGTTGAGATACTGAATTACTTTTAGAAATTAGGCTCCTGGGCGGGAAATGGGGGAAAGAGTTGTGGACAACTGAAGCAGTAATAGAAACCTTGTGTAAATAGGTACAACTCATGGGGTGCTTGGGCATAGGGGAAGGGCTGTGGATCAAGGAATGGTGAGCATTAGCAGCTTTTCATAGCAGAGTTGCTGGCATAGGCACTGACTTGCAGAGCAGGGATATGAGGGAAACATAGGGGTAGGACGGGAGGGAGGGAGGAGATTCAGCCCTAACCTGCCTGTTCTGGTGGGGAAAGCATATGTATGTGAAGATGCTAGCAGGTAAGATAGAGCTCTGACAGCCAGTGGCTGGGAGGGGGATAGGATAGGACTGTGAATAATTGGTGACTATTAAGAATAAAAGCCTTGACAGACTTTCACTCATACTAACTGATTTACATTTCAAGGCTATTTTTGCAATGAAAAGCAGTACAATCATAAGCTGCATTTTTTTTTTTTAAAAAGGGGGGAGACTAGTGCTTAGGTTTATAGGATTAGCAGTCTAAGCCAATGGTCCCCAACCTTTTTCGTCTGGTGGGCACCAGACAACGAGCCACGAAGGACCATGGCAGTGGATGAGCATCCGCCGATAAGCAGCAATGTCAATAGGCGTCACTGCCGAAAAGCAGTGTCATCCAGAGGTGTCGCCGCTGAAATGCCATCGAAAATCGGCATTTTGGCGGGTGATGCCTCTGGATGATGCTGCTTGTTGGCAGCATTTCGGCAGATGCTCGTTCACTGGCCAGTATACGAGTGCACTTAGATGCCCTGGCGGGTGCCATGGCACCCACAGGCACCGTGTTGGGGACCCCTGGTCTAAGCTGTTCATGTGGTACTTAACCTTCAATAACCCAACCACACTTCCTAAAATCACTCAAAGGCACTGACCCTCATTGAGGACAACTGATGAAACCAATGAAGAATTTCTAAGTGAAAGTTTGTGAAATGATCTAAAAATGTTACTTACCAAAAAGCTCCAATATCACTCATGTTTCCAAGCTGCCTTGTCCGATTATCTTCACTCTCTTTATGTGGGAAAATTTATCTTATGGCCAGAGAACATGCACAAGAAACTTCAGATAGAAAGCATCTTTTTGAAGAAGTTGTAATGAAGGAAGTGATCTGAGCTTTGTTAGTTACCTTTATGGACAAGTCCAATGAAATTCAATAAGGGTGAAACACCAGGAGTTAAATAGGGTTCAAAGTGTTTGTTAAAAATCTATAGATTTTAATAGAGAATGATACTCTTACTATATAATTGAATAGATGGGTTTAAAAGTAGAAAATTAGAAAACTTTTCATCTATTAAATTTATATAGAACATTCCCATAAGAGCTGTTAAGATCGTAACTCTGGAGTGGAGTCACTAGCATGGCCCCATAGTCACTGTTAAAACAAAAACAGATTGGAGGATACTTAGGGGAAAACTTACTGCATTTATGGCTGCAAGATGTAGCACTCGGGGGTGTTAAATACATTGACTAAGTGTTGAACTAATTGTCCTGATGACTTTTGGAGGGGGAAAAAAATCCAGAGAACTGTGGAAGTACTGGAGGATATCGGGTTAAGAACTGAATTCCTCACTTATCTTCAATGAAGTGAGGTGTGGGTAGAGCGCAAGTGCTGATAATTCCTGTCCAATTTTAACTTCAGTCGTTGGGGGAATAATAAGACAAACACTAACAGAGCATCTGCATACGATTAACTGATAACAGGACTAGGATCAGAGGTGAAAGTAACTTAACCTGCTTACCTGTACACAGGGTGGCTGGGGTCCTGGGCAAGGTGTGGAGGGGGGCAGCTCTGGGCCCCAGAAGGGGCGGGGTTGGGGCCAGACTCTCCCCCTCACTCCCCCGTCAGCCTTCAGCACTGCCAGGCCTGTGCTGTCCCGGGCTTTGGTGGTGATTTAAAGGGCCTGGGGCTCCAGCCACTGGTGCGGTAGCAGCAGTCACAGCCGGGAGCCCCAGGCCCTTTTAAATCGCCGGGCCCTGAGGTTGCCCCTTTTGCCCTTCCGCCCCATCAGCGGCCCTGCTGGTACGATGAGCTGTGGACTGGCAGCCACTTTCTTACCGGTACACCATACCGGCTTACTTTCACCTCTGACTAGGATCGTCAAATTCCAGAAGAGGTATTGTGAAACAATCTTGCATTTTCCAGAAGAGGCCCTGGGTACTTGGAGTATATGTGTGTGTGGGGAGAGGGGTGGAAATCAAGCGATGAGGCCAGATAAGAGGCTGAGTGTAAAGAATGTGTCAAGGAATCGCATTCTCTAAAATATTAGCCCACTGAGCAGATGGCTTGACACCTACTGCTGTATATTTGCATTCCCTCCATGGAGATGAGTTGTGATCTTACTAACACCGGAGAAAATTCTGCAGGAGGGGAACAGAAGCAGGCTAGTTAAAAGGATTCTGCATATATATGCAGAGGGGATCCATAATGAGGAAAAGAGAGCTCAGAAAAAAAGTACAGACCAATCAGATCAGATTTTGATACAATTTAAGGATCTAGCCCTGTAGAACAGAGCACTTATTTTGTAAAACTGCATGCGGATCAGCATGACACTCTCTCCTCAGGGAACCCAAAACCGTAAGCCACCGTGTAGCTCCGTACGCAAGTGAGAGCTTTGCTGCTGCTGAACTGTGTCAGCTTCCTGACGCTCCAGCCTGTCTGCCTATGCCAGTCAAAACCTTGCTTTGCAGGTAACAATCAGTGAACCCCAGTTCCAGAGTTTCCTAGAGATGTCTCCCTGTGGTGTCCGGTCCCCCTCACTGGGACGCTCACAGAAGTTACTAAGGTTGCTGCCTCCAAAGAGACAGAGCACACACCAGCCTGTTAGTGTAGCTGAGGACTCCCACTTGACTTCAGTATAACAGCACTGAGCTGGTTTTGTAATCAAACAAAAATAAGTTTATTAATACAGAACACAGATTTAAGTGATATCATGCAAGAATAAAAGACAGAAAAGGGTTACAAAGAAAACACAAACCATGCTTTAGTGCCTAAAACTTAATTTGAGCAAGCTATGCCTTTGCCTAAAACCCTTTCTCACAGCAAATTTTCAGCAGCTCCTGCCTTTCAGGTCAAGAGGATTTGCTGTTCACAGGCTCTGAGGGTGCTGGTCTCTATGTCCCCTAAGTGATGAACATAGGAATAGCCATACTGGGTCAGACCAAAGGCCCATCTAGACCAGTATCCTGTCTTTCGACAGTGACCAATGCCAGGTGCTTCAGAGGGAATAAACAGAACAGGTAATCATCCAGGGTCCATTCTGTCACCTGTTCCCAGCATCTGGCAAACCGAGGCTAGGGACACCATCCCCATACCTATCATATCCCCCTTTAGTTGTCTCTTTTCCAACCTGAAAAGTCCCAGTCTTATTAATTTCTGCTCATATGATCCATCTAGTGATGGATAACTAGGCTATCTTGTACTCCCCTTGTGTTTCCCAGAGTCCATTGTCTTGGCCTCAAGAGTCAGGAAGATTTCCTGGGGATGCCAATTGTCCCCTGATGTGCTTACTAAGCTGTTTCCTCAGCTGCTTGGTAGCTTGATTGCTTTGTTTACCTTTATATGTAAGGCTTGGTCTACACTACGCGTTTAAACCGATTTAACGCTGTACCCGTCCACACTACGAGGCCCTCTATATCGATATAAAGGGCTCTTTAAATCGGTTTCTGTATTCCTCCCCGATGAGAGGAGTAGCGCTAAAATCGATATTACCATATCGGATTAGGGTTAGTGTGGCCGCAAATCGACGGTATCGGCCTCCGGGCGGTATCCCACAGTGCACCACTGTGACTGCTCTGGACAGCAATCTGAACTCAGATGCAGTGGCCAGGTAAACAGGAAAAGCCCCACAAAATTTTGATTTTCATTTCCTGTTTGCCCAGCGTGGAGCTCTGATCAGCACGGGTGGCAATGCAGTCCCAAATCCAAAAAGAGCTCCAGCATGGACCGTATGGGAGATACTGGATCTGATCGCTGTATGGGGAAACAAATCTGTTCTATCAGAGCTCCGTTACAGAAGACGAAATGCCAAAGCGTTTGGGGAAAAAAAAATCTACAGGCTACACAGTGCTGTGTGACAAGCGTAACGGGAAGCCAGAGACTCAAATGGACGCTCATGGAGTGAGGGAGCGGGGGGGTACTGAGGACTCCAGCTATCCCGCAGTCGCCGAAAAGTATTTGCATTCTTGGCTGAGCTCTCAATGCCTGTAGGTTCAAACACATTGTCCGGCGTGGTTAAGGGAATAGCTCGTCAATTTACTCCTCCCCCCCATGTGAAAGAAAAGGGAAAGAAATCGTTTCTTGACTTCTTTCAATGTCACCCTATGTCTACTGAATGCTGCTGGTAGACGCGATGCTGCAGCAGTGAAGAGCAGTATCCACTCCTCTCCCCTGCCCTGTGGCAGACGGTGCAGTAGGACTAGTAACCGTCCTTCTTATCAACCCGTGAGTGCTCCTGGCTGGCTTCAGGTGAGGCTGGCCGGGAGCGCCTGGGTGAAAAAGGAATGATTCTCGGTCATTCCCAGTAGATGGTACAGAACGGCTGGTAACCGTCCTCATCATAGCAACTGGGGGCTGAGCTCCATCAACCCCCTCCCTTTCCTGTGTAAAGAAAAGATTCTGTCCTGCCTGGACTGTCATAGCACCGGGAGGCTGCCTTCCCCTCATTTTATCTCACTAACAAGTCACTGTTTCTTATTCCTACATTCTTTATAACTTCATGACACAAATGGGGGACGGACACTGCCACGGTAGCCCAGGAAGGTTGGGGGAGGAGGGAAGCAACAGGTGGGGTTGTTGCAGCGGCACCCCCCATGAATGGCATGTAGCTCATCATTTCTGCGGGATCTGAACAGAGCAGCTGTACTCTCTGATACACTGCTTCTCTAGTACACTTGCCCCATATTCTAGGCAGGACTGACTCTATTTTTAGAAACCATAAGGGAGGGATTGACTTGGGGAGTTATTCCCATTTTTGCCTTTGCGCCCCCGGGTGACCTCAGCCAGGGGCACCCATGATAGCAGCAGACGGTACAGAATGACAGATAACCGTCTCTGCTATCATGCAAAAGCAAATGAATGCTGCTGTTTAGCGCTCAGTATCGCCTCTGTCAGCGGCATCCAGTACACATACAGTGACAGTAAAAAAAAAAAAAAAAAAAAAAAAGGCTGAACAGGCTCCATGGTTGCTGTGCTATGGCGTCTGCCAGGGCAATCCGGGGAAAAAAGGCATGAAATGATTGTCTGCCGTTGCTTTCCCGGAGGAAGGAATGACTGACAACATTTACCCAGAACCACCCGCGACAATGATTTTTGCCCCATCAGGCACTGGGCTCTCAACCCAGAATTCCAAGGGGCGGGGGAGACTATGGGAACTATGGGATAGCTATGGAATAGCTACCCACAGTGCAACGCTCCGGAAATCGACACTAGCCGCGGACCATGGACGCACACCGCCAAATTAATGTGCTTAGTGTGGCCGCGTGCACTCGACTTTATACAATCTGTTTTACAAAACCGGTTTATGTAAAATCAGAATAATCCCGTAGTGTAGATGTACCCTAAGTGTACTTTCTTTGTCTATGGCTTACAAAGATTGATCCAGACAGGTAAATATACATTCCTTTGTCTGTGGCAGGCTTGTTTATCAAGTCTGCCCCCAAAACCTATTTTAGGAACATAACTCTTTACATACCAACCATCCATACATCACACAATGATATTCATGGCCAGTGTGTCACCAGTTTTTGTGTGATAACTTACTCAATGTGTTTACAGTACAATAATAATGTATACAGTCAGTTGATTCAATTGTTTATTCTTTGGAATTCAGACCTCCTGTTTCCCCCATGGGGTGTCTGGACCATGATGTCACACACAGATGCTTTTGTTTTGTGGGGGAAGGCAATAACTTAGCATGCCTTTTTAAAAAACAAAAACAAAAAAAAACCCTTTAATACTCTGGTCTAGCAATAAGCATTTATTGCTCAACCACGCAAGGTGCTGAGTGCCTTCTACTCCTGCTGAAGTCAGTGTGTACTGACTGGGGGGAGAGGAGTAGGAACATTGTTGGATGAGACCTTTAGCCTGTAATACTAAGGGTGCGTCCATGCTGCACACTCTTCACAGCCGTGTGTGGGGTACATATGCTGCATGCTCCCTAGCACAGGTATAGATAGCATTCTAGATGGTGAGGCACTGCTTTGCTGAATAAAGACATGCCCGAACCCTTAAGGTGTTTACCCAACACAGCTCTCTACATACCCAAGTAGTGCCTTCCCCATCTGTGTTGCTATTTTTAGCTTGTAGTGTCCTGCTGCTGGAGCTGTTCCCATCCTCGGGGGAAGGTTCTGACAGGAGGGAAGCACTGGGGAAAAGCTACCGCTGCCTCCCTGCCAAATGGAACCTTTTCCCCACTGCTGTGTGTAGCTACACACTACAACCCAGATGCAGCCTGCTTTTCATTGTGGGGCATAACTGCACGTACCCTGCATGCCGCTATCAGTGGTGTGCAGTGTAGATGTAGCCTAAGTGAACGTATCGTATGTACTTTCAAAGGGAAGCAATAACTACCAGTTGCAGTCATTGCACCACAAGTAACAATTCTATAGCACATGCCTTGCCACCCATTACTTTGCCAAGGCTGCTTATTAAATTACCATATATACTCAATCATAAGCCGATTCGTTTATAAGCCGACCCTCACCCCCAAGATTGGTAAGTAATAATAGCAAATTTTTATGTGTCATTCATAAGCCGACCCTATAATTCAGGGGTTGGCAAACTGTGGCTCCTGGCCCATCAGGATAAAACGCTGGTGGGCCGGGATGGTTGATTTACCTCGAGCATTCGCAGGCATGGAGATAAACCTAAGTAAACAAATGTCCCAGCCTGCCAGCCGCTTACCCTAATGGGCCAGGACAGCAACTGATTGGGAAATTTTAGGGGGAAGAAGCTGAGGGTCAGGGGAGTAACCCCTGTGACCACCCCCACGTGACCACCTCCACGTGAGCCAGGACCTTCCCACACTCTCCCCATCCCATCCCTTCCCACCTTACCTGGGACAGGCCACGGGGGGATGTCTCTCCCCTGGCTGGAGCTGCTCCAGCAGGCCGAGTGGCATGGCCGCAGCCTGCCAGCCCCAGAGTTGCAGCTGCTTCGGCGGGTCGGGAGAGCGCAGCACGGCCAGAAGTGGAGAGACTCCGGCCCCACCTCTTCCCTTCTGGTTCTGCTGGCTGTGCTGCCTCTCCTTGTGCCCTATGTTGGGTGGGAGGGGGGAGGGCGGGAGCTGTGTCCCACTTCTCCCCATCTCCATACCCAATCATAAGCTGACCCCTTTCTCTGATGCTTCCCTTTTTTACTAAAAAAAAAATTGGCTTATGAATGAGTATATACGGTAAATGTTCTGATATATATTTGGCTGTAAACTAACTTCCTGAGTTTCTTTTTTATTTAGTTGTTTTTAACTTGATGTATTTTAATTATGTAATTCTAGCAGATCTGCTACTTAGCATTCCGTTACCACTTATGTATTATTTTTACTTGAATTGGGAGTGGGCAGGTGACTGTTAAATCCTTCGCTGAAGGCCCCCAGCCTTATGGTGAATCATGGCTCTGGTGAATCACTAAATATAATGTAGCTGCTCCATGGGAGGACACCTGCATAAAAGGCATGGTGGGGGTGGTGGAGGTGGAGAGGTTAAGCAGCGATGTAGAAGTGATTTTTTTTTCATTCCCCACATCCAATTTCCTAAAGGATAAAGTTGCCTTTTAAAAATATCCTTGGAAATTGAAGGTCGTTTCCCTAGTAACAGAGATTCTAATTTAATTTCACTGGAAATTGTGTTGCCGTCTTAGCAGCAGGTGACAAATTCTGAATAGTGATGGAGTGAAGAAGAGGAAGCCCCCTCTGTCCACCCACTTGGGGAGAGGGTGATGGAGTTTATATTGAATTTCTGCTGGAGGGAAATCCCTCCGTCAGGCTATCAAAGAGCCATCAGTGATTGGCCTCCCAGTTTGAGGCAGGGTCCTAGTACATGTAGTACACAGGGAGGGACTTGCAGAGGTTTCTGCTTCATTGTGTGTGTCAGTTCAGGACCACTAGGTTTACCTCTATGATCCCCAAATGGGGACCGAACAAAACTGAGCTCAGACCTGCTGCTTTAGAGAATAAGGTATGAATCCAAAAGTTCTTGTTCTATGAACAGATTACGCAGATCAAATGGATACATCAGAAATGTCTCTCATAGGGAGCAGTAATGATATAATACCTAGCTCTTGCATAATGGGTTTCATCCATAGCTCTCAAAGGGTTTTAAAAAGGAAGTCAATATTATTATCCTCATTTTACAGATGGGAAAACTGAGCAATGAAGTGACTTGCCCAAAGTTATTTAGCAGGCCAGTGGCAGAACCCAGAAATAGAACCCAAAATTAAGACTTACAACTATAATTTTCATGGCTATATCTTCAAGAAATGCTAAGTTTTAAATAACCTTCACTGCTGCAAGCACTTAAAGGCATACTTCACTTCACTTCTGTGAGTAGTCCCATTGACTTCACATGAGTAAAGTTAAGTATAGGTTTAACTATTTTCAGGATCAGGGCCTTATTTAACAATACATTTTCCTAGTTCATAATTCTTTTAAAGTTCCATGTATGCAAAATATATTGTTAATTTCTTTCCAAAATCTTTTCTGTATATTTGTAGGTTATCTACAGAACTCATGTTGTTTGAAAGCTTCAATCAAAAAATGTCTGCTAATATGGGTGCAATGCATATCGTAGCTATTTTGCAGCCTATGTGCAAGGGATGCCTGGTGTCTGTTGGAATTTTCAGACTCTATTGTGACATTAAATTCTGCATAAAATTTGTAAACTACACTGACCATCTTCAGGGCAAATCTGTTAATTTTTTTTTTTTTATGTATAGATCTGTGAACCATTTACTTACCCTTTGCTGACTATATTCTGGTGCTTTTCTAAGTTGGTGAATAAGGAGCAAAGCATAAAAATTGGCTGCATTCCAGCTAGACAGAGCACATATATGCCTGCGGAGATATGTAGACAATAACATGAAAATAGAAACTATGCTCCAGGAGTTGATGAGCTTATGCCAGAGTTAATTTCCTGCATTACAGTTTATTTCAACTTAACCATGAGCCCTGGGTTTGGGGAACAGTTGCAGAGGCTTCCTATGAAAGTAGGATTCTGAATAATTTCTAAGCGCAAGACATTCCTGTGTGGGGCATGCGGATAGAGGCTCTCACAGCATATTAAGATCTTCTGGGGAGTTAGGTCCCCTTTTGAAAGTTTTAAACCTCAAGAAAATGCCTTATTTGCTACTACAGCTAGACAGGGGCAAATATTTCCTCCCACTCCTTCCCAAAAAGTAGTAGGAGATAGAAACACAACAGAGGCACCATGGACCAGTGAATAGTGCAGCAGACTAGGAGATAGGAAAGACCTGGGTTCTATTCCTGGCTCTATCACTGACCAGCAGTGGGCAAATCTCTTCTTACCACCTTCCCCTTCTGTCCTTTGTCTATCTTGTTTGTTTCAATTGTGAACCCCTTCGGGGTAGATGCTGTCTCTTACCATGTTTGCTATGTACAGCACCTACTACAGTGGGATTCTGATCTTAACTGGACCTATGGGTGCTAATGTAATACAAATAGCCATACTAAAAGAGAGCAGCGAATAGCAGGAATCTGGAGGCTGAGGCTTCTATGTCTTGCTGGAGTTTTATGACCCCTGAGGAAAATGAAATACTTTGTTGGCAGACTCTGCCTTGGGAGCCTCCTGGGGGTGTGTGAAGGGAGAAGGGTCGGCAGCATTGTGATCAGCTAACTAGCTGTTCATTTGATAAACTGTGGCCAGGTGGCTGTACGTTCCTTCCCCTTATCCCTGAAGGGCTGTGCATTTGAGATTATCCTTGGTGCACAGCTGCCTTCTTCCCTGTGCTGCTGTACCCAGGAATGCTTTGTGGTTGCTCCTGGACTTGAAGCAACTTGCCCTGACTAAAAGCGAGAGTTGGCATTTGTGGCAAAAACAGTCTTGCAATTTTATAGCTTGAGGCGCAGAAGTTGGGTTGCCCCAAAATAATACCCATCCTGTTTTTGCCAAGGCAGTGTTATTCTCTAATGGGCTCTTTTAAAAACTAACAAACCAAAACCAAAAAACCAAGACAATGTGGAGACACTTGCAAAATCAAAGCTCCAGTTAATCTTCATATGCCTTATACAAACAGGGTCCTGTCCCATATGTTGTCAGCGGTTTGCCTTAAATACTGAATTAATGAAATGGAGGCTGCATAAAGTGGGGCAAATTCTTCACTGACCTACACCTGGACCATTCCCATTAATTCAGAGCAAAATGTTGTTTTTGAAAAGAAGTTCCCCATAGCTCATTTTGCAAAGGATGCTATCAAGGCTGTTTGTCTCCAAATTTGACCTTTTTTGAAAAGTGCATGTAATCCTTTCCCACTCCAACTCTCCACAATACATGCTTCAGTGCTCACTTCTCAGAGATGGAGAGGGAACATGGTGCAGTGCTTTAATGGTCCTAGATCAGTGGTCTCCAACATTTTTTATGACCAAGATCACTTTTTGAATTTAAGGGCAACCCAGGATCTACCCTGCCCCACTCACTCCATTTCTCCCCTCCCCTTGCTTTTGGTCACTTACTCTCCTCCACCCTCACTCACTTTCACTGGGCTGGGATAGGGGGTTGGGGTGCAAGGAGGGAGTATGGAGTGCTGGCTCTGTGAGGGGGTTCAGGGCTGGGAGTTGGGATGCAGCCTCCCTCCGGGCTGCACTGAACAGGGGGTGTTGGGGGCCCAGGGCCCTCCCACCTTTTGAAAGTGGACTGGCCTGTCCACTTTTCCCCATGTGCTCTGCTCCCGCCCCCATTCCTCCTCTCTCCCCCGAGGCCTCGGCCAGGTGGGAAGTGGCTCCCCAGCTGGGCTCCTGGGCAGTGTGGGGTGCTGCACTGCAGACCCTCCATGGGGAACTGTGGCCAATGGGAGCTGCAGGGGCGGCGCTTGTGGGCGCAGGCAGTACATAGAGCCCCCTGCCCCTCCAGGGCCACGGAGAGATGCCAGACACTTCTGGGAGCAGCACAGGGCCAGGGCAGGCAGGGAGCCTGCCTTAGCTCTGCTGTACCACTAACCAGGAGCTGCCTGAGGTAAGCACCTCCTGAAAGAGCCTGCACCCCACATCCCCTCCTGCACTCCAACCTCCTACCCCAGCTTGGAGCCCTCACCCCATCCTGCACACCAAAGCCCCCTCCTGCACCCAAAATCCCTTCCAGAGCTTGCACCCCACACCCACACTGCCTGCCCCAGCTTCAGCCCAGAGCCCTCTCCGACACTCCGAACCCTTCGGCCCCACCCCAGAGCCCACACCGCCTCCTGCACCCCAACCCCTGGCCCCAGCCTGGTAAAAGTGAGGGAGGAGGGGATGGAGTGAGTGAGGCAGGGCCTCAGGGAAGGGGTGGGGCAAGGGTGTTTGGGTTTGTGTGATTAGACAGTTGGCAATCGTAATTCTGTAGTGCAGGGATAATCAATTATTTCTTGACAAGGTCCAAATTTCTTGATCAAGGTATAGTCAAGGTCAGGACTTCAGAGAAGAAGAAAATAAGTATATAAAAATATTTTGGGCTCCGTTCAAAGCATCTGGTGGTCTGGATTTGACCTGCGGTCTGCCTATTGACTACCCCGGCTGTAGTGTGATCACTGTATTTCTGTCCCTTCCCCCCCTTCTCTAGTTAATTTGCCAGTCTGAAAAGTACCCCAGTGTTTGATTACCAGACAGTGCCTCCTTTGTCAAGACTGCTTCAGTGGCTTTGGTTTCATTATCTTTGGTGGTAGCGGTGGGAAGTGGGTGGGGAGACCATCTGGAAGTCTGTAAAAGAAACTATTTGTAGATGAATGCAGCCTCTCACCTGATGGGGGTGGGGTAGAGAGGGGTGGGATTGGCATCTAACATTACAGACTTAATAAACGAGGCTTGTGTTTGCCTCTGAGCGTGCTGAGTGGGGGTAGCAGGAGTAATGCTGAGCGACAAGGGCCTGTGAGGTGAGGGACGGACAGAGAGCACAAGGAAACAGTTACTCATAGAGACAGGGGCCAGCTACCTTTCAGAAGCTGCAAAAGAGTGTAAATCAGACCACTGAGTTAGGATATTATACTTTGCTATGAGTGATGCCTTCAGCAGCATGTGAGGGCTTTTAAACAGGCATGAGTCCTTTACAGAGTAAAGGGCACTGTTTGGTTCACTGTGGAGTGGGTTCTCATTTTCTTTCCGTGGAGATGGGGGTGGATGTTTTTCTTATAAAGCTATGAGTCCGCTGCAGTATGAGCTTCACCTTCTGTTCTAAGCTAGCACTCAGGCTGCAGCTTCACTTGTCAGATGTCACCAGCCTCCATTATTTTTTGTTTTTTAAGGGACAATACATTTGAATGTTGAGGATTGTGAAAATGAGGCTATTGTAGTATTCAGGCAAGTAGCAAGCAGCATACAGCTCTGCAAACATATCTGTCTGGCCTTTTAGCGCCATCGTGCTGTTCCAGTGGTAGGGCCCCCACCTACCTCTGCCAATGCACCTAATGTCTGAACAGCGATGCTTCAAACTACCTGTTGAGAGACAGTGGGTGGTGGTTTTAAGAAATGGACAAATGTCTGCTAGAGGCTAAGTTAAAAATTACATGGCTTTAGTAATGACTTTAAATCCATGTGTAAAATCAAGTCTCCATAAGAAAAAAGTTAGACTAGGATATATAATGTGCACTTAGGTTCATTACTGCTCAGTATTAATCCATGGTGGGTGGAAGGATCCAATGAAGGCCCTTTGTTGGAATCCCTGATGAAGCTGAGGCGTAATGGAACTCTGGTGTTTCAATGAACACTGCTAGCTCGCGAGAGTTCTGGCAGCCAACAGCAGTACTTTCAGTATAACACTGTCTTCTGGAGCCAGGGTTTGGAAGCCTTAGGAAGAGATTTGGTAGCAAAGATGACAATGAAATGTTTTAAGGTACACTCTGCTCTGGAGTGGTGGGGGACAGGGGAAGGGAATACCTGTAGCTTTCTGGTCAGGTGGGTACATTTTTCAGTTGCACACTTTCAAAGAGTTGATTTAATGGATTGAGATTGTTCCTCATGTGTATATACGAGATGATTGTCAAGAAAGAGCCAGATGAAGTTCCTGATAATAATTTCCTGGTTAAATATAGTACGTCAATGGTAAACTATCTCTGCCTTGATGAGTATTTGATTGGTTAAACTGGCTTTTCAGGGCTAGAATAATTCCGAATAACTTCTGCAGAACTAAGTGGCTATTACTGAGGCCTCTGGAGATTCCAGTGCAGCAAAATGACTATTTTTAAGAATGATAAATGTCTCTTTTTGTCATGGCAGCCAGGCCCTTGTGAAATCGGTGATTAGAACTGTTAGTAATCACCAAGTACAACCTAGAGGGCAGGGCCTCCTGTTTGTGTTATGTCCTGTGTCTCAGGAGAACTCTCAAGGCTGCTTCTTCAGTTCATTATGAATGTAAATTAACAGAGTGCTTTTCCTCCCAAAGGATCCTAAAGTGGCTTACAAACTACAGCACCATTAAAATGTGGCCACCTCTGGGGAGAAGAGAAGTAACAAACTAATGCACAGAACATTGCACAACAGCTGAGGGGAGGGAACATTTTGGCAGAGTTCATAAGAAAAGATTTGCATTGGTGAAGAGTGCCACAGGATATTTACTGTCCAGACAAAGCAGAGAATATTGTTTAAAAAATCTAAATAATCCACACACAGTAAACTGAAGGGAACTCCATTTCAGTACAATGTAAATTTTCATTGTGGCAGGGAAGGCAGTGGACGTCGGGGGAGGGCTGAGAGATCATGGTGTCCTTTATCCTGAGTTGAAATTTCAGCAGTGTTGCCCTTGTCTCTAAATGTATGTTTATATTTTAAGCTGTTCAGAAGACTTCAGGCACAGACATTTAAAAAACAAAAAAAAGTCTTAGCTCTCACTATACAGTTATTCTCCCTGTCAGAGCTGGGGTGGCTGTTTGAAGTTTCTGATTACAGGGTATAGGTTTTCATTTTTAACCCCCTCAGTGTGTCTATTCAAATTACATCTCTTTTTGCCAGCAGAGTAAGTTAGGTTACACCGCAAAGTAATAACTAGTATCAAAACTGTACGTTGTCTCCCTCCTTCTAGTTACTCAATTGCCAGCAACATTATGTACAGTCTTGATACCAGCAGGCAAAATGAAGATGGAGGCTTCACATTTGCGTCTGAACTCCAATAACTTTGTTCTGCCTAAATATATTTGTTACGGGTTGGATCACAGAAACCCACCTGGGAGCTGCCAACTGATGTGCCAAGACTACCTCTGCTCCTGTTTTCCTTGCCAGCCCAGGACTCCAGCACCCTGTCTTGCTGAGCCAGATACTTCTGTCTGCTCCAACAAAGACCCAGGGTCTGAATTACTTGCCCCAAAGCTGCAGGTTTACCTGAAAGCAGCTCACAGAAGTGTGCTTGTCTTTAACACTCGGCTGCCCAACTCCCAATGGCGTCTAAACCCAAATAAATCTGTTTTACCCTGTATAATGCTTATACAGGGTAAACTCATAAGTTGTTTGCCCTCTATAACACTGATAGAGAGATGCAGAGTTGTTTGCTCCCTCAGGTATTAATACATGCTGAGTTAATTAATAAGTAAAAAGTGATTTTATCAAATACAGAAAGTAGGATTTAAGTGGTTCCGAGTAGTAACAGACAGAACAAAGTAAGTCACCAAGCAAAATAAAATGAAGTGTGCAAATCTATTTCTAATCAAACTGAATACAGATAATCTCATCCTCAGAGATGCTTCAGCAAGTTTTTTACTCAAACTGGACACCTTCCAGGCCTGGGCACAATTCTTTCCCCTGGTACAGCTCTTGTTCCAGCTCAGGTGGTAGCTAAGGTATTCTTCATTCTGGCTCCTCTCCTCCCTTTGGCCTGGGCTACACTAGCGGGGGGGTTCGAACTAAGATAAACAACTTCAGCTATGCTGTTAATGTAGCTGAAGTTGAAGTATCTTAGTTCGACTTACCTGGCCGTCCTCACGGCGGCAAGTTGACCACCGTGGCTCCCCTGTCGACTACGCTTACTCCTCCTGTCGAGGTGGAGTACAGGCATTGATTTGGGGATCGATTTATCGCATCCAGACGAGACATGCTAAATCGATCCCTGATGCACTGAACACTGCCCGCCGATCTGGCAGGTAGTATAGACATACCCTAAGTTCTGTTCCACCCCTTTATATATCCTTTGCATAAGGCGGGAATCCTTTTGTCCCTCTGTGGGTTCCCACCCTCTTCTTCTCAATGGAAAGACACTAGATTCCAGTTTCCAGATGGATTCCAATTTAGGTGACATGATCACATGTCACTGCAAGACTTCAAGCCTTCATTCCTCCCAGCCTGACTTACAGGAAGGCCTGCCTGCCCATTAGTGGCCCACGCTTTGCATAATTACAATAGGCCCTTAGAGTTATATTTCATATTTCTGGTTTGATACAAGAGTGTTACATTTATACAAATAGGATGATCACATTCAGTAGATTATAAGCTTTGTAATGATACCTTACAAGAGACCTTTTGCATAAAGCATATTTCAGTTACATTATATTCAATCATTAGTATATTTTTATAAAATCATATAGGCTGTAATGTGTCAATATTCCCCTCCCCCATCCCCCCCCCCAGTTATAGATTCATAGATTCTAGGGTCAGAAGGGACCAATGTGATCATCTAGTCCGACCCCCTGCACAAAGCAGGCCACAGAACTCTACCCATCCACTTCTATAACAAACCCCTAACCTATGCCTGAGTTATTGAAGTCTTCAGATTGTGGTTTGAAGACCTCAGGCTGCAGAGAATCCACCAGCAAGTGACCCATTGCAGTTCAGCTGTATAAGCTGTTTGTCACTGTTGTATTGCATGATTCTAGCTCAGAAAGGCTGTGTTTCAGTCCCAAGTGGAGTGATACTGCCTTGGCAGTACTTGTGAGTGGCATGCTATCAACTGAGCCCTACCAAATTCACAGTCCATTTTAGTCAATTTTCATGATTTCAGCTATTTAAATCTGAAATTTTAAAGTGTTGTAATTGTAGGTGCCCTGACCCAAAAAGAAGTTGTGGGTGGGAGGGAGGAGTCACAAAAAGTTATTGTAGGGTGGATTGTGGTACTGCTACCCTTAATCCTGAGCTGCTGCTGGCAGCAGCGCTGCCTTCAGAGCTGGGCAGCTGGAGAGCAGTGGCTGCTGGCTAGAGCCCAGCTCTGAAGGCAGAGCCACCGCCAGCAGCAGCGCAGAAGTAAGGATGGCCTGGTACGGTATTTCCACCCTTACTTCTGCGTTGCTGCCTGCAGAGCTGGGCCCTGAGTCAGCAGCCGCCACTTTCCGGCTACCCAGTTCTGAAGGCAGCAGTGCAGAAGTAAGGATGGTTATACTGCAACTCCCTAACCCTGCAACTCCCTTTTGGGTCAGGACCCCCAATTTGAGAAATGTTGGACTCCCCCATAAAATCTGTATAATATAAAGTAAAAGCACACAAAAGACCAGATTTCATGGTCCATGACGCGTTTTCCATGGCCATGAATTTGGTAGGGCCCTAGCTATAAAACAGTCCATTACAAACTGAGCTTCCATGGTGCATCAATATATAGGCATTCAAAGGCTTTTTGCTTTTCCTGGTGTGTGTGTGTGTGTGTGTGTGTGTGTGTGTGTGTGTAGTCAGGATAGGGAAGCAGCAGAAAGAGCAAAATCCTTTGCTTGGATAGATATCCATACTACCCAGCTTTCCCACCACTGAAACACAGCCACTCTGAACCAAAAACATGGCAAAGGGGGGGATGAATAGCTTACACAACTGAACAACAGTGGTAACTTCTTTGGGCAGGATGCAATGATCAGAATTCATAGATAGATGTGGTGGTAATAGCGCGGTTGTTTTGGGCTCTTGATGGGCTTGTGTTAAAAGTGGGAATCCTCCTGACTTATCACCCTTACCCTCTTGACTTTAGAGCAGGCTAACCTGTCCTTTAGACCAAGGCAAGCAGAGCATGGCTCTCTCCTCAAGTGCTCTGATTCACCACATGCATTGACCAGTGTGTTACTGGAAAGTCTGTAGAGATACTGCCACCCCCACCAAATCCTGGCCCTCAGTGCAAAGAATCCAGCTTGGCCAGTTGAATACCATTGAGTTTCCCTTGATGGCTGAGCTTTCCATAATCTGGGCATTGTTATAGCTCTGCCAACACATGATGTACATGTAATTGCTGCCAGTCAAAGTGCACGTCTTATGCTGTGACTTCCAGCTGCTCTGGAGAGGAAGCTGAGATAATCACGATGTCACCAATACTCCTATGAAATCATTAAAGCCATTATCTCCTTTTATTGTAATTAAATAAAACACTGAGGGGGAGAAATTTAATTTTGGAAGCGCAAAAGCCTCTTGGTTCCTAAAAGTGTCATTCAGTCTCTGCAGTTGTGTAATGACAACAAGCACAAGAGTGAGCAAAAGGCTGCCCAGATGCAGGCACTGAGAAGGATCAAAACTGACATTAGCCTGTGTAGAATGCTACTCTTGGGCTGCTTTATCTGATGGCTTGTTTAGTCTTGTTCCGCCATATGTTAGCAGCCTTCAGCAATATACGGTGGTGATTACCCTCTCTCTCATCTCATCACTTATTCCCATATCCTAGGGCTAAGGTTAGGTTACAGTTATGAAATGACTCAGTTGTCTGCATGGAACAATAAGTTGAAAATAGGTATGGGGTTCTGTTAATAACAATGAGCTACATGCCGCCTTTTCTGGGTTTTTTTTGTCAGGGACAAGGTGGAGCTGATTTCATTTTTGATTTTGTTTTTATGTTTTATCTCTGATCTAAATGTGTGCTGTTCACTTTCTTTCCCCACCAGCTGACCTGGAGAATGAGGAATGGTGTCTGGGTGCAGAATTGACTTCAGCAACAATAAAAACTGAACCTGTGCTGTGTGAGGCGCCAGGCCTTACCCCCTCTGTCAGTCTCACCATCACACCTGTACCCCTGGAAGGCGAAGAACCCCAGCTGCAATCTGATGCCATGGTACTTGCATATTTTCTATTCTCCTGCCTGTCCAGATAGATGCAGGTTCCCATAAAGCTTTGCACTGCAGTGTAGTCTTTCTGGTGTGAAGGTTTAAGAATTCCAGACATGCAATATGTCTCTTGTTTGCTCGTCTCCAACAATATTGTGAGTGCTCATTTTTAAAATGATGTGTCTGTATAATTCAGCCTCTGGTACTATTAGCTGCTGGCTGCATCATTTGCTTTTCTATACTTACAGCCTCTTCTGGACAGGGTCAAAGCCTGGGATTCACACATCTCTAGAACATTTAGTATCTGAGGAATCAGTCCCACTTAGAATTGCTAACCAGTTAACTCCGTGGAATCTGTGGCAAGATGCACATCTTCCGTTATCCACAACGATTTTGCCTCAAGGCTGTTCAAACTCACCTTAACCCAAATGAGAACACCTGTGTGGGGTGGCCAGCGCTTGTAATGAGAACTTCCACACCACTGTAAGGTCAGCTGTGCCGCTTACATGGGTTTTTAATGTATTCAGCTTTTACAACACTTTGGACTGCTGCTACTGCCTCCAGCCCAGCAGGCCCAGTAAGGAGCATATCTGATATGTTTGTGACCACAGGTTCAACAGCCAAAGAACATTCACCAGGGCTTAATTTGAATGTGCTTCAGTCAATGAAAATAAGATACAAGAATTATTGATTAGACAGAACTCTGCTTTAAAGGCCTATTCTTTCAGCTCCTCCCTTCTCGTCCCTGTGGTGGTGGAGGGTGTCCAATCCATCAGGGTGATGTCATTCCAGCTGCAGCGTGGGCAGGCTATGTTCACAACCTGACTTTCATTGCTCGGTTGCATATCAGAAGTACTCATGTGCAAATTAAGTCACTTCACAGGAAGCTGAAAGATTTAAGACTGTCATAACCATCTTGTAGTTTGAGTGTGAACTCATAGTCTCCAGCATGTGCCACTACTCTAGTTGAGATGTCACAATATCACAAGCAGGCCCTAGGACCATGTGTTACTCTTAAAACGTTTGTTTGTTTGGTTTGTTTGTTTGGTTTGTTTTACTTTTGCTTTGGGCCAAAAAGTTGCACAGTAGGATTCTGGCTGTACTGGCTACTCCAATGACCATGACTCACTCACTCAGCAGGTCTGACTCTAGCCCTGTGCTCAGCTGTGGGGGCTCCATCTTTCTCAGTGTCCTTTTCCAGTTCTGGCCTATAACTTTCTTTGCCTGTTCCTTCTTCACTTTGTAAAATGAACTTAGGCCTAATATCCCAGCTTGTACTGGCAAGAACCCTGAAGCCCCTTCCAGATGGTAACTCTCCTGACGTCCTCTCAATAGTGCCAAACCCTCCTCTCACCGAAAAGAATACTACTCTTTCTGCAGAAACCTGCTCAAAGCCTTTGCATGTTGGTCCAGCAAATACTAGTGCCAGCTCTGTTTCCAAGAGAAGTAATTTGAGTGCAGTGCACATTACCTGTCGGTCTGAAATGTCATCCTGAGAAGTAATCTCTTATTTAACTAATTATATCAGTAAGAGAAGCCCCAGCATCAGTTTTTCAGGATAATGGTCTAAGGTTAAGAAGCTAGAGAAGCAGTAAAAAAAAAAAAAATCTTGGAAAGAGGTCTAGTCACTTACGGAGAAAGTTTACTTGTTTCCTTATACTCAAATTTTATTTTTTTAATTCCTTCTGTAGATGAAACCGTTGAGCCAGAAGGTTCTTCCAGAGATTAAATTGGAGCCACATGAAGTAGATCAGTTTCTGAACCTGTCTTCTAAGGAAGGTTTGTTAATTACCAATCCAAGATGCTGGACTGATAGCCAGAATGCAGAATCATCATAGTGTGCTCTGTTGAACTATTTGGCTTTCTAGCTGTCTTTGCTAATCTCCAGACCAAGGCTGCTGTCTCCTAGGGATTTGATTCAGGCTGCTAAAGAAACCAGCCTCTTTGACCCACTTTAAAAAAAAAATTTCATAAAGAAAACAATCCCTTCCATCTGTAATGTATTACTGATTGCAGAATTACTGGATAGAACTAGAATCCTTGAGACCTAGGATTACTTAACCTGGAAAAGAGGCAAACTTAAGGGGACTTGACTGAGGTGTTTGGAATTATGGAGAGCATAGCAGAAACGGACTCTTCCTACTTTGTATCTTAAGAACACAAGAAGAGCCATACTGGGTCAGACCAATGGCCCATCTAGCCCAGTGCCTTGTCTTCTGACAGTGTGGCTGGCACTGTGTGGGACATGTTTATATTGCTGTTACCTGTGCTGTACTACTCTGGATGAATAAAACATTTCAGTGATGAGGGCTATCTGTTTGATGCCTTCCAATAGCATTAAACTACTAAACCCTCCAAACAATCTGCTGTTAGACTGTCAGCTCTTCAGGGCAGTGGCTGGCTCTTTCCTCCCAGTTCATACAGTGCCTGTTGTGCATGCCACTGGAAACAAAGAACAAATAGTTGTTGTTAACACACAGTGAAGTTAGAATTGAATTAGTAATAAGAGATGGTGGATATTTTGCTGACTTAGCAGAGTTTAAGCACTGGCTGGATGTTGTCTCCATTAATACTGCTTCACGAGTGAAGGGGATATCACATATTGGAGGAGTGTACTTTGTACCACAGTGCATTTGGGGAGGAAGTAGAAATCCCCAGACCTAGTACCATCTATCAGCAGGGTCTTTTAACCCTGCTCCTTAGAGGGGTGAGCCATTGGGAAAGGTCACTTCATTTCAAACCCTTAATTAAGTGCTGTACAGCTGGAAGGCTGGGGCAGCTGCACATTTACAAGTCTCCCCTTGAGAATCTTTCTCACTCCAGGGCCTTCAGAACAAGTTGTTCTCAGTGCAAACTTGCCTCTAGTTTTAAAGCTACTTTTATTTGTTGGTTCTCCTGGAGCTTCCAATTGCTCTCTCATTAGGATAAACACCTTCTGTTTTTGTTTCTTCCATCCCATCAGCAGTGGATCCACTACACCTGCCTCCAACCCCTCCCAGCAGCCATGGCAGTGACTCTGAGGGAGGGCAAAGCCCAACCAGGTCCCTCCCGCCTTCAAGCCCGGTCCAACTACAAGCCACAGCTAAAGTGACATCGCGCATGGCTTCAGCACTCTCCAATTCGCCTCTCCTGACAGCACCACATGTAAGTCATGGTGACTTTTTTCCCCAATTTTTTTTATTGTTACCTTGTGTTTTACTTTTTCTGTACTGCCAGTTTGTTGTTCCTTTTGGGGAGCCTCCCAGACTTTGGCTGAAACTCCAAATCAAGGAGTTGGGCTTTGGCTTCCCCGCTGATTATCTGGAGCTGGAGTCTGAAGTGAAAAGATATGTTTTATGTAACAAGCTTTTCCTTTATACCTTCTGGCAGCTACTACTCTGCTCTGATAGATTAATGACCCATGCAATCACCTGCATCATAGTGGATGTCTTGCTGCTTTGTCTTTAGGCAGCAGGTGATCAACTCTAGGATGGGATTTTCATAAGTACTCATCATTGGTCCGTTCTCAAATTGTGGGCCGGGACCCCAAAGTGGGTCACAACCCCATTTTAATGGGGTCACCAGTGCTGGCATTAGATTTTCTGGGGCCAATGCCTTACAGCACAACTGTGCTAGGATCCACTAATATGGGTGCATTTCCTGTTTTCTTTGCTTCTCCCCTCCCCTCATCCCTTTGGTACATGCAGAAGCTGCAGGGGACTGGTCCATTGATCTTGACGGAGGAAGAGAAGAGGACGTTGATAGCTGAAGGGTACCCTATTCCTACGAAACTGCCCCTGACAAAGGCAGAGGAAAAAGCACTGAAGAAAATCCGCAGGAAAATAAAGAACAAGGTAATTTTAAGCTGCAGCTCTGCTGAATGGTCCCCTCATATGTCTCATATGAAAAGGCTAGAACATTTCTACAAAAAGGTCCATAATACTGTTGTACTTTTTAATAGAGATACTCTTCCTTCTATCCACTGCTATGTACCATTTACATTGCCCATCTAGTCAGTACATATCTCTCTGTCCAGGTACTTATTTTGCTCATCTGAGTAGCAATTAAAGCTAACAAGATTGTAAAGATACTAATTTATGCCTATACTAGGTGCTAGTGGTGTATGAAATCATGTCCACTAATTCCATTTAAAGAAAGCCACACCTTTTTTAGCTTGTCTAGACAAGGCCTCTTTTCCCCCTATACCTGGTGAAAGAGATTTCTGCCCACCAGTTTCATGTTTCTAATCCTCTGTGCATCAGAGTGCCATACTCTTCAGTACAATTCCAGGGCCTTAAATTAGTTATTTTATGCCAAGACACTCTGAAATCTCCAAAGTGCTGTGTTTTTCCTGCAGCAAGGGAAATGGCTGGCTAGAAGGGCAAGTTTTCCAACCTGACCATCTAAATTATCCTTGCACAGATCTTGCACATCCTCAGGTATTTTGCAGGTGCAGGTGCACAGGGCTTGTATTAGTTATCCAGCGTTAAAAATGAAGCCTGGTGTATTTGTACACCCCTGTCCCATTCCTGCCCCTGAATTTTTCTCTAAGCCCTGGTCCATGCTGGGGGTGGGAGGATCAATCTAAGTGACGCAACTTCAGCTATGTGAATAATGTAGCTGAAGTCGACATACTGAGATCAACTTACCGTGGTGTCTTCACTGCGGTGAGTGAACTGCTGCTGCTCCCCCGTCGACTCTGCCTGCTCCTCTCGCCGAGCTGAAGTACAGGAG
The DNA here is from genome assembly GCF_007399415.2 of Gopherus evgoodei. Lineage (NCBI taxonomy): Eukaryota > Metazoa > Chordata > Testudines > Testudinidae > Gopherus > Gopherus evgoodei. The sequence goes on along the minus strand of NC_044322.1, from coordinate 258,649,306 downwards.
TCGACGGGAGAGCGCTCGGGGGTCAATTTTTCGCATTTAGATGAGACACGATAAATCGATCCCCATTGAAATGATCGCTGCCCGCTGATCCGGCGGGTAGTCAAGACATACCCTAAGAGAAGTCTGAGTGTTGATGTAGTGTAAAAGGTCAAGAGAATTAGAGCAGAGGAGTGACTTTACTGCTTTTGTTAAGACTGTATTTGCATTAGGATGGGGATTTGGCAAGGAAATTCTAGAGCTGATTGCCAAGGGGAGAAAAATAAAGAGTGGCAAAAAGACTTGGATTTAATAATGCCAATGTTTTAAATCTGTTTATTGATTTACTTATGGCTTCCTTTTGCTATAAAGATGTTTTGTGTGGTGTTTTCCCGTTCCTCTTAGATCTCTGCCCAGGAAAGTAGGAGAAAGAAGAAAGAATACATGGACAGCCTTGAAAAGAAGTAAGCCAGCCTTCCTCCCCTTTCAAATGAACCAGTGACACAGTTGCTGAGATGGAAGGGTTGATACAGTGAGTGTTTCCTGCAGAATGTGTTTCAGTTGCCATCTAGTGGTGGCTACAGGCAGAATTTATCTGCAGGAAAGAGGAAAGGGGTGTTTTGGGGTTCTAAAGATCGTATATTTATGGTTAATGTTAGGCAAATATTACTGTGTCAACACTTGGTACTTTGTAGTCGGTCTTCTGATGTTAATATAGCATTGAAAACACTGGTTCCTGCTTTCTGAAGTTGGTTTGTCACAGGAACCTAGAGTGATCTGCTGTTCTGCCTTACCTGAAAAGCCCTGCTTTTGTTGAGGATATCCTTGTGCCTCAAATGAATATCTTGAAGCCAGGATATTGGCCAAGTTTCAATATAATACATGATCTCCCCTTCCCAGCCCCAAAACCAGCAGCCTGCTGTGATCCCCTTCCTGTTGTCCAGCTGCCTAGCTACTTTTATACAGAACCTTCATTTTACACCTGCTACCTTCCTCCAACTATTTTGTGAATGAGCTAACGCAAAAAGGGCCCAGGCCAAGTCCTAGTACCATGCTAACAGATCTAGTTAGTTGGATTTTAAATAAGCTAAGACAAATTAATATATGTCCATGGCTGTGTTTCAGTATTTGGTATGCGATGTGGCTACATAGCATGATTTTCATGGTTCGCTCGGCAGGCAGTGTCCAGGTGAAGTTGGGCTCCGAATGAATAAATTCTTTTTCCTGAAATGGTGGGGGCAGAGGTAGGAATAGGTGTAAAGGAGGAGTTGAGAGAGGAAGTGGAGAAGGAGCATGTTAGCAGTCAGCTTTAGCAAGAATCATCAAATCCTCCTATAGAGACTTGTGCCCCAAATTAGTCCCCCTCCCAAGTATCCTGAATCTTTCCTCATCTCTCCTTGTGCCCTTGGCCAGATGGGCCTGGCTCCCATCTGATAAACTCCTTGCACCTCCTTTGGTGAAGCCCCCAACTTAATTTCCCCGGGCTCTTTCTGTCTCCTGCTGAAAGTCTTGCACTCCTGGGGCAAACCCCTGAAAGCCTCTTTCCCATTCACCCCATCACAGTCCCAAACACATGGCAAAGCTCTCCTATGTGCACCTTCCCCCTCTACTAAGAGACTGAGATGGGACTCTGGTTTGTCTGTTTGAGAGTCTGTTCACCTTACTTGCACTACCAAACATGATGCAATGTGATCTCTTTGGCAATCTCTAACGGCAGCTTGGAAGTGACCAATGTTCTTTGGAAATAAATCTCATGGTTTATTCACATTGTGAGGGTGAGATGCATGGGCTCTGTGGTCTTTCAGGTTTGTGTCTATGCTATGAGGGACACAGTGTCAGAAATGTGATTTGCATGAAATGGATGTCTGTTTCATCCTTTCAAGCAGAGTTGCGGTGCATCATTTAAAATGAATAGGGAGCAGGTGGGGGACAAGAGGTTGAATCGTGCCCCTGGGGGTGAAATGTGGAGGTCTTGTGTCCTGCCTCTGGGGATTAGGAAGTCCTCGGAAGGGGGTCGAGATTGTCAGTCTTGCCTCTGGGTAGTAGTAGGCCTTGGTGGGAGGGGAGGGGCGTTGCAGAGTGAGCCTGTCCCACACTCACCCCAAAGTGGCTCCAATCCCACAGGGCGGGCCCTGCTCTGACCTGTTGGCTCTTGCCATGCTTGTAGACAGGGCCCCTCCCTGTCACTTCCTGGCACTGTGCCACCAAACCGCCTGCCCTGAGCTGGGCTGTGGCCACCTCGGCCACAGAAGTGCATGCGTGTACCAGCACTGTTTGTCAGAGCTGTTGTGGCAGGTCCATATACCACATGCCTTAGAACACTGATAGTTCCACAGTACTGTTCCCAGAAAGAAAGTCGTCTGGGTAATTTTCAAACATGGAGCCCTACATGGTGGATGGAACTGGGAGGCTCATCAGGACATCCTGTCTATTCCAGGAAGAAATAACTGTAGTCGATACTGAATGAGCTGGACCTAAGCGAAGAACTCCTCCCAAACGTTACAACTAGCAGGTCTCTCCAATACTTGTAAAATGCCTGGGGTAGCAGTTGCAGGGGCTTTTTCAGGATTTTGTAAGGTCAAAGACTTAAAGATTTGCAAAGGTTTCACCTAGTATAGAAAGGACCTTAGAACGCTGTCTTTACCCCCTTTGTTGAAGTATGATGGAGGCCTGGTTTTAAGTTTGCTATTCTCTCTTTGTGCCTTCCTCAGGGTTGAGTCCTGTTCAAATGAAAATAGTGAGCTGCGTAAGAAAGTGGAAGTCCTGGAGAACACTAACAGGTAGGATCTGAAAGGACAACTGGAACATGCTTCCAAAATGAAAAGTGGGAAATCTGGAAAAGAAGGGATCAAATACCAGAGCAGTGGACAATGACTGATGAGAAATGGATCCATCTGATCTGGTTAATGACAAAGAAGTGGGAGGTAAAATATGTAAAAAAACTGGCATGGTGCCTGAGTGCTCAATATAATATGAGAGCGCTTGAGTTTGACGCTTAGGTCTGGGTGCTCTCCCTAGGCTGGTAAGAATTGCGAGTTCTTCATGTCACTCTTCAGCAAGCTTCTGGACTGATCTAGGAGTGATACTGATGGACTAGCAAAGACATCTCATCAAGACATCTTCAACTTGTAGAAGACTGGTCAGACGTGAGGCCTTGGAAAGGAGAAGCCCTAACCTGGAGTGTAAGGCTACAGTGCAGCCCTGATGCATAGATCTAGAGCCCTTAGTAATTAGTTCTTCTGGGATTGCTACTTATCATTATAACTACCGTACATCTTTCTAAGGCGCCTATCACCATAGCATCTATATCAGTTTAGCAATGCAGTTTCTTTTGAGAGGAAACCAATTTTTCACCCCTCTCAGCTCAGTTAGAATCCAAGTGGTTTATTCAAAAGACAAACAGCAGAGACCATTCCACAGTTTAGTTCTTAAGGGAATGTCAGATAAAAGGAAGACTGATATTTATTTAAAAGATTCGGCCTCGTATGCATTGTGATTTAAAAGTTATAAGACCTGAGCTCAACCTGATCTCTGGTGCTGGCAGATTCGAGAATACCCTGTCCCATTTGAATATGTCTCAGATGAGTGCGTTGTGTATATATACCTACACAGTCCATAGAAGTGTGGAGGGAGGTGGTGATCACTGAAATAGCTGAGCTTTAAAGATAAGGTCTAGGACCTAGAAATGGACCTATTATTTGTCTGGCAGCCAATGTATTGCTCATTGAGTGGCATGTGTGGTTTCTAATCTTCGGATCCAATCTCTAATTTCATGGAGACAGACCCCGTATCACTGTAATTTGCTGGAGAATGTCTCCCACACACTGCTCGTGCATAAAGACATCTGCTGCTTGTTTGGAGAGAGCCAAGCCATTTCTCCCTCCTCCTTTGCCTATCTCCCCACTCTGCCTTACACATGAAAATGTTGGCATTGCTGTACAAGATCAGACCAGGTCTGTCTAATCCAGCATCTGTTTCTGACAGGGGGCTGATACCAGCTGTTTGAGAGGAAGGTGCAAGAACTGGGAAGTAGGCAGTTACAGACTACGCTCCCCTTAACAAGCCACTGAAAAGGTTCTTGCTGAGTAGCCCTTGTCCCCAGGGAAGATAGTTTTACATGTAAGCACAGCCTTCCCCAATGTTAGACACAGCAGGCTTTATAAAAATCTTGCTCATGTCATCTGTCCCTCACGCCCAAGGTTGCCTCGTTAATTAATGAAAAAAAGCTCTATTTTTAATAAAACTCTCCAAGTTTTCCCAAGTTTCTAATGCTCTTAATTCTGAGAGTAAACCCCAAAAGAGCATCTGTTTGTTTAGGTGATGTTATCCCCAAATCCTTTACATCCCCGATATGCAGAATTAGTTGCATAGTTTCCCTTCATCAGTCATGGTGGGGTTTGACTATGTCCACACTGCACATCACTGGTGACAGCATGTAGGGTAGGTGTAGTAACACGCTGTAGTGAAAAGCGGGATGAGTCCATGCCGCGGCTTGTAGTGACACATGTCAATGAAAGGCTCTGGCAGTGGAGAAAGCTGTCAGAGCCTTTCTCTGCTGCATCTCCCTCCCCTTTTCCACACTGCTGGATCCTTTCCCTGTGGCCCATGCAACCTTCATTCTGCCCCTGGAGCATGTTCATCATGGTACAGTCTTTTTAATTAGATGATCATATTGCCTCATTCAGTGAATGAGTAGTTGTTCAATATTTCTTTATCTTCCTCATTCAGTGTGTAGCCCCTAGGCCTTTATTTAATGTATACCATGTAAACCCTGGACTACTAATTTCCTCATGGGTGTTTCTGTGGTGCCCTCACTGTAGTATCAGAGTCCTTCAGAACACTAATTACACCTCACCTCTGTGAGGGGAGATGGTATTATTATTCCAGGAAACTGAGGCACAGATTTATTTGTATTACTGTAGCATCTAGAAGCTTCTATCATGGGCCAGAACCTTCTGGAGCTAGGTGTACAGACACAGAACAAAACGATGGTCACAGCCCCAAACTGTTTACAATCGAAGTTTAAGATCAGAGACAACAGATGGATACAGACAGATGGGGAAGTACAAGTGAGACGGTACTGATCTGCATGGTAGGCAGTGATCTCAAGATGTCAGCAGCCTAACTATTCAGTTTTTTTGTAGGCGTCCTGGTGAAGGTGAGTTTTGAGGAGGAATCTGAAGGTGGATAATGAGGCAGCTTTGCAGATGTTTACAGGGAGAAATGCTCAAGTGCATAGGGCAACACAAGAGAAAAATACTTGTTTGAAAATGACCCTCCAGGGTCAAATGGAGGCCAGCATTGACAGCTCAGTAGCAAAAGAGAGATGATAGGCCAGGAAGGTGTAAGAAGGAATTAAGAGCATCAGAAAGTTGAGAGTGAAGGAGCTTATGTTTGATGTAATAGAAAAGCAGGAGCCAGTGGAGGAATTCAAAGTGGGGAGTGGTATTGGTCAAAGCGGCAGACTAGGGAAACCATCATTGTGACTAGATCTGAGCAAGGCATGATTGTGTTTATCAAGGCTAGAGAGAAAGATTCAGGAATTGAGGCATGAGATGATAAGAGCTTGGACAAGACTTTTAGCTATGTCGATGGATAGGAAAGGCTGTATATTAGAGATGTTACAGAGAAAGAATAGGCAAGATTTAGACATAACATGGATGTAAAGGACTAGAGAGAGGTCAAGGTCAGATGACACCCAGGTTATGGGTCTGAACGACAGGCAGGATAGTGGTGTTATCCACGATGATTGAAAAAGGAGGTTGTGGGGGAAGATTCGGAGCTCTATATTAACCATGCTTAGCTTGAGCTGGCAGTTAGACATCCCCAAGGAGATGTTTGAGACACAGGCTAAGAATTTATTTTGGACAGAAGGAGGCAGGTCTGTGGTAGGGATGTAAAATATTAAACAGTTAACTGGTAAGTATTAGCCTTACCATTAACCCACCCTAACTGGTAACCCACTGTGCATGGGTCTCTAACCAATTCTTCTCCCCAAGCCACCCCAGGCCCTGCTGGCCAACCCCAGCCCCGGGGACTTTGCGGAGGATGGCCAGCCGGGCAGGGGGAGCGCATTTAGGCCGGAGTGGATGGGCAAGGGCTGGGGGCCCCCATGGGGAGCAGTGTACAGTAGTCCCTAGTCTTCCCCCCTGTGCCACTGGAAAGGGTTTGGCTGCGGAGGTGGACGGTGCGCAGGGAAGGGAAGCTGCTGCTGGGGTGGCATGGAGTGTCTGCAGAAGCCACACTGGAACAAACTAAGTATCTGGGTCACCTTTCCCTTTAATCAGTTAACGAGATAAATTATATAATTTTAATAGTTAAACAGTTTTTACATCCCTAATTTGTGGAAGAGAGGTAGATCTGCAAGTGGTCAGCATAGACATGGTAGTCTAACTTGTATTTATGGATGAGATTACACAGAGATAAGGTTTAAAGGGAGAAGAGAAGGAGACGAAGGACAGAGCCTTATGGAGCTCCCTCAGAAAGCTGATGAAGGATCCTAGGAAAGACATTCTGAAGGAGGAATTGGAGAGGTAGAATGAGAACCAGGACAGCACAGAGTTATGGATGTCAAGGGAGAGCAGGATTCCATTGGGTTAGGCACAGTACAAAGTAAGAGACAGTCCTAGCACCAAAGAGCTTCAATAGACAAGACAGACAAAGGATGGGAGGGGAAACAGGCATAAGGATGGTGTGGGAGAAAGTGACCAGCTTAAAGTCATAAAGGAGGCCAGTGACTGAGCTGGGAATAGAATCCCATAGACCAGGGGTCGGCAACCTATGGCATGCGTGCCAAACACAGCATGCAAGCTGATTTTGAGTGGCACGCTGCCGCGGTCCCGGCCCTCAGCCCCCCGCCCACCGCTCTCGCCTGCGGGGGCAGGAGACAAACGCTTCCCTTGCAGCAGCCAAGCTTTCCCCTCCCCCCTCTTCTTCCCACAGCGTGGTGCTTTCCTGCCCCTGCCCCTGCCCCTGCCCCTGCCCCTGCCCCTCTCCCTCCCTACGCCAATCAGCTAATGGCCCTAGCAAGGGCAAGGGGGAAGAGCAGCAGTGTGCATGCAGCTCCGTAGTGGAGGCCGAGAGAGGAAGGGACGGGGCCTTGGGGAAGGGGGTGGAACAGGGCATATCCCTTCCAGCCCCTGGCCCTGAGCTGCTCAGAGCAGAGGGTTGGGAGCACCCCTACAAGTCGAGCACCCCAGCCCTTTGCCCTGCACACCCCTAGCCCTCTGCCCTGACCCCTGAACCCCCCCACGCCCCTACTGCCCTCTGCCCTGACCCCTGCACCCCCACACACCCAGCCTTCTGCCCTGAACGCCCCCACCACCCCTACTGCCCTCTGCCCTGACCGCTGCACCCCCACACACCCAACCTTCTGCCCTGAACGCCCCCCCCCACCCCTACTGCCCTCTGCCCTGATGCCTGAACCCCCTCACACACCCAGCCGTCAGCCCTGACACCTGAATCTCCCCCCTTCCGCCCCCCTCCCCCCCGGTCTGGGGTCCCAGCCACAGGCCCTGCTCAGCCTGCTAGGTGAACAGAACCTCAGGCTGGCAGTGAGCTGAGCAGGCTGGCGGCGTAAGATCAGCATTTTAATTTAATTTTTAAATTAAGTTTCTTAAACATTTTGAAAACCTTATTTACTTTACATACAACAATAGTTTAGTTATATAATATAGACTTATAAAAAGAGGCCTTCTAAAAATGTTAAAATGTATTACTGGCACACAAAACCTTAAATTAGAATGAATAAATGAAGACTCGGCACACCGCTTCTGAAAGGTTGCCGACCTCTGCCATAGACCATGCTGCCTCCTCCACAACAGCATGCAGTCAGATTGGAGGACATAGATATTTTGGTTTAAAGAAAGTATTGAAAAAATAGGATTTATCTGTATTAGATGAGAGAAGAAATAGGACATATATATTACTGATTTATTTTCCCAGTTTGGTAATAGAAATTGGATCCTATTTAAAATGTACCTCACCAGTTGTATGGATAGGGTGACCAGATGTCCTGATTTTGGGGTCTTTTTCTTATATAGGCTCCTGTTACCCCCCCCCCCACACTCCCTGTTCCAATTTTTCACACTTGCTGTCTGGTCACCCTATGTATGGATTACTTTTGTGCTGTGTGTGCAAACTGAACAAGAAAATGGTGACAGTACACAGACTGGTTGTCACAATTTCTTGCTTGTACATGGATCAGGAATGATAGGATTGCCAGGGGAAACAACAACAACAGAAAGCAAGCTGTGCTGCTTTCCAACCTGAGATCACTTTTGGAAGGTAGTGGTTTTATAAAATTAAATCTGGTTGCTCTTTATTGAATGCTAAGAATAGTACATTGAGGCCCTGCTTCTTCTCCCACTGAGGTCAATGGTGAAACTTCCATGGTGCAGTGTCAGGTGAATGTAGAGATATGGGGCATTGCAAGAGCTGAAACAGCAGTAGAGTTGCCAAGTCTTATTGAGCTGCATGGTAATTCCTTCAACTGAGATTATAAACTTATTTTACAGTATGTCCTGTGGGTGACAGAGGACTTGGCTATGTTTTTCAATGAGACATTTAAAATATCTTTCTTCTTTGAAATCTCTCTCTCTAAAACTGACACAGCTTGAGAGCTCTAGAACAACAACTTGTTTTTAACAGAGCAGATCAATGTTTTTGCACTGAAGCTTTTTTTTTTTTTTTGGTGAGGGGGTGGTGTTGGTGAAAAAATGGCTTCCTGACCTAAATTTTTCCACAGACATTTTCAATTTCCTTTTGGTGGAAACTTTCTGGTTATTGATGAAAAACTGTAAAGAGTCATTTTTGGTTTTTTCCCTTCCGATGGGAGAAAGTGTGTGTGTGTGTGTGTGTGTGTGTGTGTGTGTGTGTGTGTGTGTGTGTGTGTGGAAATGGAGAATAGTGGAGGACCACAAGTTTTCAAAAAATGAAAATGGAAAAAATCGGTTTGTTTTGTCAAAAAAGGGAGAAATTCTTTGAAAAAACTTGCGTGCAGCAAACAGTTTGTTTTGTTTTGATGAAAGTATATAGCACTCTATGAGCAGTGCTAGCTTTTGAGTGTGAAGGCGAGATTCCGAAAGCCTGACAGGCAGGGAGATCCTGCAATGACCCATATTTCATATTCATGCCCTACAGCAAGTCTTGTTCAGGGGAGGGTGGTGATGAAGCCTTGGGTTGCACCCATTCTCAGTTGCTAAAGGAACCCTTTTTGAAAAGTAACCTACCTATAAGAAAACACAAATTAGACATCACATGCTGGAGTGGATTTTCCAGCAAGATTAGAAGGGAGAGGGAATCCCTCAGTTACTTTACAGCTTTCCTGTGAGGCACTTCGATTGTCAGGGAAAGCGTGAAAGCACATTCACACCTCCTACCAGGAGGTGACCCTCTAATTGAATATCATCAGGAAATGTGTCAGACAGAGTGAGATTAATCCCAGGGTGCAACTCCCTTATCTACATTGCCTTAAGATTTCATTTTCTCGGGTTAAAATTCAGCCATAGGCAATATGTTTCACTAAAAGCATTCTTGACCTTCCTCCAGATGTTCAGCAGAGGCCTCTTGGTATAAAATGCCCTGTTCTTAAAGTTGTTCTTTCTCTTTTCATTAGCACATCTCACCCCAATGGTAATAATACTGAAGGCAACTTTTCTGTGGGAGAGGAGGCATTTTTGACCTTCAACTATCTCTTCCAGTGTTTTGGATTGAACTATAGAAAAGAAGTATGGAAGAGTGTGTTTTGTGGGGGCAAGAGGGATAGCCATGTTGCCTCCAAACAAATGAATTCCAGTCTTCTCTTGCCTCAGTTCCTGGTTCTTAGCTTGAAAATGCATCATGAGTATTTTAACTCCCAACACTGAATCCTTTACTGTATTGAAAGAGACAGTGGCCCTGATTCTCTACTCACGCCAGGGTAAATAGGGAGTCACTTCATTAACTTCAAAAAGGCTACTCCTGATTTTCACCAGTGTAAATGAGGTCCAGTTTAGAGATGTTTGAAGATTTGTGGTGGTGTTATGTGGTGGAACTTATAAGTACTTGTTAAATAACTTGGACCATATTTTACTTTCCACAATCTTGGCCATGAAGGGCCCAAGATATAGTGGAACCACTATAGTTACACTGCTTAGGGGGGTGGGGGAGACAAGACATATCTGAGGAGCATAGCATCTTGAAGTCCAGGTCTTTGGGGGCTCTCTGCACAGCAAGGCTTGGGCTGGACAGAGAGGAGGAGAAATTGTAGTGGATTTGCCACTATGCAGATCCACCTGCCATTTCCTTCCCAACATCCATCTCTACCTCCTCCCCCAAATCCCCCAGAGCAGCAAGAGCTGTTGCTATTGCAAAGCTTCTGTTGCTATCTCAGGACTGCAGTAGCAGGCCCAGAGCTGGAAGGAAAATTTCATTCTGAAACTCCTCTGGAACCCTGGTGCACCAAGCCCAGCTACTCTGTCTTGGTACCCAGGGAGGATTTGGTCATCTGTTACTATAGTGATTATATATGCCAAGGTTCAAAAAACCTTCCCATGAAATGTGTACACTGATTTAGAGGATGGGAATAGCCAGACACAGTATGCATTTACCTTTTAAGGAAAGCTGCTTGTGTGATGCACACATGCTGTGTAACAGTATTATTGAGTAGTTGGTGTGGCCTCTTTCATCTAAATTGAAATGGCTCTAAAGTTGCACCTACTGTAGATAAGGAACAGAAAGAGGACAACCAATTTTTATTTTACACCTACATGTGGAACAAACCATATTTTCAACAGTGTATTAGACACCCTTGTGAAAGTTGGGAAGGATTTGCTGGCCCAGATACATCTGTACTGGGAGTATTCCTTGTACTAATTTCAGACTCCACTTCTGAAGTCCTTGAAATCATTCTACCTTAATTAGCAATGATCATTGATGTAAAAAGTCAGTAATAGACAGGTGAGTGTATATTGAGCTGCAAAGGCACCTCTGGGTCTGTCCTACAATTGGCTTGTGATAACTTGGTTTTAAAATAATTCTTTTCTATCTCTCTTGCTCCAGCATTTTTGACATCACAACCTTTAAAGCTGTTGGGGGTTGCCACGTATATTTGTCACGAGGCCTCAAGTTCTCTTATAGGCAAAATGAAACGTAGAAATGGGATTGAGCTGCAAAGTTAGGATCCAGGTACAAACTTCTCTACGGGCGTGTCTTTAGGTCGATTCTCTCGATTCCACTGAATTGGGCCCCACACCTAAGAGGGCCCCACGCCCTAAAGAAGAGCATCTAGCTTAGGCACCTTTTTAATTTTTACTCACCCGGCAGTGGTCTGGGTCTTCGGCTGCACTTCAGTGGCGGGTCCTTCACTCACTCTGGGTCTTCGGTGGCATTTCGGGGGTGGGTCCTTCAGTGCCGTGGAAGACCTGGACTGCCACCGGGTATTCAAATCAGGCACCGCATTTCCTAAAGCAGGCCCTGCTTCTCTAACAGTTTTTGTGTGTGTTTGAAGTAGGGCATTTGGTGTAGTCCAACTCTTTTGAAAAGCATTTGTCAGAACAAAATGGGAACAGTGTGGAGAGATCCAAATCAGTAATGGAATGTGATTTGAGCAGGCTTAAAAATAGACACTTAACTATAGTTTGAGATCGGTTCCGACTTCACTTTTAAGCGGCCAGTACTCAAATTCATGGACTGTTGTCCCTGAAGCAGTTGATCATACCTTTTACACTAAGCAGAGAGCCAGGAGGGTAGAAAGTGCTGTTCTTGGCTGGGACTCTTATGTTTGTCCAGCACAATAGGGCCTCTGTTGTGGTTGGGACCTTTAAGAATGATCGTAATAATAGCAACATATAGAGGCCTGTGATTTCAGCAGCTCTTGGAGGATGGAAAACTTAATAGGTAACCTTAGGAGGAAGTAACATTTAAATATTTTATTTAAAACAAATGTATGAGAAGATAAGTCTGAACATATTATAGGTTTTGAGATCTAAAGGCATTTTATTTACAAAAGCTTTCCAGTTTATTTTAAGGGCCAGATTTTCAGAGATGTGTGTGCACCTCTACACAATTGATTAGGGTAATTGTGGACCTGATCCTGCACCTATTAGTCAATGGCAAAATTCCTGTTGCAATCATGGCACAAAATCAGATCAGATGTGCAGCTGGTTATTTGTGAATGTAACAGTTTAAACTGCATGTATATAAATGGTAATCCTGCTCCCATTCTTCTGAAAATCTGCTTCTTCCTAGATGAACAAATATGAGCCTCAAAAGTAGGAAGTAAAATAGTTGGTGGGAGTGTTTGGGGAAGAATGAAACTGACATCAGTTGTGGAAAAACAAAGTACTCCTTGAAAGGTCTAATGTGATTGTGCACAATATTTTGAAAAATTAATGTAGCCATTCCTTGCCTCTGACTTTCAAGGCGAGGATTTTAACTAGATGAACCTGCGTGTAAATATTTACTGTTTGTAAGGCACAGAGATCAAGGTGAAAAGCTGTATGATCATATGGTCTGAAGTATGTAAATCTACTGGTTAATATTGATGGCTGTGTTACTCTTGACATTCCAGAACTCTTCTGCAGCAGTTACAGAGACTCCAAGCCATGGTTGCTGGCAAAGTGTCCCGTTCCTGTAAAGCAGCCAGCACGCAGACAGGGACCTGTCTCATGGTGAGTGACTCAAAAGTTGGGGACCACAGGCAGCGGTTGCTAAAACCACTGTTCCCTGGCTCAGCTCATGTCTGTCTCCCAGCTCCATTGGATAATGATAGTCCAGGGATGAAAAAAGAGGTGGGAACAGCGGTCAGCTTTGTGCTAGCAGCTGGAAGCTTTGGGAACTCATGAATAATAAGGCAGCCTGGGATATGTGGGGATTTTTGTTGCTGAAGGGTACTCTACCCATTCTGTTCAGCCCATTAGTCTGAAAGCCCAGAGGGTGGGAAGCATCTCTCGTCAAGAATTAACAATGAAATGTGTCCTAAAGTTCTGAATTACTTTTGGGATTTCTGAGCCTTTTGCTGATAGATACCACCTTGCTGAAAAGAAGCATAATTTGTGGCCATCATAGCGTGGGATCTTCCTTTCTAAGAGACCACTTCTCTCTCCTAGACATACTGCCACAATCATGATCCTTGGGGTCATTCCCACTTGGTATAAAACTGGAGTTGGGGGGAGGAGCTGCTGGTGGAGTGTTCTCTGTGAGGGCCCCTTTCCTTTGGAATGTACTCATGCCAGACCTGGGGCTGCAAGAACACAAAACTGTGGACTTTCCAGGCCCTCTACAAAGTCCATCTCTTTGAGCACGCATTGACAAGGGGTGTGAGGAGGGAATTACTGTCATCTGGCAGTGTGTGGTTTGCGGGAGGTAAACTGTCTCAGGGTGTTTCTTGATGAAGTGTCCAGGGGTGAGGGAAGAAGTGCTGCTACATTGATTGATTATTTGTTACCTGCTATAATCTTGCATATTTAAATGCATGTCAGAGGGCACCCAGAGCTATGAAATGAGAGCCCTTTAGATGCTTCGTTCTTTTCAATCCAAATAATAATAAATTAATTCATTAAAATAAAAATAACCCAGAGGCGGTAAATCTGCTTGTTTAATACTCAGCGTAAAAGAACTGTGTTAGAAAGGCTTTACTTTTAAATTTAGCAACCAGATTCCCTTCATGGTGGTGCTATAGCTGGATGGAAACTGGTTTCTAGTTCAACATTGAGCCTTCAGGCTAGTATAGCTTATCTGTCACTTTTAAGTAAGATTGTACCAAAAGCCAGCTTAGAAATGCCTGATACAGGTTAAGCAACATGAATCTTTAAATGCATGTCTGAATTTAGTCCAGTTAAATTGTGCTTCTAGCAGGGACAGATTAACCTTTTGTGGGCTCAGTGCGAAACATATTTGTGGGCCCCCATGGAGGCAATGGAGCATGGCATGGGGAGGTAAGTCCCTGGAGCGAGGAGCCAGCCAGAGGTCATGGGGTGTGGGCATGGCAGAGGTGGCTCTGCTCTGCACAATGTGAGGGCACTATTTACAAACTGGCAGTTGTCAGATTCACAGTGGTCTGTCCGGCTCTGTGCTGCCAGCGTGCCCCTTCCCCTTGGGGGCAGGCCCATGCCACACCACACAGCCCCATCCCCTCCCAGCCCAACACCCCGCGATTCCTTATGGAGCCCCATCCCCCCCCCAGACCCACTATGCCCAGTGCCCCCCCAGACCGACCCACAAATGCACAGTGCCCTGCACAAAACTGCCCCTGCCTACAGCCCCACCACAACTGCCCAGCACCCCCCACAAAGCCCCCACTCCCTAGTGCCTCAATACACACATCTTCCCTGCCCCCCTTCCTACCTCCTGGCCACACCCACCAGCCCTGCTGGGAGGTGACTGTGTCTGCTGGGCTGAGCCAGCAGTGCAGCCAGGGCCAGTCCCAGAGCTGGGAATTGCTCCATCCCCTTGGGAGTACCGCAATCAGCCAGCCCAGGACCTACCCTGGCCAGGCTCCCGCCAGACGCACTTGCCTGGAGGGACCCAGCAAAGCTCCCCACACTGTTTCTCCCTCCTACATACCTGGCTGAGACTGACCAGGCTTCTGCACCAATCCAGGCAGCTCAGCTCTGGGGAAACAGGTGGGGCCCCACAGGTGGTGGGAAGCAGAGACTACTGGGAGTCAGAGGTGCCCCAGGGTCAGGCCAGGGGGCAGAGAGGAACCCTTGGCCAGCTGGTGGGCAGGCCAAGAGAAGCAAATGGTGGGCAGGGGGAGCCAGTGGGGTCTCGAGGCACAGTGCAAGCGGAGCAGGCTGGGGCCCCTTCTGAGCATGATCCGGCTCCATAGAGCCACTGGAGCCATTGCCTTTCCAACTTCCAAATAAAGTAGTTCAACAGAATAAAATGGCTGCAGATCTTTAAAATAGACTCTTGCATTTAAATTTGTCCTTTTAAATATTGAATTGTTATTGTCGATGCACCTTTGATTAGAGGCATCATATATATTAACCAAAAAGTAGCCTGGAATCAATATATTTTTTTTTTAAATTACAACAGTTGTGTGATTTGCCATTGCTTTAACCTTAATTCCCATGTATTTGTGTCCAAAGAGTGAGATCTCTTTTATTTTTGCTTTCTTCCTTGTCCAGGTGGTGGTGCTGTGCTTCGCAGGCATTTTTGGCAGCTTCTCTCAGAGTTCCGGGCCCTATCCTTCTGCCACAAAAATGGTGCTGCCCAGCCAGCATTCCACACCAGAATCATACACGGCCTCCATTGGTAAGCTAAGTCAGTGCTGCGGTTTGCTTGATGACTCACTCCCCCACAAGATCCCCTTTGCATTTTTATGGGAGTCCAGTGCATACCGCCTACTCTTCCCTTCCCAGTAGCTGTGTTCCCCACATTGTGGTTGTCATTTTTCTGGCTGAGGGCAGGATGGGAATTCTCCTTTGGAGCCTCTCAACATATCCTCTTGCACAACCTGGAAAAGGGCATTGCTGACATCCAGGAAATTTCCTTTTCCCCCCACCTCTTTGAGGATGAGAACCATGGGCTCCCACTCACCAGGGCCACATCCAAAACGATAATAAATCCTGACCTCTAGTGGTTTTGAGGTGTTGGTGTTTTTGCATTATAGAAATGCAAGTTTATCAAGTGAGTTGAAAAAGTTAAATGGCTGAGTTACCCAAGCTGTTGGTGAAACGCATCATGAAGGGATGGAGTCGGTTACTTCCCAACCTACTTGATAGTTCCAGTCAGCCTTCTGTGTGTCAGCTGCAGGCATCAGACTCATAGCTCCCAAAAGATTCCAGGTGAACCTGGCCTCAGTTCACTTCCAAGTGGCCAAGTATTCACATTGCCAAAAAACCTCCAACAAAACTGATATCAATTTGCCTTTCTGTTGTCGGTGTCAGAGGCCAAGGATTGAATGGGGCACCAGGATGGAAGTAGATGCTAGCTGTCTCCAATAACTATTACGTTAAAATAGAGCCTGTCACCATGATATCTGAGTGTTTACCCCAGAAGTCATCCCTCCAGTTCTGGCACAATGGCTGGACTAGTGGGGAAGGACCCTTGCATGACCAGTGCTCATATTGCACTTGCTGTGGGCATACATGGCAGACTGTCAGCGCAGCATCTTTCCCTAGCTCCAAAATTTCTAGTTAATCTCCATGGGTAGCAAAATCCTGTGCAGTTAGATTTACTGTGTTTATATTTGTCCACTTTCAATTCCCCACATGTCCAGTACCCTTATATCTGGGCTCACTGTGTTTCTCATGTAGTTTCTGCCTCCCCTATTTGTACACAGTACGGTCAAGAAGTCTGCTAATTTACGAAGAGCCCCGCCAACTGGAGGAGCAGTACAGTTCAATCTCCTTTGCAGATCGCAGTGATGTCTGGGATAGGCGCATGGATGCCTCCAAACACACAGCACTATCTCTGGAATCTGTGCCGGGGGGACAGCAGGACAAAGTCACACATTTCACAATAGCCAATGAAACAAGGCTAGAGAAATCAGTGGTGCTGGGGCTGCAGCCGCACAGGTGAGTGCAGAGGAAGCAGGCCTAGGCATGAGTTATATGAAATTCCTTGTTGCATGTTTCCTGGATAATTATTTGTATTACTGTTGTGCACGGAGGCCCCCAGTCTAGATCAGGGCCCCATTGTGCTAGGCATTGTATGAACACCTAGCGAGAGACAGTCCCTGTCCTGATGTGCTTACAACTGAGATAGACAAGACTAAGAATGGGAAGGGAAACTGAGGCAAGGAGAAGTAAAGTGACTTGCCCCAAATCACATTGCAAGTCAGTAGTGGAGGCAAAATTAAAACCTTGGTCTCCTGACTCCCAATCCTATATCCGATCCACTGGGCTATGTTTCCTATCCAAGACCATATGCTTGGAAAACCAGTAGTTATGGGGTTCCTGCTGAGCCTGGTGTGGGTCCCTTTGACTTATACTGTATTAGTTAGAGGATGGTAGTCTTCTCAAACAACAATAGCAGTATAGATGTCATTTAAGACTGTTACTGTGCCTGTATTAATAAGAGCTCCCTATAAAATGTTTCAGGGATGACACTGACACAAGACTTTGTGTAATCCACCCTGTCATGGTTCAGGGTATCTGCACCTATCCTCCCCCCTTGCAGGTTCACCAAGGGCATCCATCCTTAGGCTTCTGACTCCCCTCTCTTGGGTGGAGAACCATGCCTCTCTCTCTCCTGACCAGTGTATTTCCAGGCTGCACAGTTCTGTGCATACACTGTGAATTCCCTGGCAAAGTCAGACTGCCTAAGCAGGCCTGCTTTAACTTTTCTCCTCAGATGGTGAACAGCGTAATTACCACAGTTAAGTTACCGCACAGTTCTTTCTAAGCAAGCGCATTTATTCTTAAGGTACAAGCATGGTGGAGAAAACATATTAAAAACAATAAAAGAACCTATATTCATCCTAATAAGCTTACCAGAGGACATCCCAACTCCAAGAAGAGTGAGTGAACAGTCCTTCAAACCCCATCCAGGGGTTTTCCTGTGGCTAACAAGTTCATAATTCCTTTTGCTCTCATGAACCTGAGAGTTACTCGTTTATGCCATTTGGGCATTTTGATCCTGGGAATAGATAATTTGTAAACCAAAGTCCCCTTCCCAGGGTGAAGCTTCAAAAGATCAGGTCTGGAGGTTGGCATTTGCATTTTCCCCCCCACCTCCATCGAAGTATGTCCTAGGAACCCTACTTGACTAACAGTCCATTCTTGTCTTAGATCATTGTTTAAAAGAGTCCTTGGAAGCTCATAAGACTTCCCAGCATTTATATTAGTCTTATCTCCTAGACAGCTTGCATACTATCCCACAATAACACACAAACATTTGCATTTTTGGTACAGTGAGCTCCTAAGATACTGAAACTTAATTCAGTAAGGTTTAACTTAATTCAGAAAGATTTTGCGGGAAATTGCCATATCTGTCAGACATCTATCTTTGTGTCTGATGTGCGCGCACGTGTGTGTGTGTGTATGTATATGTGTGCGCATGTGTGTATATATACAAACGCACACACACACAGCGTTATGCAAATAATAACTTCTTGGGATGGAAAATACCAGTAAAATATAAACCAGAGGGAGATGCATTGCCTACGTGCTGAAAGCTGAGGGGAAATACGCATCATCAAGCAATCTAAAAATATGCAGGCCATGGGGCATTGCCATTTGAATGGCAACATGAGGTTGTGGATTGCTGAGATTTCTGACTGGACGGGTTATGAGGAGCTGGGTGCCTTTTGCACTCAAGATGGCTTTGTACCCTAGGCCATGTTCGTTTGCTGCAGGGCAGAGCTGGGAGGGTGGAGCATGTACTGCTAGAAGGGTCACCCTGAGAAACTTGCATGGAATTCCTTGTTAAATTCTTTCCCTTAAAATAAAGTGAGATTTGGTGCTCCTGGAAAATGAGACTCTCTGGTTTGAAGAACTGATGTGTTATGTCTCTTCCCTCGCTGTACTACCTCATGCCCTGCCACCACCATGCTGCTCAAAGTGTGGATCTCTTCAACAGACCCTTTCGATTGTGCCAAATGGGTTTTTATTTGGATATGTTTCTTAAAGCACTAGGATGAGACACCCTGCCCCCGTCCCACCCTTATCCCAACATATCTGTTTTAGGGTGAAGAGCTGACTAATTCGATGCGTTACCAAGTTCCAACCAGTGAGCTCCTGGTAAATAATAGGCATTGTAATAGCAGTAGCCAGTTTCAGTGGAGTGTGCGCTTTTTGCATGACTCCATACAGGTATAACATTCCTTTTATTTTTCTCCTCACAGGGTCAGCTCAGAGCTGGAAGTGAATGAAACGCTGAAAATAATTGAAATTGATAGACGAGTCAATGCCACTTCTTAAAGAAGAGGCCTTTTCCCCCCTCATTATCCTCCCCTCTTTCCAACCTAAGGCCCACGCCTTCCTCCGGACTCATCACCATCAGGGAACCAAAGGGCAAAAGAGAGAGAGTCTGCTAACTTCTGATTTGGCTGAAGAGTCTGTGACTTGAGTCAGCAGCAGTTGTCCTCGTTTTGTCCTTTCCTCCGGGCACACAAACCTGCTTCTGCTTTTACTGCTATCCCTGACTGGTAATACAAGGGAGGGTTTGAATCCTAAAGGCAGCTGGTGCCAACGGTGTACAGCTGGTTGGTTTGTGTATGTACCCTAATCAAGGGGCAGAGCCATCGAATGGAGGAGTGGGATCAATGTAACTCATGGGGGAACATTTGTGGTAGGTCACGTGGGAGAAGGAAGCTGAAAGATGCAGTGTGACACGGCTCAGGATTTGGCCACAGCTCCATGCCCATTACTCTTGGCACACTGGAGCTTTATGGGGAGAGAAATGTGTTCCCAGTTCCCATCCCTCCCACTGAGGGCAGAGAACACACAGTAGTTCTGTTGAGCCAACAGCACAGACAGGAGAGTCTGTTCAATGGCAGTATTGATTTTTATTTTTTTTTTATTTTCCTTCTCCCTGCTTGCGCGCTCTCTCTCTCTCTTCCCTTTTCCTGCCCCTTTATCACGTGGTGGGTGAAGTTTCCTTACTGTTGCCATCCTTATGAAGGATCCAGGCAAAGTTCAATCAGCCCATGTGCCTTCTCAGGCCTTGTCTACAATTGTACCAATTTAGCTAAATCAGTTTAGAAACTGATTGAGTTTAATCTGTGTGACTCCCTTGTTTAGAAATCTTTAAATAAGATTATGACTAGTATATTGTATCCATTTAGCTTAAGTTGATTCCTTACTGGCATAAACGAAATCAATACTAGGCTCTCTTAAACCAAAATAAAAGCGTCCACGTTAAGGGATTGCAGGGCTTTAATTAAATTAGTTTCTAAATCCATTTAGATACATTGGTGCAGTTTTTTGAGGTAGACAAGGCCTCAGATTGCTCTAGGTTCTTCTTCTTTTCCCCCAGCCTCCTGCTACTGTTGTAAATAGTATTTATTAGCTTTCCAAAATTTCACTCTGGTAGCCAGACTGGAGAGCCAAGCTCCCAAGACCATGCAGGTGTTCTTGGTGAACTTTGAAATCAAGATGGAAAAAATATGCATTTTTTTTAAATTAAACTTAGTTCCCTATAAAAGCAGCAGAGAGTCCTGTGGCACCTTATAGACTAACAGACGTTTTGGAGCATGAGCTTTCGTGGGTGAATAGCCACTTCGTCAGCCATGAAAGCTCATACTCCAAAACGTCTGTTAGTCTATAAGGTGCCACAGGACTCTTTGCTGCTTTTACAGATCCAGACTAACACGGCTACCCCTTTGATACTTAGTTCCCTATAGTGATTATTAGAATGTAATGAGGCTTCCCTTCCGCCTCCCTTTTAGTAAAAGTAAATGGAATTAAAGCAACCACTTAGGAAAATATTTGTTGTATATTCCCAATTAGATGCAGTTCAGGTCAGTGCTGATGGTCTCCCTCTCTAGTTATTTATTATTACAAAACTACCTAGAAGACCAAACCAAGGTCAGGGCCCCATTGTGCGAGGCACTGTACACATACATGATGAGAGATTGTCCCTGTCCTGAAGCCGCTATCCTGGATAGACAAGGCAGAAAAAAGATGGGAGGGGGGAATAGATACACGGAGAGGGGAAATGCCTTGCCCAGGGTGTCACAGCTGGTCATTGATAGAGCCAGGAATAGAATCCAAGTCTCCTGCTTCTCAGTGCAGTACCCTATCCACTAGACTATACTGCTTCTAAAGCACCATGCTGATGCATTTAATGCACACTGCCTCGAGTGCAGTGATTTCCCCTCTCTCAATACCCAGATTATGCCAATGGCAGAGCTGCCCTTTCCACTCACAACTGTCCTTTCCGTGGTCCAGCCAACCCACCAGTGATTGCTTCTGGATTTTATTTGGTTATTACAAAGGGCTGCTCAGAGTTCCCAGTGATGACTTTAGCCTAAAAACCTAAATAGGACAGAATAGTATGGCTACTTTTGCAATTTACCAGGAAAACTTAATTAAAAAAATATTAAAATGTTTAAAAAAAAACAAAAAAAAAAAACCTTTCCTTTTTCACATAAATAAGGAGACCAAACTAGTGTAGCCTTGTGTTTTATACCATGTACAGTAGCTCTTTCCTCCAGGTATTCTATTTTATAAAATATTTTTAAAGAAAAATTGTATTTTTTTTTGTATTTTAGTGTAGCCTCTGCAGTGCTTCGTCCTTTCCTGTTTGGATTTTTCCTTTTTTAGTCTCCCTTCCTTTGTTCACTATCCCATCTGTTCACTAGGGGCCTGATCCAAAACCCAGTGAAGTTAATGGAAAGAATCCATTTGGCTTGAGTAGGCTTTGGATCAGTCCCCACTGTACCATGATCAGAAACAACATTCAGATTGGCAAGAGTGGGACATGTGCCCCTATTCCATGAGCAGATAATGGAATTTGGTATGTACACCTCTTGTGTGCATCACTTTCTAGATCGGGGTAGGCAACCTATGGCACACATGCCGAAGGTGGCATGCGAGCTGATTTTCATTGGCGCACACACTGCCCAGGTCCTGGCCACCAGTCTGGGGGGGAATCTGCATTTTAATTTCATTTTAAATGAAGCTTCTTAAACATTTTAAAAAACCTTATTTACTTTACATACAACAATAGTTTGGTTATATATTATAGACATAGAAAGAGACCTTCTAAAAATGTTAAAATGTATTACTGGCATGTGAAACCTTAAATTAGAGTGAATAAATGAAAACTCGGCACAGCACTTCTGAAAGGTTGCTGACCCCTGTTCAAGGTCACACCCCATTCATCTGTCCAGGTGCCTTTAAAAAAAAAAATTGGTGGTGATTAGAGAGAAATGCCATTGTGAGCATATTCACAGTCAATCCTTTCTTGTCAGTGTGGGTCAGTACCACCCCTAAGGCATATCCCCTCTTATTAAGGGTCAGTCACAACAGCCATGATAATTCTCTCAGGCTCTCTTGATTGCTCTAGTGCACACAGACAACCGTCACACAGCTGTCCCTTTGGGAACCCACATTATAATTGCACGATGGAAAGAGGAAGGAAAAGATGCGTGTGAGTGGGGAAGTGTCTGAACTGAGACACAAGTGATGTCAGCATTATTTTAACCACCTGAGGTCACTAAAGGGAAGGGGAAAATTTATGACCTGTTAGATTTACCATATTGGCTATCTCAGGGCATCCAGGTACAATCAGGTAGCCATGAATCAGGGATTAGCAGATTCACAAAATACCTGGTTTACAGAGCATCCCCAGGCGCCCTTCACTTTGAGTGAAACTGGGGGGGCTCAGCGTTCCTGCAAAACAGGCCCAAAATTTCTCTCTCTCTTGGGGATTATTTATATAGCTGTGTATGGAATGTGAGTGTGGAGTAGATAGAGGCTTAACTGTCTAATCTCTCGTGCCCATTACCCTACTTAATGCACGAGTGCATTCGCTCCCAGTAAAGAGACACTATTAACGTTACTAATTTAAAAAAAAATTGAATTCTGTCCCTGTGTTCCTTATAATAATTTACACTGTTAAAATAGAGAATTTCCCCAAATCATTGCTAATCACCATTAAAACCATTTGCTTTTTGCAATTCACTCAGGTTGGATACACCACACCATTTATGGAGGTTTTACATCTTCATTGATATGGGCTGCTGTCTGAGTCAGGCTACTGGATTAGATGGTCTGATCTATGTATGGATAATGTGGAGTACAGCAATTCCTGTGTTCCTATGACCATAAAAATAACCTCTCTATACCCCTAATATGTTTGATGCATAAAATGAAATTTTAGCTGTTTTTTGCGGCTCTCCTAAACTAGCACAACATTTGGGTTGAAGTCACTGCTGGGAAATATTATTCCTTTAAAATAAACTACTTCTATTGAACCTGACAGTGTCTATCTAATGCTAATGAAATGGGTTTCTTCTGTAAGGCCTGGTCTACACTGAGGGGAGGGGTTGATGTAAGATACGCAACTTCAGCTACAGCAATAGCATAGCTGAAGTCAATACATCTTATTTCGATTTACCTTCCGTCCTCGCGGCACAGGATCGATGGCCATGGCTCCCCCGTTGACTCTGCTGCTGCCTGTCACCCTGGTGGAGGTCCAGAGTCGACGGGAGCGCGTTCGGGGATCGATTTATCTCATCTAGATGAGACGCTAGATATCGATCGATCTGGCGGGTAGTGTGGACGTACCCTTTGCTCTTTTTCTAGCAATCGGTCACTTGTTTACTCTGGGGTGAAATTCATTCCTGGATGTAGGGTCAGCACAAGTCATGCACCACTTAAGTCCCAAGAAATCATCTAAGTCCCTCTTTAGTGGTCCCAGGCCTAGGGACTTATGCAGTATATAGCCTTTGTGCTGGCCCTCTGCACAGATACCCTGAAAGCTGCCTACATGGAACCCCATTCCCAAACCCATGTTTTACCACACCAGTAAAACTTTGCTTGTCCCCTATAATCTTCGGACATTCCCCGAGCTGTCAGGCTTTGAGTCCAGGAAGTTAAGCTATAATGGAAAGTAGGGCATTATTTTTTTAATATAAATATATATTTATGGAAATCAGGCCCAGGCCATGTGACAGTTCTAATCATGTTAGTATGGAGGAGAGGAGGAAGAGAGAACTATAAATAGCATACCAACCTCTGTTACAGTTTCAGGTATGTTCACTATTTGTTCTGTGCAGACTAATATTTTAATACACCAAGGTTCATAGGCCAGATCTCAGCTGGCTGAGTTTCCATTTACATAGTTTACATGGAGTAGTTCTGACTTACACCATCTGAGGAGCTGGCTCCTGTCACTGGGCCGGGCTTCTCTCCAGCTCCAAAGTATATGCTGCCATGCTCAGTCTCTTTAAAGGAGGTTTATTTTCTTAATAAACCCAGGTAAAGAAACAGAAAAAAGAGGCTTAACTCAGTCCTTGCTTTCAGGTTCCAGTTCCACCCCTCTCAGGGATTTCTCACATGTTCCCAGTTCTGGCCAGTTTTGCTCCCTCTTGTGGGTGGCAGCCTCAGGACTGTCTCCCTCAGCCACTGGCCCCCTTGCTCTAGGGGCCCCACCACTGGAGTTTGCTCCACTCTGGTGTGACTTTACCTCCTCCAGGGCACAGCCTGCCTCAATCAATTCCCCCTCCAGCTGCCCAGTTAGCAGCCCTTTATAGGCCCAGGTGTAGCTCAGCCCTCTTTTAATTGGCTGAATTGGACTCACTGGTTCTGGTCCAGGGGAGCAGGGCTCAGGGCTTGTCTACATCAGAAAGTTGCAGCGCTGGTGAGGGAGTTACAGCGCTGCAACTTTGAGAGTGTCCACATCTGCAGGGCATCACCAGCGCTGCAACTCCCTGTTTGCAGCGCTGGCCGTACTCCCGTTTTGTCTCGGGTGTAGAGGATCCAGCGCTGGTGATCCAGCGCTGGTAATCCAATGTAGACACTCACCAGCGCTTTTCTTGACCTCCGTGGAAGGAGGAAGCCTCTGGTAATCAAGCTGGTTTCCTTTCCCGGTTTGCTCTCTCGGTCCCGGAGCCAGCCAGCAAACCGCAGGGAAGGAGACCTGCTTGCTCGGGGTTCCGGGACCGAGAGAGCAAACCGGGAACGCCGCGGTTTGCTCTCTCGGTCCCGGAGCCAGCCAGCAAACCGCGGGGAAGGAGACCTGCTTGCTCGGGGTTCCGGGACCGAGAGAGCAAACCGGGAACGCCGCGGTTTGCTCTCTCGGTCCCGGAGCCAGCCAGCAAACCGCGGGGAAGGAGACCTGCTTGCTCGGGGTTCCGGGACCGAGAGAGCAAACCGCGGCGAAGCTGGTTTCCTTTCCCGGTTTGCTCTCTCGGTCCCGGAACCCCGAGCAAGCAGGTCTCCTTCCCCGCGGTTTGCTGGCTGGCTCCGGGACCGAGAGAGCAAACCGCGGCGTTCCCGGTTTGCTCTCTCGGTCCCGGAACCCCCCTTGAAGCCGCCCAACAGCGCTGCAGTGTGGCCACATCTAACACCACTTGCAGCGCTGGTTGCTGTAAGTGTGGCCACTCTGCAGCGCTGGCCCTATACAGCTGTACTAATACAGCTGTAACAACCAGCGCTGCAAAATTTTAGATGTAGACATGGCCTCAGTCTGTCCATAGGGACCAGCTACCCTGTGACACCTCATAGCTTTATCTGCATCAAAATATATTTTTAGACTAAAATTTAACTGTCTGCCTGTCCTCTCCACCCCCCCTTCCCCCCAAACCACCTATTAATAACTCACTTTCAGCAGTGGACATTGTCTAGACACAGTTACAGTGTAGGTCAAATGAATGAGTAATATTAATTACCACATCAAGAGGGATTGCCATAGAGTATTTGGGCTCTAGATTCTAGCTAGTGCCAACAGGCCATTGTACAACCCCCCAAATCACCCCCCCCCACAAGAACAGAAATATAGTTAGTATTTTTATGCTCTGTGACTAAAATATTTTATTCTCAAAGCACTAATTAGAAAGAGAATGTTTTGCATTTTGAAGGTGAAACAGTAGGTCGTTTGCTTTGGTGATTGGGAATAAAGCAGTATATTGTAGAGGTGCTTTGTTTAACTACTATATTGCTTCCATAACTCTGCAGCTTTGCACTGTAGCTGCCCTTACTGTTTATCAGTGTTAAGGCCAAATGACTGTTGGGGGTGTGGGGATAAACTGGCCACAGAGAAGTGCATTAGATATATCAATAAATGTGTACAGGTTCAGTCAGTGAGTCAATGTGCACAGCCAATAATCTTAAAACCCAGCAGATGCTCCATGGACATTCAGTCTTAGATTGTGGGTGAGATCCAGATTAACTGCCTTGCCTCAGTGGTAGATTGTACTTAAAGAGACCCTGGACATGAGACAGGAATTTGTTTTTCCATATGCATATCTCACACATCTTCCTTTCTTTATTAAGGCACAGATGTGGTTTTGCCTCCTATTTTCTAAGCCTGTGTTGCTTTGGATCTTGCAAGAAACTCCCATGAGACCGAAATGGGCCTGTATTTTGGTTTAGTTACTGCCACCAGTCTCTGCTCTGATCTACAGCCCACTGCCAACCCATCCCTCAAAGAGAGTAAAATGTGAGGATATGGAGTAAGGGAAAGCTGCATTTCCAAAATTGCCTCAAAGGTTGTGAAGTAATTCTGAGATGGAGGGTCTCCAGCAGCAAAGAGAAAATTTCTTCACGCCAAGAAGGAAAATCGTTTGTATGTATCGACCCCCCCTCCCACGAAAATCTTACCTTCTCTCCTTCCTTACCTTTTTAATTATGTAGCCCTGTGCATGGAGAATAATGGGGCTGACCTTTTCAGTGGATTCCACTTTCTCATGCAACATGGGTAAAATAAATCTGATCTTTTATTGTACATCTAATGGGGTGAGAATAGGACAGAAAAGAGGAGCAGAAGTGGGTGAGTCACAATCAGACTTCTGTTTTAAAATATCTGTTTGTATCAGCCCATAGCTGATTCTGGTACAATGATGCCGAAGTAATGGAATCCCATCTTCGATTGATATAGTTAACAATACCATGTGTACTGAGTGATTTTAAAGACACTTGCAGGAGTTTTCTTAAAATACTAAGCCACTCTAAATAAAGGCTTTCATTCATTTATACTTCATCATTTATGCGTTTATCTGAGCAGCTGGCAGACATTCCACTTGGTTCAATAGAACCTTCTAGCTGGATCCCAGTGCAAATGAGATTAGCAGTGGTATTACCTATCTGAAAGCTGTCCTGTTACATTCTGTAAGTCTTATCTCTTACTGTGTATGAAGATGTATGTCAGTAGAGCCTGGACTGAACACCAAACCCGATGCAGACAGCTCTGGATAAGTACAGGGAAACGTACCTGGCTTTACCCTAATTAGCCTTTGGGTGTCACTTTTTTGTTTCATGAAATTACAGCTTCACCCCCTTTTTTTTTAGGGCAGTAAATTAGAAGGCCATAAGACGTGAAGTCTGGGAATGACAGTTCAAGGAATACAATTAGTCTTCTGGTACAAGAGCTAAAGGATCCTCCTTTCCTATGAACACGTCCTCTTAACCACGTTAGGCTCAATAAAAAATGACTGCAAAGAATTTTCTTGGGCATATAAATTCAAATTGCAGGTATATTCTAGTCCCCCTGTGTGTTCCAGAGAACAAATTATCTGGAGTCCTCTCCTCTAAAATGAAATGCTTCCCTGTGGAGGGCCAGAAATGATGTTTTGGGCCATCCAAACCAATGTCACCTTGCAGGTTACATCCATGTATCATTTCGATTACACTCTTTCTCTCTCTGTCTGTGTGTGCGCAAATACAGATGACACATATTTGTAGTTTGTCCTTATGCATATTCAGCACAACTATCCATTGTGAAAAAGATGGCAGTTATTTGGGACCGTGCAAGAACAAAATCCACCAAACCATCTCAGTAAACTGTAACAGAGCCTCCTTTCACTTTGCTGACATCTATGTTCTTTTGCCAAATGTATGTTTAACCGTGCG
This sequence comes from Gopherus evgoodei, assembly GCF_007399415.2. Classification (NCBI taxonomy): domain Eukaryota; kingdom Metazoa; phylum Chordata; order Testudines; family Testudinidae; genus Gopherus; species Gopherus evgoodei. The sequence continues at coordinate 258,621,884 of NC_044322.1, read as the reverse complement.
TGTACGTGCTGGTTACTCTCTTTTTGTAATGACTTCTATACATTCACTGCTCATCTGGATTCATTCCCACTTGGTTGTTCACACTGCAAACATGTCTCTTGGTGTAAAGAAATTGTTTTCTTGTAGAATTCAGCAAACTATTATTGGAATAAAACTAAATGCTTTTGTAGGATTATATATATGTAGTTAAGTAAAAACTAAAGTATGTTATGCCTTTTCATTCTTGCAAATAAATATTTTATGTAGAAAAAAAGCAAAAATAGCTCCTTTGTCTTCCTATTTATTTAAAATCTGGTCTCCTCTGTTATTTTGCAAGCACAAGACCATGTCTGACTTTTTTTTATTTATGTATTTTTATTTTTTTATTAACCTGATTATCTAAAATGTCACTGAACTGGAAGAAGATTAAAAGCAGTAATATGTGTATATGTTTCACAGTAACTATCTGCCCCTTTCTCTTACCAGGATTGCTAAAACTGGAGAATTGCTTTTGTTAATCATAGTGGAGGTGGGATGGTAACATTTTTGTAATATTAATAGCACTTTATGGAATTATGTAACTTAGCTATGTTAATACAAAATTCATAGATGTATTTAAAGAGAGTCTACATTCTGGGAATATTGACTAACTGTCTTGACTTTGGGGATCAGATCTTCACCGTGTGTAAGTTGACAGAGCTCCATTGATGTGCCCTGATTTACAAGAGCTGATGATCTGCCCTTGAATATCCATTGCCTCTGGGATGAATGCTCCAAATCCAGGTTCATACTTTGGCTTTGACATATTCTGTGTTTGAGTGGGTGGATGGATCAAGAACTCGACTGCTTGATCTATGAGGTAGACTAAAGCATCCTCAAAAAAAAATCTAGATGACATTGCAGATAAAGGTCATGGGCACATGGGCAATGTATCTCTGGCCTTTCTCCTATTTCCAAGGGTCCTCTGCAGCTTGAAGTCTATTCTGACACACACATGTACCGGGGAAAAATGCACTTTTGTTCCTGTGGTGGTTTTCCATCACATTTTTAAAATGGAGGCTGCCATTTTGTTTTTAAAACGTTATTCTCGCCTGATTAAGGAACATTCTTTCCCTTTCAAAAGGCCTCAGGCGGGCAAGTAGCAGCATCCAGCCAGAAGCCTGGTACAAATCAATCAGTATTTCTCTCAGTGAGAGAGGATCACACTGTAATAGAATAAGTTTCCATTTCTCCTCTCCCAGCTGAGAGCCTTGCTATGGTGACATGGCGAATATATGGAGCTTAGGAATAGACATGCATCATTCAAATATGAAATTAACATTTCCAGGGGCTGTCTTGCTATTGATGTTATTTATATGACACTAGCTCTCAACTAGGATCAGGGCCCCACAGTGCTGAGTACTGTACATACACATGCTGTGTACCCAAAGAACTTACTGTTTAACTAGAGAAGACAGAAAAAAGGTGGAAGAACGGAAGTTATAACCCTCATTGTACAGATGGGAAATGGTGACCAGATGTTCTGATTTTATAGAGACAGTCATGATATTTGAGGCTTTTTTATACAGAAGCCTATTTACCTCCCCCCCACACACACACGTCCCGATTTTTCATGCTTGCTATCTGGTCATCCTAGAAACAGAATCGGAGACATAACTGGATTTTGTATGGCTCTGTTTTGGGACACCTTCTTGACACCTTAAGAGTCTGATTTTCAGGGGGTGGGAGCTTGTAGCTGTCCTGTCTGGCAACTAATATATCTAAACACTTCTGAAAATCTTGCCTAGAGAGATGAAATGACCTGCTCAAGGTCGTGCAGGCAGTCTGTGGCAAGAACTGGGAAAAGAACGAGGCCATCCTTCTTTGGGTTGGGTAGTCCACTGGATTGAGTGAAAAAGTAACGTTGCTTGATGTACACTTCTTTCCCCTCCAGTCTTAGATACCGTTCATATCTCATGGTACAGCAGAATAGCTCTTCTAGACTAAGCATCCATGGGGTGATAGCAGCTGCTCCCTTACCCCTGATTGTACTGTGCACAGGTGTACACTCCTAGTAGCATAGAAGCACTTAACTGAACAGCCTGGCTGCTACAGCCATGGATTGAAGACCTCTGTCAGAAGTGCCTTTAACCAAAGGGCATGAGAGCAGCTAAGGTGAGTGTAGGAATCCACCTGAAATTTGGGCTTATGCGTGCCTGACTGGCCACTGCATCTGAATTAAATATCTTGTGCCTTCCCTGTGAAGGGGGATAGGCCATGTCCTTGTGGGAGTCCTAAGCATCCCACTCATTCTCCTCTGCTTTAACCACTGAGACCATATTGCAACACCCATCCTTCCCCAGCTGCCACCACAGTCCTGGTTCTCTGACTAGAGGATATCAGACGCCAGAGCTATCAATCCAGGATACATTTTACATGCATGAAATTGAGCAGAAAAATCTTAATGGAAAATCATCGAGAGTGACCAATTACGGGCATTATCTTTCTGTCTTAAGTAGTTATAGCTGAGTTTTGCCCACTTGAAAAATAAGGGCTTGGGAATGAAAATGCAAGGTGACTATTAACAATATTGAATTAAGCAACAATGGTCATCGTAGTTATGCCCCTTAGAGCAGCATGAGATAAGTGGTAATGCATGCACTTTGTGATTACACCAGATAGCCATGTGGTAGAAGTAAATGCTGGGCCATGAGACTTTCATGTTCACACCTTGTCACCCTCCAGTACGTACTGTCTTTTGGAAAATCTGTTACTATTTTTGCTCAGGGCCAGATCCTGATACCTGCATTCACATTGAGTAACACTTTCTGCCATGTTTAGGGCCATGGACATCAGTGAGAGAGGCTATTGGAGTCTGCCCCTGACAGTTTGATGACATTATTTGACTGAGTATCTGCCCCTGTTATGGATACTGTACTCGCAATAGAGAAATGGAACCTTCACCAGCCACTGATTTTTCACAGTGTATCTGAGTGCATTTTTCTAAACAAATGAAGAAACAATGGATGTTTAAAATTCATGTGTTGTGAACACATCTGCATCTCTGCCACGACTCAGTGTATTCAGAGAGGCAGTGTTTCCTACTGGATTGAGCACTGGACTGTGACTCTAGACTGGAGTTTGCTGCCAGCTCTGCCACTGACCTTCTGGGTGACCTTGAGATAAAACCATGACATCTCTGTGCATCAGTTTCCCCATCTACAAAATGGTGGTGATGATGATAATGACCTCCTTTGCAAAATTCTGAGCTCTACTGTTGAAAAGCGCTATATACAAAGTCGGTATTATTAGAAATTATTGCACTTTAAAAGTCCACTTTATTTGTTAAGTATGCTCTTTGTTTATGTTTTGCATTCCTCTTAACAAGGACTTTGAAAACTAATGAAGTCAGTTTCACTCTGGTTATAGTCAGTTTTGTTCTCAGGTTCTTAGAGCTTTGTTTGGGCTTCAAATACTGCAGGGCGACATCAACTTGTTTAAAAACGAGGTGTGTTAATTCAATTTTTTTAAGTTGCAAAATTTTTATTGATTTCAAGTTATATACACATTATTTTTTTTACAAAATTGGAATTGTGTGTTCCTTTACAAGGAAAAAAGTCTCAGTTCTGGCTTTTATGTTTTATGTGGCTTTTTTAAAAAGAGTTAAAAAAAAAACACAAACAAAAAACCCCTTGAAGGATAACTTCAAATTTATTGAGATGCACCTCTTCCATTTTCTAAAGACACTATTTAAAAATGTTCAGCAGCTGCTTACATTTTTTTTCTCAGTGCATTTGTACCAACAAAATCAACAGTTTAGCAAAGAGACACATCATGACTGTCCAGTTGTCTAACTAATGCAGCCATAACCAAAGCAGCTAAACAACTCTGTCTAATGGAGTACTGAACTGATGTTAGATCAGGTCAATATATATCAAACATTACTCTGAAGAAGTTGCTTGACCATAGAATGAGTTGTGTGCCTGAACCAAGCATGCAGAATGGAAACCTAAGCTAGCCCAGGTAAGTCTGTCCTAGGTTTAGGTTGGAGGAAGAAGCTGAGTGTAATTAGAACTCTTCAAAAATTACTCTACCTGGAGAATTGAAAGGATTTTCTGTCTCTCTCTTTTCCCCTCTGCCCCCCCCCCGGTTAAAATCTACCCCCATGCACAGAATCTATGCACAATTGAAGCCTTCCGAATAAGACTTCAATGACACTAAATAGTGCAAAGGCTTTTTCCTGGCCCTGTGTACAGGGATGAATGTAATCCTGTCTGAGCATTTCCTGTTTCATTCATGCCATCCAGCCAGCTCTTCAAGCCAGGCATTGCAGCCATGAGCCTACTGCCTAAAGGAGGACTTAACACCTGCTGAAGCCCATCGAGGCTCCCAAACCAGCCAGAGCAGTCACTGCAAAATGATGCAAGGTACTTCCTTTATCCCAAAGCCTGAGCCTCTGTATCACTGCCAACCTGTGAACTGTGATATCCGCTGTTGGAAGCCAGCACAAAACTCCCAGATGTTGTCAAAGCCTGGTAAGGTTCTATTCTTATGTACTGATCTCTTCCAGTTTAGGCTAGCCACAGGGAATGAAGTCTACATAGAAATCTATGAATAAATCTGATATTTTCAGGAAGTTTCTCCTGTTTCTTTAAAAATTGACATGTTTCCGGTGTAATTCCGGTGAGCAAGGCCTTACCATACTAGCCTTCAGATTCACTCCTCATTGCTACTATAAAGCAGAATGTATTGGAAGCTTATTTAGCACCATATGTTGCAAATTAGTCTCGCAAATTTCAGCAGCAATAGCAAAAATAGGTGATCCCATAATATAGTATAGACATGTAGTGATGGCAGGGCAATTCTTTCCCCTGACAATCTCAGCATATGGAAAGTGCAAGTCGCCTCCCCTTTGTCCCTAACCTGCCCCAAGCCCTAGTACAGGGATTAATTCCCTGCAATGTCCTGCCCTGACCCCCTCCAATTATACCCATAGGATCGTTAGCTGTACTGTTCTGATTCCAAGCAACACGGTGGAGCATTGCAAGAGGAGTCTTTGGGGTAACTAGGCTCTATAGCATTATGGGTTTGTAGAGAGTAACAAGCACACTGAATTTTACCCAGAAATGAAGTGCAAGGCAGTGGAGTGTGTGTGCGTGCACACGCTCTCTAGCCGTAATAAGCACTCACCAGTTTACCCGACTTACAAGGTGGGCAACCACGGTCAGCACTAACTGAAGCTTCTAAATGGCCTTTAAGGATCCCCTCAGCTCAAGTGCCTTGCAAAAGTCTCCACCACACAGTGTGATTTTTATACAGCAAGTGATCCTAAAGTATTCCCTTTGAATTTTTTTTTTTTTGGAATAACAGGATTGCTCATCCTGTCCCTCTTTTCTTATGGATGTGTTTTTGTGGTGTGTGGGTAAGGATTTTGTTTGTTTGGGGTGTCGTTGTTTTTTTGTCACATTGCCTTGGTGTGGCTCTGGTTTCTGGACACTGAAAACTAGGTGCTTGTTGGGTATATTCCTCTGGGATTTTGTCAAAGCCCCACCTTCAACCTTTACATTCTTAAATTAATATTATTGTCACTATTATACCAGGTGTTTAAACAGTCCCATGTTGTGACTTTTTCTTACACTGTGGCTGGCCAACAAAAGGTGAGGCAGGGAACAAAGAGGGTGCGGTATTTCGTTTGTTAATAGGTTCTGTGATGGAGCCAGGTGTTTGCTTTAGTAGTGTACTAAAAACAGACTGCATGGGGGGGGGGGAATTGGAAGAGATTAATGCATAAACAAACACTCCGAGAGGATTAGGGCAGCATCTGATTCTCTTGGCCACTTGACCTACCTCTCATGAAGACATTTTTAATGATTCTAGGAATAGATAAGACAAAGTTAAGGAAGGCAATTGTCATAAGCTGCATCGCCAATTAATTTTGTAGATGTAGCTAAAGAGGACTTGCTAGAAGTGTATTTGACCCCTTTTTCCAAGGGTGCAATATATTATTTTAAGTGCTGTTTTTATTCTGCGAGTGCAGGGACAACATGTTACTCTGCCACATGGGGATCTGAGTTCAGGGCTCAACCTCAGTCCCTTACTTTCTGGACTAGCACTGGGAATACTATACTGTACAGGGAGATGGACTTGTCAGAAGAACCTCTTGGATCTCTCTGTGGCCAGTGCTGTGAGCAGCATTGGTTTATGTTGGAAGAACATGCAACAATTTTTGGTCAGAAGGAAGGACAAAAATGGAGTTTCCACAGGGCAGGGCATCTCCCCAGCTTAGCATGTACTCACTGCCAAGCCTGGTCTCCTTTTAAGAAGGTTTACTGTGCAAAGAGAAACAAATAAAATTTGCTTACCTTTTGTCCTAGTGTTTCATAGGGCTACCTTCCCCTCTTGGTCTAGCCTCTAGGGACCCACCACAGGCATTAGCTTTACTCTGCTCTGGCTCTGTTCCCCCAGGCACAGACTATTCCAATACTTCCTCCCTCTGACAGCTCTTTGTAACGCTAGGTGTAGCCTTGCCTGCTTTAATTGGTTCAAGTGGGCCCACTTGTTCTGACATGGGGCACTGACCCTGGTCTTCTGTCAGGGACCAGCTGGTCAGAGGTGCCTTTGTCTCCTAGAAGGGAAAAAAATACACACAACCACATGCCCACACCCAAAGTAATTGGGGGCAGGGATTTAGTGTACCTGAATCTTGAGACCCACCCTGATTGCCTGTCCACTTGCCTCTAAGGTCAGTCGTGAGTATCCTATTGTCATTGTCCAAGTGCTTTTGCAAGGTACAGTGTTTTGGACCATTCCTCTTGAATAATATCATATTTGTTTATAAGAAAAGGAGACAGGCAATGAAGAGCAGATTATGAGGGGGGCATCCTGGAGGTACTCAAAGGTACCTGGCAGGTACAGTTGTTGAAGAATCAACATTGTGAAGAAACCAGACAGATTTATTACTATTTGTATAGTGTCCAAGAGAGTGCTAGATACTTCACAATACAAATAGAAAAACACAGTCCCGGTCTGAAGAATATGTAAGCTAAAGTTCCAATCCTGTGCACACTTATTCATGATGTGTACATTTATGCACATGAGCATTCTCATATGTCAGTGTTTACAAGACTGGGCCCAAATTTTAGATGGAAAAATACTGGGTGAGAGGTGAGGAAGGATGAGGAGAACAGTAGTAAGCTTTTGCATTTGTCCAGGAGACACATGCAGCTCTATATTTTATTTTAATGTGTAAGAATATATTAGTATTTTAAATCCATTTGTTGGGGGCTGGGAAGTCAAGGCTGCTCTTATCGCTTGAGGTTTCTTCAGTGGCTTATGGAAAACATGTTACTGAACTATGTGGAGTGATGGCTGATGTCTCTGGAATTGTCTGTTCTTTTTCACATATTTAATATGCAACCATGTAAGCCATATTTACTTACAGTGTCCATTCACTAATATTTTCTGTTTAAGTTTCCCCAACCAGGGTGGGTGCAAGGATGTTTCACGCCCTAGGCGAAACTTCCACCTTGCCCCTGCCCCCCAAGCCCTGTGACAGCTCCCCACCCTGCCCTAAGGCGCCCCCTCGGCAGCTCCCTACCCCCCTCTGCCCTGAGACACCCACCCCTGTGGCAGCTCCCCCCCCAGCAGCTCCCCACCCCAGCTCACCTCCCTCCTCCCCAAGCATGCCATCGCCGCTCCACTTTTCCTGCCTCTCAGCCTTGTGGCGCCAGAGAGGGAGAGAAGCAGAGCAGGGCTGCGTGCTCAGGGGAGGAGGCAGAGCAGAGATGATCTGGGAGTGGTTTCCCTGTGTGCTGCGCCCCCCTCTTACTTGCTGCAGGTGGCTCTCCCTGCGCCCCCCTGCCCCAGGTCCCTCAGCCTAAATGCCGACGATGACCAGGGTGGCCGAAGATCCGGCCACTGCAGTCACTGTCAAAGAACCTGAAATGCCATCCCCCAAATGCTAGCACCTAGGCCGCCTAATGGGTTGCACGGGCCCTGTCCCCAACTATGTTTCCTTTAGTCGTGAAAGTGCCTATTAACTGCTTCCTCCTACATATTTGTTCAGATTTCCTTTCCTTTCCCCCACCTTGGTAAAATTTCACTGGATCCCTCATTAGTGCTGTGCATTAATAGCTCCTGTCTACCTCCCTTTCCAGCTCTCCCATCCCTGCATCCTAGGGTCACCACCAGGACAATTGCTCACTGGTTTTAAATGTTTACAGATTAAACTCAGTTTAATCAAAGCAGAAATCAGGTTTGATTGTAATGTCTTATAAAAAAAAAAAGAGTCAAGATCCTGTGAAGAAATAAAAGTGAAAGCCTGGACATGTCTCTAGGAAGTTTAATGTAGCCCAAAACGTAAAGAAAAATCAGCCGTTCTCTGGAGAGCTTTTTCAGGAGAACATATTTAATTCATTGCTGATCCAGGCCTCCCCTGCCCTCACAACTCAAACACCTTGTAAGGGAGGAAGACTGTTTTTACGTATTGGTTTTTCATTTAAAAATATGACACGGGTGCCAGTTCTCCCTCCGCCTTGTCTCTCCCACTGTAACGAGTGTGATTGATACGTGAGACCATTCCAGCAGGAAATGTGCCCAAAGCAACTGTCAGAAATCTCCTGGAGGAGTTGGGGCTGTGTGTGCGTATGCATAGCTAGTTAAACAGCTGCTGTAGCCGTGACCCTCCCTTTTCCTCCCCCACATCTAAACACTTCACCAGGAACCTCCCTCCCCCACCTGCTTTCTCCCTATAATCGTCCTATAATCTTCAGAGTGGACCCTAACTCCCAAATATCTCCCCCTCCCTTTCCAAACCCTCCAGAGCTCCCCCTACCATTTACCCCTCTTCCCTCACTGGCTCCTGAAAAAATGCCCCCTCCCTCCCTGTAATATTGTCCTGACGCCTCCTGGGCCCATTCGCCTCAGCCCTAGTGCAAAGAAGCGCCATGCGGCTCCCGAGCCGCGACCCCCACCCGTTCCCGGGCCCCTGGCCCGGCTGGAGGCGATGCTGCTGCTCCCGTCCTAGGAGGGAGTGGCAGGAGCACCAGCAGGAGGAGGCGGGCGCTGATTGGCCCGAGAGGAGGGGGAGGCAGAGAGTTTCCCACAATGCCCCGCTGCAGTGCAGCCGCCGATGGATGCTGCGGGAAGGTGGTGCCATTTGCAGCCTCCTCCGCGAGCGGCTCCAGCTGCAGCAGCCGCCCCGTCCCTGTCCCTGTCCCCCCACCTCAGCGGCTGCAGCCGCCGCCGGCCCCGCGCCTGCTCCCTGCAGCTCAGGGCCCGGGGGGCTGCTGTCCTTCTCGCCCCGCAATGAACCCCCCGTCGGCAGCCGGCGAGGACAAGGGGGCTGCAGGCGGCGGCAGCTGCTGCCGAGGAGCCGAGGGCGGAGGGGACACGAGGAGCGCGGCGGCCGCTGCCGAGGAGGAGATGGGAGTCGCCGGCCAGAAGGAAGAGTCCCTGGAAGAAAAGCTGAGGAACTTAACCTTCAGGAAGCAAGTGTCCTACAGGTGGGTGAGGGCGGGGGAGGGGGTTCTCGAGCCCAGACGCGCCCCTTGAACCAGCCTCGGGAGTCCGGGGGGTGGGATGGGGGGACTCCTGGAGCCGCAGGAAAAGGGCTCCAGCCTTGGAAGTTTCCCTGGTGGCTGCTGCAAGCTCAGGCTTCAGGGCTGCAGTCTTGCTGCGCTGGAAATAGCTGAGAGGAGACACCAAGTTGGTAGCTGGAACCACTCCAGCAGGTAGGAGTGGGCCAGCGGCGGAGCTCAGGCTGAGATGTGGGGACCCCCAGTAGTTCACTGAGCTGGCTCTGGTGGTCTCCAGGAGCGGACAGACAGCTTTGAGGAAGGTGGTGGTGGGTTTGGGAGCGAGAGAGATTCCACAAGACAAACTCTTACTCAGTGGGCTAAAATATAGAGACGGTGCTATAGGAAATAGTGTGTGTGTATGTATGCATATATGTGTTTTATATATATGCATTTATATGTGTGTGTAGGTATATTAGTATGCTTGTCCATGAAATGTGCTCTATTGTGGCAGTTGGTTCTGATGTAGTCTTTGCATGGAGTGCCCTGACAGCAGGCTGTGGGAGTTCCGCTGTCAGAATGATGTTGCAGAGTCAGGGATTAGGGTGAGGGCAGCACCATAATTGTCTGTGTGGCTTTTATTTTCCCCAGTCAATCTGGATTACACTAAAAAAGAAACCATGATCTTGTTTATGATAACCCTCCAAATAGGTAGAGAGCATTAGGAGGTGTATGTGTGCAGACTTCAGGATTATCCAAAGAGGGTCAGAAATGCTGCCTGACTGTTGGAGGAGTGGAGTGATTCTTGAGTTTTGCTGTTTGGAATAAAATTAAGGCTGCTTATCATTGCTTGGGCCTCCAAACATATTTTAGCTAGGGGTCACAAAAACATTTTCCTGTGGCATTGCTATTTCTGATCAGAATTTCTCTATGGAAAGTGTCATGAAGAGCAAGTGTTCTTTCTCTCCCCCTCAACCCCCCAGTGAGTCATTATGTAAGCATTAGCAGATGACAAGGTGTGTGGGTGGTTATACTGAATACCCACACAACTTGGCTGATTTGTGAGGCAGAAGACCAAAGGCTAAGCATGTCCAAACACCTGGAAAGTGTGGGCATTTGGTATAACTGAAGTGTGGTGTTGCTTTTATGCCTTTTTTTTTTCATTTTGTCACAATGCATTTACACCATATACTCAAAAAACTAGATTCCTCTTTCAAAAATCCATTCCTGTGACTTGATAACTAGGGCATGCTAATGGAGTCCTTCCTTTTTTAGGTTACCGGTTACGTCTGCTCCCAAGTCAGTAACTATTGAAAATTGTTACTATTCAAGAGGTGTTTGGCTCATGTCAGAGAAGTTGGTGGTCTCAGTCTAGTTCTAGATGATTTACAACCACATGTCCCCCCAAAAACCCATCACAGTATGACCCCACACCTGTGTCAGGGGTGAGCCACATTAACTTGAGGGTGGAAGAAGATCATATAGCTGCTACTATTCTGCCTTTAGAATAAAATAGGACTTCTGTTTCCAGGGCTGTCAAATCAGCAACTTTCACTAGCACTGAGGTGCTTCTTAAAAATACTTTTGGGCTGTCCCCTTGTATTTTAGTCAGGTTAATAATGCTATGCGCTCTCTCTCTCTCTCTCTCTCTCTCTCTCTCAGTGATAGTTTAAAATGATGTAATTACGTACTTGTGGGGAGATATTGCCCCTCCATAGTTAAAGCTGAATTTAAATAATACCTCATTTGTGGGTAGAGAATATTTCTTCTGACTTTGAGTAAGGGGTGATGAGAATAAAGCTGTGAGTGATTCATACTGGGCTGTCCTCAGTGAATGACACTGGCCTCCTCTTGAACTTTTTGTGTATATAGCATCTTTCAATATTTTTATAACTTTATTACACTATGTTTTTTAAAACTGTTAATTTTGTGGCAGCAGCTTGTGCCAGTTTCAGCTGAAGATGGGGAACTCCACTGGTGGGTTAATAAGCTAGGCAGGGCCGGTGCAAGGAAGTTTTGTGCCCTAGGCGAAACTTCCACCTTGCCCCCCCCGCAGCCCTGCAGCAGCTCCCCGCCCCTCCTCCCCGCCCTGAGGCGCCTCCCCCTCGGCGGTAGCTCCCCCCCCGCCCTGAGACGCCTCCCCCCATGGCAGCTTCCCACCCTCTGGCCCGGGGAGCTGTGCAGTACCTCCCCACCCCAGCTGACCTCTGCTCCGCGTCCTCCCTGAGCATGCTGCCCCCACTCTAATTCTCCTCCCAGGCTTGCGGCGCCAAACAGCTGATTGGCGTCGCAAGCCTGGGAAGTGGGAAAAGTGAAGCAGCGACTGCACGGTGGAATCCCCGGGCTGCTAAGCGCAGCGGCCGCTGAAACGGCTTTAAACATTTTTGGGGGGGTGCCGCTTTTTGACGCCCCCAAATCTTGGCACCCTAGGCAACTTCCTAGTTTGCCTAAATGGTAGCACCGGGCCTGAAGCTAGGGAGGGTCAGTTCTAAATATTGACATCTGCCAGCTAACATGCTTTTGGTGCAAGAGGGATGTGTTTTGCAGTAGATTTTGGGAAATGTTTCTATTCAAGCTGTATATGTTCACTTCATTTGATTAGTTTGGATATTTTATACTTACAAATCTATTTGTAACATGTTCTCTTTCCCTGGTACTCTGATGTATGAGGAGCCTTTTCACTGGGTCCCCCACATATCTGTACTGTGCATATATAAGGGTTTCATAATAAATGTAGATTGGGAGGAATAGTGGGATTTCTTCCTCCTCCCTTTCCCCACTTTTGTGTGAGCATGCAGCAAGTCCTGAATCTTTAGAAATGGGAGGTTTTCTCAGTAACTTTTAAATAACCATTTCTGGAGGCATATTATTCATTCTGCTTGATTTAGACTGAGAAAAGGAAAATAAATTCTCTATGCATGCTGGGATTTCCACACACTTTTTTTTTTTTGGAACTGATTTCCTGCAAGGAATGTTCCTTTCTTTCATTTACCCATAGAGCAAACACCAGAGTCATAGACTTGTACAAAGCACTGCTGGTGAGTTTGTTTTTTCCCCTCTTAAAATTACTACCTTTTTTTCTCTGCAAATTATGGTGCTGCAATGGATTTATAAATGCAAATGACTGTATAATATGCAGGAAACTCTATTTATATTGGCACTTGGACTCCTTCACACAATAGTACAATCGAAATTATTTGAAGCACCACACTGGCTTTCAAATGGTTCATTTAGGGTTGTCTTTGTGTGTGTATTATATTGACACACAAGCATACATCTGTATTTATATGTACATAAAAGAATATAGTAGGAACATGCTTAAAATAGCCAGACCCAGACCAAGACCCAGACCCATGCAAATAAATGTAAAAACTGCATTAGTGACAAGTGGCCAAGTGGAACATGAGTGGCAAGAAAGGGGGTGAGATGTTTTTCCGGCAAAGGGGGAGTAAAGGGGGGCGGGGGAAGAAAGGAAATTTTTTTAATGTGCTGTGTTTGTATGCCTCTTTCCTGTCAAAGACAACCTGTGTTGTACATGAATTTTGGTTACTTTTTTTTAGTTCCATTCCTTTCATCCTCCCATTTAGTTGCTAAGCAACAACTGTTTCATTGTAAGAAGATCTAGTTAGGGTAATTATGTAGTTACTGTGAAAATATAACTTGTTAGTTTTACAGGGGCTATGCCATAACTATAATAAACAAGCTAGTTTAGATGTAAATGTTTGCATTCATGTGACCAGTGTATCTAAGCGCAGGGATTGATTTATTAAATTGGTAATGAAGTTGTGTAATATATGCATACGTGGGCATATTTGTCCCTTTATATAGTGAAATCTAATCAGTATTTGGGATTTAGAGAAGACCACATAACAAATTGCTTTGTGTCTTTAGGCATGTTGCACATAGTGCTCCAAAATCAATTAAGTGTATTGTGTTGCCAACTCTCATCTACCATATTCAGTCTATACCAAGAGAATGTTTGCAGAGCTACTGGAGAGAGAAACATTTTGTTTACTCCAAAAGCTGCTCATACTATTAGGATAGATGGTTGCTTGTTATTTTCCTCCCAGCAATGTATTTATATACACAGTGGGAATGTGGCACTTATCTGTGCTTGTGCATAAGATAGTGTGTATGCTGAATATGTATATGTGCATATGTACAATTAGTTTAAGTAGATCTTCATTTGCAGATGGGTTACTTGCCTTCTAACTTTGATTAGTCATTTTCAGCTTGGAGTAGTCTCAATACATAGTTATGTGAAGCAAGCTCTGGGCTTTGCTGCTAGACCTTAGCTATCAAGTAGCATGTATCTTACAGTTTCTCTAGCAACATTGTAAAAAAGCATTGTGGGTGTGTGGCATTTTATCTAAATCAAGGACATGTGGCCAGCCCAGTGGCTGTTTGGTCTATATGAAAGTTGAAGAAATGGTCTGCCTTGTGAGCCCAGTTCAGGCATCTAAATCGGGAAATCATCTTCCATATCCGGGACTTTACATTGGAATACAAGCACCCCAGCAGCCATTTTAGTGCTGATTTTTACTGCCCAAATACCGTGGTAAGCGTCTTAAGCAACTAAATATGAATATCGGGCTTACAAATTGAAGTTTATAATTGTTTTAATGTTTAAATATATTGATTTAATGAAAAATTCACCTCCATCCTCCACAGAAATTGGCAAAAACAGATGCCCGTCCCACAAAACAAAAGCTCTGCTAACTCTGGTCCTTCTAGAGCACTACCCCTAAAATCACAAGACCTAGCTGGACATTTAATTAGCTGGGTTGATTTTTTTGGATGTTACCACATAAAGGTGCTGGGAAAGCTTCCTCCCATCCACCCGTAATTTTTACCAGAATTTTGCCTCTGCAAACTCCATATATTTCACTTAAAAGGGACCTGTCAACTTAACTTTAGTCCAAACTTTATTTTTTTGTTAAAAGCAGCTTTTGTCAACCTGATGATCAGTAGAAATGTTTCCACTAAAGAAAACGGCCCATGAAAGGTTTAAAGTAGACATCATCCTGACACATTTGAAACCCCAAACCCTAGCTGGTTTATGAAGTTTAAAATTTAATTGAGTATAAACAAAAGTGAAACTGCACTCTCTTGGTTATTATTTAAGTGGGCTTTCGTTATTTAAGTGGAGAGAAATATTAAAAAGTAAACAAAGAGCATAAATCTTGACAAGGACATTGGCTCTTTAAACTTCTTTCACTTCTAATACTTAGTGCTGTTAAAATGTGAAGTGTTTGACACATGGAATATGAAGGTAAGGTTTCTGTTTTTTTAAAAGGTGTCAGCTGCAGTCTTTTAAGAGTTAAAGTGAAATTCACCAAAGAACCTTCCTATGAATAGGTTATATAGTCCATAAATTTAATTCTGTCTTCACCTTGACCTGAGGGAGACAACCTTTATTTGATGGAGTGTTAAACAGGCTTTGGAAACCTTAGCAGTGTATGGCTTTTGCTCAGGGGTTTATCAAGGATGTTTGGACCAGGAGCTGCAATGAATGAGCCCTGCACTGCTGATATGTAGCAGCCTGGCTACTCACTCATCATGCATTGTATTTGTGTAATGCAGCCTGTCCTGATAGGAAACAATGTTGTTTCAGTTTTACTAATGGAAGTGGTTGGGAGTGGTGTTTCTGTCTTACTGAGTCTGTTTAAAGTCTAGTTCCACTCAAAAAAGTGACTCTTTAAAATTGGCAGTTGGAATTTCCATGATTATTATTAGTGAGCAATGGCCACAAAACCCAGGGAAGCTCTGGTCAGATGGAACTAGTCACTGTCTGATACATGGCAAAGACCATGAGGTGCTTTGATACCACATTAATCATTGTGGTATAAATATTTAGCTAGATAAGCCTGGAGCTAAGGGGGAGTCTTTGGACCACAACAAAATTGCAAAGAATAGACCAGAACCTCTGTAATTCTCATGTCCCTCACCTGGAAACACGATCATTCTCACCAAAGAATCCTGTAGCACCTTATAGACTAATAGACGTTTTGGAGCATGAACTTTCGTGGGTGAATACCCACTTCGTCAGATGCATCATGCATCTGACGAAGTGGGTATTCACCCACGAAAGCTCATGCTCCAAAATGTCTGTTAGTCTACAAGGTGCTACAGGATTCTTTGCTGCTCTTACAGATTCAGACTAACACGGCTACCCCTCTGATACCTGATCATTCTCACAAAACTCCTGTAGGTCTCACTTCACTTCTCAGTGAAAATTGAGTAGTAGAGACAGTGCTACGGTGACATCTCGTACTACTAGGACTTCATTACTTTTACAGAATATGACAGCACATTTACTAGTGTACCACGAAGCATTATAAATAATTAAAACTGAATTAAATTTGTCAAAATAAAATAAAATAAACCTTCTGTGATGGAGTATCTTTGATCTTTTAATCATGTTGTTTGCTTAC
Organism: Gopherus evgoodei; assembly: GCF_007399415.2. Taxonomy (NCBI): domain Eukaryota; kingdom Metazoa; phylum Chordata; order Testudines; family Testudinidae; genus Gopherus; species Gopherus evgoodei. Next base: position 258,605,977 of record NC_044322.1, on the reverse strand, counting down.
TCTCAACATTATCTAATCCTTAATGGGTCTCCCAGACAGCAACGTGAATTACAGAGGTAATCCTGTATCAAAATGGCAAGAGATGAATTTTTGTCCTTTAACACATGTCAAAGAATAAGTTTCAGGTACTGGCTCAATCCCATGACAGCTGCTTTCAACCTTCTTCTATTGAGTTTCGTGAACACTGTTATGGGACACACTGATATATGACGTTTCAAACTACTTTGCTTTCCCCCTTGAAGCATTATCACTTTTTTATAATTTACTGAAAACTGCATCAACTTCATGCTTTTGGGTACATGTTGAGGCCTCCAAAGAGCTCTCCTTTCAACTATTTATAGTGCTTTGAGAGGGGAAGTGAAGGTTCTGCGTTCTGTTTAAGAAATGAAGAGAGGCTATGACTGTTCAGAGGCACAAATAATACCATGGCTAAATAGCCTTACTCTGGAGCAGTTGCTTCTCGCCACCCAACCCACCAAGTTTTCTGTTGCTTTTAAAACTTTCCACTCACTTGAGAACTTTAATGTGTCCATTATGTGTGAATCCTAAAAATAAAAAGGGGGGTGGAACCCACTAAATTTTCTAGTCTAGTGCTGTATTAATACAGGATTAATTAATTAATTTAACCCCCCATCTGGTAAAATGTTTTTGTTGCATTTTTCTTTAAGGAAGCAAGTCCACCAAGTTTACAAAATTTGACCCTTCTCTATTCCTATACCCACTCTCTTATTCTGTTTTGCTTTGTGACACATACCTTCAAGATGACTGATCTAGTGGCATAGCAGTGTAGTGCTCCATGATGATGTATAGGAGAATCAAGTCTGTTAGAGAATTACATTGGGTATGTTGCACCAAATCAGAGGGACACAAGGGAAATAATTTGTTCCAGTGGCTAGTGTTTAGGTCTGGGGCTGAGGAAACCAGAGTTCTATTCCCAGTTCTGTCAATAACTAGCTGTGTAATGTTTGGAACAAAGTACTTTAACTTTCAGACACCCAACTTAAAGTATATGGGGTCCAATTTTCAAAGATGCTGAGCACCCACAGCTTCTTTTGACTTTCTATTTTAGAGTTTTGAGTCCTCAGCATCCCTGAAAATCAGGCCCTGGATGTCTCAATATGGGCACCTAAAATTAATGGCCACTTCTGAAAATTTAGACCATGTATCCCACTTGCCCCATTTGATACATGGAGATAATACTTGTTCATTTTTATAAACCTCTGTAATATTCACCAAGATTCAGCAAGGTACAGTATTTACTTGTGCTTACCCTTAAGCACATAAGTAGTCACATTGACTGCAATGGAACTACTCTAAATTAAGCACATGCTTATCTGGTTTGATGAATCAGGGCCTGTATAAGTGCATAATAAAGTGTTATTTAGCATAGGTACAAAATTATAGGGTTGCCTGGCAACTGCCCCAGGTGAAAAGCATAAACTAATGAAAGCTGAATCAGTGCCACACAGGGTGAGAACACCTTCATTATTGTTATTCCCATGGAGTACATAATCCAATAATCCACATGTCTCACCTGAGACAGTATCAGTGTTGACAAAATGATTTTCATGCAACCTCATGTGGCTCCTTCCAGCTTTTTATTTTGTTGAACTTGGCTCTCTGGTAGGGCTGCTGGGAAGCTGAGACGTAGATGCAAAATTACCTTCTGTGCGCTTTCCAACTCACTAATTCTCTGGCTTATTTTGCTGTAAATCCTGCACAGTCCTAGCATGTGACACTGATAATCAGTCAAAGGCTTTCCCAGATATTAAAAAACAAAAGCAGGCAGGAGAGACTTGCAGCCCTCTTGCCAGCTTCTTCTAGCTGCAGTGTTGTCAAGAGGAGTCTTGTCTTGAAATGAAATGGGGTGTGAGGTAGAGGAACCCTTTTCAGTGGTGTTGGTCTACAAGGGTTTGCACACCATGTTTTGGCTGGAGTGATATATTAGCTCAATCATATTGCTCACCTGAGTGCCCTAATGGGCTTTCTTTCCTGTGCTCTGGGAGGTCTGAGCAGTTTGACCAATCATCACCTGCATCAGAGAGAACCTGCCTAGGGGTGGGAAAGGTGAAGAATGGCAAATCAAAAAAAAAGAGGGAAAATAAAGTGTCTTTCTGTGAGCGTGTGTGTACACAGAGGCTGTAGGAGTCTGTGACCATGGGTCTGTGATGAGTAATTCATGGGCTTCTGTTTGTGTGGGCAGGCAAGATGATATGTGGATACTTTCATCAGTATGCAGAAGGGTGTATATTTGAGTGTGTGCATGCACGTGTGTGTGTGTGTGCACACGCATGTGTATTTTTGACCAGTGTAGGTATGTATGTTGTATATGTTTGACCTGTGCTATGTATTTTGTAGGCTGTGTTGTAAAAATCATCTGTGATGTGTTTGTGATGGAGAGAGAACTTAGCTATGTACTAAATCTTTCTATGGGCTTAAAGTGTGCGGTACAGCCTATGAATGTGAGAACATAGGTCTGGACTGTGTATTCTTTGGGCTCTGTACATGTGTGCTTTCTGTGAATATATATGGAGGAATAAGAAGGGACATCATTAGCAACCATTGTTTTACTAATTCTTGTTTATGGATTGCTGTGTTTTTCTTTTATTCAGCTTTCCTTTCAGCTGTGGTCATTCCTATTTATGTATATAGAATGTGAATGTTTTTGCACAAAGTGAAGGCCCTTGGTCTTCTGAACTGCCTAATTTCTGGCCTCATTTTTGACTGAAGGTGTTATGCTAAGAAGGGTCACATCTCATCACTGACAACTAACAGCTTTAAACCAGACTGCAGGAATTCCTATTCAAGGAATAGTACTGAAGGATAGCTCAGTGGTTTGAGCATTGACCTACTAAACCCAGGGTTATGAGTTCAATCCTTGAGGGAATTATTTAGAGTTCTGGGGTAAAAATCTGTCTGGGATAGGTACTGTTTTGAGCAGGGGGTTGGATTAGATGACTTCCTGAGGTCCCTTCCAACCCTGATATTCTATGATTAGGCTTCTCCTGGTTTAGACCGCTTCTTTTTCTTACTCTTCTCACAATTTCCTCTCTTATTCCTCACACCAGCTACCCAACCTTAACACAGGGGATTGAATGCATCTGACTGGTTCTTTGCCCTGCCTCCCACCACTGGTTCTTCCATGGTGCAAGAATCTCAGAATCAGTTCTCTACCAAGGTGTCTCAATGAGTAGCATCTTGAACTTCCAGGGAAGCTGTCAGGATGGTCTCGCTATGTCTGTATGTTATCAAACAAGAAAGATGAGAAATTTCAGTGAGTTCATGTGCTGGTCTGTTGTCCTCTTGAAACCTGGTTTTGCCTTCTGGTTTTATATGAAATGTAGCATTTTTTGGGGACAGAGTTGGGAAGATTGTTAGGGATTCTTACCCTTACTGCCAGTGAGAATTTGTTCATGTTACAAAACAATCATGCAATTTTGCACTCTTGGAAGCCTCTGCCAAGGAGAGGCCCATAAGTGGATTAGCAGGCAGTGTGGTGCATCAGGACTTGGGTGCAATGAAAGAGTTTCACTGCGGAAAAAAAACAACTCTGTGCTATATTTGTTGTCATGCCACCTTGCTCCAGGTATGATCGGTCCCTCACTTTGACAAGCCTCAAAAGTTAACACTTCTCTGTCACGCTTCACCCAAGGTCCAAAATGCTTTAAAAATAATTCATTAAGCTGTACACAAATCTGTCTGTTGTAGGGAAGTATTATCTCCATTTTATAGATGGGAAAAACTGAGATACAGAAGGATAAAGTGACTTGCTCAAGGTCACGCACAAAGTCTGTGACAAAACTGGGAATAGAACCTAGAGCTCTGATTCTTAATCATATGCCTTTAACTACAAAACTGTTCCTTCACTTTAAAAGGGAATAAGAGAATCAAGACGACTTTCAGAAAAAATGTGGGAGGGGGAGAGTCAGAGGGCAGGCAGGTGCAAGAACATTATCACTTCATCTCATTAATGGCGTGCACATTGTCAAATTTTGGGCTCCAAATTATTTGCATGTTGAATGATTGTGGCAGTTCATTTTTTAAAGAACTACATTAGCCTCAGGCCACCATTGGGTAGCATGTAGTGTCCCAGATTTCTGAGACCCTGCAAGTAGTGCACTAAGATGACTCAGTGTGAAAGTTAAGAACTAGCAGCTTTATTAAATACTTCGTAACTGGCTGTAAGGAATTCATGATCATTGGCTATAGTGCTATTATTTTGTTGATAAAGGGAGAGTGCCTTTGGACACTGCGATGGACTCTGACACTGCTCTGGTGTGCTCTGTGTAACATTTCTGGGAAGGCCACAGAGTCTCAAAATTGTAAATTAGGGATGAAGTGTTGGGATTGGTAATGAGATCCAAAACTTCTTGTCTCCTGGCTACCAGCTCAAAGCCAGCTCAGGCTGGTAGTGGCAGAAGCCATTTCCATCCAAAGGCTGTTGGTGGGTTGTGTGAGATGACTCATAAATAACAGAAGATAGAGATGGAAAAGAGCTATTAGATCATCCAGACCATCTCCATGAAGAGGCTCCCCTTGCTAATAGCTTCATCTGCAAGGCCCAGGATCGAATGGGAATAGAGTTGGTGGGGTTGAAGCATGATAACTTCCCCCACCATTTCCCATCCTATATCTGTGTGAAGGAATACAGGGCACAAGTACTTACAGGATTTCAATCTTTTGGGCTGCCAGTCACACACATTTCACCAGCACTGAATTCACATAAAAACAGTGTGTAATTGCACAGGAGATAGTGGTCGATGACTGTAGAACAGAGCTGGGTTTCACAGTGTGGATCCATTTTAAAGACAGTATTGCTGGGATGGACCATTTGTCCAGTGCTGGGAACCCTGCACTCTCATTTGCGAGACATGGGCTCTATTTCTGGTTTTCTTGGGAAACGCTTGGCTGGCAGGAGCTGGGAGTGGAGACCTTGGGCTCATCTCACAGAAGGGCAGGGGGGTGAGAACTTACTCAACATCAGTTGTCTCCTGGCTGCCAGTTCAGGTTGGTAGTGGCAGAAACCATTTCCAAATCCTCAGTCAATTAAAGAAGTAGATATGCCCTTAAAAATTGTGCCATCTTTTCACTGCCGGAAGGATTAAGTGTGCCATGTGGATGTGAAACAGGCTATGCCTAGTCACGGTGCATAAGAGAAGTGAGTGGGGAAGTTCTGGCTGGGACATGTTTAGTCCTCACAAGGAGAAACAGAAGAACTTGTGATATTAAAAACAACTTTGCGTGTAAATATTTTGCTTGTGAAAGGCACTGGGTTTTTTTTTATGTGATGTTCCTTCACTCCCCAAACAAGTGCTCCAGCACTTGTTTTTCTGAAAGATGGAGTGAAATCACATGCTCTGATGGCCTGATAGTCCTTTCCAAAATGTATGCCATACGGGAATTTGACCCTTTGGGGTACACTTTCAGAGTGGTGCATGGTAGGGAAAGGTTGAACTGCACATATCCCATCAAAGCTGATGAGAGTTGTGCCACTTAGAATCCCACTATATTTAGAAACTGGTCCCTTATGCTGTTTTATCATGCTCTCCAGGGTGCTGGGACAACTCTAGGGGCTGGGGAAGAGAGAGAAAATGAAATGGCTTTCAAGCTTTTTAGCATAAAAAGTTGTCAGAGAAGCATTCTCATCATGTTACTGTATCATTACTTTATTTCATTAGCCTGCTAATGAGTTTCCTCTGGAGGTGGTAATGGGGGTAGTTCTTATGCTCTTATCTAATTACCAAATGATCCCATGAGTATGTCTGTGCAAAACTTTTTGTTGCGAAAACCCACTGGATTTCATTACAAACTAAAGACTGCAACCTACAGGATTTCTGTGTGTGGATCTCTCCTACTGATGTCAGTGGGGTTCCTTATGTGGGGAGTTTGCAGGTTCAGACCATGGCAGGTGCAAGAATGTTTCGCGCCCTAGGTGAAACTTCCACCTTGCCCCACCCCCTGAGCCCTGTGGCAGCTCTCCACTCCACCTGCCCTAAGGTGCCCTGCCTGTGGCAGCTCCCCACCCCCGCCCTGATGCCCCCCCCCCACAGCAGCTCCCCCCCTCCTGCCTGAGGCGACTCCCTCCCCACAGCATCTCCACCCTCGCCTGGGGAGCTGTGCAGCAGCTCCCCACCCCAGCTCACCTCTGCTCCGTCTCCTTCCCGAGCATGCCGTCACCGCTCCACTTCTCCCGCCTCCCAGGCTTGCGGCGCCGCAAGCCAGGGAGGGAGAGAAGCAGCAGTGGGGCGGTGTGCTCAGGGGAAGAGGTGGAGCAGAGGTGAGCTGGGGCTGGGAGTTCCCCTGCATGCCGCCCCCCCACCTCTTACTTGCTGCAGGCGGCCCTCCCTGCGCCCCCCTGGCCCAGGGCCCTCCGCCTGCTGACGATGACTGGGGTGGCCGAAGAGCCAGCCGCTGCGGTCGCCACTGAAGGACCCGAAATGCCCCCCCCCCAATGCTAGTGCCCTAGGTGACCGCCTGGGTCGCCTAATGGGTTGCACCAGCCCTGGGTCAGGCCCTCAGCTTTTGCAGTTTTTAGGCTGAGTTCTATTTCTGAGTCGACACTCTAGGAGACTAAGACTCATAGACATTGACTTTAAGGCCAGAAGGGACCATCATGATCATTTAATCTGACCTCCTGCACATCGCAGGCCACAGAACCTCACCCACCCACTGCTGCAATACACTTATAACCTCTGGCTGAGTTACAGCAGTCCTCAAATCTTGATATAAAGACTTCAGTTACAGAGAATCCACCATTTACTCTAGGTAAGACCCATGGCTTCCCCACAAACTAAAGTTAAACTCCACAGATGGAGTTTTGAGGGTCGTTGGACTCTGAAACACAAAGTGAAACACAGGGGCTATGTACAAACCCATGCAGACTGGAAGCAAAGGAAAAGTGCCTTTGATACCTTTACCTGGAGGGATGTTTCTCATACAGTACCTGTGTAATTTCTGCTGCTCAGACTCACAGACTTCGCACCCCATTGTGGTTTTGAAGTCACCTTCAGGGCTTTATATGATTTAAAGTGACATTGACGAAGGAATCAGCAGTGCCTAAGCAGCCTGAATCTTCAGGAGCATTGGGCTTTGTGTCAGATCAGATGAAAGCCATGTTTTATTTTTCATTTTGCCTCTGCAGGTAGCCAGCAGATTCAGCTGTCACTCTTTCTTCCAGGCCAATATATTTTGCTTTGGGTTAAATAGTTTCTTATTTAATTTTTGTTTCTGGCAATTTTTTTTATCATGATAGAAAATTTGATTTCTCAGTGCCCTCCCTCCTCCCTGACTACCACCCCTCTTTCTCTCTCTCGCTCTCTCTGTGTGTCGCTGTCCTTCTCAGTGTTTCCTTCCCTGGCTTGTTGTTCTGCTTACCTGGAAACTGCTGTTGTCCTTCCTGCTGCTTTCCGATGGTTACCAGAACAGCTATGCTCTGCACATGGTGTAGTGTTCCTCGAATTGCATGGCAGCAGGGTACGGAGATGTGGATGAAGAACACGCATGTGTACATGTACTGCACTTGACATTCCGTAGTGAATGGCCATATTTGTTATTCAACCTGCTTGAGATCAGCTTCTTCCTGTCTCCTGTGCCTGGCACAGGCTTGATAGTTCAGTGCTGCTCTGTGGCTTTACTGTCAGGAAGCTCAGCATAAGCTGTTCCCCCCGCCCCACCATGTTATGTTTGCAGTTATGGAATTCCTTAAGTCTTAAAAAGACAGGATATGTTGCCGTGATCACAAATTGGCATAGGCATCTTATTTGTAAAAGGTGGACGAGAGAGCCTGATTTTGGAGTTCCCCAATCAACATGAGAGAAATCTGTCCCTCCCCCTCCCTCAGAAAAAGCACCCTTTCATAAAGCTGTTAGTGAGGAGTGCTGGAAACCATCAGTGCAGACAATCCTGTGTCATTTGGTGCTATAGAGAGTCTTGATGGACTATTTTTGGCCCTGGAGATCTGGAACAGCCACCTGCCTTTCATTTCATGTTTCCATGATGTAGGTCATCATACTGCTAAAATGACTAGTCATTTCATCATATGGAAAGTCAGGGGTGCCCCCAGAAATTTTTCACATGGGATGCTGCAGGCTTCCCTACTGCCCCTTTTCCAGAGGGCTCCCCCATGGAGGCACTCACCACAGCTCTCCATACTTGTAGCAGAGGTCTTGAAGCTGTCACTGAGTGAGTCCTGCTAGAAGTGGAGTGAAGCCAGGCATTCCCCTTGGGAGGTGAGGGAGTCCTGGTACAGGAACTGTCCCCATAGCTGTGACAAGGAGGAGCAGTGCTGGCTACCCCACTGCCCACTCAGAATTTGGCCCCAAAGGGGCTCCCTCACATCATGCTGGAGGGACCGCAGGGGCCAAATGTGGGAGGGCAGTGACACTGCTTCTCACCACTTCTTTGGGGCCAGCTCTTGCACCAGGAGGGTGCAACAATGATGTCTTGGCACCATTGCCAATGGTATGCACTGTGTGCAAGGAGAGGGCTACTCAGTTTCCATGTCTAAGCAAGAAAGGCCAAGAACTGACTAGACTGACACGGGGGTTGAGGGATAGTTGGTGTCAGCTGTTATACTGAGTTCATTAGAAGCTGGATTGAGAACAATAATTAATTTCACATAAGCCCTCAAGCAGCTAACTGATCATGTTCAGACACAGCTGATGTGGTCTGTGATCAAAACAATGACCTAGAGGTGAAAGTCATCTTCCCTCACTATCAGTTCCCTGAGCTATTCAGTCTTCCAAGTGGTTGTCTTCAAAAGTGAGGGAAACAATTGTACACTGAGGAGTATGCTGTGGTTTTAAGCCCCCGTTAGAGGGGAATGTGGGGAAGCTGTGCAGCTGGAGGAATTGTGGCTGTCTCAGAATTTCTCCTTGGGCTCTGGAGGGGAGTGTATACGGGGGGAGAAGTTCCACCACCTTTTGAACAGGATGCAGCCATGCACTGTCATTGAGTGGGCTCAGCTCTGCTGGCTCATGACAAAGTCCATGGCCTTGCCCTTGCTTCACCCCTTTGGGCAGACTGGTGCCACCAATGACACTAACCAAGAGCTGCACCTCCGTTTCCCAGTTACATTCCATCAGGTTGAAATGCATGATTTGAGGCTGGAGACAACTTCTTGCGTCTTTTCTTTCTGTTGTGCACCTGTATTGTCCAGTGCAGGGCACAATCTAGCCTGGAATGTGTGCTCTCCAGCTAAGACATCTGTTTCACACAAGACTCATGCATGGCTTTTCTCTCTTTTTTTTTTTACGTCAATTTCTATTCCTTTGTGATTGCACTGTGCCCTATGCATTTTTAGACAGAGACCTCCGATGAGTTTGCTGATTGTTCTTCGTAGACAGGAGAGATTTCTAGTACAGCATTCAGCTGTTTCTATTTCGACAGTATGGTCATGAAACAAGATTCAGTCAATTCAGTTCCAAGTGGTGCATTAGGCTCCAAGCTATTCATTGCAATTTCTCATTTCAAATCTAGGGAAGGTGCCAGAGATCAGGTAGCAATGAAGTTTAGGGAAAAGCCTCCACTAATCCCTCTCACTGATCATGCTGTCCCTTCTCATTTCTCCAAAGTGGAAGAGGAAGACAGCAAAATATGGTTCTGTCATCTGCTTTGATAAGATTGTGAAAACACCATCAACCTGTCAGTCAATGGCTGCTTAGCTTTGCAATTCCCTCCTTTCTGAGGGAGGTTTTGTGCTCAATATTTTTGTTAAAATCTGATGTTGTATTGAATTAAAGTAATGCAGCCATAAAAACTGGGTGCAGAAAAAGAGAAACTCATAGCCATTAAAACCCTCAGTGCTGGCTCCTTTCTTCCCTCTCCTGCTTACCCTCTCCTCTGCCGTTTTGCATTCTGGACCTAGACATTTTGAAGGAGGTGAAGAAACAGGTGCTGTTATCTAAATGCTCTTATCATTGATTCTATTGGGGCTCTGTACTACTTTCTCCTCTGATGTAATGGTAACTAATAACATAATGTAAGAGGGGGAAAAAAGGGTCAGTCTGTGCTTATGAAGGGCTGTGTTGATACAGCCTAGAAGCTGAGGGCCTCTGTTTGCTCACAAGAAAGGAGCACCACAAATAACAGCCGTGTAACCTTCCATCATGACTAAATATGCCTCAGCCCCAAGTTAGTGGAGTGAGAGTATCATTTAATTTATGTTTAGCCGTTGGCTGCTCTCTCTCTCCCGAGCCTCCCAAGAGGGTGCCATCTTTTTAATAGTGGATTTCGTTTGCTAGGGACGGGACAAGAGCCCAGCTCTTTTCATGTAGATTGTTAAGCAGCCACCTGATGGTGTTGCCCTTCTGTCACCAATGCTCATTTTGCCACTCTTCAACTGTACATCTCTCTGAATGAAAACCCTGTGCCCGTGCCTCCTACAGGACCACAGGGTGCATGAGGAGATGTGCTGGGAAAGCTCAGCTATGTGCCTAATGTCAGGCTGCAGAAAGAAGCACCAACAGGGGGGAGTCATTGTGGCCCTGATCAGACTTTCAGGCATTTTCAGCCAGTTAATGTTGGAATCCCTCACACAAGCAACAGTGGGACAGGGGAAAATTTGAGAGGAGATTGGGGTTCAGAAAGATGGTACCAGCTGTGAACAAATACTACAGATAAGGCTATCTGTCAGATGGCTTTTGAGCTTAGAAAAGTCCATTTGTGTGTGTGTGAGTGAGAGAGAGAGAGAGAGAGAGAGAGAGTGGGGACAGGGCTTTATTTCCTTTGAGCCCATGGCCCCAGTTTTCTGCTAATCCACCCCTGACATGAGGTGCGGGAGAAGAAGTAGTTAACTCTTCTCCAACAGCAGAAGCACACTGCTGTCCCAGAAAGGTCATGCAATAGTGTGTCAGGATTCCAGTCCTCCTTTCACACTGACACTACTGCAGAAAGTGCAGCTTTGAACTAGAAAGTCTTCTGGCTCTTATACAGGGAAGTCCATGAGTTGGCAGTCCCCCCCGGCAAAGCCTTATTTATGCTTCTTTCTGACTGGGTATCATCTTCCACCCCTCCTCCATCTGATTGTTGCAGCAGGAGCATTGTTCTGATTCAGTCATCCTGAAGATGGTGTCACAATTTGTCAGGTGTTGAGAATCCTGTTTGCTTGATGGAAATGTTGGGTCCATTGTGAATCTGTTCTAACAGCTCTTCACAGCAAGGCTGTAAAACAATGAGGAAAATTTACTACACATTCACACAAGTCATCTTCTATTATGTATCAAACATAAATAATACCGGGATAAATGCAAAATAGTAAGATCATCTCAGACTATCTATTCAAGGTAGCATTAAACATGCACAGACAAAATAAAGGATGTCAACTCTCAGCTCTTTAATGACAGAGGTATTCAAACAAGTAGATAATACAAACAAGCATGTAGGCTTAAAGAATGCATCACAGTGGAGTCTTCTGAGCAGTGGGTGTATGTATGTAAAAGCTTAAGCGGTATCTCAGAGACTTTTGTAAAGGATCTAGTCAAACAAAGCATCAATGAGAAAACACATGGGTATCTCCCAAAATAACAAAAACAAAAAATTCTCCATCAAAACTAAAACATAGAGAAGAGGGGATGTGAGCAGCAGATGCTATCTGTGGAGGTACTATGATATATAATGCCATTGTAGTTCAAATCTCACCCAGGTTTGTAGTGACTAGAGCTGATTAAATTTTCTAAGGGAACTTTTCTGTGGGAATGTGTCAATTTTGATGAAATTTTGTTTTGACATTTCTTTTTTAAAAAGCATTTTGATATTCATTTTATATTATTAAATCATAATATAAAATAAAGTCAGACTTGGAATGATTGACCCAAAATGATTTCTCCCCCTCCCCCAAATTTCACTAAAGTGGGATATTTTCAAGTTTTTGTTCTGATTCAGAATGAGTTTCAGTTAATTCTAGTAATGGCCAAAAGTAATTATCTGAAGGCTGGTGGCCTATATGAAATGAGTTGGGTCATCATTAATTTTACATTGGAAAAGAATCTGTTACAGGAACTAGTACTACATTTAACACTAATTGATACCTTCACTGGTAGCTTCTGCAGAGAGGAGACTGAACCACCATCTGACCACTGGAGGTGAACCCTCCACGTCAGGGTTGAGGCACATTGACAGGGCAACATGAGGAAGCCTGCACTATTGCTGTTCACACTACTCTATACCTGTTCTATGGATATATAGAGAGCGCATTCTCCAGAGCTGTCAAACCAGCACTTTTTCTAGAGACTAAATGAATAATAGAAAGTTTTTAAGTTAAATTCCAAAAGTTATTTTGTTTTTCCTTTCTCAGAGAATATTAACTGTCTGGAATTCTTTGCTCTTGTCAGAATCCACCTCAGTGGGATTTAAGAAAGAAACGGGTCGTTATTGAACATTATTATTCTAATTATTGGACATTAGTTATCTTGTGGGGATAACTGGGATTAGATGCTCAGGGCTGGGAAGGCATTTCTCTGAAGGATCAGGCGTAGTAGGTGCTGGGCTAAATAGCCATATCCAACCAATCTGGGCAGGGAATAATGAGCCAGCTTGTTGGGAATGACTGCATATACTTGGTGAAAGGTGTGTATGTTGGAATGGAACACTCACCCATCTTTACAGCTCCCATGTGTCCACTTTTATGGGCCAGTCTCAATTTTTGATCACCCCTTAAAATTAGGATCGTTCTTAGGAACGACCCACCTTTATTAATCTCAGTGGAATGATAAAAACTAAATTTAAGAAAAAAATAAAGGGGAAACCAAATATTTATACCTCATCAATGACATTTGAGAATTGTTGATATGGTGATTGATGCTGTCTGGATGGTGGTTGATATTTGGGTCTTTTAATTCCTTTTTCTTCTCTCTTTGTAACTCTTGTTTGCTGGAAAGTTAAAAAAAAAATGGTGCCGCTGAAATGGAAAAGGACCAAAGAAGGCTACTGTAAATTACTCAGGTCACTGGAGTGTTTGTGATTATTCTGCGGAAGGAAAGATGATAGACTGAGGTTATTTAGTTTGAGTGGAATAAAAGGATATAAAATAAGTGTGCTCAGGGGCTTCTCCTTTCTGTGCCCTATATAATTGTTTGTTTCATGTGCATTTATTAGGGAATTTACTGCTGCAGGAAATCATTGAAGCAAAATGTTTAGCAGGATTCAAAGAAGTATGAGACTTTAATATGAACATGAGTCACATTTGCTGCCAGGCTCACTACTATCTACATTCAAAAAGATATAATAGTTACCAACCTTCATGCTTCACAGTGCAAAGGGGTCACTTGCAGAGGTTGGACAGGAATTAGTCTTCTTTTTGTGATATAGCTTTCCACATGTGACTAGGTACATTACTCTTTGTTTTTCTGGTTGCGCAACTCTGAGATATCAGGTGTTGACCACCTTGGGGGGAAGGATAGCTCAGTGGTTTGAGCATTGGCCTGCTCAAACAACAGGGTTGTGAGTTCAGTTCTCAAAGGGGCCATTTGGGGATTGTCCTACTTTGAGCAGGGGGTTGGACTAGATGATCTCCTGACATCCTTTCCAACCCTAATAATCTATCTATCTATGAAAATGCTGGATTTGATGGGCCAGTGGTTTGATCAGGCATAACAACTGTTATGGTTTTAAACAAATACATAAATAAGAAGCTAATTCTATTGACAGTATGCTTCTACCTAAAATTATAATCCTGTTTGACATCACAACTGGTTGCTGTGGAAACAATTATGGTGTCATAAAAAGAGGATTAATTACAAGTTTAAGTGAGGAGTAAGCAGCTGGAACAGATGCATTTAAAAAAAACCAACAAAACAAAGCTCCTGTTTTTGTACAAAACATTGTTCCAAATAAAGAAAAAGGCTCAGAGAAAAGAGGTAGATATACAGTAGAAGAAACCGAATTGTTTCTTAAAAAAAAATTATTGCTTTCAGTTTTTCCAAGATGTATTAGCTAGCAGCTTTGTAAACTAGCTTGAGAGAAAAAGAGAGAGCCACAGATTTTGCTGGCCATGGGACTATCCAGGTTGTGAATCCACACTCACTTCTCCCATGTATTTTTTTTTATTTCCCTTTTTAGGTGTGGAAAATATATGCCATTGGGGTAATGTTGTACTACAATTTACTTGAGGAATAACACAAGGTCATGAAAGTAATACCATTTTAAAAAGAATTGAAATCAAAGTAGCTTAACCATTTATTGCTGACATCATTGTGAAGGCCACTTTGACCTCTGAGTTCTGTCTTTGTAGATAGTTGTATCAGGAACATCGTGACTTCTGGAGTAGAATATTGCAGAATTGGGTGTCTGATAGCTTAGTTTTTGCCCTTATTTGCTCCTAAAGGCTAGTTAGCAGAGAGAGCAAATTGAATCAGGTAAGTGTGGATGTTCTGTCCCAAGATCCTAGGAACTGACCTGAAGCACTCACTATATGAAATGTTCAGCGAATTGGATCATTTGCTTTCAACAGGCCCCACCAAGCCTATTTCGTCAGTGCAGTGGCCAGTAGACCGTTCCCATTGATGTGGTGAGGAGGGTATTACTATATTTCGGTATGTTTTACGGAGGAAAGCTGGAAGAATTTGGAATTGCTTTCTAGTATTCTGCTGGTTTCTTCTCTCCAGTCAGTGAGTCTTGCATTCTGTCAGAGCATGACAATAACGGTTTTGTTTTGACTTGCTGCTGCTACTGTTGTTGTGACCCAGACTGCTCAGCAGTGATGTTGTAGTAGAAGATCTGTTGAGCAGTTATTACTATATAACGGGGGAAGCGGAAGGGGGGTGGATGTCGTGTAAGAGTGTAGCTGAGGGTGACACTGGGATGGGAATTGCTGGCAAGAAAGTGCCTGCAGGTTATGCATGGGCGTGAGTGTGTGTGCTTCTGTTTTATTTCTCTCTTGTGTTATTTAGTTAACTCATGTTTGGGGGGCAGAGCGGGTGTGTATGGGAAATGGAATGTAGAACAGCAGATTTTTCTAGGGACCTGGTCAATGTTCCCTCTAATTTTTCCCATCCACGTGCAGAACGAATTTTGTTATATGTACCAATGTGGAGGTGATGTGTGGTGGGGTGGGGCCAAGGGGTTCAGAGTGTGGGAGGGGGCTCAGGGCTGGGGCAGAGAGTTGTGGTGAGGGCTCTGACTGTGGGTGTGGGCTCTGGGATGGAGCTGTAGATGAGGGGTTCAGGATGTGGGAGGGGGCTCAGAGCTTGGGGCAGAGGGTTGAGGGTGGGGTGAGGGCTTTGGCTGGAGGTGCGGGCTCTGGGGTGGGGTCAGGGATGATGGGTTTGGGGTGCAGGCTGCCCGGGGCTGCATCAGGGAGAGAGAATTCTCCCCAGCCCTCTTTTCCCACAGCAGACCCTGGGCTGCGGTAGAGTGTCACTCCCTGGCTGCGGCAGCCCTGGGGCTGACGGAGTCCTCTCTCCTCGCTGGAGCTGAGGGGAAAAGGCATCTTTCCCATGGCAGCCCTGGAGTGGGGGAGTCACTGCAGCCCCCCATGTTCCAAGCTCCCTCATCACCACCGCTCACCTCACCCCATGCCCCTGAGTGCAGTGTGCACGCTTGCGCAGCCACCATACAGGTGTGCTCCTTAGAGGGAACGTAGGACCTGGTTGCCTCAGTCATAATCTCTCCCCATTTTCAGCTCACCAGTTGTTAAGTCTTTAAGAGTAAAGCTCATTTTACAACTACTCTGAGAATTTACAAAAAGTATTACTCAGGTTGCTCCGGTTTGCCAGCATAACAATCTATACGCAAAATACCCATATGACAGCATATGAGGGATTGCATTGTGTCACTGCTTGTGTTGCTATTGTCTAAGACTGGCTCTCTCTTAGCATTCAAAACCCTGAGCTCATCCCCTGGCACCTTTTCATATTAATTTCTACAATTGCCTGCATAAGCATTTTCTGTTTTCAAGAAATTAAAAATGCTTTACAGTTTCCAAACACTGTACAGAAACAAGTGAATCTGTGCTGCAGCCATGTGAGGGAAGGAGGCAAGCTATTATCACCCTCATTTTACAGAAGAGAAAACTCAGGAATAGAGGGCAGTGTTCTCAAAAGCCTGGAGGAGATGCAAATAGCCTTTTGGGTACCTAGTTAAGGACTCAGATGGGTGTTGGGCACCCAGGGGATTTTCAAAGCTGCTGTTTATCCAGGTCCAAGTTTTCTGAGTTCCCAATGGCTCAAGTACTCCTAGGTGGCGGGTGGGGGTGTAATTTGGAGGATAAGTAACCAAAGACCATTTCCAGCTGGTACAGCTGGGCCACTCAACAGTGAGTTTTGCCAGAGACAGAGTGAAGAGATTCAGGTTTGGATGCTCAAGCAGCCACCCCTCCTTGGCTGCTCTGCAGTCTGTTATTCCTGGGGGAATTCTGCGCCGCTGCACATGCACAGAATTTATGTACCCCACAGATTTCTTTGCTTCCCTGCAGAAAAATGACTTTCTGATGGGGAAGGAAAGGGATGTCACAAGAGCAGTCGTGAGATCTTCCCCAGCAGTATGTTTTGGGTGCCCAGGGCAGCCGGCAGAGATGTAAATCACTGTGGGGCATGTAGCGGGACTGGGGAAGACCTGGCTGGTGGCTCCTACCCTGTGCCAGGCTCAGCAGCTAGACCCGGCTGGGCTGGGAGGGACAGGACTTCCTCTTCCCCTGCACGGCATCTGGGGCTGTGTCATACCCACCCCCAGATTTCTCCCTTGGCTGTAGGAAGCTCTGCAAACTCCCCCTCCACCCTGCTTCTTGCACCCATCGCCCCTCAGCTGCAGGGGGTGGGATCACTGTACCGGGAGCTGCTCCCCAATCCACTCAACCCCTGTGCATCCAGACCCCTCCCACTGAGTCTCACCTCCCCCACACCCAGAATCCCCCCTGACAAGTCCCACTCCCCCTCGCCCCACCTGGACCACCCTGATGAGCCACCTGGATCCACACTCTACTGAGCCCCAACCAGCTGCATCTGGATCCACCCCACAGAGTGCCACTCCCCCAGCATTTGAATGCCCTCACTGAACCCCCCACACCAAGACCCTCCTTCCAAGATCTGTCCCCCCAGAGTCCCACTGCTCTGAACCCCAACCACCTGGACCCCCCCTCCAGAGTCCCATTACTGTTGCATGAGAACTCCCCAACAAGCCCCTGTGCATCCAGATCCCCCTGCACCCGGATCTCCCACTGAGCTGCCTGCACCTAGATTACCCCACACAGAACCCCCTCCACCCACACCTGGATTCCCCCACACTAAGTCCCTCCACACTTGGATCCTGCCTTGCTGAGCCTACCTGCCTGCACCTGGTACGGCGGTGCAGGCCCCTGCGGTGTTTCTGGGGCAGGCCCGGTCCTTGCTCTGTTTCAGGTTTGGGTGCAGCCTGATCGCTGAGTCTGTGTCTTGGAGGGTAGCTGCACGGTGATCTCCCACCTTTGTGCAGCCAATGGCCTGTGGTCTCCAATGCCATGCTGGAGCCTCCACATTTATTTGACAAATAAGATTTGCAGAATTTTGCAGAATTTGAAAATATTGTGTGCAGAATTTTATTTTTTTTGGCACAGAATGACCTCACGAGTAAGAGTCTGTGCACTTAGAAACAGTAGGGACACCTCCTCCTACCCATCCATGCCTGAGTGATGGACAGAAAGAGAGGGGGTGGGGTTGCTGTGAAATTCATGATTCTGTGGTTAGCCTGGGACTTCACTAGCCTACAGCGTAAATTAAAGCAGCCTCAGTGTGACTTAAACCAGGCTGCCTATGGCTTTAAAGGGCCATTCTGTTAGACAGGAATAACCAGAAAGTGGTGTTGGCAACATCCTCTTTTTACCAGCCTCCCTGGGAGATGTGGTAGGGGAGTGTTTCCCAAACTTGGGACGCCGCTTGTTCAGGGAAAGCCCATGGTGGGCCGGGCTGGTTTGTTTACCTGCCCTGTCCGCAGGTCCGGCTGATTGCAGCTCCCACCGGCCGCAATTTGCTGCTCCAGGCCAATGGGAGCTGCTGGAAGCGGCGGCCAGTATGTCCCTCGGCCTGCGCTACTTTCAGCAGCTCCCATTGGCCTAGAGCAGCGAACCACAGCCAGTGGGAGCCGCGATTGGCTGGACCTGCGGACGGGGCAGATGAACAAACCCGCCAGGGGCTTTCCCTATACAAGTGGCGTTTGGGAAACACTGTGGTAGGGGCTTGGGGCATATAGAGTTGCTATCTTGATCTAAACCACTCGTGTGTACCCTACACAGGGGAGTTTCCAGCTGGCCAGATCCATCAGTTTTATGGCCCATTTGCACTAGTGAAGCAACAAAAAGGGTCCATATCAGAAGAGAACTGGGTCCTGTGTCTCTGGCTGGTCAAAATCCACCCAACCGAAAAACAAAAGCAATCCTTCAGCCCTCCTCGCAAACTGACACTGGAAAAATAATTTCTACACAAATATAGAGAAATATATATATTTTTGGTATATTTTCCCTCATTTTTGACCAGTCCTGTCCCTTCTGTTCCTTAGTTGATCCAAGGAGAAGCACCGATGCGCTCTGGAGGAAGTCCTTGCTGGAAGATCACTGACATGAGGCTTTTAAAGCAAAGTCAAAAGGGGTATAATTAGTGATGGGAAAACCTGAAATATTTCATGAACAGAAACTGATAGTTTGTACACTTTCTCCCTCCCCCTACCCTCAAGCATGCACAAACTTTTTGCCTTACCACAAAACATCTACCTCCTACACCAAGGTTATATCCAAGAATGTCATGACTCCTTTTCTCTCCCCAGCAGCTGATGGTGCTTTCTATGGGTATGGATTAGAATCATAGGATTGGAAGGGACCTCAGGAGGTCATCTAGTCCAGCTGCCTGCTCAAAGCGGGGCCTCATCCCCAACTAAATCATCTCAGCCAGGGCTTTGTCAACCATAGGGGCTTGCCAAGGTTGCCATCTTTATTCCATCCCAGAAGCAAGTCATCACAGATACTGTATCAACTTCACAAGAGCTTGTTTAGTTAATGCAAAAATAAATTTTAAAAATGATTGGCAGTGGATTAAATCCAAAACTCTGGCCAGTGCCTGTAAAGCTTTGTGTTTTCTCTTGTACTTCTGTGGCTTTGAAAGTGATAATGCTGTATATCTGTCTGGCAAATGACTTTTTTTGTCTTGGTCTAACTGTACTAATTGAACATACTTGTTTTGCCTGGCATCTGAGTACATGAATTGCCATGGTATCTTGTATGCCATCATCCTTATATTTGCACCAGGTTTCGAGGCAGGTTAAGACTAAATCCAACCCAACTAAAACTCCATAGAAAATAATCTTTGCCTTTCTGACAAACTCTTTCACTTAGTCCAGCCATCTCACATCTGACAAGCAGCAATAGGAGGCACATTGTGATGCTTGCTGCCTGCTACTCTTCATGCTTCATCTGTGCCTTCTGATTGTAGGGCCCAGGTTCCAAGGATTCCGCCCCAGCAATGCCTACCTAGCTTTCCAGAGTGCTTAGAGAGAAGAGTATGTGAATGCTGTGAGTAGTAGTATTACTGATCCTCCCCATTGTGGGAGAAACCCTCTTTTCTTCTCCCCTGTGCCCCAGATTGGCATATACCTCTTTCCCTGTGTGTTTGGTGTCACTTATCTGAAGCCCTTTACTGGACAGGATACAGTGCTCTGGAAAATCCTCTCTCTCTCATAGATGTAGAGGCAGCTGCTCAGGGAAAAGTGGCCACTTTAGCTATTCTAGTTCTGCTACGAGTTAGAAATTTGCTGGTTGATTTCTGTGCCAGATGGATGCCAGCCAGTTGACTCTTCCAAGAAGAGCAACCTCTGATTCTCCAGTGCTAATTTGTGTCTGACGTTTGCATGTTTTGAAAAATATATATTAACTCTTATTTTTCCAAGCAGTATTTAATAATAATCAGCCCAGAAGCATTTGAATGGGAGGGTCCAGTAATAAGTCCCTCTCCAAGTGTGTGTTTAATTTCTTTTGCAGAATTTGATTTTCCACTAGAGGAATAATGGAGAGCTGTTACTATAGGAACACTCTGGGCCCTACAGGTTTCTAGTTGAACTGCTAAACAGCTTTGTAGTGGGAGGAGGTGGTGGTTATTTCTAAAAAACCAAACACACTTTTTTTCCCTTCTCATTTTAAGCCTAACAATTTTGCAAAGCGCAGACGTTTTGGGGAGCTTTGTGCTCTGAGGTTGTGAAAGCGTGCAAAGTCCAGACCAGGCTGGAATGCTGGTGATACAGCAGGGAATGCTGCCAGCCAGAGTCTGATAGTGAGACAAACTAGAAACCCAGGCTCTGCTGAATTATCTCTGGGTGGTTCTTTACAGAACTATGTGATCTGGCTGAGGCTCCTTTTGGATCAGAATAGTAATGCTGTTTGGAATAACCAGAGGAAATGCCAGAGAATATATCAGCTCCCCTGATTAAACAGGCTTGCCTACCTTTTGTTACATAGTTTTCCATATTAGAAGTTTGGTTGAATCCTCAGTGACTTCTCAATGCCTGGAGAGTAGAGGAAGCACATTTTTCAGATGGACCAGGAAGCTGCAAACTTTTCTGTGCATGCAGCTCTGGGGGTAGTGCTCCAAGGTTTTGTCATTTTGAGATTAGTGTACCATGATGCAGTCTATTTGGGTCTGCGTGAAGGCCACTCACAAATTTTAGCTGGTATGGCTGCATGCTTAGAACTCAGTGGTGCATCTTGCAGGGAAGATACTTCATGTGTTCTGTGCTGGCTTCCAATTTGTTTCCAGGTGCAATTTGAGGTGCTGTTTTGCACCTATAAATCCCTAAATACTTTGGAGCTTAGCTGCCTCGGAGACCATGGATGAAATCCTGGCCCCGTTGAAGTCAATGGGAGTTTTGCCGCTGATTTCAGTGAGGCCAGGATTTTACCTCACGTCCCTCTCCTCATGAGCAACTGCAGCAGCTGAGATCATCTGAGGCACTTGAGCTAAGTTTGAGTACAAGGGGGCTGGGAGCTGGTTGTTCTGAATGCAGAGTTTTTAGCTTTTCTCCCCACTTTCTCTGACAGAGCTTGTCTAATCCTGAAGACAGGGCCGGCGCTTCCATTTAGGCAGCGTAGGCGATCGCCTAGGGCGCTAGGATTATTGGTGGGTGACATTTTGCCGGAGGGGGCGGCAGGCGGCTCCGGTTGACCTGCCGCAGTCGTGCCTGTGGACAGTCGGCTGCTCACGCGGCTCTGGTGGACCTCCCGCAGGCACCACTGTGGCAGCTCCACCGGAGCCGCGGACCAGAGGACCCTCCGCAGGCACAACTGTGGCAGCTCCACTGGTGTCACAGGACCAGTGTGCGGGGTGGCGAAATTGCTGTGCGCCTAGGGCGCTAAAACCCCTAGAGCCGGTCCTGCCCGAAGAATATTACTTATTTCCCCAGGCTTTTTCTAAAGTTGTGGGTTAAAAGAATGGAGTGTTGCAGTCTTGTTGGGATGGAAAGGATGTGTATTGGTTTAATAGGGATCTTTTGGGCATGTATTACTTGTGTATATCGTTGTAGGGCATGGGATAAGCACATTTTAATACTAATCTTGAGCTGTATGTACCTCCGTGTATAACATATCATTAACAAGAGAAAGTATGTATACATGACTCTGAGGTTGGGATGATGACATTACTCAGGAGTGGTCACAACCACATGGTAAATTTTGAAGCTGTGTGATAAACTGCACCTTGACTGCCTCATCTGCAAGAGGGAAATTGAACCATATTGTCCATTCAGACTCTGGTCTCATAGTGAGACCACCACAAAGATGCCAATTGTGTAGGTGGTTCCCTTGTTCACGAGGAACTGACTAGAGGGCAGCACTCCTTTCAAACAGGTCACCAAATACATTTTTCAGGTTGTAGCAACTTTTTGCTTACTTTCATCTTAGGCCAAACAGAATGTAAACATCTCAGGAGTTTGCATCTGAGGGTCAGAATCTCTTTCATGTACCAGCCAGCATCTAGTTCTATGGAACAGCTTGTCTGCTGTGACTGACAAACATGTCTATTGAATAAAAGGCCTGGGAATTCAGGGTTACCTAGAAACTAAAAAGTAATTAAAAACAAAACAAAAAAACAAAACAAAACCCAACCCTAAAAACATGAGGGTAGCAGGAATGGGCTTTAACTTCTTTTGCCAAAGCAGAAAGGGTAACGCAAAGGGTATTTTTTTCCTGTCTTTTAATAAATAGGTGAAAATTGCTACAAGCAAAAAACCACTTTTTTGGATGACTGATTTCTTATACCTCCCTGCCCCCCGCCTCCAAAATAAAAAGAAGCAAACAAAGCAAAGCTTAATGCTGTTTCCATCTATTATTTTAAATAAACACTTGTCTGTTCTGTTAAAGTGTTCCCTCTTCTTTTACTGTCATTTTTATTTTATTTAATAAGAGCAGGACTGAAAAAATACAATCCTACTTAAGAAATCTGCTTTTCACTTGGGAGATGAATTGAGGCACTTATCCTGGCCTGTGGAGCTTTCTATCTTCTAGGTCACAAACATGAATCTGTCCCCAGTTAATAATGACTGAGAGCTATTACAACCTGAAAGCAGTGCAGTGACAGGAACCGTCGTTGTGCGATGTTTGTACAGTGCCTAGCATAATGGGGTCCTGGTCCATGACTAGGGCTCATAGGTAAATCAAATACAAATAATTAACAATAATGATGATAATAAATATGTAAGATACATCAGTGGCTTCAGTCTAGTTCCTAGTGGGCAAATATCCAGAAAAGAAAACATTGCTACATTTCTGTGGCCTTCTTATTGACTATCTCAACAGCTAGGCCAAAGACTGAATAGGCCAGGGAGACTAGAGCTGGGATTTTTCAAAATAGATTAAAGAGTGGCCAACTCCCACTGGATTTCAATAGGACCCAGGCCCCCAACTCCCTTAAACTCCTTTGAAAATACCTTGAAATCTGAATTACTGATTCCTTCTGACTCTTCCAGGGGTCCTTCAAGGGTCAGGATTTGGCAGGCCATTTGTCTGGTTTTAATCCAAACAGTCATGTTTTTGTAAGGTTTGTCCTGTCTGGTACTGATAGAAAACCATGTGTGGTTTTTGTCCAGTGTCATGGTAGATGCACTGAGGACACCATGTTGCAGAGCACACTGCTCCACCTGGCGGTGTGACCTTGCACTACCTTGCATGTGAGGTAGTGCAGGTGGGGTCATGTAGGTGGGGACAGGCCCACACTGTTTCAGAAGTACCGGTATGCTCTGTATTCTGAGGATATGTCAGGAGCCACCCTAGTCAGGGTTGTGGGACATTGGTAATGCAAGTTTTCCTACCACTGCATGTGCTGTCCCTGTTCAATGGACAAACAGAAGATTTAACCAAGTTCAGATCGGGAGTAAGTGGTTGCAGTTTATTCCAGGCCTGAATTTGGCCCTTAGTTTTTTTGGGCTGTCAGTCTGGCATATTTTACCAGCACTAAGGGCTAAATTATGCTCTGAGACATGTGAAAAATTGTTTCTTTCTTTATCATATTAATTCTGAATTATGTTGTTTAGTTTTATTTTGAGCGTTCTGATGAAGCTAACCAAGAAAAAGGACCCCCTTAAGCAAAATAGCTCCAATGTGGAGTCTTCCTTTTCATTGGAATTTTAGGGTATGAAAGAGAAAAATTCTGTCACTGACAAATTTTCACTTCTGTTCTAATATTGAATAGGTTGCTGGCTGCTATAACAATCTTCCTTTCTGTGCAGTTTTATCCTGAGTGTATTTCTTAATGGGCTGGAACTGAGTGAGTGTTTAAAGTATATTTTCCCTTCCCTTCCCTGCCCTCCTCATGTGCAATATAACTGTGGGTGAGCCAGTCACTGACCAAAATAAGCCACTGAGACCAAAGAGTTAAAAAAAAAATGAGTCAGAGAATATCCTGCATTAGAGAGTGAGTCAGCTTTGGTTTTTATAACAAGACATTTTAAGAAGCTGTTTGGAAAAAATGCTGAATGGAAATATTTCAGAATAGTTCACAGTCTCTGAGAGAAGATGAGGATTTATTTATCCATACATAAGAATGGTAGAGTGCGTTAGACAGAGACTAGGTCATGCAGTGATGAGGCTGCTCTATATTGCAAGGTGCTTCTCTGGGATGATCGCTGTGCCCAGTGTATTGGAGTGGTCATTTATAGCAGACACAGTGTTTATTCAAGGTGGAAGAATAGATTAAGGTCAGCACTGAAAGCACAGGTCTGTGGTTTCCTTGATTTACTTGGTATAGATACATCAGTAATGGTGGCTGATGGCACGGATCATGGAGAAAAAGGCATTAACTGCTGATCAGCTGAGCTGGCTCAGTGGCTTTCAGAGCAGTGCTAAACAGTAGCAAGAAGCAGTGGAGGTTTTTGCACCTCGAGCTTGCAAGGTCTGGGAGAATGGCAAAGATGATGATGCTCCTAGGTCTGATGAGAATAAGAATTCTGTCATAAATGCATTGGAAAGAGCTTAGTTCGATCCTTTTGACTGGTGGTCAGTAATAATTACATGAAGCTTGCATACAGGGAGTGAAAAGATTAAAGGGACATCGATGAAGGCTTTCTTTCTCTCCAGTTTCTCATTATCCACTCCTTAGATTTTATATCATGATCAGGTTTCCCTTCTGGAAAAGACTGGGTTGGACCATAAGGATTAATACCAGGCAGTGTAGAGCTGGAGAACCCCAGTGGTGAAGAACTAGTGCTGTGTGGTGCAAAAATAACCATAATTCCCAACTGGAAGACATGGAGAGCAAGGAATTTCCCTTATTGCATCATTTTGACAAAAAGCAGGAGAGTTGCCATTATCACGGGATGGAATATTGCTGTGTGTTGTGAATGAGGCAAATCTGTTCCAAAATCTGCTTCTGACTTATTGTGTGACTACAGGCAAATCTCTTAATTTCTCTGTAAAAAGAAGATAATGATGCTTGCCTACCTACGTAAAGTCTACCGATAAGTGCAAAGTTGTATTTTGATGCACTTTGACTTGGCCTTGTACTCACTGTAAAGAGAGAGATTATTTGGACCTTGCTAAGAGCTGTCTAGTCAAGCTGTCCGTTCAAAGTCACTCTGGTTGTGAGCTGGGTGGGGTAAGGGGTTCAAATTCCAGAAGTCCCATCCATTTAACCTTTTGATGTTCCATGCGCCTGGAGTTTTTGGCGCCTTTTCTGTTACTTCCACTGGGACTCAGTAAGACTTCCAGTTCAAGGAGCTCACTAGAAATTGTGTGTATTTGAACCTTCAGTTCCTGTCCATTGTCCTGATATCCACGTACTGTCAGGTTCTCCATGGAAAAAACATGTCTAAGGAGGTTTGTTCCTTTTTAAAGGTTATTACTACTCATGTTTGGACCTAAAATTAAAAAAACTAGGAAGGGAAGTAGTCTGTTGTTATGACAACAGTTCTAATGATGTCACAGGAGTCATCTCCCCCATCCTTTCCCCTCCATTCATGCACAACAGGGCAGTCACAGGGAAGTTCCTGTCATATTTCAGAGTGGATTGCTTTCCTGCCATTGTCAGTGACAGCATATGGAGTGAGCAATAGAGAAGGACACTGCACATAGAGGGTTGCAGTAGTGAGTACCGAGGCTGGGGTACTGCTGAGCTCCCCGGGAATGTGGGAACGGTGGAAAGACAAGCATCCTTGGAATGCAAGGAGGTTGGACAGTTTTTTGGTTTGTGTGTGTGTGTGTGTGTGTGAGATATACTGTCTGTGCATAATAGTGTACATGTTTATAAACATAAAACAACATATGTTTGTATATTACAATTCGTGTTGTTGGTTTCTGTCATGATGTTGAAAGGAGGAGATTAGAAGTTATTTCTCATTGTCACCAAGGTCTAAAACTACTTTAGATGGATGTTGTTGAACACTGGAGTTGCTGGAGTGTGGCAAGGGACTTAGCAGTCTCTGAATAATATTACACTTTTAATAGTCTCCTATGAGTTTATGCCTGCAAGTGAAAAAAAATTGTTAAAGAGGCATTGCCAAGGGTGAGAGGCCCCAAATTTGACCTGCCCAGCAAATGAAATTTGTTTTATCCTTCTGATCCCAAGTCTCTCATTTGCCTTAGAACAAGGGCTGCCACATTGTTAAAATACCAATAGCGCTGCTGGGCGATCCATTGGGAGCAAGAACAGGGCACTGGGTTTGTTAGATTGTCAGCATATTCCTTCCTCCATGCCAGTCTCCTCTGATATTGTTAGTAGATGGGTCCCATAAATATACAAGACTCTATTTAACCTGTCCCAATGGAGTGTGGTGTTCTCCTATATTTCAATGAGAGCTGGGTGAAACAGGTTTCTCTTTTTGGTTCAAATGTATCATGGTTCTGAGTTTGTAAAACTTGCTCTGTTTAGAGACGCTTACATTTTTTTCCAATAAATGTCATGCAAAATATTTGTTGTGATCAAGGTATTTGTGGGGAGGGAAAAAAGCCATTTTTAATTGAGAAATTCAGTCAGTGATTTGGAAGTCAATGTGAGGAGGAGATGGAGGGGATACTCCTCAAACCCACATAATCTAAAGGAGTAAGCATGGATTGGTTTGGGAACAAGGAAATCATGAGTTTTTATTTAGACTTTTATTACTTACTGGTCTTAATAGTTTATGTAGCACTTTATAAATATTATTAACCAGGTGAGATCATTTCCCCACTAGCCCCTGCATGCCACCTATATGTGCCTTCCCTCCCCCAAAACTCCCTCTTCTCTGTATGGCATTGATGCCATTGACCACGTTGCCTCAAGACGTTTCTTGGTTCTCCAGTTTAGCCACTCCTAGCCAGAAGTTGAACATAACATTCCCTGTCTTGGAGTCTAATTTTATTAAGACCTCACAACATACATAGGTTCTTTGGTACTTCTATGCTCAAACCATTCCAGTGCTTCCAATTTGCCTTGTTCTGGGACTCCAAATTCTGGCTCTCTTTCAGCTACCTAGTTCCCTCTGAGGCAGGGGAGCTCTGCTGTTGCCACGCCGGCAGCTGGGGCTCTCTGGAGAGACATTCCTTCAAGTCCTAGACTCTGCCCTGGGCTCAAACTCCTTCCATTGGGGTAGTGTCTCCACAGCCCTCCTCCTTGGGGCTATGCTCGTATCCTGACAGTGTTTCCCAGCCTCCCTGCAGGTCTCCCCTAATTCTAGGTTCCCCATTGACTGAGCTAAGAGCTCTCCTTTGTAAATCTCTGCAGGTAGGTACATGGCTCAAGTGCCTGGCCCTTAGTCCCAGTTAGTCTCCTAATTCTTCCTGGAACTACCTGTTCTTAAAGGGGCCATACCTTGATAGACAGTTGACTGTTCCTGGGTGCCCACTGTCCTTAGAGGGGACAGGATACCTTGTTACATCCCAGTTTTATTGATGGGGAACCAAAGACTCAGAGAATTTGAGAGATTCCCCCATGTCATACAGCAAATCAATATCTGATCCAAGGTTAAAAACTGGAGGCTCAGTTCACCATTGCCCTGAACCTGGTGTAGTCACTTAAGACTTCTGGTGCCTTAAATTTTCAGTAGGTTAGGCCCTGACACCAGTGCTGAGTGGCTGCAAATGCTACTGTTCTGACTTGGTAGCATTTTTTGCTCTATTTGAATTGATGTAAATGATTACACAAGATACAGGACAATGGTGAATTGGATCCAAATTTCTAAACTTACTGTTCATATGTAGTTGAACCAGTAAAACAGGAGCGAAACTCTCTTGCAATGTGTTTTAAACTTCTACTTTCATTTTTCTTTGACAGTGTAGATAAAGATGGATATTATGATGTGAAAGCTAAATGGCTACTACAGTTGACTTTAGATTTATTGCATGCTGCAGTACTATCAATTAAAACTGGTTTTCTTAGCTACCCACATAAGCAGTCTTAGCATTTGTTTGGTTTTAAAAACTGAGACTCTTAGATACCAGATATCTAGCAGGAAAGTATATAAATGAATATGATGCCACAAGAGTTGTTTGGAGTCTCTGATACTGCAAAAATATTCTATTTCATGGGTATGACCTAACAGCCATGAAATATATAATCCTCTAATGACATTGGCTGTGGATGGGTGGTTTTTTTGCTAGCTGGCAGCCAGATTTTTGCGAGCTTGGTTCTATTCTGTGCATGAGTGTGTTTTTTTTTTCCAGTTGTTGAAAGGGGTATAAAGCAAGCACATTTACTGTTCTGATTTGTGGTAGACTGACAAGAGAAAATTGCATTGGGTAAGAATACAAGCTTTTCTTACAAAGTGGGTCTGGGACAAGGATGCTGTTTTCCACAAAACCAGAAAAATGTTTAAATAGAAGATAGAAATGAGGAGCTATTCCTGAAAATCAGGTTATAGATTACTCCTGCATGGCCACTACAGGAGTACTGAAACAAAGGCAGCTTCAGAATCTTAAATGCTATGCAGAGCAAATACACAAATGTGCATCTGTTTTCTCATTTGGCCATATCTAGATTTTGGAGTGTTGCTGTTTGAAAGTGTTTGTGTGTGTGCATGAGCTGTCATGTGCACTTGTGTTTATTTGGGAGCCTCTTTCAGTTTTGTGATGTACATTTTTCTTGGAATAAAAACAGCAAATTAGCCCCAAGAACTCTTAAACCCTTGCTTTCATGAATAGTACTTTGTATCTTGCAACTTCAAAACATGAATTTTATAGACTCCAGTGAGGAGGAAATGGTGAGACAGAGTCTAGAGTAAAACAAGCAGAAATAGAACTCCGGAATTGGTACCCAGGAAAGCAGTAAAATGAGGCTGTGTTGGTTTTTGTTTTGTTCCTCTCATTTCATAAAAGTGAGCATCAGGTTGATTAAGAGTTAAATTTGAAAAATAAATAAATAAAAAATAATTATTAATAATAGAATGTACACATATATAAACTAATAAACTAATACTTCTGAATGTTTAGTGTCTCTGGCTTTCCCCTTTCTTGTCCTGTAGAAGCCCCACACTGGTAGAACGGAAGTGGAGTCATCTGGGGCTACTTTGAAGTGTCTGCTGCTGCTTCTATTGGTATCAGCCCTAAATGACTAGAAGAGGGGAGAAAAGCCTCTCTTTAGTCCTCTCCTCTCCTATTTATAGTGCAAATACTATGTACTGTGTCACATTTGCTCTTCAGAATGGTAACACTTTTTAGGCAGAAGAAAGTGTCTCCACCTCCAGTTTTCCTCTTTAGTCCTCTGGTGCTGAGAAACATGCTAAGGGATTGGGTGTACTGTGGTACCAACAAAGGGGGCTTTGTCTATGCCCTGATCAGAGTGGGGTGGGGGAGTTTGCATGTATTCTGGCTGATGTGTGATCAGTTAATTTCTTTTCTTTTTTTTACATGTCTTGATTAGCAGTGAAATAGTTAATAATTCTGACATTCCATAACAACTGGACATCAGATATTATTGGACATCTGCCTTAACACATCATTGAGATGAGCAGGACTGTTCATACCTTTCAGAGCTATTTTCAGGCTCTCTGCAAACTTAGGCATAAGTTAAACTTGGTTCATGTTTGAAAGCTTTATTATTATTTTGTTGGTTTACTTTAAATTCTGAAACAGATGGCAGCTTGGGAGAAGAAGGTATATGGCATATTCTCATACACCATCCCTCAGTGCAAGCCCTGTAGTTGAATGAAGCTGATTGACAGGGAGATGGCACTGCCAAGTGGATGGTTGGCAGTGTATATTACCCATAAATGCAAACCAGAAATGTTTTGAATTTAAAACTAAATTGACAAGACAAGATTCTTTCAGTGGGTGATGCATTCAGACACTTCCAGGATGAGCATGCTCTCATTCTCCTTGGGTGTCTGCAAATTGAGATCCCACATTGCAATTGTAACTGATGAAAGGACAGAGGCAAGGGATCAAATGTGGCTTGCAGCTGACTTTGAGTAGGTGTCACTCTGTGATGATGGAGGTTTTCTCCAGGAGAGCACAATAGGGGGATAGGGTGAGAGGAAAGGTTGAAATTGTTGTGCCATAGCAGACAGGTGCACTAGACAATTTAACACTGATGTGTGCAAAAAAAGATTTCCAGTTCTACTTGGAATTTGATTGTTCACACACCTCCTGAGATAAAGGAGAAAAGTATGAAGGAGGATGTTAATGTGGGTATGCCAAACTGTAAATCAGAGTAAACCTAATTCTCTTGATAAGGGATCAGTTCTCCCTAGAGAAGTATTACCTTCAGTGCAAACCCACCATCACCTCCGCAATTAACAGTAACTGGCACCTTTATTGGCTGTAGGGTGACCAGACAGCAAGTGTGAAAAATCGGGACAGAGGTTGGGGGTAATTGGAGTTTGTATAAGAAAAAGCCCCAAATATCGGGACTGTCCCTACAAAATCGGGACATCTGTTCACCCTAATAGGCTGTCTCGGCAGAGGGGCCAAGGTGTGAATGGGTTCAGAGGCTGACACCAATTTATGTCTATGGAACGGTGCCTTTGTCTCAGAAATCAGTCATACTGGTAGGTGGTATGGAGACTGCCATTGCTCATGCCTTATCTGTTCTATGAATGATAGGACTTCACTTCTGTCTTATTGATCAGTCTAATTATGTGGCCCCATCACTGTAATAGCTGAACATCTTTCCAGGCCTAACAACCCAGCACCCTGACGGTGTGAAATTTGCAACCTGCCAAAAAGTCTGAGGAAGTAAATGGATAATTTTCCTCTTTCTTCCATGTCTTTTCCCCTCGGCACTGTTTCTCTTAGATGATGTGTTTTATGTGGGCAAGGCTTATTCTGCACATGTTGGCACATGAAAAGAGAATATATATGCTGGGCGTGTGTTCCACCTGAGTGAGGGACAGTGTGGTTCCAACTCACTTTTTCCATGAATCTGGATAATACAATGCAAAACTAAAGAGAGCCATTCAACTGGAGTGGAGATTTTTAAAGGGTCTGCTAAGCAGTTAATGAACAGACCTTTCACCTTGGGATTCAAATTCTATCCCAGGTGTCACACACACACACATGCATCATAACTCAGCTAGGCTTGATTTCCACTGCCCAAGCTAGGCTCCAGGATTAGAATATCAGGGTTTGGAACAGGTCGGAATAGAGGTGTGTTTACAGAGAAAATTGCAAAACTGTTTGAAAAGAAACTGGGGAAGTTTGCTTATAACATGCCTTGCTCTAGACAGTACTTCCTGTCCCTCATCTTCAGCAGTACTCCATTTAAACATGGATTAACCAAAAAAAGTAGGTTATGAAACTATGGCACACAATAGCGTGCTCCAGATATTAACATTCTTCATCTCTTAATCCTCGGTAATGGATTGTAAGCAATTAATTTAGTGGGGAGCAAAATTAGTCCTAAGGATGGGGTTGGAAACTCCTCCCTAAGTTTTCTCTGTTCACACCTTCTGTTTCAAATCTCTCCCACTTTTTCCCTGACCCCTCCAGATGCAGAAATCTCTCCCTATTTTTATCCAACAGCACCACAATTCAGAGCACCCTCTCTCCCCTTGGCACCGAAACCCTTCCCCTTTCTGTCCTCAAAACACCCTGTTGATCCAAACTGATTGTGCCAGCCTTGCAGCTTTCCCCCATGTATATCCCTGAAGCTCAAGGTCAGAAAACCCTCTCTCCCACTACTGATCTCTGCTGGGCTAAGAATCTTTAAAACTCAAAATCCTCCACCAAACTCCCCTTCATCTCTGAGGCACCTCTCCCAACCCTATCTCCATCTGTTGTTGCTCCAGGAAGACAAGGTGCAGAAGCAGCAGAGACTATGTGCAGGAAGTCCCATACCCTGCCATTGGGACACTAATCCTCCTTCCTACCACTTTCTATTTCCCTCTCTGCACCTGTTCTCTCTGCTGCTTGCAGCCCACATACTGCCAAGACTCCTGCTGAGGCTGCTCTGTCCACACTATGAACCCCCCGGTGCACCCTGCAATCACCCGAGAGACACAGGTTACACCGAATCCAGAGTGTGGGTGAAAACTTGTGTATTATTGATGGAACTTAGGCCCACCTAGCACACAGTGAGCAGCAACTTCTGCCTAAAACATTTTAAACAGGAGCGTAGCGAATGGTGATGAACAAATGTTCTTGCTCATGCACACGTCTCTTTGCTTGCAGATAGATATGGGTGTCCTGATGAAGAACAGCTATTCCCCCAAATGTTCATGAGAACAAAACCCCATTTGCCCTAGTGTTTTCAGACAGCAAATCACAAGGCGGCACAAAAATGGTTGAACTGAGCAGTGGTTCAGAATCTGAGTGAACGTTCAAGAGCTCTGTTCAGCAGCACTTGACTAATTCTGTCAGGGGCAGGGTAGGGGAAGGGGCAGGAGGGCTAGAAGGAAAAGAACTAAATAGGGAGGGAGAGAATGATTTACATAGGTGTGGGCTATGTATTGAGACATAAGGTAATCTGGTTCATCATTTCCGACATGAATAGGGAAGATATCCTGATGAGGCTGAGTCACTGAGAGAGTGGGAGAAGGATGTGGGGGTGGGATGGCCGAGTAGCTATATCACAGAAGGAAAGCAAGCCATTCTGGGATCCATCAGTGGAGGGGTACTATATAAACTGTGAGGGCCTTGTGTAAGCAGAGCTCTGCAAAAACCCCTCAAGCTTCATGTGAAACTCCCCTAGTTCTGGATTTTGTAGCAAACTCTGAATTCAGATCATTTTGCTGAAAGGTTTGTTAAGGGTGCAAACCTCTCAAGTGAACAGGGGACCAGTTTCAAACAAACATGGGATGATGTATGGCTTCATGCCTAAGTCTGGCAAAATGTGTGATTTTTCCACCCCCCCTTCCTCCCCTCTCCTGCTTTGCATGGCTCTGATGTGAAATAAGTGGAAACTTCATCATTTCAACTGAGTTTCATTTTGGGTTTGTTCAGCCACAAAGCTCAGAACATAATTCTGGGGGTGGGAACTCAGGGGGATTGAAGCCAACCCCCCCCCCCCAATCCCCACAAAATATGACTGATGATTTGTGCATTACCTTAGTCTGGAATATGCATTATGTTTAAAGGGGCTAGCATGGGGAATATTGTGTTCACCTCTTTATAAAAACAACTCTACAGGATTTAGTACAGACAGAAAAAAGGCTGATAGAAGAGCTCGAGGATCTCTTTTCTCTAAAGAAAGAGCTTACTGGGAAAGGGAGGCTTACGGATGTGGACAGGCTCAATTAAAATAGGAGCTGGCCTGAACCGTCACCACAGAATACAAATGAACCTCAACAGAACTTTTCACATTTAAAAAAAAAAAGTTAAAAAAAAAAAAAAAGGTTTCCATTTGTCTCAGCTCTTCCTGATTGTGGGCATCACCAGACGTGCACAAATACTATGAGAAGGGGACTGCTTTTTTGATGCTTTCTCCATCTGGAAGCAAGAAGAATCAAATCTGAAGAGACTCTGTTCTTAGGACATTACCGACCCAGTTTGGCAGACTCAAGAGTTTGGGTATAGTCAATTATCAGAGGGATATCAGAGGGATGAAGTGGGTATTCATCCACGAAAGCTCATGCTCCAAAATGTCTGTTAGTCTATAAGGTGCCACAGGACTCTGCTGGTATTGTCAATATAATTTGTATTAACACTCCTGGCCATTTGAGTGCTTATCTGAATTGAACCTGAACTCTGATCATATTGAGGTTCCTTTGATCTCAGATCAGGAGGTGACCTCACTGAAGGATACACATTTCCACTAAAACACAAAGTCCTAAAGGCCTACTACTGCTAAACATGGAAATAGGATGGATGAACTAATCTATGATTGCAAACAACACTAAGGGCTAAGCTGAAGCAGAATTTCTTTGGCATAAACTACAACAGGCAGCAATGAATGCAGCTAGCACAAATAGTCTTAAAAGAGCACAGGAGAAGCAATGTCATGTTTGGAGAGGATTACCTTGGGCCCCTTGAAACTCTCATCCACACAACAGGCCAGCTCAAGTCTTGCATTAGAAATCAGCAAACCCTTGGCCATAGGAGTTGTATCATAGAATATCAGGGTTGGAAGGGACCTCAGGAGGTTATCTAGTCCAACCCCCTGCTCAAAGCAGGACTGATCCCTAGATAGATTTTTGCCCTGATTCCTAAATGGCCCCCTCAAGGATTGAACTCACAACCCTGGGTCTAGCAGGCCAATGCTCTAACCACTGAGCTATCCCTCCCCCTTACCCTCTGGTGCAGGATGAGTTTTTTGTGAGGAATTCAGTGAGGCTCATGACTCATAAGTGTTTCTGCACAGCTGCTAGAGTCATGTAATCATTGCAGGTGCCCAAATCATCCAGAAATTAATACCCCGAGAGACAGTGAGAGCCTGGTAATGCTTGCCAATATATAAATACATGTGTACTGGGCAAATCTGGATTACATCTTCCTGGTTTACCAGAATACATCACCACTATGCTAGGTACAGTATGAACTCTGACTTATTAGGTCTTCCCTTGTGAAGGGAATCATTCACCGCAGTCGCCACCCAGTGTTCATGCAGGGTGGGGCAGGTCCTCTTCTTCCTGGTGCCCCTGTTGGCAGCTGCCCTGGTCTTGTGATGATCTGGCCCTTCCATGACTCAGTCCTCTGGCTAGGTCATGCCTTCCTGTCCACCCCTTTTGAGGTACATAAAAGAAAGTCTAATAATGGGGAAGTCTTCAGCTGCCTGCAAGGGCTTCAGGGCTTTCTCCTTGGGTCAAGGACTTGCTGTCTGGACCCTTGTGCATTCAAGGCCTTCCCCAAGTAAGTCCCCTGCAGAGGGATAGGCTCCTATCCTTCTTTAGGTGTTGATAGGGGAGCCTGGAGCTGCCCTCTCGGGCTCTGATCCAGGGCCCAATGGTGGGCAGCTAAGTCCTATATTTTGGAGTGCGATGCAGCTGCCTTCCTGGGTCACATCCTACCAGAATCCCCTTTGTTCTACAGGGTAAATTAAAGAACTGAACACCAAAGAAAATTTCTGACCTTCAAAAACAATCCCCAGTCCCTCCTTGACAAGCTTATCAGAATTGCCAGGCTGTAGGCAACAAGAGCTCCTGTAGTGCTCCTTCTCAAGCGCACAGGTCACTCCCATCCACTGCTTGTCCCCAACAGAGCTGCCTGCTCTCTTTTTGAGCTCCTCCTCCAAGTCATGCATGCTTGGCAGGTGTATCAGAGTGGAGCTATCTGAGTCCAGAGAGCAGCTCCCAGACAGCTATACTGATTCACCTCATTCCTGACCTGCAGCTTCCCTTGCAATTTCAGTTCTGGGTTTCTCTTTCAAGTAGAGTACGCTGGTGTAAACTGTCTTTGAGAGGGAACTATTCTCGTGTAAGGATTATCTTAAGACCAACCCAAAAAAATTTCACTTGTGAGATAAATAATTCTGGACTTTATCTCTGGCCCCCAGAGGGGAAAGGCCTGCTTCACATTAACAAACCTCTGGGTCATTGCAAACACCTTGCTGTTGCACCTCTCTCTGGCATTTCACATATATCTGGGTTTTATTTTTTGCTTGCCCTTTTAGACTTCTTATTCTGAAACACGCCTTGTCATTTCCCCCTCTCTGATACCATTAAAAGTGCTTTCTTTATGTGTAATGAGTGGGGACAGTGCAGCTGTTGAAAACTGTGTGTGAGGAGGAAGCTGTGATGTAAAATGACTGAGCACTTCCACCTAGATAATCGGCACCATGTGCTCCAAAGCCAGAAAGCCCTCTATCGCTGTGGTGTCTGGTTTTCAAACAGGCACCCTTTTTAGTTCTTGTCTGACCTGGTGTTCTCCTCCCTCCCATCTCCCCCTTCCATATCTGCAAAGCCTTGCAGCACCCTCACCTAACACATTTCATTGCACAACATCACGTTAAGATTTAAAAGATCAGATTCTTTTAAGGAGGGGGAGAGAGGGAGTCAAATATATTCCCCTCCCTTCAATCCCTCAAGGAGAGTGGAGGAGGAATGGGAGCCGCAGGAAGGATATATATTGATGTCAGCCCATCTAACAAGCAAAGCAGATAAAGATAAAGGTTCTTATGGCAACAGGCTGCCGGAAGACTCATTAACAATTTGGGGTGGAGAGAGGGAAGAATGAGTTGACTTAGCACAGGCCCCAATGTCTTGAAAAAAAACTGACCGCTTGACCGCTGTAGTCTTGGGGTGTGATTGCAGCTTGTTTAGACACACCTGGGTTAGCTTTAATCTCGCTAGCTGATGCTCTAGTAAGTTCCCAGGGTCCTGGGCAGGCTTGTACAGCCATGCTGCCGTGGCTACACTGCGAGTCCAGTACCTGAGTTAGCTAGATTAAAAGCTCAGGTATGTCTACACGAGCTGCAGTCACACCTGGGGATTGCGGTGTAGCCAGACCCACTGTTGCATGGTTTGCATCAAATGCAGAAAAGAAGTGATTGTGTCAATTTGACCGAGGGGAGAGAGAATGGCTGTTTGCTACCCCTGCTCTTCCACAGACAACACGGGAAGGATGGACGGAGCATACTTTGAGATCAGCCCAAACACTGGAAGCAAAGCATCCACCTGAATCTCCCAATTTATGTTCCTGTGCTCTACAATTTAGAGGAATAGACGGGAAAACGAGAGAAGAGGAGCGAGCATGAGACGGATAAAAGGTCCAGTTCACCACCGCCCAATGGCAGCTGTGCAAAGAGGCCATAAAGTTCATGCATCCAGTTTCCTGGCGAATTTCCCTGGTAATAGAGGGCTTTCCTGACTGACACAGAGTTTAGCTCTACATGACTCTCAAAGCAAAGATCCCCAGGATGCATGGGTGGAATGCTGCTGGGTATTGTCAGCTGCAAGACGTGAGGCTGTGGATAGCCAGATGCAAGTTAGAGCAGAATTCAGGCTGCTACAATGTGCACCAGTGGGTTAAGCAGCCCCCAGCCACTCTAGGGAAGGGTAAGTGCACATGTGGCATAAAACCATTAGGATTGTTTCCATGGATTATGTTCACAGCCAGAATAATCTATATTTCTGGTATGCCTTAAGGGGGATTCTAGCTGTGATGGTCTCTACAAAGGTTAGTGTACCCCAGTCTCTGAGTCATAAAGACAAACATTTCTTCACCCCCTCTGCTTTGCTGTGCTAAATTCAACTTCACCTCCTCATTCCCCTTCTCTCATGTGGCCTGTGTGCACAGAGAATTTCAGCCGATTCTTTCATTACTCTCTCTTCTGAGCTATCTCTTCCTTTGACCTATCTGGTTTTTTGTTTATAGAAGGATTCAACAGCTAAGGGCTAAATTCTCCTCATTTACACAGGTGCAGTCCATAGATTTCAGTGGGTTTGCTGCCAGCATGAGAGGGGGAATTTGGCCCTGATTCTGCATTTTTGAAGAGTATTTATAGAAAGACTCAATGCTGATTTGTTCAGTCTGACGCTGCTTATGTTACGAGAAATTATGGGAGCTGGAGGAAGAAGTGAGACTAAAACTAAATTGGTGTGTGCAGCTGTGGAAGATTGGAGGGGCAGTATTATTCTGTTTCAGAAGAAGAGAGAGAGAGAGGAACAGAGATCAGAGGAGAACAGTGAAAGCAGGGCGTCTAGGGTCTTTAAATAGCAGGTCAGTAATGGTTTGATTTTTCAGAGGGTACTGAAACTCCACAGCTTGCAAGTCAGTCAGAGCTGTGGAGTGCTCAGCACTGTTGACAATCAGGGCAGTTATTTAGGTACCTATACATGGATATGAAAATCCTGGCCTGAGTGACTTGGCCAAGGTCACGTAGCAAATCCAGTGCCAGAGCTGGGAGTAGAGCTCATGAATCCTGACTCCCTCTCTCCTGCACTGAGCACTGGATGATGCTCACTGCATCACCCACCTCTTTGCAGTCCTCCACTGACTCCCCCTCTTCCACTGCACCACACACGGGATCCTTTGTCTTTAAGGCCCTTCACCATTTAGCCCCACCCATTCTAGCCAGTCTACTAACTTAGTGAACCACTGGCACTCGCCTTTGCTGTGACAATGATGGCAGCCTTCATGACCCGCTTATCTGCTTTGCCTCTAGCGCTGCCACCCTTCTTCCCATGCTACCCTCCTATGCCTGGGGACAGCTCCTTCACCATTTGTAAAGTGTACCCTCTCTTAGATATCTCCTCAGAACTGACTTCTGCTGCAGTGCCTACAAATCACTCCCATCTGGGGTTAGTTAGGCAAGTGACATTTCTGCTGATTTGCTAAACTCTGTTTGTTTTATGGTTACCTCCTCCTCCTCCTTCTTCCAACCCATCTCTACCCAGTGTGTCGGTTTTGTCCTATCTGTCATGCAGACTGTGAGCTTTCCAGGGTCTGAAACCTTCTTCATTTCTTATCTATAAGGTGCCTAGTACAATGGGGCCCTGAAACTTGAGTGGCGTTCTCAGGTGCTACCATAATACAAACAGAACTAATAATAACAACTCTCCCTAGACATGCCAGTAAGAATCTCTTCAAACACCCTTGTGTCAGAAAAGCAGTCACTATTACTGCTCTCTGCCACCCTGGCCATCCTACTGCAATATGTCATCTGGTCAAATCTTGTTTTCTGTATGGAAAAACTTCAGTTTTCCAGGGGAAATTAAAATACTAAAACATTTTGGCTGAAAACTGCACAATTTTGATTTGGAAATGCTGATGCAGTACCTTACAGGAGTTGTAGTTTGCATGCCTCATGCCCCCATTCTCTTCTATGCTTGTTCAGAGTACTATCTCTTGCGATACATCATGGTCTCCCATCTTGGAGAGGAGAAGCAGTACATCATGAGAGTTCTCAGCCAGGGTGCATCATGGGAGAAGAAGTCTGGTAGAAAAATTTTGCCCCATTCAAAATCTCTCAGCTCCACAATCTCAATTCTTGCTTTGTGAGCTCTGTGTCCCTTCAGCTCTGAACTAATATTTAAAAAACAAATTGTAAAAGCCTAAGTACTTAGTCATTAGATTCTGAAGGTGAGCGAAGGATGAAGGAGGTTAAGTATAGCTCTTGTTGAGATCGTGCAACATGGAAAATAACTAGGTTCATACAGCCTAGATAGAGATACTATAATGGAGGGCCTGTTGAATAGCTCTTTTGCCAACCCCAGCCTCAGGGAGGTTGATTGAGTGATTTCCTTAACTGGGTTTTGTTTGTTGAACTCACTTTCTCACACTGTACATTTTAAATAAATCATGATAATCCTCCCTGTCTGTCTAGCAAACATAATTTCTCTGCCTGTGAAAGAATATAATTTCCCCCTTCAACACCAGGATATTGGTGTGGCTTTCAATTAAGTGAGAATAGAGCAGTGTATCAGGGGGAGCATTTCCTGGCAGACATTGTGTACATGTACCTGGGTGTGTCAACAAGGGGGACCTTGAGAGGGCTTGTCAAACTGATTTGCGATGCAGCCATCTGTGATGTTAATAGTAAGATGTCAACCACCTGTATGTGTGACTGCCCTCTAGAGGGAACGAATGAGTCTGTCTATACACACAATAGAGAGTATGCCTCAAGAACCTCATCTACACCAGCTAAACAGAGTTAAAACTTACTTGTGCCTAATGATGGTTTAAAAGCTGAAGATGGAGGATGGCAGGAGAAAACTGTACAGGACTAACCTTAGGTGTGTATGGAGGGTGGTGCTGTGTGTTTTAGGGGACCCTCTATGATCTGGAGTTTATCCCTGATTTGAAAGGCCCTGATGTTCAAAACTCTGACAGGAGGTGGTTGTTAACACTAATAAATTAACTGGGGATACAGAGAAAGAGAGAGAGATAGAAACCAGGTGAGAATGAGAAGTGAAGGGAGCGGGATGAAGAGAATATGGGAACAGGAAATTGTAGAAGATAGAGAAAAGCATTGAAGTGCAGGTGGGAGTCTGAGGCTGGAGAGACCAGATGAAATTTTGAGGGATGCAGCATAATAACTTAAATAGAATAGATCAGATGTTCTCAGCTGGGGAGGGGATATCTAGAGGTGTGTGGTGAGTTGGGGATTGGTCCTGCTTTGAGCAGGGGGTTGGACTAGATGATCTCCTGAGGTCCCTTCCAACCCTGATATTCTATGAGCCTTCTGATAATTTTGTAGTTATAGTAAAAGTGTGGGGAGGAGGCAAAGCACTAGGTCACCACCACCACTCATGCGATTTTTTTTTTTGGGAGGGAGTACTCCAAGTTTTAAAAAAAAACAACCATATGTTCAGATGGGGCCTGATTCAAAGAAGGTTGAGAAACCCTGGAATAGAAGGAAAAAAATGCAGTGGGCTGTAAAACTGGGGAAGGGAAACACCTGAGAGAAAATGCTAGGATTGTGGTAGGAGGAAAGTGGGAGAGAGGAGCAGGGGCTGGGAGATGGAGAAGGGAGAGAGAATGGAGGAGGGATCAAAAGATTAGTGCTGAAAATATGTGGAGATGAGAGGGAGAATGTAGGCAAGTGAGAGGAAGGGGTTTAGCAGAGAAGAGAGAAAATCAAAGTAGTAGTGGGAGAAAAAAATCAAAAACTGTAAAAACAAGCAAACAAACAAAAAAACCAAAAAACCCCAAACCAACCCAGTTAGAAGTGGGGGGTGGGGAGGTGGGGGGAGAAAGAGGAGAATACCCAAAGGGAAGAAACAAATAGGTGGGAGAGAGAATCAGAGAAGATGATATGACTTGAAGAAATAAGGGAATAAAGCTTGTTGAGGGAAAGATGCATTTAAAAAGTCGGAAAAATGATAAAAGATTAACCTGAGGGGGCTCTGGATGCCAACAGCCTCAAAAAAAGGTGAACTCAGATGCAGAAGAGGAAAACAGAGTGTGAGGAAACAGCAGGAAAAAGCAAAAAGGAACAAAAGCCAAGGGAGATGGAGCACGTTATTTGTCTTACAGCTATCGAAAGCCACACAGTT
The DNA here is from genome assembly GCF_007399415.2 of Gopherus evgoodei. NCBI lineage: Eukaryota > Metazoa > Chordata > Testudines > Testudinidae > Gopherus > Gopherus evgoodei. The sequence goes on along the minus strand of NC_044322.1, from coordinate 258,565,261 downwards.
ACGTTCATGTGAGCTCATGCCTCAAGTGCATTTTCTTTTCACTGAATCTGTAACGAGTGCTGTTTCCAACTAAATGGGTAGCCGGGGAGACAAATTCCCTACCCCAAAGAAACAAAAACTCTGCAGCTATGGCATATTCCCACCCCGAATAGTTGGGAAAAGGTCCCCCAACATCCCCCTGCCCCCACATGTTTGTAATAGAAAGCTGGGACATGCACAATTTAATTCTTGTTTTATTATCATTATTCGCACAGAACCATCCGTGTACATGAGGCTGTACAAAGTGCAAATTATGGAACTGGTTACACAGACCCTCGTATTGCAGGTTTTAGTCTAAAGGCACAAGACAATACAGTACTAAAGAGCTAGGTCTGTGTAGTTTAAGTGCTTCACAGAATGGGTACCATAGCACAGGGCCTTGTAAGATGCAGGACTAACCAGGGAGGGTGCGTGGCATTGCTCCCATATGTGTATTCAGGGATGGTCATCACAGAAGGCTCCACAGAGACCCACGTGTAATGCTTCTTGTTTGGAGCCACCTAGGAAGTAGGGGTTAGAAATGTAGGGAATGGGAGTTTAGATCTTCACGAACCCAGTAAAAGTTCCTGCAGAGACAGTGGTTTGTCTTCAGAGGAAAAGTATTTGCCCACATTACTTGCCAGTTCCTAGAAATGTCACCATTACCATGGCAAATCTTACAGCATGCACTTTGAGAGGACTTGTGACATGACTTACAATTTCCAGCATGAGCTTGTTCAAACCTTTGTCCCTTACTACGTTCTGCCGGTGAAGGTAATGTGCCGAGAAGAGCGGATGTATGTGCCTTAGGAATGCACTTCTGACTAAGTACTCTTACACTGTTATGCACAGAAGCACCTTAAACATCATTTTTGTCATCAGACAATTCCACTGGCTCCCCATTTATTTCAGGGTCCAGTTCTAAACTCACCTCCTAGTTTTTAAATCTTCCATGGGCTTTGCTGTAGCCCTTGGTTGGAGTAAGCCAGTAGGTGGTAGTATACAGTATCAGAGCTTTTCTGAGGGCTCTGTTTCTATAGAATTCATATTTCCATTTGAGAGACAAAAGAAGAGGATGAAGGGTTGAGTCTGATTTTCAGAAATGCAGAGCACCCACAACTTCAGCTAACACTGGAGGAAGCTGAAGGTATGTGACACCTCTGAAAATCAGCCCCCCTAAAGGTATGTCTACACTGCAGCTGGGAGTGGGCCTCAGCCCAGGTAAACAGACTCACACTAGAGGGGCTTCAGCTAGCCCATTAAAACTAGCAGTATGGATGTTGTGGCTCAGGCAGCAGCTTGGACTCTCATGCCCACCTGATCCCCTGGGTCTGAGCATGGGTGGCTAGCCTGAGTCTCTGCTAGTCACAACAGCCACCCTATTTCTAGCATGCTGGCTTGACTCCCACTAGCACCAGCCTGCCTACATGGGCTGGGAGGCTCACTCCTGGCTGCAATGTAGACATACCCTAAGTTTCTAGCCCTCACGGCAAAACCAACAGAATGTGAAGCCCATGCAATGTGGTCTGACTCTTCAGGCAGGCAGAAGATATTAGTTGCTCCTATTCACCTCATTGGAATGAAATCTAACAATGATGCTACTAATTAACTAAGCAAGGCATCCTCCCCACCCCATCCATGCTTCAGCCTATCCAATAGACTTGGTCTCTCTACAGACTACTGTTCTGCCTCCTTTACAGTATTATTTGCCTCTCTTTCTGGCCTCAACAACTTCTGGTGCAACAGCCACTTCCTCTGCAGCTCTCATCATCCTGCACCACCTTTCATGTATTGCTTTTCCTCCCTGATTTTCCATTTCTGCCGCACCTTTACATTTCTCTCTCCTGTTCCTATTATATATAGTGTTCGTTGCTGAAATTCTGTATTAACAGTAAAGCAGTCTGGGATACAGTTTGTATAAATGAAATGGTCTTGCGTTACAGCTACATCTGGTCCTCAAGGCAGAATTTCGATGCTGTGCTGGCTACATCAACCCAGCTGAAGTCATGTCGTTACCACCTTGGGCTGTGTGATGTGTGCAGGCTTGTGAACCTGTCAGACTGCTTCTCTCTGCTGGATGGAATAAGTCACGCTTTCTCAAGCCTATCAGTTCCTTCTGATAGTTGGCCTTTGGGGCACTGTTCCATTAGCTCGTCAGGCCTTTTGGTAGTTTGTGTTTTGGATGTGCAGGTTTTGAGCTGTTTTCTCCATGCTCCATGTATATGCTTTAGCTGACAACTGAGGAGGATGCAGCCATGGGTCATTGCTCGTGTGCGGTGGAAAAGCCAACATGAAGTGGACTTGCCTTTCGCACAGTAAAAAGATAAGAGTTGAACACTTCTACAGCTCTCCTGGCTGCAAGAACACACCTGTATGCTTCATGCAGAGGTTCCCTGTGCCATCATTCTAGAATATACAGGCCAACATTTTGAAATCTAGGGCCAATAGGAATAAAATAAACTAGCTCAGCTGGAATACACTGGACTAGAAAGCTTTTTGGCAGGATGGTAGGAAAACAATAAATGATTTGTTTAAAAAAAAAAAGTAGGGGAAGGGTCTCTTCCACCTAAATAAGGACAGTTGGCATGCAGGCTAGAGGGAAATAAGAAAGGTTTTCTCATCTATGACATCTGTTAAACTAAATCAAAAGTATAAAGAGGGCTCATTTGTTCTCTTATAAAAATTCAAAATAACACAATATATTGAGACTCATCACTGATCTTGTTAACTGCCTCCTACCTTGTCTGGGTCTTTTAACCACATTGTGCAAAGCCAACAAAGACAAAGAAGGTCAGTACCTCTCAGCCTGATCCTCGGCTCCCTGTTCCTGTAAAATGAACCTGCCTTTTCTCATCTCTAAGGGGCTTTACTTACCCCTATTGGTATAAGTGTGGCTGCATGTAAACCCTTTATCTCCTTAATCACTGGTGTTGCCATTCTAGCACTTGTTTTGCGAATTTTTCCTATTTGTTTTAGACATTAAATATTTCAAGCTTCAATTTTTGTGTGTATTTGTTTCAGTTGGTGAGAGAGAAAGCTATCTGAACAATCTCACTCTCTTTCCCTTCCCTATGTTCCCTGCCTGCTCTCCAGCACTGACTGCTTAAATGATAGTGAGAAGAAAAGCATTCTCTTTTATACTATGTAGCTTTTTTGGTGGTCTTGGGCTAAGATTTTCTAATTATGAGATTTCCAACTTAAGCAGATGTCTACAGTTATGTTTTTTTAAAGTCGTGTGGCTTTGTACTATCCATCCTGCCAAGTGCCCATTGTCTGTCACATGACAACAATGGGGTTTGTTTTAGTCTTTCCTCTTCCCACCATGCAATCTGAGTAGCTGCTCTGAGACCATGACTGTGCATCACTAGATAATGACTGCTCCCAAATAAACTGAATGGCATAAATGCCATAAAATGCCAGACCTTCTCTATTTTTCATATTCTGTTGGGAATTGGGACAAATTGTTTATTTCCATACAACCATATATTTGCAGTCTAAAATGGAATTTATTTCAGATTAAGGAAAATAACACCAAGAAAGAACAAAGCAAAAGTGTCACGAGAAACACTGTGTGTGTATGTGTGTCTCGTTTGTAACAGGATACAGCAACTGTGAGAACAAAACTACTGTTGTCTCAGCACAAGCAGGAACAGATTCTCAGCTGTACTCAAGGAGTCCATATGCTCTCTTTATGGAGGCTCAACTCATAATGCCATAGTGAAGTTGAATTCAGTTTGGCACTTATAACAGGGAGTTGACCTCATTGTTATATATGAGGAATACAGCATATACTCCCCCAAAGTACAGTGTATAGTCTTTAAGAACAAAATGAATTTACAAGTAAATCTACTAATTAGAGTTTAAATTAATTTAAAAAATGGGTCTTTTAAGTATGTCAGTCTTTTCTTTGTCCCAAATGATCTTAATAATGGAATAACACAGACTCTTCCAACTTCCCAAATAGCTAAAATTAATTGAAATCTTGCACATAGGCTATATTTGAGAAATTAGGTTTTAATTAAGCTAAATTGTTATTAGCTATTATTGAATCCAATTGCTGTAAGTATGTAGGCTACATTCAAGGTCAGGTCAATAGCCCAGATAAGTTGTAAGTGGGGTTGATTTGACATCAGAGGTAACTCAACCAGTCACCATTTGTAGTAACACCATGAGAGGAAAAATAGGGAAAAACCTTGATCAATACGAGATTTCAGGATTGTCACTCCCTGCCACTCTGAAACCTAGAATGTTTGTTAAGTCAGCATGAAGCGATGGAAACAGCATGCTTGAGAATTCTTTTTATTCACAATATCACCAGGCTTAGTCATCACTGGGTTGTGCAGTCTGTTGCCATCCAGTTTTTAAGTTTCCAGTCATTTTGACTTTACAAATTATTACCATATAGTGTACAGTGCATGTATTCATCTGTGCCATGCCAAACTCCTAGACCATTGGAATATCAGAGGTAACTGAACCAATCAATATCTTTACTCCACAGTTAATTTGCAAGCAACAGTTTCATTGGTTGTATGAGGGAGAGTGAACAGATGGTAGATTACTAGGCACAGTTGCCAGGCCTGTGTGGAGTTGGCAACACTGGTGACAACCTAAAGGGTTTCTGTTATTAGTATGTCTATAAAAATCAGTTCAATCTAATCTGAAACCAAAAATACTGCAATCATATTTGTACAGTTATTGCATGATGTTTTTTTAGGGCAGAGTTAAGGTTGTTTAGGTATTTTAACTATATACTTCTATACCTTAATAGGTTTAGATTTCTTTTAAGTGTAGCCTTATGTCTGACTTTCCTGGGTTTGTGATAACTGATTTTTGGGATACTTAAAACATTCCTGTAATGTGGGGGGTGGTTTAACCTGCGTTTTACCTTTACCGGTATGTACTCTCAATCTACATTCCATTTTACTGTATTTTCTTTTTGTCTGAGAATAAATAAGTCTGCATATGCTGAAATAACCTATAAATCTGGGGGAGCAGCCATGCTTTCCAAAGAGAGACTTAATGAACAGAGAAGAAGGAAACTCAAGAGAGGACATGTCTGTAAGACACAAGCATTTGAGCAAAGCAAAAATCTAAGGTTTTTGTTTCTTCATTGCATTTTGGAGTAAATAGACTGTCCATTTCCTTTACTTTGTGACCCACTGGGTATACAGACCCCTGGATCAGGAGCATTCACTTTTAGTTCAAGAATCTCCAAACAGTTAATTTCCAGAGGTTCTCTGCTCCTTTTCATCATCATGGATTTTATGGCAGGCAGGTGATGCTGTGAGGCAAGTCTCTGTCCTTTTCTACCACAGGGATTTGCCCCAATTATAGTCATTGGTAGCCACCAATGTAGCTGCAAGACTAGCCCTAGACTAGACAAGGCAGGTCACAATTTGCCTTGATGGAGTTCACACCTGCTTGGAAATGGGTTAAGCTTCACTGATGTAAATTGCAGTTTGCCTTGTCCACACTAAGATTTTACACTGGTGCAACTCTGTTGGTAGTTGCCTACAGATGGCTGAAACTGGAGCAAATCTCCATTAGAAAAGGCCTAATCTAGTGTTTTGGAGAAAGGACACTGAAGGAAGAAAATAGGCAACTTTCCAGAAATAGAAGATCTTTTACATTTTCAAAATCTCTATGATCCACAAAATAAGGGTGGATGAACTAAATCAGATAAAATAAGAATTGACTCTAACCATCACCCAAATCCAGAAGCAAGAAATTCTGGAGATCAAAAGGAAAAGCTTAATTACATATAAAAATAATCCCCCCCCCCAAACTCATAAAAATGAAAGTGTGTGCTTGTGGGTTCCAGCCAGAAGCAGAGGTGGAAGTGGGTAACTTCCATAAAGAGAACTTTTCTCGTGGTGTTTCTATCCTGACCAAAAGCAGGAAATACCAGCAAGCTCATAGGGGAGTTTTTTATGTAATTTCCAGCCTGACTCTGCGGGCACAAATGGTTTGGCTAAACAGCTAGGGCCAAATAAAGAGGTGATACGTCTGGCATTATAAGATGATGTGATTTAGATGCAGAGGGTGTGGAAGAGGAGGAAAAGCAACTAGTCAGGAAGGCGCATGTTAAAGCAGGCCACACACTGGTTTACAATGTATCTTCTTGCCTTTGTCTGGCTTCTTAGTGTGTGAGTTAAGCAAGACCAGAGCTAGATATTTTCCCCATGCTAGTCTTTGTTCCAAGGGGTGTGCTGGGGTAGCTGGATACTGCTGCTATTGTGGATTGGGGCACCTTAACTGGACATGAGGTAGACCAGTGCTAATATGGCTCCCAGGTGGTGGCAGGGATGAAGGTGTCCTTGCAGAATCAGAGCCCTAGGCAGCCTGTGCCTAATGCCAGCCATGGAGTTAAACCTTCTGAGATTCCCTTGCACCCACTTACTAATGTACAACCCATGTCACCTGAAATATTGCCTCTGAGTTTTTGGGCCCATGTGCCAATTGAGCCAATTTGAGGTTTGTAATGAGACTAGCAAACTGAGCTCAACGATTGATAGTGTGGTTGTTTTTTTAGAATCACATAAAATATGAAAGCACTTTTCTCCCTCAACCTTGCAGATTTAACTGAAAGCGTTTTTACCTTACTCTCACTTGAGTCTCTGATTCTCAGAAATCTAGCTCACGTTAGGACCCCAGGGGAAGCCTTCATCAGATACTGGTAAATGTTGGTCACGTTGTGTGTTTATTTATAGCAGGCTCATGTTTAAGCACCTTATAGTTCTTTTCTTAGTATGCGATGGACAAGCTCAGCTATGAATTATCCAAGCAGCTAATGATAATACAGGGGAAGCTATGTAAGGCAGGTGCTCAGAGGGACAGAGGAAGGTGGGGTTCAGGGGATTGAAAAGAGAGGAGGCTGGCTGAGTATGAAATCCTCTCAATTATTTATTACCAATAATAATTGTTAATAACAAAGATGTCTGCACAATGTCATTGTGACTCTCCAATTTTACCTCCCTTCCAAATGCCTGTTATCTGCCACATTTGTCTTTATTATTTAGACAACCCTAGTCAGTGTTTTTTCTCTTGCATTTTGACAATGCTTCAACTGGGTGTTCTCACTCTCTCTCTCTCTCTCCCTCTGCCTTTGTCAGGCTCAGATTTTACTATTTTTGTTGGTAAAATTAAGATCTGATTTCTTTGTATAAAACTCCAGCACCTGTAGTCCTGAAGGGAGGGTGTATTTTTCTTGTGACTGAAAATTGCACCATGGCTTTTGCTTCTCTCCTTTCCTGTCTCCTCCAAAAGACAGGAGTTCGCATTTAAGGGATTTAGAGGTGGGAAGGGAGAAAATAAAAGGGGCCTCAGAGCCTCTCATCCTTCTCCCGGATAAAGCTGATTATGCCATAAACACACTGGCCATTTTTGTACATTTGTTTGTTTATTGCTTTCTTTTATTCAAGCAGTGTCAAGTGAAGGACTGTGTGAACTCTGCTCTTGACAGTAACTCAGGTTCTGACACCATCTGCCAGTTAATCCACTTGCCAGGGAAGAGTTTGACGTAGTTGTGTGTATATATGTATACACGCTTGCCTTTTAGCCATACATCATTTAAACAGACTCCTGCTTCATACTGATCAGTTTGAGAACCATTTGTGTTAAAAGATTGGCCTTAGATTCTTTTTCTTTTTTTCTTTGCCTCCTTTTTCAGTTTGGTTTGTTTATCTAGATGGGAGGCGGGGGAAGGAGTTGACTGGCGAATTTGCAGGGGATTTCCCTGAATAATGAACTCTCATCTGATTTTCATATAGCCTGGCCATTTTAGGCACTGGATTTCTGGTCTTGGCTTTTTCTGGAAACTATGAGTGCGGGGTGCATGGATTTCTTTCGTAAAAGCGGCAGGAAGCAGAGCAGGTGTAAATTGTCCATGTCAGGCTCTTTGGATAGCTGGTAAGTGTGTGTTTGCAGGAACGGCTGCTTCTTAGCTTTGTTTGTGACATGGTGGCCAGTTTTGCTTGGCTGCTGTCCCCAAGTGTTTCATGTATACCAAGCTCTCCCTCTCCTCCTCCTCCTTCTCCTAGTAATACATTGCTTCCACGAAGAACTCCACCTGTAGCGCAACGTGACACTCTGTATTGTATTGTTATCAGCTCACTTACCTTTAGACATGTGTTTGTTTGGCACAATTAATTGATTAGACAAGGCTATATTAGCTTACAGCATTACTGTGTATGTACCTACTACTGTAGAAAATGACTCAAGATCTCAAACTGGGTGAAGATTGGGTAGGGGAAAGAGTACACCCTTGGAAATGCTAATTGTTTTTGTAGTCTTTACACAGCTGAAATCATGCAATGTTTCTGCTGCATGCTAAGAAACTGCTTGTAATCACTTCTGAGAAATTGTAACTGTTTCTCCCCTAAGGGTCCCTCATGTCTGTCTCCAAATTCTGGAGATTTCTCCCACCCACCTGTCCATCCTCTCCCTGTCCCTGCTAACCCTGGCTCTTGATGCCTAATTCTGGACCCTGTCTTGGCTGAGGAGCAATGAATGCGTGTCCTTTCAAAGTAAAGTATTGCAGTTTAAAGGTTCTGACTTTCCTGCATCTTTGTCCCTGCCAGGCAAGGGGCCAAGCACCTGGTTCATCTGCTTGACATTGCTAGGCATCAGGGCCAACTTTAATCTGGCTTCTATCATCCCATTTAGGGCCTGACCAAAGCTCACTGAAGTTGGTGCAAAGACTTTCTTGGACTTCAATAGGCTTTTCATCCAACCCAGAGTATAGCTTTTATCTGTGCCTGTGAGGTGCTGCTTTGCCTTGTGGTTGGATCTTTTGCTACATCTCTCTTTGCAGAACCTCTCTCTTTCTGATCTTCTCAGATCATGCCATTGCCATTAGGTTATTTGTTTTGGGACCTTCACCACTATTTTTGAGTCTTGCTGAGAGAGGACAAGAAGAAACCAAACATTCAGATGCACTTGACTTCGTCCAACTGGACCTTAAACAAAACTTTTAAAGGATGTATACCGAATAATGGTTATTAATTAGAAAAGCAAAGAAACTTCATTACACCCATTGCAAATGGATTTTTACAGACATAGCTATTTAATCAGCAATTGTAGTGAAATTCATTTTATTCTACTTTTAAGAAAAAGTAGTTATTTGGCCCTCCCTAGGCTTGCTCTCAGAGGTATACAAAGTCTCTCCTTTCCACCATCAAAATTGCTTTCATTTTTCATTTCTAAAGGAGACAGGGGAGTAATGCTCCAGCCTGAGCCTGTGAGGATAGATTGAGTCAATATAGAAATAATATTTCGGACAATAATCAATGAAAGAATCTCTCTCCCAGGCCTAATTTCCAATATCAATTACTAACTCAAATAGTTCTTTACAAGATGCTTTGAAACATCAGGTTATTTATTTAAATTAGCTCTCTAGAATAAAATAATTAATGAATTAGCTGAATGGTGTGAAACTGGTGTTTCTATGGAATATTTGCATTTCATATTTGCTGTTTCATCTGGAAAATTTTGTACTCTTCAAATTTTTCTGCATCTTTTTTCCCTCTCCCCAAGGGGGAAATGTGACTCTTGAAGCCAACTGTTGCTCAGAAATGGATTCATTTGTTGAGTGGATGTGATCCATGTAGAGTGAAAAGTTTGTAAAATGGGTCCCTTATTTGAGTTCATAACATACAGAAAACCCTCCAATTTCAAGTAAGTTTGCCTTTCTGTTGTGCCTATCTTTCACACTTTTGACATCTGAACAGGGTAGGGTAAAACAACCTTTCACTTTTAAACCTTCTCTCAAGATTCAGGGTGCAACAAAAGTTCAGTCAGTCTCTTTATCTCTCTCTCTCACTCTCTCTCTCTCAAGGGTTGCCAACTTTCTGATTGCATAAAACTGAACACCATTGCCCTGCCCCCTTCCTTGAGGCCCTGCCCATGCCCCCCACTCACTCTATCCCCACTCCCTCTGTCGCTTGCTCCCGCCCACTCTCGCTCACTTGCTTATTTTCACTGGGCAGGGGCTTAGGGTGCAGGAGGGGTTGAGGGTTCTGGCTGGGGGTGTGGGCTCTTGGGTGGGGCTGGGGATGAAGGGTTTGTGGTGTAGGAGGGCGCTGGGGGGTAGGGGTATGGGAGAGGGTTTAGAGTGTGGGCTCTGGGCAGCGCTTACCTCAGGCAGCTCCCAGAAGTGGCTGGCATCTCCCTCTGGCTCCTAGGCACAGGAGTGGCCAGGGGGCTTTGCATGCTGACCCCATCTGCAGATGCCGCCCTCACAGCTCCCATTTGCCGTGGTTCAATGGTCAGGGGCAACACATGGAGCCCCCCTGCACCTGCAAGCTGGAGAGACATGCTGTCCGCTTTCAGAAGCCAAGTGAAGCTGGCTGCTGTGGCCAGCCAGACTTTTAGTGGCTGGAGCCAACAGAGTCCCATTTTGACCAGGCGTTCCGGTCAAAAACCAGACGCCTGGCAACCCTGCTCAACATTAGTACAGTGCTCATCTCTGGAGCCCCTCACACCCTCCTTTGGGATTTTGGCTGAGACATGCAGGAAGTGCTGATGTACCATAACACTGGCTATTCCCATTGTACTCCTGGCCAAACAGAAGCAGAAATGACTGGAAATCTTGTTTTCATGAGAGTTCCAGACCAATCTTGTTGTCTCAAGAGGTTTGGGTAATTCAGCTAAACACTTGTGCTTTTAGGGTGCTTGTCTGAGCCAAATCTAAACATCTCCATGCTTAGTAATTAGAAACATACTTTTATCTGAGTGAGCATGCAAACGTGCTCAGATGCATAGTTTAAAAAGATGCTACAATTAACTTACTTTAATCAGCCTCTCCATCCTCCTAAAAAATAAAAAAATCATGTTCTGGATTAATTGTGCAGCAGCGCTGGAAGAAACTTAAAGAAAGGAATCGGAGTTGGGAGTTTTGAATTTTCCTCCAGGTTTGCCACTCATGCTCATTATAATCCTAGGTAACTCGACTATGCCCAAATTTACAAATTTGGGTGCCTATAGTTAGACATTTAAATCCACTTTAGGCATTTAAATAAGAGATTTGATTTTCAGAATAGGTGAGAAATCTCAGCTCCTGTTGACTCCATCTTTATCAGTCCATTTATTTAAGTGTATAAATTTGGATTTTAGGGTTGATATTTTGAAAGATAAGTAATAATTTTGGTTGCCTTGGTTTTTGGGTGCCCAGCTTGAAACACCTAAAATGAGTTTAATTTCCAGAGGGATTTTACTCCTTGAATATATGAAATGTTTCATACAATCTCACTTTCATGGTTCAGCTTTTCTGATAGCAATAATTTACAATTCGAATAAGAAAACTAACCTCAGAATTGGTGTGTGGAGAGGGTGAGGGGCTGGAGACAAATTCTGGTCCCACAGTGAAGTTATTTATGATTAGGTATAATTTATAAAACATAAGGTGTATGGCTGAAGTTGAAATACTTGCTTCAAGCAAACGATAGACTTTATTTTAGATTAATCCATATTGTTTACTCACTTTGGTTATTTTTGACAAGATACTTTTTTGGACCTGCATGTGTTTTGTAAAGCAACTTGAGAACCTGCAGGGTGGTAAATCACAGAAACCGGATGACACTCATCTGAGATTACTATAGAGAATAAAGTGTGAAATAGCTGAGGTACTGGTGATATATCCTGAAAAACTAGCAGCTGTTCCTGACAGTTGGAAAGCCAATAACGCAATCCAAAAGGGAGGCACAGGAGATCCCAAAAAACATAGTCACACCAGCTCCACTGTAATTCTGAGGGATTGGACTGAGAGTCTAAGGACTGAATAGTTTAACACTTGGCTAAGTATAAACTCTTAGGGTCAAATCAGCACAGCTTCCGAAAGAAGGTATCTATTACCTGTTATACTTTGTAAGAAGGAGAATAACACGTGTGCGCTCTCTCTCTCTCTCTCTCTAAATAAAGATTACTTAATAGTCCTGATTTACTTGGCTTTTCAAAAAGCTTTTACTAAGTGAATAAAAGAAAATGAGTAGCTATGGAGTTTGGGTCCAAAGTCTCGGTATGTGCTAAAAATTGGTTAAGCTAAAGGAAATACGGTAGTTATAATCAATGTATGCTGCTTCTGAGTAAAGTTGTTAGCTGGATGAGCAGTAGCTGGGCCAAGTACTATGAGGCATTGGGAGGTGAAAGTGAAAAGTGGAGAGGTGAAGTCTGACATGAAATGGTTTTGGTCAGGGGGCTTGGATGGTTCAGTTGGCTGATATTGGGAATCTGAGCCTATCACTGATAGCTTACTGGTTCAAATCTAGCCTGACCAACAGCGGTTGTTAGAGCTGGGTGAATAGTTTAGTCAACTACAATTATTCCCATCCTTGTTCATTAACTGTCCAAAAGCAGACTGTGATTTTTGTGAATTGGTTGTTTGAAATTACTCACCAGATAACTTCTGTGAATAATTCTTGATCATTAGTAGAGATAGAGGGCAATTGGTGTGGGGAGAAAACCACGTTTCTTTTTCAATTCACCTGCAGTTTTTTCCATAGAAATTTGAAATTATGGCAAAAATGTTCATAAACCCATAAAATTTCCAACAACCATAGTCTTGTGCTTGTTTGTGAGTAGTTCATTTTGAGTGTTAGCTACTTGCATTCCAATCTGTTTTGATTTGGGCCTATACATGACATTTTGTATGTTTCTGTTCCCTGAATTGGATGAGCATAACTCTTTGAATCACGTTTCGGAAAAGTCTACATAAAATGTGCTGTTTCAGTAAACATTCCTGTCATTAGAATATTTTCAGAAAGCAAACACAGGAACACATTCTTTCAAAAATTCAAGAGAATATTAGTGGAAAGCTTGTTGTTGGGTCCCCTCCCACCCCCCAATATTTGCAGGACTCTAGTTTTCATCATTCATCAGCTGTTCAATGGCCTATGTGAAACAAGTGTGATAGTCTTTGTCCAGTTACTAGCAGATGAATCACATCACAAAATGCACATACATCATTGGCACCTTCATTGGCATTCTAATTAGAGAAGCCAAGAACTAAATCAGCTAGAGACATTTTTGCCTTTAGAGGTGATTCCTCAGTGTTAGGGCCCAGACACATTGATAGGGCAATGTGGAGAAATTTGCACTGCTTCTGCTCATGCTGCCATTGTTTTATGGAGAAACAGAGGAATTCACTAGGTCAATCAGTATAAAAGACAATTGAAAAATAAAGTGTTTAGTAGAAATTGTAGAGGACTGTGAAATGCTTGAGATAGAGTTCAGTGCTTTGGGGATTATGTAACATGATGGTGGCACTTGAAACGTAACTTGTCTAAATGCAAAGTGATGCATTCTGGCAAAAATAGCCTAAACTTCTCATGTACATTGATGGGTTCTGAACCTGTGGGATTCTCTAAGGAATAAGAGTCATTGTGAGTAGCTTAGTGATGATATCTGCATAGCATGGATGCAGCAATTAAAAAAATTGGATACTTCAGTACAATACAGATGGGAGAGAGGAAATAATAAAACAGAAATCTGTGGAGCAGAATGGTTGTGGGATTTGATATCTACCTTCATCCACATCTTCAGTAATTAGTCAGTCTAATCAATTTATTTTACTTTAAAGTAATGAATGAAAGAGTATCTCTTTAAAGAAAAATAGTGTCGGAACGTGCACTCAGAGACCGTTGCCTGTACCCTCCTTTTGCCCATCTTGTGCATATCTTGAATGAAGTTGTTCAATTCATATGAAGTATTTTGCACGTTTATTGAAAATTCCAAGAAATGAGGCTTTCCCCAACTTCAGGGACAGAAAATGTTGGTAAAATCTTTCTGAATTGTGACTGAATCATTGGAGTTCTCTGGCCAGAGGCAGGATTGTATCAGGGTGCCAGTGAGGAGCTGTAAGGGACTTTGTTATTGATTCTCACCAAAAAGCACCTGGAATTGTGTTTTCTGGAGACTTCAGATGAAGGTACGAGGAAGGGGAGCAGCTTACCTGACGTTGTACATTGGTGAAAAATAAAATAAAAACCTGGAACTGACAAGATGTGTGCTTAGCATTAACCTAGTGAGAAACTGCTATTTTACATTGGGTTTGGAAGGGTTCTTTCACAACCCTAAATTGTGAAAAGTGTCACTCTGAGAAACAAATAATGTGAGGTGGAAAAGGCTAGGGTCAGGATTGGTGTGCTGTTCTCTTCCACATTAGGGTTTAATTCTGTCCTTAGATACAACACATCCCTTTGTGTCTTGGAAAGTATGTGCTATTGCCTGGTCCACAAACAAGAGCAGGAATGAGCCAACAGCTTCACGTTTTGCTTGGAATGCAAGTGGAACACATTTCTGGGTCTTAGGGTGATCTCCAGTGGGCATTTGTTAACAGTTGAAAATTACTACAACTTGGCTCTAGAGGCACTTGGCAGGGTTACCCTGACCACACTGGAAACCCCTGCCTCAAGAATCTTTTTAGGAAAATAAATAATATGAAAAGAATACCCCAGTCATCCTCCAGCAATTGAGACTCCAGATTAAGCCTTGTTAAGGGCTCTGTGAGCTGTGGTAAATTGGAGTGGGAGGTGAAAGTGTTTGGTCTGGTTTTCCGTTTGCATAAGCTTTTATTATTAGAATGTCTGTGTTTTCTCAGAAGTACTCCTGGAAGGCATCTGACTTGTACAATTGCCATTAGCAGGTACGTTGGTCAGTTGCTAGTCTGCAAAAATCAAGCTATCAGATTTGGGCACAAATTTGCAGTCTTTGGAGAGTTTCTCACAATATGACAAATAAGGAACCCTTCTCAGTGCAGTATTTATGCATTGGCTGACATATCTTGGTTCACTGTCCTATACACCCTCATGTTCGTTTCCAGGTGCATTTCATCACCCTCATAGTTATTTAGACATATGACCTTTCTGTATAGCTGCTTTACCTAATATGGACTATGCATCATGCGGGATGCTTTATTAAATAAATTTATTAAATTAGCTCTGCTGGATTGCTCATGTCCTGTTTGCTATCTAAGATTATTTTTCGTGCCTTAACATAAACCTCTCTGTGTCAGCACAGCCTGTAGATTATGATGTGGCTTATGTGTAGGACACACACAGGTAAGTGTCACAGTCAATAGATAATACTGAGTTATAGGAAGACAGACATCTGTTTTTGTGATGGGATGTATATAGCAATCCTCCTATTAACCATTTAAGGGCCCAGCTTCATACTATGGATCCCTCCACACTATAGTGGAACCTGTAACAACACAATTATTTCCTGGCCTTGTTACAACATATTAAAATGTGCGATGTGGACAGGTTCTAACAATGTTCCCCAGAATGTAACTAAGACCTGGAGTAGTAGGATTCAGTTCCAGACTTGGCTACAGTTGTAGTGTCTGCGAGCTCTGTAGTTTACCTATGCTAGTCATAACTGTGCGCAAGCACAGCTTGAATGGCATCAGGGAGGTTTTCTGAACACTGTGCTATAAAACTGCTATCGCCTCTCTAGATGGACATGTCTACACAACAAATACAAATATGTCAGGGATTGAGGGCTTGGCTACACTGGAGAGTTACAGTGCTGGTGGTGGCTTTTCAGCGCTGCAACTCACTCACCATCCACACTTGCAAGGCACATACAGTGCTATATCTCCCTGGCTATAGCGCTGGCTGTACTCTACCTCGACCTGGGGAATAATGACTATAGCGCTGGTGATGCAGCACTGCTCCGCCAGTGTGGCCACCAAAAGCGCTGTTATTGGCCTCCAGAAGTATTTGGAGGTATGCCAGAATGCCTGTTCAGCCACTCTGCTCATCAGTTCGAACTCTTCTGCCCTGTCCTCAGGTGACCAACCATCAGACCCGCCTTTTAAATGCCACAGGAATTTTAAAAATCCCCTTCCTGTTTGCTCAGCCAGGTGTGGAGTGCAATCAGTGAATCTTTCCAGGTGACCATGCCTCCACGCGCCAAACGAGCCCCAGCATGGAGCAATGGTGAGTTGCTGGATCTCATCAGTGTTTGGGGGGAGGAAGCTGTGCAGTCCCAGCTGCGCTCCAGCCGTAGGAATTATGATACCTTTGGGCAGGTATCAAAAGCCATGCTGGAAAGGGGCCGTGACCTGGACGCACTGCAGTACAGGGTTAAAGTGAAGGAGCTGCGGAGTGTCTACTGCAAAGCCCGCGAGGGAAACCGCCACTCCGGCACTGCCCCCATGACCTGCTGTTTTTACAAAGAGCTGGACGCGATACTTGGGGGTGACCCCACCTCCACTCCGAGGACCACCATGAACACTTCAGAGCGGGAGAGGGGAGGAGGAGGAGGAGAGCGAGAATGAGGGTACTGGAGTGGGGGGAGACACCCCGGAGTCCCAGGAGGCATGCAGTCAGGAGCTCTTCTCAAGCCAGGAGGAAGGTAGCCAGTCGCAGTAGCCGGTACTTGGCGGAGGACAAACAGAGGAGCGGGTTCCCGGTAAGCAGCTTTTATTTTCAGGATGGAAATTTTTGGGGAGAGGAGGGAGGGTTAGGGCTGCATGCATGCATGCCTAAATACAGAACAGCGCATTGATGTGGTCTATCACGTCACGGTAATCGGCCTCGGTAATCTCTTCAAAAGTTTCAGCCAGAGCATGGGCAATGCACTTGTGCAAGTTTATTGAGAGAGCCACTGTGGTCCTTGTCCCAGTCAGGCTAACGCGTCCATGCTACTGTGCCACAAGGGGTGGGGGGACCATTGCTGCACACAGGCAAGCTACATAGGGGCCAGGGCAGAATCCGCATTGCAGTAGAAGACCCTCCCGTGCTTCCCAGGTGACCCGCAGCAGCGAGATATCTTCCAGGATAACCTCCTGTGGAAAATGTTGGCATAGTATTCAGTGTAGGTGCCCCCTGCAGCTGTTTGTTTTCCCCAACACACAGAAACCCCAGTACAGCTCTGAACCAATCATTCCCCCTTCCCAGGTGACCCGCAGCAGCGAGATATCTTTCAGGATAATCTCCTGTGGAAAATGTTGGGAGAGTGTTCAATGTAGGTGCCCCCTGCAGCTGTTTGTTTTCCCCAACGCACAGAAACCCTAGTATAGCCCTGAACCAGTCCCTTTTACTCACCATTTCAGGTTTCCCGTGGGTTATGTGTGCTCTCTTTGGTATGGGAAAGTTATGCTATTGTGAAGACTGTTACTGTGGGGGAAGAACTTTGTCTGGTATAAACAATGCTGCCTCTGTTAAGTGCTGCATTTTGGCTTTACAGATGCAACCTTGAGATCTCGGCTGTCCATGTTATCACCGGCTGAGAGACTACAAAACCTCCGGAAGAAGCTGCGAAAAAGCAAAGAAGACATGCTGCAAAAAGTTATGCAGCAATCTCTCACAGAGAATCAAAAAGTGCAGGACTGGAGGGAAAGGGAAAGCAGGATCCACCAGAAAAATGCAGTGCAGAGGAAGAAAAGCATGAAGCAGCTGATAAGGATCCTGGAGCGCCAAGCGGACTCTATCCAGGCGCTCGTAACCATGTAGGCAGAGCACTACCGCGCCTGCCCTCCAGCCCCCCTTGTCTCAAAGCTCTTTCCCTTGTGCCCCCATGTCAGCTCAAAACCCCCTTCCCCAGCATCCAAGTTCTTACCACAACCAGCTGCCTCCAACACCTGTACGTTCACCAACCAGCCCTGAGAACTACGACCTTTATCCTTTGCACTCAACCCCCCTCACCATGCAGTATAGCCATCCTGAAGTGCAGCAGTCATGCACAGCACTCCAGACAGGACATATTCAAGTCTGTGATTGTATAGTTCCCAACCCCACCCCCTTGCCCTTTTAGGTTCCCAAAAAGTTGTGTGTCTGTCAATAAAGTTATTTTCTTTTCAATAAATGAATTCTTGGCTTTGAAAACAGTCTTTATTATTGCAGAAAGTCAAAGATACCTTAGCCCAGGAAAGAAACAGGCACTGCAAATCAGCTTAGGAAACACAGATTCCTACTAACATTGTAGCCACTGCACTTCACTTATGTGCAAGGCACCAAACATTACTGTTGGTTTTCATCCTCAAATTCCTCCTTCAAGGCATCCCTAATCCTTGCAGCCCTGAGCTGGGCCTCTCTAGTAGCCCTGTTCTCTGGCTGTGCAAATTCAGCCTCCAGGCTTTGAACCTCAGAGGTCCATGCCTGACTGAATCTTTCACCCTTCCCTTCACAAATATTATGGATAATACAGCACGCGGATATAACCACGGGGATGCTGCTTTCCCCTAAGTCCAGCTTCCCATACAGAGATCACCAGTCCCCCTTTAAATGGCCAAAAGCACACTCCATAGTAATTCGGCACCGGCTCAGCCTGTAGTTGAACCGTTCCTTGGTGCTGTCAAGGCTCCCTGTGTACAGTTTCATGAGCCATGGCATTAACGGGTAAGTGGGGTCTCCAAGGATCACAATGGGCATTTCGACATCCCCTACTGTGATCTTCCGGTCTGGGAAAAAAGTCTCGACCTGCATCTTCCTGAACAGGCCAGTGTTCCGAAAGATGTGTGCACCATGCACCTTTCCGGGCCAGCCTGTGTTAATGTCAGTGAAACGCCCACGGTGATCCACAAGCGCCTGGAGAACCATAGAGAAATATCCCTTCCGATTAACGTACTTGGATGGTAGGTGGGGTGGTGCTAGAATAGGAATATGCGTCCCATCAATTGCCCCTCCACAGTTAGGGAAACCCATTTGTGCAAAGCCATCCACAATGTCCTGCACATTCTCCAGAGTCATGGTTCTTCTTAGCAGGATGCGATTAATGACCCTGAAAACTTGCATCAACACGATTCCAATGGTCAACTTTCCCACTCCAAACTGGTTCCCGACTGATCGGTAGCTGTCTGGAGTTGCCAGCTTCCAGATTGCAACACTCACCCGCTTCTCCACTGGCAGAGCAGCTCTCAATCTCGTGTCCTTGCACCGCAGGGTGGGGGCGAGCTCCTCACACAGTCCCATGAAAGTGGCTTTTCTCATCCGAAAGTTCTGCATCCACTGCTCGTCATCCCAGACTTCCACGATGATGTGATCGCACCACTCAGTGCTTGTTTCCCGAGCCCAAAAGCAGCATTCCACGTTGCTGAGCATGTCTGTGAATGCCACAAGCAATTTCGTGTCGTACGCATTACGCGACTCGCTATCATCGTCGGACTCCTCATTGTCACTTTAGATCTTAAGGAACAGCTCAACTGCCAAACGTGATGTGCTGGCGAGACTTGTCAGCATATTCCTCAGCAGTTCGGGCTCCATTTCCCACAGACCGAAACGGAACACAGAATCGCGCTGCACAGAAACCGTTGAAAGATGCAAGATGACTCCAAACGTTGAGGGAAACACAGGGATTGCTGGGATGTGAAACGATGCATCATGGGGTGTTGGGACAGGAAGCAGAATGACCCGCACCCTCCTCCCCCTTCCCACAACCCACGGCACCAGAATGAGAAGAGGTGCTCTGTGGGATAGCTGCCCATAATGCACCACTCCCAACACCGCTGCAAATGCTGCAAATGTGGCCACACTGCAGCGCTGGTAGCTGTCAGTGTGGCCACACTGCAGCGCTTTCCCTACACAGCTGTAAGAAGACAGCTTTAACTCCCAGCGCTGCACACCTGCAAGTGTAGCCAAACCCTGAGTTACAACCTAGCTTCTCTCTGGCATGGTTAAAGTGTGTCTCAGTTTTTTAATATAGGGAGGACCTAGTTGTGTGTGAACCACATTTCTGAATTGTGCTGAAGACCTGGGCCTGTTGGGAAGATAGTTAAAGCACAGTTAACACAATTCCTTCTATGCCACGACATATACCCATATTGTAACCATGTCCTCTTCCCCTGGCATGGGTGTATTTTATAGGATAGCTAAGGCTTACAGTATAGTTTCCTGTACAGTTTCCACTATACCCTGCTCCGATTAAGGAAACTGTGCTAGCAACTATGATTAAACTAGAATTTCATCCAGAGAGAGGGACTTGCCTCTCTTTCTCTTCATGGCTTTTGCTTGGTGTTTAATAAATGCCCTTGGAAAACAAATGCAAAATCCAGTGTTTGCTTTAAGATCAAAGTAACTTGTTAGCTCATGGATAAAGCCCCCTGTACGTTGCCTAGGGGATTTGCCACCATTCTCTCAGGACTGGGGACTATGATAGTCAAAAGGAGGGAAGAGAGGAAAGGAAGCCATGAAAGCACATTACTGAAGGATACAGGTGCCTTTGAATGATATAAAATGGTTCTCTTAAAACCAAAACAAAAACAACATGTAAATTGGAAGACTCCTGAGACTACAAATAGAACTGCCGGGTCATTGAGAAAATGATTGCCTGTATGGCCCAGTGCACTGAGGAGAATTGCAGGAATAGAAAATGTATGCAACAGAGCTTCCAGATTTATTTCTTTCCCATGAATGCTGCTCATGAGGCACCCTTTATGTGTCTGTTTCTCCTAAAACCCATCCAAATCCTCACCATGAGAGGGTGGCCTCTGAATGCCTAG
This sequence comes from Gopherus evgoodei, assembly GCF_007399415.2. Lineage (NCBI taxonomy): Eukaryota > Metazoa > Chordata > Testudines > Testudinidae > Gopherus > Gopherus evgoodei. The sequence continues at coordinate 258,544,806 of NC_044322.1, read as the reverse complement.
ATTTTCTCTCTCATTTGTGCAGACACCATTGTTTCCTGCAGGCAATTGGAATGTGTGTCTTTACTGGCCTTGCAGGATGGGCCATAGGGCATAGTTGTTGTTTCAGAAACAGCTGGGTTGCCTCAGTAGTTTGGGGGCAGTGTACTGAGCTCCTGCAGCACAACGGTGGCCTGAAGTTTGGTCTCAAACTTGTCCTTGACACCCCTGGCCATTGGGAGCTGAAAGTTCTGGGTAGGTAGGCCTGGGAGAGAAGGAGAGTAGCAGCCCCCTTTAACCAAACAAGAATTGATGATGACAAATTTCAGAGAGATCTCTGTCCAGCCCACCTCAGTTAGAGGAAGGGTCAGCCTGAGTGACGCATGGTGAAGTGGAAATAAAGGGAAAATTCTGAGGACTGCCTGATGTCTCCACTTTCCAGTAAAAGTGTTTGGTTTCATGCTGATCTCTGCTTTAACATCGGTGTGTTGTATTTTTATGTAGCTAAGGAATTTTCTTCCTTCTCCCCTTGGACTACAAAAGTATTACAGGAGTTTTAGGGTGACGCTTATCTACACTTCCTTTGTCTCCCCCCAAAACCTAGGTCTCTTGAGATGAATCCACAAACAAGAGTTAGAGTGCAGTCTAATTTTATAAGTGGATGGATAATACCTGATGCACAGTACATGGGGGCTTTGTGGGACTATGAATTTATTGTTCATATTCAGGCAAATCCCAAAGACCTACTGTAAAACTGCTCACAGCTAAAGATGGGCCTGAGTGCCTGTGTTTGGAACAGCTCTAAAGTTTTCCTCAATATAGTAGTATTCAGATCCAGCATTTTAGTTTGAATTGATGTTTAATCAAAAGCCATAACAGGGGAAGCCCATGTATGTACTTCCAGTTTTCATGTCTTATCTAGGGAGCCCTGGTCGTATACTGACCTGCAGGTAACCCAAATCATTTTTATAAATCTGAGCAGAAGATATCATGAACTTCTCAGAAAGCTGTAGAGTCTATTTAAACTCAGCTCTATAAAAATGGCTTGACACTGGTTTGGCTGGTTAATACAGACAGAGCCCAACTCCTTTTGTGATGGTCTAATAGTACCAAGGAGGCAGGAGTTTAATCCAGAGGCCAGTTTTTACATATGGTTCACACTGTCACACTGTCCAAACTGTTTTGGAAACCATTTCAGCTGGATCCATGTTTTTAAAATGTAGTCAAAACCTCAGTACAGACAGGGCCTAACAAGCCTGATGTGATCAACATCAAAAACACAATTCTCATTTTGTTGTAGGAGGCACATAATCTGGCCAAACCCCCGCCCCCTCAACCTTAGTAAGGATTTGTTTGAATAATTAAATCTTCCTGAGCCTGCAAGGCAGCATGAGTGTAGCAGAAGCCAGGATTCCATTGTGCTTACAGAGCAAGAGAACTAAAATAAAAGTTGTTTTATTTTTAAGGCAGTTTCCATCCTTATTGTGGAGCTGGGTAGGAAGATGTGGTGACAGATCCTCTGCTGGTGCAAACTGATATTGCTCATGCCAGTTTACACCAGCTGAGGATCTGACTCTGGGTGTTCAAATGGTTGGCTTCGTCAGGGATGCAGTGAGGAGATTGTTTGGAAATATCCCCAGACTCAGTTGTGGTGTAGGACTCTGTCGGTTTAAAACTATTTTCCCTCTCAGCAGGTTGCACCTAATAGATTTAAAAGCTGCCAAAATGGAGTCCACAAAAAGTGGGCCTACTGTTACCAGTTCCTATAGAAGTGTACACAATGCTTTCCACCAATACGATGAAGTTTGATCATTACATTAGAGAAGAATAATATGGTTTGAAGAAAGAAAGAACGAACTGGCTTGCTCTAAACCTTTTCTGAGGTTTCTGAAAGTTCAGGAGCTATTTTTCTCTATCATTTTTTTTGAGCTTCTCCATTGGCTGGTTGTAGCTGAGGATAGAGGAGGAAACACTGCATCAAAAATTATCCTCACGGTCTTCTGCATGTTTGTACAGCTCCTAGCACAATGGGGTGCCAATTTAGTCAGGAACTTTAGGCACTACTGAAATACTACTAATAATATTCTTCTGTCTAGTCTGATATAATGCCATGGGAATCTCACAGGAGTGCTTAGTCACACAAGGTTTCCAGCCTGTTACTTAGACTAAATTTCCCACCTCAAGGTAAAGTGACTTCCCAGCACATTTTGCACCATACAGCAATGATTCAAACTGAGAGAAAATGGACACTTTGCAGTGATGCTCCTCATTTAAAAACTAATATACTCCCCCAAATCCCATTTATTTGCTGTTTGTTTAGAATATTTTACCACAAAAGCAATTAAATTTCTAATCCCATAGTAACAGAGTACACAGTGTTACCACAAATACAGAGATTGGTACATGTTGTACATTCTGGCAATTGGACAGAGGAAAAAAGAAACCCACAAGTCAAACTCTAAATTATTGTTTAGCTTGACGGAGGATGGGGCAATATGGGTAAAGGGCAAATTATAGGACACCTCTGAAGGGAAAGGAAGAAGGAAAATTTATTTTAATACTTTAGATGAACTGAACAATTTTGATTGGGTGAACCTAAACTCTGCAAGAAGTTGGATAGGGTAAAACAGATCATTTTAGTATTAGAAGGCAAAGGGGAACAAATTAAAAAGAAAACATATCAGTGTATGTTCTAGTGGATTAAATATAGGTCTGGAAATTAGGCATTCATGATTTGTGCAGTCACTTCTTATATGGATTTAAGTAAGTCATTTGACCAATCTCTGTCTGGTTTAGCATCTGTAATGTATGGGTAAGAATATTTACCTGCTCACAGGGCTGTTGCGAGGATTATTATTATTTATATATATATATTATATATATATATATATTATGGTATCACCCAAAATGTGGTAGGCACTCTCCAAAAGCAGAGGGAGACAGAATCCCTGTCTTAAAGCGTTTACAATCTGAAACCACAAAAAAAACAGATGAAGGGGATATAACATGCAGGCAAAGTGATGAGGGTGGTCATGTGCTCATGGCTTATTAGTTACAAGCTTGTTTGATTTCTGTTAAACATGCTCACTTACCTCTCTCATCCTTCCCTTTGTTATCCAATTCCCTTCTGTCCCCCTCGCAGCAAGCCCCAATGTCAGTCCTATGACCCTCCCTCCCAACATTTGACCCCTTCCCTCAGCATAAATGAGCAGATCACTCAAACAATAATTAAGTTAAGTAAATAAGTAGTGAATTTAGCTGGTTTCTTGTAGAAAATGCAAAAGTGAGGTTTCAGGAGGGATATAAATGAGAAGCTATTGGCTTTACAGGCCAGTTCAGGAAATAGACAGGTGGGGAAAAGATGCTGGTATTACTGGTGGAACAAAGGGGGCAGATAAAATGATGCAATTAAAAAAAAGACAGGCAAGTATGAAGGGCATAAGTAGGTAGGGCTTTGGAGGCAATCACAGGAAGGGGATGTGGTGCAGAAGGAAAGGTCTATGAGAAGATTAAAAATGTTTTATAAACCACTTTGACCATGAAAAAATGCTACATGACAGCAAAATATTATTGGTTTTAATTTATTTATTGTTAGTTTAAAAGACCAGTACGGCTTAGCTAAGAAAGAAAAGCTTTCTTCTTGGGAAATATTTTCAGAGATACTTGGATCTTAAATCCATTACATAATTCCATTTTTGTGTAATGTGTGGGACACTAAACCCTTTCTTGTATGAGAAATGCTGTAGAATCTTTAACAGACTGGACCTTGGTTCTGGTTTTTTTGGGTCAAGGATGAAGGACCTGTTAGGATTCCAATCACATGTCAAAGTAGCTCTGTTACCTATCTTTCCTTCATTTTACCATTGAAAATTCTTCTTCTACCTTGGACTTCTAAACACAGTAGGAAACCATTTAGACTAGAAAGATTTTGTTGCTGGTTGGCTCAAAGAAAAGTAGTAGTCCGGTTAGTTAGGGAGACACAGACCTTTTATCTTAAAGCGAAGAGGAGTAAGGTCTTGTCTACAGGGGAAGTTGCATGGATATAACCTAGGACAGGGGTTCTGGAACAATTTGTATAGTGGGGGTGCTGAGAGCCATTGAACCAAACTGTAAACCCAGTATATAAGCCAGGGGGTATGGCAGCATCCCCAGCACCCTTAGTTACAGCATCTATAAACTAGGATATAAACTTAAACCAGTTTAGTTAAATGGTTTCGAATGTTTTTCTGGGCATTCTTATTTCAGGTCGAGTTACTTTTTTTGGTTTAGCTTAAGTTGAGTGGGGGCAGGTTTAAACTCAACGGAAATAAGCCATTTTTAAACCAAGGTAAGAGAGTCACAAGTTTATAAATTAATTTATTAAATCAATGCAACGTTCCCATGTGGACAAAGGGTAAAATTTTCAAACATGCCTAGGTGACTTAGGAAATGAAGTCCTAGGGATTTTCAATGAGATGTAGGCTGCTGAGTGTATTTCACTTTTAAAAATGGGATTTAGGCTTCTAAATCACTTAGGGATGTTAGAAAATTTCACCCTGTGCTGAAGAAGAGTTTTATTTTAGAACAAACCAATCCACTCTTTTTCACCAATGCTTTGCTATGCTATCCTACGCTCAAGAGTCACTTGCTGAAACTAGCTGGTAGCAAATTTAATATTGTTAGGAAATTCTACTTTATGTAACGTATTATCTGCTGAATTAATTTACACATTAAATAATTAGAGGGATATTTTTTTAAAAAATGGACAGATCTGAGTGAATATCGTATAGATATTCCCTAAATATCTAAACTGGGACAGTGCAAGTCAATGGTATAGGAAAGCAGGCCCATATTCAGGTTTACATAAACGGTTTACTGGTTGGATCTGGGAATTTTTCCACCATGATAAAGCTTGCCCCAAATAACCAGGTACATTATTGTGTGTGTTCTCCATTTTCGTCTGAAACATTCTGTACAAACCATCTTGAGAAGCAAGGTTCCCGAGAGAATGAATCTAATAGTCTGTGTCAGTACGGATCCTCCTATGTGAACTGAGCACTCATGGGCCTAACATGCCAATTTACTCTGGGAGAAATTTCGCCCTCACTGTATAGTCACCTCTTTTCTAACTAACTATATTTTCTGTTCTTTGCTTCATCCTCCTCTTCCGCCACTGAACTTAATGCACTGTGTTAGAACATCAGTGTTGGAAAGAGAGGTGTGGAAGCTTGGGGGAGAGAGGGGTTCAGATATACAATTGTGGTACTATCTGATATGGAATCAAGCTAGTTGGGAACATTCTGAAGGAGATACTTATAATGGATTTGAAGCAGCCTGTATTAATTTATGAACACTATATTTTGGCTGGGTTATTGAGATGGTTACTTTATGAATATATTGCATTAATTTCAATAGCAGGATAGTCAGTAAAGGCACCCAGGAAGGGGGAGATGGATCCATATATACACATTACAGCAAACACTTGAGAGACAATGCAAGAGTCATTTAATTTGATGCCCTGGCTTGGATCCCTGAGTAGCTCGTTAAATTGATTTTGGGTAGCTAGTTCAAGCCTGGGGAACAGAGAACTTTGGCTGGATTTAAAAGACAGGCTCTCAAAGACAGGGAAATGGACTTAAGGGGAACAGAGAGTGGCCCAGACTCCTAGAGTTTAGGAGCCTGGAGTGGAATAGGCCTGCCTCGGACTCTTTGTAAGACAGACATGCATGTAGATGTTTTATTTATTTATTTATTTAAATCCTTTTCTTTTGTAATGGTTTGCTTCTGCTGTTGAGATTAAACAATACCTTGTTTTAAGAAGATTATTTTGAGGTGACTGTTATCTACAGATCACAGGTTACTGTAGGGAAGAACTGCAAGTTCCCAAATCTGGTCGGACCTGCAGGGCAAGTAGGGTGTATACACAGGTTACTGCTGTCAAAAGACCAGTCTAGGAGTGGGGGAATTGTGGGATTCCACCCTGAAAGAGATGAAGGTGTGAAGCTGGGGTCTGAGGAGTGCCCTATGTGAGACCAGATGAGGGGTCAGAGGTGCAGCTAGCTCTGTAACTGTGACAAGTACTCGTTTTCTTAATTTCTCCCCCTCTCTTCCTTTTACAAGTAGAAGAGATTAAAAGTATTTCAAGCACTTTTAAAAACTCACCATATAATATAATGTTTGTTCAGTTAGTATCAAATTACACTGTTGGAGGAATCACAAATATTTAAATATTTAATACAAATGTAAAATCTGGCCTTCCTTCCTTCCCTTCCTCCCCCGTCTTTCTTCTGGAAGTGAGTATGTGGAACAATCAGCCCACTGGAGCACTTGAGTCACTGTGTTGGTTTTGAGGTGGAATAATTTAAACCAAAGTATATTTCAGTAAGCAAAGGAAACAACGTGTATCAACAGCCTTTGAACTGCCCACTTAGTGCTTCAAGTGGCAAAAAATAGACTATTGGAATCCAATTGTTCATTATCACATGTTTTATTGGCAGACAGGAATTAAGAGAGGATGAGGAGAAGGGGGAGAATTCTTCTGAACCAGAATGTCAGGGCTATCGTCCAATTTGAAAAAGTAAGGCACGTCACAGCGGCATAGCCACTGTAAGGTACACAGTGTAGCCACTCTTTGTTGTCAGGAAAGAGCTCTCCTGCTGACAAAAGAAAGCCACCCCCAGTGAGGATGCTTTTACAGCAGCCATTGTTGGTCCCATATTTATTGCCATTCCATTCAATCTTCTTTTCCTACCTTTTTTTTTATTTTTTATTTTTTTCAAATGGGACCCTCTCGTTATTTGTTTTGGTGTGTTTGTATTTTAAAGGAAGGGTATTTTATAACGGTTTTTATTAACTATGTTTATTTTTGTACTCTTGCATGAAACTTCCAGCACTTGGTTCCAGTGGTTCTAGCACTTTGGTGAGAGCTATTGTGTAAACTAAATAAGGGTACTCTATAGAGCCATTGTTAGAGGGCTTATTTTTTTACCGTTCTATTCTATGGTCCTTTTTGCATGAACAGAGCAGCAACGCCCGAAGTCCAAAGATGCAAACAATTTGATGTTTATTGGGGTGAGTTTTTAGCAAGCAATGATATCAATTTTTTTCTCAGTGTCCCCCTTCCCAGCTCTGATGCCACAGAGCCTTGCCTGTGTCCCTGTTCCCATTCCCCCCCACCCCTTAGCAAAACATGATTTCAATCCCCCCTCTTAGTAAAACATGATTTCAATTCTCCCTTACCTCCTTACTTTCTGATTGACTGCAGACTATACAGTAAAACTGGAGTTCTGCTTAGCTATACCTTAACCAATTATTTTACGGAAATTTAGCTAACCAATCCTAACGTATTGTGACATGATTATCTAACCAATTATATTCCACCACCTTAATTGGTTTACACCCAGCAAAATTAATTATACAACAGACAGAAACAATTATAGAACCAGACAGAGATTATACAGACAAACAATAGGGAAGTGGGGTCTACAGGGGTAGAACAACAAAGAAATGAGGATTTTACACCCCAGCTATTGATAAGTGAGTTCTTGCCAGACAGGATGCTATCAAACTAAGTTTTCTTTAAATCTTTTAGGCTCTTCCCTTTCTCTGGATGCGATAGATCAGATTACCTTTTTAACAGCCCCAAACTGCCTTATTTCAGTGTGACTGGTGAGGACGTGACCGTTCGCTTCCCAGCTTATGGCTGTCCCTGCTGTTTAGCCAAAGGCCTTAGCCTAAGAACAGGGCCTTAGACTGTCATAGTGAAGGAAGGCCATAAACAGGCATACTGATTTTGATTCTTGTTTTGTACTCTATAACTAGCTAAGTGATAAGAATACACTGAAATTCTTACAGTATAGGCCTTTGCAGACAGGCCTGCATGTCTATATCCTAACAGCCATGTTCCTGCATTGTGATTCCAATGGGCTGAATGCTGGATCTGCTACTCCTGAGGGCATTCTGTACCAAAAAATAAAGAATTCTGCTCCAAAAAATTATAAATTCTGCACAAAATATTTCCTAATTCTGCAAAATGTTGCAAATTTTATTTGTCAAATAAACGTGGAGACTCCAGGAAGGCATTGGGGAGCACAGGCCACTGTCTGCATAGAAGAGGGAGAGCACTCTGCAGCTCCCTCGGGACACGGACTCCGCGGTGAGGCTCCACCCAATCTTGACACAGCGCAAGGACTGAGTCTGTCCTAGAAACACCCCAGGGCCCTTTCCCTCTATGCCAGTGCACCAGGTGTGGCAGGCCGGCTCAGTCCGGCAGGATCCAAGCGTGGATGGGCTTAGTGTGGTGGGATCCAGGCATGGGTTGAGAGGATTCTGTGTGGGGCAGTCTGGGTGTGGGCAGCTCAACAGGGAATCTGGGTGTGGGGGGGATCTGGATGCGCAGGGGTTTGTTGGGGGGTTCTGGGTGCAACGGTAATGGGACTCTGCAGTGGGGTCCAGGTGAACATGGTTGGAGCTCAGCGGGTGTGTGTGTGTGTCTGTGTGTATGTGTGGGGATAGAGCTCATCGGGGGGTCTGGGTGTGGTGGGGGGTCCATGTGCTGTGAGAGTTGGGATCAGTGGGGTGGTGATACAGGTGCAGCTTGTTGGGGCTTAGTGGGGGTGGGGATCTAGGCAATTCATCCAGGTGGTTCAGGTGCAGGGGGAGTGGGGATTGGCATGGGGGGTTCTGGGTGGGGGCAATGAGGCTCGGTGGGAGGGTCTGGGTATAAGGGGGTCTGGATGCATGGGAGTTGGGTGAATGGGGAAGCAGCTCCCTGTAAAATAATCCCTCCCCCTGCAGCTGAGGAGAAATGGGTGCAGGAAGTGTGTTGGGGGAAAGGAGTTTGCAGAGCTTCTTGCAGCCTGGGGGTGGGTCTGACCCAGGCCTCGATACCGTGCAGGGGAAGAGAAGATCCTGCCCTTCCCAGTCCTGCCAGGACTTTCAGCTGAGTCTGGCACAGGGTAGGAGCCACCAGTTGTGTCTTCGCCAGTCCCACCTCCTGCCCCGAAGTGATTTACCTCTCTGCCGTCTGCCCCGGGTACCCAAAACATACTGCCTGGGAGGGTTGCATGACTGGTCTTGTGGCTTCCCTTTGCTTCCCCATCATACAATTGCTATTGTAGTTTTTCTCCTGAGATCTGGGTAATGGGAATTAAATATTTATTTTCTGTTTTTAAAAAGAACTTGCATCGAAGTAAATATTTTGAAACAATATCTCTTATATTTTAAATAATGTCATGGGCTTTGACAAAAGAAATGAGGGAAACTGTAGGTCAGGTCCCATCAACCTTGACAGTGTTCTGCTTTTAATACATTTCTGATCACCAAAATTTTTTCTATTCGTTCTAAGTGATCACAAATAATTACCTAATTCGAATTAAACAAATGTCTCACTAATGTATGCCTATGAGGGAAGCCAAAGATTGAGTGGTCTTGGGCATGAAGATTAAGCTGCATTTTTTCTCCCCTTAGTAGTCTCTTCAGACAAGGTCATAGCATCTTGGTATGTGGGACAGTATGTGGGAATCTTGCACTGGTCCAGTTTGTGTTGAACCTCTTCTATGGCTGAATGGCAGATTAAATACTCCGGGGTGTCAGTCCAACACGTTTCAGAAGCACCAAACTAGTTTTACATACAAAGAACAGGAGTTGTTTTGAAACTGTTTATACAGTTCTTTGTAGATTTGTCTCATAGGCCTGTCTCAAAGTAACTGTTAAGAATATGTTCAATAACCCTCACTGTTCTGTATCATTTACCCCTTGCTACCCATTGGCTTACCTATAAGTACCAGGAATTTCTAAATCCTGCCACAGAGGATGGATCTTGGCCTAGACTGAAAGTGCCACACATTTTATTTTTAAAATAAATTCAGGAAGTTAAAATAAAATCTTTCACATATGCACATGTATTTTAAAGCACCTCTCTGGATGTTTTTTGACATGTCAAAATAAAGTCCCAAGTCTCTGTCAGAGTGAGTACAGGAAGAACTCACCTGAGAGGAAGCAGAGGGGAGAGAAAACTCAACTGAATGTAAGGCAAACCTTACTGCTACAGCCACTCTCTCTACATCCTTTCATGTGGCTGTTGGTCTCTCTTATCTCACTGAAACGGCCCCAGTCACTCAGAAATCGTATGTTTAAATACAACTTCCAGATTTTTTGAGACTCAAGAAGAATGATGTTCACACAATTCTCTAGCTTTCTTTCAGCTCTTTGTGAAGGCCAGCTTTAGTGTGGAAATGACCCATAGTCAGCATTCTGATAGTATTAGAAATGAATGAAAAATGATGGTCTAGTGATGCAGACCAATGGCATGATGTGATGCTTCCTGGAGGTACCCACAATTGTGAGGCACCTGGAAACCACCTCACCTTAGCATGAGGAAAGCTTGTCTGTGCTTGCTAGGGATCAGTTCCCTGATTCCAGTGGATGTGGACTACACAAGGACTCCCCTCTCAGCCTACACAGGCCCCGCTGTCCCTCTCCATGGTAGCAATAAGCATGCCACAACCCCTGAGCCATATGAGTATCCTCCTGGAGTGTTCAGCCCCTGTTCCACAGGTCACTCACTGTATTCACAGAGTCATTGCTCCCAAAGGAACAGTACACCCCAGTTTATCAGTTACACCTTAGATCACAGTTCTGCTTAACAGACACCACTTAGATAAGTTTATGGTGAAAACAAGTAAAAGTTTATTTAACAAAATATAGAGAGATTCAAATATAGCCAGTAGAAATGGTGGAAACAAATGGTTATATATAAAATAAAATAATCACATGCATTCTAGAGTCTAGACTTAATTAATGAGATTCTCTCATCTATAATAAAGTATTGCTTACCCCTGCATTTCAGCCAGGTGGGCTGTGATCCCTTTTTCATGAGACAAGCCTTGCTGTCAGCTTGTCCCCTAGGAGGAGGATATCATGTGACTCCTTTCATTTTCCTGATATACCAGATAATCCTTTGATCTTAGTAAAAAGGACACCCACCTGCAGACTGCTCCTTCCTATAGATTTCGTGATCTCTTGTTGATTTCACAATCTTGATTAGCTGGTGGCTCAGTGTGCAAATAGACTTACATTGTGAGGCACACAATGACCAGACACAGAGCTAAGCGTCTACTATCCTCTGCCTGAACAGAACCTGTTGGAGGCCTAGCACCTTCTGATGACCCGCCTTTAACTTCAAGGCTTTAAGAACATAATTTCCAGATATAGATATATAACTCCTCAAACAGTATCCATACATATATTTCACAGTGATTCTGATGACCCGGGGGCTACTGGCTCTTGGTAGAGACCTTACGTGCCATGTGGCACCAAGAAATTCCTGAGTCACACCTGAGACCCTGGTTTCATTTCCCAGCTTTGTGACAGACATGCTGTGAATGAATTGATCTGTGTTTCAGTTTCTCATGTATAAAAATCAAGATAACATTGCTTCTCTATCTCGCAGTGGTGGTGTCAGGATAATCCATAAATACTTGGGAATGCTCAGATACTATAGAGACAGGTGTTATGTAAGTACCTAGAAAGATCATGTTCCCTTCTGTCTGTTATCGTTCAGTTGATTTACAGAGATGTTAGACTCTGAAAGGTTCCCAACATACATTGAACGTAAACTTATATGGCTATATACATTGTAAATTTACTGTAGTGCATATAACTGATAATGACAATAAATAAATATGAGTAGTAAACAGAATCAAGTAATGAAAGTACCTTTGGTTCTTTTTTGCAAAGCTGAGCTTTGGAGTCTGAACAGACAAAGCCCTGCTACTTTTGATTAGGATGATCAAAGATTAAATTGTTATCTCTGCATTAAGAACTCCACTCATCAGGTATTTTAGCACATGAATAACCCTGTTGACTTCAATATAACTACTCATAAATGTATGTACTTGCTTAAGTAATTTCTTGGATTGGGGCCTATCATGCATGATTTGAGATGTCTTGAGTCATATACTCTTTCTTTGGGAATTATTTAAAGGTGGATGTTACTGATTTGAGTAAGTTTGTTTTAACAAAAAAGAAGCAAGTGAAATATTTTGTACAATGGGTAAGCAAATTCACTTTGTTCCTGGGGCATGTCCTTTGTATGGATTTAGCTGCAGACAGGTGTGTGCGCATGTTGAATATGTATTTCTCCCTTTAAAAGGAGCAGTACTTGGTTCTTTGAACTCCTGGAACTTTACACAGAATACCACTAGGTATATATGTATTCTGGCAGATGCTCATTGGTTCTAGGTTAATACCTAGATCCTGTATGGAACTCAGTGGCTTCTGTCCATGGGTTTTTCATATGGACATCTTTTCCAGTTTTGGTTCACATAAACCAACATACTGTGAGATTCGTTTAGAATTTCAGCTTCAAATGTACTCAAAGAGAACTCACATTTTGCAACCTTTTGGGTCTAAACTATATGAACCAATGGGGGGTGGGATAGCTCAGTGGTTTGAACATTGACCTGCTAAACCCAGGGTTGTAAATTCAGTCCTTGAGGGGGCCATTTAGGGATCTGGGGCAAAAATCTGTCCGGGGATTGGTCCTGCTTTGAGCAGGGGTTTGGACTAGATGGCCTCCTGAGGTCCTTTCTAACCCTGACATTCTGTGGTTCATTGTTCCTACTGTCTGTTACACCAACTTAATCTGAAACTTGGCCTATGTTCAACTTTAAGTAGAGCTGGTTGGAAAAATTATGAGAACATTTTTTTAATTGAAATTTTCTGATTCATCAAAATCAAAACATTTTGCAGTTACAGTTTGATTTTTGATGAATTTTCTTTGGAGTCAAGGCAAGGGTCTGATGGAAACTTGCCTGCCTGGTTTCCTGGCAATTAGCCCACCCAACTCTTGGCTGCCTGCCTAAGAGTCAGGCCCCTAGGGCTTCCATGGCCCACAGGACTGGGGCAGCTCACCCTGTGAACTGCTTTGGAGTTGAGAACATGAGCAATTCCAGGGTCCATTGCTTCTTTCACTTTCAAGGAAAATTTGGAAATTTTTGTTTTTTCATTTCAAATCTGAATGAGACTACATTTTGACATATTGAAATCCTCCACAAAATGCAATTACCTTTGTCCGCACAGCTCTACCTACAGGTTGGGTGCTTTGATGGGCATATCAGTGAATCTGGCTTGATTTTCATTTATGGAACAAAATTTGAACTCTTTGAATTCTACTTGACTGATAATTCTATTAATAACCCACATCCTGTTTTCTTATACAAGTTGCACTTTGAAAATGTTAATTCTGTGTTAAAGATCACAAAATTCTGCTGTACTGTATGGCACTGACGGGACAAGGGATTGCAACGCTGATTCATCTAATGCTTGTAGAGGGTTACTGAGAAAATATCTTCTTTGTTTCTTTTCATATTCCTGAATGATGTACGGAGGCTCTGGAAGCTTGTATCTGTAAGATTTAAAAATTGTATGTGCATGTATTTCTGTGTCAACTTCCCCTTGGTTACACAATGAGCATAGTGCACTCATCCTTGCTATCTCTCTATATGTGGATTCCAGGACTTGTGGGGGGGTCCTCTGTTGATCTGTATCAGCTGCCCTGGAAACAATTGCCTCTCCACTTCTATGCATAAGTGAGGAGATCAGCACATGGAACCTGGGTGACGTTCCCTTCTCTCCCACCCCAAACCCGATAGTTTGGGCATGCACTGTGCAGGCTTTGCACACACACAGTGCTTCAATCCTGACCTGATCCATGCATGGTTTAAAGTCACTAGCCCGAACAGCAGAGATGACCATTCATGCGATAGTTTTTCAGTAAGGACAAATGAAGATACAGAATGAGTCCAACAACCCTTTTAAACAAACACTTATGATCCAAGCCAGGACTCAGATATAGATCTGCAGAGGTGAAAAAAAAGTTAGCTGTGTATTACAGATGCAGTATGGTTTAGAGACTAGGGCCTTGACTGGGGCTTAGGAGACCTAGGTTCCAATCCTATCTCTGTTCCTGATCTGCTGTATGAATTCGGGCAAGTCAGTTCACCTGTTTTCTCTCCCACCCTTTGTCTATTTAGATTGTAAGATCCTCAGGGCAGGGCATATCGTTCACTACATGTTTGTATAGTACCTAGCACAAAGGACTCTTATCTTGGTTTAAGTCTCTAAATGCTACCATAATAACAATAAATCATAAATATTTCCATACAGGGTTATTCCATTCTAGTACACACTGTTGAACCATATATGGCAAAGTGAGTGTGGGATATCATATATGGTTGGCTGAATCTGGGAAACAGATACAATGCACGGGGCTAGAACATGGCTTTACATTTATAGAGTAGCTTTCATTAAAAGTGCCCTTTCTCTCACTCCTCCTCCTCCTCCCCCACATGATGGCAGCATTGTTTTAGTTAGTATATTTCTAAAGTTATCAAACTTAGTTCATCAGGTTTAAAAATAACCATCCTTTTCCATTTGGACACAGCAGGAACTGCTTTTGCTGAAATTCATGGCCATGTCATATCTCACCCCTAATTGCTGAGGGTGTGTTCCAGACTGTCGCACCATTGGACAGCTTGCAATTTCTGTCCCTTTTTCTCCTTTGTGCAGCTTCAGGCACCTGATCATTAATGTCATGTTGGTTAAGGAGCTAGGTCCCATTTCCATGGAAACCCAGTGAAATGGCTTTGGAAGCTTAAAGGTCCTTTATTTGTCTGGTTTCATTTTGTGTCCTTTTAAAGTATTTTAAAACAGAAGGAACGAGAAGATCTGAAACGTAAAATGAGATACTGTTTTAAATGAGGTGGACAGGTATAAAAATGGATAACATGTAGCTCTTTCTAATCCTGCAGCAAATATCAGATGGTGAAAATCAGCATAGCTACACTGAAGACAATGGAACTATGGCAGCTAAGGATCTGCCCTATAGACATCTGTGGAGTAGTCTCCCATGGGAGCTGATGGAACTTTATTACTTGAGAGGGTCAGAACTCGATAGGATAAGTCATTGAAGAATATATTGTAGATATCTGTCCTACACTGGCAGGTGGAGGGACTAGATGATCTGAAAGGTCTTTTCCATCCCTTATTACTCTCTCATGTATTTTTGCACTGTATTTATTTACTTGATCAATGTCAACAGAAACTAATAGGCATGTAAATATGACACAAGAAGACATATTTCCCTATAAGCAGAGACTGGTAATCATTTAAAGAAGAAGATGCAACAGATACAGAATAAATGTTTAAATACATAATAATAATCCTGCAGAAACTCAAATTTGTTCTCTGTCTATGCACACATCACAGATATATTCAGTGGGGTGTCTGCATAATGCGATGACAATCCAGTTAACTCAGTTGCCCATCTGTCTTTTATGGTGGTCCTTTTTTCAGAAACAATAGTTCCACTTATGCTAAGTAAAATTACAAAAGTGATAAATTTGCTAATAAAAGCGTTTTATCTATAACAATGCAGTTAGAGTATACGAAGTAATAGAAACACAATAGTTATGAGTTCTTCCTGCTCTGGGGCCAGCCAGTGGTATAATGATTTGAAAAATGGTATTTTTATTAGCAGATTTTTGAAGCAGTAGTAAGGCTACATTACTTGTCTCTGAAGCGGCATCAATTTCCTCAGTGTCCTAGTTAAATCTTAATGCATTGATAACATAATGAGTGGTGAGACTTGAATTCTTTTTGCTACCATTCGCATACCATGACCTAATATATGAAATATATTGATAGTCTCCTGCTATATTTTATTGTAATTATTCAAATTATTTATTAATTATTAATGTGGTTGGTAAGCTCTACTGTTTTGGGCCATTGTTGTAGAATACTGTAGCATTTTGACCTTTTAAAAAATTATTTTGGGTAGTTGGAACATAGATTAAGAAGATAAGCAAAATACCTACAATGTTCAATACTGGTTCACAGATACTGAAGGGTGGGGTAGGGGTGTGGGGGAGTTAGGAGGATAAAATTACCCAGATAGACAGAGTGCACAAAGGGCAGTCAAGTTAAAGAGGCTAAAATACTAGTACAGTAAATTATAAGGGCTTAATCCATTTCTTGGAAAACAGGATTGAGATCCTAGCCCTATTAACACCACTGGCAAAGCTCCCATTGACTTCAGTAGGGCCAGGATTTCACCCCAGTTGACACATCACAATAAAAAGTACTACCTTGACTGAGCCAAATTCACAGCCTGGTTTAAGGAATGTGTCTATCATTGTCTTTAATGGACGTTGCACCTGCTATCAAGTCTATACTTGGCTTATTTCTATGACAACCTTTATACAGCTCTCCAGTGACAATAATTAAACTGTTTTAAATGTCAAAAATAACATGTATAAATGTCTCCCTCTCTCCCTGCCAGGGTGAGTGAGGAGCAGGACAGATAATTAAAACTAAAATACAAGAAGACACAAACATGGAATAGACTCTATAGACTGGACAATTAAAACACAGGGGCAGCTGGAGTTTAGTGGATTCTTCATGGGACTGATAGGACAGCAGAGTATTGTTCCCATCTCAGTTACTGACATGCTGTGTGACCTGGGATGTGTCACCTCACCTCCCTGCACCTCATCTGTAAGGCGAGAATACAACATGTCACTCTGCGCTCTATGGATGAAAAGCATGATGTGAGGCTGATCTAAAGGTCACTGAAGTCAGTAGGCATCTTTCCATTGTCATTAGTAGGCTTTGGATCAGGCCCCCAAGTGTAAAGTATTAATTTTTTTTATTGTCTTCATTAGTAAAACATCCTAAAACTGTGCAACCATCTTTTCAGAGGTATCATACTATGTGTGTGGTGTGGATGGTGAGTGGTGGGAGAAAGAGTGTGACGGGGCTGATGATGATTAAAAAAAAAAAAAAGGAGGGGGGAATAGAAAGAAAAAGAAAAAAAAAAACATCCCAGAAAAAGAAATGTTCAGAAAGTCTTTGAAACCCTGGAAGGGATGGGCTGGGGGTGGGAGGGGGAATGTTCCATTTTAGGAACTGCACAACCAAAGCTCAGTCACCCATTGATCTCAAGGATGACAGAGGGGAATTCTTAAAGCCTGGATGGTTTCAGAATGTGTGGTAATAGAATCCTTATGGGTGGGGGCTGCCTCTCTTCCAGAAGTTTCTTATTCGTGTGTGTCCCTATACAAGTATTTCCCAAACTTGGGACGCCGCTTGTTTAGGGAAAGCCCCTGGTGGGCTGGGCCACTATGTTTACCTGCTGCATCCACAGGTCCGGCGGATCGTGCTCCCACTGGCTGCGGTTCGCTGCTCCAGGCCAGTGGGGGCCGCGATCAGCCGGACTTGCGGATGTGGCAGGTAAACAAACTGGCCCGGCCTGCCAGGGGCTTTCCCTAAACAAGTGGCACCCCAAGTTTGGGAAACACTGCCCTATACTATGCAACCACTTCCATGTCCCCAGAAGTATTTCTCAGAGATGAGCCACCTTTAATGGGGTAGCACTCTTGCCTCAGGCTGAGATCAAATGCACTTTTGGTGTTGTGGACACAGCTTCACTACTGAAGTGAATTTGTCCCCAGAAATGGTTTGCCTTCATGCTAGCAATGAATTTGGTTTCAGTACAAAGACTTATATACATTGGATGAGAAGACAAGGGCGGTGCTATGTAATTAGAAATGCTTTCCTTCACATGAGATATATAGGCAAGTTCCTTTTCCTCCTGTCTGGTGACTGTTTAAAATTCCACTGCACTTCCTGAAAATATTAGCTGCCCTGTCTGATGCCATCCTCCATACTGAAACTGGTTTGAATGTCCATTTGGGAATGAACTATTGCCGAGCATATAACATCTATTCCATTTTGCACGCACAGTCATTACACAATGCCAGTGTTTGACTCATTGCTTTATAAAGCACTTCTGGAAACCTGCAGTATGAAAGGCACCATAGAAACTAAATTCTACCTTAAATTACCCAAATTACAGTACTGTCAAAAAAATGACAAGTTTATTACTAATTAAGTTAGACTGAATTTAAACAAGAAAATATTACTTGAGCTGATAGCTATATTTATAAAGCGCATATTATAAATTAACTAATAAATCAGAATAAATAATTTCTCACTTGATGCAGGTGCTTATTTTCTCTGCTAAGAAAACCCATAAAACATATTACTGGAGAGGTAACACGCAAACATCTGCATGTAATGCATCTGTAATTCCATCAAGGGTTTCTGGTGACACCATAGACCACAACAGTAGATCTTAAATTACCAGAATTTCAGGATGGAATTACAGTCTTCATCAGCTACTGCAGTATTTCCCAAACTTTTAAAAGCTGAGCCCCACTCCTTCAAGAAAATGAAACCATTGACACTTTGTAAACCAGCCATTTGTTGTTAAAGGCCTACCCAAAGTGAGAAGTCACGCAGACCTGGTGTACACTATCAAGTTTTGCCAGCATAGGTATGTCAGCTCAGAGGGTGGTGGGGGGGGGGAAATCGCACACCTCAACTGACACAGCTATGTCAGAAAAAGTCCTAGTGCAGATACAGTTATATAGCAAAAGATTCCTTTTTCTTTAAGCCCAAATACATTTGTTAGTTTCTAAAGTGCCACCAGGACTCCTCATTGTTTTTGCCAGTATGGTTTGTCATTTGGGGAGGAGGTTTAACTATATTCGGAAAATAACTCTTGTTATCTGTGTATACTGTCTCTCCACTGGGGGCTTTGTCAACGTAACAACAGCGGTATAGGCATGAGCCAGAAAAGAATTTGTGTGTAAATATGTGTTATATATACACAAAGAACATGAAAAAATGGGGGTTGCCATACCAACTCTAACAAGACTAATCAATTAAGGTGGGCTATTATCAGCAGGAGAAAAAAAACTTTTGTAGTGATAATCAGGATGGCCCATTTCAAACAGTTGACAAGAAGGTGTGAGTAACAGTAGGGGGAAAATTAGCACAGGGAAATAGTTTTTAGTTTGTGTAATGACCCATCCACTCCCAGTCTTTATTCAAGCCTAATTTAATGGTGTCCAGTTTGCAAATTAATTCCAGTTCTGCAGTTTCTCATTGAAATCTGGTTTTGAAGTTTTGAATAGATTTGTGGGCAGAGTTGGCAACGGGCTATGTTGCAAGGATAGGTTCCTGGGTTAGTGTTTTTATTGTTTGGTGCATCGTTGCTGGTAAGTATTTGCTTCAGGTTGGGGAGCTGTCTGTAAGAGAGGACTGGCCTGTCTCCCAAGACCTGTGAGGGTGAGGGATCATCCTTCACGATAGGTTGTAGATCTTTGATGATGCAATGGAGAGGTTTTAGTTGGGGGCTGAAGGTGACAGCTAGTGGCGTTCTGTTACTTTCTTTGTTGGACCTGTCCTGTAGTAGGTGACTTCTGGGTACTTTTCTGACTCTGTCAATCTGTTTCTTCACTTCAGCAGGTGGGTATTGTAGTTTTTAGAATGCTTGATAGAGATCTTGTAGGTATTTGTCTCTGTCTGGGGGATTGGAGCAAATGCGGTTGTATCTAAGATCTAATGTATCCAAGACGACTCCCAACCTGAAGAAAATACTCACCAGCAACCACACGCCACACAACAAAAACACTAACCCAGGAACCTATCCTTGCAACAAAGTCCATTGTCAACTCTGTCCACATATCTATTCAGAGGACACCGTCATAGGACCTAATCACATCAGCCACACTATCAGGGGCTTGTTCACCTGCACATCTACCAACGTGCTATATGCCATCATGTGCCAGCAATGCCCCTCTGCCATGTACAGTGGCCAAACTGGACAGTCTCTATGCAACAGAATAAATGGACACAGACATAAATCAGACATCAAGAATTATAACATTAAAAAACCAGTTGGAGAACACTTCAACCTCCATGGACACTCAATTACAGACGTAAAAGTCACAATTCTTCAATCAAAAAACTTCAAAACCAGACTCCAACGACAAACTGCAGAACTGGAATTAATTTGCAAACTGGACACCATTAAATTAGGCTTGAATAAAGACTACTCCTTTGTGCTGCCTTCCCAAGCTTGACTAATTCTCAGTTGGTGTACATTTCAGAGTAGATTATTCAGTATGCTACTGGGCATAATTCACATATTTTGTTTCTCTGAGTGCTTGTCCACATGAGACGTTTGCACTGGTTTAATCTAGAGTGTGAATTTAAACCAAATTAGTTTGAACAATAAGCCACTTTTAAACTGGAATAAGAGTGTCCACACAAGGATTCACACTGGTATAACTAAATCAGTCTAAGTGGTACAGCTTTCTCATGTAAATAAGGTGTAAGTCTGTCTTTCCTGATGTCAAGTCATTTCCACTATATTTTTGTAGTACTGTACTTCACTAGCTCCAACGTCACATGTAGGTTGTCTGTTAACCCTTTTTCCAATGATTTTTGTAAGTTATTAATATTCCCCAAAATGCTGAATGTGATTTTAATGCAATACTTTACTGATGTAACTTTGAAAAACTATGATATAGTATACGGGTTGCTCATTAAGATGGAAAAGGCAGTTTTGGGACCAATACCAAGTGTTAAAAATTGGTGGTGTTCCATTGCAGTCAATGGAGCTGTGTTGATTTAAACCATCTGAGGAATTGAGCCTTTGTTTTTAAAAATGCTGTTGCAGGCTTCCAAGTGTTACAAAGAAAGGTAAGGCCATAACAACTCCGCTTGTGGAAAATTTCACAAGGAGAAGACAAGTTATTCAGGAAAACTCTGGTGAAGCTGGTATTTCATTCAGGTTAATTCTAAGGTGATTCTCATTCTCTCCCTCCACCAGGTAAAAAGATATTGCCTCTTTCTCATGCCCCAGGACTGTATACATTCAAGTGCTTTGCTGTGGTATTCTCTTTAAAGACATTACCTGCTGCTATTTACAAAGATATTAACAAGCAGTTGTAATTATCTCCCTCGTGGCTTTCTCTCTTACAGTTGTACAGCGCTGGGAGTTACAGCTGTCTTTGTACAGCTGTGTAGGGAAAGCGCTGCAGTGTGGCCACACTGACAGCTACCAGCGCTGCAGTGTGGCCACATTTGCAGCATTTGCAGCGGTGTTGGGAGTGGTGCATTGTGGGCAGCTATCCCAGAGTTCAAGTGGCTGCAACGTGCTTTTCAAAAGAGCAGGGTGAGGGGGAACGTGGGGGAGAGAGAGAGTGGATTTTTGGATCTGTCAGTTCCCTGCCTTGCAAGTTCTAAGGACTGGAACATACACATCACCAACCTGCAATCAATTTAAAAGTTTCGAGCCCTTCCCCCACCCCTCTCTTATTCACTAAATGCAAATTATGCACTCCTAAATAGCCTTCAGACCACATAAGCAGCTGCTCAACATGGACTCCCCCCTCCCCCTCTGCCGTGTGACTTCTCTCTTCAAGCAAACAGCTGTGAACCTTCCAAAGCAACTCCCCTGCCTGCCTCCGCTCGCTGGAGCAAACAGGAGCTGTGTTAGTTTTTTAGATAAACAGCTCGGGGGAGCTCGGAGTTCAGCCATTCTTCCGGTTTGTTGTAAGCAGGCATTCTGGGATACCTCCTAATACCCTGGAGGCCAATAACAGCGCTTTTGGTGGCCACACTTGATGAGCAGCGCTGCATCACCAGCGCTGCAATCGTTACACCCCAAGCAGACCAGGTGTACAGCCGGTGCTACAGCCAGGGAGTTGCAGCGCTGGATGTGCCTTGCAGGTGTGGACAGTTACTAAGTTGCAGCGCTGTAAACCCACCACCAGCGCTGCAACTCTCCAGTGTAGCCAAGCCCTTAACTTTTTAATATCACTTTAGGGCTTGTAAGCCTTAACGCTACGGTTGCGAAGTAGCGGTGGTTGCAGAGTTGTCATGACAATCTGCTCTGAGGGGGATCTAAGGAAAGAAGCTACCTAATAAGGATGGATCTTGTGTTCATGCAGTATTAGCTTTGATATCTAGATAACTTCTGCTTGCAAAACTTGGAGGGATTTAATGATCTCTCTTTCAGTCAGTCACTCACGCAGAGACTCATACACATGCTGTTTCTGTCTTTAAACTACTGTACACACGCCACCACGCCCTTTGTCTTTCGCCTTTTAACATTTTATTATAAAAACCTTTCAATCTGCGGTTCATCAAACGATCATCTAACGTTCATCAAAATCAATCTTAATGCTAAAACCGCTTTCCCTCACCCTCACTAGAAAGTAACTAATTGATAGACTGCTATCAAGGGAAGACTTGCTAATAGTACATTTTAATACAAGAAAACACAGAAATTAAGTACATTTCCCTAGAAGTCTTATGACTAATACTTTCTAACTTTTAGCTCACAGCTTTGCTTATTTTCCTCTTTCCCCTTCCCCGCTTTCCACCCTGGAGTGAGCTATACACATCACTGGGTGTTGATAAGATCCTAGCAACCATAAGAATGAAGCTCGAGTGATTTGAGGAATCAGAACCCCAGGCTGTGTGAATAGAGCCTTATTTGCAGTTTCCTGCAGTATAATTCGTACATGATAGGCCAGATTCTCAGTTAGTACAATTGGTGCAGTTCCACTGACTTCAGTAGAGATATGCTGCTTCATACCAGCTGAGGATCTGGCCCTGTATCTGAAGGATATCAGTGGAATTTAGAAAGAAATAACTTCTTAGTGGAATCCAGTGCAAAATGTCCCTCTCTGCTGAGCACTCCTCCATTATTGTTTTTTAAATGGCCTTGTTTGTTTGAGAAACAGCAGGGGGAAATCAGCATTTTATTTAAAAAATAGTTTAATTTCAACACAGTTATGGATCAGTATATTTTTGAGAACTGAGAATATGACATTAGTAGTAACCATAGCTAATCTAAAATCATATTGTTGAATGCACATACTGCAATACTATTAGATCAAATGCTCTGAAGTTGTCTGGGTTTCTGGTGTGTGTGTGTGTGTATTTTTTGTTTGTTTGTTTGTTTTTGGAAAAAGTTCAGATTTCACAACTATCATGTTACATATGTGAAATAGAGCTCTCTGAGGACAGCCTGAGAGGGCGTTGTGAAGGGCAACAACACTCACTGCCGGTGCCGCCTAGTGGTCAGGTGGCAGTATGGTCAGTTGTGTTCCATGCATTTCCTTTTTTCACTTCCAAAACAGACTTCAAAGAGAAACTGCAGAGCTACAATTCATTTGCAAACTTAATACCATTACTTTGGGCTTGAATAGGGACTGGGAGTGGCTGGCTTACTACAAAAGCAATTTTCCCCCTCTCTTGGTATTGACACTTCTTCATCAATTATTAGGAGTGGACCACATCCACCCTGACTGAATTGGCCTTGTCAGCACTGGTTCTCAACTTGTAAGGTAACTCCCTTCTCTTCATGTGCCAGTATATTTATGCCTGTATCTGTAATTTTCACTTCAGGCATCTGAAGAAGTGAGGTTTTTAACCTTGAAAGCTTATGCCCAAATAAATCGGTTAGCCTTTAAGGTGTCCCCTTGCTTTTTTGTTTGTTTGTTTGTTTGTTTTTTTCACAACTGCTCCACCTGGGGTGGTCTGATCTTTTAGTTACTCAGGTAACTCAGCCAGGTCTCATTTTCAAGTCCACTTTCAGGGTACATATGAGTCCAATAATGGGAAGGTCATCAGGATCAAGTAAGGGAGTCAGGTCTTCCCTCTTGAGTCAGACCTCATGCTCTGGACTTTTGTAGCGTCATTGTCTTCTGTCAAATAGGTTCCTGCCAAGGGATAGGCTTTAGTACTTGTCCCATTTTAGGGAATGGTAGGAGAGCCTGGGCCCATCCTCTCCACTGGGCTCTGATCCAGGGCCCAATGGTAGGCAGCTAAACCCTGCACCTGGCGGTACTATGCAGCTGCTTTCCTGGAAAACTTCCTACCAGTCCCCTCTTTCCCACAGGGTAAAGTAAAGAAATGAGCATAACAATTATGTTTTTGACCTTCTAAGAGTCTCACAGGTCCCCTCTTTACAGGCTTGGTCAGGCCACTATTGCTATGCCTCTGGTAGCAACAGCACCTATGTTGCTCCTTCCAGTAAGTGGAGTGGAACCCGACTACCTTCTTCAAGACAAATGGGAGATATCCAGGTTGTCAGATGTTGGAAGTGCTGATCAAATACTTCTTGTTGATGGTAACTCTGTTATATGTAGGCACCTAGGGCATTGTAGTACACTGTTCTGTAACCAGCTGTGGATCCCCAAGTGCTGGGGTGTTAACAGGCAGCACAGCTTGAAAGACTGACAGCTGAAGGCATTTGTGATGGACTGTGGAACCTACCTTCTCTCAGACACTTGTGTGAATCCAGCCAGAGACAGCAACAGTTGAAAACATTCCTATCTAGGGACTGTTCAGTAGCCTATGTAAAATGAGGCAGTGGACATACCTATGCCAAGTCCTAGTGGACAATTATTTAAAATGGAGGGTGGAGGAAGAGGGGAAGAGTGCATTTGGCAGTCTTATAGGAAGTTTTAGAGGAAGCTGAAGCCAAAGACGGAAGGGACTTGGAGACTGAACTACCCTCTGACTACTAGAAATATTGCTTCTAGGTCAAGATCAGTGGTGGCTCCAGGCACCAGCGCTCCAAGCACATGCCTGGGTTGGCAAGCCATGGGGGATGCCATGCTGCTTCCTCGAGGGCAGCAGTGAGGCAACCTTCGGGGGCTTGCCTGCGGGAGGTCTGCCAGTCCCACAGATTTGGTGGCAATTTGATGGCAGGTATGCCGAAGGCGCAGAACTGGGGACCTCCTGCAGGCAAGCCGCTGAAGGCTGCCTGACTGCTGTGCTTGGGGCAGCAAAAAAGCTAGAGCCGCCTCTGGTGAAGGTTGAGGCCCATTAGTGAGGAAATGTGTACAAAGCTCATGCAGCTGCTACCTGTGTTGGGCCGGTTTTATGGATGGAAGACTTCTGTCTCCAGTGCTGTCAATCAACATCTGTTAATGATCGCCAAGTTTTAATGAAAAGAAACCAAACTGGCAATAATATTGAATTGTAATAATTAATAATATATATTATTATTTTACTCCAATCTTGTGATTATCCTGTTAGGTGACTCCTTTAATCTCAAATTTATATTTCTGTCTAAATGATCAAAATTCATAGTAATACAATGAAATGGGATCTGGGTGCTTGCCATGAGAAGATCCTTGTGTATGGTCATGCTCTCTGTCCCTGATTTAAATATTTCCAAGTTGTGGGACACATCTGCTAATAGTAGCTCAAAGGTTCTCACACAATCATGCTCTGAAGATTAAGGACCAGATCCACAACTGGTATAAACTGGTGCAGCATCACTGAAGTCAGTTGGAGCTATGTCAGTTAACCTCAGCTGAGGTTTTTTCTGGCTCTGCAGGGACACAATCACACTGAAAATCACATTTTTGTCTGAAAATTTTCCATCTAATATATTTACAAGTAACACTTAGGAATACTGTAACCAAAAAGAGATTAGACAATTGCTTCCCCCTCTTCATTTGCTTTGTGCATTTGACAGTTCTCTGTTTATCGTCTGTTTCACAGTTTGCCCTGCATAATCAATCACCAGGGGAGCAGGAAAACACACGTGTCTATTTAAAAGAATTTAATTTAAACAAAACAAACAAACCCAGACAGGGACCCTATCAGAAAATGGAAATTTCTAAAATTAGTCAATTTAAAAAAAAAGTTGACAATATCTGTTTAATTGGTTCCGGCAGAGCTGCTAATGAGCACTGAAGACCCAGGCTTTCTCCTCTGCCATGCTGATTGCTGTTCTAGCCAATGTAATGTTGGCACTTTTCTTGTTTTAGTCTTGTTGTCCTGAAAGCACACTTAATCAAAGTCTCAAAACAAACCTATCCCCATCTCCATGACAACTATCTTTCGAGGTTATAATGGAGTAAAGTAGACTGTCTTCTGATTGATAACACCTTAGACCTTCAGTGCTTCACCGTATTAAAGGTAGCTTCTAGCTGAAGGCAACTGACTCTCAATATAATTCCAACGAGGCATGTAACATTACCTGACATAATGTATTTTTTTAATTGGACATGAAAAGTATTTCCTAGGAGCAATAGGGTAGGGTAGGGTAGCACTCTGATTTTTGGATGACTAATCAGAAATGTAATAAATGTAATGTTGATAATCAGAAGTGAATTTAGAACACAAGTTAAGTGCTCATTCAGAAGCAAAAAAGAATATGAATTTACATTTTGCAAACATGCAATTTTTTTGCTAACTCACACTCACATGTGTTCTCCCCTATTTCTCCTGGAGTTAACAGACATTTTTTGAAGTTAGCAGTTGCATCGGCATAATTTTTCAAGTTCAACAGACCGAATAAAAGAGAAAAGAAGGAACTCTAGAGATCCAATCACTCATAACTGAGTGCAAATAATCTGATAAAAAGTTGAGATTAAATTTGTGCAGTTTCTTAACTTTTCAACTTTCTGCATATTCAAGCAGGAAAGTCACTTTGGGCACAATTATTTTGCTTATTTCTGAACCCGGAGGGCAGTGAAGGTCCACTCTGAATTATTCTTTGATGCCAAAATCCTTCAGTCCTCACTCAGACAATACTTCCATGGACTTCAAATGGGTTTACTTGCATAAGAGATTTAGGATTTGCCCGTAAGTCTTTGCTGCCTGATCTAAAGCAAAGTAAATGAGAGTCTTTCCATTGAGCTTGATGGGCTTTGGATCAGGACCTGACAGAACAGAAGACTACTAAAAGCTCACTGGAGGAGCTTTCACTTGCTTTCAGATTTGTTTACTGGTTTTGCACTTGCTGTAGTTCATCCTCTTTCTCCCCCTCTCTATTCCACTTAGATTTATGTCAAGCACAGGTATATTGTTGTGATAGGTGAGGGAACATGTCTGTCAATTTATGAATCCCTTGTTGTTTTATTAATAGCATTTATGATTGTCATTTTCTGTGTGGGATAAAACCTCCATTTGGTAGCAGGAACAGACTATGTCTGGGAAGCTGAAACAGGGCCATCCAGGGGCCATCAACACTTGAATAGTTCTACCCCGCTAGAACAATGGGATTGTTACTGGCAGAGCCATTGACTTTTAATAGCCCACTGCCCAGCCGCCAACAGGGGGCTGATGCATGGAGCATCCCCAATGGAAGAAGAGAAACGTAAAAAGTGTCAGTAATTGGTTTTAAATATGATAGACTTTCTAAGCAAGGGAGACAGTCCACCCCCAGAAATAGAAGACATTGCTGGAGGAGCAGGGGGAAGAGATCCCTGCCCTTCTCCAAGAACACTGACCAAACCCAAGGGCTCTCAGGAGAGGTGAGGACTCTGAGAAGGGATTGCATACAAGTTTTTGTTGTTATTGCCTAGAACTGTAATGCTCTGTTGCTGTCTAAGAGAAAAGTGGGTGTGTGTTTAAGAAGTTCCTGTGCTAAGGCCATGTACTTTGCTTTAACCACCACGGGGTCTCCAAGGGGTTAAACCATAAACCAGAAGGACCACAGCTAAGTAGGACTCTGTGGGAGGATTCATGAGTGACTGAAGAGGCTTGGGAAATCTCAGCATTGGTTTGGAGCTTAGGGCAGTGGGAATGTGGAGTCCCATGTCCCAAAGAAGGGTTTCAGGCAGGGAGTCTGCACCTGGGAGTATGCCCAAGAGGCTCAGAGATTGAGACAATATCTGGCTTCTGCCCAGATCCTGCTGGCTTGGAAGCAGGTGGGCTGCAAAGGTTGGATCCAGTTTGTACAGTCTGGTGACCATCCACTAGGGGAACTCAGCCAAGACTGTAACAAATTGGTGGCAACATATGAGTACAGCATAGCATTGAGCAAAGCTGCTTAAAAGGGGGCTTTTGCAAGGAACTAAACCACTGCTTTTAGACTGAAAACAGAGAGTGGATCTTTTAGGTTGTTCAGGAAGGACAAGCTGAACAAATGAGTTCAGGGCAGTTCAAGAGAGATGAGCTAATAAAAATGTGCAAGAGAGGAGGATAGATTTAAAGATCTTAAAAAATCAAAGCTAGTGAATCAATGGTGTAAGTAGAGGGTATGGTACAGACCCACCCTCACAAAAAATTTCCATGACTAGAGCCCTGTGCGGATACAAATTTATACCGGTGGATGCAGATCCACGGATAGAAATTGGTATCTGCTGAAGTGCAGGGCTCTCCTGGGAACTGCAGCAGTGAAAGGAGCAGAACGTGGAGCTGCTGCTCCCAGGAACCAGTGCCCTGTGCCGGCAGCTCCTCCGGCATGGATGTACCACCCCCAGCCCTGTCCTTTGTTGGTGCAGTACAGACCCCAGACAGAAGATGCAGCTGCATGGAAGGGCTAGGGGTGGGGCTGCGGGAAGTACAGCTGCACCGGAGGAGCTGCTGGCACGGGGTGTTGGCTCCTGGGAGTGGCGACCCCACGTTCTGCTCCTTTCGCCGCTGCGGTTCCCAGGAGAGCCCTGCGGTTCAGCGCATACTGAGTTGTATCCACGGATATCCGCATCCACAGGCATAAATTTGTATCCGTGCAAAACTCTAAAATTCATTCTCAACAATATGTCTTTCCGGTATGGTGTACCAGCAATAAATGTGTTAATGGTACAGTGTTCCTGACTGTACTGACTTACTTGCACCACTGTAGTGAATTGATGTTGCTGTATAAAGTCAAAGAAAAGTGAATGGGGTACCCCAGACTAGTATCCAATGGAGTGGTCAATTCCCTGGTACAGACCAGAGGCCAGAATGGTCTAGCTGGACCAGGAGGGAAAGAGGGACTGTAGGATGGCAGTCCCAGCAATAGGAGTGTCTAGATAAGCTGTTCTAAACTTTAGGTAAAATGGATATTCGATTAGACAGTTCGTTGGGTTAAACCCGTTTTTGCTCTTGTTTTGCTTCCTTCTATTGAGGTTAAACCATATTTTATTTTGGAAAGGTTGGTTTATGTCATTGTGGTCACACCCTGGTGACAACTCCTGAAGGGAAGAGTAGCAAGGCTTTGTCCTGCTTGAGGAATCACAGTTGGTACACATGGTACTGTACTCCTGGGACCCAGTCTGAGGGAAGGAAACTCATGGGATTCCACCCTGAGAGAGATGAAGGTGCATGGCTTGTCACCTGAGGGGATGCTCTTAGAGAAACTAGAGTGGGGTCAAACATGTAGATAGCCCTGAACATTGACTATTATTATTATTTATTATTGATGTGTAATAAAGGCACCAGTCATGATTTAGGGCCCCATTGCTCTATATACTGCACTCAAGAAGCTTACAAGCTAAGTAAGAGTTTGCAGACTAATTACGGTAGCAGTTGATAGATGGACTGTCATGGTATAATTCCCCACTCTGAACCTTAGCGTCCAAAAAGGTGGGGTACTAGCATGAATTCCTCTAAGCTCAATTACCAGCTTAGAACCTGTAGCGCTGCCACCAACCAGGAATTCCAGTGCCTGGTACACTCTGGCCCTCCAAAACCTTGCCTGGGGACCCCCAAGACCCAGACCCTCTGGATCTTAACACAAGGAAAGTAAACCCTTTCCCTCACCGCTGCCTCTCCCAGGCTTCCCCTCCCTGGGTTACCCTGGAAGATCACTGTGATTCAAACTCCTTGAATCTTAAAACAGAGAGGAAAATGTACCTTCCCCCCTCCTTCTCTCTTCCCCTCCCAGATTCTCCCTGAGAGAGACAGTAATCCTGACACAGAAAGAAATTAGCCTCTCTCTCCCCCTTCCCTCCTTTCTCCCCACCAATTCCCTGGTGAATCCAGACCCAGTCCCCTGGGGTCTCACACCAGAATAAAAAACCAATCAGGTTCTTAAACAAGAAAAACTTTTAATTAAAGAAAGAGCAAAGGTAAAAATTATCTTTGTAAATTTAACATGGAATATGTTACAGGGTCTTTCAGCTATAGACACTGGGAATACCCTCCCAGCCTAAATATTCAAGTACAAATTAAAATCCTTTCAGCAAAATATAAATTTAAACTCCTCCCAACCAAATACACATTTGCAAATAAAGAAAACAAACATAAGCTTGGCTCGCCTTATCACCTAGTAGTCACTATTCTGAACTTATAAGAGCCTGTATCGGAGAGATTGGAGGGAAACCTGGTTGCACGTCTGGTCCCTCTGAGCCCCCAGAATGAACAACAACCAAAAACTAATAGCACACACACAAACTTCCCTCTCTAAGATTTGAAAGTAGCCTGTCCCCTGATTGGTCCTCTGGTCAGGTGACAGCCAGGCTCACTGATCTTGTTAACCCTTTACAGGCAAAAGAGAGATGAAGTACTTCTGATCTATTAACTCTTACTTGTCTGTTTATGACATGGACAGTGAGGGAAAAAAACACAGTCATGAGTACCTATGTGTTCTATGTCTGTATTTCATATAGTTCTGAAATGCGGAGGCAACCTTTGGTAAACTGAATCTCTGTACATCTGTTCTTATGAAAGAAACTGAGATTTTTCATTGTGGTCATTGAACGATACCTTATTTTTGTCAGTTTTTTCCAAGTGTCATTGTAATGAAAAGTAAACGTATGCTTTGCTATCCACACTGCTTGGGAATGACACAATCTGAACATACTCTTTTCCTCTCAGGTTTGTTTACTTACATGAACACTCTTCTCTGTCTCAACAGTTAAACTCAGAAATCCAATGACCTGAATAGCTTTGGGGAGAGAAGGAACGAGAATGTGTTTCAGTATATTATTTTTCGTGTTGTGGGTTGCGTCTTGTTTAAGATCTTTTTGAAATCTTTATTGTTCTGGAATTATATCAAGATTGCTGTAGCTCTGAGTCATCCCTTGAATTTGATATCCTGAAGCATATTGGGCAACTAGGAAATAGAGCTTGATTCTTGTACAGTTACATTGTAACAATTGGTTTTTAGACCTAAGCTTGTACCAGCATAGCAATCAAGACTTTCTTTTGACTTTTCATGCTTTTAAAAAAAAGTATCTTTAGGTATTTCTGATTTGCACAGAGAAGTTGAATATATGTTACCTTTTCCCATGTTTTAATTTGCATGCTCAGAAAAGAGGAAGAGAATCTGTTTTACTTGTTCTTAATTGCTGTTGGCACTTGATCTTTGGTTAACTGAAAATATATAAATGAATAAACTGGAAAAGAGGAATCTCTTCCCTGTTTTGTTTTGTTTTTTTAAAGGAAGAAGGAAAACATAAAGAGAAGCACACAGTACCATCATGGAAACGTGAAAAGATGCCAAAGGAAATCTTTAGGGGAAGTTTTCTGGCCTGTGTTATACAGGAGGACAGACTAGATGATCACAATGGTCCCTTCTGGCCTTGAAATCTATGAATTCCACATTTATAGTTTATGTTGGATCCAATATAAAACTATGACACATGCTTTGTATTAGCAGGACAGAAGGAAACCAGAAGTTCTTCTTTGTTAAAGTTTGAATGAGGAAGGGCTGGCTCCAGGGTTTTTGCTACCCCAAGCAGCAAAAAAAAAAAAAAAAAAAAAAAAAAAAAAAAAAGCTGCGATTGGTGGCTGTTCTACCGCGCCACTTTCTTCTTCGGTGGCAATCCGGCAGCCGGTCCTACCCTCCGAGAGGGACCGAGGGACTCTCCGCTGAATTGCCGCCAAAGAGACCGATGTGCTGCCCCTTCCCTTGGGCCGCCCCAAGCACCTGCTTGCTGGGCTGGTGCCTGGGGCTGGACCTGGCATGAGGCCATATAGCTTTTAAGCCACAAACAAATTTCAGCTTGTGTAAATGATTTGTGCCAGCTGAGGATCTGGCCTCCTAGTAATATCAGAAAGCTGATGTTTAAGACAGGCTGAAAAATACCTACAATGATAGTGTCAGAAAAAAAATCTCTTGTCATTTTTTTCTTTGTCCCAGGTTGCTGAGGATTTTGTCTCTCTCTCTCTCTCTTTTTTTTTTTGGGGGGGGGGGTGGTCCTAAAAATCAGAGGAAGACTATATTATACCACCAAGAAGTTCCTGCACAGATATCTCCAAATGAATGCTAGAAATTTCTCTTGAAAAACCAAACCTTCCCTGTTTTTCTCTAGTAGGCTGAGCAACATCAGGAGAACATGAATCTCTTCTGCAAGAAAAGAAAACCCTTTTCCCTGCCAGATTTTAATAAATATCTGCTGTTCAGCATATGAGAGAAAAAATAAATAGTGTAATTATATGACACTCATCTTCATCCACGATTTGCTTCAATCTATTTTCTATCTGCACCTGATGTGGGATGAGTTCCAGACATAGAACTGGGTAATTTTTTTTCAAATAGTTTGCTGAAAAATGTATTTGTGGTTTAATTAAATTTTTCGCAAATCCATGTTGAATTTGGCTAATAGTTATGTCCAAATAGAAAAAGTCTAACTGGTTCATTTTGATATTTTTTAAATGAAATGTTTTGACTTTCTATTTCAAAATGACATTTTGTTTTGAAATTAGGTAGATTTGCTTAAAAAAAATTAAAGATAAAAATACCCCCAAAATGTAACAAAATGAAACAATAAACTGGGGGGGAGGGAGGTTTTGGTTAAATACTATTTAGTGATACTTACAATTCTCCTTTCTAGCCAACAGAGATCAGAATTCTAGTGAGATTCTGAATTCCTGAGATTTGTCTTCTCTCAACCATTCCTTATGGTTTAAGTTTTTGATTAAATGTCTGCCTCTTAGATATTCTCTTGCCAACATGAGCTTTTTTAAAAATGACTTTTCAGGAAATTCTCCCTCCCAACAGTAACTGTTTTCAGTTTCCAGACTGAGAAGCATGATGGAGGTACCAAGAGGAGTTTTCTGGAAAACCAGTTTCGGTGTTTCAGCACCAGGGCTGTTAGATAAAAGAAAGCAGGCACCTTCACTATCTAGGAAGATGATCTCTTGATAAATGAGAGAGCTTGAGGGACCAAGAAGTTCAGCACAGCTCTGGATCCAGTTGAATCCATAATTAGCACCCTGTGCAGATACAAAATTGTATCCTCATCCTATCTGTGATCTGCAGACCATGTTTGCGGATATCTGCGTTTGCGGATATAAAGCGGATATCCGCAGATTTGCGGGGTTTGATCCATAATTCACTCTCTAAGGGGTAAAGACTAGAAAATGTGAAACTTTAGAAATGCCTGTTCTGGGATTTTAATCAACTGCTTCAGAATGACTGGAAGAGACCCAGACTCCTGGATCTCTTGAATACAAAACAACATGAAGATGAAGTCAAGAACATGCTTGAGATCTGTGACTAGATCTGAAACTGTAGAATTGATCTATGCTGTTATGGAGCCAGCTGAAGCTATGAGTATTATTGTAGGGCTGTGAGGACATCATCAACAAAGGACTTGTCTGGCTCTTTCATTGTCCAACCAGAATCAGATGTCAAGAATGTTCATAATCCAATGAGGAGGAGGAAATAGGCATCCTTCTGACAACCCAGCAACAGGCAACAATGGTTTGTTCTTTCTATAACACTTACATACCAGGATAAGTGCTGGTAAAAGTGTTCTGAAGTTTATTTTCTTGATCTTGGAGAGTAATGAGTCCAAAAACCCTTCCATGAGATAGTCACAGATCCTTTCAAAGGCATCAGTTCATGTGCAGCAAGAAGGAAAGTGGCTTCGGCATTTTATACAGAGAGTTGTTGCATGTTGTAACAAAACATAGTGTGTTAGAAGCTCTTTGCATTTTCTATCCTTCCCAGTTCATGAGTGCAATATTGAATATTTTGTGATAAGGGCTGCGGAAACTCAATGTTTGGTCAAACTGTGCATATGTCTTTAGCATTCCTATCACATTGCCTCACATTTCCAGTCAAGGTATCCCTAGGTATTGCTTTTACAAAATTAATTCAGTCACAGAGATAGTGGTATCTGGTTTTTCATAGGATCAGTAACTGCCAAACAATAGAAGAGGGCTGTTTGTAGAATGCTGTTACTTAAGTACTGTAGAGTGTCAGAGGGTAGCCATGTTAGTCTGGATCTATAAAAAGCAATACTTCTGTTAGTCTGTAAGGTGCCACACAGGACACAATATTCAAGTACTGTAGTAACCTTTTCCCTTTGGATTTCCTACTTCAAATCCTAAATTAGATGATAAGTGGAAATTTGTCTATCTCCTGGTTAATCTTTAGTAGACATGAACAGCTGGATTAGCAGGGTGTCCTCAGACACTCAGGAGAGATACAGAGTTGTAATAGGGATACCGAGAATGAGAGTAATACATGTGGGGAGTCCAAGGTTAGATCAGAAGAGAGGGGAGGTGCTGCACATCATGTTGGCAGAGCTGAGTGCTGAAAGCTTAAACCATGCTAGAGGTTAGCCAGAGCTAATTGTCCATGATTTTCATGAGCACCAACTTGTGTGGGTATACACTATACACATCCACAAAAACAGGATCCACCCTGGACTTGCAGGGTGGTGATGACGATGTGTGGCCTTGTGTTTTGAGGATTATTGTGTTAGCGCTGCATTTTTTTCCAGTTTCTGAGCATTTAACTCAGAAGGCGCCCCTACTTCCAAAATGATATATTTTACCTGTAATAAAAACTTCCCCTCCTCCCAGAGCATCGCTTATTATAAACTTTCAAAAATGAATACAGTGGAGTCACATCTTAGGCAGGGGTTAGGTTCTAAGGTCAGCGTGTAAGAGGAAAATTGCATATAGTGAAAATTGCCATGAAGTACAGTATATATAGTATGCACTGTATACCCTAGAACCAGGAGTCCTCAATCTACGGCACCTGTGCCAAATATGGCACGCAAGCCAATTTTTTTTAATGGCAGGCTGCAGGTCCCGGCTGCCACTGAGCCCGCTGTCAGCCTGGGGTTCCATTCACTCTGCTGGCAGTGGGCTGAGTGGTGCCAGCAGTGGGCTGAGCGGGCTGGTTGGCAGGAGCCAGAGGATGGAACCCCAGACTGGCAGCCAGCTCAGCGGTGGCCTGGACCCGCAGCCTGCCATTAAAAAAAAAATAATCGGCTTGCACACGTGCTGTAGATTGAGGATCCCTGTTTTAGTGTATACTATGTATACTGTACTTTATGGTAATTTTCACTGTATGCAATTTTCCTCTTATGTGCTGACCTTAGAAGCTAACCCCAATGTAAGATATGACTCCATTGTAGTGTAAAAAAAAATTTTGGGCACTGCTTTTTGGTGCCCCCAAATCTTGGTGCCCTAGGAGGCTACCTAGTTCGCCTGAAGTGGTAACACCAGCCCTGATGCCATAGGTTTTGTTATAAGTGCATTGATGCAATCTAATACTTTTTAGATCTAGTAATTTGTAATCAGTAAAATATTGCTCATTTTCATTGAGTTAAGGTCCACTGATCAGAACTTTATGGAGGTGGAGCATGCCCCTGCTGCCAGTGACTGGCTGGTCTGGTTCTGCCACCAAGTTGTAAGCCGGCTGACATACCCATTGTATGGAGCTATGGATCTTATTATTTTGAAGAAAGGAAATTTATAGCTAAACACAGATATATTTTCCTATTACTTTCTCATAATGTGATTACTTTTGCTTTGTGGGTGAAGGCTGCATGGTGAGCCTTTTGCTGCCATGCATGCTTAGGAATCTTACCTGGAAAAAGTAACAGAATGTAATTCATGTTACCTTTCTGCCTGAAAAGTCACAGTTGCTCTAATGAACTACTTAGAACAATCTGAGTCCATTCACCTGTTTCTAGAATCCATTACTTTATCCACTTTGCATTTTTTTCAAGATTCTTTCTTTCCAAGATGGCTGCCGTGTAACCTCTTTTTCATTTAAATCAGAACATGAAATTATTTTCTCTCTGATGTGGCATTTGTTTTTCTCTCTTTGGTATGTGTCTTTGCAATATAGACCTTCTCCAACTCAGCTCAGTGTGTTCTAGCACTCCATATCTCTTACCTCCCAAAGCAATGTTCTGACAAGAGTTTGTACTACACGTAGTATTTGTAGCTTGCATTGGGATTGACGGGCTGTTATGGTTTATATGGGTTTGCAGCACATGGGATTATTTTAAGGTTTTGTGTTCCAATAAAGATGAAAAACATCATCATAGTGACTGTGTTTTGTATGTTTTCCAGACAAACTCATAACTCCATCATTGGTAGGAATGGGGAGAGAGGCATAAAACTCAGCCAAGTTTCCCCCAAAAGTCTCACCAATCTCAGCTAACCTTTCAGGGAGCATGGGCCGAACATCGGGTTTCGATACAAAAGGTTTGCGCAAATGTAATCCTGGCTTTAAATTGTATCCAAAGCCTGACATTGGGAAGTCTGTAGCCATTAATTAGGTATATTTACTTTTTATGTCTCTGTTGAATTAATGTTCCCACTGGAGGCCTTATCTCTAATTTGACCGGTAATATACGTGGCAGATTTAGACACGTTTAAATTCAGCAGATGCAAATAATTTGCATTTATTATTCAATAACTCTATAGTTCAGCAAATAATATTCTGTGAATAATATTGCTTGCAAAGTTTGCCATTTTCATGAACTAATTAATTGTAAGTACTTTTACTTGTGATTCAGATCCTCCTCTCCACACCTTTTTTGTAGAACGTATAAACTTACTCCAATCATTTTGACTTCAAGTTCAAGCAGCCACGAAATTGGGATTGTTATTGCCCTTATTGATACAATGCAGAAATTGTAATACCTCACTCATTTCCACCAAGAGATTGTGAGGCCATAAATACAGGACTGGGTTTGTGGCAAGATCAAGCAGAAGATATTGGGCAATGGTTCTCTGCCAAGCACCAATAACCAAAATGGTACCAAAAGGACTATCAAGAGAGACTGGCCACATACTGGAAACTACTTTATGTATAAATATTTATATATTGTATTTTACATTGTAAAGTTTGCTGTAGTGTGAAATTACCTCTTTAAAGGTCCACAGTCTCCAGACTTCCTTTGGTCCTCATAAAGACTAGATTATGGTCTATTGACCACACCATGGTAATGTGCACTGCACAGGTGCCTAGCTAGCTACTAAATCATTCTTTCACAATGCTTTTTGCCAGCTGTTGAAAGCTTCTTCCCTCAGGATCTCACCCATATTTAAAGGGGATTTAGTCTTGGTAAAACATTTTAAAAATTTCCTTTTATGCCAACATATTGGTGACATTCAGTGGCATGAGGGATGGGGACTGAAAGCTATAAATGTACAGTGTGCTCATTAAATGAGAGAGTACCAACTGAATAGGGTTCCAGTCGGAGGATGTGGGAGGAGGGGAAGATTTATAATTTTCCTCTCACCCTACCTGATTTCCAGGACATGCACTGAAAGCATTGTGGGCTCTGAGCTTCTCTTCTATCAACATACAGTGTACTCTATGTTTACAGGGCAGTAAAGAGTTTCATTTAGCGTATGGCTGAGCTGGATTGTCATTGTTGGCTCTGTTGACCTTTACTGTAAGTTGCCTTGGGATATTTGTATGCTTAGGCCAGCCTATAAATAGATATATTATGATGGGAGTGTTATTGCAGAAAAGCACTTTGCAAAAACAGATTGTCATTTCATTTCCAGGCAGGGAGGGAGAAAGGTATGTGTTAGGCTTGCGAAAAGAAAGGAATTCCCCTCAACACACTCCCACCCGCACAGCACTGACTGCTGAAGAAAGAACTTGTAAGATTTTTTGGGTTGTCACCAATCAGGCCATGCTGTTTTTATGTTTGCAGCCCTATAACTTTAAGAAGCCTAAGTCCTAGAGCAGCCTGGCATTATGAGAGCATGTGCTTCCACTTGAGGGATTAAAGTTCAGGGCTGACCTTGCTGCACTGGCAGGGGCTGGGGAGTGTATGGCGGAAGAGCACTCAGCCCTGGGGGTCTGGGAGTGCCTTTGGCTGATGTTTTGAATAACATTTGTGGCCTTTGCAGGGAATGCTATCCTTCCTAAGAGAATTTAGGTCACATGGGCCCCAAAGAGATGGGAGTGAAGTGAATAGGGAAAGAAACTGGAGTATAACCCTGGCAGAGTTCACCAAAAAAGGGACAACATGTGAACCTTTCCTGCTCCCAGGGGTTGCCTCAGTTTTCTGCATTAGGTTTTCTGTTGTTCATGTGGGAGTTCCTTTTTCAGATGACAAGCTATCCGAGTAAAGCAAACAGTGTGTTTTCTTCCTTTTTGAAGACCTTCCTCCCCCGTTTCAATAAAAGCAACTCAAATCTTCATTTGAGCTGCATATACAATGAGCCCAACAACCCTGATGTAAAGAATAGGAACTCCAATTCAATGAGTGCAGGGCTAAATTTGGCCCAATGGATTTTGCCCTTTATGCTTGGGTATAGAACGGTAACTGATCTGTATTAAACAGTACTTTTCAGTTATCAAACTTGCTTTATTTTTCTACTAAGTTGCTTTTGCATTCTTCTCACTCCCTTTCTGACTTTCTTTCACCCACTTACCTGCTGCCCTGGCTCATTACAGCATAATATAACCTACTAGCACTGTTTCCACCAAACTGAAATTTACAGCTGTGCTGCCTCTGCTGATTTTCTAGACAAAAAAAAGAGTGCTGTTGTTTTGTTTTTGTTTTTTCTTCTCATCTTGCAGGAAAGCAATCTCCAGGTCAGGCCTCCAGCATCTGGCTCCTGTGCACTCCCTCAACATCGCAATCTCCAATGGGCCAGGGAAGGAGCCAAGAACAACACTAGAATGGAGTGTAGGTGTTTATTTTTAATCATGGCAATTTATCTAAATAACATCTCCTGCCCGTGTTCCCTCTAACCTTCATTTTTTACGTGGATAGGTAAAGGTGCATGTAACAGGGTTGGATGTTAGCTCTGATCACTATGAGCTTGATCCTGTAAGGTGCAGAGATCTCTGGCATCTATCCAGCAAAGCACTTAAGCACATGAAAAATCCTGCAGAGTCAATGGGACTGGATATATTTAAAGTTTAGCACCAGTACAGCAAAATTACATGCTTGATTGCTCAGCATCTTGCAGGATCAAGCCCTAAAATGACAACTGTGGGTGTATTAGAGAGATTTTATTTCCTTTTGGAGTTGTTTTGTGATTTCAGTCAGGACAATCTTTAAAGACTGGATGTCTTTCTAAGTGATATGCTCTGCTTCAGCTACTGTTGTTTGGCCTGAAGCAGGAATCACTAGCATAATTTTTTTTTATAGCCTGTGTAATACGGGAGGTCAGACTAGATGATTGCAATGGTCTCATCTAACCTTAAAATCTATGAATGTATAACAGAGTGCAGAGAAGAGTGTTAAACAAGTTCAATCTTTTCAGTTTCAGAGATCCTGTGTTGTTCCCAATGGGATTGGCCTTACAAAACCTAAATCCTGCTCCAGAGGAAACTCGGTCCCTGATTTAGCAAGATATTTAAACACGTCTGTCTTTAAGCATGAGAGTTTCCCATTGAAGTCAGTGGCACTGCTCATGTGCTTCAAGTTAGGCAAAAACTCAATTAAGTACCGTGCTAAATCATAATCACCTAATACAACTACTTGCACTTTTAAAAAATGGCACTCGACAATGTATATCCTCCCAAGTGGTTTCTTATATAACCTATATAGAAGTGCGCTGGCCATCTGTCATGGGGAACTCATACAGCCCAAGGAATATGGTATGTACAGTAAATTCTTTGACAGAGTATTTGGATTAATTTGTATTAGGGTTGGAAAGGACATGTTGATATTTAATCTAGTTCTCTATAACACTGCAGGATAATATTAATAGATTCCTACAGCATTCCTATTGGTCCTCTCTTGATTTTCCTTTAGAACTTCTAGCGTAGGTGATTCATTAACCTCCTGTGGCAGGTTATTCCAGTGTCCAACTGAGATCATGCCCAAAAAGTGAAGCCTAAATTTGTAGCATAAACGTTTCCTTCCTTAATGTCTCCACAATGATGGCTGAAAATAATTCCCTGCTCACACCCTTCATTTTTTGTTATCTCCTTGCTACTTATTTGTCAGTTTCACATATGGAAGGCCGGGTGGCCTGTTGGATAGAGCACTTGACTGAGTCTCAAGAAACTCGAGTTCTATTCTTAGCATTGCCAGTGGCCTATTGGGTGACTTTAGGCAGTTTGCTTCAGTGTGCCTCAGTTTCCCCATTCATACATAATAATGCTGACCTTTGAGATCTGCCGATGACTATTGCTATATAAGAGCAAGGTATTGCTCCTGAGATTTTCTTTTCTTCCCCACAGATGTATAAATTCATAGCTTAATCTCACTTTCGTTAGTCACATTTTCTAAACTTTTAATAACTTGCTACCCTTTGGCTTCTCTCTAACTTAGTGATGTATTTTTGCAGCACTGCTGTAACCTGTATACCCCCTGAGGAGCTGCTTTTATAGCCATAGGGCAATGTGGAGTAAGCCCTTCCCTAAAGATGTGTGGTGCGTATTCTTCCAGTAGGGCAGCGTTTCTC
Organism: Gopherus evgoodei; assembly: GCF_007399415.2. Lineage (NCBI taxonomy): Eukaryota > Metazoa > Chordata > Testudines > Testudinidae > Gopherus > Gopherus evgoodei. The sequence goes on along the minus strand of NC_044322.1, from coordinate 258,504,618 downwards.
AAACTGGGGTCTGTGGCCCCTTGGGGGTACTCGAGGGGTCTGCTGGCCCCATGTATCAACTCCTCTCCCTCCCTCCCAGTGCCTCCTGCATGCTGGGGAACAGCTGTTCCACAGGCGTGCAGGAGATGTTGGGAGGGAGGGGGAGGAGCGGGGATGCGGCGCTCTCAGGGAAGGACTGGAATCATGTCGGGGCCACTGGCCCCACTGATCAACTCCTCATCTTCTCTCCCAGTGCCTCCTGCACACCATGGAACAGCTGTTTCCCAGCATGAAGAAGGCACAGGGAGGAGCAGGGATGGGGCATGTTCATGGGAGGGGGAGGAAGAGTTGGGGAAGAGGAGGGGCAGGGGTGGAGTGGGGGCAGGAAGAGCTGGGGTGGGGTGGGGCCTTGGGGGATGACGTAGAGTGGGGTTGGGGCATGGGGCTGAGCGGGGGCTTGAGGGTCTGCAAAAAATTGAAATCAAAGTGGCGGTCCTTGGGTTGCTAAAGTTTGAGAACCACTGCTCTATGTTGTATGTGACCCCTGCTTCTGATCAGCCCATGATACCAGCCTCCATTGGCCACTTATTAGATTTTCAAATGAGCACCTCTGTGCATTCTCCCATACTGCCCCACACGCTTGGGTGAAGTTCTCTGTAAACATCCATAAAATGAATTCAGTATGCTCTTTCAACACCTTCCTTAAAGCTTCCGTTTTCTATGATGCCTGCAAAAAAAATTGACAACAGTTAGACTGCTGATGTGCTGATATGACTGGCTATCATGTTGGCCAACATTGTTTCTTTGTACTCCCCTGTCTGTCTGTTTATCTATCTGTTGTCTCTTGTCTATACTTAGATTATAAGTTCTTTGGGGGCAGTGACTATATTTTTGTTCTATTTTGGGTCCTACTCCATGACTGGGGCTGCTAGGCACTGTGGTAATCCAATAAATAATGATAATATTCAGTGTATGGATCTATGATATATGTTCTTTGAAGGAACACTTGTTTGGCCTTTGATTGTATGATACACGTCCTTTAAAGGGGCAGTTGGAAGGATTTGTGGATATATAGGGCCCACTTTTGTATCCTTTGAAGTAGCAAAATTCAGGATTGGACCCTGGTGTACATTATGTGAATGGACAATTTATATAGACCTATGGAGTATGTTGAGTGTTCTTTAGAGGGAAACTATTAGAACCCTATAGCCATGATATAGTCTTGTGGAAAGGTCCTGTAGAAGTTAATAGAAATGAAACATGTAGGATTCTATAGAAATAGATTTCTATTGAAATTATTCTAAAAACCAATGTAATATAATAGAGGATGGTATCATTTCATAGGCTTCTGTTTTTAACTGCCTATACAGGATTGTTTGATAAGACTATAAAATTTCAGTGAGAGTTTTAGGTGTTTAATAAAGTATGGAAAGGTTATTCTTCCTATTCAGTTATATAGGACTTTTTCATAAGGGTGCCTGTAGTGCCCATTGGATGTATTTACACCCATACATGTGAATCTGTATGCTTTCATCATACTCTGCCTCTTTTTGGTATGTGGTTCTAGCCAGAGCTATTGGCCCCTTACCTTAAAGAACAATGGATTGAAGTATGTGTGTGTATTTGTATATATTGATATTCTACATTTATATATACATAAAATGTAGTGTATTAACTCTAATCCTACTGGTATTGACTTGTCACAACAACATTAAACCAGATGAATGCTTTTCTTTTCCATGTCTGTGGTCTCCCTTGTAAATCATCATTTCATATACTCCGTTAATTTGTACACTGAATGATGTCTTTTCCTATTAACATTTCTGAAAAAGTAAGTCTTGTAGTTGGGAACTGAGTATGCAGATGGAAAGAGACATACATCATCAGAGGCTCATGAATAAGGGGAATCCTTGCATGTGGCTATGCCACTACCCCTTTTAAAAAGTGGAGCGTGGTTTAGCTAGCCACTTCTTTAGCTCTCACATCAGGAAATAGTAGTGAATTCAGTCTTCCCATATAGTTAAAAATCACTGAAATTGTGTATAGCCTGTATTTGAAGACATTTTTTAGGATGAGCAATTATTTTTTGCTGTTTCTCTTTCAGCATTTTAGACTTGATTCTGATCAACAAGGCAGAATTGGTTGCAAATCAGAAGGGGGTCACTATTTGGATGAAAGTATCATGAAATGATAGATTGGATGATTCTAAGGAAAAGAAGGAGTGAGAGCTGCAGAATAAGGACCTAGGACTTAAAAAAAAAAAGCTGACGTTAATAAACTCCAGAGATCCGGTAGGTAGGGTCCTATAGGAAGAAAATCTGTGGGATAAAGGAGTTCCGGAGAGCTAGCATTTCTCAGGCAGACAATATAAAAGCCTCAACTGAGGAGGCTACTCTTCCCAATAGGAAGAATAGTAAGAGGCCAATGTGGCTCCATTAGAAGCTGTTTAATGACCTGAAAATCAAAAAGGTAGCCTACAAAAAACGGACGCATAGATGAATTGCTAAGAGGGAGTACTAAAGAATAACAAAAGCATGAAGAGACAAAACCAGAAAGGCTAAGGCACAAAATGAGTCAAATCTAGCAAGGGACATAAAAGGCAGTAAGAGGAGGTTATGTAAATACTTTAGGAGCAAGAGAAGGACAAAGGAAAGTGAAGGTCCTCTACTTAGCAGGGAAGGAGAGCCAATGCCTGATAACATCAAGAAGGCTGAAGTGTTTCATGCTTATTTTGCTTCAGTCAAAATAGGGAAAGTACAAGTTAAAATATTTAGATGAGTTAGAGGTATTCAAGTCAGCAGGGCCTGGTGAAATTCATCCTAGGGTACTTTAGGAACTAGCTGAAGCAATCTTGGAACCATTAGCAATTATCTTCAAGAATTTGTGAAGGATGGGTGAGGTCCCAGAACATCAGAGAAGGGTAAAAATAGTACCTATTTTTAAAAAGGGGAACAAAGAGGATCCAGGGAATTATATACCAGTTAGACTAACTTTGATACCTGGAAAGATCTTGGAATAAATTATTAAATAATCAATTTGTAAGCACAAAGAGGATAATATAGTTATAAGGAATAGCCGGCATGGAGTTGTCAAGAACAAATCATGCCAAACCAACCTAATTTCCTTCTTGGACAGTGTTACTGGCCTAGTGGCTGGGGGTGGGAGGAAGCAGTTGATGTGCTGTACCTTGATTGTAGTAAGGCTTTTGACACCATCCCACAGGACATTCTCATAAGCAAACTAGTGAAATGGGGTCTAGATGAAATTACTATAAGGTGGGTGCATAGCTGGTTGAAAGACCATACTCATAGTTATCAATGGTTTGCTGTCAAACTGGGAGAGTGTGTCTAGTGGGATCCCTCAGGGGTCAGTCCGGGGTCCCGTACTAGTCAATATTTTCATTAAAGATTTGGATAATAGAGTGGAGAGTGGACTTATAACATTTGTGGAGAACATCAAATTGGGAGTGGTTGCAAGCACTTTGGAGGACAGGATTAGAATTCAAAATGACCTTGACAAATTGGACAATTAGTCGAAATCAACAAGATGAAATTCAGTCCAGAGAAATGTAAAATGCTACAATTAGAAAGGAAAAATCAAATGCACAAATACAAAATAGGGAGTAACTGGCTAGATGGGAGTACTGCTGAAAGGGATCCCTGGTTATAGTGGATAGCAAACTGAGTATAAGTCAACAATATGATACAGTTGTGAAAAAGGCTAATATCATTGTGGGGTGTATTAACAGGAGTGTCACATGTAATACACAGGAGGTTATTGTCCTGCTGTACTTGGCACTGGTGAGGCCTCAGCTAGAGTACTGTGTCCAATTTTGGGTGCCACACTTTAGGAAAGATATGGATAAATCAATGAGAGTCCAGAGGAGAACAACAAAAATGATAAAAGTTTTAGAAAACTTGACCTATGTGGAAAGGTTGAAAAAATGAGGCATGTTTAATCTTGAAAAAAGAAGACTGAGGGGGGAGCATAAGTCTTCAAATATGGTAAATGCTGTTACACAGAGCACAGTGATCAATTGTTCTCCATTTCCTCTGAAGGAAGGGCAAGAAGTAATTGGCTTAATCTGCAGTAAGGGAGATGTAGGTTAGAAATTAGGAAAAGCTTTCTAAGTATAAGGGTATTTAAGTTCTAGAATAGGTTTCCAAGAGAGGTTGTGGAATCTCCATTATTGGAGGATTGAAGAACAGGTTGGAGAAATACCTGTCAGCGATAGTCAAGGTTTACTGGGTCCGGCCTCAGCATGAGGGCACTGGATTTGATGAGGTGAGGTCCCTTCCAATTCTGCATGTCTCTGATTCTGTGACACGTAATGTTCTTCCCAGAGAATTCCATGAAGGACTGGACACTTTCAAAATGGGTTCTACCTTCCATTGTCTTCAGGGGCACTCAGACCACAGCTGCCCTTAACAAAAGTGCTCTCTTTCAAAATGGTTATTACCTTCCATTGCTCAGAACAGGAATGAAGCCAAGCTGCCCTCAGCTAAGATAATGGCCTCTGACAGCACAGGGAATCACCAGCTTAGCTGAGGGCAGCTTGGGCTTATTCCTCTCTTTAGAAAAATGTGATTATGCAGCTTCTGCCAACATAAACTTTGTTATTAAGAATAATGGCAAAATTGGCTATTTTGAAAACGTATTTAAAAAACTACCCATTGCACTAGATATACTCAACTGGGGGAGTAGGAAGGTAAACTGATGTGTATGTGTACGGGGGATTGGAAAGGAGGGGTAGAGGAGCACTGGCGTGCATGCAGACAGATGTGGGAGACAGAAAACGGGGAAATTGGCCAGTATGCAGTGGGAGCTTTGTTCCAGAGTGGGGTGAAGCAGCCTACCGGTGAATCTGATTCTAAGAGTTAAAATTTAAAAGAGAGACTGGTATAAAGTTGATACTGCATATCTTCAAATTATTAGAAATATCACATGGTTACATCTCTATGGGCTTCTTGTTTAGTATTAATGTATTTTTAAATATTAAAAACAAACAAACAAGGACATTCCCAAATAAATGGCATTAAACTGGAATTCTTAGCCTGGCATGTTTGAAAGTTTTTCCTCCTTTAAATGGTTTATTTCAAAATCCTTTCACATATAATTTTGAAAAGCTCTCTCCATGACAGGAATTATGGAAAGATCCTTTCTTTCTGCTACAAGTCATGCTACATTTTAAATTAGAATGTTCAGCCAACTGGCTGATCTGATTGACTGAATATCCATGGCTGCTTGCCACTCTAAATTAAATTATCCAGGTTAGTTTTGCATTGTGTTTCAAACTACTCTTACCGCAGCTTGCAGAGCTGACACATATGAGGGGGCCAAAGGGTTTCACTAAATCTGGTTGGCATTGAACTAGGGTGGGGCACTTTTTAAAGGAGAAACCAAATTTAACAGGCTGAGAAATATGCACAGCTAGTTGTGGTGAAACACAAGTAATTACAATTGCCCCTAAATTCCATTCTGGGATATTAATTTCACCTCAAATTGGGGCAGTGTGTGTTTTGTTTTTCCATACCCAAAGAGCAATCGTATACCAAAAAGAACTTTATTTTGTATTAGGTCGGTAACAAAACAAGAACAAACAAATGGAAAGTCTCCATCTGAGAGAGCACAGTGTTTGCGTCACCTCTGTAGCAGCCTGGATCTGAACACATAATGGCAGCTGCTTCTGCTTCAGGGAGGAGATCTGTTTCAATTTACAAGTGGAATCGTAGCAGCTACAAGTTACATTCATGATAGTGCTAAAAACACCGTCTCCTAACTTTTTTTGTATTTTGTTTTCTCTCATACTTCAAAATATTGAACAGGAGGCATTTCTGGCTTTTCCCAAATTATAGGTGGGATTTGTACTTGCCTTATTCCATTATTTTCCTGATATAAAGTAAATCTCTGCACATGAACAATTTCACCAGCAAGTGCAAAACAACTTAACCAGGCAAAGTATTAATTAATAGTCCACCCAACTCAGTGTCCAGCAGAAAACAATCTATGCATCAGAAATATAAATATAATAATTTGGACTCTGCCACCCTTTATGTCCCATGTTATGCAGCATGTCAGATTAGATAACGTTAGTGGCACCATCTGGTCTTAAAATCTTTGGGTCTGATTTTTCTGTTGTCCCGCACCTTGTGGAGTAAGACTGGTTGAATATTTTCTGATGGAACATTTTAATGCTAATGTATAATGGTCTCCATCATAAATTGTAGTAAAATACAAAAATAGAAACTATGAAGTCGAAGTGCTTCAGCATTTTTGGGCCAAAGCCTTTTGATAAATTGTTAACAATATTTTCACCATGACATTTTTTTTTTCATTTTGATTTGTGACTGAAGGAAACATTTAAATGTCAGAATTTTCCTCAGAATGGCAATTCCAAGTTTTGACCAGCTCTATCCTGGAGTCATTTACACCAGAGAAAAGTGAGTGCAAAATGAGTGTAAATGCCACCAGATGAGAATGGTAAAATTTTATGCCCATTTTTTGTATTGGTGTAAATGACTAGGCGCAGGGTCACAGAGAATCTGGCCCATAGATATTAAAGCCAGAAAGTGTCTCAGTGATCATCTAGTCTGACCTGTGTAACACAGGCCAGAAAGCATAGAAGAGTACAGATTTGTTTTATTCAAACTTCTGATAGAAAACCAGGGCCCTATGAATGTATAACCCATTCAGGAACAACAGAGAACAAAATCTAATTTGGTCTAAACTGGGTTATGAAAATAGGCCACTTTATCTTTAGAAACCTTGAATGGAAAGTCATGGAGAAACATGATGTGAATAGAGGGACTTTTAATCTATTCTGTTTCTTTTTAGGGAATTTTGGTTCCGTGTGCTTTCTTGCTTAGCTTCCCAAACTGATTGTTCCAAACAGACTTCCTTTATGATCTACATGATTTAGCACTGGGTAATATTATAAGCCATTATATGTTGTTAACCATTGGTTATTTTAACAGGGAAGGTGTCCTACTTGAACACTATCTTGTGTCCCACTCAAACAGCTTAGGACAGTGGAAGACCCATCTGCTTCTTTGTCCCACTATTCAATTTAGCACCCCATAAACTGAGCAGGAAATAAGAATTTCAGGCATTATGTGATGGGGAGGTACAGTCATCTTCACTAGCATGAAGTGACTGGGCTTTCAAATGACTTGTTTTCCCCTGATGTACTATAAAAACCTGTTTGACAGTTCTGGCTACCATTTTCCCTATAGACTACAGCTTTACTGTGAGGATGAATTTGGAGAAAAAATGGATGGATTCAGTAAAATTGCTTATATGAGTAAGGAAAGCATGATTTGTTCCTAAGTGAGCTCAAGTCTCGAAAAGTCATCATTATTATTATTATTTGCGTTATAGCACTTAGATGCCTTAACTAAGGTTGGGGCCCTGTTGTGCTAGGCACTGTACAAACATATAATTCAAGCCCCAGAGAGCTTACAATTTACATGGATGAGACAGACAAAAGGTGGGAGGGGAAACAGAGGCACAGGGAGGGGAAGTGACTTGCCCAAGGTCAAACAGCAGGTCAGTAGCAGAGTCAAGAATAGAACCCAAGTCCTAATTCAGTCCCCTATTAGGGACAATACCAAGTCTGACATAATTTGGAGGAGTTTTTTGGTCACTCTTAGGCTGCTTATTTCTGGTTTATACAGGGAAATATGGACATGCAGATCTGTCATTGTAAAAATATCTTATTTTCCTTTCCCCCACTCTCCTTTCTGGATTGTGACCTGATGACTTCTTGTAAATTGTCACCATGGTTCTAACAGATACCAGTTATCTGCTTGCAATTTTTAAATGCTAGTTAATATTGATCTAGTTATTGGGAATGAATTTCTATTACAGAACTCAAAGAAACTATGCCTGCTACATTTCCCTATTAAAAAGCCTTTCCTGAAATATCCTCATGTGAGAGAGAAGTAACTTTTATCTCATCATGTTGAAAACTGTCAGTGCTATTTAAAATAAAGGATTTTGACCCAAATGGCTGGACGCATCCTGGACACCATCTGGTTGGAAAGCAACATCATTTGTGATTTCTGCAGTGTGGAAACCAAATGCCAGAGACTGGCAATGCATTTTCCATTGTACTTTAATTCTAATAAAGCAAGATTCTTGCTTATTCACTTTGCTCAAATATTGCACGTACAACATTTTATTTTTGCTATAAAGCTAGTATCACACTAGGATGGAAACTGGAATCTTTCTGTAGCCAGATCTCCTTAGGCTGAGATTTTGTCCAATTTCATGAAGTAAGGAGGGCTGGGCTTGGTAAATAGATGTGGGCTTCTCAGGAAAGCTCAGTAAGTGTTCTGGGTGATTCATTCGCAGAAAACAATTGATCATAGTCCTCTTTATAATAGCCTTTAACAGATTTGAAGACTGTTATCAGTCTTCTTTTCTCAAAACTGGGTATGTTGGTCTTGAGGAAAGAAAACTAAGATGGGAGTGGGGACGGGAGGAACCAGATAACAGTCTTCAGATATGTTCAGGACTGTTATAAAGAGGATGTTGATCACTTGCTCTCAATGTCCACTAAGGGTAGATAATGGTCTTCATCTGCAGCAAGGGAAATGTAGGTTAGCTATTAGGAAAAGCTAACTATAAGGATAGTTAAATACTGGAATAGACTTCCAAAGGAGGTTGTGGAACCCCCATCACTGGAAGTTTTTAAGAACAGGTTAGACAAACAGGGATGGTTTAGGCTTATTCGGTCCTGCCTCAGCAGAGGGGGCTGGACTGGATGACCTCTCAAGGTCCCTTCCAGCCCTACATGTCTATAACTCTATGATTCACTTCTCCCTGAATCACAGCTGGATCACCAATACACCAGCTTGATTTTGAGAGCATTAGCCAACAGGAGGTGGTATTCTTCAGATGTAAACCCAAGGTCCTTACTTCTAGCCATTAACATTCCAGTGGCATTTTTCATGAGAGTGGTGGTATGTACTCAGGTAGAAATGATTTGTTCAGAGGTCCTACCTAAATACCCCTGCAGTTACATTGGATATGGTAGTTTCCACTTCCTGGTCTGGTTCTCTAGTCTGCAATCAATACAATCAGTAACATTGTCTTTTGCTTCTTTTATGTTAATTTTTATTTTAAATATAGTGGTAAATTTCATACTGATGAAAGTGCGGAACTGATAGTACTGCTTAACCTAGGCACAATGTGGGCAGGTGCTAGGCAAAGTTCCTCCAAACAGCTCTGTCAATAAACATTGGTCCTGACCAATGGCACCCCTATCATTCTGCTACAGACTTCTTGTGAGAGAGATGGCCAGTTATGACACACACTGTTATGGTTTTGTGTTGTGAAAAAATATCTGAGTGATGCTAGGATGAGACCACTAATCTTGTGGCTTAGATCACAAGTTATGATGAGTTAATCAATGTTGTTTTTAATTTAAGCTAGCATTCAAATTCTTTAACATAATGTACTCACCTCAGCCAATTTAACAATCATCTCTTCTCAGGAGAATGCAGTGAATGGAGAGCACCTGTGGCTGGAGACTAATGTCTCTGGGGACCTGTGTTACCTGGGGGAGGACAGTTGCCAAGTCAAATTTGCAGTGAGTATAACAGTTTCAGACTTTCTTATCTGTTTGTAGAGCAATGAATCCAGTTTTGGTTGAAGGGACTACTTTAGAAGCTTGGGAGCTTGCATTTTCTAGTGTGACATGTGGTGCCTTGCTACAGCAGATAGATAGAAAGAAAGAAACAGAACTATTGGTCAAATTCTTCATTTAAACAAAAACCTCTAAAATTTGTACTATTTCTACTAATAGTATGAAATCTGAGGTGTTTACTGAGCCCTAATTCGGGCAAGCTCCCAGTGTGTCAGTGGAAGTTTGCCTGAATAAGAACTGAGCTTAAGACCCCTGAGAATTTTGCCTGTAGCAAGTAGTATAGACCCTTAAAAGTATACTGTGCCTAATTCACTACTGTGTTGTTACAGTTGATGAGGGGCCATCTCCACTGAAATCAGTGCTGTAACCCTGGAATAAAACTGCAGTAACCATGATGGATCAGAACCATTTTGGAAATGCTGGTGGCAGTGGCAGATTAGCCACTGGGCCAATGGGGCCCATGCCCAGGGGCCCTGGCCAATTGAGGGCCTCTGCAAAAATGGGTGACCTCATGCCCCAGCCTGCTCCGCCCACCCACCTGATGCTCCTGCCAGCGAGCGGGGTTGGAGCATGGGGGTTTGTCCCACTCTGCCCGATGCTCCTGTTGGGAGCCCCACGCCCCGACCCTTTTCCCCCCTGGCAAGAGTGCAATGCGGGTGGAGTGGAACAAGCCCCCCTACCCTGACCCTGCTCCCTGGCATGAGTGCTGGGTGGATGGAGCGGGGCAAGCCCCAATACCCTGATCCCGCTCCCTGGCAGGAGCACTAGGGGGAGAAGGGGGAACTGCAGGTGGAAGGGGTGGGGAGAGATCCCCATTTGCTCTGGCATAGCCCCCCCCCACACCCTAGTCCACCTCTGGCTGGTGGGAATCTTAGTTGATTGAAGACTTTTTCAGCCAACAGGCCCACAGATATGGAGTCATATGTGAGAACTGACCATTTTTACTTGCCTGGCCTTTTCTTGACTGAAATTCCTTTCCGTTTTAAGGTTTTGGTAGTTGTGGGGAATCTAGTAGTGTAACACAAAGTAGCACATGTGTTGCTTTCTGGTGTGGGTCTGTGAACTGTAGATGGAAAGAATCTAGTTAACTCTAATTATGTTTTGCTTATCTTGATCAAATGGCTAATGGCTAATGGTTTTCCAATTTGAATCTTTTTAGAGATCCTACATCTTTCTATGGCTGCACTGGCCTTTCTGTTACTTGGATTTTTACATATAAAATATTTTTAGATCAGATATATTTTTTTAATGGAAAAGTGGTATGAAGTAATTAATCTATAATTGCATTTATGGAAAAATGCATAGAAATTTTAATAAACATAAAGCCTTAACAGTATATGAACTCCAACCCTTTGGCACTGACACTTTATGATAAATAGTACATGAGATGGAAAAGACTCAAAGTCTGATTTAGCCACCAATCTTTCCTTACTAATGCTTGGAATCAGTACTGCAAGCCCCAACATTCAAAAATCGTGAGTCCAATGCCCAAAATCATGGGATTGGTTTACAAATCATGATGCTTTTAAAAAAGATATTTGGTTCTTTTTATTTTCCTTCTGGTCTTTAAGCTGTTAGGGTACGTGTGTCCCATGTTTTCAAGCTTTTCTCTGCAATCATGAGGACTAAGAAACTTACTTTTTATGAAAAGCTGAGATTCTTATGCTATATCATAATTATATAGCTGGCGTTTTAAGAAAAACACCAAAAATTGAGAGACTTACGAAGAAAAATCATGATTTGACAATACTACAAATTTACTAGTGGTATGTTAGCTACAAGAGGTCTGTTTCCAAAATCTAGCTAATAACATATTGAAAATTATAAAGAAAACATTAATTACAAGCTCTCAATGATTGTAATAAAAATGACTGCAAAGTTTCAAGCATAATCAGCCTTAATTTATTGTGTTGATAATCTTTCTGTTTTTCAACCGTAAATGTTTCTGTAAAAATGCCTTTTGCGAGACTCATTAGAATGATTAAATATGTGCAAGAACAAGAAAGAATTAAGTTTATGGTAAAGGCTTTCTGTCCTTAATGGACACCTAGTGTTCACTTTAACAGGAATTTGACCAGTAGGATTCTATGGAAATTGCTGTAAAAGCCTATTAACAGAAGATGATTTCTTTTGAACAGAATTGTAAAACCACCCTAAAGAATTCAATAGGGAATTTATGTTCTTGCTATAGCATTTTATAGGTTGGTTAACAAAATTCTGCAGGACGATTATCATTCTCTAATAAATTACACAGGATTTTTCTGCAAGGCATTGGTCTGAGAGATGCCCCATCAAATTCAGTGCTTCATATGAACAATAGAGGAGGAACTTTTTTCCCCAGTTTGACTTGAGTCATTACTGAAACTCTTAGTAAAGTGTGTATGTTTCCTTGTCTCTTCACTAGCTATATCCTTTTCCATTTCAGACTGTTCCTGATAAGGAAGTCTTATTCAAAATGTCATCAGTAACTTTATTTACTATTTTAAAAATGTCTTTAGTTCTTTTTTCCCATCCACATGCCCTTGCCATATGTCCCATGTTCCACCCTGTTACCCTGTTTATGCCTCTATTCTCAACTATTCAGCTTCAAGCCATTTTTCAACATGTAGCTCAATCAGGTTTTGAAGACAATCCAGAAGACCTGTTGGATAAGAGGAGGGAAAGAGAAGCTGTTCGGCTTCTGATAAAATGTTATTGCTTCTGTAAATGATTTCCCCTCATTCCATCAGGGGCAGTTCTAGGGATTTTGCTGCCCCAAGCACGGCCGGCAGGCTGCCTCCAGTGGTTTGCCTGCGGGAGGTCCACTGAAGCTGTGGGACCAGCGGACCCTCCACAGGCAAACCGCCGAAGGCAGCCTGCCTGCTGCCCTCGCGGTGCCTGCAGAGCGCCCCCCGCGTCTTGCCGCCCCAAGCGTGCACTTGGCGTGCTGGGGCCTGGAGCCGCCCCTGCATAACATAAACACTCTCACCAACACTGTTATTAAATGTTGTAGAAATCGGCTCTCCGACGGAAGTGTGCTGCCTGTAAGATTGTGGTCCACAATGCGTGCATGGAACAGTTAGAGAAGGTAAGAGGACACCACCTGCTGGAATATTGAATGTACAGTACATATTTTAAAATCCATAACTGAGTCAATCTTGAAAATTTCATGAGCTTAATTTCTGGTACTGTTTGTCAAATACATTGCAATGCTTTCATAATATCATAGATAGAGCTGGTTGGAATTTTTCAAATGGAATTCTTTTTATAGGAAAAAAAGCCATTTTTAAGACAAAATAAAAAATTATTGATGTTTATGATTATTTTTGTTTTCATGAAATTTTTTGCAATGTTTTTATTAAAATATTGCAGTTTTAGCTGAAATTGTTACCTAAATAATTACCAAAATTGGCTTATAGTAAATGAAAATTTTCAATAATGTTTCAAAAATGCTTTTGATATGACTTTTTTAATAAAATTTTTGAAAAATTTCCAAAACAAATAGGTCTATTTTGAACCATGTGAAACAGAAACAGCTTTGAAAGTATGATTTTTTTAAACTGATTTTTTTAACCATATTGTTAATCTGCTCTAGTTATAGGGGAAGATGATGTAGACTAAAAATGAAAGATAGAAAATGCGCAGCTTCCTATCCCATACATACTTGCCAGTCACAGAATTCCACAACTACAACAGCATAACTCAGTTTATGGCAGTTGCCATTGTTAAAAGGAATACGAGATCAACAACCACCATAAATATTTTTGTGTTCCCTTGATTCTCACTGCTCCTAAACTTTAGGATTTTAGCATTTTGAGTTACAACTGGAAACATTTTGTAAATCTTTCCTTGCCTTGGTAAATAATTTATTTTGATATCTATCCTGCTTACAATTGTCTCTAAAGAAAACTCCCCAAACCTTCAAAATCCCATAATATATTGATCATATTATGCAGTTCTCTATCAATGCTCCTTCATCTGGTAATACATATATTCCTGATTATAAATTAACTGTTACAGGATGAATTTTTCCCAATAGGATTAACGGGGGAAAATCCTGGTGCCACTGAAGTCAATGGGAATCTTGCCATTAACTTGAATGGGGTCAGAATTTTACCTCGTGTTTGACACTGATTCTTGCACAGAAGTGGGTAATACGTCAAAGATTTTCAGTGGCAGCCCTTTAGAAAGGACTGTTAGTTTTCCCCAATTTGGATGAGTTTTGCAAAACCTCATTAAATACGTGAGTTTTTTCAGTGAGTTTTAGTGCATTCCAGTTAACACAGCAGAAGGTAAAATAAGACAAAATCACATTGATCCATTATTCTTGACCTGTTTTACCAAAAGTAATGATAATTTCTTACATCTCCACTAGTTTTTGGTGTCCCAAGTAATAAGAGAAAGTGCACACTCAGATGAAGGCCATTGAGTTGAATGTTAATTTGTTTCTTCTAGTCTAGAGAGTATGAAATTTGCCCCAATGCAGAGGATATCCCAAGATCTGAACATCTCTTCAATCTCATTTTATGGGATGTCAGTGGTGCTTGTTCCTCTGTCCTGGGATGAATTTTAACTAAAATAATTAGAATTTAGGTGACCTTTTCCATCCTGTCAAAGTTCAATGGTGGAACAAAGACTCAAGACTCCAGATGAACAGCATTGGAAGAGCATTAATAGCATTGCAAGATTAATCTGTTTTCACAGAAGAAATATTTTCAGTAACTTCAGTTTGACTCAGAGCTTCCTGATATCCCTTAATGTGCAGATGAGACTGACTTAGTTTGGCTAGGTTTAAAAGCCAATTAGTGAACATTGGAGCAATGAACAGCCAGCAGCTAACCGCAGCGTTTCTGTAGGAGTTTGTAAGTGAGCGTTTGGGTGGGGAGTTTCTTTTTTTCTAGTTATAGGGTCTCGGAAAAGAAGACCATGGTAGCTATTAAGACACACTAGAAATAACCAGAGGAGGAGAGGACAGAAAGAAGATGGTTGGATGCTGAAGCTTTGGGATGTACATCATCCTTGAGAGGGTATCTGATGGAAGCCACTTACGCATGAAATGTCACCTGATAGAGCTCATGGCAGCGAAGAATCAAGGATTAGAGATGTAGCTGAAGATGATGGAATTCAGATGGGTATTTGAAGGAATAATGCAGGAAAGGAGAGAGGAGGTGGTACAGACAGCTCAAGATTTAAGGACACCTCCTGAACAAAAGGCGCTAGAGAGGGGACTGCCAGGAGAGGAGTGTGATCCATGGAAGAATATGACCATGAGGACAAGGCAGAAGAAAAGACCAACTAGGGGTGCTGAAATTGAGTTGAGTAATAGGTTTGCAGCACTGAGACAGAAGATGTAGTGCAAGAAAGAAACAAAGGGAAGTCAGTCTCTGCAGAAGAGAGGAAGAGATGATGGAGATAGCCTGAGGAAGAATGAAGTTGATGTACAAGGGACTGCTAGAGAGAACATAAAACAGATTCATACTAACAGTAGCAAGAGACAGGTCTATGTGACTGGGGATTCGATACTCACCAGATTAGTTCCAGAGAACAGAAGAGTGTGCTGTCTGCCAGAATCAAAGATATGAGATATGGTTGTGAGGCTGACAAAGATCCTGATGTGTGCAAGAAAAAAATACACTGATTGTGCTGCATGTTGAGATGAATGACACTGCTAGATTCCCACTGAAATGGACCAAGGACGATTGCACTTAATTGGGTAAGATGCTTAAAGAAGTGGAAGCTCGGGTGATTTTCAGTGAAATACTTCAGGTCCCTAGGGAAGGAGAGCAAAGGCATGACAAGGTAATGAAGATGAACAGATGGCTCAAGGATTGGTGCTATGAGGAAGGTTTGGAGGATGGTTGACCATTGGGAGGCATCCACAAAAAGAAGAATCTTCTCAACTGATGGACTCCACTTGAACACCTGGAATGTTATCCTTCCGGGATCCATGCTGACATGACTGATAAAAGAAGACCTTTAAATTAGGAGATGAGGGGAGAAGATTGAGAGAGACTCGTGAAATCTCCACGCCTGACTTGGATACACAGCAGAAGGAAAATAAACTAAATGAAGATACAATAGGAATAATGGAACACTACAAGCTAGAAAACTGGTGAGGCCTGAGTGAAACTGAAATGCTTGTACACAAATGCAAGGAGTCTGGGCAATAAAATGGAGGAACTGGAACTACTGGTGCAATAGGTCAAACCAGATATTTTAGTAATTACAGATGGAATAGCACTCATTGCTGGAGGAATACAGGTATTGAAGGGTATGTGCTGGTTAGGAGAGAAGTGAATAAAGGCAAAGGTGGTGGAGTAGCGTTGTACATCAATGAAAGCAATACAATGTAAAGAAATATGAAGTGATAGTATGGACCAAACAGAATCTATCTGGGCCAAAATAAGTTGGTGGAAGGATTGTAAAGGAAGTTCTTTTGGGATGGTTTTAGGGGCCTGCTATAGATCCCCAGGGTCAGTCTCCTTTATGGATAGTGATCTCTTTAATATTATTAGAGAGAGAAATATTTTTGGGAATTGCCATAGTAGAAGACTTTCACCTCCCAGATATAGATTGGAAAATAAATGCTGCTAATACCAGTAGGACCCAGTTCTTCTTGGGTTATGATAGATGACAGTTTTCTTCATCAAATTGTCACTGAATCAACAAGAGGTGATGCAATTTTAGACTTGATTTTAGTAAGTAGTGAGGACATAACAGAAGAGTTGCTGATAGGAAATAACCTTGGATCGAGTGATCACAAATTGATTCAGTTTAAATTAAATGTAAGGATAATCAAAATCAGGTCAACTGGTGTTTTATTTCAAAAGGGAACCCTTTGGGAACTTAAGAGACTTAGTTAAATAAGTCACCTGGACTGAAGAACTCAAGGACTTAAATGTACAGGACGGTTAAAATTTCTTCAAATTTTTACAAAAACTATCTGAAATTTGCATCCGGAGAAAGGGGGGGAAAAACTTGTATGGATAGACTCCAAACTCAGCTGGATGAATAACCACCCCAAAAAGGTTGTTAGGCATAAGCAGAGAGCCTATGTGATATGGAAAAAAGGGCTGATCAGCAAAGAAAGCCACATTGTAGAGGTTAGAAATTGTAGGAATAAAGTGAGAATTACTAAAAATTAGGCTGACTTAGCTCTTGCCAAAAAAATTAAATAATAGGTAAAAAGAGAGTAAGGAAGCATGAGGATGGGGTGCTATTCAGAGGGATAGGAAGGAGATTAAAGATAATCTAGATATGGCCCAAAAACTAAATGAATACTTTGCCCCAGATTTCAGTAACAATGGTAATATGGAACATGCGTATGAATACAGTGTGATAGATATGAGTATACAGAAAGGGAAATTGCCACATCAGAAGTGGAAGAAAAACTTAAATCTCAAATTTTGGGGATCATATAATTCCATCCCAGAATACTGAAAGAACCAGCACATGAGATTGCTAGTCCAGTAACAAGGATTAATACCTCTATCTATTCAGGGATTGTACCATATGTCTGGAAAATAGCTAATGTCATACCTATATTTAAGAAAGGGTAAAAAAGTGATCCGAACAATTACAGACCTGTTAGTCTGACCTCAGTAGAATGCCAGGCTTTAGAGAAAATTGTGAAGAAATGAATAATTTAAATTCATGGAGGTAAAGGGAAAGTAATGCAATGTGGGTTTACCAAAGGTAGATCATGCTGCAGTAACCTGATTTCCTTCTTTGAGAAAAGAACTTTTTTTTTTTGATAAGGGAAGTGCAGTAGATCTAATATTTTTGGACTTCAGTAAAGCATTTGACATGGTAACACATGGGAAATTATTAGTCAAATTAGGGAAGATGGAGATCAGTACAAATGTTGTAAAGTGACTAAGGATTGGCTAAAGGGGAGAAGGCAAGGGACTGTGCTGAAAGGTGACTTATCAGACTGCAGAGAATTCTTCGAGGGTTGGTCTTGGGACTATTCTTAGTCAATATTTGTATTAATTACCTTGACAGAAAAAGCAGGCGCGCGCTAATTACATCTGCTGATGTTATGAA
Organism: Gopherus evgoodei; assembly: GCF_007399415.2. Taxonomy (NCBI): domain Eukaryota; kingdom Metazoa; phylum Chordata; order Testudines; family Testudinidae; genus Gopherus; species Gopherus evgoodei. Next base: position 258,486,965 of record NC_044322.1, on the reverse strand, counting down.
ATTGGGAGGCATTGTCAATGCAGAGGAGGATTGGAATTTTACACAGGAACATCTGGATGGCCTTAAAGACTGGAGTGACTTAAATGGGATGAAATTCAATAGTATACAGTGCAAGGTCATATAGGTAGGGTCTAATAATCAGAATTTCTGATACAAGCTGGTGGCTCATCAGTTTGGAAATGACTGAGGAGGAGAGAGACCTAGGTGTGTGCGTCGATCACAGGATGAGTATGAGCCACCAGTGTGGTGCGGCTCTGAAAGGCAAATGCATTCCTAGAATGTATTAGGTGAGGCATTTCCAGTTGAGATAGAGAAGCATTAATGCCACTGTACAAGGCATTCATAAGACTTCATTTGGAAGTCTATGTACAATTCCAGTCACCTGTATTCAAGAAAGATGGATTTAAACTGGAAGAGGTGGAGAGAAGAGCTACTAGGGGGATGTAGGTTCTGTCTTAGGAGAACAGACTGGAAGATCTTGGTTTGTTTAGTCTTGTAAAAAGAAGGCTGAGAGGGAATATGATTGCTTTCTTTAAATAAAGAGGGGGTAAATACCAAGGAGGGTGAAGAGCTATTTAAGCTAAACGACAATGTTGGCAGAAGAACAAATGAGTATAAACTGGTTATGAACAAATTAAAGGTAGAAATTAGAAAAAAAGTTTCCAACCATCAGCAGAAGGAGTTTCTGGAACAACCACCCAATAGGAATTGTGGTGGCAAACAACTTAATTAGTTTAGAGAGAGACTGGACAAATTTGAGTACCGTTGTATAATGGGGTTACTTGTGATATTGGGGAGGGCTTAATAGCCCCGGGAATCACTTTGGTTTTGTTCCTGAAGCTCATGCTTCAGGGTTTCAGTTGGCCACTGACAAAGGTCAGGAAGGGATCCTTTCCTCCCCCATTGTATTCTGTGAGTTTTAAAAATCTTCTTCCTCTGAAGCATCAGAGATGGCTACAGGTGGACATGGGACATTGGACAGGACGTTAAGTTGGTATCAAGCAATCCCTCTTTCATGAGCATGGCTGGCTGGTTCTTGCTTACGTGTTCTGGGTCTAACTGATCACCATATATGGGGTCAGGAAAGAATTTTCCCCCAGATCAGGTTGGCAGTGAATTTGAGAGGCATGGGGATTTGCCTTCCTCTGCAGCGTGTAGGTGTGGGATACTTGTTAGGATTATCTGGGTATATCTCACTTAATCATTTCCCTGTCATTGTAGGGACCTTAAGCACTGGTGCACCTCGATCCTTCCTAATATTTGATTGGAACATAACAATCTAGTCTCCTGTGGGTCTCATTTACTTTGGTTCCATTTCCATTGCTGGTTTTAGTGGGCAGGTGCTGGGTGGTGGTAGCAGCCTGCGATATACAAGAGGTTTAGACTTGAAATTAGACGAAGGTTTCTAACCATTAGGGGAGTGAAGTTTTGGAACAGCCTTCCGAGGGAAGTAGTGGGGGCAAAAGACTTATCTGGCTTCAAGACTAAGCTTGATAAGTATATGGAGGGGATGTTATGATAGGATAGTTTAATTTGGGCAATTGATCTTGGATTATCATCAGATAAGTCTGCTCAATGGTCTGCGGGGAGATGTTGGATGGGATGGGAACTGAGTTACTGCAGAGAATTCCTTCTTGGGTGCTGGCTGGTGAGTCTTGCCCACATGCTCAGGGTTTAGCTGATCGCCATATTTGGGGTCGGGAAGGAATTTTCCTCCAGGGCGGATTGGCAGGGGCCCTGGAGGTTTTTCGCCTTCCTCTGCAGCGTGGGGCATGGGTCGCTTGCCGGTGGATTCTCTGCAGTTTGAGGTCTTCAAACCAGTTTTGAGGATTTCAATAACTCAGTCCTGGATTAGGGGTTGTATAAAAGTGGATGGGTAGGGTTCTGTGGCCTGCCTTGTGCAGGAGGTCAGACTAGATGATCATATTGGTCCCTTCTGACCTATGAGTCTATGAGTCTATGAGGTCAGACTAGATGATTTAGTGGTCCCTTCCAGCTTTAAACTCTGTGATGCTGTTTCCTGTTCCAACATAAGGACATAAGAATGGCCATACTGGGTCAGACCAATGATCCATCTAGCCCAGTATCCTGTCTTCCAACAGTGGCCAATGCCAGGGAATGAATAGAACAGGCCATCATTTAGTGATCTGTTCGTTTTTGTCCACTCCCAGCTTCTGGCAATCAGACTAGGGCAGTGGTCTCCAACCTTTTAAAGCACAAGATCACTTTTTGAATTTAAGTGCAACCCAGGATCTAACTTAAAGAAAAAGTAGAAATAACAGTAATCACACAAACCCAAACACCTTTGCCCTGCCCCTTCTCCAAGGCCCTGCCCTGTTCACTCCATCCCTCCCTCCCTCTGTTGCTCACTCTCTCCCACCCTCAATCACTTTCACCAGGCTGGGACAGGGGGTTGGGGTGTGGGAGGGGGTGCGGACTCTGGGCTGAGGCTGAGGGGTTTGGAGTATGGGAGGGGCTCAGGGCTGAGCCTGGGGCAGGGGAGTTGGGTGCAGGCGGAGGTTCAGGGTGCAGGTTCTGGGAGGAAGTTTGGGTGCAGGAGGGGGCTCAGGGATGGGGAAGGAGGTTGGGGTGCAGGAGGGGATGCAGGGTGCTGGCTCTGGGAGGGGGCTCAGGGTTTGTGCAATGGGTTGGGGTGCAGGCTCTGGAAAGGGGCTAGGGCAGTAGCAGCTGGGCAGGGTGGGCTGCACATCTGAGCTAGGTGCAGCCAAGGTAGGAGACCAGTGGCCATGGGGGAAGGGTGTGCAGGGGGCTAGGGCTGCTGGGAGGGGCATGCAGGGGGTTGAGGTGTGAGGAGGGGGTGCAGCCAGTGCATGGGGGACAGACTCTAGACAGGGGACGTGGTGGCTAGGGCACAGTCCCTGGATGGGAGGGATTGAGTGCTGTGGGGAGGGCAGTCCTTGGGAGGCCTGAATGCTGGGGACAGTCGCTTGGGAGCAGTCCCTCAGTGGGGGGCTGGGTGCCTGGGGGGCAGTCCCTGGATGAGGTACTGGGTACTGGAAGGGCAGTCCCTGGGGGGCCGTTCTGCCCTGGACAGGGTACCCTGTCCCTACAGGGCAGGCTCGTGTGCCAGCCCAGTGTTGCAGGAGTCTGGATGCTGGGGAGATTGTCCCTGGCTGAGGAGGCACCCTGCACTGGTCAGGGCTCCCCATCTTTGCAGGCAGGGTCTGCAGTCACACTTCCCTGGCACTCAGCATATATATTGTGTGGATGTTGCCCACATAACACATAGAGAGATGCGTATGCAGCCCACAACAGTAAATAGGCTGAGAACCTACTGATGGCAGAAAATTCCTCAATTAATAAAATCATGCCAGTATATTGTGACTGTGCATATATAATAAGCAACAATTCCATTCAATGTAGTTTTCTTTGTATACTTTCCCTTTTAAACGAATAGATTGAGGGGCCATATTCTTGAGTTCAGAAAGTGTGTTAGTTATATTTTTGAAAATTTGTCTGGAGAGAAACCTAGCATAAGGATGAAAGAACGGAATGCAGATGTTTGTGATTTCTTTATTACTTCTTTGGGTGTGCATGAGGGGGTCCTTTAACAGTTTTTCAGATCAAAAACCTCCCTTTTGTGTGTGAATCCAGCTGTGGTAAATCTGATTTACAGCTCTTGCTCATGTTAGTGCAAAGCAAAATATTTATCCTATAAATAAAGAGCAAACATAGGTACTGGAACATGTCTGACGAAGGGGGACACAATGGATTCCATTCATTGAATAGTAACTTTCTTTTCTATGGCATCTTTCATGGATACCAAAGCATTTTACAAATTTAATAGAGAATCATTTCACCTGTCAAAGAAATGGAGCCACCTCTGGGGTAAGCATATCAGCTATTTAGCAATGTACAGTATCCCTATGCAACAGTCTTGGACAGATTAAGACTAAAACAGTGTAAAATTAAAACTACTCGAGCAATTTAAGGAAACTGCACAATTATCAGAGTGGAATTTGGTCAGGATACTGAAATTAACATCCCTCCTGTTGGGACACCAAGGGCAGAAGTGGCTGGAAGGATCATATCTCATCTGAAAGAGGAAATATTGACCCTGTAAATACTGTTTCAGGAAAGGATACTGTAGCATCAGACACACAGATTGACTAATGCTGTAGCATCAGTTCTTATGTCTGTTTAATGCTGTAATATTAAAGGTGCTACTTTCTGGAAGTACACCATAGTTTGGCTGTTGAACATGCTTGTGTATTCTGCAAGTATTGTGGGATGGCCTGAGAGGATAGCACCAAGAGCAAACATCTTGATTGATGGCCATTTTATGCATATAGATTAAAAGCTGTAATCATGAGCTGGCTGTATTTTAAAGAATCCTTATTGAGTTTGCAGGAACAAACCATCCCGATGTGTAGAAAGAATAGTAAATATGGCAAGTATCAGAGGGGTAGCCGTGTTAGTCTGGATCTGTAAAAGCAACAAAGAGTCATCCGATGAAGTGGGTATTCACCCATAAAAGCTCATGCTTCAATACGTCTGTTAGTGTATAAGGTGCCACAGGACTCTTTGCTGCTAAATATGGCAGGAGACCAGCTTGGCCTAACAGTGAAATTCTTGCTGATCTTAAACACAAAAAGAAGCTTACAAGAAATGGAAGACTGGACAAATGACCGGGAAAGAGTATAAAAATATTGCTCAAGCATGCAGGAGTAAAATTGGGAAGGCAAAATCGCACTTGGAGTTGCAACTAGCAAGGGATGTTAAGAGTAACAATAAAAGTTTCTACAGATATGATAGCAACAAGAAGGTGGTCAAGAAAAGTGTGGTCCCCTTACTGAATGGGAGAGGCAGCCTAGTGACAGAAGATGTGGAAAAAGCTAATATACCCAATGCTTTTTTTTGCCTCTGTCTTCACAAACAAGGTCAGCTCCCAGACTACTGCACTGGGCAGCACGGTATGGGGAGGAGGTGACCAGCCCTCTGTGGAGAAAGAAGTAGTTCAGGACTATTTAGGAAAGCTGGACGAGAGGAGAGTGATCAGGAACAGTCAGCATGGATTCACCAAGGGCAAGTCATACCTGACTAACCTAATTGCCTTCTACGATGAGATAACTGGCTCTGTGGATGAAGGGAAAGCAGTGGACGTGTTGTTCCTTGACTTTAGCAAAGCTTTTGATACAGTCTCCCACAGTATTCTTGCCAGCAAGTTAAAGAAGTATGGGCTGGATGAATGGACTATAAGGTGCTCAAAGGTAGTGATCAGTGGCTCCATGTCTAGTTGGCAGCCAGTAACAAGCGGAGTGCCCCAAGAGTCGGTCCTGCTGCTGGTTTTGTTCAATATCTTCCTTAATGATTTGGAGGATGGCATGGATTGCACCCTGAGCAAGTTTGCAGATGACACTAAACTGAGAGGAGTGGTAGATACATTGGAGTGTAGGGATAGGATACAGAGGGACCTAGACAAATTAGAGGATTGGGCCAAAAGAAATCTGATGTGGTTCAACAAGGACAAGTGCAGAGTCCTTCACATAGGATGGAAAAATCCCATGCACTGCTACAGACTAGGGACCAAGTGGCTAGGCAGCAGTTCTGCAGAAAAGGACCTAGGGTTTACAGTGGACAAGAAGCTGGATATGAGTCAACAGTGTGCCCTTGCTGCCAAGAAGGCTAATGGCATATTGGGTTGTATAAGTAGGAGCATTGCCAGCAGATTGAGGGATGTGATCATTCCCCTCTATTTGACATTGGTGAGGCCTCATCTGGAGTACTGTGTCCAGTTTTGGGCCCCACACTACAACAAGGATCTAGAAAAATTGGAGAGTCAAGCAGAGGGCAACAATAATGATCAGGGGGCTGGAGCACATAACTTATGAGGAGAGGCTGAGGAAACTGGGATTGTTTAGTCTGCAGAAGAAAAGAATGAGAGGGGATTTGATAGCTGCTTTCAACTACCTGAAAGGGGGTTCCAAAGAGGATGGATCTAGACTGTTCTCAGTGGTACCAGATGACAGAACAAGGTATAATGGTCTCAAGTTGAAGTGGGGAGGTTTAGGTTGGATATTAGGAAAAACTTTTTCACTAGGAGGATGGTGAAGCACTGGAATGGGTTACCTAGGGAGATAGTGGAATCGCCTTCCTTAGAGGTTTTTAAGGTTAGGCTTGACGAAGCCCTGGCTGGGATGATTTAGTTGAGGATCGGTCCTGCTTTGAGCAGGGGGTTGGACTAGATGACCTCCTGAGGTCCCTTCCAACCCAGATATTCTATGATTCTGTGTAGGTGATTTGTAGAATGTGTATGTAAAATTTTTACACTGTAGCATTTTGCCTGCTGTGAGACCAGGCATTAAGAATTACAATCTTGTGTTGCTACTACTGACAAACATTTTGAAATGAGCTGGGATTATAAGGAGCTCTCATTTTGCTACAGGAAATTTGACTCTTCTTTTTATGTGGAGGTGCAAACCTGAGGTCCATTGGTAACTTCAGTTTAAATGCATCATTTCTTTTTCCACCTCTCCCATCATCCTCTCCCTTTTATTCTCTCTCAGTATTTCCCCCATTACTTCTTTATTCTCGCTGCATCCCCTTTTCTCCCACTTCTTCCCTTTTTCTTCCCCACAACCATTTGATTCATCCTTTCTTTTTGTTTCCAATCTTTTTAATATTTTCAGTTTTCTGAAAGTGCTTGTTGTCCTGTATTCTACTCTGCCCTCAGAAACAGGGAATGTAGCTAATCCTTTTTGAGTCACTGCTAGTCTGGCCAGGATTTGTGGGTGGGTAAGTGGGACTGGCCTGATAAAGTAGAAAAATCTATTTACTCATTCAGGGTGAGTCCCAACATTTCTTAGGTGAATGGTCTGCAGAATCTAAGCTTTCATTTAAGCACTCCTAGCTATTTTCGAGACACCACTGACTTCCTGAGGAAACTACAATCCATAGGTGATCTTCCAGAAAACACCATCCTGGCCACTATGGCTGTAGAAGCCCTCTACACCAACATTCCACACAAAGATGGACTACAAGCTGTCACAGCAAACCTGGTGACTGAACTTTGTGACTTTGTCCTCACCTACAACTATTTCACATTTGGGGACAATGTATACCTTCAAGTCAGTGGCACTGCTATGGGTACTCGCATGGCCCCACAGTATGCCAACATTTTTATGGCTGACTTAGAACGATGCTTCCTCCGCTCTCATCCCCTAATGCCCCTACTCTACTTGCGCTACATTGATGACATCTTCATCATCTGGACCCATGAAAAAGAAGCCCTCGAGGAATTCCACCAAGATTTCAATAATTTCCATCCCACCATCAGCCTCAGCCTGGACCAGTCCACACAAGACATCCACTTCCTGGACACTACAGTGCTAATAAGGAATGGTCACATGAACACCACCCTATACCAGAAACCTACTGACCACTATACTTACATACATGCCTCCAGCTTTCATTCAGACCACACCACACGATCCATTGTCTACAACCAAGCTCTAAGATACAACTGCATTTGCTCCAACCCCTCAGACAGAGACAAACACCTACAAGATCTCTATCAAGCATTCTTACAATTACAGTAGCCATCTGCTGAAGTGAAGAAACAGATTGACAGATCCAGAAGAGTACCCAGAAGTCACCTACTACAGGATAGGCCCAACAAAGAAAGTAACAGAATGCCACTAGCTGTCACCTTCAGCCCCCAACTAAACCTTTCCAGCGCATCATCAAGGATCTACAACTTATCCTGAAGGACAGTCCCTCACCCTCACAGGTCTTGGAAGACAGGCCAGTCCTTGCTTACAGACAGCCCCCCAACCTGAAGCAAATACTCACCAGCAACGACACAACAAAAACACTAACCCAGGAACCTATCCTTGCAACAAAGCCCATTGCCAACTCTGTCCACATACCTATTCCAAGGACACCGTCATAGGACCTAATCATATCAGCCACACTATCAGAGGCTCGTTCACCTGCACATCTAACAATGTGATATATGCCATCATGTGCCAGCAACGTCCCTCTGCCATGTACATTGACCAAACTGGACAGTCTCTACCCAAAAAAATAAATGGACACAAATCAGACATCAAGAATTATCACACTCAAAAACCAGTTGGAGAACACTTCAACCTTCCTGATCAATCGATTACAGACTTCAAAGTCACAATACTCAAACAAAAAAACTTCAAAAACAGACTCCAGTGAGAAACTGGAGAATTGGAATTAATTTGCAAACTTGACACCATCAAATTAGGCTTGAATAAAGACTGGGAATGGATGGGTCATTACACAAAGTAAACCTATTTCCCTGTGCTAATTTTCCCCCTACTGTTGCTCACACCTTCTTGTCAATGAGGTGGATGAGGCTTTTTTCAAACAACTAACAAAATCATCCAAAGCCCAAGATTTGGTGGTGATGGGGGACTTCAACTATCCAGATATATGTTGGGAAAATAACACCGCGGGGCACAGACTATCCAATAAGTTCCTGGACTGCATTGCAGACAACTTTTTATTTCAGAAAGTTGAAAAAGCTACTAGGGGGGAAGCTGTTCTAGACTTGATTTTAACCAATAGGGAGGAACTTGTTGAGAATTTGAAAGTAGAAGGAAGCTTGGGTGAAAGTGATCATGAAATCATAGAATTTGCAATTCTAAGGAAAGGTAGAAGAGAGTACAGCAGAATAGAGACAATGGATTTCAGGAAGGCGGATTTTGGTAAGCTTAGAGAGCTGATAGGCAAGGTCCCATGGGAATTAAGACTGAGGGGAAAAACAACTGAGGAAAGTTGGCAGTTTCTCAAAGGGACGCTATTAAGGGCCCAAAAGCAAGTTATTCCGATGGTTAGGAAAGATAGAAAATGTGGCAAAAGACCACCTTGGCTTACCCTTGAGATCTTGCGTGACCTACAAAATAAAAAGGCGTCATATAAAAAATGGAAACTAGGTCAGATCACAAAGGATGAATATAGGCAAATAACACAGGAATGCAGAGGCAAGATTAGAAAAGCAAAGGCACAAAATGAACTCAAACTAGCTATGGGAATAAAGGGAAACAAGAAGACTTTTTATCAATACATTAGAAGCAAGAGGAAGACTAAGGACAGGGTAGGCCCACTGCTCAATGAGGAGGGGGTAACAGTAACAAGAGACTTGGAAATGGCAGAGATGCTTAATGACTTCTTTGTTTCGGTCTTCACTGAGAAGTCTGAAGGAATGTCTAGTATAGTGAATGCTTACGGGAAGAGGGTAGGTTTAGAAGAGAAAATAAGGAAAGAGCAAGTAAAAAATCACTTAGAAAAGTTAGATGCCTGCAAGTCACCAGGGCCTGATGGAATGCATCCTAGAATACTCAAGGAGTTAATGGAAGAGGTATCTGAGCCTCTAGCTATTATCTTTGGGAAATCATGGGAGACGGGGGAGATTCCAGAAGACTGGAAGGGGGCAAATATAGTTCCCATCTATAAAAAGGGAAATAAAAACAACCCAGGAAACTACAGACCAGTTAGTTTAACTTCTGTGCCAGGGAAGATAATGGAGCAGGTAATCAAAGAAATCATCTGCAAACACTTGGAAGGTGGTAAGGTGATAGGGAATAGCCAGCATGGATTTGTAAAGAACAAATCGTGTCAAACTAATCTGATAACGTTCTTTGATAGGATAACGAGCCTTGTGGATAAGGGAGAAGCGGTGGATGTGATATACCTAGACTTTAGTAAGGCATTTGATACAGTTTCACATGATATTCTTATAGATAAGCTAGGAAAGTACAATTTAGATGGGGCTACTATAAGGTGGGTGCATAACTGGCTGGATAACCGTACTCAGAGAGTAGTTGTTAATGGCTCCCAATCCTGCTGGAAAGGTATAACAAGTGGGGTTCCGCAGGGGTCTGTTTTGGGACCGGTTCTGTTCAATAGCTTCATCAACGATTTAGATGTTGGCATAGAAAGTACGCTTATTAAGTTTGTGGACGATACCAAACTGGGAGGGATTGCAACTGCTCTGGAGGACAGGGTCAAAATTCAAAATGATCTGGACAAATTGGAGAAATGGTCTGAGGTAAACAGGATGAAGTTCAATAAAGATAAATGCAAAGTGCTCCACTTAGGAAGGAACAATCAGTTTCACACATACAGAATGGGAAGAGACTGTCTAGGAAGGAGTATGGCAGAAAGAGATCTAGGGGTCATAGTGGACCACAAGCTTAATATGAGTCAACAGTGTGATACTGTTGCAAAAAAATCAAACGTGATTCTGGGATGCATTAACAGGTGTGTTGTAAACAAGACACGAGAAGTCATTCTTCCTCTTTACTCTGCACTGGTTAGGCCTCAACTGGAGTATTGTGTCCAGTTCTGGGCACCGCATTTCAAGAAAGATGTGGAGAAATTGGAGAGGGTCCAGAGAAGAGCAACAAGAATGATTAAAGGTCTTGAGAACATGACCTATGAAGGAAGGCTGAAGGAATTGGGTTTGTTTAGTTTGGAAAAGAGAAGACTGAGAGGGGACATGATAGCAGTTTTCAGGTATCTAAAAGGGTGTCATCAGGAGGAGGGAGAAAACTTGTTCACCTTAGCCTCCAATGACAGAACAAGAAGCAATGGGCTTAAACTGCAGCAAGGGAGATTTAGGTTGGACATTAGGAAAAAGTTCCTAACTATCAGGGTAGTTAAACACTGGAATAGATTGCCTAGGGAAGTTGTGGAATCTCCATCGCTGGAGATATTTAAGAGTAGGTTAGATAAATGTCTATCAGGGATGGTCTAGACAGTATTTGGTCCTGCCATGAGGGCAGGGGACTGGACTCGATGACCTCTCGAGGTCCCTTCCAGTCCTAGAGTCTATGAGTCTATGAGTCAACTGTTGGAAATGGGCCATCCTGATTATCACTACAAAAGCTTTTTTTCTCCTGCTGAGACTAGCCCACCTTAACTGATTACTCTCTTCATAGTTAGTATGGCAACACCCATTTTTTCATGTCCTCTGTGTATATATATCTTACTACTGTATTTTCCACTGCATGCATTCGATGAAGTGGGTTTTAGCCCGCAAAAGCTCCTGCTCAGATAAGTTTGTTAGTCCCTAAGGTGCCACAAGTACTCCTCATTCTTTTTTTTTAAAAAGGAGTAAACCTGGAGTTTTCATAGAGCCCTGAAGGAGTTTGATGCCCAGCTTCCATTGACTTTAAAACCTCCAGCTTAAGCCCAGCCTCTGGTTGCAAAGGTAACCTTGCTCACGAAAAGCAAGGTTAAACTGATGCAGTGCTGCCTTTTAAGAGGGGGAGGGCAGGCAAGAGACGCTGAACAGCCAGCCACAACATGGTGGAGAGAAGACTGTTTAGAGACATGGGAGGCAAGATGTGGATTGTTTGGGCAGGTGCATACAGACACATGCTCTTTAACAGCAAGGTGAGTCTCTTTGTTGGGATACTGGATTTTTAGTTGAGCTAGTATGTTTTTGAAAAAGGGATTTTGCAGAGCTGGCCTAATGCAATATAGAGAAACAGTTCTCAGTCATTATATTACCATACACATTGTCAACATTTACAGCCACCTCTGATTTCTGTTTACATTCTTATACAATATTGCTTTTTTTCCTATTCGTTTGCTTTGCTTTTAATGGCAGATTAATTTCCGGTGCAAACCAACTTTCCGAGAGGGGGGCTCCAGATCTCCAAGAGAAGTAAGTAATTTATGACTAACTGTTGCTCCCCTCTGTGATTTGTCTACCTGTTCCTGGAATAGGAACAGTGCTTTCAGACTCACTGGAGCCTTAGAAAGAGAACTATCCCCCTTTGGGACACATTCTCTTCTTCACAATGTATATAAAAGGCATTTTAGACAAATAGCCACATTAGTTACATCAACAACATCAGTTTATTTTATTTACTTATTCCCTCATCCATTCTCTTTTTTTTCCTCCCTGATCATTCTTTTTTCATATTCTCTTACTTAAATTTCATATTCTTCCTTTCTTATTTCTTGTCTTTCAACCAGTCTTTCTGATTTTACTATCTCTGCAACTCTCTATTATTTCGTTCCTTTCTTTTACCCTCTTTCCCCTCACTTTGCCAATAGTATTTTCAGTGTTTCTAGTCTCTCGTTAACTTACAGAATTAAAAATTACAACACCTCAAGAAATGCAAAAGTTAATTCCAACTGCAGTCTGAATTTGGCCACATTACAGATGTTGTATATTTTACAGTATTTATGCATGTATTTAATGACATAAACCCTAAGTAACATATTTAAGAAGAATAAACAGGCACAGAAAAAGCACATGTGCAACAAAGTAGAGTCAATATAGTTGTTGAAAGTTATTTCCTGTCTTCATGTTGGGCTTTCCCATTTTATTTCCCAGATGTTTAGATTTTTCTTTTTTTAAATAAAGGAAAGGAAGGAAATAAGTTGAGCTGTTTTGCTTGTGTAATAACCCAGCATCATTGATAAAACAGATAGTGTTAGTTGTTAAAAGGAAGTCTGAGAGTTCAGGAAAAGATTTTAAAGTGTAGGGTAGAGGGTACAGTATATACTATGGGCTAGACTGAGAGTTTACTCTTAACCCTAGCAGGGGACAGTGCATAGTTATGCTGTCCCAGGAGCAGACCTGGTAATCTTAGGAAGGGTTGGCAGGATTTTATTTTTATTTTTTAAATTATTTTGACCTTTAATATTGATGTTTATTTTAAATGTCTTTTCATTTTTATCTACTTAAATGTTCACAGTTGCACAAAATCATGGATTTCAGCATTTTTCATTTTTATCCATTTAAATTTTCATAGTTGGGGAAATTATGGGGGTGTCAGACAATAATATTTAATAACAATAAATGTTGAGACTCAAAAAGTTAAAGCTTTATAACTGTTAAAGCACAAATTGTCAACATCAGGTATCAAAATGTGCAAGATGAACAGCTTTAAATCAAACTGCAGTAAGATCTCAAGCACCATATTTCTTTGCCTATGTCGATTACTATTGATGGAAATATTTTTCGTCGGTTTGTGTGTGTACAGTTAAATTGATGTTTATCAACACTGACCAATAAAAATTGAAACCTTCCAAGGCTGCTATGAGGCTACATCTACACTTGGTGCTAGGGGTGTGATCCATAGCTTACACAGATGTACGCCAGCTCTTACTGAGCTAGTATGCTAAAACTAGTGTATTACTAGCTGCCCTGAGTACAAACCCTCCCGGACCCCATGGGTACACACTCAAGATGGTTACTGTGCTGCCACTTGCTGCTGCCTATGCTACTGTGGCTACACTACAATTTTTAACATGTTAACTTGGGGAGAGCTAGCATAAATATGTCTCTGCTAGCTGGGAGTCACACCCTTCCAGGTGTAGATGTAGCCAAGTGCAGGGCTGCTGGGGAGCATGGGTACATACAGTGGTTGCTAGCCCATCTACACCACTATTGTTACCCCTGTTAACTACATTAGAGCTAGCATGGGTATGCCTACTCAGGTTAAAGTCATCCCTTCACTTGCTGTGTAGATATACCCTTAGAGTTACAAGCATGTCTTTGGCTCTTCTCTTTCTCCAAGGGGAAGAAATCTGCTACTAGTTTGTACCAGATGCAGATTATATCCCCTTCCACATTAGCTCAGCTCAGCTCTGCTGGCTGGTGTATTGAGGGGAAAAAAGTCAAGGCACCATGCATGGAAAGCCCTGCAGATGCTGCTCTCCATCCCTCCATGCTATGATCCATGGTGTGGGTAGCCCATGTTGGGGAATAAAGGAACGTCTGACACTCCCTTGTTCCCCTGTGTGGACCTGTAGGACAGCCCATGGTCTTGCCTTATAAGACCAAACCCAGCTCCCACTGAACTCATTGATGAACTTCTCCCATTGACTTAAATGGGGAGTAGAAGTGGGCCCTATGCCATAGGTAAACATGATGTTTTAAGGATACTTCTTCTCCCTTGGCTGATATTGTAATTGTCTTTGCTGGCCTGTACTCTATTCTTTTCGTGTGAGAGTAGCAGGGGTTTTGTTCTGTCCAGATTCCAATTTGGGTAATGAAAGCTGTCTACCTAGATTCCTCCTGCACTTTCAGTTGTGTATGGTGTTTTCATTTTCCAATATAAACTGTTGGGTAGTACTGCTGCTTAATGGCTGCCACATTTTGCTCCAAAAGTGACTGCAGTTCAGTCATGGCTGAAGTGATTCTTGTGTATATATATATGGCTGGAAAGTGATCAGGAATGAAAGGTGCTCTGTAAAGGTAAGATGTTATCATTTATTAATGTTTTCATTTTGTCCCTTTCATGCAGAACTTTGTCCGACATCACTGGGTGCATAGGCGGAGGCAAGAAGGGAAGTGTAAGCAGTGTGGAAAGGTAGGTGGTGTACGTACATCATAATGATTACGCCAGGATTCTCTAAACACTGATAGATTCAATTCAGCAGGTGGCTCTTCCCAACCACTTAAATATTCTATTCCAGCCCTCTCTTGAGCAGGGGATGGTGGTCATGCCAAATGGGATGATGATTTTTTGATGTGCACAAATGGGGACCAAAATGGTTACAGGAAGTTCATTTTATTTGTGACCTGATCCCAGATCTCCAGAAGTGAAATGCTCAGGGCACTATAGTCCAGCACCATTCCTTCATCCCTGGTATGTAATTGTTCTCAGTGTGAGACTGAATTTGTCAATGAATCCTCTGCTGTATAGACTCTGAATACCCATTTCCAAAGGCCATAGAAAAGATTACAGAGAAGTTGTCTCCCTATAGGACCTTTTCTCCCATATCTTTCAGTCCTCCAAGCATCTAAGAGGTGCTGAAATTAATTTACACACAATCATAACTTCCTTTCTCCAGAACTAGGTTATGGTACTGTCTCTCTTCTCTTCCTGAAGAGGGTTAGCTCAGTGGTTTGTGAATTGGCCTGCTGAACCCAAGGTTGTGAGTTCAATCCTTGAGGGGGCCACTTAAGGATCTGGGGCAAAATCAGTACTTGGTCCTGCTAGTGAAGGCAGGGGGCTGGACTCAATGACCTTTGGTCACTTCCAGTTCTATGAGATAAAAATTTCTCTTTTCTCAGGTTCAGCAGTTAATTATTGTGTGGACAAAGGGCAGTGCCCATGTCTTGTCAGGTTCCCCTTGGTATGTATTTTTTAGCCAGAACAAGAAACTCAGATGTAACAAACTGGCCCTGGATACTGAGCTAAGGTACTAGCTGCAGTAAAATGCAGTACCCTCTTCATGGCAGATGGCATGTGAGCACCAGCAGTGAGAGGCCTACATGCAGCATTCTTATGCTGACATAACACATGATGACATTGGAGCCATGTTTCTGCCATTCTGGGAGTTGCTTTGTCTCTCCAGTGCTGGTGTCAAAGGGATTCATTATGCTTGTAGAACAGTCAGTGTACCAGAACCAGCACTTGATATATTCATGGTATCTACATGACCAGTCCAGACTGGAATTGACAAAAGACATGGCTCCCCTGAGGTTGAGGTCAGTAGAAGTGCAAAGAGAATAGCACCTTGATACACACAGAGTTAAAGTTTGCATGCAAGTGTTCTGGTAGAGCTCTCTGTCCAGAAACCAGGAAAGATAAAAGAAAACACGAGCAAGAAAAATGCCATTGTATTTTACTGGCAAAGTGACCTCCTCTATAACCAAATATTTGCTTATCTCGTGCTCTCCTGCTTTTTGTGCTTCTATCTTTAAAACTATCCTTTAACTTCCCCTGTCATGCAAGATAAAGGAGTCAGTCATTGAAATGAAATGGAAGTAAATTTAGAGCAGTAAAAGAATGTAATTTTCATGAAGTGCTTAATCATTCTGTGGATCTCATTATTGTAGGAGGTCATCAGTCAAATCCCATGCTGGAATTAGATAGTTAAAATATTAAAGATTATGGGCCAAATACATCTCATACTTCTTGTCATAAGCCTGTGGTCAGGAATGAATTTCCCCATGCATCATTTGCTTAGTGTGTTAGTTTATTTTTTTGCCTTACTTCTTTCTGAAAGCATCATTGGCCACTGCTGGGAGGTAGGGTGGGGGTGGGGGGGATAGGTTACTGGATTATATCGACTGATGGTCTGAAACAGGATAGTGTATCATGAGATTTTTCCTGAGGTTTCTTATGAAAGCTTCCACCCTATCAGTGCTGGTGCTGGCCCACTGGGAGCCCTAAGCAGGAATACCTCACCCCCCGCAACACATACTAAGAATTAATAGCGGACTCCCTTCAATTGCTTGGGGCCTGAAGTAATTGCTTCGTCTGCTTATGTCAAGTGCAAGCTCTGCACTCTATAAATCAACTGGAGAACAGAAATCGGAGGTGATTAACTGATGGTCTGTAGCTCCTTTATACTGTATGGGGGAAGCTGCTAATATGACATTGACTCCAATTATTTGGACAGGTTGTGATCCCAATGCAATCTGGGGATCCAGGAGCTCTCTTCCTCCAAATATATTTCCTCCAGCTGCACCGATGTGATTTATTTTCACAAGAAGAACTCACAACATGTAGTTTTACATGCTACACCTGAAAGGGGTGAATCAGGCATTAATGGAACAACTCCATCTCAAATACGGAGTTAGTGCTCCATCCCAGTGTTTCTCAAACTATGCAGTGTATCTCTTGAGGGATAATTCTACCTCTTTCAGGAGCGAGTGGAGGCAAACCAACCCAAGAGCAGCAAAGAAAAAGTGAACTCTAGTTTTCTATGTTACTCAGAGGGGAGATAGGAGGAAGCCTGGGGCAATGACCAGCAGGCTGATCAGAGGAACTTGAGTGGGAAACTCCAATATTTTAATCCCACTGTTTTCACCAACTCCCACTGTGGCCTTGGATAAATCACTTTACTGCATCAGTTTCCCTATATCTAAATTCAGGTTCTTAATCTTTACTAATTTACCTGACAGTAGAAGAGATTAACTTATATTTGTAAAGCAATTTGAGGAAGAATAGTGCTATTTTACTTCTAAGTAATCATTATTATATTTTTATCGCTGGATCATTTTCACTATTAACTCTGTAAGAAATCAAACAGTCTGCAGAATAAATGAAAAAAATGATTCACCCAGAAACAAAGCAAGCTGCTCAGTTTAAAAAAATACCACTTATGGCCCTTGGAACAAATGCACCATATTTTGTTTTTTCTTAGTTGCAGCTTTGGGAGACAAGTATTTCCACCCACTTGGAAAAAAATGTTTCTATCCACCAGGGGCCAAAATACTTTTTTCAAAGGAAGGAGGAATTAAATTTATGAGAAACATTAAGAAACTCTGATCTTAGTGAATGAAGAAACTCAGGCCTTGTGTACACTAGAAAATTAAATCAGCTTAATTACATCATTCTGGAGTGTGAAAAATCCACATCCCTGAGTGACGTAGTTAAGCCAACCTAACCCCCAATGTAGACAGTGCTATGTCAGTGGAAGAATTCTCCTGTCCACCTAGTTACTGCCTCTCAGGGAGGTGGATTACATATGCCAATGTCAGAACCCCAGCATCTATACTGAAGTGCTACAGTGGCACAGCTGCAATGCTGTAACTGTACCACTGTAGAGTTTTAAGTGTAGACAAGCCCTTAGTTAGCAATCAATCTGCCCAGTGTCAGTCCTCAGTCTCTAACACTCCTGCCATACATACTATAGATATGAGACTGGATTTTTGGGCCCACATAAAATGATGTACTAGGTTTGCCCAATCAGGAGGCAGTCCAGCTGTTTGTGCTTGTGAAGTCAATGGGCCTATTTCATAGACAGGATTGGTGGGTAAAGCCCACCAGCACAGTGAAAAGCCTGCCCTCTCAGGTGAGAGAAGGGCCACTGAGCCCCAAAATCAACAGATTGTAAGGAACTAAAAATGAAGGGAAAAAAACAGGTATAGGTGTGGAGGTCCCAAGGTGTGATGCCTCAGGAGACTGAATTTGATCCATAGGCTCTGGTATGGGACATATCGTACAGTTTAGGCTAAGTATTGGACAGACAACTGCAACATGCACCTTCTCACATTGGCCAGGCAGAGAGACAATTCCATTCTTCTGAGTGCTGATTGTGGTCTCCTAAACCACATCTTACAGGGACAAAATAGATAAATTTGGGCCCTTTGCTTGGATACATGAAGGGCCCAAATTTGGATAATCCAGTTAGATTATTTTTGTTTATTGTTTAAATTCTCTTTCTTCATGGCACTGACCAATAATATCTGTCTGCTTCTCTGCACCTGCCTGCCCTCCTCCCTCCCACAGAAGCTACGATAAGAGGCATGCTGATTACTGAAGCAGTGGAGTAGATGTTCCCTGGCACTGTTACTAAATCAAATTTTAATAGCTCTTCAAACAACTCCATTTTGGACCTGGACACTGGATGTCAGCTAGGGGATTCAAGTAAAGTTTAGGTTATCTGCTTAGTTTATCAAAAAGAAGATTGAGAGGTGACATGATTATGGTCGATAAGTCATTGACCCGCATGGGGAGAAGATACCAGATAGTAAAAGGCTCTTTAACCTAGCAAAGAAAGGCATAACAAGAGCCAAGGGAGGCAAGAAGTTAAAGTCAGACAAATTCAAATTAGCAATAAAACACATTTTTTTTTAACAATGAATGTGGTTAACTATTGGAACAAATGACCAAGGGAAGTGATGGATTCTCCATCTCTTGATGTCTTCAAATTGAGACTTGATGCCTTTCTGGAAAATATATACTTTAGTCAATCACAAGTTATGGGGCTCAATACCAGTGTAGCTGGGTGAAGTTTCACAGCTTATATTATACATGCTATCATACTTGATGATGTAATGGTCCTTTCTGGCCTCAAAGCATAGAGCTGGTTGGGAATTTTCTATTGAAATGATTTTCAGATAAAAAAATGCAGTTTCTGCTCAATTGAAATTTTCCATGGCAAAATCTCAATTTTGTGAAAAAAAATTGATTTCCTGATGGAAAAATTTGAACAAATTATTTTATTTTGACTTGATTTGACTCAAATTGGACTATTGTGTTTTGTTGAGATGATCTGAAACATTTTTTGAATCAGTTCAATATAGGGTGACCAGACATCAAGTGTGAAAAATCGGGACAGGGGGTTGGGGGTAAAAGACAGCTATATAAGACAAAGCCCCAAATATCAGGACTGTCCCTATAAAATCAGGACATCTGGTCACCCTATAAACATTAAACTGCATTTCCCTATCAGCACATTGCTGGTGGTAGTCATAGTTGAGGCCCTCGTTCCCATAGTATTGGAGGACTACATTTCCCATACTCCATGTGGATTTTCCTCTTCCCAGGCTCTGTGTGGTACATCATGGGAGTCACATGATTCTGGGTGCATCAAGGGAGATGGTAGTCTGGCCAGGGAGCTTGGCCTGTATGGACGAGTGGGGGCATCAGTCTCATGAACTGCAACTCCCACAAGAAAATGTGCCACAACTGAAAAATTCAATATAAAGTTGAAATGACTCAAAGCAAAGTGTTTTGGGTCATTTCAACAAACTAAAATGAAACATTTTGATTTTGGGAATGTTGAAATGCTTTGCTCGAAAATATCTAAATTTAAAGATTTTGAATTTTACGTTCTGTAAAAAAAATTGAAATTGTAACTTTACATCCAGATATGAGACAATACAAATGTTGAAATGTTGGTATTTCTTGCAGGATGGAAATTCTAAATTTCACACAGTTCTATTCAAATCTATGAAAATAGTTTTTCTCTCTTTACTGATTCTTCTTTTTCTTTGCTACAAAGTTGTGGGGGATTGGGGGAAGAAGACAAATTTGGGAAGTGTGTCCAACACCTCTGTGTTTAGGGTATTATAATTCAGTATTACATATATTAAATGATAGGAGTCACTTCAAATTTTTGATAAAATGCTATCTTGTCTCCAGGTAGAATCTTCTAACTTTGAGGTTGATAAGATGTTTGTTATAGATTTTATCGTGGAGTCCAAAATTGTTTATATAATGGAAAGTAAGTAACAACCTTAACTATGGCACTCCATAATAGTAGGGGATCTAAATAATAATGGTGGATTTAACCTGTTGGGTGTTTATGAACTGTGTATGTCATGATATTCTGTTCATTACAGTAATGTGCAACAGTTCAGAGCCCCCAGAGACCTTAGTCCATTCATAGGACATCCAGGAGATGTGAAACACTGTATATGACTTCCCTGAACTGATCTAGCTCAGTCATGTGACAAAAATTAAAGGTGCTAAACTTTCTCATATGATGAGAAGTATGTGGATGTGATGGAAAGCAGCTTAACCCTTCCTCTCCTATCTCTTCCTGCCGTCCCAGGGATTTCAGCAAAAATTCTCCTTCCACAGTAAAGAGATTGTGGCCATCAGTTGTTCCTGGTGCAAGCAGGCGGTAAGTGGCTAGAACTGAGGTTGGGAGCTGGGGCTGTGTAAATGCTGGGGGTAGTTTTACCCACACAGGATCATCATGTTTGACTTCATTTATCCTGGTCATTTTATGTGCTCATTTATTAGGGAAAAGAGCCCCCTAGAATCTCCCTTATTTGTACCCTTTCTGTTTCTTCTCCCCAAGGATGCTACACGTGGGTAGTCTGTTCTTCTGGTGGAGGAGAGCTGAATGTAGCTCCTTCCTTTTGGAGTATAACAAGACCACTCCTGGGGTAACAAGAGGGTTAGCTCTCAAGCACTCCATTGTTCTTACTGGTTCAGAGAATAAGGGATTCCCATTTTGTATAATATTGCCTGTTTAGAATTTGGTCTTACTACCGTTATGTGTATGTAAGCAGGAGTGTCTTTTGAGGGTAGGGGACACATTTGACAAAGGATGAGAAAATGGAGAGGTGAGGATTTTTTGTTAATGTTCTTAAGACTCTCTTGGTCTAGAGGACTGGGAAAAGAAGTTAAGCTGGGTATATTCTTCAGGGCTTCACACATCTCCCAGTTTCTTCTGTCCCCACCATGCCTTTCTCTCTCCTTCTTTCTCCTTTTCTTGCACTCTGTCCCCCTCACTGATGCTCTGCTCTCCCTTCACTAGTTTCACAACAAAGTCACCTGCTTCATGTTACATCACATTGAGGAGCCGTGTTCCCTGGGGGCTCATGCTGCTGTCATTGTGCCTCCCACCTGGATCATTAAGGTGAAGAAAGCTCAGGTAACTGCATGCTGATATCTGTTTCTGATGCTGTTTGGCAGCTCAGGGCGAGCCTGGCTTCTGCTCCTGGTTACTCCTCCACAAAAGCATGTTTGTTTGACCTGTCCATGCCCCTCACACCCAGCTATACCCATGATGATTATGAACCTCTATCTCACTCTTTCATATACCCCTCCAGAAGGATTCTTTCATTGTCTGGTTTGGGGCAATAAATGATCAACCTGATTTTGGCACTAAGCAATCCAGTTCATTCTTCTTATTGCGATCTCATCTAACGGACTGCAAGAATCCTCTATGTTTTAGGTACTCAAGCATGTTTCACTAAGTAGAGCTGGGCAAACACAGGAAAAAAAGCTTTCCACAAATATTCGGTTGAATTGAAACATGAATTGGCCGTGGCTGTGTTCACTTGTCTTTTGCATTCCCTTTCCATGGATGTTTGGACCATCATATTTTACTCACATGGATGCTTGCTGAACATTAAGCTTACATGCTCAAGTGCTTGCAGATAATGAGTTTTCAGCTTGTCAGCGTTTGCACCAGATTTGGTATATCTTAGATGGGATAAGACATTGCTCAACACAGCAGGGGAAAAAGGGTTTCCAGAGCCCCTTTCCAGAGAAGGTGCTGAATGCATTCTTCACAAATAGGGTCACCCGAGCAAATGGAGCTACTTTGCAAGTGGATGGTGAGTGGGTGGGGGAATGGTTAATAATTCAGAACAGTAAATGCAATGTACTTGGTGTAATTTATCCCTGGACTCCTATTCAGAGTGAATGCACATCACTGGTCTATGATGTAAAGGACACAGCCATTTTTATTGATAATACCCAGTTTAACTTAAATTATCGGGATAGACCAGAAAAGGGACATGAGAAATAACTGATGGGAGAGTTAGTTCTCTTGGCAGCCCCATGGGTTTTGTTCCCCAGAACCTACCAGGTATCCTAATTAAGATGTCCCCTTTCCACAATAAGTGAAACTTGATTCTGTGCTACATGGCATGCAACTCGTGCATGGGATCGCCAACTATCCAGGCTCCCCGCAGGGGCGGTGTGCAGTTTTGATTCCTGTGTTGCTTCTCCGTAGCCCCATGACTAATGTCACAAAATTTGCTGTGACAAAAATGCCAAGCCACCAGTCCTCACATTACTGAATCCTATCTTAATCAAGTGATCTAGAGACCTCTGACAGGCTGCTTGAAGGAAGAACCATCAGAATAAATGCTCTCTTGTGGTGGAAACCTCTCAAAAGGCTGAATGCTAATGGCAGAGTGTGATCAGGAGCCCCCTGGAATGTTAAAAAAAACCCTAAACCCACCAAGGAAACCGAAATCAGGGTGAGAAAAGCCAACCCTAGTAAGAATTTATAGATTCATAGATTCCAAGGCCAGAAGGGACCACTGGTATCATCTAGCCTGATCTCCTGTATAATACAGACTGGAGAACTTCTCTGAAATAACTACTGTTTGAACTAGAGCATATCTTTTAGAAAATCATCGAATCTTGATTTTAAAATGGGCAGTGATAGAGAATCACCACAACCCTTGGTAAATTATTCCATGGTTAATTATACTCATTGTTAACTGTTTATGCCTTATTTCCAGTTTGAATTTCTCTAGCTTCAGTTATAAGACATATATTTCAGTCCTTTAATCATTCTCATGCCTCTGCTCTGAACCTTCTCAAATTTATCAATGTCCTTTTTGAATTGTGGATATTAGAACAAAGTTTTTAATTTTCAGTTTTTCAGTGAAAAGTCAAAATTTTTCACTGAAACTGCCTCCACCACTAGTTTCTGACCAGCTCTATCTTGTGAATGACTTGACCATTTCTAACTCATCTACACAGTCTGGAGTTCTGATAGTATCAGACGTTCACAGCAATCAATCCATGGAGAAAATAAATAAAAACTCATAAATAAATTAGAGGAAATTTAATGAATGAATAAATACGTGGAAAGAGAAGTCTGTTTGTAGATGCTCCATGACCTGAAATAAATATGTCTAGTAACATTTTTTCTACAATTATTTGCTCAGCTCCACTTATTAACAACTCAGACTGGTCACACGTAAGTCCTGGACTGGATTTTCTGCTAATTTTAAAATAGATTCTAGTAATGTCCCTTACTTCCTTTTGGTGGTTGTTTCTGAGCAAACAAGAAAGCTTCATGAAGAGACTCTTCACCTAATTTTGCTTTCTGTTTTTATTGTTTTTCCATTATCATTATATCAACCATGGGTTACCACCTTTCTAATACTCTATTTGAATAAAGAACAGGCCCCTATCTCACTCCCGGCAGTGTCTTGGTGATGCAACATCCTGATGTAGTTGCATAAGGTCAATTTGCCTAGGTGACCTGCTTCCTGTACTAAAATGGGGAGTTTTTGCTTCTTGCAAGCTTCTGTTTGCAGGATGAAGGAAATTCAGAACAAATTGGATAATTTTGGAACAGGTGGTATCCCTGTATGTAATGACCCATTTATATAGATGGCAAATTCTCAATACCTCCTTCATGATGTTCATTGTCTGAGTCTCTTCTGTAGCCTCTCTAACGATTTTCAGTGCTTCTGGATCTGGTTTACTGGAGTTCAGATAAATTACATGTTCCGGTTAGCAACTGCAGGTATCTACAGTGGCTAGTGTCCTTTTTTAATATTTGATATTTGGCAGCCTGAATGTTGTTAAACAGACTTGGAGTGTGTGTGTGTGTGTGCGCGTGCGCGTGCATGTTGGAGAGAGGAGCAGTTGATGAGAAGGATCTGGGTGATGAAGTTACAGAGCCAGCCCTCCTTCTGAGGTTCTGGATACAAAGCAGAGGCAGTAATTGTAACTGGGTCCCAATGCTAAGAAAGGGTTTATGATCAAGGTGAGTGAATCTGCTTCTTTCCTTTCTCTTTGGAACCATCAAAAGGAGCTTGCAAAAGCTGTCTACTACTGGGCTACTCTCTCTTACTTTATTGCTGGCTGAAGCCAGTGATGTGAGACTATTATCTGTGCCTCATTTCAGTTTGTGAACTGCCTGAAGATCATAGGGTCAGACTTTTATCAGTGCTGTGCACCTGCTGCTCCCATTCAAGTAATTTGGAGCTACTGAGACTCAGAATCTCTGAAAATTAAATCTGTAGCATTCTAGATGAAAGGATCTACCTAAGACTATCAGCTCACCACCTGACATTACTCAAGGAGGGCCCTGTCCTACTCCTTCCATACATCTGTCTAACTGGGCTTGGAACACTTCCAGTGGCCATGATGTAATATGATCTGTGCTTCTTATTTTTGAAGAAGGACAAAATTATTGTCACCAGGGCCGGCTTTAGGCCGATTTGCCTGATTCCCAGGAATCGGGCCCCGTGCCTAAGAGGGCCCCGCGCCTTAGACATTTTTTTTAAACTTACCCCGGGCTGCGATCTGCTCAGGGGTCTTCTGTGGTCCCACTCCCTTCAGTGAAGCGCAGGCGGGAGCGCGGCAAGCCCCGCTCTCCCGGCTGGAGCCCCGGCCGGAGCGCAGCAAGCCCCGAGGCCCCGCTGTCCCAGCTGGAGCTCCGGCCGGAGCACGGCAAGCCCCGAGGCCCCGCTGTCCCGGCTGGAGCTCCGGCCGGAGCGCGGCAAGCCCCGAGGCCCTGCTCTCCCGGCTGGAGGTCCGGGCCTTTAAATAGCCTCCAGAGCCCTGGGGTAGTGAGGGGCTCCGGGGGCTATTTAAAGGGTCAGGGCTCTGGCTGCCTGCCTCTGCCACCCCGGCCCTTTAAATAGCCGCCAGAGCCCCGCCACCCCCATGCATTCCCCAGGGCTCCTGCGGCTATTTAAAAGGTCCAGGGCAGGGTAGAACCTGGGGAGCCCCGGGCCCTTTAAATAGCTCCCAAAGCCCTGGGATAGCAGAGAGCTTGGGGGATATTTAAAGGGCTGGGGCTCCAGCTGCCTTTGCTGCACCCTCTGCCTTGCTCACACCAGCCCCGCTCCCCCTTCCTGCAGCCAGCTCTGCACCCCATGCCCACAGCCAGTCCCTGTCAAACCCCCTGCTGTGTCTCCAGTCAACCCCTGCCACACACCCGTGGCCCTGCCCAAAGCCAGCCAGCCCCCCACACACTGTTGTCCGCACCAGCCCTGCACACCCTGCCCTGTCTCCAGCCAACCCCTGCTGCACCCTCCTGCCTGAAGCCAGCCAGTCTCTGCCTCTGTCTCCAGCCATGCCAACCCCTGCTGCATCCCCCTGCAGCCCTGCCTGAAGCCAGCCCGCCCCACATACACCCCTATCTCCAACCAGTCCCACACCCCTTGCCCTGCCTCCAGCCAGCCCCATGTCCACTGCTGCCCTGCAGTTCCAGGGCAGTAACCCTGCACACCTGCTTCAATGAGGGGGCAGAAAGCAGCTGGGACCCACACATGTGAAACAGCAGTCATTAATAACCAATCAACAGCATATATGATGCAATGTACATAATTTATAATTATTATTTATATAGTTATGGAAAGTA
The DNA here is from genome assembly GCF_007399415.2 of Gopherus evgoodei. NCBI lineage: Eukaryota > Metazoa > Chordata > Testudines > Testudinidae > Gopherus > Gopherus evgoodei. The sequence goes on along the minus strand of NC_044322.1, from coordinate 258,461,408 downwards.
AATAATACATGAAAGAAAGACTTTTTTTTTTAAGTCATCCCTGCCAGGGCCCTGCCGAAAATGTTTGAATTGGGCCCCACACTTCCTAAAGCTGGCCCTGATTGTCACCAAGGAGATTTTTCCTCTTTTAGAGACAATCCAGGATTTACTTACAGGTATTGTTTACTGTAGATAGAATGTCACTGAATAGCATTTAGTTTTTGTCAAAATGGCCATACTCTTCCTGTGGAGAAGGAAGACTTCAATATGGACAAGATGGAACATTCAACAACTTCTTCAGCTCACCATGTATACCCCAGTGGTTTCCCAGGGATGCTATTCTTTTACCAGTTTGAATTGAAACCTTGCATATGTATAACCAATGCCCCTGCCTCTTAACTGTTGTATAGCTACTGTTGCTAAGTTGTAGCAAACGTTCAGGCTCTCTAAACATCACAAAAATAGGCATACTTAAACACTGTGGCGTAATATAGTTTTGTCAAAACCACATTATGTCTTTTCTTGCCAGTGTATGCAGATACAAAACACTATTATATTTTAATCCTGGTAGATACAGAGACCAAGGCATGTTCTTCTATCAAAGTTATAGTATGGTTTTTTTTGTGTCCACAATGGCAAAAAAGCAGCTATGTTACAACATGATTTGGCAACAAATATATTTACACGTGGTTATTTTTTAATGAGGATAATGCTACTTTACCTAATTGTCCTGGCTTTATCCAGAAGAACTATACTAGGTTTAGTTCCTTCCACTAAATAATTGATTGTCAGCTTCTTCCAGTAAAATAATTAAGTATAATCAATACCTCTAATATAGTGCTAGCTCTTTATATATAGTGCTTTTCATCAGTAGAACTCAAAGCCCTTTACTAAGGCGATAAATAACATTATCCCAATTTACAGATGAGGAAACGCTGATTTTCCCAAGGCCACCAAGCAGGCCAGTGGCAGTGCTGGGAATATAGGCCAGATCTCCTGAATCCCAGTCCAGTGCTCTATCCAGTAGGCCACACTGTTTCTTGCTCTGTGACAAGGTTTCAAGAAAAAATCCTTCCAGGAATAAGATCTGAAGAATGAATCTAAGAATCTCTACAGTGATTACTACAAATGAAGCAATGTTTTTTGCTTCATTACACTGATTTTAAACTTCATATCCTCCTGTCTGATTGCACTGTTTGAGAATGAAAAAACTAGTAGGATATATATGATCCATCTGTGACAGGTTGGATCACAGAAACCCCCTTGGGAGCTGCCAACTGATGTGCCAAGACTACTTCTGCCCCTGCTTTCCTGCCCTGTCAGCTTAAGACTTCAGTGGCCTGCCTGGTTTGAGCTAGACTTGCTAACCTGCTGCAAACCCAGACCCAGGTCTGAATCATGTCTCCTAACAGCTGTAGGCTTGACTGAAAGCAGCTTACAGAAGTGTTCTTATCTTTAACACTCAGATGCCCAACTCCCAATGGAGTCTAAACCCAGATAAATCCATTTTACCCTGTATAACGCTTATGCAGGGTAAACTCATAAATTGTTTGCTCTCTATAACACTGATAGAGAGAGATGCACAGCTGTTTGCCCCCCCCCCAGTATTAATACATACTCTGGGTTAATCAATAAGTAAAAAGTGATTTTATTAAATACAGAAAGCAAGATTTAAGATTTCAAGTAGGAACAGACAGAACAAAGTGAATTACCAAGCAAAATAAAATAAAACATGCAAGTCTATGTCTAATATAGTAAGAAACTGAATACAGATAAGTCCTCACCCTAAGAGATGTTTCAATACGTTTCTTTCACAGACTGGATGACTTCCCAGTCTGGGCACAATTCTTTCCCCTGGTACAGCCCTTGTTCCATCTCAGGTGGTAGCTAAGGGATTCCTCATGATGGCTGCTCCACTTTGTTCTGTTCCACCCATTTATTTATTTTTTGCATAAGGGGGGAATCCTTTGTCCCTCTGGGTTACCCCCACCCCCCTCTCAATGGAAAAGCACCAGGTTAAAGATGGATTCCAGTTCAGGTGACATGATCACATGTCACTGTAAGACTTCATTACCCACTTGCCAGCACACACATATACATGGAGACTTACAGGTGAAACAGAGCCATCTGCAGTCAGTTGTCCTGGTTAATGGCAGTTATCAAGATTCGAAACCACCATTAATGGCCCACACTTTGCATAATTACAATAGGCTCTCAGAGTTATATTTCATATTTCTAGGTTCAGATACAAGAGTGGTACATTTATACAAATAGAATGATCACACTCGGTAGATTATAAGCTTTGTAATGATACCTTACAAGAGACCTTTTGCATGAAGCATATTCCAGTGACATTAGCATATTTTCATAAAGTCATATAAACTGCAACATCACACCATCCACCTACCCCTGTCAGTGCAGCCTTATAACAAATGATGCTTTCTAGTGCACTTTCATATGCACCGAAGCAGGGGAAGTTTAGAGCCAGTCTCCTGCTTCTTAGCATAGGTGCAACATGCCTCAGGTGGCATGTAACCAGGATTCATAACAAAATTTGGTCCACTGGTTGGATTATTAGCTTCCCTGGTTGGGCCAGGTATTGATGAGGAGTGTGACGTGAATGCTGATCCCTTTATGTATGGTGAAAAGCAACAGGAAAATTGGCTGGTTTGAAATTCCAGAGCTGGTCACTGGAGAATCAAGCAGTGAATCCAGTAAATAGACTATTTATTGCAACGGGACTGTTGGCTGAAGATGAATAGCTTTGCTGTGTCCACTCACAGTTCTCTGGGCCAGTGAAACTTTTCTCAGTAGGAATGTCTAGATGAATTTGGATAAAATAAGAGTGACTTGAACTTTTTTTGGGAAAAAATGGAATGGAACTTGTTCACTTCTTGAGGTTAGAAGTTCTGCAAATTTTCTTTTAATTTTCTGCCCCACTGTACTTCCTAGTTTTGAATAGACTAAGCTGAAATACTGTGGGGAAAGTCCATTTTCTCAATGTTTCCAACTCAGCGGAAACTCAGCACTGTGGGAATAGGGAGAAAATTTATAGGGATATGGCTATTTTAATTCAACAACTGCAGTAATTAAAAAAGAAAAGCCTCAATTTGGCTGACCCTGACCACTTCAGCAGTCCATCATCAATGAAGTTTGCGCTATTCTGGAGAATAGGTTTTTTTTCATGGAATCATAGGACTGGAAGAGACCTCAGAGGTCATCTAGTCCTGCCCCCTGCACTCATGGCAGGACAAGTATTTTTAGTTAACTGCAGTTTTTTGGTAGGTCCTACAAAGCATCTATTTGTTTTAACCAATTTTTCTGCAATAGAGTGGCAGAGGTTTTTGTTTGTTTTTGTTTTAGAAAAATGAAACCCTTAAATATTAAGAATTCAAAGGTTTTTTATCAGATTATTACACTAGTTTCATGGCAGGTCAGGTTTGACTTTGTCTGCCAGCATCATATGCAGTGGTGGTATGCATTATGTTGAGTCATGGTGGTCACCACAGCTAAAACTGGGGTTTGGTTTTGTTTTGCTTTTGTTTTGGTTTTTAAACATGAAAAAATAGCTCATTTTATCATGTTTTATTACATTTTTGTGCAGGTGGTCTCCATACCAGGAGACGAGCCTGATTGGGAAGGAGACTGGAGCCCCGGAGGGAAAACGGGCGTCTCCTACCCCTTTTGGGAGGGTTGGCAGGTACAACATGTGGTGTTATGTGAGTCTTTGGGAGTATCTGATTTTTTTCTCCCCATGGCGTGGGAAAGCTTCCAGTTCCAAAGCACCAGTCTGGTCTCCGTATGTGGCTTTCTCCATCAATGGTGATGTGGAAGTGTAAAGCATGAGACGCATGTGATCTAAACTTCAAGCATGTGCCAGACACTGTATCATTCTCCAAATGGACCATCCATGAAGGAGCTTTATAAATGAGGCTACTTCTGGGGCTGACTTGATTTTTTGTTTTGCTTTTCATGTATCCTTTTTTTTCATTTTTCATAGAACTCATTAAAAACTTCAACCCGGCGGAAGAAGAGAACATCCTTTAAAAGAAAAGCCAGCAAGAGAAGCAATGAGGTAAGTCCTAATTAATAGTATTTGAAAGGTGGACTGAATGGATATTTTTATCTCTAGACTGCCAGTTAAAATCTAGCACGTCTATTGATCAGCCAGCCCTGGTTGACCTATCCTCCCATCTTTAGATGGGATGCATAGATTCATTCTCTAGGGTAGAATAGGCTAGGCTGAATAGTTGAGGCATGATGAAGGGGTGCACAGGGAATCTTGTCTATGCTATAGCAGTTTTCTGACTAAAAGTTACAGGGGTTGTTAATCTTGCGGCTTTCATGACCACAAAAGCCTCTAAAAACAGAATTGAGAATGTTTTGTGATTTTTTTTTTTTGCTAAAGATTTTAGGATTAAAGTACTCTGCCACTTCTGATTTTGCAGGAAAACAAAGGAAGACCATTTGTGATAAAGCCCATCTCTTCGCTGCTCATGAAACCACTGCTGGTGTTTGTCAATCCAAAAAGTGGAGGGAATCAGGTAAAGACATCAACTTGATCCCAGTGGCAAACTTTCTACAAAGACCTTTACATTATGTGGCAAGAAGTGATTTCAGGTGAGGCACAGAAAGGGAGGGTTGCATGTGACCTGGGATGCAGACTCCTAGAATGGAGGACTGGATCCTTCCTGGTGAATCATCTTCTCACCAGAATTGAGATTTGGATTGTCTAGTGTAATCTTCCTCTCAGGTTTTGATTCTTTGAGAGGAAACCAGAATAATGGCTTGGAGTCTTTCAGGAAACCTCAGTCTTTCCACAGAAATGGAGCTCTCCGATTCTTCAAAGTAATCACTGGTCATCCTCCTTCCCTAACATTGGTTTGGTTTAATCAGAGAAATCTCTCAACATCCCTTGGCCACATATCTTATGTTGTAAAGCCACATAGTCCTGAACTGTAAATATGTTGGAAATGGTGCTCTAGAAAACTGAGTTTCAGAGCATGACACTGTTGCTTAGGCATACTGCTCCATTATCAAGCTGTAAGTAGCAGGCTGAACACTTTGGTTATGCAAGTAGAGCTGAAGTAAACAGTAGGTTTACACATCATTACACAAATTTCAAAATTCCATGCAAAGGAAAATTTTGACTTTTTTTTGTTTAGTTTTGATTCTGACCTTTTAAAACATTTATATTCTATTATAATATAAAATAAAATGTTGAAATGAAAGGTCATTTTTAAATGAAAAGTAAAAATGTTTGTTTCAGGAAATGTTGAAATGGGATCTTTCAACATTTCCAGAACTCTTTTTTGTATGCTTTTCTCCAAAACAAAATTTCAACAAACTTGGAACTATTTCACAAAACATCTTGATTTTGCTGTAACTGGGATTTCTGATGGAAAATGGTTCCACCACAGTTTTTCCAACTAGCTCTACTGTGAATTTGAAGCCACTACACATGTGCATTCTAAATTAAATGGACAAATGTTGTTGTTGTTGTTCATATTACTTTAACACCTAGGAACTTGAGTCATAGACTGTGACCCCATTGTGCCAGGCATTATAAAAACACAGAATAAAAACACAGTCCCTGCCCCAAGAGGCTACAAATACAGAAAGAGTGGGATGGTAGGTGACGTGATTGTTCTCTAGGGCAATCATCTGTCACGATGGATAGTTTTTGCTTTGGCTTGCCGATAAATACTCCTTTTTTGTTTGCTTTTGTTCTGTAAAACATGCATGAAAATTACTATGAAGATTAAGTTGTTAATGATAAATATTATTATGTATAAGAGTCATTATTTCATTTGCTCATTTATTTTTCTTCCATTTTCTATCCTAACAGGGCACTAAGGTTCTCCAGATGTTCATGTGGTATTTGAATCCACGCCAAGTTTTCGATCTCTCTCAGGAAGGGCCAAGAGATGCGTAAGTACTGAAGCGTTTAACATTGCCAACATCCTTCTTTGCTTGTTAAGTATGTGGGCAAAGGGTAGGTTGGATGGGGCTTCCTGATAGTAATAGGGAGATTGGCCAGGCTTGTCAAAGTGTGACCCACTGTTTAGGGGAGTGATTCAGCAATGCAGTTAAGCACATGCTTGTGTCCATCCTTATTCAGCAAAGGACTTAAGTTCCTGCTTAACTACACATTTCATTTTCCAAAAACTTCTATGTGAGTTGTTTTTGTGCAGAGCTGGAGATCAAGCTATTAATGTGATATGGGTCAAAATGGTCTCACTCAAGGTAGTGCATGGCACCCACTAAATCTTTGATGAACCCAAACTGAGAATGATGTTTAAGAAAATGTACATTTTGTACAGTTTGCAGGCATCAGTTCAGAAAAAAAAGCTAGAGGTTTCCCATTCCCACCATTTTACATGTGTTAAAGCTCAATCCTTGTAAGTGCTTTAAAATCTAGACGGTTACTTGGATTGCTTTGAAATTTGGTGTGCCTAATGAAGGTATGGGGTAGCATTAATGCTCCAAATTTGGGATTATTTGACCAATGGGTTCCCAAATTACAGGCCCTGTGAAAACAGTTTCTTTCTGCTGTCTTGTTCTGTTAAACTGAAAGGTACTAATGACTGGATGCACAGACCTCATTGAAATTGATGGCTGTGAACTGACCCTTCAATTATCATAAGGAAGGATAAATTAATCACAAGTCCCCATCTTAAACAAAAGGAATTTGAGACCGAGTGACTGGAAGTTGCTTCAATTTGTGAGTCATGAGTGGCAATTTTATTTTGGAGGGAATGTAATCAAAATAAAAAAATTAGACATGTGAATGCTTGATGGGAGGGGAAAGGTATTAGATGTCAGTGAGCGGGGTTATGGAGCGGGTCATAAATAGGGATGGGTAGGATGGGGGGGCTTAGGTGAGGGAAGAGTTCGGGGTGGAGGGACACTGGGAAGGAGGATGTGGGGGTGAGTGGCAGGAGAACTGGGGTGGAATAGGAGCAGGGGCATCTGTCAACCCCACAATTTCCCCTCCCAGATGTGTGCCCAGATCTAGGGGGCTCTTACACTCTAGTGAGGGTCTTGGCCCCTTGTTGCCTCCCTCATATGAGCTGAGATATGGGGCACCTTGCCCCACTGGTAGTGTCCAAGATCCTCTTGCTGCTGCCATGTGTGAGCCAGGATCTGGGGGCTCAGGGCCCATCAACAGGGGTTGGCCTCCCTTTATTTCCCCCTGATGAGAGTTGTGTTCAGGGGGGAGTGTGCCCATTTGGGAGAGTCTGCAGCCCCCCTCCATGCCTCCCATGTGAGGCAGGATCTGGGGAAGTCCTGCCCCTTTGGATAGGAAGCTGAGAACAGACCTACTTTGTGCGTATCCCAGGCTCTGAAGCTATCCTGAGGGAGATGAGAACACCTACTGAGATGAATGGAACAGTTCACATACCTCAGAGCTAATGTTTCAGGCTGTGTTCATCTCCAGAGTCCAGAGTTTCCTGTGATGCAGCTGGATGTGCAGGGGAAACCTTTCACCTTCATTCCCCCTCTAACCTTCCTCATTAAAAGACTTCTCTTCCGAGCGCTCTTAAATCTGGGTGCTTGTGTGGATTTTCTTGGAATTTGCTGTGCCTTGTGGGAGTGCAGAGTAGGGTTAATGCCTGGATTGGGGGGTCATTTGAGCAAGGAATTCCAGAGATATAAGCCCAGAAAAAATAACTATTTTCCAAAAAGTTTCTAGGTGTTTTCAGTCTTTATGCAGAGCTAGAAATAAAACTATTGCAGTGATGTGGGTCAATATAGTCTCAATCAGTCAATTTTTATATTGGGTATTGCGTGGTGCCCACTAAGTTTTTTGGGGAAGAAAATTGTGAATAGTGTTTAAGAGCATGTTCACTTCCAGGGGCCGTGGGTGGACTCTCCTCTTCAGGGAGGCTAGCCCCACAGCCCCACTCTTGCTAGATGAGGCCCCGTCTCCTGCGGCAGGAGCCCTGAGTCCCCTCTGCCACCTCTTCCCACAGCTGGAGAACCCCCGAGCCAGCTGGAACCCTGAGCTGCCCCCCACCGCCAAAGGAACCTTGGGTCACCCCCAGTCCCAGGCCAGCCCAAGTCCCAGTTGATTGACTGACCAGAGCTCCAGCGATGCTGGCTGGCCAACCCCAGCCCTGGATCAGCTAGATCAGCCCCAGCCTGGCGTCCCATGACAGTGGTTCCACCAGTGTTCACTTCTTTGCTTACGTAAATGTGCAGCCTGGAAGGATAACTGTGCACACAGAATCATAGAGATACAGAGCTGGAGGGGACCTTAACAGGTCATTTAGTCCAGCCCTCTGTGCTGTGGCAGGACCAAGTGTACCTAGACCATACTTGACAAATATTTGTCTAACCTATTCTTAAAGACCCTCAGTGATGGATATTGCAGATCAGAGCAATTACATCTGTATTCACCATTTATGGTCCAGCAAAGGCACCTATTCTCAAACTCTCAGTTCCCCAGCCATCACCTCTCTTGGGTGAAGTCCCATGTCTCCCTGCCAACTGGGGTTTTTCCAGGCTGCACAGTTCCCTGCTACAATGTGTTGTTATTTAGCAAGGCAGACTGCCTCAGCAGGTCTGCTTTGCCTTCCTTCCTCAGAGACTATAAACAACATAACTGCCCATAGTTCTTACCACACAGCTCTTTCTAAGCCAGTTCATTTATTCTTAAGGGAAGAGGATTACAGAGAAAACATATTAAAAACAATGAAAGAACTTACACATGTGGTAATAAGCTTACAAGGAATCATGCCAGCTGCAACAAGGGCTCTGGCTGATGAACAATCCTTCAGACCCCTCTGTGGTCACAAGTTCGTAACAGCTGTGAGTCTGGGAGTTACTCCTTTATGCTGTTTGAGCCTTTTGATTCTGGGAATAGGTAATTCATAAACAAAAGTCCCTTTCTTGAGGGCAAACTTCAAAAGATTAGGTCTGGAGATGGGCATTTGTATTGCTCTTCTCTCAAGTATTTTGTAGAAAACCTCCTCAACTAACAGTTCATTCTTGTCTCAGCACATTGTTTAAAAAAGTCCTTGGAAGCGTATAACACTTCTCAAAGTTTTTATTAGTCATGTCTCCTGGACAAGTTACATAGAAGCCCCCAATAACACATAGACATTTGCATTTTTAATACAGTGAACTCCTAAAATACTTAAAGTTAATTCAATAAAGTTTAAATTAATGGAATAATGTTTGTCAAGATATTGCAGGAAATAGCAGGAAATTTCACAATCTCCATTGGAAGCCTATTCCAGTGCTTAACTATCGTTTTAGTTAGAAAGTTTCTCCAAACAGCTAATGTAAATCTCCCTTGCTGCTGATTAAACTGATTACTTCCTGTCCTTACTTTAATGGACATAGAATCACAGAAGTGTTGGACTGGAAGGGACCTCAATAAGTCATCTAGTCCAGTCCCCTGCACTCAAGGGGAGAAGAGTTGATCACCATCCTCTTTGTAGCAGCACTTAATATATTTGAAGACTTTTATCAAGTCCATCTCAGTCTTTTCTGAAGACTCATCATGCCCATTTTTTTTAACCTTTACTTATAGGTCAAGTTTTCTACACCTTTTATTTTTGTTGCTCTCTTCTGGACTCTCTCCAGTTTGTCCGTATCTTTCCTAAGGTGCCCAGAATTGCACACAGTACGCCAGCTGAGGCCTTATCAAGTAGAGCAGTACAAATAGCTCCTATGTCTTACATATGACATTCCTGTTAATACATCCCAGAATTATAGTAAGCCTTATTTGCAATTGCATCAAATTGTTAACACATATTCAATTTGTGATCCATTATAACTCCCAGTTCCTTTTTAGCAGTACTACTGTCTAACCAGTTATTCCCAATTTTGTAGCTGTGCATTTGATTTTTCCTTCCTAAATATAGTATTTTGCACTTATCTTCCTTGAATTTTATCTTCTTGATTTCAGATGATTTCTCCAATTTGTGAAGGTTGTTTTGAGTTCTAATCCTGTCCCCCAAAGTGCTTTAATAGAATCATAGAATATTAGGGTTGGAAGAGACCTCAGGAGGTCATCCAGTCCAATCCCCTGCTCAAAGCAGGACCAACACCAACTAAATCATCCCAGCCAGGGCTTTGTCAAGCAGGGCCTTAAAAACCTCTAAAGATGGAGATTCTACCATCTTCCTAGGTAACCCATTCCAGTGCTTCACCACTCTCCGAGTGAAATAGTGTTTCCTGATAGCCAGCCTGAGACCGTTGCTTATTGTTCTGTCATCTGCCATCACTGAGAAGTGATGGCTCCATCCTCTTTAGAACCCTCTTCAGGTAGTTGAAGGCGGCTATCAAATCTCCCCTCGCTCTTCTTTTGTGTATACTAAATAACCCCAATTCCCTCTGTCATAACCTATTCCCAGATTTGGACCTTAGTGTCCAAAACATGGGGGTTAGCATGAAAATCTCCAAGCTTAGCGACCAGCTTGGACCTGGTAAAGCTGCCACCACCCAAAAAATTAGAGTGTTTTGGGGCACTGTGGTCCCCCCAAAAACCTTCCCTAGGGACCCCAAGACTCAAATTCCTTGAGTCTCACAACAAAGGGGAATAAACCATTTCCCTTCCCCCCTCCAGGTGTTCCCTCCCTGGGTTCCTGGAGAGATACACAGAAGCAAGCTCCGTGAATCTAAACAGAGGAATTCCACCCTCCCTATTTCCAGTCCTGGAAACAGAAGTACTTCCCTCTTCACCCAGAGGGAATGCAAAGTCAGGCTAGTAAATCTAACACACACAGATTTCCCCCTGACTTCTTCCTCTCACCAGTTCCCTGGTGAGCACAGACTCAATTCCCTGGAATTCCCCACTAAAGAAAAACTCCAACAGGTCTTAAAAGAAAGCTTTATATAAAAAGAAAGAAAAATACATAAAAATGGTCTCTCTGTATTAAGGTGACAAATACAGGGTCAATTGCTTAAAAGAAATATGAATAAACGGCCTTATTCAAAAGAATACAATTTAACACATTCCAGCAACTACAAACATGTAAATACAAAAGAAAACAATATAAACCTTACTGCCTTACTATATTTATACTTACAACTTGGAAACAGAAGATTAGAAAGCAAGAGACAGAAAACCTCTCATAGCCGAGAGAGAGACAGGCACAAGACCAAAGAACAAAGGACTCACACACAAACTTCCCTCCACCCAGATTTGAAAAAGTCTTGTTTCCTGATTGGTCCTCTGGTCAGGTGTTTCAGGTTACTCCTTTCCAGGTGAAAGAGACATTAACCCTTAGCTATCTGTTTATGACACCCTCAGCCTCTCCTTGAAAGTCATGTGCCCCAGCCCCCTAATCATTTTCGTTGCCCTCCACTGGACTCTCTCCAATTTGTCCACATCCCTTCTGTAGTGCGGAGACCAAAACTGGAAGTAGTACTCCAGGTGTGGCCTCACCAGTGCCGAATAGAGGGGAATAAACACTTCCCTCAGTCTGCTGGCAATGCTCCTACTAATACAGCTCAATATGCCGTTGGCCTTCTTGGAAACAAGGGCACACTCCTGACTCATATTCAGCTTCTTGTCCACTGTAATCCCCAGGTCCTTTTCTGCAGAACTGTTGCTTAATCAGTCGATCCCCAGCCTGTAGCAGTGGGGGACACCACCCAGCGTGGTGTCATCTGCAAATTTTATAACCATACTCTCCACTCCATTGTCCAAGTCATTAATGAAGATATTTAATAGTACCAAACCCAGGACAGATCCCTGTGGGACTGCAGTTTGACAGCTAACTATTATTTGAATATGGTCTTTCAGCCAATTGTGCACTTTATAGACCTTACATCTAGATCACTTTTCCCTAGTTTGCTTATGAGAATGTCATGTGTGACTGTCAAAAGCCTTACTAAAATTACGATATATCATGTCTACCGCTTCCCCCTCACCCGCCCCACTCACTAGACCAGTAACCCTGTCAGAATTTTGACACGCTCCAGTAAAGTAGAAGATCATGAGAAAGTTTCTATGCAGCCACTTAATGCCTGCCCGGGTAGTCTGAGGGAAAGTGCTGATGCCATTGCCTCTGATGAGCACCTGCCACTGACATTCTTGGTACACCTGTGCAATACAGATTTAATAACTCAAGTTGTTTGCTACAAGTTGTCTCTGTTCTAAGATAACGTGTTTTTGTTTTATGTGGCGGTTCACTATGAACAAAGCAGAATAGTCAGCAGCCAATCTAACCAATTTTTTTGTTTTATCAGTTGAGGAGGAGCCGGAGACAGGGGACTTTGGGTGTGTGAGTGTTGAGGAGGATGTGGGGGTGGAATCATGGACAGGGTGAGGGGTTATGGCTGCAGAGAGGTTGGGAAATGATGAAGGGTGATAGGCAAGCCTTGGATTGCTTATTTCAGAAAATCTGTATTTTACTGGCCTCTGGCTGGGGAAGGGAAGCAAGTGGCTACTTCCTGATCTTGGGGCAGATTAATGTAGTGTTTCTAAAGACACACAGGGTGGAGGTTTGGAACTGAACATAAGAATGGCCATCCTGGGTCAGACCAATGGTCTATGTGGCCCAGTATCCTGTCTTTCAACAGTGGCCAATACCAGGTGCTTTGGAGGGAATGAACAGAGCGGGTAATCATCAAGTGATCTGTTCCCCTGTCGCCCATTTCCAGCTTCTGGCAAACTGGGGCTAGGGACAGTCAGAGCATGGGTTGCATCCCTGACCACCCTGGCTAATAGCCATTGATGGATCTATCTTCCATGAATTTATCTAGGTCTTCTTAGAAATCTCTTATAGTTTTTAATTTTACAACAACCCTTGGCAATGGGTTTCCGCAGACTGACCGTGTGTTGTGTGAAGAAATATTTCCTTTTGTTTGTTTTAAACCTGCTGCATATTAATTTCATTGAGTGATCCCTAGTTCTTGTGTTAAGTGAAGGAGTAAATAACATTTCCTTATTTATTTACTCCACACCAGTCAAGATTTTATAGACCTCTATAGATTTTCATACACCTGACAATGCAGGTACCTTGACTGCTGAGGGGAAAGAAATATGTGCACTTCCAGGGTTGCTAATGTGGATTCTGGGATTCTTGGATCATGAGGTTCCCAAAGTTTTCAGGAGAGCAAGGAGTACACCATGAGTGACATGGGGATTGCTAACTACAGGCTCATTTGGGTGGAGAGAGGTATTCTCCATTGGTGTCATTTTGGGGCCCTGTATTTTGTCCACTCTGCAATGTCTAACTGGTGATTTAAGAGGTTTGATCAACTATACATTGTGGTGATTCACTTGGGCTGAAATGGTCTGAGCTTTATTCCTGGTGTTCACCTCATACAATATATAAGAGCAGATTTGGACTTCATCAGAGATGTGTGTCCAGGAACTGTGATAGTTTTCTCTGATTTGGCTCAGTGTCTAATTGCTACAGCAGCAATTCAAAATCTATTAATAAGATTGGAAGAATATTAACTGGGAAATTGAAGGGTTCATGATCCACTGCAAAATGTGCATTCTATGGCATAGAAAGATCACAAGCTCTGGCACTTCTCTGTTTCTGGGAGATGAGGTACATCTGTTGGACAAGGTCAGAGGATCTTTCTCTCAAACATAAAACTATCAGTCGTTTGGAACAGAAACCCTGCCTGTGATTTCTATCACTGGTCCTGCCACAAACTCCACCTTCAAACCATTCTGAAACCAGCCAGGGGCATCATTTCACTGTAACATAGTTTTCCTTCATGCTAGGCACCTCAGTTGAGTTATAGGAGGGGGGAAGCAAGAGTAATAGAAATTCTGAATACCAAAGAATGAACACTTCAGGGAGCTGCATTCACTGCTAGCGATGTGGGAAGGGGAACTACAGTAGTTGGGAAGTGACAAGCTTGTACATTTCATCAACTGTGTGGTGGCAGAGTAAAGGTTTGCATGTTAACAGTGCATCTTGGGGCATGGCTGAAAGAGGGAAGAGTTAAGGTTGAATGGGCAACCTTAATTGTACATTTCCTGGTTTTCAGACGTTTGTTTTTACTCAACTCAGTATTCTGAAATGGGACAATATACCACCAAGCATCCTTAACTCTGTGCTAATTTAAGTTTTTTTTGCCATTGCCCCTTTTATATAGATGTGTGGAGACTCCACGGCCCAGCTTGCAATGCTTTATCTTGATGATGAGTAACCTACATGCAGTGGAGCGGAGTTCACTTTAATCAAGAGGTAGCATTGTATGCTGTAGCCTGTAACCTCCATGAATTGCACCACTCTAATAAAAGTGAGAGTATGTAATCTGTTGCATTGTATGATATTTAGGTGTGAATTTTTGTGTCCAGGCAAGTGGTCACCTCAGTTAGGCAAATTGTGGGTGTTCCTGTTGTAAGGTGATTTGTATTTTCTTAAAGAGCCCTGCCAAATAATGAAATAAAACACAAAGTCTGGAAATGATCTAGTAAGAGATGGCACTTGCTATGGTAAAGAGGTAGCTGAAGAATGGGGTGACCTGCTATTTTTCAGGCAGTACAGGACAAAGATATATGAAAAATACAGGATAAAAGTTTCCATTAAGGGATACCACATTTTAGTTATGATACAAAATCATACATTGTATCACACTGTTTGATATGTTGTATGATTACTGCTCTAAAACATTTTTTATCTGATCAAAAGCTTTTTAACAGTTTCTTATTATATGCGTTCAGCACCCCACCCAGTCAAGGACCTTCCTTATTACATAGGATGGGTGATCAGACTCCCATAGTCACAGGGGCAGCCTAATTGAACAAAGCACCATGCCTAAATCTCTGCTGGGTACCCAAGTCATCAGCCACATACTGGCTGACCTTTTTCTAATGGTTATCCATGACAGTGGATCAGGTGTGACTCTCCAGATGTGGCAACTGTGTGTAACTATCTCTGCCCAAGTAGTAATTCATTTCCCTGGGCCACAGGCACAGTGCTGGCAAAGTTTATCTCATAGTGTTCCCCTTGGCAGGTAAGCAGCCCTTCCCTTTTATAGGGGCTGTCTGACAAGGTAGTTCAGTTCTTCCCTTTCATTTGGGAGGGAGGCTAGAAATGATTGTCTGTCTCTCTGTTACCTGAAAACAGGGCCAGGAAAAGAGGGGAGGGAAGCCGGTACAAATTACTGGGGCCCAGCGGTCTGGAAGAGAGCCCAGGGCCCGGCTTCCCTGACTTCGTCGGCCCTGTTTAGCTGGTCTACCCTTGCTGAGGGGCCCGAAAATTTTTTTCCACTGGGGCCCGAACCCACTCTCGGCAGCCCTGCCTGAAAAAGAGGCATTTAATTTGCTTAATTATTTAGTTGTAAACCATTCCTTAAGATCATGCAGAACATAAAACAGATACAAATCCCACAAAGTAAACTCAAATACTTACCCATGTGAGAGGGATCAGAAAGTTTTTATTGTCCATACATCCAAAACTTCAGGGCCTGATTCTCATGTGCACCAGGACTCCTTCCCTCATACCACTCTGGCAATGTAATGAGGCCTTAAGTGGGTGTAAGTTCAGTAGGTCAGAGCACTATAAAAGGGCTTGAGTATAAATGAGAACCAGCCCCTCGATTTATACTCTCATACCTGGATCCACATTATTCAATTGTGGGTCTTTCATCAGGATTGCATTTCACTGTAGTCTTCTGCCATCTCAGTATCATTTCAGCACAGCAATTCTTTATCAACATTGCTGTTTGACTAAATTATTGGTATCTCAAATTGAACATCCGATGGTGAAGAAACACGCTGAACTGTTGCTGACCTTATCTGTGCTACAGAAATGAAACATTGGCAATGGAACTAATGGAACTTGCATCACACAGGTTTAAGCACAAATGGTTTAATGCAACCTCACTGGCCCTGCTAAACTGTGCTTTGAGACCTTGCAGGGTAGCACCACACCCATACTAGCACTGTCCTAAACCATTTCAGTTGCAGAGCTCTCTGATTACCTATCCCAAAGTTGCTGGCACAGCTCCCAACAACACTGCATTCCGAGAGACTTTGAAAGGCCATCAGTGCACTGTGGGATGTAATGTGAGGACAAGTTTCAGTTTGTCTATATCTACATTGTTCCTAAAACAATTAATACTAAAATAGTTCAGCTCAGTCGGTATTCCTGATGAAGCATAAGCTATGTGGTATTTAGCCCCACTATAAACTCTTTGGAGCTAGGGTTGCCATCTTTCTAATTGCTGGTAACTGAATCCCTGAGGCTCCACCACTGCTCCGCCTCTTTCCCTCCAAAGACCCAGTCCCATCACTAGCTCCTCTCCCCTTTCCCCATTGTTCGCTTGATTGTCTCAAGGTAGGAGGTGCCCTGCAGGTAGGAAGTGGCCCTGGCTGAGCAGGGCTGCCACAGATTAGTGACCCTGCACCTCCTCTAGCCCTGCAGTAACTGGACTTTTGGTTAAAAACCAGGCACCGGCAACCCTAAATGGCGGTCAGACACAGAAAACCAAAAACTGGACTCTCTGAGTAAAATCCAGATGGGTGGCAACTCTGTTTGGAGCACTTTTGTGTATGTATGTGAAGTGTGTTACAATTGTTTGGGGAGCAAATACTTATTAAGGTAAATTTATGTAATTTAGACAACACCATGGTGATGGCTGAAGCCCTTCTAAATTCATAGTTGTCAAGTTTCACTCACAAGTCGAGGAGGTTGTACAGCACTGGGAGGAAATTCGGATTTTGTTTCTCCAGTTTTACTTTCTCCTTTTCTATCTTGTTCCCACCAAATCTGTAATTGTTCTCCATTTCCTCAGCTCCCTCCAATCCTGCTGGGGATATGAAATTTGCTGCACACCTTCAGATTTCTAGCAGACTGCTCTCCCTGTCAGTTTAATAATTGGTGCTCCCTTCTGTGACTGGAACCCACCAGTAGGCTGAGTAGGAGGGCACTTGTGTTAAACACAGCAGAAAAACACCCATCTGATCAGTGTGTGCCTCCACAATATAGTTATCTGTTTCAGAAGCAAAAGCGAGATTAACAGTCTAGAGGAAATATAGTGGAAGCAGGGCCGGCGCTTCCATTGAGGCGAACTAGGCAATTGCCTAGGGCGCCAGGATTTTCGGGGGGTGGCATTTTGCTGGGAGGAGGGAGCGGCAGATGGCTCCGGTGGACCTGCTGCAGTCATGCCTGCGGAGGGTCCATTGTTTTGCGGCTCCGGTGGACCTCCCCCAGGCACCACTGCGGCAGCTCCACTGGAGCCGCGGACCAATGGATGCTCCGCAGAAATGGCTGCGGCAGGTCCACTGGAGCCGCGGGAGTGGCGCGCTGGCCGGCAAAATGGCCGTGCGCCTAAGGCGCGAAAAACTCTAGCGCCAGTCCTGAATGGGAGTCAGGGGAGCTGGCAGGAGAAATGCCCCAAATGCAAGGGCTATCCTACTTTAGCCATACTCCTACTTTCATCAGGACTCTCAGTAGGCCTGAAAGTGAGTGTTTGCATTTTCAACCTACAGTCTGATTTTTAATTTCAGGTTTGTTTGCTTTATACAAGGAGAAAATCAGGAGTTTCCCAGCCTCTGAGCTGAAGCGAGAAAGTCTCCTTTCAGCTTGAATGAAGATTTAAAAACCAAAAATAATCCTGTTGAATAAGGCCTGCTGAGCCATGGAAGGAAGAGCCCAGGCTTGCTTCCTGGTCGGCTTTTCTTTTTTTCATAGTCATACCTGCAGCAATAGGATTTAATTTTCTTTCACGAAACCAAGTTCCATGATTCTGTATGGAAAATTACTGCTGAATTGAGCTATCAGTTCGGAAAAGAGGCCTAAATATATTGCTTAACCCTTGGTAGTATACTATTTACTATGATCATACCAGTCAAAAGACATTATTGCTTTAAGAAAAATAAGCGGTTTTGTTTCAAAGCACATGGAACAAACGTGAAATCTATGAGAAATGAATTATGAAGCATGAAGCTATTAAGAGGTAAAGTTCTACCTTATGGAAAACTTTTCATAGAACTCCTTTGCTCGGTAGCCTTTTTAGGACCACTAGAGGGTGCTCCAGGAGAACTAATAATCTCCTGCAGTCCCTTCTACCGCATGCCCAGATCTGTGTTACTAATATCAGATACTGGAGTGAATTTTTTGGTGAAAGTGAGTTACTATCAGCACGAGTTGAACCAAAACTATTTGAAGCATAAACGGTTCAAGCTTCATCCACACCACTTTGCTGGGACACTTCATTCTTCATCTACAGCAGCGGTTTTCAACTCGTGGTTTTCAAGTCTGCAGACTGTCTGAGATTTCCAATGGGGTCCGCACCTGCATTTGAAATTTTTTAGGGGTTCACAAATGAAAAGAGATTGAAAGCCACCGAACTACAGCATCCTTACTGTTCCAGGGGTAAACTTTCCTTGAGCAGTTGCTGGTAATAGTTCCAAAAATGGAGCATTTTTGTTGTAGGGGCAGTTTTTCTTTCCATGCCACCTCTTATGTCTGATACTGAACACTTGGCAGTGAAGTAAGTGTATTCAGTGATAAAACTGGCACTCTGTAATATTTTTTCATTGGTATGTACAACTGCCTCCATTGTTTTGTTTGTCTATGAGTGAAGCATCCCTTATTGCAGTTACTGTATTTCTAATTGCTCACTTCCATCCTATGTTCTTCCTTATGACTCTCCCCTTCGTTTTCCTTGACAGACTCGAACTGTACAGAAAAGTGCCAAATCTGCGAATCCTGGCCTGCGGTGGGGATGGAACGGTAGGTTTTCTGTGCATTTCATGTCAAACTCGATGATTGTCTCCATTGACTCAGAAAGGACAGAGTTGGACAAAAAAGCCCCTGCAAGGAAGACCTCAGTCCAGTATGTGCTTGAAGGGAACATTAATAATTAAGAGACTTTTCAACATGATAAAATATATTGCAAAATTTCCCTTGCCACCCTGGTTAAGAATATCTAGTGGGTAAGGTGCTATCTATTATAATATTTGTGGATTACATTCTTGTTATGAATAAAATATGGACGTGATACTATACCTAAAAAAAGCTTCCTTCACCCTTAAGCAGCTTTTTCAGCTGAACAATATTCAATTTTACTGGTCTTTTCCTCTGCGGTATCACCATTCTGACTGTTGCTGATGTCCCAAAACTGATGATCCAGTGGCAAGGGTATGTGATGTAGGCATAGTTTGACTTCTGTATTTGGGGGTGGGAGGGAGCAGTTCCAGTCAGACCAGCAGGACCACATATGTGTGTGCGGGGGTCAGACTCCATGCTTGTCCGAGACTTGCAGTTGGGGGGGCAGTATCCTCTGTCTAGCCCAACTATGCCCATGGTATGTGACGAGGCATCAGGAGATCCACTTTCTATTTCATGTCTGCCATTGCCTCCCTTTGTGACTATAGGCAAGTTGTGTGCTCCTCTCCCAATTCCTTTGTAAAGTATTTTGATATCTGTGCATGAAAGAAAGGATGATTCAGTGGTTAGGATGCTACCCTGGGAGTTGGGAGACCTGGGTTCAATTTCCTGCTCTGCCACAGACTTCCTGTGTGACCTCGGGCAAGTCATTTAGTCCCTCTGTGCCTCAATTCCCCATCTGTAACATGGGGCTAGTACAGGGGTGTGATGAGGATCTCTAAATTAGAGATTGTGTGGTGCTCAGATTCTACATGGACAAGGACCATATAAATATCTAAGATATATAGGTGCTGAGTATTAGATGTGGTTGTGATTCTTCTGCTCATACACGTATACTCCTGCTAGCTCTCATTGAGTTAGCATAAGTATAAGTAGCATTGTAGCTGCATTAACACAAGCAGCTGCAGTGGAGACATGGCCAAGCCATGCCAAGTACAAACCTCTCTGAAATCGGTGGATATGTGTTTGGCATAGCTCAACCATGTCTTTGCTGCTGCTCCCCGTGCTACTGTGGCTACACTGCTAGCTCACTGGGTGCTTGTGGGAGCATATGTACATGAGGAGGAGAATCACACTTGTACTTCCTAGTGTAGATGTAGCCTATTTGTGAGCCAATATAGAATCTTTCTTCTTCATAATCAACTTCTCTCAATATTGCCTGTGATTTTGTCATAGTCCAGTGTGTATGACATCGCATTGTCCCTTCTGAGATAGCTAAATATGATCAGGCACATTTCCACCAGGGTGGTATATAAGGTGTAGGGGCTACCCTGATGACAGAACTCTGCCACCTGAACTGAGAAATCATATAATTGAGGGTTAAATCTGTTGGAATGGTTTACAATGGACATAAGCAGGGATATTCAAAGGAGCCTAAAGGAATGAGTCTCCCCTCACACTCCCATTAAGTTTCAGGGGAATCTGGGTATCTAATCTCTTTAGGCCCATGTAAAAATCCCAGCCTTAGTGAATATAAATATGAATGGAAGGGTGCCTTCACTGTCAGAGAGAAAGTAAGAGTGAACCAGCTAGGGTCCAGCAAAGGGACATCTTCTGTGATTCACTAGAGATTGTTTCCTCCAGAACCTACAGGACACTGTTTCAGCAGAGGACATAGTGAAAAAAGATAACCTTCTAATGTCTTTGTCAAATGTATGCAGTCTACCATCCAAGGAAGCTGAAACTATAATGTGAGATAGTCTAGGTCCACAGAATTTTAATATAAAAATTAGTGCAGCTCGATTGGTTCTTACCAACTCTTGTTTTCTCTGACTTCACGGTATGAGCAATAGGGGGCAGCACCTCCTCATTAGTGTGAACAACTCTAGACTGTTCTCTTTGCTGCTGTTAAATTTGAAACAAATTAATATCTCATTGTCCCAAAAACCAATGAAAAATCTTGTTCAGATGGGCTTAGTGAATATTCAGTAAGACCAGATATCACTTTGCCTTGCTGACATGAAGCAGAAAGTGGAAGCTTTTCCAGTTTCATTCCTTGCTCTCCTTTTCCTTGGGATACATGGAAGGCTGTAGCCTCCAGGGCTATCAATCCTTTCACCATTACACAGTTCACAAAAGATGGTAGGCCTTGTCACCCCTAACCCCAAGATTGCTGTTGGATATTTAGAGACTGGGTCAAACTAAATAATAAGGCTTGCCACTCAAATAGAATCAATTTATGTATCATTTCAAAGCAGTTTTACAAAGGTGATTTAATAGTATTATCTCCACTCTCCAGATTGGGAGACTGAGGCACAGATGAAGTGACCTGCCCAATTTTAGATAGCAAGTCAATGACAGAGTGGTGGTCCACTTGGCTTCAGGAGGCCCAGGATTTCACCTTAGGGTTTCCTGACTCTATCTCCTATTCTAAGCACCAGGGGCCAGATTTTTAAAGGTATGGGAGTTAGGCTCCTAGCCCCTTTTGAAAATCCCACTAGGTGCCTAAAGACCTTAAAAAATCTGTCCCTCAGTGACTGTGCTTTCCACACCACCATTTTAAAGTGTAAATTCTACATTATTCTAATATAGTTAAATAGCTCTTTTCAGCTCAAGGAAATGCAGAAAGTCCTTTAAAAATTCTATACCTACAAGAGTCACTTCCACCATCACATACCACTAATCCACAGCTATTGGTAGAACATGAAAGCCATTTAACAGCACAAAGCAACACTACTCAGTAGTAAACAAGAATTCTTTAGCTACTGGAGCTCACGTAGGAATTTGGCCCAGATAGCAAAGCTAACATTTCCACTCTTGGAAAAAGTACCTCGGGATCTTTGATAACCACAAATGATCAGGACCTTGGTTTTGTGCCTCATTTAACGGATGGCATCTCCAGCGGTACAATGCCCTTTAACCCTTACTTTCAATGCTGTTACTGTGAAAAAATAATTAGGATGAGTTTCAGATGTTTGTTCTTAGTCATTTTCAACTTAATTTTTTTATTCAAGTTTTTTAAAATGCTGTCTAGTTTTGCTTTATGTTTCTTGGTACTCTGTAGAAGATAATCCAAGGAGGTCTTTTGTTTTATGACAAGAATTTCAATTAAAAACCTTCAAAGCAATGTTCAGTCAGGTATAAATACAAGTCCATAATTGTAGGTGCTTTTGTTTCGTGCTCAGGGAGGGGGTGGAAGTGATTGTTGTTAAACCAATAGAACAATAAATAATGCCAATTCATTATTTTTAATAATCAGTATTTATACACAACTTGAAATCCAGTTGCTCCTTGTAACACTCCTGTGAGGCAGGCTAATATATACTGTTATCCCCTATTTTGCGGAAGAGGAAGCTCAGGCAGGGAAACTAAATGGTTGGTTTTCAGCAGTGCTCATTTCTGCGTCTCCCACTAATACCACTTGACCATTTGTGTGATGAGGATAAACTCTGTCTGTTTCTCTCTCTTTCACTATTTAAATCCACCTAATTTGATTTCTTTCCCTTTCCTGTTCTCTGTTTGCAGGTGGGCTGGATCCTCTCCATTCTGGATGAGCTACAGCTCAGCCCCCAGCCTCCTGTTGCTGTCCTTCCCCTTGGCACTGGGAATGACCTTGCTCGCACCCTCAATTGGGGAGGGGTAAGCACTGACTCCAGTACCCTCTTCTTTGTGACTTACCTGCTATGCATTCTAATTGATAGTTGTTATAGGATGGGGCTTCTGCTAGCTACAGCAGTGGAGTGAAGACAGGGATGTATCCAAAATCCATTCCAGACTGAAATTGATTTTTGTGCCTGTTTCCATTCTTAAGATGCACTTAGAATTATTGCAGATGGAGACAAATACAACTGAAGTTCTTCCCTGTTCCATGGTGGGATCCAGAGTCTATTCAAAGCTGACAGCAAAATTTAATTCTAATATGTCTTTCTATCCCACACAATGAAGTAACATACAGGGCACCTCAGCTGCTCTGATAACTAGTGCCTGCTTTGGCCCAGATCCTGCAAATGAACTGTGTGAATTTCAGCAGCTGCATGTGGTTTCTTGAATGCTACTTTTGCTTGTTTATTGGTTCTTATGGATTTGCACTCTCTGAGTTTTGCTTTGATTTTTGGGTTTATGCAAGCCTGCAAAGTGAAATCTCAGCTCATCTGAAACAAACAAGTTTTGACATGGTTTGTGGTTGCAACCATCCAACCCACTCTGACATCTATGAAAAGGTTTCTGCGAAACTCAGATTGCATCTGCCCAAAGGTTCACCAACCCATACTGCATTTCAGGTTTGCGATGAAACAAGGCAAGATCTTATGAACAATTTGGGGCAGGGATTTTATTGCATGTGTGTACAGAATCTTGCCACCTGTGGTCAGTAGGACCTGTGGACATGGCACTCTTAGTAAAATCTGTTAAGTCACCTCCATATACCATTGGCCTTACTGTGCTGGTCAGAGATTGTAAATCTCAACAGTTGTTTGCCAAACTTCTTGTTCCTGGTTCATCCACAGTCTAAATTTATGAACCTGTTGGGCAGACTTAGTCTGGATTTCGTACAAACTTCCTTCACACAGATCTGGCCTGACATGGTCACTGGTGTCTCAGTCAGGTAATTAACGTGTGACGTGATGGTGTTCTAGAAGTCTGTTAGTGAGTCTTTGGTGGTGCTCATTCTGCTTCCAGGGTTACACAGATGAGCCTGTCTCGAAGATTCTCTGTCACGTAGAAGACGGGACTATTGTCCAGCTGGATCGCTGGAACCTCCAGGTGGAACGAAACCCCGATTTGCCGCAGGAAGAAATTGAGGATGGGGCACGTAAGGTTAGAGCTGCCTGTTTTACAGCAGAGAGAGCATGCAGGATGCAAGCTGGGGTTTCTAGGACTCAGGAAAACATTTTCCACTCTTGTCTCCTCCTACAGCAAGGTTAAAGATGTCACCACAGTCAGAAGTAGGTCACAGTTACAGCATGCTGCCCATTTGTTGTCCCTCATAATGCTCGATATCTGAGCGCTTAAACAAACTCCTTGTTCCCTGGGTCAAAGGGCGAAAATCTGTGGCATCTCATTTGTTAGATTATTACTTCTTCCCCTGGCCTTGTTAGCTGTGGTAATGAAAGCTAGCCCCATGATCCAGTCCTCAATTGATTGAAAAACCACAAAGCATATGTATATTCTTAGGGCTGCTGCTAGTGGATACCAGTTGTGTATCTGTTCTCTAAGCAAGGTGTTGTTTATGGGTTGCTAGCCTGTGTCTTTTGAGGTTGTCACCCCCTTCCCTCTGTGTGGTTCTGTTACATCACTGACCCTCCCCCATTTGGTCTACGAGTTGGAAGGTTTTCAGATATTTTGGAATATTTGTCATGGGAGGAGCTGTATTTCTGTTCTCTCCGGTGTAATCCGCAATTATTTTAAAGTGAGGCAATAGCGAGAAAAGAGATTGTGCGAAAATGACTCCTTGTTTCTGCACATAGAGCCCTCTAACCTTTCTGAGTTATAATTTACTGAACTACTAGCTTTCCTTCTTGTCAGCCTAATAGAGCCAATAGAGCAGTGAAAGGGCCAGATGTGCTCTAGTCTGCCTCATGCATCAACAACAGAATTACCAGCCGAGTTCTGAATCCAGGATCTGTATTGCTGCTGCTGATGTATGAAGCAGAAAGAACACAGCTTGATTTTTCAGATGCCATGCTGAGCTTGCAGTGCCAGCAATTAGAAGAATCTTTGTTTTGACATGTTAAGTAGAAGATTGCTGAGAGAGGATAAATAGCGAACCCCATGATGCCATGTTTACAGAGTCACTTATGTGACCATAAAGCACTACAGATGTTTGTGTTCTTTCATTTTTGCATTTGATTATCTTCAGCAAGTTGTTTCCAGCCTTCTTAGCAACTCTGCATATAAAATTTCCCACAGCTTTCTCTTCTCTCCTTCTATAGCTTTTCAATAAGCTGTTAATTTGAGGGATGGCATGAAATGTTTGGTTGTCTTTTCTTGCATACTGTACCCAAAACAGTTTCACATGTTTTCCTTTCTGGTCTTTGATTGCAGCTTCCACTCAGTGTCTTCAATAATTACTTCAGCCTTGGATTTGATGCACATGTCACGCTGGAATTCCATGAATCCCGAGGTGAGAGGAACTCTTAATTCCCTTAGCTGGGGAATCATAGGAATGGACAAATGGCTTCTGAATTTTAGCTAGGGTTGTCTATGACAACTTGTTTCCCAAATCTAAAGAGAATGCTGAAACATATTAACTCCTGTCCCAGACAAGAAAGTGGGAAGAATGATTCTAACACTAGTTTCTGAAGGACTTATTATGCCACAGTTGGACAAATGTGTCCAGTTTTGTGCATCACACTGAAGAAAGGATACTGAAGAAATAGAAAAGGTTTTGGTGATATAACAAGATTGATGAAATTGGTTGGAAAAGCTGA
Organism: Gopherus evgoodei; assembly: GCF_007399415.2. Classification (NCBI taxonomy): domain Eukaryota; kingdom Metazoa; phylum Chordata; order Testudines; family Testudinidae; genus Gopherus; species Gopherus evgoodei. Next base: position 258,436,240 of record NC_044322.1, on the reverse strand, counting down.
GATTCATGGAAGGAAAAGAGACTAAGAGGGGAGAGGTTTGAAGTTTTGAAGCTTCTAAAGGAAATGTTAAAGAGAGCTGTAGATACTATAAAAGGCTTATGTTGATCCAGAATGAGGGCATGTGGACAAAAATAAGGAAACAGCAGAGAGAAAAAGAGAATTTACATTGGGTGCAAATTTTTCCCACAGTGGGGGAGGGTTTGGGAGGGGGAGTGATAGGGATGTAAAATTGTGGATTGTAGATGGCAGCAGTAGTAAAGTCATGTTTACAGAAGAACTAGAGAAAGACTTATTATGGAAGACTGTGGTATAGTATTATTAGGTTGAGTTGGACAATACTGAGCCCTAGATCCACTGTGTTCATAGTTAAATAAACAGACCTTCATAATAATCCATAAAAATCCCCCAGGAGTCCTAGCGTGGGGTCTCTTCATACTGATGAAGATTGTATTCTGCCAGAAACTCTCACAGAATTCCAAATATGCCTAAACAGCTGAGTTTTGACTTGACAGGCAGTACATTGTGTGCATGTGTTAGGTAAGCATATTTATATTACCAGAGCTCCTGTTCAATATTCCTTGGTCAGCATGTTGTTGATTTAACTGTGTGAGTTTTGAACTGAAGCCTCACTTGTTCTCATTTTTATACTATAACAATGCCATTAAAAAAGTAAAAAGGTAACACCCTCATGCCAGGCTAAATAAAGAGCTGAATGTCTGATGGAATGAGCTAATGCATATTTTATAATGTTTAAGACTGCTGTAAGCTTCAGGAATAATAATGAAGGGCCACAGAAGGGCACAGGAATGAAATGACGACAGCACTATGCATTTCTTTATGAATGCACCCCAGTGTGCATTCCTAATGTGGTTGCAATACAGTATAGATGAGTTTCATGGCTACCCTCTCGCTTAGTGGAAGCATTGCTTAATTATTAAGTTGTAGAGTTATATAAAGAATGAATGTTATTCCAGACATGCCAGTGTTCTAAAAATTTAGATGAGAGAGAGAAAATACTCAGAGCAATCTGTGTTTGGGTATGTGTGGATGGGAAAGCTTGCAAAGCACCTACATCTGCTGTTCCCATTCTAGCTGGCACAGTTATTTTCTCACTTCCTTGAACACAAAAACTTACAAATGAGTCCTGCGTATATAGGGGGAGAAAAACTTAAAGCTTACATTTTGATGTCATTGTTGTCTTGTGTGTGTTTGTTTTCATTTAATTTCCTCTGTCATGTGTTATTTATGGAAATAATTGGGATGGATCAGACTCTGATCTGATTTACAACTGGTATAAATCCAGAGTAACTCTATTGAGATCAGTGGAATTACTCTGGGTTTACACTAGTTTTGTTAAAGCAGAATTTGGTCTAATAAATGGAATGTGCATGCACATTCCTGCATTCAGAGCTATTGTTAATGATATAAAATATCATGAAGCAAATAAAATAAATAAAGATACTGACTTGAACTTTCCTAGTCCACGCAGGCATTTCACAGTGTGGAAATGTAACTGCCCTCTAAAGTAGTTGGGTATTTCCCTTTAGGTAGACTAGGTAGTAAGTATCTCAAATGTTACTTTTAATGAATGTTGCCTTTTCAGTGGTAACCTCAGTGCTTATGTGACAGTTACTTGTTTGAGGGGAGACTGAACTGTTAGGCTTGGTCCTGAATATGGGGCAGCATGTAGCTATGCTGTTCCGGGAAGCACTCTGGGAAGGAAACTCTGCTTCTGAGTCTCAATTCCTCCCCTGTTCCGCTCTTGCTCAGTTACTTCACCCCTTTTAGACGTGCCACTTATTTCCTAATCCTTACCCCCATTTCTGGCCACATCTAGTGGCTGAAGCTTGGGGTGTAATTGAGACAGAGCGCTTCACTCCTCCTCACTCAGTTTCTTGAGAAGTGGGTGTGATGGGCTGGATCACAGAAACCCCCTTGGGGCTGCCAACTGATGTGCCAAGACTACTTCTGCCCCTGCTTTCCTGTCCTGGCAGCTTGGGATTTCAGTGCCCTGCCTGGTTTGAGCTAGACCCGCTAACCTGCTGCAAACCCAGACCCAGGTCTGAACCATGTCCCCTGACAGCTGTAGGCTTAATTGAAAGCAGTTTAAGAAGTGGTCCTGTCTTTAACACTCAGATGCCCAACTCCCAAATGGAGTCCAAACCTCAAATAAATCCCTTTTACCCTATATAAAGCTTATACAGGGTAAACTCATAAATTGTTTGCCCTCTATAACACTGATAGAGAGAGAGATGCACAGCTGTTTGCCCCCCCCCCCAGGTATTAATACATACTTTGGGTTAATTAATAAGTAAAAAGTGATTTTATTAAATACAGAAAGTAGGATTTAAGTGGTTCCAAGTAGTAATAGACAGAACAAAGTGAATTACCTAGGACCAATCCTATTCAATTTATTCATAAATGATCTGGAGAAAGGGGTAAATAGTGAGGTGGCAAAGTTTGCAGATGATACTAAACTACTCAAGATAGTTAAGACCAAAGCAGATTGTGAAGAACTTCAAAAAGATCTCACAAAACTAAATGATTGGGCAACAAAATGGCAAATGAAATTTAATGTGGATAAATGTGAAGTAATGCACACTGGAAAAAATAACCCCAACTATACATACAATATGATGGGGGCTAATTTAGCTACAACGAGTCAGGAAAAAGATCTTGGAGTCATCGTGGATAGTTCTCTGAAGATGTCCACACAGTGTGCAGAGGCAGTCAAAAAAGCGAACAGGATGTTAGGAATCATTAAAAAGGGTATAGAGAATAAGACTGAGAATATATTATTGGCCTTATATAAATCCACGGTACGCCCACATCTTGAATACTGTGTACAGATGTGGTCTCCTCACCTCAAAAAAGATATTCTAGCATTAGAAAAGGTTCAGAAAAGGGCAACTAAAAGGATTAGGGGTTTGGAGTGGGTCCCATATGAGGAAAGATTAAAGAGGCTAGGTCTCTTCAGCTTGCAAAAGAGGAAACTAAGGGGGGATGTGATAGAGGTATATAAAATCATGAGTGATGTGGAGAAAGTGGATAAGGAAAAGTTATTTACTTATTCCCATAATACAAGAACTAGGGCTCACAAAATGAAATTAATAGGCAGCAGATTTAAAACAAATAAAAGGAAGTTCTTCATGCAGTGCACAGTCAACTTGTGGAACTCCTTGCCTGAGGAGGTTGTGAAGGCTAGGACTATAACAGTGTTTAAAAGAGAACTGGATAGATTCATGGTGATGAAGTCCATAAATGGCTATTAGCCGGGATGGGTAAAGAATGGTGTCCCTAGCCTCTGTTCATCAGAGGATGGAGATGGATGGCAGGAGAGAGATCACTTGATCATTGCCTGTTAGGTTTACTCCCTCTGGGGCACCTGGCATTGGCCACTGTCGGTAGACAGATGCTGGGCTAGATGGACCTTTGGTCTAACCTCGTACGACCGTTCTTATGTTAAAATAAAATAAAACACGCAAGTGTAAACCTAATACAGTAAGAAAACTGAATACAGATAACATATCACCCTCAGAGATGTTTCAATAAGCTTCTGTCACAGACTGGATGCCTTTCTAATCTGGGCACAATCCTTTCCCCTGGTACAGCCCTTGTTCCAGCTCAGGTGGTAGCTAGGGGATTTCTCATGATTGCAGCCCACTTTGTTCTGTTCCACCACCTTATGTGGCTTTGGCATAAGTTGGGAATCTTTTGTCTCTCTGGGTCCCCAACCCCACTTCTAAATGGAAAAGCATCGGGTTTAAGATGGATTTCACTACCAGGTGACATGGTCACATGTTCTGTGAGACCCCAAGACTTTGTTCCTCCCAGCCTGACTCAAAGGAAGGCCTGCAAGCAAACAGAGCCATCCACAGTCAATTGTCCTGGTTGATGGGAGCCATCAAGATTCCAACCCACCATTAATGGCTCACATTTTGCATAATTATAATAAGCCCTCAGAGTCATATTTCATATTTCTAGTTTCAGTTACAAGAGTGATACATTTATACAAATAGGATGACTACACTCAGTAGATTATAAGCTTTGTAATGATACCTTACAAGAGACCTTTTGCATGGAGCATATTTTAGTTACATTATATACACACTCATTAGCATATTTTCCTAAAATCATATAGAGTGCAACATCACTGTGGGAGTCCAGGGCATGCAGCCCCTGCCTTCCACCTATACCCAGAGCTGCAATTCAGGCAATTTTAATGTGGCCATTCAGAAGGAGAAGCAGATATCCCATTCAGCAGCTGCTGAGGACACTGTAACTCTTTGTAGGCAGAACCACCACTTGTGCATGTAAATAGGGATGCAACTTGCAGGTACAAAAAAAAAAAGATTTCTGAACATGTGGCCCGGAATGTATTGATATGGTAGAGTCCTGCATTTGGCGTTTACCCACAACAAAGCAAACAGAATCACTTGGCAAGCTGAGTGCAATCAAACATGTGTTTTTAATACAGGCAAATGCAGGTTATACATCAACAGATAGAAAATGTAGGTCACACTACAATATGGAAGTCTGTATTCTGGAAAGCAGAGATTCATAAAAGGCCTTAGGGGGTCTTTATAGGTGACCAAGTGAATATGAGGTCCCAGTGTGATGATGTGGTCAAAAGGGCTATCATGATGCTTGCATAGATTAACAGGGAATCATCATGCATGAAAAGGGGAGATGATATTACCTATGTATATGGAATTGGTGAGACCACTGCTGGAATCCTGTTACAAGTTCTGATATGCACATTTTAGAAAGGATGCTGAAAAAATTAGAGAGGAATTGGAGAAGAACTATGAGAATCGTTTGTGGGCTGGAAAATATGTCTTGCAGTGGAAGTTTAAAATAATTCATTTATCTTATCGCAGAGAAGGCTAGGAAGTGATTTAATCACACTCCTATAAGTAGCTATTCGAGAGAAGATATCTGATAGTAGAGAGCTCTTTAGTGTATCAGACAAACGCATAAAAGATCCAATGGATGGAAAAAAAAGACAAGAAGTTTTTACCATGAGTAATTAATCATTGGAAACAGATTACCAAGAATGTGATAAATTCTCCATCACTTAGAATCTTTAAATCAAAATTGGATATCTTTCTAATTAGGCTCTACTTTAACTACAAGTTGTTGGGCTAGGTACGGAAATCACTAGGTTGAATTCTATGGCCTGGGTTATGCAGGAGATCAGACTAGATGATCATAGTGGTCCTTTCTGGCCTGAAAATCTATGAACCATTCAGTTTTGTTTCAAATGTTTCATGAGATTTCGAATGATCCAAACGGAGATCTACTCAGTGTACAGTGTGTACTTGTGTCACTGAAAAGTTGTTATTGTGCTGTTGGAAGTTTACAGTGGGATCATGAAACAGACAATGTGACTCTCTAAGGTGGTGGTGTGGTAAATTTCCCTCAAGAGACTCATGCCTTAGGGGCTGTCTGCCCTTCTCCTCATCCACTCCACCTTACACCAAGAAGGGGCTGCACTAAATAGAAATCCACTAGCAAAGAATAGCATAGAGGATAGATTCTTGCAAAATAAAAATTCATTTGACATTTTTCACCTTTTAATTACCAATGTGTGGTGCATGTACAGTACACATGGAATTGCTCTTTTAGGGTTGCTGATGTAGATAGTGTTGAAAATAAAGACTTCCCTTGCCCTTTCCCCCTCATGGGTTGAAAGCTAGCAGCATGCAAAGGCTGGAAATCTGTCTTCCTGCCTCCAGAAAAGCTTGGAATGAAACTTCTTGGAACAGCAAGGGTGCTTTGCAAACTTTCTCCCTTATGACGACTTTGTTTTCTTCCTTGTTCTTCTTTTACAGAAGCAAATCCAGAGAAATTCAACAGTCGCTTTCGAAATAAAATGTTTTATGCTGGGGTGAGTTGCAAATAGATTTTGCAGAATAGCCTTGGTTTAGTTATTTAAATTATTTATTATTTATTCCCCTTCCTCTCCCTTTCACTCCTGAGACTTATGATCATTTCTTTTGCCCATCACCTTTAAAAGTACATGGCCTGCTTCCAGCTACTTCTGGCAATGCCTCCCCATGTCTGTTTGGAAGAGGTTGAAGTATTATTTCCCCCTAATAGTTAGTAGTTCAGAAGAGTGCTACAGCATTTCGAGGAAGGACTGATAATATCCTGTACCCACTGCTGCAGATTGGCAAGTTTTTCACTTTTGTGTTCACATTTATTCCCATCTGTGGGCAGCACTTGGATACTGAATTTACTGGGGAAATTGCTAGCGCATAGGAAAAATCGTTGACCACATCTTTTAGCTCCTGATGAGCATTCCTGGACTTGGAGCTAAAGAGAGGAGGAGGACAGAGAGCTGCTATTTGGAGCATCTCATTTTCATACATGAATATGCAAATCAGATGACAATTTTTTATCCAGGAGGGATGTGGACGGGGCTTCAGCTTTATTCTAAGGTGTAATTAGGAAAGGAGGGCAGTGACTGGATAATACTTGCCACCATACATGTCTTTCTGCCGTCAGATTCTATCACTGTCGTCACACCCAGAAGCCTTATGCTTTAAAAACAAACAAATAAACCAGAGCAAGAATTTGCATGATGATTTGAGTGCACAATGGTATTCCATGCTAAATGTTCCCAAGTGGAGTGCCTTTTCTTAGTGTAGCACCTTAATGCAGCAAAACAAGTGGACCAATCTTCCCTTCTGTGTCTTTGCCCCCTGGCTCTGATTCAAGGGATTTTCGAGAATTTGAAACATGCACTATTGACTGGATGCTAACAAGAAACTTGGCCTAAAACTCTGTCAACGGGAGCAGGAAAGAAAAGAGTTTAGCTCAGGATGGTATGTGGTGGTAGAATCTAGGGAGGGATGCAAAGGAAGGAAAGTGACAGGAAGAAGCTGTAGATCATTCAAATAAAAAAAATTCTGATTTGAATTCCCTCCCTTTTCTTATGTCTGGTAGGCAGCCTTTTCAGACTTCCTGCAGAGAAGTTCCAGAGATTTATCCAAACATGTTAAAGTTGTGGTAAGTATAGGAAAGCATGGCACCATTTTCTGCAGTGAGACAGCTGGAGAGGAAGAGTGAGAGAGAATGTGTGTGTGAGAGAGGGAGAGGGAGTGCTGAGAAAACACAGACCTAATCACACCAGACCATTGATTGTTACTTTCAGTTTTGACTGTGACATTTGAAACACATTTTGTAGAAAGCCTTTGGGAATTTACATACATAGCACCGGTGCTACCATTTAGGCCAACTAGGCGGTTGCCCAGGGCGCCAAGATTTGGGGGCACCAAAAAGCAGCACCCCCAATTTTTTTATTAAAGGGTTTCAGCGGCCGCTGCAGTGGGAGGGAGAGGGAGTCTGAGCCACCACCAGCAGCCGAGGGGTTCCCCTGGGTCACCGCCCCGCCAGCAGCCAGAACCCCTGGGTCAGCGCGCCGCCGACAGCCAGCTGTTTGATGCCACAAGGGGAGGAAATTAGAGTGGGGGCGGAGTGCTGGGGAGGACAGAGCAGAGGTGAGCTGGGGTGGGCAGGTGCTGTATGGCTCCCTGGGGGGGCACCTCAGGGTTGGGGGGGGGAGCTGCTGCAGGGCTTGGGGGGGGTGCAAGGTGGAAGTTTCACCTAGGGCAGGAAACTTCCTTGCACCGGCCGTGAACATACATGACAATTTCCCATTGAGTAACACACCCTTCCTTATCTCACAGAGAGTGAATGGTGCCCAGCAACTATGTTATAGAGAGATATGTATTTCTAAAATGCAATCCATGTTCTTGGGCAGGTTGTTACAAAATGGGGTAACAGCAATTATTACCCTGTCTGAGACCCCATTTACAAACCCCTCTTTGTTCTGTTGCTTTGGTTTTTGCAGTGTGATGGAACAGACCTGACCCCAAAGATTCAGGAGCTGAAGTTCCAGTGTATAGTGTTTTTAAATATACCCAGGTAAGCTCCAGTCACAACCAAGTGCTGGCTTCATAGGAACAATTAATTAACAAACACAATTTCCAGAGTTGTGCACATAATACATGAACAAGGAAGTCAGCAGATAGAACAGAATTGTCTTCTGCTTCGTTAGAAAAAAAATCAGATCAGTACCTCTAAATAGAAGAGCTCCAAATGGGTTTGGAAGAAATACTGTTTCCTAACATCTCAGAGGTTGTCACAAACAGTGGGGTGTGTTTTTAAAAGCCCAGTATTCCCCCATCTTTCCTGTCCCCTCTCCAAAGATTCCCTTTCCAAGGTACTCACTTCCTCTCTCTCCTGTGTTTCCCCCTCTGCAAGGTTCTTTGTGGAGTCTCCTCTCCAAAGTTCTCCCCACCCCCTGCTCCGCAAGGTCTCCCATATATCCCTAAAGGTAGGCAGGAGAGAGAAGCAGCAGCAGCCATTAGGTAGGAGGCCACTGTCTGGAGCTCCTCCTCCAATCTATCCCAGCTTTTGCATCCCTCTCTGCTCCTAGACCTTCTGAGCCAGGAGGGAGGGAGGAAACTAAGGTCTGAAGAAAGCAAGCTTAGTTTCAGCCTCCTGCCTTCTTAGTAAGGGCACAAAGCAGCCTTTGTTGGCAGGAGGCTGCAGGTGAAAATCCAGTTGAGTAGCTGATCTGAAGGAGGACTAGAGGGAGAGAGAAGAGAAGAATCCTGAGCACTACTGCCAAAAGGCACTATCCCCTCTCTGCTGCCTCCGATCTCCACTCAGCAACCTACCAGAAATTGGGATAGACAAACTAATTGCCTGCCCCACCAGCTTGAAAGTTGGAGGGCAGGTTCCCCTTCTGATCTCTCCTGTAATTATATGTATGGTCACTGGGAGGCCCCAGAATGAATTTTAAGGCCTTTTGGAATAGATGTATGGCTATTCACTCAGAAGATAAAGAACTGGCCAGTACTTATACTTTCTTTTCTTTTAATTGTTGTAAGACTCAGTGGGGCAAATTCTTAGTATGCTCCCTAAAGCTGTCATTTTCTAAACCTCTTTCTGCAGGTATTGTGCTGGCACAATGCCCTGGGGTACCCCCAGCGACCACAGAGACTTTGAACCTCAGCGCCATGATGATGGTTACATTGAGGTCATTGGGTTCACTATGGCCTCTCTGGTGAGAATTTTTGCAGAGCTGAGTATTTTTTTTTGCATGCAGTAGATTTCACACTGCTTAGGGCACTGGGACTATTCTGTGTGCAATTTTGTATGAGACACCGCATTTCCATGGCTCAACACTAGGATGCACAAAGTTTCAAAAGAAAAAGATTCTCTCCTATGCTTTCCTGGGTTCAATAAGGTGGAAAAAATTGGTTTTGCCTCAATTTTTTTTAATTATGAAGAAATAATGGTTTTCAAAGGAAGAGAAGTATTATTTCATTGTAAAAATGTACTCCCTGAAAAACTGGTCACTTTGAACATATCTAATGGTGCTTCAAAATGCTCCCAAATCAAAATTCAAAGATTAAAGTATTATAGAAGGGATGTGTGTGCATATGTATGTGTGTTTGTACTATGGGGAACGTCTATGGTCTCACAATAACTGCTGTTTGTTACTAGCCCCACTACAACTATGGTCTTTATATATTTTCCATCTACATTAGAGCTAGTCAGAAATTCATAGTTGGAAAATAGGGTTCCAGAAACACATTTTTTTGTGTATAGAAAAAAGACACTTTAAAAAAAAATTGATAAAATTTGTAAACCAACAAAATATTTTGACAATTTTTTTTGAAAATTTCAAAATATTCCATGTCAAAATTGTGAGGAAAATCCTACTTTCACTTTTTCACTGGGAGAAAAGAAAAAAAAAGGTAAGAAATCATGTGTGTTGGCGGGTGGGGGGGTAATTTTGTTGTTTGAAAAAAGAAAAAAAGAAAAGAAAAATAAACATCTTTAGGTTTTTTCTCCCTAAAACTTTTAATGAAACATACTTACTCTTTTAAAACCATCTGTACTAATCACATGATTAAAGGTTGTCCCAACTTTGCAGTGTTGAGAAGTACCATGTTGTCAAATCACCAGGTGCTCAACGGACATATCTAATTTTGCATAAAATAGACACACATTGTAGCCCTCCTCATCTTCAGTATGTAGGTGTGTCCTGCAGCTTATTTGCAATATGGAGCACTACATGCTGGGACTCCTGGCCTTTAAAGGCCGTATCTCTATCCTGAAATTGAGCATTCCTTTCTGCTGTACTCTAGAACTGACCATCTAGAATTGACCATCACTGGTATTGCAAAAGTTCTCCACCTAAAGTCACACCTACAAATCTGAATAGTTTAAAAGAATTTCAATTGCTGCATTAAATATTCTCAGAAAATTCCCATTTTCCCTGTTTTATCAGAGTGAGGGGGAGAGAGAAATTTTAAGAAAATCATAGACCATAAGAGAAACACCCTTGATTGAGTAGTGCAAGTGTTTATTTTAAGTATTTGTGTTTTCTAGCTGGTGCTCACATATTATAAATGATTAAAAAAATTGTACAGTCTGCATATGTTAGCTCAAATTCTGATGACTTGTTCTTTGGTCTCAAGGTCTACAGTGCCTTCAGAAGTCTTGCCTAAAGCCAGTGGGGCTGATTTATTTTGTGCTGTGTTATAATGAATATTTACATAAGAAGATCTATATATGTGGAGTACCTTAATACACAAAATCATGCTGATGCATAAATAAGCATTGCATTTTTATATGCACCAGCCATGGAATTCAGAGTGAGCATTTCCACAGCAACCTTAACCCTGTGTCATCACCTTTCAATTGTGCATTACAATTATGCCATTTAAAATCCTGAGCAAGATAACATAGTACTTGAGAAATAATAGAACATTGTGTGATTTAGTGGAAAAGGAATAAAACTTTTTGAAAGGGGTGTTGTCTACGGGTCAGAACACAGAGCAGCAATCTAGATATATGAGTGCTGCTTCCCTTCTGACACTGATTTGCTGTGTAGTCTTGGGCAAGTCACTTAAAATGGGAGTGATAATTCTTACCTGCCCAACAAAGGTGTTATGAGGATTGAATAATGTTTGTAAAGTGCTTTGAAAGCATCAGGTAAGTGCCACTATAATTGTTTTTCTTTTGTTCCCTCACAAAAAAGTTAACTCTAAGTGCATTTCCCAAGTAAAAACTTTAAAAACACAAGATCACCAGTTACAATGGTGTTACCCTCCAGACCAACCTCAGTCTTTGTACCTTTTCGCTGTAGCACCCAAATGCATTCACAGGCTCGTCAGTTCCATGCCGAAGTGCTTTTCAGTTTCAGTATACAGCCATCCACAATGCAGACATCTCATTCCTCACACTGAAATAAACTTGATCTCCATCATAAGCAAAACTAAGATGCCTTACTGCTAGACCTACTTTAAATGTCTATGCCCCTGATTGGGGTTTCTGCTATAGCCTTTGTATATTGGCTGAGCTATCATATGGGTGCCACAAAGCCAGTGGCAACTGACTGGGAGTACCCCTAGCATCAGTGGAATTCCCTAGTAGTGTAGGTCTGGTGGAATAACCCTTCATTACCCTCACTATTACAGTGCTTGGTGTAGATGTATGTCAGGTTATAACTGAGGGAAGGGGCAGGATGTATTGGAGGAATGAGTAGGTGTATCTGGAATGCACTGTATTTACAGTGTAACATCCCATAGGGCAGTGTTTCCCAAACTTGGGACGCTGCTTGTTTAGGGAAAGCCCCTGGCAGGCCGGGCCAGTTTGTTTACCTGCTGCATCTGCAGATTTGGCCGATTGTGGCTCCCACTGGCCAGGGTTCGCTGCTCCAGGCCAATGGGAGGTGCTGGAAGTGGCAGTCAGCATGTCCCTCGGCCTGCACCGCTTCCAGCAGCTCCCATTGGCCTGGAGCAGTGAACCACAGCCAGTGGGAGCCATGATAGGCCGGACCTGTGGACTTGGCAGGTAAACAAACTGGCCCAGCCCGGCAGGGAATTTCCCTAAACAAGCAGTGTCCCGAGTTTGGGAAACACTGCCATAGGGAATCAGTGCAGGCCACAGTGACTTAGAGTAGTCTTTAGGCTGACCAGATGTCCCAATTTTATAGGGACAGTCCTGATTTTGACATCTTTTTCTTATATAGGCTCCTATTACCCTCCACCCCCTCTTCTGATTTTTCACATTTGCTATCTGGTCACCCTAGTAGTCTTTGGGGTTGCCTCCAGAAGGCCACAGAGGTTGAGGCACAGCCACCTTTGCCATCCATCTCCTGAGCTGCATATACTCATTTAGGCCACAATTCAGAATCAGATCCCTTAGTGAGCTATTTCTACCTAAAAGAAACTGAGATCAGAGTTAAGGTTTTGTATTTGTTTATGATTTGAAGAGTCACTATAATGATAGACCTTTTCTGTATCTTAGCTGACATTTTGTGCATCACACTATGCTTTATCATATGCTTGTCCATGTTTGTGACACACTGAGATCTTTGGATGAAAAGCCCTGTATAAATATTAAGTAATATGATGATGATTATCATCATCATGTAACCAATAGCCTAGGTGATATATTCATAATAGCACAGTTAAGGTTCCTGTGGGAAACAAAACAGTGAATGTCCTGACTTCAGTTCCTGTAACTCTTGATGCTAATGTTGTATTAATTTAGATTTTTTTAAATCTGATAGACAATATTCACAATTTTTATTAAAATACAGTGTTTCTGCCCCAAGATGCCTGCCTAAATCTCGAAGGCCCATTAACAACCTCCCTCTACCTTTTTGTCTCTGATATGTTTTAATTCCCTTTGCCTATTCCACTGCTCCTTCATTCCTGGTTTAGGTTTTAAAGAGGTTGTATGTACTAAGGTAGGAGAGAGGAGAGGGGCTTGGAAAGCTGGCTAATTTTTTTGTCTTTAAGTTAACAGAATGCTGTCATTCAAGAACGTGTTGTTTGATGAGAACTATGCAGCCCTGTTTCTGTTGACTTGTTTCTGTCAACTTATGGACAGAATGTTGGGGCAGTGGGTGGGTGTCTCAGAGGGTACATGGTACAGCTCTCTCGTTTCGTTTCTTCAAGACAATTGTTGAACATAAAGCATTTAGTTGCTTTCCAGCTGCAGTTATTGAACAAGGTTTTTCTCCTTGCTCTTTTCAGCTTGTCTACTCCTGATGCTGAATTGCTTTATAAACTGCCATAATAATTATTTCAGATTAATCTAATTCACATCAAGGACAGTATTGCCTTGGTAATAAAGAAAACCCCTATTAATACTATTACTTGAAAAAGCATTTAGATCGCACAGATGGGACCCTGATCCTTGAGTCACAGACTGTAGGCACTGCTGCAACACAAGCAATCATAATTTAAAACAAGATGTAGAAATATACAAAAATGCAACTCGAATGTGTGCAAGCATATAAGTGTTTATTTATATCTCTAAATATAGATCTACACCACATATGATGAGGCAGTCTCCACTTGGTAAATTTCATACCCATGTGATACTTGAATTTGTCATGTATGTTTGACTGCTTCACCTGACCTCTGCCCACTGATCCTTCTCTCCAGGACTTTATTCTAGCATTCCAAGTCTCATATTATGTCTTTTCTGTGAATGGAATTACATTGGTCATGCCTCATTGCAATGACTTATTGAAAAGCTTTAATTGGAAGATTGCCTTAGTGCATCATGTACACCCATGTCTCTTACTGGAAAGCCATTCTGCAAATTTAGATGGGGGAAAATGTGGGGTTGACCTGAAATGCAACTTCCTAGTGGTGATGAATTTGGAATAGTGGGTTCTTTGCATTGAATCCTCCAAATTAGTGAGCAGCTGCTGCTTTTGGACTGTATTATGGCAAGCATGTAAATCTCCCTGTGACAGAGCAAACCACTTACTGCAATAGGATGGGTCTCGTGCAAATGGAGTAGTTTGTAGCAGAGGGTATAAAGTGCTGGGTAAAACAGGATTAGGGAGTTGTTAGCTAACTCAAGTGGCTGGTATAGGATGGTAACATTATGGCTTTCCTTCTCTTTGTTCTTGTTCTGCAGGCTGCTCTTCAGGTGGGAGGCCATGGAGAAAGATTGCATCAGTGCCGGGAAGTGACTCTGTTAACATACAAGTCTATCCCCATGCAAGTGGATGGGGAGCCATGTCGACTGGCTCCATCTCTCATTCGGATCTCCCTAAGGAACCAGGCCAATATGGTGCAGAAGAGCAAGAGGAGAACATCCATGCCTTTACTCAATGAGTGAGTTGGACTTGTTCATATCCTAATAAAAGGATGCTCTTACTGGGCAGAGAATTCAAACAGGGAGTTTTCATGGACTGAACCATCAGAGTATTTGGAGAAAGAGGTCCAGAAACCCCAGAACGTTCCTCTCCTCCACATTGTATATAGTTACCAGATTTCCTGTGTGCTTTAACTAACAGGGTTCCCTTTGTCTTGCTTTCAGAAAGATGTTATGTCTTGCAGTTATCCAAAGGGGCAACTATTTGGGGAGGTCTCAGTGGACTCTACTGTGTGACTCTTACTAACACTCACGGACGCTGTGCACGTATGCCTCTCACACCCTTTAAAGTACCATATAATCTGCTTTCTGAAATTAATGAGTCTCTTTGGTCCCACACTGAGACCATTCAACCAATATCCACAGTCCACTGCAGGATACAGATGTGCTTAGGCTATATTGAGTCTTTGTGTTGGGAGCATACTGCTCCCGGATGAAAATGGGACCAGCCTGAGGATTCACTGAATAGAGCTATTTGTCACCATGTGGAATCCTGATCGGAGTGTGCTGGTATAAATCGCTAAGGGCTTGTCTACACGTACAGCACTGCAGCTGTGCCGCTGCAGCACTAAGTGAAGACTCTACCTATGCTGACAGGAGAGCTTCTCCCATCAGTGTAGTTACTCCATTGCCCTGAGAAGTGGCAGCTATGTCATGGGAAAAGCCCTCCCGTCGCTCTACTGTGTACACTATACTGTCTACAGTATAACTGTGTCGCTCAGGGAGGTGGATTTTCCACACCACTGAGCAACGTATTTATAGCGACAAAAGTCTGTAGTGCAGACCAAGCCTTAGGGTCTGGCTACTCTGCAGCTGGGAGCATGCTTCCCAGCACAGGTAGACAGACCTGTACTAGCTCTACTCAAGTTGGTGTGCTAAAAATAGCTGCATGGCCACGGTGACATGTGATGACTTTGGCTTGCTGCCTGACTACAACCTCATGTGACCCCCGGTATGTACTTGGTGGCTAACCTAAGCTGCTGCCGTGGCTAACTACCATTTTTCTCATGCTAGCTCAAGCAGAGCTAGCTGAGTTTGTCTACTTGTGCTGGGAGGCATGCTCCCAGCTGCAGCGTATATGCACCCCTAATTGAGAGAGTTCAATAGCTCTCAAATAAATAGTAATTCATCCTGTGCTGCAGTATCTGGGCAGTGGTAAAACATTGCAGTGTTCTTGGAAGTGTTAGTGTTCCACTGGACTATCAGCAAATCAAAGGGGACTTTCCTAGTCTATTAGGAAGTACTGAGGGATGCATTTTGCATGAGACACTATATATAGTATATTTGACAGCTCCCAGTCTGCTAAAAGAAAAGCTATAGTACTCAGATTACGATAAGTGTGTTAGCTTTAGGGAGTTGCATCTGAGGGTGGATTAGGATTGAGAGTTTCTGGATCAGGGAACGAGGAAAGAAAGGAGAAAAGTGAGAATGGACAAGTAAGGGGAGAAGCTATAAAATGAGAGGGAAGCAGCATTAGAGTAGCCTAAAAAGGAAAAGGGAAAGGTTGAAATAAATGGAAGCCAGAAAACATCCAAAGAAGAGAAGATAAAATTTTAAAATATCTTTTTATACCTAAACATTAGTTTTAAAAAAATCCCTAAGAGATCATTTTAATAGCATAAGAATATTTTTTAAAAGACTTTAAATATTAAAAATGCCATTATTTTTTATTTACCAATGCGTCTTTCTGTGCTGCTGAGATGGGAGCTAATAAGCATTCCTGCCATCTTCTTCATGATGTATTATTTAAATTGCAAAAGACAAGGCAGACCTTCAGTATATACGTCGCCTAGGTTTAAAGCCAGATACCTCCAGCATCCTACAAATGTATTTCATTCAAACAGCCACATACTCAGGAGTGTGTTATTCCTTTCAGCAAATCCTATAATCCAGCTGCCAACCTTTAGAAGCAGAAGTGTATCAATTGATAAAATCAAGTACTTTTGTATACCAACCAATGTCTCCTTGTTCAGTTTTGTGTATTCAGTTCTGTTAATGAAACAAACATTTTGGAGCAGCAATCTAAGCTTGTGTTTGCCATATTAGATCCTTATTTGTCTGGAAAATATCTTAGGCCTACATTTCACCTTGAACAGTTGATAACAGAAGGCTATCACCCCCTGAGCAATGACCTCTAATTTCTTTTCATCACCCCATTCCGTGCTACAAAGTCCAAACTGGAAAAATTCGATCCTGAGCCATTGTTTCCAACCATGAGAGAGGCCACAGCAGTGGGGAAAAGAGCATTTGGTGTATTTCAGTCTAGTCATTAGCATGGTCAGGCATGAGCTATAGCATCTGAATTTAAACTGTGGATGGGGTATACTGATCCACCCCATCATGGTACAGTAATTAAGGTCCACTGAGCCCTGGAGAATATTGTTCACTGTGGAATTGGTTTGAATATGCTATGCCAAACTCCATTGGGTTCAGAGCTTTTGTTGTTTGGGTACCTTTTGGTTTGAATGAAATATCCACCTGTGAGTCTGTGTTTTTGGAAGGTTACTGGCAATACGTCAAGGATTTTAATCCCAATCTCAAACCTCTGCAAGGCGTGTGTGTCAGTGTGTCTGGGCAGTTGGGAAGAAAGGTGGAATGGGCTGGCAGGTGGCATGTCTGTCGAGTTTCTTGGCACAATAAAGATGAATTATAGGAGGAAGAGGTCAGAGTTGACTAAACTGGAGTTTGCCCAGTATGACACTGTTCTGCAAAATCCCACCACAGACACCAAGTTTTACCTTTTACATTGTCATATAAATTTCTTAATCTGATGTTTGCAGTGTTTAAAGGCATCCCATCAAAATCTTTACAGTTGATAGAATAGGTGGATTTTTCTCCTAAGGCTTTTGAAAGTGCATCCTGTGAATTATAGATGTGTGAGATTACTGAATGGGTCTGGCACTGCATCTACAATTGCTGGAAGCTTTTCTAGATCTTTCTGCACATACAATAATTAAAAAATAATCTCACATCACACTAATACTGAAAGCTATTATTAATTACTTTGATGATATTGGAGGAGGATGTTAATAGCAGAAACTCCCTTTGGAATTTTGTCTGATGTAGTGGCACAAGTGAGAAAGTTTTCTTTTCTTTTTCAAGTTTCTTAATATGTTTCTATCTTCCCATTGTATGTTGTTTTGGAGTTCTGTTTTTTATAGCATTGAGGTCTGGCCAGGAATGGTAAATTTACCATCTTCCCTGCCGATGACTTTTTCAAAAGCAGTCTGACGAAGTGGGTATTCACCCATAAAAGCTTATGCTCCAATATGTCTGTTAGTCTATAAGGTGCCACAGGACTCTTTGTTGCTTTTTACAGATCCAGACTAACACGGCTACCCCTCTGATATTCAAAAGCAGTGGAATCCGCTTATACAAATAATTGTTAATGACGTAAACCTGTTATGAAATAAAACAGTTTCTGTGGACCAAGGCAAAACACATGCCCTAAAATACTGTGGTGAGAGTGGGTTGTTATTTTTCCCATGGAAAATTTTGATTTTTCTTTCAAAAAACTGAAAAGTTTTTGAATTTTGAATTTTTTTTCTGACACTTTTTGGGTAAATTTTCATTTAGTTGAAAACCTAATTTTCCATCAAAAACAGTTTTGATGAAATTTTTTGGATAGGATCTAACTGTGAAACTCTTTGAGGTTAAACCTTGATAGAGGGATAAACCTGCTGGAGGAATGAATTTCTAAGCCCTCAAATGGAAAAGTGCAATAGTAAACTGGCTATAACAAATTAGTTACCCAAAGACTTCTCTTTTGTATTTAACTCTTTGTATGTAACTGAAATGTACAGTATCTTATAAAAGAGCAGAACCATTTTTTGTGGCTGTGTATGCTGGAAGGAGGGAGGGCTACACAGATTTCCCCCTCCATCCTGCACCTATCCCAACGCTCTTGTTCTCCTCAGATTCAAAGAGCTGCCTATCTTCCTGCAGTGTCTTCCTTCAGAACCTGTAAACACTGCTCACCTGCAGAGAGTCTGATTCATAGGACACAATGGGTCTCCAAACTCCTATAAAGTAGCATGCCAGGAAAGTGCAGTTTAAGGTTGATCTGACTCAAAAGGAAGCCTTTGGGGTCAACTCAACAGAATGAAAGGAAACATTTTGATTTTCAGGAATGTCACAATGTTTTGTTTCAATCAGAAATGTTGAAACAAATTTAAACATTTTCAAATACACATTTTTCAGCATACCATGAAAAATTTCTAAATTGCAACTTTTGGTCTCATTTCAGGATTAAAACAAATGTTGAAATGTCAGAATTTCCCATGGGATAGAAATTTCAAATTTTGCTCAGCTCTAGTAAACAGAAATGTGTTAATAAGTGTCTAGAAAGAGGCATGTTTGGAGGAGCAATATATATTTCTCCCTTTGCTCTTATTCTAATACTATTCTGACCAGTAATCTTTCTTCACAAGCAGATGTAGCCAGACAGTATAGTGATAGATTCAAGAGGCAATTTAGCTTAACAAAGAGATGATTAAGGGTTGACTTGATTACAACCTATAAGTATCTACATGAGGAACAAATATTTGATAATGGCTTCTCCAGTCTAGCAGAGAAAGGCATAACGTGATCCTGTGGCTGGAAGTTGGAAGCTGGACAAATTCAGACTGGAAATAAGGCATTATTTTCTAACACTGAGAGGAATTAACAAACTGAACAATTATCTAAGGTTCATTGTGGATTCTCCATCACTGGCAGTTTCTAAATCTAGATTGGATGTTTTTCTAAAAGATCAGCTCTAGGAAATTTTGGAGGGAAGTTCTCTGGCCTGTGTTATACAGAAGATCAGACTAGAGGGTCACAATGGTCTGTTCTGGTCTTGGAATCTGAGTATTGAAAGGTCTGGTAGTTTTGGCATCTGTCTGCTGGAGTTTTTAGTTGATATTAAGAAATATTACAGTGGTGAGTCTAAGTGGGATTTGAAGTCAAGTTGCTCAGGTGGGAAAATCCAACAGAAATAGGATATTCTGGTGCTATCATTTTTTTTTTTGACCTTAGAAACGCTGCAGAGGCCTTTCTTACTGAAAAGGAAGGTCATTGACATTCCCTTGACTACTGCTATTAAATGGGCTCCCTTGGTTTCTCTTCTGCTGTTGTGATTTCTGGATGATTGGATTGTCTTTCCTTTGTTGTGCTGATTAGTAAATTCTTTTACCTCCTGGCATAGGATGTGAGTTGTCAGTGGATATTAGGAAGGTGGTGAACCTAACTTTTTCTTCCTTCATATTTTCATGCTGAGGCAGTGATAAGTGCAAGGCCTTCAGAGAGCAGCATCCCTATAGATTTTTTTTTTTTAAATGGCATAGTCTTTGCAATGGGAACTCACCTATCTTATCTATCTCATAGCTCATCTTGGGTAAAATGTCAAAAGCATCTAAGAGACTTAGGACCCTAAGTCTCATTGACTTGCCATGGAACTCAGGCTCCTAAGTCACTTGGGTACTTTTGAATATTTTGCTTCTCATCCATTTACCTAATCTAGGTTTTTATACCATGCTTATTACCCTAGTATCTAAGGGCCATCTCCTTTCTCCGTCATTTCATAATTCATCTCATCCGAAGATGTGGGGAAGTGAGCATTGTTTAATGTTTGTTTTTGAGAGTAAAATGTCTTAAGGGTTGTAAAAGATAATGAACAAGAAATCTGCTCCTGAATAGAATCTGAGCCAGGGATCTAAATCTAGCAGTACTGTTGAGCCACTTAAGCTGAAGGAGAATTTCCTTTCCTTACTGACAGCAGCAGCACTAATAGCCTTATTCAAGCCTTCAGCTATTAGAGGACCAGACAGTTTCACCTGTGTTGCATTCCACCTGAGCTGGGCAAATAATTGGCAATGAATAATTTATCCAATGAATTTCACCTCTTCGATTACTGAGTTATCCATGAACAGATTGTGATCTTCTCAAATGTATTCATATATTCCTTGGTCTCTTCATTGTTCATCATTGAATATTCAGTTCATCATTGAATATTTCCTATTCGAAACTTGTGCTGTTTTGATTGAACACAGAGTTTGTTTCTGTTCTCTGATTGGATGAGCATACCACTGCTAACCAGAATCAGCTTTCTGGTTTGAACATCTTCTGATTATGAATTTGGAATTGTTTTTCAATAAATACTGTACAATATTTCCTTAAAATTTTCTGCATCTGCAAACATCCTGCCAATTAAACTAATTTGCAAGAAGAAAATGTAAAAAAGTTGTGAATACAGCCAATATGGGTGCTATTAGCTGAAAACCAGACCTTTGAGGCCCCACCTCTGCCTTGCCTCTTCCCCTAGGACCTCACCCCTGCTTGTTCCTCTCCCCCCATCACTGGATCATCTCCACCTCCCTCCCCTTAAGCTGGACTCCCTGTGCTCCAGGCCTGGGACGGGAGCTGCTGCGACCTGCCTGCAGGTAGGAGGTAGCCCCGGCTGAGGAGGGGCTGACACAGGTTGATGACCTGGCACTTCCCCCGATCCCTAGGTCACGGTAACCAGATATTCGGTGTCTGGCTGGTACATCTGACTGGACACTGCCAGGTCCTCTTTTCGACTGGGCTTTCTGGTCAAAATCCAGGCACCTGGCAACCTAACAGTCAAAGAAAATTGGTTTAAAAGTTTTAAAAAAATGTTTGCATTGCAATTGGAGGACAATGTTCAGGGTCAATATACTGTGGTCACTCATATAATGTTTTTCACTTCGTTGTTTGTTTCTGATAGATACTTTCCAAACATAAAAGAAGGCATAGTCTCTGCCTCATTCTATATACCATTACACATAATGGGGACATAATAAAGTAAAGAAGTTCCGTCCAGAAGTGACTTTTTAGATGCAACAATTGTACAATGTTGATTGATATTGTTTATACTCAGGAACAGTGCAAGTTGTGGACAGAAAAAAGGCAGCTCACAGGGCAATGGTAAATTTGTTTACTTCTCATATCTGATTTCCATTCATCTTCTGAGTCAGTTTGTTAAGTTTAGTGGCAAAAGTAAGACTTTACTGTAGCCAGACTAGCAGAGTCAATTTTGCTGCAGAACAATGAGCTGCATTCTACTCTGCTGCATGCATCATTAAAAGACTTGCCAGTTAGGTTCTGATTCCATAATCTCTCTTATGGATGCTGGAGATTTAGGAAACAGAACAAAGTTTGGTTTTCAAAGCTCAGGCTAAGCATGCAATGCTGGCAGGTAGGTTCTGCTTAAAAATCAGACAATATTTTTCTGTTTGGAAGCCATTGAAGAGGAATTAGAGGAGACACCAAGGCCTGGTCTACACTACACGTTTAAACCAAATTTAGCAGCATTAAACCGATTTAACCCTGCACCCGTCCACACAACGAGGCCCTTTATATCGATATAAAGGGCTCTTTAAACTGTTTTCTGTACTCCTCCCCGACGAGAGGAGTAGCGCTGAAATTGGTATTGCCATGTCAGATTAGGGTTAGTGTGGCCACAAATCGACGGTATTGGCCTCCGGGCGGTATCCCACAGTGCACCATTGTGACCGCTCTGGAAAGCAATCTGAACTCAGATGCACTGGCCAGGTAGACAGGAAAAGCCTCACAAACTTTTGAATTTCATTTCCTGTTTGCCCAGCATGGAGCTGTGATCAGCACGGGTGGCGATGCAGTCCCAAATCCAAAAAGAGCTCCAGCATGGACCGTACGGGAGATACTGGATCTGATTGCTGTATGGGGAGACAAATCTGTTCTATCACAGCTCCATTACAAAAGACGAAATGCCAACACATTTGAAAAAAATCTCCAGGCTATGATACAGAGTCCACAGCACAGTGCTGTGTGACAAGTGTAACGGAGAGCCAAAGAATCAAATGGACACTTATGGAGGGAGGGAGAGAGTACCAAGGACTCCAGCTATCCCACAGTTCCCGCAGTCTCCAAAAAGTATTTGCATTTTTGACTGAGCTCCCAATGCCTGTAGGGTCAAACACATTGTCCGGGGTGCTTCAGGGTATACCTCGTCAAATTACCCCCCCTTCGCCTCTCCATGAAAGAAAAGGGAAAAAAATCATTTCTTGACTATTTTCAGTCTACTGCATGGTGGTAGATGTGGTGCCGCGGCACTGAACAGCGGCATCCTCTCCCCTCCCTTTCCTGGTGGCAGACAGTACAGTGCAGAATGACTGGTAGCCGTCCTCGTCATCATCCTGTGAGTGTTCCTGGCCGGCCTCAGATGAGGTCGGCCGGGGGCGCCTGGGTAAAAATAGGAATGACTCCCGGTCATTCCCAGCAGATAGTACAGAACGGCTGGTAACCATCTTCATCATAGCAACTGGGGGCTGAGTTCCATCAGCCCCCCCGCTTTTATGTCTAAAGAAAAGATTCTGTACTGCCTGGACTATCATAGCAGCGGGATGCTGGTCTCCTCTCCCCCACACCATTTAATGTCCTGCCTGGACTATCATAGCAGCTGGAGACTGCCTCCCCCTCATTTTATCTCACTAAGAAGTCAGTATTTCTTATTCCGGCATTCTTTATTACTTCATCACACAAATGGGGGGACACTGCAACGGTAGCCCACGAGGGTTGGAGGAGGAGGGAAGCAACGGGTGGGGTTGTTGCAGGGGCACCCCCTAGAATGGCATGCAGCTCATCATTTCTGCGGGATCTGACCCAGAGCGGCTGTGCTCCCTGGTACACTGGTTCTCTAGTTCACTCGCCCCATATTCTAGGCAGGACTGACTCTATTTTAGATAAAACGTAAAGAAGGGAATGACCCGAGGAGTCATTCCCATTTTTGTCTTTGCACCCCAGGCCGACCTCAGCGAAGGCCAGCCAGGAGCACCCATGACAGCAGCAGACGGTACAGAACTACTGATAACCGTCATCTCATCGCCAATTTACAATGGCATGGCAGACAGTACAGAATGACTGATAACCGTCTCTGCTACCTTGCAAAGGCAAATGAATGCTGTGTAGTGCTGCAGTACCGCCTCTGTCAGCGGCATCCAGTACACATACGGTGACAGTGACAAAAGGCAAAATGGGCTCCATGGTTGCCATGCTATGGCGTCTGCCAGGGCAATCCAGGGAAAAAGGGCGCGAAATGATTGTCTGCCGTTGCTTTCATGGAGGAAAGAATGAGTGATGACATTTACCCAGAATCACCCGTGGCACTGTTTTTACACCATCATGCATTGGGATCTCAACCCAGAATTCCAATGGGCGGAGGAGACTGCGGGAACTATGGGATAGCTACGGAATAGCTACTCACAGTGCAACGCTCCGGAAATCGACGCTAGCCTCAGTACCTGGACGCACACCACTGAATTTTTGTGCTTTGTGTGGCCGCGTACACTGAACTTTATATAATCTGTTTTACAAAACTGGTTTATGTAAAATCGGAATAATGCTGTAGACGTAGCCCAAGAATCAGTTTTCCCAGAGTCACACTCTGACCTGGAACCCCAGTTTAAAATACTGCTTTGCAAGTTGTAGCTAATCAGAGGCATACACAACCCTACAGAGAGAGTATTTGGCTTTCAGTTTGAGTTAAAGAAGGATGATCTGCTGTTATGAAACAAAAATTGTTCCAGAGATTAAATATAGAAGCATTCCATTGGGACTGTTGAGAGAGGTACAGAGACCCCTTCGACTATCGAAACTAAAGAAACCAACTTCAGGAGTTACTGTATATTACATGCATGGTTCTCTAAGATATGTTAAGGAAGAATAAGGACAACATTTTGCCATTGGGATAGAGGAATTACAATTAAGAGTATTTTTGTAAACATTAACAAAAATTGGCAGATTTGGGGAGGCGAATCCATCATATCAAGCTTTGGCTCTGATAGCTGTTTGCTCTTCTGGACTTGCAAGGTGCATCACAGGCTTTTCAAACTCTACGGGCTTAAGATCTTTCAGTGCCTGTGGGACCCTGGCCCAGAAACCTCTCCTAGTGTAACTGTGCACATTGTTTGCCAGTAGCCTGTCCACAGCCTTCAAAAAAAGACCATTGTGTCACTCTGCAGTGAACACTCTCATTTGTTGTGTTTGCCTGTGTTTTGTTGCTGCTGTCTCTCTAGTGCAATCTTGGAGCTTTGCATGTGTTTTCATTCAAATGTTATGTGATGCATTCCTTTTATTTCTGTTTAAATGTTGTATGTGTCTCTCTCTCTCTTTCTTTCTCTCGCCTGGCTTCTTCATTGTCTGTCCATGCTGTTGTGCTGACTCTGTCTTGGCTGCTCATTTCCTGCTGCCTATAGTATCCATAAAGGGCGCTCTGCAGACCTGAGAAGAGTCTCAGCTCCCCCTGACTCCTTCACTATGTAAGTACTCTGCTTTTTCTTTTCATTTCCTTCCTCCCTTTCAAGTGTGTTCTGTCTGCTTCCCTTAACTTTTGTCTGTTACACTCTTCTGCTGTACCCACCATCCAGGCAGCAATGCAATCAAGACAGTCTGTCTCCCAAAGGAGCAGATTCAGCAATGCAGTGATAAATGCCTAGAATAAATTTCTTTCTATTTGATCTTTCTTTTTTGTTGCATGAGCTGGATGTCAAGTCCTAAGCACAGCTACATTCTTTGGCTGCTGGGTTTGATTCTGGCCTGAAGGTTGTCAGAAGCCAGAGGTGCTTTGAAGGCACCATGTTTTTTTCAGCTCCCGCCCTGGAAGAAGCAGGAAGCATCTCACAAGTGCCTTCTTCCTCCCCCAATTAATGCTTAGAGAAGCATTGACAGGTGCTGGAAGGAGACATGGCTATTTTCCCTTCAGTCAAGGAGAAATGAACAAGACCTTCTGGGGTTTCTCCAGAAGCACATGTCCAGGGCTGGCTCCAGGCACCAGCTCAGCAAGCAGGTGCTTGGGGCAGCCAAGGGGAAGAGGCGGCACGTCCGGCTCTTCGGCCGCAATTCGGCAGCGAGTCTCTTGGTCCCTCTCGGAGGGAAGGCCCTGCTGCCGAAGTGCCACCAAAGAAACAATCGCGGCTTCCCCCCCACCCCGCTTGGAGTGGTAAAACCCTTGGAGCCGGCCCTGCACATGTCCCAAACATAGCCATTGTTAGATATTCAAATGCATATCCAGAGCATTTGCTTGGCTTAAGCAGTGCTGATGCTTCTGTTTATTCTATGGCATTGTTCACTAATTAGTTCCTAGCCCAGCTTCCAACCAATTATTGAGGAGCTAGAACTATACTGCTGCGTCTGTGCTTGCACTTTGGAAAATGCATTTGTCTTGAAAACAGGGGTGCTCTGCCGGTCGCTGGCCCTGGTGGACCTCCCGCAGGCATGCCCGCGGAGGGTCCTCTGGTCCCGCGGCTCTGGTGGACCTCCTGCAGAGGTGGAGCCGTGGGACTAGCGGACCCTCCCGCAGGCATGCCGCCGAAGGCACCCTGCCTGCTGCCCTCCCGGCGACCACTAGAGTGCCCCCCGAGGCATGCCACCCCGAGGCATGCCACGCGCTTGGCGTGCTGGGGCCTGGAGCCGCCCTCACTTGAAAAGGTACAAGTTCCTTTTCTGATGGTCACGCAACATCCCTGGGAAACCTGGAGATGAAGTGAATAGTGTCTTTTTCATGGACTTACAAGATTCATAACTGGGATTTTTGGTTTTCAGTTTTAACCAAAAATAGCCCAACCCCACCCCACCTTCCAAGCATAAACATGTTAAAAACCAGAGACTTATTCCTTCAGTGGTGCTGGAACAATTTGTATAGTGGGGGTGCTGAGAACAATTGAACCAAACTGTAAACCCTGTGTATGATGGAAACCACTTCAAGCAATGGCTTGTGGTAGAGCCCCTAGTTCTAGCACCTATGTCTGAAAGGGAAAGTTACTGTTCTGTTTGCAGCTGCATTAGAAAATAAAACAGTCCATTCCTGGCAGTATTTTGACTATCAGTAACTCCAGTGTGGTTCTCTGGCTATCCTGTAGCTCAATCATTTAAGAATCTAACATCTCTATTAAAATGTAGAGAGCTGGTGATTTTTTAAAAAAAGTAGGCACAGACAATTGGTTATTGCTTTATTTACTCATTCCCTTAATAAGGATATGCCTTATTGTCAACCTGGGCACATTTATAATAAAAACTACCACCATGTACTATGTCAATCCTATCTGTACAGCTTGGCTTCAAAGATGTTTTGTTAATAATCAGTGAAATAAGAAATGCAATTAGTTTTGTGTTTGCACCACTTTTGTCATCATGTTTTGTGAATGTTCTGCTGGACAACTTTGAATGACAAGCAGGTCTGTGAAATTTGAAGAATATACTAGAGAATAGTGAATTTCAGACTGTAACTGTGAATATTGACAGTGGAAACTTGATTCTAAAAGTTATGCTCAGACAATCACGGAACTGCAACAATGCTGTGTGTGGCCTGTCTGCCCAGTGAAAACTAATCAACCCAGTTCTATTCGTGAATATTGAGTACTTGCAATAAACTGCACACAAACTGTCATCAAACCAAGACTTATTTGCTCAATGCATTCAGTGAATAATTTAAAAAAAGAACAAATACATTTCAAAAAATTATAGGCAACGCATTGATATTTGAAGACAAGAAAATATCCTCATTCATCATGCATTATTGCTATACCATATTCACTCAGCTCTATGAAGAAATATTAACACAAAGAAAACAACTCTCCCATTTAATAAAACCAGGCACACCCCTCAAAGCAAGCTCCTGGAAAAGACCTGGGTAAAGCCTTCCTGCATGCCCTGAACATTAGTAAACTTGGGGACCCAAGAGCAGGGGAGTGTGTTTCAGAGCTAAGGGCCATCCAATGAGAATGACCTCCAAATCTGGGTACTGTTAGCCTGAGTATCCCATCTGGTCTCAACTGTCACAGGATAAGGCAGAAAGAGAACAGCAGTTCCTAAGACATATGGGACCCAAGCTAATTTGTAAGTCAAAGATATACTGTATCTTGAAATCTGTAAAAATAGATTAAACATGCAGCTGCACTATGACTACCAATTAATGTGTCTGATTAATATAAGTAAGAACCCAAGAGGTGTTAGGGAAATTTGATTTGAGCTGTGATTGCTTTGAGATTCAAATGTTCCTCGTCTGTTGGGTAATGCGGAAAGTATGTGTGTTCCAGTTAGCAGAGTACAGCAAGAGGGATTCTGTGGAGTTTCGAGGAAAGAGCCTGCACCCTAGATAACCTTCAGGTTTTCTGGAGCAGTGTCTGTGGACAGGAGAAGTCTTGAATTTTGAGCAGCAAAGAATGTGAAAGAAACACCCCCCCCCCGATTAATTATATATTTTAAAATAATTTTTCCAAATACAACAAATATACAAAAATACCAGATTCATCATAATACCCAAAGTAAATGAAGAGGGTTTGGATAAAAGGAAGGGAAGGGAAGTGACATATCTATCTTCTGAGTCTAGGTTAATCATACACCTCTAAAAAGTCAGCTCAAATGGCTTTGAATGTTTCCGGCATTCCCTTTCTGCGGCATGCCAGTCATTCATTAGCTGCAAGGTCAGACAGATCACTGAATTAGGCATCAATATTTGGTCAGGATTGACTTTTCCATTTTTGCAGGATTAATTTTTTAATCACAAAAACTACACACTGGAACCATGTTGCCTTGTTACCAGGTAATCTCCAGATTTCCAGAATATATCCAAGAATGAAATTTGAGGAGGAGGGCTCCAATTTAGCATCCTTTGTTCCTTTGACCCACCTCATACCACAAATTCTTGACACAGAGGCACTCCCAAAACATACGAGCTAATGAATACCAAGGGAGTTACATTTCCAACCGTGGTCAGCATTTATAAGGCTCATTACCATTAGTCTCTGTGGAGACCAGTATATCTGAAAACAAATATTTTGGTGAATGAGCCATAGCTTCAGGTCTTTAATTGCTTTTTTAACATTAGATACAACATTAGATACAATTGATACATTAGATACATTTAACATTAGATACATTAACATTAGATACAATTGTATTCCATTGGGTAAGAGTTGTTCCAAGCAACTCTCAAATTATCAATCTTTGGCAGAGTTTTTTGGACCAGATAATCATAAAAGAGTACTGTTGGAGGATATTGTCTTTGAATTATTACCAGTAGAGAGTTTTGAAACTTGGATTGGGTATAATATGCCTTGATTTTTTTTACTGAGGACTTATGGATAGAGTAGAGTACTCACGCTTTTCGTGGAGTGTTTTTTAAAGTGGGATGGATATTTAGATTTTTGAGTATATGCTCATTTGGGATGATGCGTATGAATATCATATCTGAGCTGTGTAGTTGATGCAAAGCAGTATAACTATTTGGATTTATTTTAAAAGTTAGTATTGGCTACTTGAAAAACAAGAAGTAATTGACTTACTTGGGCCTGTGTTTAGAGATGTAAGCATTACTAAAGGATCCAACTTCCACAAATTTTTCATATGTAAAAGGAGCACTGTGGATATGCTGTAATTATTTACTACTAAGATCTGCATACAGAAAAATGTTATTGTCTAGTTGTTATTGTCTAATATAATGAGTATTCTTGGCTAGTGATATTTGCAGCAATGTTCCCAAATTTTGTCTGTGTGGGCAACAAAAGTACTCAAAAGAATCAGTTTATGATTTTAAAAATACGAATGTCTAAAGAAATCTGTTTGTATGGTGTGCACATGCACTAAACTCTTTGAAATGGCCAAATAAGCACCCTAACCATAAAGCATAAAGAGGACCAAAGTAAAACAAGACGACGGAGGGTGAGTTAGAGAAAATGGGTCAATGTCTAACAGTGGAATTAAGGATCAAAGAGGTCCCCTCCCCGCCCCGAATGAATTATAAGCATTTGAGATGCTCATTTTTTGTTGTCCTTTTTTCTGTTTCCAATCAGTTGATTGTTAGCTGGTGTTAGGCAAGAGTTAAAGATGTAGTTAGCAGCTGAGTCAGAAGCACCAGAGGCAGAGGCAGCTCTAGGCACTGGAAAAACAAGCAGGTGCTCGGGCTGCAAATTACCAGGGGCGACATAATACTGGGGCCCCAGCTCTGACCGGAGGCAGTGTCCTGGGCTGGATCCTGACCGCCCTTTGTTCTCTGACCGGGTGCGCCGGGGCTGTGCGGCGGGGCAGGAGGAGCTGGCAGGAGGAGCGTGTCCCAGCCGCTCTCCCACAAGCAGCGGCCAGCACCCCTCAGGCAGGAGCTGGTAGCACAGCCCAGCCCAGGTCGCGGAGCGCAGGGGGTGACAGTGGAACATAGCGGCCAGGAGGGCAGCTCCTCCAGTGCCGGCTGAGGGCTCCTCCTTGGCTTGTCCCTGCCTCCGCCGCTGCCGCCTCCTCCTCCCCCTTTGCCGCCTTATGCCTGGGGAGGGGAGCTGCAGCCCAGGCTGAGCCAAACTCGTTCCGCTGCGCAGGCTGAGCCCGCGGCTTGCTCATGGGGATCCTGGGAAGCGGGAGGCCTGGGTACGCTGCCCTGCAATCACCAGCCACCGGCTGCTCTGACCTGGCCCCGGCAGCTGAATCCCGCATCCGCCCCAGCTCGCTCTGTGTGAGAACTACAGGCAGTGCCCCCCGCCCAGCTAGTCTGTCCCTGGCCACACTGTGGGGTGACCATCCAGGACTCTGGGGTGTTGCTGAGGCTGCCCCAAGCCACGCTCCCTGGGGTCTGCTGCCCCTCCAGCCACGGGGGCCCCAGTGTGGGAGCCAGGCAACAGCCCTCCTCTCAGAGCCTCCTCCCCTCCCCACACTGCATAGCAAGATGTAGGACCATGGGCAGGGCTGCTACAGCCATTTCAGACTGGGATTGGCACGAGGGGAGTGGAGATGATTGTGCCCTGGCTGGAGGGACCGGGCAGCCCCCTCCAATGCCTTCTGCTTGCTCCTGCCAGCACAGGGCTGCAACGCCCAGCTCCAGACAGCAGCGCCAAGCCCCCAGCATGCTTCGTGGGGCAGGAGAGACAGGAGGCAGAGCTGTTCAGTGTCTCCCACGCAGCTCCAGGCCCCTCTGGCTATTCGGCAGTGACAGCCAGGCTGGGTAGCCCACCAGTAGCGTGACTTGGTCCGACCCGCATGGGCCACATGAGCCCTGGGGTTGGCGCTGACGTCCTGGCTATGCCAAGGCCTCCGGCGCAGGGGCAACCCACCTCTGCCCAGGCAGACACAGCCCAGCTCATTCCTTGGCCGGCCCAGTGAGTAAATGAGTACACTCGTAGGAAATCGTTTTATTTCACTAACTACAAATTCTGTTTTCATTTTTTTTAAAAAGTCCAAAAAAAACCCCATTGTGAAGTGCAAACGTTTAAAAGCCAAAAAAAAAATGGAAGGGCGGCCAATTTTTTTTTTCTTGGGACGGCAAAAGACTTAGAGCCGGCCCTGACCAGAGACCGAAGGACACTGGTAGCTGTAAATACTTGATAAACTTATATGGGGAAATGTCTGCCCAGAAACTCGGCTCTTAGAACAGAACAAACCCTCCCTTCACAGCCCTCCAGATATTTGTAAACACTCACCCCCAACCCCACCCCTTCACCTAAAGGACAGTTATAGATAATCAATGTAATCAAAATAGCTTTGATGCGTATGTTTGGTTCCTGTCACTGTCATGTTAAGTGCATTCTCTGTCTCTGAAAAAATGTTTGTCTCTGTAAGAACAAGATAAATGCAAATGAAATGATTAAGAGAAAGGTGCATAATTGGTCACTGTAACCCCACGCTTTTGCAGCTGTTTATCAGTGTTCCCGGTACCGTGAAATAAGCCCCTTCAGTATTGTCTGTGCTTGCCTGACTCTTGGGGAAAAGAATCTCCATACTTCACAGTGGGCTAGTGTTAAAAGTGAGTTTTCTGAATCCTTCCCAAACCATCCGATGTCACTTAAGTCAGTGGTTCTCAAACTTTTTTTTTTCATGGACCCCTTGAAAATTGCTGAGGGTCTCAGTGAACCACTTAATGATCTTTCCAAATGTTTGTACCATTAGCTAACTATTGTAAATCGCTTTTGATAAAAATGCTATATAAAAAACCCCCTTAATAATAATTAACCTTTTCTACAAATACAAGCACACATTTTAATATCAGTAGTCTTACCTTTCTAATGTGATGGATGTGCCCTCTCTCCCCCACTGTGGCAGCCCCCGAGCTGGGAAGGAGGGGAGTTTCTCCCTCTCTCCTCCACCTCAGCAGCCCCCAAGCTGAGACTGGGAAGAAGGGCCACCTCTCCCCGGCAACCGCAGCCCTGGAGCTGGAGAAAGTCACCTCTTTCTCTGGCCGCTGCAACCCTGCACATTCCAAATTGCCCCCATCCCCTCTTCTCACCCCACTGCACCCTCCCACCTACTCCCTATTCCCCCCAAGGCCACCACCTCACCTTACATGTGCATCTTCTCCAGAGTCCAGGCAGCTAATTAGTTGGTCCAAGCCTGCGCGGCTCCACTAATTAGGTGAGTGGCCTTTCATTCTGTCATGT
The DNA here is from genome assembly GCF_007399415.2 of Gopherus evgoodei. Taxonomy (NCBI): domain Eukaryota; kingdom Metazoa; phylum Chordata; order Testudines; family Testudinidae; genus Gopherus; species Gopherus evgoodei. Next base: position 258,404,642 of record NC_044322.1, on the reverse strand, counting down.
GTGGCTGCCCAGGTGCACACCTTAGAGGGAACTATCCATGGATCATCTGAATGGAGCTCACAGACCATTGGTGGTCCATGGAGACTGTAGTTTGAGAACCTCTGATGTAAGGCATGCAGTGAGGTTTGCACCTGGGTAATGCTACTTTTGTAAGTTGGGTTGCATGGGTGCACTGTAGATAGTGTAAGGAAGAAGAGTTAGTCTGACTGACATTGATGGGACGTAAGCAAGAACAAAAGTGCTTTGCTGAATAGGTATGGGATTACATATGTGTTTACAGTTAAGTACATTCTTATTTGCTTTACTGAATTGGAGCCTAAGGAAAGAAATTAATATATTGTGCAAATGACACTTTGATAGATAATAAACCATTTAGTCCAACTAACTCCTGACTTGAATGGGTCAGACTCCCTAGCAAGATTGGCCTGTAACAACTGACACTATGAATTGGCTATTTGAAATGATCTTTTTTGATAAGAATAATGCCCAGTACATAGCAGCATCATGAACTAGCAGGAGGATTGGAAGAAGATAATTTAGTCTACAGAGGACTTGGCCCAGTATACTTATTGAAATCAGTTAGATGTAAGTACAGTTGAATGGATGTTGATCATTGCTAACTTTTTTATTATTATTTTTTAAAGAGAATGATGGTCTCTAGTATTACCTTTTTGTAGTAGATTCCTGGGTTAGCAGTGAGATGGTCATGATCAGGCTTGAATCTTTATAACACTCAAATGGATTTAAAAGACAAAGCGGGAGATTTTCAGCCATGCTGCAGCTTCTTTGTAACACTATGACAGTCCTTTTCACTGCAAATCTAGTGCTGGGACAGAGTTTAGAAGGCATGGTTGGGGACTGACCAGATAACTGTTCTGCTCTGTTGATCCCTAGCTTCCAGAATAACACCTTGGGGCCACAGTCAGCCTGGTGCAACTTACAGCAGCCCTGTGGTTACTTTTATATTGCGTTGTGGTATTGGACCAGCTCCAGAATGAGGGAACTGTTAGGTGGCATAAAGCCCCCAATCCTGAATGAAGCAAGCTTGGCTGGATCCCGTCTAATATATATTTGTTTGTTCAGTGGAACTCACTTCAGCAGGATATTGTTTAGGCAAATAGCTTAGTAAGGATATTGGATTTTTTTTTTAAATTTCATCTAAAGCATCTGGCATTGCCTGTTGTCAGAGACAGGACACCATTTAGATGGTGCTTTTCCATTATGGCAGTTCCTATGTTTTAAATAGATAAGAGCTGTCAGAAGCAACCTAATTTTTAATACATCATTTCCAAGCTCTGCCAATGAGATCTTAGCAGTGAGGTTAATTTATTTTTCTCCTTTGATTGCTGTTATCCTGCTCCTGATTGTTCTAAACACAAGGACATTTAATTAGTTGTGCATGTTTATTTCTTCTTCAGGAGATAGGTAATTCATTAATCTGTCACTGCAAACATGCCCCAGAGGAGTTTTGTGTTTTCTAAAGTTTAGGGTGTTTTTTGGCGGGGGGGGGGAGGGAGAGGGAGGGAAGAGCTGAGGATGCTTTTTGGTGAATCCCATTAACAGTGTTATTAACAGCATTTGCATAGTTTGAGGTGGGCAATATTCAGAAAAATCTGTGAAAAATATCTCACTGGATTCTTCAGGGGTTGTTTTTTGACCTGTTCCTCTATCTTTATGCAGACATGAACAATGAGAAACAGTTCAGTGGCTTTATAAATAATTGGAATAGGAATTAGAGTGTGTACATCACAAGTTGTTTTCCCCCAGTTGAATCAACCTGGTGTCCTTGCACAAGTGTGTTTTGATTACCACGCTGGAGATACAAGACCAAGAGCCAACCTGACCTCCCCTATTCTTTCTTTCCTGGATGACTAGAGGCTGAAACACACAGCTGAGGTAAAATAGCTGTGCTTCAAGGAGGGCATTCGGAATTATCCCACCAACGTCTGGATGATTAACCGGACAGTACTGGGGTCAGAGCTCCATCAAAAGATGAGTGTGCCTTACTGCTGGATGGAAATACACCATGTTTTGATGGTGACTGCCAGAATATGTATGTGTGTGTTGTCTACATGAGTTCACAAACAGACAAGGAAGAGAAAGCATTACTAATGTATTACTTTCTTCCCCAGGTGCATGTCTGAACTCACGTATACAAAACATACATTCATACATATTCTGGGGACCATCATCAGAACCTAGTGAATCTCGCTGGAAGACACGCTCATCTTTTGATGAAGCTGTGACCCCAGTACTGCCAGCAGTTAATCATCCAGACACTGATGTGATGATGCCAATTGCCCTGCTTGGAGCATGGCTGTTTTACTGCTGTCTGTCTGTATGCAACCCCTCAAGTTTATAAATCTAGGGTCTTTGGCAGGCTTTTTAGTTCACAGGTACAGAATTCCAGGAATGCTGTAGTTTAGGTTAAAGGACTGGTTATCATTAGATAAAAGTATGCCACTTCTCCAATAAGCAATTTCCCTTAGGGAGGTGGTGGGAATTAAAATAACTGCATCTAATAAACGGAGTCTTTCTCTAGCATGATAAAGACCTGATTCCTGCTGTACACCTAGTGGATGCTGACTCCTTGGCTTCCTGGAGAGGACGGTGCATGATGTGGGAGTGGGTGGATTCCATAGCAGGGAAAAGGAATGGAGAACGATTATTTTGCTGGCTTTTTAAATGAAAATTAGGAATTTTGAATTAGGAATTCCAAAAGAGTGTGTGGGAGACCCAGTATTTTTACTTTCATAAATGAAAATTTCAGTCCGGTTGCTGTCAGTCCACATCTGTGTTTCTTATTATGTATTTCCTTATATGAGAAAGTCCTACAGAGTTTATGTAATAGAAAATGATAATATTTCAATAAATTTCAGCACAGGTTTAATAGAAAATTATACCCCTGCTACAGAAATGAGATTCTCAGTTAAAGTTTTTGGATTAATTTCTAAAGACCTTGATTATATTTCTGTAGAGCCCTTCATGTTTCATCCCAACTACATTCTACAGATCTTTTCCATAAGGATTGCTTTGATTGAAGGAAGACAATGCCCAAACCTTGCTCTGGGTGCCTCTGGCACACACTGTAAAATATGTCCATTAAATATAATTCCATATGATATAATAATCTACCCATACAATCTTCAGTGATAAATACCCACTAATTAGTACCAATAACAATCTAAACTCCCTCATCTACCCGTCAAGGCACCGCTTACCTAACGGCTCCAGAACTATATTTGTCTTATCTATGCCCATTTTGCCATTTTTATTTTAGTTACAATATTTGTCATGAGTAGAGCTGGTCGAAATTATTTTGACAAAACTATTTTCTGTTGGAAAATGCTATTTCATGGAAATCAAAATGTTTCTCAGCAATGTGTTGATTTCAACAAAAATTTTGACAGAAATACTTCCAAATGATTTGAAATCGAACTGGAGTGTCCTGTTTGACTTCCTCATTTTGCTTCTACTTTCCCATGTAGTTTCATTTAGACTTTTATATTATAAAATATTTATTTTAAATTCTATATTTTAACATTTTATATTATAACATTTTGAAATGATTTAAATGAAATGTTTTTTTCATAAAGACATTTAGACATTTCAGAATTGGATTTTCTGTTCCCCCCAAATTTTGGCATTTTAACCCAATTCATGATGAAAACAAAGTTTGAAATGTCTGAAATTCCTGCAGGATGGAAACTCCGTTTTCCAACCAACTGAACTCAACAGCAACAAGATGAAAAGGATTTTTTTCAGTTTTTTTCAACTATTTCCAATAGAATGGTGACCCAAGTAATCTTTATTGAATGACCAGCATTCTCCTTATCTGAAATAAGATTGTGCTTTGGGTTTGTCTAGGGCTTGAAAATTTTTCTTCCTCATTTTACACCTGGAATAACACTTTTTTTTGCAATGTTTGCAAACATTAATTTGAATAAATACTATGGTTAATATTCAGTGGTATTCACAACCTTTTTTACTAGCTTTTTCACAAACATGTTGTGAGCTCAACTCTGTTGTTCCCAGGCATGTTTGTCTAAAGGTAGAGTATTTGTGCATACGTGTACTAACATGGTTTCTCTCATGAATACTTATGCAAATTGCACAAATATTTGTACTGGAACTGTTTGCTCTTTTATCTTTAAAAGCTCATTTGGTCTGGGAATCATCCAGTTAGGCGGCAGAAACAATATCATCCGATACAGGTGACCATTCTCACTGCATGTGCGTGAGTTACAAATAGTGAATAGTGAAAGCAGTTGCTGTCATGAATAGAAAGCAATTCATCACATAAATTTTAAATAAACAAATTGTTAGAAACTAAAGTGTGTCTTCAGATAATTCATGAACTGACAGTAGGGGTAAATTCATTGAAGATACAGGTCACTGTGAATAACTTGTCAAACTCTGGATGTACTACATATGACTAGATTTTATTAAGTGCATAAAAATCTTGCTCCTTACAAAGTACCTTTTAGCACTGCAACTTCCAATATTAGCCTAGTGCTACCAGAGAGCTCTTTTTTCCAAGAAGGTAACATCTTGTGGCTTAGTATTATCATTCATCTTGAACATAGTTAAAATGGCATGTCCTCTTTCTTGCATGCTGCATATTTTAGCAGCTGTAACTTATTTTTGAAATATGCATCTTACTGCAGCACTTCTTTTTTTTTTGGGGGGGGGGGAAACAGCTGCATTGATTTATACCAGCTAACTGCACTCTAGTGACTGAACTGGAAAGGAATTATGTCTATTGAAGCCCAATAGTATTTCAGGGTTATGTGCTTCTTTTATTTAATAGAGACAATTTCAAAGATGCACCATACAATTAAAGCAATGTTTTTATAGTATTTACAAAGCACCCTTTTAAGCATTTTCTTGTGAAAAGGTGTTTCTTACTGAAAAGCATGTTGTTTGGCTTGTTTTTTTTCATACCTTTCCTGAGCTCCAAATATTATTTTAGACTTGCCACTGGCTATAAATCTCACTTCACTCTTCCAGTTCTGGCTCTGAATGTGGAAATATAGATTAGACTTCTTGCACTTTGGGGTCCCTGCTTCCCCTCTTCCCCTTTCTAAGTTACAGAACAAGTATGGTACAAGCAGGACCAGTGCGGCCTGTCCCAGAGCTGCACTACTAATGTGCACCAACCTTGATGTAGTAGGACCAAGTGTAGGTGTGAGAGGGTAGTTTTGTCTCCGTGCCTTTTGCTTACCTGGACTTCATGCAAAGAAGAGTTGTTAGTTGTAGTGGTGGTACCCCATAAGAAAATGCCTTTTGGGTAAATGAGCCACCACCCAACCGTTCCCTGTAAGATCTCTGAAAAAGTACAAAGAGGAGCCACTTGAGTTGTCTTGTCTACCCTTCCTAGAATTGACGGGCATGTTACTGAAATTTTATGGTCAAAGAGTCAAAGGCAGCTGATGTAGCAAAAGAATCGCCAAGGACACATGATTTTCATCCCCCAAGGAAATCATTAACCAACATGACCAATGCAGTTTCTGGACTGCACCAGGCTGGCTGGGCTGAGGACTGCCAAAGATGCTTTTACCATAAATGGCTTCACCATCTCAATATTCTTACCCTCAAAATGGATTATCATGAGCAAAGCCCTGTGTCTGGGGGATAGTTCCACAGAGTTTTCTCTGTCTGTCCTGAGGAACTAAAGAGTAGAGCTGGCTGATTTCCATCCCCTACTCTGGAATATTTAGATGAGAACAAAGAAAAATAAATTTCTTTTAAATTTTCCATGGAAACTTTTGATTTTTCAGTTGAAATTTAAAAAAAAAACTATTTTGTTTTTCAGTCATTCAGCTTTCAATGAAAAAAGTTAAAAATTTCCACAGAAGGTAGACAGTTCTTGTGAAAGTTTTATTTATTCAAAACTCCAGTTTTCCACTGAATACCAGTTTCAACAAAAAAAATCCAACCAGCCCTACTAAATAATTTAGGGGACTGGTAGATGGTCTTGTTGATAAGATATTGGACTGGGACTCTGGAGAGTGGAGTTCAGTTTCTCACTCTATCAGAGATTTTCTGTGTGACTCTGGTAAAGTCACTTAATCTCTCTGTGCCTCAGTTCCCCCTCTGTAGAATGAGGATAATGATACTTAGTTACCTCTCAGCTGTGTTTTGAGGTTAAATTAATGTTTGTGTGGATCTCAGAAACGATGGTCATGGAGGCCATATAAATACCTCTGTAGACTGAAGGTCACCAGTTTGGTTTTGGATTTTGCTACTAAACAGCTCTGTGAGATGGCCTGAGTCAGTCTTTTCAGCTGATTGCCTAGTGAACAGGTGTCCATATCACACAAACCACCTTCATAACTGGAATCCTTATGGGCAGTTTCATAAAGAAGAATGAATGAGATAGGACAGTGGCTCTCCACCTTTGTGACCTTGTGTTGCAACAAATACAAGCTTTTATTAAACCCCATGCCGCTCCCTGCAGTCTAACCCTAAAGAAAGTGAAGGAGATTATGACCCCCCACTCCCAAGCCTGTTCACAGTCCCCAAGCTGAGCACCCATGTGCTGGAAGAGTGAATTATCTTTATAATCACAGAGATGGGCCTTAGGTTGACGTTAAAGCACAGTACATAATGGGGAAGCCAGCACTTCCCCTTCCCATGTTGTACCTGTGGACAAAAGATTTCAGTTTCCAGGGCTGTCAATCTGTCACTTTTCACAAACTCGAATAAATTCACTGAAATATGTTTTCCTTCCCTCAGACAAAGACCATGCAATTACATTCTTATATTCTCAGACTTAAACATTTTTCTTATCTTTTTTTCTTGTTAAAAATAAAATCCCTGGCAATTTTTCATTTTAGAAACCTGTATTTTATATGACTTGCAAGGAAACATAATTCCTCAGACTGTCCTATTCATTTCTCAGCCAGCCGGCTGTCTGACACTAAATTTCTTTGACAAAAAGGGACTAAATCTAATTATATAGATATTGTTTCATCTATGTGCTCACTGCACCCCCTCCCCCCTTTGTCTATAGATCTGTCTCCATGTTGGTCTGCCTAACTGTAAAAACTGCAGATGGAGAGAGCTGGTTATATGGAATATCGTAATGCAAGTTAAGTTAGAAGGGTGTCCCCTGAAGCTGTGCTGGAAGTTAGTAGCCCATCTGTCCGTCAAATAAACCGTGACAAGCTTAGCTTGCACATGGACAGCTTCCTGACATCTTTGGGCACCTGGACACCACAGCTCCTGTCAATCAGCGCAGGAGAAATGTTGATAGCTTGTATATTGCAAAAAGCATCACTCCTGCTGCTGCTGCTAACATTTATGATTCCTTATAAGGTGTACTTTATGTACAGGTCATTTGTATCATTGCTACAGAAACTCCTGTCTGAAACAGGAGGTTCTTTGATAAAGCTCTTTCCAGTGTGTTGTCTTATTCCCCAGTTACAGAAGAACCCTGAATTCATTATTCTTTGTCACTTTTCAGGCAAAGACAACTGTGCCTAAAGTGCTTCTTTAACTGGGACTTCATTTTCAATTCCTTTCTTTTCATCTGCCCAGAGGTGACACAACTATTTCTACCCAGACCAAAAATATACAATAAGCTCACTCTGAAATACTTGCTAATTGCTATCTCGGTGGATTTACCAAGACAGGTCAGAGACAACATGTCTTGTTAAGTCAACTGTATTTTCAGACAAAGGGAAAATGGCATACTTGTAAAAAGTTTCCCTTTCTGAAACACAGCTAGTGTTGAGATTGGTTTTCCAACAGGCAAAATGCCTGTAGATCAGATGCAATGGAAAGGAGAAAGACCAAACAGAAAACTTAATAAAGTGGATAGAACCATGTCTTTTCATACAAATATATCTATGTATAATATTTTAATTTTTGGAAGACCATGAGTGTATTAGGTGCTAGCAACATTGGCAGACTGATATTACTGGCATATTATTGAGTGAAATATAAGTAGGATGGATGGTCTGTTGGTAATGCACAGGACAGGGAATGGAGTCATAACTTTGTCAGCCATTATGTGACCTTAGGGAAGTCATTTACATTCTATGCGACTCAGTTTCCCCATCAATAAAATGGATATCACGCTTATCACATGGGGTGCTGTGAAATTTAATGCATTATTGTGTGTAAAGCATGACTGCAGTACACATATTTATTTCATGGCTATGTATGGCATACATGTACTGCAAGGAGGGCTTCTTTGACAGATTTTTGTTGATTATGTCAATTAGGATTATGTCAATCCTACTATTCCAAACCTGCTAACCTCCAAAACACTTATGTTGTAGCATCTTATATCTGACTTGCTGCACCCCCTGCTAATCTAATCTTGGGTCTTTCCTGATCATATTGTAGGCCAGATGTGCACTGGGTACTGGGTTAAGATCACCAGCCAGATTTCCTGGAGAGAGACAGTTGTGCTCTAATCTTCTATTCCTGGTAGCTCTAAGAACTGCTTCTTTTGTTCTGCTGAACTCTTTCTGATGGAAGGACAAATAGCCCAAATTGACAGCTGGAAAATGCAAACTTAGGTTACTTTAGATCTCAATTAGTACTACTCAGTTAGTAGCTTTGAATGGTAGAATAAAACACCAGCTCAGGGTCAGATGGAGGTAAGCATGGATCCACAATAAGGATCTTAGGGCCAGATTTTCCAGAGGTATTTAGGTGCCTAAATATGCAGATATGAACCTAGTGCGATTTTCAAATATGCCTAAGCAGGTTAGACACCTAAATCCCATTGAAATAAAATAGAAATTAGGCACCTAACCTGCATATTCATGTTTGAAAATCCCACTAGGCACCTACCTGCATCTATAGGCACCTAAGTACCTTCAAAAATCTGGCTCTTAGCCATATTTGTGAACCTACTTCTCTGGGCTGCCCTAGGTGCTTAACGACCAGTCCTGAGAATTGGGCCTATATTCTCTGAGCCATCACAAGGATTTGGAGGATGGTATTCTGCCCTCAATTACACTTTTGCAGTCACATTGACCTCAGTGGGATTGCAGCCAGGTACACAATCACAAATTGTCTCCTGGAAATTTAGTGGGGGCATCAAACTGAAAACTACCAAGATGAGAAAAAAATGTGATTCCAGACTGCATAGCAAGAAGGAATCTTCTTGACCCATTTGGTTCTTAAAGAGACACCAGTTACTTCAGTCTGTAGTGGGCAGTCATCGTAATCAGTTTTCCATCAATGGAGTTGAGTTTTTAATAATGTGCCCATGGGGTATTGGCTTTGGTGAGGGTTCTGCTTTCTCCCCCTCGTCATTCATCTAAAATCTCCCCATACTCTACCACCTTTTCACTCTGAGATTTTAGTCTTTTCTAACTGATCTTTTTTTTTTTTCCATTGCAGTCCCCACTCCATCCCAGACCGCCTGCGGATCCGAGTGAACAGGATTAGTTTACAAGATTACGAGGGGCTGCATTATGACAAGGAAAAACTGCGAGAAGCCTGTAAGTCAGTAGTGGCTGATTGGGCTATTGCTTTCTTTTGCCAGATAGTGTCTGTGATAGACCTGATACTAGAAAAAGTGCGAGGATCAAGTATTCATTATGCGTAGCTTGTACATGGAATATACAAGTGTGTCCATAATTAGGCATGAACTTTGTATGTTGTTTACATTAATCGTAGAATAACTGATCCTTGTTTATCATTCATGTATGGACTTAGACAGTAGTCATAAGTCAGGATAGTATGCTTGTACTGTGCATAGTAATTGAAAACAGCTGTCTTTTTTTTTTTTAAATCACTGTCTCCCTGGTGGCCATATTGGATTTTACTCATTTTTAAAGATTCTGCAATTGACTTAAAATTTCCAGGCAGGTGTTCAATTATTGGATTAATCATATCATATCTGGGAGTTGCACTGGCATCTAAGATGGTCACAAAGCAGATACATTTGCCTTTGCATGTGAATCATGCAACCTGAATCCCTTATTCTTTAACAGCCCTCAGCACTCCATACAGAAAAAATAATCAGTATTTTGTGTTCTCTTGTAGTGATTTAATCATAGAATATCAGGGTTGGAAGGGACCTTGGGAGGTCATCTAGTCCAACCCCCTGCTCAATGGAGGACCAATCCCCAACTAAATCATCCCAGCAGGGCTTTGTCAAGCCTGACCTTAAAAACCTCTAAGGAAGGAGATTCCACCACCTCCCTAGGTAACCCATTCCAGTGCTTCACCACCCTCCTAGTGAAAAAGTTTTTCCTAATATCCAACCTAAACCTCCCCACTTCAACTTGAGACCATTACTCCTTGTTCTATCATCTGGTACCACTGAGAACAGTCTAGATCCATCCTCTTTGGAACCCCCTTTCAAGTAGTTGAAAGCAGCTATCAAATCCCCCCTCATTCTTCTCTTCTGCAAACTAAACAGTCCCAGTTCCCTCAGTCTCTCCTCATAAGTCATGCACTCCAGCCCCCTAATCATTTTTGTTGCCCTCTGCTGGACTCTTTCCAATTTTGCCACATCCTTCTTGTAGTGTGAGGCCCAGAACTGGACACAGTACCGAATAGAAGGGAATGATCACGTCTCTTGATCTGCTGGCAATGCCCCCTACTTATACAGCCCAAAATGCAGTTAGTCTTCTTTGCAACAAGGGCACACTGTTGACTCATATCCAGCTTCTCATCCACTGTAACCCCTAGGTCCTTTTCTGCAGAACTGCTGCCTAGCCATTCTATCTCTAGTCTATAGCAGTGCATGGGATTCTTCTGTCCTAAGTGCAGGACTCTGCACTTGTCCTTGTTAAACCTCATCAGATTTCTTCTGGCCCAATCCTCTAATTTGACTAGGTCCCTCTGTATCCTATCCCTACCCTCCAGCGTATCTATCACTCCTAACAGTTTAGTGTCATCAGCAAACTTGCTGAAGGTGCAGCCCACACCATCCTCCAGATCATTAATGAATATAATGAACAAAAACAGCCCAAGGACTGACCCTTGGGGCACTCCGCTTGAAACTGGCTGCCAACTAGACATGGAGCCATTGATCACTATTTGTTGAGCCTGACGATCTAGCCAGCTTTCTATCCACCTATAGTCCATTCATCCAGCCCATACTTCTTTAACTTGGTGCAAGAATACTGTGGGAGACCGTATCAAAACTTTGCTAAAGTCAAGGAATGACACGTCCACTGCTTTCCGCTCATCCACAGAGCCAGTTATCTCCTCATAGAAGGCAACTAGGTTAGTCAGGCATGACTTGCCCTTGGTGAATCCATGCTGACTGTTCCTGATCACTTTCCTCTCCTCTAAGTGCATCAGAATTGATTCCTTGAGGACCTGCTCCATGATTTTTCCAGGGACTGAGGTGAGGCTGACTGGCCTATAATTTCCTGGATCCTCCTCCTTCTCTTTTTAAAAGATGGGCACTATATTAGCCTTTTTCCAGTCATCCGGGACCTCCCTCGATCACCATGAGTTTTCAAAGATAATGGCCAATGGCTCTGCAATTATATCCGCTAACTCCTTTAACACCCTCAGATGCAGCGCATCTGGCCCCAAGGACTTGTGCTCATCCAGCTTTTCTAAATAGTCCTGAACCACTTCTTTCTCCACAGAGGGTGGTCACCTCCTCCCCATGCTGTGCTGCCCAGTGCAGTAGTCTGGGAGCTGACCTTGTTCTTGAAAACTGAGGCAAAAAAAGCATTGAGTATCTTAACTTTTTCCACATCCTCTGTCACTAAGTTGCCTCCCCCATTCAGTAAGGGGCCCACACTTTCCTTGACTCCATCTTGTTGCTAGCATACCTGAAGAAGCCCTTCTTGTTACTCTTAACATCTCTTACTAATTGCCACATTCAGAGTGTAAGTTGAAAACAGGCAGCTGGTTGCATTGGCATCACTGACGATGATCCACATGCTTAAAAATGAAGTCCCTTTCCTTGATGACACATGAAATCATTAATCAATGCGGGACACAGCTGCTTGCGATAACAGTTTAATAGAGTCTTGCTCATGCATCTGCCTCATTATTCATGTTAAATTACAAGCAGTCTGTTTGTTGTGTAACAAAGCTGTAGCTTCCTCGATAATACAGGACTCCCTGGTAATTACAGGATGGCAAGCCTTTTAATTGGTTTGCTAATCTTACTGTAGAAAGATAGTAATACTGTTTCAGTCTCTCTCTCTCCCACCCCTCCCTAGTTCCCTGGCTCACCATCACTTCTTCCAGCAATGGAATTGAGATGGTCTGAATTTTAATACAGGTTCTGACAGCCTCTTGTAAACTCCTGCTGGTAGATTTCAGCCATAATTAAAGCAATTACAGACTCCATCAGAGGGCTGATGAGAATTATAACAAGATGATGGTAGAGTGGAGTGGATGATGGTAGAGTGGAGTTTCTATTAATAAACTTGAGATGTGAGTCCAATGGACCCTAAACAAAAGGGACTAGATTATAAATATTCATTTATACTGTGAAAATGTTATTTTGGATGAATTGATGCCTCTTTTAGATCTCTTTTCCTGTTGCATAGTCTCAGCATTTGAGGAAAGGAAAACAAACCCATTGTCAATAATTTTTTTAAAATCCCTTAACAGACCTAAAACAAACCTGTTCTAACAAACAAACAATTTAGAAGATGGGATACTGTTATTACAACAGTAAATACATATTATGTTGTTTGTTACTGGTGAAAAACACAATGATGATGTTATCCTAAATGTCTAGTAAATAATGTAAGACCATTATGAGAGATGTGGCAGATCTCTGATCTGGATTTTGTTTGTATGTGAATCTGGCCATTTGCTGGATTTTTGTTCAGATTCATCCTAAAAATAAAAATTTGGGTGTCAAATACTTAAAATGGCTACTGCCAGGTAGTGGGGACCATTTTAAATATTAGCCTGCTCCTTCATCTCTTCATCCTGCTGTTTGATTTCCTGCTAATTCCATCTCTGACCCCAGACTGGTTCCTCACTTTCTTATTAGTACAGCATTTCTTTCTCACCAGCCTTTTCCTGGTCCAAGACCCAGCTACTAGCTGCCTTCCTTCCTTCCTTCCTTCCTCTGAATGCTTTTTGTAGTAGTAAAAATGTTGGAAAACAAACAAAAAAGCTCAGTCCCTCTCCAACTGCCCCCCTCCAATCAACTTAAAACAGACAACAAAAGACATGCATCCTCCCCACTCCCCTTACAATACTTAGAAAAGTCCTGAGTGAATATATAATCTTTGAAATTTACCCTAAAAGTCAACAGACTTGTACTTTGTTGGGCCAGGAGCTAAATGCTTCTAACCAAAATTGTGCTTGCTTCAGTTTAGTAGAGTTTGAATCAACTTTCAGAATGGTGCAAGGGAAGAAAAGAGTTCTTTACAGATGCTAGAAACCAAACTACTTCATAAATTATAGTCATCATCTTGAATTTGACACCTAGGAAAAAAATTATCCATGCAGTCCAGTGAACATAATGACATAACCTCCCTTCCCAGTTACCTTGTGACATAGACAGCATAGATCTCCTGTCAAGATGTCTAAACAGCAAAACATGGTTATGGGTGTGGCAAGGAATGAGATAGGAGACACCAGGTGCCTTCAACTAACTGAAAAATGCAGGTAACTATTATTACTGCATTTCTGAAGTGGGTTATTGAATATATATTAAAAGATTTTTGGTAGCAGCTCAGTGGGTCTGAAGAGGTATACCAATACCCCCACTCTCTGTCTTCATCAGTGAGATTCCTCCTTTTGCCTGGGGTGCTGGAACAATTTGTATAGTGGGGGTGCTGAGAGCCATTGAACCAAATTGTAAACCCTGAATATAATCGAAACCACTTGAAGCCAGGGGGTGCAGCAGCACCCCTAGTTCCAGCATCTGTGTCTTTTCAATAAATTATCATTAAAAATTATCAGCCCAAGTGAAAAAACAAAAACTGCTCACCTGCTCTTTACCAAGATAATTATAATGAAAATTATATGATATTCTACTCACCTGTCAAAAGAAAAAAAAAACTTACCCTGGGCAAATAAATAGGTAGAATTTTGCAAGGCTGATTTTAAAACATAACTATAGATAATCCCTACATTCCAAAGAAATATAGCTGTTTGTTTGCTGCCAAGCAGAGACCCCTGTTATATGAATTCTAAGTTGGAGAGGCTCACTTTTGAAGTGCGTGCCAATTTCTCTGCATCAGGTCATGCCCCCACAGTAACACCATGGCTTTCAGCAGCCTGTCTTTCTCTCTCTGTACCTTTGTGGTTCTCAGTCCACACATCTTTCTGTACTGTAAGAGAATAAACATGGATATGAAAAGTCCAGAATGTTTCAATTACTGCCCACTTCCCTGCTCCCACTGTCTTAATTAAAAAAAAACCAGCAACAACAAGAAGACAGAAATCAGAACATGAAAAGGAAACCAGTTAATAACAACTCACTTTATTATCCCTGCAGGAACACTTCAGGAAAGCTATTAAGATTTTGCCTATGACATGTCTCCATAATAGAGTTTTGGAAGCTCTGACATCAGCATAACAATCTGAATCACCCTAACTCAGAGTAAACACATTTCACGCTCCTTGTGTGCTTGAAATACTCATTTGATTCTATCAGCTGCTTCATCTAAAATTGAATTTCCCCCCCGTCTAACAACTTGTCATACCAACAGTTCAGTGAAGATTAATCTATGCTCTGCTGGAGGTGGACTCATTTCGAAAACCTTCTGAGCAATTAAATGGTGTCACTCTGTCCTCTGAAGGGCACGTCCATTTGCACCTGATTCTCGTTTTCTGTCATACTCTACTTTTCTTGTTGCTTTAGCAGGCATTTCACCAACATTCGCTACCAAATTATCTGCCCCTTCCCTCCCTCCCCACTCCCTCTCTCTTGTTCTTTCTTCTACCTACCCCTGGATATTATCATTGAGATGGTGAAAATGTAAGGGGTACCTTGCACCCTTCAGCAAGGAGAAATGGGTAACTTCCTGACTATTAAAGCATCATTCTTTTGAGAATGGGGGGTGTGTGCATGCACACACATGATGTAAGTAAAGCTGGGCAATTTTTTTTTATGAATAGTTTATTCATTTAAAAATGCAGTTTTAGGTTGACTGAAAATATCTGCAAATTTGACATGAATAGTTTTGATCAATTCCCTCTCCTCCCTCAAACTTAGATGCCATTCACAGCACAACTAGAGAAGGACATGTGCAACATTTACCCCACAGGTTACAGCACTTACCCAGGATGTGAGAAAACCTGGGTTCAATGTCCTGCCAGGAAGTGGAGATTTGAACTTGGGTCTCCTCCATTGTAGGAGTCTGCCATAACCACATCTCGCTCATCCTGTTGAAGCTGTGCCTCTTTTTATAGATAATTAAATGATCATTGGAACAGGAACTTAGGGTCTCCCTTAGGGAGAGCCCTAATTACCAGGCTACGATGTCAAAGAACATAATAGATAACAACTGGAAGAAAGGAGATGCTGATAATGATGAATATAAATCAGAAGCGAGGAATTGTGGAACATTGATTACTAGATGGAAATGGTAGCATTATCAGTAATAATGAAGAAAAGGCAGAAGTATTCATTAAATATTTCTGTTCTATATTTGGGGAAAAACAAATGATATAGTCACATCATATGATAAGATGAAAATATTTTCCATTCCAATAGTAGTAACTCAGGAGGATATTAAAGAGCAATTTCTCAGGTTAGGCATTTTTAAATCTGCACATCCATGCACATCCAGATAACTTGCATCCATGAGTTTTAAAAGAGCTGACTGAGGAGCTCACTGGACCATTAATGTTGATTTTCTATAACTCTTGAAACACTGGAGAAGTTCCAAAAGAAAGATAATGTTGTGCCAGTATTTAAAAAGGGTAAATGGGATGATCCAGGTAATTATAGGTCTGTCAGTCTGACGTCAATCCTGGGCAAGATAATGGAACAGTTGATATGGGACTTGATTAATAAAGAATTTAAGGAGAGTAATATAATTAATGTCAATCAACATGGATGTCTGGAAAATAGATCCTGTCAGATTAACTTGATTTTTTTTTGGATGAGATTACAAGTTTCGCTGATGAAGGTAATAATTTGAAGGTAATATACATAGACTTCTGTAAGACGTTTGACTCGGTACCACATACAATTTTGATTAAGAAACTATAAAGATACAAAATTTAGATGGCGCACACATTAAATGAATTAAAAATTGGTTAAATATAATGTCGTAGTAAATAATGAAGAGGACAGATCAAAGCTATCGATTAATCTGGATCTCTTGGTAAGCAGGGCACAAGCAAACAATATGTGTTTTAATATGGCTAAATATAAATGTAAATATCTAGGAACAAAGAATGCAGGCCATACTTACAAGATGGAGGACTCTATACTGGGAAGCAGAGACTCTGAAAAAGATTTGGGAGTGTGTGTGCGTGTGTAGGGTAGGGGTTGGATACTTAGCTGAACAGGAGCTCCCAGTGTGGTGATGTAGCCAAAAGGGTTAATGCAGAAATAGGAGAATCTTAAGTAGCAAGAGAGAGATTATTTTACTTCTGTATTTGGCACTGGTGTGAGAACTGCTGGAATAGTGTGTCCAGTTCTGGTGCCCACAATTCAAGAAGGATGTTAATAAATTGGAGACAGTTCAGGGAAGAGCTATGAGCTAGAAAACATGCCTTCTGGGGTATGCTTACACAGCAGCTGGGAGGTGTAATTCCCGGGGTATGTAGCTGTACAGTGTGGCTGTGGCAGCACAGATGGCAGCGTGGGCTAGCCACTAAGTACATACCCAGGGATTGGGTGGATTGCACTCAGGTGGCTAGTCTGAGTTGCTGCCCATGTTGCCACAGTCACATAGTGATAGACTGAAGGAGCTGAATCTGATTAACTTAACAAAGAGAAGATAAAGAGGTGTCTTGATCACAAACTGTAAGTAGCTATGTGAGGAACAAAGAATTGATAATGTGCTCTCCTATCTAGCAGAGAACAGTATAACAAGATCCAATGGCTGGAAGGTGAAGCTAGACAAATTCACTGGAAATAAGGCATACATTTTTAACAGTGAAAGTAGTTAACCATTAGAAAAATGTTTCAAGGGTTGTGGTGGATTCTTTATTGCTGGCGGTTTTTGAAACAAGATTTTTTTTTTAAAGAGGTGTTCAAACTAGAATTATTTTGGAGGAAATTCTATGGTCTGTTATGCAGCAGGTCAGACTAAATGATCACAATGTATTTTTTCTGACCTTCGAATCTGTGAGTTCTCTTTCTCTCTGGCCCAATGACTATTCCATGGGTGTCAGGAGAGGCCCCCACCACCCACTGGAGCCCTGAGACTGCCGCTTTGTGGCCAGAGGAGCCCGAACCCTCCCTCCCACACCACCCCAGCCACCCTGGGCACCTGGCTGCCAGCCCCCACGAGCTTCAGGGGAGAGGGAAAGCGAGGGCGGGGCCTCAGGGCAGAGTGCGGACAGGGCCACGGGTCTGGGTTAGGGGAGGCTCAGTCTCCCATGGCCTATGATACCCACCACCCATACACTATGCACTCTGATTGTGAATAACTGTGAATTGCCAGTATAAGCGACATGGAATTATATTTCCGGATATGGAGGGCTGCATTCTCGATATATCCCTGGATATCTGTTCTGCTTTTCCTTGTAACTGCAGGAGAGTTTGATCCAAAGTGGCATGGTGAGGAGGAGTTGAGGTGGTCATAAACTGAATTTATTCTACCTAACCTTTTCTTCTTTTTAATAATAAAAACCTTTCAGATTCTGACCATCATAAATGCTTTTCCCCCTTCCTATTGTGGAGCAGAAATTCTTATCACTGTGGAGATATGCAGCGAATATTCACAGCACAATTAGTGAACTGAGCAGTCTATATCCCTTTCTGATTCTTCTCAGTATCGCCATCTTAGATTTGTCGCTTCGGTGGCAGAGTGGTGAATAGGGTCACTAGGAGTGGGAATTGCACAGTGACTCTTACAGAATCTGCTTAGCCTTCTGTATGCTCCACGCAGTGTAATCCAATGCTTTTAGATTCAGTATGTCAAAAAAGGTGCGTTCCCCTGCCAAAAAAAACATGCAATTTCCCCCAAGCCCTTCCCTGCCATGCTGTCCCTGACTCTCTCCAAGGCCTGGTCTGCACTGGGGAGGGAGCGGGGGTCGATGTAAGATACACAACTTCAACTACAGGAATAGCGTAGCTGAAGTCAACGTATCTTATTTCGACTTACCTCCCGTGCTCATGGCGTGGGATTGACAGTTGCTGCTCCCCCATTGACTCCGCTTCCGCCACTTGCCCTGGTGGAGTTCCGGAGTGACGGGAGCGCGTTTGGGGAGCGATATATCGCATCTAGACGAGACGCCATATATCAATCCCCGATAGGTCCATCGCTACCTGCCGATCCAGTGGGTAGTCTGGACGTACCTCAAGTCCTATCTTTTCCCTGCCCCTGGCTCTTCACCCAAGTCCCATTCTCTTCACTTAGCCTTGGCCAGTCTCCACTCCTCAGATCTTCTGTCCTAGTCCCAGTTTCCTCGCCTAGCCAGTTCTAGTCTCCCATTTCAGTCTTCACATCCCAGTCTCCCCACCAGTCCCAGTCTCCTTGCCCAGCCATTCCCAGTTTCCTGTCCATGCCCTTTTCCTTGTTCCCAGGCTTATCCATTCAATCAGTTTCCCCTCTCCCTCTAATGCCCCTGGCCTCCAATCACCCCAGTGGTGGATTTAGAGTTAGTAGGGCCCTGCACACAGCTTAATTTTGCCCACCCCCCTGGACCCAGCCAATGGGAGCTGCAGGGTCGGCACTTGGAGCAGGGGTAGCATGCATAGACACACATGTTCCCTCCCACCCCAGGGACCGTAGGAACATGCCATCCACTTCTGGGAGAGATGTGCCGGCCACTTCTGGGAGTGGCATGGGGCCATCGGCCATAGCATGCAGGCAGCCTGCCTGCCTGAGCCCTGCTGTGCTGCCAGCTGGGACTCAGGGGCAGCTTGTCAGATATTTGTCCTGCATTTTGGGGGCACTCCCTATTGTTGGGGGCCCCGTTCCACCACACGGTTTGTTTCATGGTAAATCCTCCCCATACCCACATTCCCCATCCTCTCTGGCTTATAGTTCCAGTCCATCCTGGGTATCCTCCTCCAATCTCAGTTTCCTCTGGACCTCCTCCCTGGCTCCTTGTCCCAGGAGGTTTCAGTTCTCTTCTTGCACTTGGACTTCTCATCAGATCTGTTTCCCTGTCTTCCCTCCTCACTGGTTCCCAGTCCCAGACTCCTTGCCCAGCCAGTTCCAGCCTCTCCTCATACAATCCTAGTCTCTTCCCCATCTACTGGCTCCCAGTGCCCCTTCCATTTCCCTCCCAGTCTCCCCTTCAACTCCTAGTCCCAGTCTTCCTCCACCAAGCTTCTTGCCCCATACACCAGAATTCTGGCTGATGGCTCCCTGGCATGTATACTGAAGGGCAGCCCAATGATCTAGTAACACAGTGTGTACTCTCTGCTGTAACCAGCCAGCTCTGCCTGCTGGTGCAGGGTTGTTGGGGGAGGTGGAGGTGAGCTATGACCATTCCTTGTCCCTGACCCTTTTGAGAAGGCTAGAGCTGTTGGCAATGTTAACTTTCAACATTATGGCAGGCATTTGCTTAATGGGACAATGGGGGAAGGTTTGTAGTGTCCTCTGTGCACCTCCATCTATGCACCAGCACAGAACCATCCATACTCTAGTTTATATGTGTAGTTTCACATTTATTCTGTAGATGTACTCAGATATGTCCTTTCAAATATGCCCAGTTTTAACAATCTGCACTAAAAACTCAACCTGGAATGCCCCTCCCCCCAAAATAAAAGAGAGTGAAAGAAAAATGGAGAGAAAGGGGGGAGGGATAGCTCAGTTGTTTGAGCATTGGCCTGCTAAAACCAGGGTTGTGAGTTCAATCCTTGAGGGGGCCACTTAGGGATCTGGGGCAAAATCAGTACTTGGTCCTACTAGTGAAGGCAGAGGGCTGGACTCAATGACCTTTCAGGGTCCCTTCCAGCTCTATGAGATAGATACATCTCAAATTATTATTTATTATAAAATCAGACTGTTTTTCCTAGGTCTTACCTAGTAACTAGTAATTGGGATCTTATTGTTAGAAATGAACCAGCAAAGCTGCCACTGATGTGGGCGCAAGCAGAATGCAGCTCTCTCTACCACAGCTGTATTGGCCCACTAGTTCTGACAGTAGTAAAAAAAAAAACCCCTCTTGTTCTTTTCAGTAAAATCAGCAGAAATGACCTGACAGAGATAGGGAGTGTTTGTGTGGCAAGAAGGTCCCATTAATAAATACTCAATTCTTGGTCTACAACCCCACATTACAAGCTGAACCCCTTAATATGTGTCTGGTTATTTTACAGTTCAAATTCAAGGTTCTAGAGAATTTATTGTGATGATTTGGCCCTTTACATTTCTCATGTCAGTGGAAATCTCATAGGAAAATGATATCCTTATAACATCCTGAACATACGGGATCTTTTATTTGCTGCATTAAACATTTACAGCCAAACACACAATCTACACAATCCCTGAAGGTAATGAACTTTCTAGATCACACCTGTTTTGATCAATATTTTTGCAGGTAAATTGTGGTGTTTAGATCACCAATTGAATCCCTTAGCAACAGCAAATGAGGAAGTTAATTGAATTTTATCTCTTCCTGGTGGTAACAGGCAACATTTTTAGTCTTTTTCCATTTGTCTATATGAAATTTTCACTAGCTTCAGGGATTCAACATAATGAAGAGATGATAGGTGGGAGTTTTCTCCTTTATTTGTACATGCCGTAACTAACATCATGAGGAGTTTAGAAATCATTGATAATTCTTCCAGCCAGCATTTGGGGTGATTTGCATAGCAAAGTGTAGTGTGGCACCAGCCACGTTGCTATGTCTCCAACCCAGCCTTTTGTTGATATACCGCTACCCCAATATAACTCGACCTGATATAAGGAGGGTTCGCATACAAGGTGGTAAGATTGGGATCGGGCTGCTCTGCTTCCTGCCGCTGCTAGTGAGTGCCTGTAGGGGTGGATAGGGGTCAGAACAGTCAGGGGACAGGGAGCCGGGGGTTGAGTGGGGTGCTGAGGGTGATTAGGGATGGGGGCCTCTGGAGGGGGCAGTCAGGGAATAAGGAACGATGGGGGGCAAAGCAAGTTTGATATAACGCGGTCTCACCTATAACGCGGTGAGATTTTTTGTCTCCCGAGGACCACGTTATATCGGGGTAGAGGTGTATTTGATTTAAGTTAGTGCCATTATAGGCAACAAACTTTCATCAGCAACTGTACAGGAAGTAAACTAATTGAAATATTCTGCCTGTCTTATTCATCTACCTATATTCTTATAATGGCATTCATCGCCATAATAAGAGTGCTATGTCTGATACCCAATACAGCAAATTCTGTAATCCGATCCAAACCCTTTTGACTACTCAGGAGGTACAAAAGGGATTGGAAACTGGCTGCAGTGGGCAGAGAGTGGGTGTAGTGGAACTCTGCTTTGCTATGCCTGTGTTCGCTAATACCCTGCAATGGTGGTGCAAGTCAGAGGGGCTGGGAAGCAATTCTAACTCTCATCAGCACAGGAAGTGGCCAGGAGAATTAGGGAGCTGTACTCATCTCTCTGACTGCTCCCACGCCCATACCTTTCACCTGCTCTAAGTGATGCTCTGGCACTGAAAATAATTAAGTAATCTATGTGTATTTTGGTGAGAGCCAAAGAACAAACCATCTGTGAACTGATGTCATTTTGAGTAATCATACTGGGCTACCCAAGACCATACCCTGGGACAGTTCTTTATGGTGCCTGTGACTAGCCAGTAATACTCATTGTCTAGGTCAGTAGTTCTCAAAGCCAGTCCCCTGCTTGTTCAGGGAAAGCCCCAAGCAGGCCGGGCCAGTTTGTTTACCTGCCACGTCTGCAGGTTTGGTTGATCGCAGCTCTCACTGGCTGCGGTTCGCTGCTCCAGGCCAATGGGGGCTGCGGGAGGCGGCATGGGGTGAGGAATGTGGTGGCCACCGCCACCCCCATTGGTCTGGAGCGATGAACCGTGGCCAGTGGCAGCTGCAATTGGCCGAACCTGCGAACGTGGCAGGTAAACAAACTGGCCCAGCCCACCAGGGGCTTTCCCTGAACATGTGGTGGATCGGCTTTGAGAACCACTGGTCTAGGTGATAGCCCTCCTCTAATGTACATAGGTCATAACTGCACACTAGCTATCTATCAGCCAAAATGGATGACGGCCAAGGGAAAAGGGGTAGAAAATCTGGAAGATCACCAGATCAAAACCAAACCAAATGCTATTGGTGAAGGATCAAAAGGCTGGAAGAACCAGCTCCAAACCAAACTATCTTACTGCAAGGGACATCACAAACCCATCACAATGATCAAATAAAGGGCATGAGGCTGTCCAGGAAATGGGTTCTGCTTTGGTTCTTCTACAATATCCATAAATACCAAACGTCCCTTCTCCCTGCCCAGGTTTTCCTCATGCAAAGGCTCTCCCACTGCACTGACTAAGGGTGCATCTACATAGGGAACAAAAAAACAAAAGATCCACCAAAGCGAGTCTTAGAGCCCAGATCAACTGGCTTGGACTCACAGGGCTAACAATGAGAGCAGTTTAGAGGCTGGGCTTGGGCTGGAGCCCAGGCTCTGAACCTGTGGAGGGGGAAAGGTCTCAGAACCCAGGCTCTCGCCTGACCCCAGCCTCCACACTGCTAATTTTAGCTCTGCAACATGAGCCCCTTGACCCTGAGGTAGTTTACCTGTGCTCTGAGGCTCACTGCCATGTTTTGTTGTATCCTCAGTGTGGGATGATGTTGGGTCCATTGTGACATCCCCTAGGATACAATCTGGACTGTGGAACTGCTGTGTCCCCTTAACTGTCTAGCCTGGGGTGCCTTTTACATTGTTTTGCTGTCAGAACAGCCACTCCTAGCCTATTCACGGTGCCTTCAGCATGCAAATTCACTCCCAGCTGAATACATCAATGCTCTCCCAGACACTCATGAACTATATATAGGGTGACGCCTGCAAATCTTCTGGTTCCAGTCTTGCATCCTAGGAATGTGCATCTTGAACTGCGCAGGACCCCTCTGAACAGTGTAAGCTCATTAAAAGTCCATCATTCCATCAAAGGGAATGATTATGCACTAGCCTTTGTTAATCTGAGCAGAGCTTTCCCAAACACTTCAAACAAAACACGTTGGTTTAGATAAAAGAATAAAACAAGTTTATGAACTAGAGAAAGATAGATTTTATGTGATTATAAGTGTTTAAGGCATAAAAGTGAGAATTGGTTACAAAAGAAATAAAAGATAAAACCACAATCTAATTCCTAAACTTTCCCAAGCTAAATAAGATTAGAGAGCAAGAAGATTTCTCTCATCCCAAAACTTTCAGCAGTCCATGCTAACTGGAAAGCCTTCCAGTTAGAACCACTTCCCCCAGTTCAGTGATGGTTCTTTCAAATGATCTTGCTGCTGTGAGTAGAGATGGGGGGAGAAGAGAGGTCTGGAGGTATTTTTGCCCTTCCTTCTTATACTCTAACTCCTTGTGCTGGAAAAGCCTTTGCTGGGTCATGAGGTCAGGCAGTTCCATGGCATATGTGAGCTTGCAAATGTCTTTCAGGTGAATTGTAAATTTCCTGTTTACAACTCCCCTGATAGTGAATCTCTGATTATGCAGTTAACATTTTCACAATACCTGTGCTCAGTTCTTTGGTATGTTTCTGAGGAATTAATCTGTGGGCATTCCCCAGAACTATAGCACATTACACAGTAAAATCTCATAGTTTCACATGTAATATTGTTACACACATCATAACAGTACAATGATGTTCAGCAGATTATGAGTTTTCAAATAATATCTCACAAGGCATACTTTATACAAAATAGAGTGAACATGGGGGTACAGGGCAGGCAATGAAGAAGGGTCTTGGAGCCCAGGCTGCAGCCTGACCACTGCCTGTACACTACTATTTTTAGCTCTCCAGCATGAGCCCCATGACCCAAAGTTAGTTTACCTGTTCTCTGAGACTCACTGATATGGCTTTTGTTTTCTTTTGTGTTTTGCTGTCTTGACGTACCCTCAGTATGGGAAGACATTGGGTCCATATACTTGCTCTGAGTGGAACTAGTTGAGAAATGAGGAGTGTGTGTGGAGATTGTTGTTGATAAAATTTTCCATCCAGCTCCAGTTTTGAAGAGAATTCTCTCTCATGTTTAGCTGTTTTAAATGTCTTTTTCATCTGTAAAATTCAGGTTGTCCCTTCTTGTTTTAGGAAACCTATTTCCTTTCAAAGGATCTCTTTGGTGAGCTTCCCAAGCAATTTATTCGTATCTGCCTCCTCATTGCTCTACCATGCACATAGTTATCTGTACTGGGAAGCAGTGTAGTCTGGTGATTAGATCAAGGGACTGGGGATCTGGAACTCTTCTGTACTTTCTCTAATCTATCACTCACTGTGTGGTCATGAACAAATCTCTAATCTACAGTTGTGTCTATTCCCTCTTCCACGCTCCACCTGAAAAATGGGGCTAACAATACATACAGTGGTCACCATATATCAAATGGTACCATCCCATGTTATCTGAGATATCACAATATTTCCTTATATTTAGAATTGACAATAACTACAATATCCTAGATACCACTTATCGGTATTGTTCAGCAAACAATGATTTTCTTTAAATGACAACCACTCTGTCAACCAGTGTAAAGTACTTTGAGATTTTTGGATGAACACTGATATGTACATTGAAAGTATTTACTATTACCTGATAAAATAAGCAATTAACATTTCAGTTTTTGGTCACACTAGGCCAGGATTCATACATAAGAGCTAGGGCTCTTATACAAACCCATTGTAAATGTCACTCTCATCATTTCATGGGTGGAATCACCTAACTATGATTTTTATAAAAATTTTTTATCAATACCTGTTAAAATTAATATATGGGACATAATTTAATGAATGTTCTTTCTCCCACCTGGGAAGATTGAAAGGCACACTGCTTTTCTTCCATCCGTGCAAATAACGCAACTTCAGGAAATTTCATAGCTGAACTGTCTTTTGCATATTAGCACTTACATCCCAGATTTATGGATTTCCTTAAAATTCCAGACATTCTAAAGTCCCTCCTCTCTGAATCATGAGGAAGTATTACTGTTATTAATTAACAACTTAAATCCTTGGTTAGTTGCATTGTCTCAGTAGGACAAGCCTTTGGTCCCAGTTAGGCACATACATTCCTTAGTCAATGGAGGGGGTTAATAGAAAAGAAATTTTTAAAAAAAAGAGGAAAATGTAGGACCCAATTACACAGTCCCCTTGTGCATTGTTGCTATTGGAGGCATAGTGATATCTGTTGTGATTCACTGATTACTTCTGTGAAACATTACAAAATACCATTTCAGCAGGGACTGTAGAGGGGCCTAAAGAATTGAAACTAAACAGCTATTAAATACATTCATCAAAGTAGGCAGGTTAAGAAATAATAAATATTGAGCCAAGAGAATTAGTCTGTACCCCAGAGCATCTAAACAAATAAAAAGCACGTAACAACTAGCACTGTTCTATAGGCTCTCCTCACCAACTCTTCTTGGTAATGAAAGGTCTTAGGGATCAACGTTGGAATCCTTCCTTTCTGGCATTTGTAAGAATTAAGATGTGGGTGAGTGGGAGATTGCTAGAAGGAAATGTGTTTTTTCATTACTGCAGAGGGAATGTGAGATATTCTCTTCCTTCCTTATTGGCCTCAGCTACCTTCCTCCCACATACCCATTCTTCTTTTCTCAACCCCTGTCTCCGAGCAGAACATCCTACTTTTTTCTTAGGCTCATAATCATAACTGGTTAATCATAATCATAGTGTTAATGCCACGGCTCTGGTCTGAGTTGGTCAGTAGGCCCTGTGCAGAGCTTGAATGCTTCAGAACTCTTCCTTCCGTGTCTGAGATTGCTAAACTTCTCTAGCCTGCCTCAGTGGGCGAAGGGAATATGAACTATGAAAACTCTCCTCATTATCTCTTGTCATTGTCTGTTTCCTTCACTTATCAGAACAAAGAGCTCCTCAGGAGGCAAACATCCCAAGGTCCCTCTTAATCAAATCCTTTTGAATTACAAGAGCAGCTGCTCTTGCAGCGTAGTTAGTTTTTCAATTTACCCTACTGTTGTCAGTAACTTTACATGACTCCTTGTTATCTAATCAACTAAACTGTTTATGACGATAAGGATCTCATCCTCTCCTGGAATATTTCCTATGAATATTCTAATCTCTTCCTGCTATTTCTTTGCTGCTTCCCCAGTTGCTACTGCTCTGTTTGGTTAAAACCTGTCTAGGGAGACGGAAGACATTATTAAATGAGTCCATTTTAGAAATATGAGTACTTCCAAGTCTCCCTTCTCCTGTTTGTTTGGTGAGATGCTACTAAAGCAAGTGAGCACCCTCATTTGCAGGCTCATTGAAGGGTCCAAGAACAGAGTAGCTACAGGGACTGAACTCCCTTCTGCCATTAAAAGTGATGCCTCCAGGACCAGGGAAAACATTTTGTGGTTTACATGTTTGGGGTTTTTAACAAAAATGTGAATATTTTTTCTGCAAAGGTGAATTTTTGGGGGGCAAGGGAAGGTGCGAACACATTTCTTTTTTGTCAAAAAGCCATTTTTCATTGAAAAATGTTTTGACAGAACATTTTCTACCCTCTCTAGTTATAATCTGGTGGGCCATAACTTCTGAATGCTTAATGTCTGTTTTAGAGGATCAGTGGTCAAGACTGGCCATCTCAAAATCTGAACTATTTTTTTTTCTCTTGTATCTCATCACAAAGTCCAAGCAACTATTGCCAGATTTTCTTTCTGCTACAAATGCTTCAGTTGTTTTTCTGCTAAAATAAATAAAATGCAGAAATATAAAATCAACATCAGTCTTAGACCTACATTAATAAATCAGCATGCCCAGGCTGGAGATCATAAACAGCCCTAAAATTTCCTATCAATGTGCACAGCTCTAAAACAGATTAAAAAAAACAGAAGAGAGAGTCAGAGGTAAGTGGAAGAAAAATGGTTAGAAAATAGATGTAACTTTTAGGCTTCCAAGGTTATTTGTTTTTCATTGACTTTGAATTGTTTTAAAAGTGCTCAAGAGTCTCATTTCAAAAAATAATCATGGCTTTTTGCAATGCATAACAAAACACTCAACACCAATAACTCCTTTGCTGGAATACTATTCCTTTTGCTGTGTCAACATAATTGATAATGGTGGCAGACAAAGAAGGATGTAAACATGCTGTAGCCATATTAGCACGTGCAGTTTTAGCAACACAGAAAAACAGATGATTTGATAAATACAAAATGGTAAAATGGATAAGGGAAAATAGGGTCAGGTTTCTAGGTGGGCGTTAAAAATTAGACAGTAAAATCTTTTTTGGGAATAAAAGGAAAATGCTTTGAGAATGTTTGTTTAACACTTGAAAAAGAGATTTTAATTAAAGGATTCTTTTTGCTGTCCTCAGCCATACCTCTGGGAATTATAGTTATACGAGGAGATTGTGACTTGGAGGCCTGTCGTATGTATATTGACCGGCTACAAGAGGTGAGTCAGTGAGAATTTCAGTTATTACTTATTGATTTATGACGTACTTTTCTCAAATCTAAGTGTGTTACAGAATGATAGCTATAGATGCAATGTATAAAAAATGCTTCACTTTGCTTGCTCCTGAAACTGAAACTTCACGAGGGTGGGACATGGGAGCCATTTTAAATTCATAGGCAGCACTGCACAATATTTGGAGGACAGGAAGCGAGAGAAAGAATACTCTATCAATTTAAAGCAAAGAAAGGCATGAAAGGTAGTAGGTGGATTGTATTTACTGATGCCAGAATTTGATCAGAACAGCAGGACACTCCATGAATCTTGCGAAAATAATGTGGGTCCTTCAATGAAAAGTAGTAGTTAGGAAGATCTTGATTATTTGTGTAAGGATGGATAGATATGGTAGTAAAATGGAGCTGACTATGCAAATGATGTAATATTTGTATGGAAGTGACTCTGCTCACATCTGTGGTAAAGCTATGAGCATGCCAAGTATGAACTAAGTATTTCCAGAAGCCTGTATTGACTCTGAGGGGCCATGTAGTTAGTAAAAGTACTGCACTTCTTCTGTTGACAGATTGTCTACTAAGAGCTGATTAAACATTACATTCTGTCTAGAAGATAGAATGTCCAAATGCTCCAGTAAGCAACAATCATCATAATTTAAAATATACATGTATTTAGGAACCAAGATAATGGACTCTCATGAAAGTGATGTAACAGCTGTTATTTTATTTTTACTTTCTGGTAGGTGTTTTTTAATCAGTCTCTCTATTATTTTTGTCCAAGATCTTCAAAAACAAATGTCAGATTTAGGCTCCCAGGACCATACTTAGGGCACCGGAGGTGATGGCCCAATTTTCAAAAGTGCTGAGCATCCCATCACTCCCCTTGAAGCCAGTTGGATCTGCTATAATGCTCAGCGCTTTTGAAAATGAAGCTACTTATTTAGATAGCTAAACGCAGATTTAGGAGAATAAGATTAGGATTTATTCTTAAAATTTTGGCTAGGGTGTACATCAGCAAATGGAGCTCTTAAAATGCAAATAACATGTCAGGACTACAAAAGAGAAGTGTGCTGTATCTTAATATGGAGACAGGTTTGGAGTG
Organism: Gopherus evgoodei; assembly: GCF_007399415.2. NCBI lineage: Eukaryota > Metazoa > Chordata > Testudines > Testudinidae > Gopherus > Gopherus evgoodei. The sequence continues at coordinate 258,375,934 of NC_044322.1, read as the reverse complement.
ATGACGCAGTGAGAGGATTTTGGAGGACATTTCCCATCAGATTATAAATTAGGGCCTACATTAATTGTGTTCTCAAAGCCCTGGGTAAAGGATGGAAAGTAGCTTCACTCAGCATGGAAGAGCCCCGGAAAGGAATTCTGACTCTGAGTTATCTCTGGCTCCACTTTTTGGGGGAACTATCAGAGGGGTAGCCATGTTAATCTGGATCTGTAAAAAGCAACCAAGAGTCCTGTGGCACTTTATAGACTAACAGATGTATTGGAGTATAAACTTTCATGGGTGAATACCCACTTTGCTGCAGCCCTTTACTGGGTTTCTCTAATTTCCCTTGCTTATGCTGGCTGAGTTTCATTGACTAGCACATTGTGGGAGGAGATGGACTGGGGCCAAGGCTCACCCACTCCCCACCTACTTACTTGCAGGCTGGGAAGTAGAAGCACCACTAAGGCCTGGTCTACACTACGCTTTTAAACCAATTTTAGCAGCGTTAAACCGATTTAACGCTGCACCCATCCACACAACGAGGCCTTTTATATTGATATAAAGGGCTCTTTAAACCGCTTTCTGTACTCCTCCTCGACAAGAGGAATAGCGCTGAAATCGGTATTACCATATTGCATTAGGGTTAGTGTGGCTGCAAATCAACGGTATTGGCCTCCAGGCAGTATCCCACAGTGCATCACTGTGACTGCTCTGGAAAGCAATCTGAACTTGGATGCAGTAGCCAGGTAGACAGGAAAAGCCCCGTGAACTTTTGAATTTCATTTCCTGTTTGCCCAGCATGGAGCTCTGATGAGCACGGATGGTGATGCAGTTCCAAATCCAAAAAGAGCTCCAGCATGGACCGTATGGCAGATACTGGATCTGATCACTGTATGGGGAGACAAATCTGTTCTGTCACAGCTCCGTTACAGAAGATGAAATGAGAAAGCATTTGAAAAAATCTCCAGGCTATGATACAGAGTCCACAGCACAGTGCTGTGTGACAAGCATAACGGAAAGCCAAAGAATCAAATGGACGCTCATGGAGGGAGGGAGGGGGTACTGAGGACTCCAGCTATCCCACAGTCCCGAAAAAGCATTTGCATTCTTGGCTAAGCTCCCAATGCCTGTAGGGTCAAACACATTGTCCGGGGTGTTTCAGGGTATATGTCATCAATTTACCCCCCCTCCCCCGTGAAATAAAAGGGAAAAAAATCGTTTCTTGACTTTTTTATATGTCACCCTGTGTCTACTGCATGCTGCTGGTAGACATGGTGCTGGGGAAATGAATATCAGCATCCTCTCCCTTTCCCTTCCTGGTGGCAGACAGTACCGTACAAGAGGACTGATAGCTGTCCTCATCATCCTGTGAGTGCTCCTGGCTGACCTCAGGTGAGTTCGGCTGGGGGCGCCTGGGTAAAAATAGGAATGACTTCCAGTCATTCCCGGTAGATGGTACAGAATGACTGGTAACCGTCCTCATCATAGCAACTGAGGGCTGAGTTCCATCAGCCCCCCCTTTCATGTCTAAAGAAAAGATTCTGTACTGCCTGGACTATCATAGCAGTGGGATGCTGGGCTCCTCTCCCCCCCACCATTTAATGTCCTGCCTGGATTATCATAGCAGCTGGAGGCTGCCTCCCCCTCATTTTATCTCACTAAAAACTCAGTATTTCTTATTCCTGCACTCTTTATTACTTCATTGCACAAATGGAGGGACATGGCCACGGTAGCCCAGGAGGGTTGGGGGAGGAGGGAAGCAATGGGTGGTGTTGTTGCAGGGACACCCCCTAGAATGGCATGCAGCTCATCATTTCTGTGGGATCTGACACAGGCAGCTATGCTCTCTGGTTCTCTGATACACTGGTTCTCTAGTACACTTGCCCCATATTATAGGCAGGACTGACTCTATTTTTAGATACAACATAAAATAGGGAATGATCTGGGGGGTCATTCCCATTTTTGTCCTTGCGCCCCCTGCCGACCTCAGCCGACCTCAGCGAAGGTCAGCCAGGAGCACCCATGACAGCAGCAGACGGTACAGAACGACTGATAACCGTCATCTCAGTGCCAATTTACAATGGCACAGCAGACGGTGCAGAACGACTGATAACCATCTCTGCTACCTTGCAAAGGCAAATGAATGCTGCTGTGTAGCGCTGCAGTACCGCCTCTGTCAGCGGCATCCAGTACACATACGGTGACAGTGACAAAAGGCAAAACGGGCTCCATGGTTGCCATGCTATGGCGTCTGCCAGGGCAATCCAGGGAAAAAGGGCGCAAAATGAGTGTCTGCCGTTGCTTTCATGGAGAAAGGAATGAGTGACGACATTTACCCAGAATCACCCGCGACACTGTTTTTGCCCCATCATGCATTGGGATCTCAACCCAAAATTCCAATGGGCAGGGGCGACTGCGGGAACTATGAGATAGCTACGGGATAGCTACCCACGGTGCAACGCTCCAGAAGTCGACACTAACTTAGGTACATGGATGCACACCACCGAATTATTGTGCTTTGTGTGGCCACATGCACTCGACTTTATACAATCTGTTTTACAAAACTGGTTTATGTAAAATCGGAATAATCCTGAAGTGTAGACGTACCCTAAGTGTACGATGACTCCCCCTCATACCGACACTTGCTGTCTTGGCAGGCCTCACAGAAAGATGGAGGGAGCCTTATGCCTATTGACTCCCCTATATTGGGACCAGTGATTAATCTGCCTTTATGGTAGGTCACATCTTGGGCCTAGACTATTGGACAGAGTGCCTATTATAATAAAAGAGCTCCCTGGAACTTGCTGTTGGTACCATTATGCTGTGCCTTCACTGAGGTTAGGTGGTTGTAGACCTGGAAAAATAATCTGTGAATAGTTTGAGATTTCCTTAAATTAAAAAATTATTCCAAAGTATTTGTTGAAAAGCATCTGTTAATAATTCTTGTTTGCATGAAGTTTGTTGTGAATATTCTAAATCAGAGCTATTGTAATAGGGGGACACAGGTCACTTGGTATGTCATTGTTCCCCCTTAGGATGAACATATGGTAGTTAGAGTTCTTATATCCGCGGATGCAAATATCTTTGTTTGTGGATCACAGATCAGATGTAGATACAAATTTGTATCTCACATGGCTCTAAGAATTGGGTTTCTGGGCCAAACAGTTCAAAATGCAAAATTTGCTTTCCACAAATATCCTCAGTATTAACTTCAGATCCTCTGAGTGAGCGAGAGCGACAGCCGGTAGAGTTATTTGCTAGAATGCTTATTGGAAGTGAACACAAAAGAGTTGCAAACATGATGAAAACTAATAGTCTAGAAAATGTGAATAAATAGTTGCAAAATTCTTTTGTGTTTTTTACCCTGTTCTTAGGTGGAATTGCACATGCTAAATAAATAAATTGGGTGGCGTTAGTGGTGGGCATCTCTTGTCTGGAGTTTGTAAATTGGTTTTGGATTCATTGTCATTGTCATTTCTTTTATTCTCACATTAGGACCTGCAGTCGGTAACTTCTACTACGCAGAGAGTTCACTACCAGGTAAAATATGAAGAACACTTCTTGTTTTAATTCTTTAAGATATAGAGAAAAATTAGTCTCAGCAAGGAGTTAATATGGTGGTTGAATTCAGATTACATTCCCTGTATATGAAGCCAGACTTTGAATAGAGTGTGTTATCTTAGATTAGTCTTAAATTGCCATGTATTCCAAAGTTTGAGATGAGTTTCTGTATCCTCACAACACAGCCCTTTATGTAGCAAACACTGGATTGTGGAACTGTTCTCAAAATTATTTTGGCTTGGCACAACATCATAATGTAGGTTGTACTGCAACGCTGTTGCATTTTGTCTCAAATTAGTATTTTGAAGAATTTGTCCTGTAGGACAAATGGCTAAACTTGAATAAATACTCTCACTTTTCCTGATAAATGGAACAATAATATAATATCTCACACAGCCAGTAGCCTGAAATAACACAGTATGTCAGTGAGATTAAAAACAGCAACCCTGGAACATTTATAACCACTGCGTGCCACACAGATCAGAGTGTGCATCTATCCCAGCTTTAAATTAATTCACACAGATACATTTTAGAAGCTTGTTGTCTAAATTGTGCATGCAAATCTTTCTTTTGCACATAAAACAGAATGCTGTGTGGCATGGTTTCCATTTGGACTTCCAATTTAGAAGGCCAGTTTTGAAAATTAGACCTCCAGTTTGTATTCCTTAACTACGTTGTCATATGCGATAACTGGGATACTGTGCCCAGGGTATTTTATATGGTTCTATATTAGGAAATGCTCACTTAAAATTAATCATTCTGTCCGCTGTACCACATTAAAATTGAAAGCAGGGATTTGAATAGACTATATCAATGGGACTACCCAGCTGAGATTAACTTTATTGTCTCCTGCACAATTTGTCATTGGCAATGGATTAGTAATGTGATGGAATCCCAAACCATAGGCTCAAACCTGCAAGATGCTGAGCATCCTTTTAAGGGTTTAATGTCTCAACTCCATTGAAATCAGTGGAACGGCGGGTATTAAGTATGTCACAGAAAGCACTCCAGTACACTGTAGTACAAGAGCATTATGGTTTAGGAACAGATTATTTTTTGAGGATCAGTGATTAGCTGGGTGACATAGACTCCAGTTAGACATAATCCCCAACATATGCCCTGAGCCCCAGTAGATACTAATAGAAAATGTACATTTGGAAAAAAATGATTTTGAAAGTTCTTTTTTGAATGGGTGTTTGTTGGTTCTGTTGTCCTGCTTCCAATTTCAACATCATACTGTTGATATTTGTGTTAGCTACCTCCAAGTACTGAGCATAAGAGCATTATACATTAAACAATAAAATGGGTGAGATTATTCCACTCAGCTCATTACAGAAGAGTCCACATCCAGAATTATCCTAACTGGCTGCTGTCTGCTTCACACAAGGGGACCAGCTGGAGGTAAAATGCTGGGCTACGTGTGTATGTATATGCAGGTACAAACTAGAGCAGCCAAAGTGCGAAATGTCAGAAATCATCCTCCCTACAGCACTGAGGTAGCTCTAACCCCTGTAGTTATCTGCTCTGTATAAATGAATCACCTAACTGGCTCTGGAAATGCAAGTCATCTTGAAACCTCTATCAATACTTTATGATGTTTCGTTTTGAATGGCATTGCCTTTATGTTTTGTCTTCTGTGCTTGTTTATCCTTAATTGTTTAGGCATCTTGCTACAAACTGTCTTGTTAGGTTAATTTGGAGACTGTTCCACATTTTGTTGGCAACCAACTATAAATTATGGAAAGGAAGAGAAATCAGGGCAAGAGCAGAAATAAAGTGCTTCAGCTGATAGAATTGTCTTTATATCTCACTAATAAGGTTTCACAGGCACTTGTAAATCTTATAAACATTTACATTTCTCTCTTGGGCTTCCTCTGCAGTTGGAAATGAGGAGAGTCAACATAAACTCTATCAGCGAGCTCGCTGCAAATTCAAAAATTGCTGCTGGATTTTTTTTTTCATTCTGTTTGTTCCTCGGATATGTTTAATGCATATTCATATGAGCGATACCTGCTCATCTGGGTTTAGCTACTGAGGCAGGCCTGCCCTCGATTTCTGATTTGAGTTTCCATATGGCAACGTTATCCTTTCCACTGCATCTTCTGATAGGTTCCAGGAATCTATCCCCATGTCTGCTTCAGTTCCTCCTCAGACCATCTACCCCTCTGATATACATCAGTAACCTCAGATTCTTCCTCATTTTCACCCCCTGCTTCTTTTACTCTAGTCCTTGCCCTATTGTTAAATAGAAGGGTAAATAGTAGTGTACACACACACACACACACACACACACACACACACACACACACACACACACACACACACACACACACACACACACACGTAAATCCAAAAAAATCCTCTGGCCATAGTTTCCCTCAATACGTTCTAGGCACACAGCACACCCAGTCACTCACACAAACAAATAAACTCTATAAACTAAGCATACTATTTCTCCTACAAGCTGAGATGGAAGAAAGATGGTCACTGTTATCCCTATTTCCAATTACTTGTGAGGCACTCAGGATAAGAGCTGAGTCGGTCCTGCTAGCCACGGATGTCAGGTTCCAGGGAGCTTTACATGTTTCCATGTGTTTCAAACCTGATGTTTAGACCATTAAGCCAAGTCATCGTATAAGTATGCACATAAGCAGAGTGGGGATTTTCTGCTTTCCTTCTCCTCATGTCTCTTCAAGGACTTAAGTGTACAGTTGTATTCAAACATAGGGCAGTGGATGCAAGAAAGGAAATATATGGTGACAAAGGGAGGGAAGGACAGATAAGCACTGGCAATAAATGAATGCAGGATTTAGAGACTCCAGTAAAATGCAAATTTGGGAGTGAATTGAGACAACTTTGCTTTTTGGGGAGTAGAGGTGGGTATAGGTAATATGTGTAAGAAGTTTTTCATCAAGTAAAACCTGTAAACCTGTAGCAATTCAGGCAAAAGTTTGCTGCTGGGACCCTAGCAAAATGCCAAATCTTTGTGTGTACTGAAACATTGTATAAGTTGTCTGGAGCAGCCTTTGCTTTTTTCTTATGGATAGTCAGGAAAGAAAGCCAATAATAGATGGAACAAAATCAAACCCTGAGGCAGAAGCTAATAAGATGAATCTTACAAATGCTGGTAGGCTGCCAAGGCAAGTTGTTAACAACTTGCAGTTGCCTAGTGCCAAACTAATATGCATCCACCTGGCTGAGAAACAAAAGACACAGTCCATCAAAACATTAAACACTAATCATGGGAACAGCTTATTGTAAACAATGCCTAGAGAGTGCAAGCACTCTGCTGACCAAGAGTAACGCAGAAGCCAAGAATGTGTGTATGTGTACAGTACTGGAATAACCTTATTACATCTCCAAGTGTTGAGGAAGCATCTAATACCTTTAGATAAATGAAGAAGCAGTGCATGATACACACTAACATATGGAGATGTGACTTGTGATTTGGTCAACCATTTGTCTAGAGTTTAGTTGAAAGTACAACCTCATTCAGGTCACTCCAAGATTTTTCCTAGGAATTTACAAACAAACCAACAAATTCTTGAGCATCCTGATTTGCAGAGCTCTTCAACCTAGGGGAATGGAGAGATGAAGTACCACTTTCCTTCCCCCTAGATTCTTTGGCTTCTTCCAAATTTTGTTCAATGCTTGGATATCAAGGTGCTAGGCACCTTAGAAATATCTCAGATAGATGGAAAACAAATAATCATTTGCAAAGCAGAAAAACAGAACTATCCACAGGGGAATAAATGTTATTTCCACATTTCTAAATGATACAAATATTGGTGAGTAAATCCACAAAAATTCAAAACTATTAGATAAACAAAGTACTTGACAGTTTCTGTATTAAGTTCCAAATGTGTTATTTGTGCACAATAAAGGGAAACCATTTATAATGTTACCTTCTATACCTAATACAGCTTACCTCTTGTGTATTAAGCAGCCTCATTCTCCTCCAAATAACTGCACATTTTCAACAGTGAAGGTAGTTAATCACTGGTAATTACCTTTACCTAGCAGTATGATGTATTCTCCATCATCTGAAGTCTTCAAATCAAGGTTATCTTTCTAAAAAATATACTCTAGCTCAGTGTTTCCCCATCTTCTGGGGAGTGGTGGGTCGTGGGAAGGTAGGAGATGGGTTGGGCCCAAAGTGGAGATGAGGTCTTGCGTGGGGGTGGAGAGTAAGCCAGCCCCACACTCACCCTGCAGCAGCAGCTCCTGTCCAGTGGGGCTGGCCTAGCTCCCTGCTCTGGGCATTGCAACCTGACATGCAGGGTTACAGTGCCACTCATTCAAATTTGGCCCAGCTGCCCCTCCATCATGACAGAGTGGTGGCTGGGCCACACCTGAGTGGCACTGTGGTCTCATGCACCAGGTGGCAATGCCCAGAGCCAGAAGCTGGACCCAGCCATGTGGGACAGGAGCTGCCACTATGGGGTGAGCGTGGGGTGTGCTCACTCTCCTATCCCCACTCCAGCACCAGAGTAGAGTGGAAGGTGCTTCTGTGAGAGGTCAATACCCCTTTGGCAGGGCAAGGAGAAGAAGGTAGCAGTGGCAGAGGAGGAGAAGGACGCTGGCCTGATTTTGGGCCCACAAATTTGGACCTTGAGTGGGTCATAAAAGAAGACAAGATGCAGCTGGTGGGTGGTCTTCCTGAAAAGTTTGGAAATCGCTGCTCTAGCTTCGATAGAAGTTAGATGTTTGATGCAAGAATTGCTAGGTGGAATTCCATGGGCTCTTTTTCAGGTCAGACTAGAACATCATAAAGGTCCCTCCAGGCTTTATAGTCTGTGATTCTCTAACTCGCTTTGTGGTGCTGGATCTTTAAACAAAAAAAAATTGAAACAAAAAAAACCGATTATCATGCTGTGGTGTCCATGTAAAACATTGTTTTCTCAAATGGAGCCTTTCCTCCCCTTTATGCTGTTATTGATCCCTATTCTCTGCACCCTGGCACATACCCACCATAGTCCGTTGTCCTTATTTGTTGTGCATTCTAATTTAGGGCCAGATTCTGTCCTGATTTACACTCCATGCAACCCTACTGGACATCTCTGCTGTAGATGTAAATCAGAACAGAATTTGGCCCTAAATGTACCGAAGTTTGGGTGTTCACTTATGACCAGTTGGACCAAGTCATCTCCTACGCTGGTAAATCATTCAACAGAGTGTTGGAATCAGCTGGCCTGTTGGTCTAGTGGCAGCACAACATAGCACCATATAGTGGATCAGAGTGTGGGTTCTTGCTCCCCAGTTCAGATGACTGAGAGTGCTGCAGGGCCAGTATGTTCAGCTCTTGGTGCTGTTGTGTGCAGGAAGACTCATATTTCTCCTTAGTAATTCTCCTCCGGGGAGCTCTAGTAGTGGTGTTGGCAGGCTTCGAGAGGCATCTCTCTTCAGCCAGAAGGATGGTTGTGTGAGTGGATTATTGTTATTTGTTCAAATGACTGTGGCACCCAAAAGTGCTAATGTTTCCAAACACAGAGGAAGACAGTCCCTAACCTAATGAGCATACAGACTAGAAATATGAAGATAGATGGAGGGAAGAGGACAAGGACACAATGTATAAGCATTGTGATCGGGGTGAAGACAGGTATATAATGGCATGTCTGCGCTGCAAAAAATAAGGTATGGTACTAACATGCGTTACCTTACTGGGCTTAAAATAGCAGTGAAAACAAGATAATTTTGGTTTTAATTCAGGCTACGTCTACACTACAGGATAAATTCGAATTCGCTTAAACCGATTTTATAAAACAGATATTATCAAGTTGATTGTGCGCATCCACACTAGGCACATTAATTCAGTGGTGTGCATCCATGGTCCGAGGTTGGTGTCGATTTCTGGAGCAGAGCACTGTGGGTAGCTACTGTAAAATAATGAGGCCAATAACGTCAATTTGTGTCCACACTAACCCTTATCCGATATAGTAATATCGATTTTAGGGTTACTCCTCTCGTTTTGTAGGAGTATAGAAATCGATTTAAAGAGCCCTTTAAATCGATATAAAGAGCAGTGTATTGTGGACGGGTGCAGCGTTAAATCTTTTTAACGCTGTTAAAATCTGTTTAACAGCGTAGTGTAGACCGGGCCTCAGATTAACACCTGAGTTCAACCCCAGACTGCCCTGCAGGATTTCACTCAAACATTGAACCTGAGGTAAAAGCTGAGTTGCTGTGTCCGCTGCTATTTTAACCAATGTTAGCTAACCTGATTAAGAACACACCTATTTTTGCAGTAGACATAGCCTTACTGACGTTTGTTTGTCTCCAGTGTCTGTTTTTAGACCCCTGTCATCTCAATATTCATCATCGTCTCCACCACCGTAAATGAGTAATTCCCATCTGACATAGCAGGTGACTTAGCTAGTTTTGATACTGGGCTTTTGAGACTTCTGAGCTGAAGGAATGGATACCAAAGTATATGACTGGTGTTGGCAAAGAAGATGGGAATTGCACATAGGAACTGACAGCTAGAAAAGTGGGACTAGGCTATTAACTTTACCTTTAGGGTACGTCAGCAGAGAAAAATAAATGGGTAAATAATACAGTTTTAGACAAAGAGGTTTTTTTAAATGTTCTTTCCCTCCCCTGCACCCAGGATCAGGAAGGTTCCTTCCCACGAGTACTTTCTGTTCAGAGGCTCTCTCCTAGATGGTGCTTCCTAGATGGTAAGTGTATCTCCTTGTGGCGCTATGATCAGGTCTTGTCATTGATACACATTGAGAGACTAGTATTTCCAAAAACTCTGGGTGTAAAGGCCAGGTGCTTCCCTTTGCTGTGCGAGGCAGGGTAAGAAGGAGAAAGGTGCCTCTTTCCTTCTCAGAGCAGAGCAAGACCTTTCTCTTGTGTATGGCTAGAGGCCTGGCTAACTAATGTGTCTGCTGTGGCCAGCAACAGCACTTAGATCAACACAGCCTGTGGCAACCCACAGCAGTAAGTTTCCCAGCCAGGGTTGACAGACCTCTGCGCTAAAAATATCTGTGTAGACAGTGTTTTTAAGTTGCAGATCAGGCTCCAAAGCCTACTGCCATCCCTAGGCTTCAGAGCTGAACTCCAGCCCAAGCTGCAATAACTACGCAGCTGTTTTTAGTATGGTAGAGCAAGCCCAAGTCTGTCGACCCGGGCTATGAGACTCGCTTCCAATGGGCTGAGTAGATGCACCCCCCCACCCCACTGGCTCCTCTTTTTGAAAGATACAGCATAGGGTGACCAGATAGCAAGGGTGAAAAATCAGGATGGAGGTGGGGGGTGATTGGCACCTATATAAGAAAAAGCCACAAATATCAGGACTGTCTCTATAAAATCAGGACATCTGGTCACCCTAAAACAGCATGTTGTTCCTGGCCATACTTTGCCCTCAGTTTGGCTGCATCTGTTCATAGCAGGCCTTTGAAATTGCCTTTCAAGACAAGCTTTGTTGTTGGTTTTGGTTCATTTTGGTCTTTATGGATTTCAACTTTTCTCTGCAATGTTGAAAATTAAAATAGCAGCAGCAAAATGTTTACTGCATAAAAACCCCAAAGTGAAACTATCAAGTCTGTAGTTTCATTGCCCAAAGTAAGTGCCATGCATAAAGTAAACAGATAGCACAGATGGTGAAAAACAATGTAGACAGTTCAAATGCTTTCAGTTTTAATAATCTAAGCTGCTTTCATAATAGAATTTTTCTCTTCACTTTTGCCATGAACAGACTGCAATTTTCTTGAATTTATTTTCCATTCAAAATTATTAGCCAATTATTTGATCTGCAACTTGTTCACAAGCATTTGATTTATTGATATAAAAAATTGAGCTGATATGGTTGGACACATAAATCATATGTTGTTGTTTTTTCAGTTCCCTGACTGAAAGGCAACTCTTTGTATTAGGTTTCTGGTACGATTGTCTTTTATTACAAATCTGAAATTTTCTTTCCATACTTTTGCATTATTTTCCTAAAATTTGCTGTTTCAATGAAAATTCTTGAAAATAAAATCATTTGCTGGAAATGTTAGCAGAAAGTGGGAGGTTACAAGAGCTGATATGAATATGGTCAGAACAAATAAATTGTTTAGCAGTATCTGCTGAGCACTATTAACAACACAGGGAAAGACTTTTACTTGCCTCCTTTGTAGGGTGCTTTGAGATCTACTGATGAAAAGCACTATATAAGAGCTATGTGTGACAAAGTTCCTCCTCTACCTTGGTGGGTCCTTCGCTTATTGGCAGATTTGCTCACTTCAGTGATCTTCCCCACAGTCTGGATCAACTCCTTCTGTGTCTAATCAGGAGTTGGGAGGTTTGGGGGGAACCCAGGCCCACCCTCTACTCCGGGTTCCAGCCCTGGGCCCTGTGGATCACAGCTGTCTATAGTACCTCCTGTAACAGCTGCATGACAGCTACAACTCCCTGGACTACTTCCCCATGGCCTCCTCCAAACACCTTCTTTATCCTCACCACAGGACCTTCCTCTTGGTGTCTGATAACACTTGTACTCCGTAGTCCTCCAGCAGCACAGCCTCTCACTCTCAGCTCCTTGTGCCGCTTGCTCCCAGCTCCTCACACACACTTCCTCTCCTCTAGCTCCTCCCCACCTGACTGGAGTGAGCCCCTTTTTAAACCCAGGTGCCCTGATTAGCCTGCCTTGATTGGCTGCAGGTGATCTAATCAGCCTGTCTGCCTGAATTGGTTCTAGCAGGTTCCTGATTACTCCAGTGCAGCCCCTGCTCTGGTCACTCAGGCTGGTCACTGGAGTCATCAGAAACTACTCAGCCAGTGACCAGTATATTTGCCCTCTACCAGACTCCTGCACCCCACTGGCCTGGGTCTGTCACATATGATATTATGATTATTATAAAATATATTAAACTTCACAGTGAGCCTTAAAGTTCACTCCGTGTGTGTGATATTGTTTGTGATTAGATTTTTTAATAAAGTACCGTGACCTTTGTTTTGTTAAACTCTGCCTTTAAAATCTCCACATTAGTCCTTATGAAAAGCTGGCATGACTCCTCTAGTTGCCTTTACTCAAGGGCTGAATTTAGTCCAATCTACATTGTGGACTCAGTCTTGCTCAGTTCTCTTTCTTTAACACAGCTCTGCTGTTTCCCTTTCTTGCAGCAACTTCTGCGGATCGTTTTTACTGCATTGACAGATCTCAGGTAAATTTCCACCCATTTACTGTTTCTATAGATCTTTTTTAAAGCATTGTCAGATACAGCTTAAAATGAATTATCTGTATTTCTTCCTGTGTGTCTTAAAGTTCTGCTGATACCTCATGAAAAACTGACATATATTTTGGGCCAGATCCTCAGCTGGTGTAAATTGACATAGCTCTATTGAAGTCAGTGACGATTTATACTCACTGAAGATCTGCCCTTCAATCTACAAGCAATTTGATGTTCAAATAGTTTTCTCCATTCTTCTTCCTTATCCTCTATTTCAAAGGACATATGTGTGCAAACAGAATATTTATCAGTTTATCTTCTGCTGTTTATAACAAACCTGAAAACCTAATCTTCTGTGTATGACATTGGATAACAGTAGAACTATGGAATTTATGATGTTACAAATTGCGAATTATGATTAGAGCTGTATAAGATGCTCACAAAGAAACAGAAAACAATTATCAAACTCCACTGGTCTCAGGTTTTATTTCCAAATTGAGTGTGAGAATAATTTATGACCCTGGACTTAGTTTTTAATCAAGTTGGGCCAGTTAATGGTTTTGCATCACAATCATGCAACTGTCACACCCTGGGCAGGTGTGTCTTTGTCCCTCTTCTGGACCATGTGATAAAGTCTCCTGAGTCTGCTACTGTCTCCAAGTTGATGGCGATGGTCCTGTAGCTTGTGCAGTAGAGGATCATGCTTGTAGACCAGAGGTCCCAGCTTCAATTGCTGTGAATCATCTGAGAAGGGATGTCTTTACACAAGTTGCTGTTTTGACAAAAAGCCAGGTGACTGCTTGGATGAGGTTTTACTTTAAAGTTTGGAGAACCTGAAACTCACAAGCAGGGTGAAGTAAAATGTTGGCTTGGACCCAGGGGCGGCTCTAGGCATTTTGCCGCCCCAAGCACGGCAGGCAGGCTGCCTTTGGCGGCTTGCCTGTGGAGGGTCTGCTGGTCCTGCAGCTTCAGCGGACTGAAGCTGCGGGACCAGCGGACCCTCCGCAGGCACGCCTGTGGGAGGTCCGCCAAAGCCTGCCTGATACCCTCGCGGCGCTGGCAGAGCGCCCCCCACGTCTTGCAGCACCAAGCACGCACTTAGCATGCTGGGGCTTGGAGCCGCCCCTGCTTGGACCTCTAGGGATGTGATCCTACCGAGTTTTGCACAGCTTTTGTCATGATGTTATAGATGCCCTTGGGTTTACTCTCTCCCTCCTCCCCCAGGTCTCTTTGGGGTTGAAAGTGAGGATCCATGATGTTTCCACTGAGCACAGGATTGCAGATTTACTCTCCCTGCAGGATGGGCCAATTTTCACCTAGCTTTCTGATAGCCAATTTGGCCTCCTGACAGATTGCTGGTGACTCATTATTGACTCTATTTCATTCTAAAAGGAACATTTGCACTTTGTGACGGAAATTTCTCAGGACGAGATTTTTATCCTGGACCCAGAGCTGGTGATATCACAGCAGGTGGGGACGCCGCCGGGAATGCCTGATCTGGTAGTGGAGCAGGCCTCTGGGTAAGCACTTCCTTTCCCAGGCTGGGCTCTGGCCTTTGCAGCTTTTCCAGGAGTGGGCACTTCCCTTCCTGAAGTCCAACAGCAGGAAGAGGAAAAGGCAGATATTAAAGTAAGGAGTTGGGTAAACAGATCCATTGATCAAATTACAAACTCTTTCTCTATGGGGCTTAGGTTCAGATACTGGTACATGGGGTCTTAAATTGATCTGTGAATCTGGGAGTTACACTGAAATGTCTCCATTTCCCCTTGCCCTGTTGATGGTTCAATATATGCTCACACTGAAGTAAACCCCACACTCACTTCTCCCAATGAGCTATGTAGGGTTAATGCAGGGCTAGAAAAGTACTGCAGATGAATGAGTATAAGGGAGCTTCAAACTGGAGAGTGAAAAGCAGTCTCTGAGGAATTCATCTCTTTCTTTCTTCCTTGTGTTTTTAGAATATCAGATTGGTGGAACCCTGCAGTCCGAAAGCGGATGCTGAGTGACAGTGGCCTTGGCAAGATTTCCCCACACTACGAGGTACCCAACAAACAAAAGGACGCCAGCCAGACACACACGCTGCAGTAAGAGCCCTCTGCATTTCTCTGCTTGATGCTGCACCGTCACCATCACGGCTGACAACTTTTAGTTGGTCTTTTAAAACGTAGTGGGTTACAGTGACAGGATGAAATGGAATCTTTCTTTTCTTTTTTTTTTTTCCCCACTTCTGCCTTCTGCTTCATCCTCTTTCTCTGTCTGTTGCTTTTCCTTTCCTTTCCTTTCTTTCTCCAGCTTTCAGTCTCCCATAGTCTTAAAAACATTGGTCCAGATTTCCAAAAGTGAGTAGTGATTTTGGATATGTCAAAATTTGGCTGCAAAACTGGAGGCACCTTAAAGGGTCCTGGTTTTCAGAACAAGCTGAATGCTCAACCTCTGAAAAAAGCCCCCTTTAAGGTGTGTCAGGTTGATCACCCCCAAATGGAGGCACACCAAATCACTAGTCATTTTGAAAATATAGGCCACAGTTTCCAAGGGATCAGAGCCAAGGTTAGCATTTTGGGGCAGGCCTGTTAGACAACTTTTTGCTGTCCCACTTCCATAATGTAACAGCTTCCTATCCATCATGATCATACTACGACATTCAGGGCCAGCTTAAGGATTTGAGGAGGGTCAGTGAGATGATTCTTTAGACTACACCCCAGACTTAACTGACTCTCATTACATAAAAGGTGTGTATTTGCATGTGCATGTATCTTTTGTTTTCCCCACCCTCTCCACTTTTTTCAGAAGTGGAGCCCAGCTGCTTGTTCCTGTTCGTTGAGATTTTTCAAACACTAATGAAGGGATTTAGACACACAACTCCCATTGAATCTTAAATGGGAGGAGGCTAGCTGAATTCCTTTGTTAGTTCTGAAATCCTCATCTTTTTACTATAGCAACTGATTTAGATTGATTTACATCAATTCTCCTTTACATTTCACGTTACCCCAATTGGGGCGGGGGGGGAGGAGAGGGGGAGAAAAGCCAGGTCTGCCTGAGGAAAGAGCAATTATATATACAGGTCACACAGACCTTGTTATAGCCTGACTTTTAGTTAATTCCTGTCCCTTAGATCAACTATATGTGTACATGTGAAAAGGGATTGCCACAGTGTCTGTTGGTTAGTACTCTGCCCTGTCATGGGGAAGGTTTTGGTTCAGTTGTTGGCCTTGATCTTGGGCTCCCCAGAATGATAGGGACTGTGAATATTGCAGAGGGAAACCTAAACAGCTTGGGAGAGTCTGCAGCTTTCCCCAGGCCAGAATGTAGGGTCTTAAACTTGGGGCACATGAAGCAGAAAGAAATTAGAATGATGTAATGTAATTCCTGGCCAAGCGGAATAAAGGTAATTAGGTGTGAAAAATGTTCTGACTGCTGTGAGGACAGATTTTGTTTAAAGTGATGTGTAAAGAAACATTTGCATAGATACAACAATGGTGTTTATCACAGAGATTCATTTATTGCAGGTAGAACTGGTTGTGCTGCCTATTATTAAGATTACCCAATACTTCCAATTATAGAACCCTGTGTTCAGTGGCTTAGAACTTTGTTAAAGTTTACCTGTTCAGGCTGGAATTTTCCATAACAGGAGTCTGCCTCAGATTAATGTTTTTTGAAAATTTCAACTAAAACAGTTCAGCTTTTTCTGAGACTGGGGATGATTAGGGGAAAG
Source organism: Gopherus evgoodei (assembly GCF_007399415.2). Classification (NCBI taxonomy): domain Eukaryota; kingdom Metazoa; phylum Chordata; order Testudines; family Testudinidae; genus Gopherus; species Gopherus evgoodei. The sequence goes on along the minus strand of NC_044322.1, from coordinate 258,359,524 downwards.
TACTTTGTTTTGCCTGTTTTTACCAAAAAAATCATACAACTGTTTCATTGAGATGCTCTAGCTTTGGATCAGGGACTTGAAGTTTAGTCAGCCTGGTTCCAGAGATGTGCCTTTTGCCATTTCCATGAGAATTCGCTCAAATATGGCCACCTTATAAACCTCTGGAAAATTTTCATACATGCTCAGTAGAGACTTGTTAAAGTCTGGCAGCTACATTATCTGAAGATTCTGGCCATACTGAGCATGCTTCAATGCAGGATGCAGAGCAGGACTTTTCCTGTGATTGCTACTTCTGGTGGGAGTAGGAGCACTGCAGTACCAGGCATAAAGAACTTAGAGCTGGGAGACTGTCCTGTGCTCTGAATGCTTCTGCTGCTTACATCCAGGCAGTGAAGAGGAGAAGGAAACATCCACACTAGAATGCAGATGAATGACAAATGGTGGAAGCAGGGGGATCACATTTCAGGAACTGGAAGGGGGTAGAGCAGAGGAGTCAGGGGTTAGGAGCTTATAGTGGGTGGGAGAGTATATTGGCACAGAGAGGGAGGGAGCAGGAACAAAAGAATGGAGATGATGGATAGGAGCAGAATGGGTCGGGAAGAAGCCAGTGTGTGGGGCTAGATAGGAACAGAAGGGGAAAGGAAGAAGGAGCCTGGGTGGGTGGATAGGAACAGAGTGGGACAGAGATAGGGTAGGGTTACAGCGTCAGAAGGTTCCGTAACCACTAGAGAACCCTCTCTCCAGAACCTGGAATTACATTGCATGGTCACATACAAATGTCCCCTGCTTTATTCAGTGTACAGGATGGAGCTGTCATAGCGAGAAATCAGGATTGTGTAGTGAAGGGCGACTGTTGTCTGCCGGACCCCCAAATTAGTGGGCACTTTTGACAATTTTGGTCTTAAACTCTCTGGCCCTGTGTTCCCCAGCTGAAAATGAGCCTGACTCCCCTCCCGGTTACTGTGCTAAGGTTTTAGTGATCAGTCCGTTCTACTCCTAAGCACTGGCTACAGACAGCTCATCCATATCAAGGGGCAGGGAGAAAGGGAGCAGGGGAAAAACTTGAAATATCATTAATCAGATGCCATCTGAAAATAAACTCACGTGAATCTCACTTAATGAAAAACAAAAGGGTAATTAATTTTCTCTAACAAAGACCCCTGCCTGGGAACCATTAAAATCAAATCTCTTTCCCTCCAAGGGCTTAAGAGTAGGATCAGTGCCAAGCACGGTAATTATTTTCAGATTCTCTCTCTGTAGATCTTTTCATTCAGATTGGAGAGACTTCAGGCATCAATTTGTTTACATATCTTGTCTTTTCAACTGCCCCTGCATTTTCAAAAAGGCTGACAGCATTTTAAAGGGTGGTATATGGACACTCCAAACAGCCGTCAGCCATACTCCTTCTGACTGTGGTCTACTCTCATGATCTAAAACAAGTCTACCCAGGTCAATGCTTGAAAAAGAGACCTCCAAGGAGACCCAGAGCACTGCAGAAAATGGCACTGGTGAATCAGCTGAAGGCACTCTTTCCTCCTCCAGAGCGAGTGCTGGACCAATGCCCTAGTATGGTGCTAAGGGATATTGTGCTGTGTAGCTGGAGGTGTTGTACGGTATTGCTGATGAGATGTGAAACATGGCTTCTGTTCACTCATAGCTATTAAAAGATCGGCTGGAACTTGATGCAAGACACGAGGTATCCCCTGTATTCTGTAAATTTTCCTCTTTGGGTAGTTGTGTTCTGGCTTGCTAAAATTCTTCCTGAAGTTACATTTTAAAAAGGGTTTTCTGAATGAATAAACTATATGTTCTATTGAGAGAGTTGGGCTGGAGAAATGCTATGCCTATGGGGTGGAAGGAGAGGGGGCGGGCTTGATCCTGCAATGTGTTAAACACTGGCCTCAGTCTGACAAAGCACATAATTAGGTGTTTAACTTTACTTCATGTCTCATTGAAGTAATTGCTTTTCATCTGATCAAATGCTTCTTAGCAGTCTTTGGCTGGACATATGATAGAATGTGGGAGGCTATGCACCAAACAAGGGATGTTACATCATCCCCACCTCCTAACTCCAAAACCACCTCTGAACTGCCAGTTGTCATTAGTAAGAGCTGTGTCTCCGTGAGTCCATGAAGACCATCTGTGGAATGCAGAGGTGATGTGCTTGTTCTCTGGCAGCAGAGCAATGTGAGGAATTCAAATATTTACTGCATCATTAGAGCATTGACTGTTGGTCTTCATCAGGGAACATTTCATGGGTATTCGTTCAAACCATCAGGCCACAGGAGGTTATCCTATTCCAGGGGTGGCCAAACCCACTGACTCTCCGAGTCGCATACAGTAATTTACAGAAGTTCTAGAGCCGAGTGCACCTGCCAGGGCTCGGAGCTTCTGCCTCACTCCTGCTGAAGCCCCAAGACCCAGCAGGCACCTCTTACGGGGCTGAAGCTCTGAGACATCCCCTCCCCACTGCAGGGCAGAAGCCCTGAGTTCCCCATGCCCCTCCCCCGAGTCTGGTAGGTGGAGAATGGGGGATGGGTGTAGGGGGCTCCGCGAGCTGCACTTTAACTGTAAAAGAGCCAAGCGTAGTTTGGCCGCCCCTGCCATATTAGCTGCTGCAGGTGAGAAAAAAAGACAGTGTTGAAAAGGGAAGATGTGAACTGTAACTAGTACTTGATGGAGGTTGGCAGTACGCTGAATGAAAGAACCTGTAAACCAAACTCTTTCATCTTCAGTCACCTGGAAAGAGTATTAGCAACTTGTCTAACATCTACCCAGCTGTAATGGCATTGTGTGTCCAGAGCTGTTAGATGTGTTATCTGAGTAAAGTGCATGGCTCGTGAAGGGTGGGAGAAGGTTGGCCAGCACACCATCTGGTTAAGTTGTACAGAAGAAGAAAAATGCCTACAGGGGCTTGAAGATGGCAGCAACACTTCACAATAAGTGGACATTAATTAGCCAGTAATATCATGCAGCCATTGCTTTATGAGGCAATAATGATCGAGTTCCCGAGCGGGGAGAAAAAGGAGGCTGGAGGTCAAGTGCTTTGTCACAACCAAAGGAACTGGATCATTGTTGAGGAAATCAGAGTGGCAGTACAGATGTTACATAGGTTTCTTAAAGGAAACTGTTGTGTAGCACAAGGTGAGAGAAGCATCAGGGAAGTGAGTTTGGATGTGAAAGGAGAGGAGAAATGTTATGCAATGACAGGATTATGAAAATGTAAGAGGGCATGTGCAGTTTGAAAATGTGTGGTGCAAGCGGCTAGTGATGAGTGCACCTGAGGAGGTCCAGAGGTTTGCTTTGAATAAGCATTTAAAATTTCAGATGCTTCACTATGCTTTTGGAAAAATGAGCATGAAACGCCATAAAACTTGTTCCCAAATACCTCCAAATAGTCTGTCTGGTAGTATTTCAGCATCACACACTAAAAGGTTTGTTTGGTTCAGATTCTGTTTAAGCTCTGGGTGCAAATTTGAGGATTGAGTGGGATGTTCTTATTTTATCCAAGCAGTTTACTCACTCCTAGAAACCAATTTTCCAGGGCTGTTTAAGATCATAGATGTATTTGTGAGTGTAGTCATGGCTTTCAACCCAATCCCTTTTGGAGGATGACACACACAAATTCAACCTGTCACCCACTCACCCACATATACTTTCTCTTGTAAAATGTAATTTAAGAGCAACAAAATGATGAATGAAACTCTCTGTCCCTTCCTCCCCCTCTCTCTCTGCTTCTCCCTTCTACTTCATCCTCTTTTCCATCTGTTGGTCTTCTCTTCTTTCTCTTGCATTGCCCTCCACTCTTAACAAGATAGCTTGTAAGGGACCATTCTCATTACCGTAATGTGGCATATGAAGAAGGCTTACATTTTAGCATCTTCCCAAGATGACCAAGGAGGAGAAAGGAGAGAGATTAAAAGGTGTATTGGTGTATTTTTCACTGCATTCAAACAGTTAGTTTTCTTGGGTCTCCATTCTGTAGGTAGTTCTACTCGGAAGCAGGAATTCTGCCTGGCCTTATTTTTCTTGCATAGTTTTATGTACCATGAAACAATGGAAATCAAAGACAGTCCCAGCACTGCATGAACGGAATTTCAGAAGTTTCACTGTGTGCCTTCAAAGAAGGCTTATAGACTGAGAAATAATAGCAAGGCTTTACAAGAATTGTTGAATATTTGGCTAAATACAATGGTATAAAATAATCTATTCTTCCATTGTGATCGTTATGTTTGCAAAATCAAAGCTTTGGTAGAAGTTGCCAGAATCAATCTGATGTTTTCTTGTGTACTCATTTCAGGAAAGAAACATTATATATATAAAGTTTTTTCCCCCTGTACAGTAAACTATGTATAAGAACAATCCTCATACTGCAGGTAGATGTCTCTGGATAAAAGGGACCACTCCTCAGGGAAACTCGGTCTCTTTGCACTTTGACTGCACAAAGTAGTATGGTTTCTGGACTCCCTTTCAGCTTGTTGTGCTGCTTTTCAGGAGGCTGCAGCCCATAGGATTTCAGGAGTTTCTTAATGGCAGCTGCTGCAGCTATCTGTGTCTGATACTCTGGGATGCTGATTTCTGTGTCCAATTTGTCTTCTAAAAATTTCCTGGAAAAATGCCTGTTGCTTCTGCTACTATTTACAAAGCTTACCCCAATGTCAGTGGGGGAAGGCACGTGATAAATGTGTTGATCCAGAATTCTACCTCAAAAGAGGCATGATAACAAATGTGTCTGGACTGCTTTGGTCACTTACTTGCAGGCCAGTTTTGAACCAGTCCTCTCCAGCTGTGGCATTTCTGCATACCTAGTCCCTCTTCAGCTTCTCCAAAGTGGTGTCTCTGTTTTGGCTTATTCTTGTGTCCCTCAGAGCCACACCAAATTCCTTCACACCATATGATGCAACATCTCCTTTAATCACCACCATGGTGAATAAAAGGCATTCCAGGGCATGGCTGAGAACTAAAGGCACCTCATGTGGACAACTGAGCAGAAAAAGGAACACCGTTTTGAAGGGAAAAGCTGCACAGATTGGGAATCGAGTGGGAAGGAAGGGCACCAAACCACATCTTTGCCTAGGACTGGCTCTGACTATACCTCTTTTATTTTAAAATTGTTTTTGATTTTCATTAAATCAGTTCAGATCTCAAACTTGGTAATTTGGCTCTGTCAGCAAGGAAACCCCCCACTAGCACCAACTGGAAACAAACAGTTCTTTGGCTGTTTGGGCATCCGGGAGCTGTAATTCCTTGTCTGTTCCCATTCAGGCCCCATTTCTGGGAGGAAGACATGACAGAAATAACCAGTCAGAAGCTCAGTCATCCTCCTGCTGTCTTGTAGTGAGCACTGGATGCATGAAGATCACGGTGTTGACTTCTGGTGATGTAGAACTGAGAAAATAGAAAATGCCACAGCACAAATTCATTCTCGCAACACAGACTGTGGCAACAACCACCAGTGATGTCCATCATGGTATACTTTATTGGATACAAGAGCGCTCTTCCCAGCAGGGGTTCTGAGACAGCAGCCAGGATAAACTTTTAGAGCTTTTACTGGCCCTTTGTCCCTAGTGAGTGACTGAGTCTGTGAAATGAGCAGAAAGATATCACAGATGCTGCAGAAAACACTCAAGTTAATAACTTGTTCCCTAGAAATGGGTGATTTTTTGGCACCACCTGTCAGTACAGTGCCAGGGTCTTGACTTATCTAATCAGGACTGGCATTTAGAGAAATAATTTTTTGACTTAACAGAGTAAAATTTCCATGAAAGTAATTGAGACCCAGTATATATGGAGCCCCGGATCATCATTTTGACAGTCCTTTTCCAGCAGTAACTGAACTTTAAATCAGTCTTGTGCCACCTCTTCTGCTGTTAATAAATATGGTTAAAAAGGAAATTAAAGTGTCTTTTTCATTTGCGTAGACACAAACCTATTTGCATAAAAGATTGCTAGACAAATTATGTTTGTTTTTTTTCCTCTAGAATTAGGTCTTCTGCCTCCTGCTGTTTAGGCACTGAGGTGCTAAAGGGTTGTAATGAAAGCTGCTGGATCTGACAAGACTATCTGTGTTTCTGGCCTTTCAGTATATGATGGAAATACAGTGTTTTCTGTATACTGTGAAATATGATATTTCCCACCATCCCTCTTTCTAAGCAGAGATTAAAGTAATATTACATTCTTACCGGTACGGAACCGACTCCAGCCCCCAGAAGGGGCAGGGCCTTGGGCCGAAGGGGCAGGGCTGGGGGTCAGCCTCCCCCTAGCCAGCCCATTCGCACTGCCTGGTCCCTGCCGCCCGGGACTTCAGCAGCGATTTGAAAGGGCTCAGGGCTCCGGTGGCTGCCGTGGTAGCAGTGGCAGCAGCCGGAAGCCGTGGGCCCTTTTAAATCGCTGGCCCTGTGACAGCTGCCCCTTTTCCCCCCGTTCCATTGGCAGCCCATACCGGCCCACTTTCACCCCTCTTCTAAGTGAATACTTTAGACGGAGTGGATCCCCAGAACAGATTTGGCATGGATTTAATTTCCCCTTCTCCCTCTTCTTGATCCTGGAAATGAAGGCTCTTAATGATTTTGTAAAATCTCAGCACCTGACGTGCAGTTGAGGAAACTTGCCCTGCTAGCAAATTGTTTTGGCAGATAGTGAAACACAAAGCACACCCACACATCATGAGACTACAAATTGACTTATTTAGAGAGATCTCATGGCTGACTAGCCTCTTGCTCTCTGAAAGGGAAATGCAAACAACCCAGCCTCCAACCTCTTCCTGGAGCTGATTTCCAAGGAACAGAACAAATGCATGATTGGCTAAGGACTCCATGGTCCTGGTGCAGAGACAGCTTGTTGCAATTTGGTTTTAAAATCCCCTCCAAATATTGTCAGCAGATAAGGGAGAGAAAATGATTTTTCTGAATGGAATGTAAGTTTTTGTTGGAATGAGTTTAAAAGATGAAATCTGTGTTTGACAGAGATGAGATAGCAGGGTGCAATCTGTTTTCTCCACATGGGTTGCCAGAGCAGCCACAAATTTTCCTCCCTATCTCTGGCTAACTGTCCAGGCCAGAGTAGAATAGATGACTTACCTTGCACGCTCTCTCTCTCTCTCTCTCCTCATCCTTTTTTCCTTTCAATCTCTTTCCTGTGGAGTGAAGGAGATGTGTCTGTGACAGAGAATAATATAACTCTATAGCAAGGAAGGCAGGGGAACAAATGGGAATATCAGCTTTAGTGCAGCATCTTTCTATTTGGTTGGCTAAGAGAAAATGACCTTTTGGAATTTGACCTTAAGGGATTACTGCTGCCCTAAGGCAAGTGGTAAACTGCATTGTTAAGGGAAAGGGAGGGGAGGCCATGATGATGGTAACATTACTACTGCTTGAATATCCCTTTCTCCTAATGCTGGGTGCTCTGGGGAGTGGAAATAGCATCCTTACCCCTCCAGAGGATACTGGCAGCCAGCAAAAGGGAAATCTAGCTGGGTTTAACAAGGTGGGCTAGAATTATGTGATGAAAAGAAATCCATTGTTCACCTACATCTGTGTATACAGTTAGTTCTCTTTCCTTCAAGCTTCATTAGAAAAACAGAGTGAAGGAAATTCTTACCCTTTGATGCCCAAGGTTTCCACTCCACTTGAACAGAACAGTGCACTTCTTTCAAAGCTGCACAGGAAATGAACCTTGCCATCCTATCTTAAAAAGAAGAAGTAAAAAAAGACTTAAGCCAAGATGGAAAAGATCTGATGTCCTAGTTTACCCAGCAATACACAGGCAAGCCTGCTCATGGTCCTCTGTCCATGCACTGTGTCCTTGCCATGAGGACCCACCATCTGCTGGGAGATGAGACCACTTCCTAATCTGCTTTCATTCAGTACCAAGCGGGCTGTAAAGTTTCAGCGTGTGCTCACATGTGTACACAGCGACATACATACACAAACTGTTGTGCGCGCACACACTCACATTGAACATTCAGGCATGTACCATCATGTGCCCACAGATTCTATTTTATGATAGCTAGTTAACGTTTTCACCTAGTGGCTGTTTTGGCTGATATGATGCTTGAAAGGGGTAAACAAAGCTAGGCAGTGTCATTGCTATCTCATTGTAGAGGCTGGGAGAACCAATAGCTGCTGGGAACCACCTCGCAAATGCCGGGTAAAGGGGCTGTAAAAGTAGTCTTTGGCTCAGGAAATGAGGATGACAGCTGTAGGACCCCTTCATAAACTCTGGCATTGGGGGTAGGGGGAAAGGGCTGTTGAGGGTATGACTGCGCTGGGCATGTCGGGTGGGGTGGGCAGAAGCATATGGCATTGCTCAGATTCTGGGTGGGCTTGTTGCCTATAGGCAAGCGGGGATAGATTGGGTCAAAATTATGCCGGGAGCTGCTTCAACTCCCGGAGCAGCCCAGAATTGGGAGGGTGAGAAGGTGGTTTAAACAGAAGTGCTAACTTTCTAATTTCCCTGGAAGTGCTCTACCCCCATTCCACCCCATGCCCTGCCCCCACCCACCCCTTCCCCCAAGGCCCCACCTGCCTCTCCTCTTCCCACCTCCACCCTGCCCCATCACACCTCTTCCTCCCCCACCCACCTACCCCCGCCCTGCCTCTTCCCGCCCTGTTCCACCTCCTCCCCCGAGCACACTCCACCCTCACTCTGCCTCATCCTGCCCCCTGCTCTTCCTCACCCAGAGTCTCCTGCATGCTGCTGAACAGCTGATCACTGGTGGGAGGGATGTGATGGGGGAGGGAAAGGAGAAGCTGATTGGTGGGGCTGCCAGTGGGTGCCAAGCACCTACTATTTTTTCCTGTGGATGCTGAAGTACCCACTGAGTCAGCACCTATAGGTTGAAAGCCTTCTTAACCCCAGACTCCTGGATTCTGAATTCTATGCTGTGCCCCTGAAAAAATTAATGGAGATATCCTATCTCCTAGAACTGGAAGGGACCTTGGGTCATTGAGTCCAGCCCCCTGCCTTCATTAGCAGGACCAAGTACTGATTTTGTCCCAGGTGGTCCCCTCAAGGATTGAACTCACAGCTCTGGGTTTAGCAAGCTAATACTCAAACCACTGAACTATCCCTCTTCCCCAAACCTCTAAACATTATGTTGTTCATTCTCCATTAGTTAGTCCATAGCAGTATTGTGCAAAATTCAGCAGTTTTACTTTGCTTTGGGTTTAGATGACCCTTCATTTCTTTTTCAATGTGGATATGACATGTGCCGTGGCCAACAATTATTAAAAAGTGTGCCTAAAGCTATTTGGGGGTCCCTGGGTCTAACAACTTATTTAGATACCAAAATGTGGATTTAAGACCCCAATGTTAGGCACCTGTTTTTGAAACTCTTGGACTGGTAGGAGTAATTTGTTTTTATCTTAAGTTTGCAGCACATTAGCCCATTCATCTGTTCCAAAGCAGCATTCTGACCTTCTTGATGGCTTTGCAGTTACCAAACAATTCTTTTCTGGGCCAGATCAAAAGCTTACGGTGATGACAGAAGGTTACCTGGGCAGATGCAGTGCTAGCCTATTGGGGGTCCTAAGCAGGACTATCCCCCCCAACACATACTAATAATTAATAGGAGGCCCCTTTTTGCTGCTCAGGGCCCTAAGCAATTTCTTAGTCTGCTTATGCCTAGCGCTGGCTCTGGAAGAGGTCATTCACATAACACCCTTAGTCATGCAAGAGAATCCAATGAATTTACCACCAGATTGATCGCTGCCTTTTCTCAGCTTCCCAGAGCAAGCTGAGTAACCTATATACCCTTCAACTCTTCCTGGCCCCCTCCTCATGGTTTTGAATGGGTAGCAGAACTCTTCAGCCTTATATTCCCACTTGTGCAGGGGTCGGTAACCTCTGGCATTCAGCTCGCCAGGGTAAGCACCCTGGCAGGCCTGGCCAGTTTGTTTACCTGCCACGTCAGCAGGTTTGGCTGATCGTGGCTCCCGCTGGCTGCAGTTTGTCACCCCAGCCTATGGTGGTGGCAGGAAGCTGCGGCCAGCACATCCCTTGCCTGCGCCGCTTCCCACAGCCCCCACTGGCCTGGGACAGCGAACCGCAGACAGTGGGAGCCACGATCGGCCAAACCTGCTGATGTGGCAGGTAAACACACTGGCCCGGCCCACCAGGGTGCTTATCCTGGTGAGCCGTGTGCCAGAGGTTGCCAACCCCTGTGCTAGTGTGTCATTCCGCCTGCATATAGGACTGAACCATATTCTCCCATTAGAGTTACCTTTCCATCAGCAGCCTCTTTTCTCCCTGCCCCTGTCGATGACTTACGGTCAGATCAATGAGAATTTTAACACCCATTGAAGTCAATGGGTATCTTTCCACTGCTTTCAATGGGGTTTTGGATCAGGCCCAGACTGAACAGATGTTTCACCTTCCCTCTTTTAGAACACGTCTTGATTAGGACTGGAGCAGCAGGATGAATAGTGTGAAGGGAAGAACCTCACATAGCTATGTATTGATCTTGCTAGTCATTTGGGTAGATCCTTCTTTTCAAAAGGAGCTGCATCAGGGTCTTCCTCAGCTGACAGCATAAAACTGAAGGAAGTGTAGGTGTACAGGGTACTCAGAGGAATCTTTCCCCTCCTGACCTCAGGGGAAAATATCTGCTTTGGATAGTATTCCCCTCTTTTTCAGAGGGTAGCTTATGAAGCTGTTTCAGCCTGTTTCTTTTAAAACAAAGTTAAGTGTTGCTTTCTATTCATGCATCTTTCTCCTGGCCTTTCCCTGTTTGATTACTATTGAATGGAAATGCCCGTACTCCCCTAGGTGGCAGTAAAACTTCAAGTATAGCCAGTTTGTTCCACACCCTTCCCTCCATCCTGTTCAACTTGCAAAATCATTATAGTGCGGAGAGAAGTAAAAAAATTGCAAGAGTTAAAAAGTGAGATAGCAGTGGAAAAGAAATGAAACAATATGAAGGGCACAAATGCTTGGACAAACAGAGAGAAATACTCTGGAGCTGCACTTATTTTCATGAGACATTTCCACTAAGCAGCACTGGGCTTGTTTCTTGCATGTTACATTGCCTGCAAACAGTTCAATTCAAAGTCTGGATGTGCAGATGGAGACAGAAGTGAAAGGAGGGAAGGGAAATGCCCCCCAAAATTAGATCACTACATTTAATAAGAAGCATTGAACTATCTGTATTGTTTGTCCAGACGATCTGGAAATCCCTGAATGAATGTCTGCAAATTGGCAAATAATTGTACCATTCTTTATTTGAATGGGATTTTGTTTGATGCATGGAGCTTTGTTGATCAGGAGTTTTCTTTACTTGCTGCTTTAATCATATTGCCATTATATTAGAGAAATAGATTAAAGGAAGGAAAGACAGATAGACAGAAGGACTGATTGGCTTCTGAGAAAGTGCAGTGGAAGTGCTCCAGCAGATTCCTAGCTTCTCACAGCAGAAGGCACCATAGAGAGTAGATGTAGGTAAAAAGTGCTGCATGTGGGGAAACTCACAATTACTCTGGTTCCACTATTTTCCACCAGTTGCTATTACAGGAATAATTTTGGTGACAGTCTGACCAATACCTCTAGTTCAGTTTCACCTTTCCCAGTAGGAGGTGCTGCATGGAATGGAAGATTGTGCAGCTTCTCCAGCCTGACTGTCTCCCATCAGGAGGTGCGGTATAGCACGCTGGAAGTGCTGGCTGTGGGAGCTCACTGCTACCCCAGTCCCAGACCATATCAGTGACAGGTGCAGGTGCCAGGGTGTGGGGGACCTCGCACATTGAATAATGTTTAATATATTAAAACTTCTCTTTAATTAAAACTGAGGTCTAAGTGAATTAGTTTAAATCAGGAAGGTGATTTACAGTTCTGAAGATATATACAAAAACATAAAATGAAAGGGAACAGATTTAGTCTAAAGCCTCCCCTCTCCCCTCCTCCAGCCCACTACCTTTAGTTACTGGCAAGAATAGAGTGAGTTAGCAAGTTTACAGCATTACATCACTTAAGTAGAGAAAAGTGTGTGTGCGGGGGAGATCATAGGAAAACAGTGTAAGTGCTGCACACAGGTTGTTATTTGGCCTTTAAATTGTAAGCGGTTTGTTTTAAGTAGCCCTGGCGCAAATGGTATCGGTTGCAGGTTTTTTGATAAAAATAGCTGTTTTTCATCAGCTCGATGTTTGTTTCTCTAGGGGCTTTCGTCTTCAAGAAAAAGGTACTCATTTACTGGAATTTTGTTAGAATTTACCTGTAGGAGGTTGGCTGGGTTTCTCTAGGTTCTCAGGCCCCTGTAGGCACAGCTCTACATCACAACACTCCCCATTTTCCCTTCTTACAAATAAATGTTCCCTTCCCTAGCCTTCCAGTGCTGAATAAACCTCACGCCCGCAGATTGAAAAGAGCATTTGGAAATAGCTGCTGTAAGTGCTTCGCTGATTGTGGAATGTTTGCATGATGCTGAAAGTGCCCTGGCCATACTGGAAATTAATCCTGTGAGAGGGCCTGATCCAAAACCCATTGGAGAGACTCCAATGAGCTTTGGCTCATACCCTTAATCCCTGGGCCCTGATGCTATGTTGCAGGCAGATGAACACCATGCTTGTCATGGCACAGGCTGTTTAATTTCCTGGAGGCGTCTATTATGATGATTAACAGGTTTTTTTTAAATGATTATTATTCAGATCTTTATAATGCACTGCTAAATCTCTGTCTAGCTTGCTGTGATAGTGATCGTACGGGGAACATTTAAATATATATACATGCAAAATATGCACTTGTGCTTCTAAAAGGGATAATTGTGTAGTCAACTCACAGTTTTTCCTTGTATATTGGTAACTGCAAGTGCAATTACCCATTCGGAGGCATCCTGTCCACTGTGCAGTACAGAGGGGAACTCAACTGTCGGAGACTCATTAAAGGAGAATGCAATGTGTGAAAGAAAAGGAGGCTACATGATAGCACCACCATTCTTCTTCCCACACCCCTAGTGTAGCCATCTTTGTCCTTCCATAAACTAACATGTCAGAGCATTGCTCTGCACAAACACGGATGTGGCAAGCGAGGGAGGGGGAGAGGTGTCAGGGAAATAGGTTCTCCAAGTGGCATCTCTATCAAGGCGGTGGCACTTACATTACAGTTGGCATCACTAATTATTGCTATCCTGGAAATAAGCAACTATAGGCATTGTCTTCCTATTAGTTTTTGGTGTTTGTAAATTCCATTAAAATGGTGGTGTTACTACACAGTATTCCTTTGGGGCTGCACTTTGACATTTTATCCCGATCTGTATCCTTCAGAAAAGCTGCAGTTACATCCCTATCCAACTGGAAATCAAGGGCCAAATTCTCTGTTGAATTTCCCAGAATTCACCAGCTTTTTCAGCTTTTGGGCAGCCAGCTAGTGACAGAAATGTAGGACCAAGGCCTACTTTGTTGGTACTACAGAGGGAAGTAGGGAGGAATGGAAATATCAAGATCTGTGGGTCACGGTTCTGCTAGTCCTGCAGTTTTTACTTGTCCACAAGAACTGGCCATCCTGCCTTCTAGCTAGTTGTTTTGCTGCTGGTCCCATCTCCAGCAACGTAATAATACAGTAGAGCTCAACAAAGACCAAACAAAGTCTGATGTTTCTCTTCCACACTTGTGGATGGAAAGGGAGCCCTGCCTTTGGCACAACTAATTTAGGCAAGTCGTTTTGAAGATGTAATCAGTTTTGGAGACTATGGCTCAGATTATTCTCCCATAAAAATATGCCCCCTATTGGCTCTGGGGCAACTGGGCATAACATAAAGCAGCCATTAGGCTTAAGGCCATATTTGATTCCTTCCTTTCTCCAGTCCTGTAATGAGCATGGTTTGGGTGGACCAGAAGATCTGGCAGAGAATGACTAAGCATTTGACAATTTAGGATGTATTTTCCAAAGTGCTTGGTATAGGCCTAACTCAGCTCCCAGTAAAGTCATTGGTAAAACGCCATTGGTTTTAGTGGAAGCAAAGTTAGGCAATGCTGAAAATCCCTGCCTTAAACTATATAGACTGCAAGGAACAAAACAATGCTAAAAGAGACCAAACTCCCCAACTCTTTACTAAAAACAAACAACCTTACCTACAAAAAACAATCCTTCTGCAGCCTATCAAGTGAAAACAATAATAATAATAATAATAATAATAATAAATATCTCATATATTGCTTTTCTCATCCATAGATCTGCAAGCACTTTTCAGGGCTGCATACATATCACCATTAGTTTTAAAAATGATAAATACAAGTCTTGTGCTTACTAAAGTGGTCTCCTGCTGTATATCTCTCTTGCTTTCTGTATTTTTCTCCTTGTGGGTGCTTTAGAGATAATAGCATATGTCTTCCCAGGTGTAATCTAACTGAATTATAGGATAGTGTGTCCTATTCTGTACTGTTGCCCTGCACAAGGAAAGTGATAAGATTGTGTGACTAAGAAACAAACAAAAAGAATAAATGCCTCAGATTGTGTGAAACCACTTTGGCAGGTGAGGCATCAAGATAGAACAGCTGAGAATTCTGGTGAGAGTCCTATCTGTAACTATTTGCTTGGTTGTATCTTTCCAAAGGGAGAGCGGAATTGTACCTCTTGGTATCTGCCATCCTACATCACTTAGCCTTCTATGTTTGCAGAATTGTATACCTTACTGGGGGCATGTGGGAAGAAGGGAATATACTGTGAAACTGACAATTACTGCTTAATGCTGTGGGGCAGTTAAAACATTTAATATTTTGGATGCTGTCCTCTGAGTTACATACAATATTGCCATGTTGCATGGAAATTATTGGAATGGCAGGATATACCTGGCCTGTTTGGCTGCAGAGGACATGGCTAGGAGGTTTCAGCAGCAGTCAGAGATTTTAACAGTAGCAGCAGGTTGATTCATTCTGATCTATACAGATACTCTGGATATTGGCATGGTCGTAATCTTCATTAGGCAATCTGATTTTTTCCTTTATTTTCTCTAATTGAGTGTAACTCTTTTCTCTCTTTCCCTGCAAAGCTCTTCTTTTTAAAAAGTAAAAAAAAATACAAACCTCATTAGAGAAGTTTCCTTCTTCCCTCTCCATCTTTCATGTTTGCACCTACATATATGCCTATCTGACTCTGATGCCCTACAGTCCTTCATCCTCAGACCCCTGTTATGGAAGGAGATCGTGACTCCTCCTTCGATTTCTTTATTCCTCTGAATTCAAAGCTTTTAACTCCTCTATCCCCACTTGTTACTCTCACACACATACCCTTTTTGCTCCTGTTATGTTTTCTGTTTCCCCACCCCCTACCATTAGATGCTTTTTTGACTCCAGCTTTGATCACCTTGCCTGCAATGCTGACATTTGTTTAATCTTAGTAATCTGTCATGTTTGTGCATCAGTGTAAAATTAAACTATGTCAGAAAGAAAACAGAAGCCTTACCATGCTAGCAACTAGCTCTTGTGTTTTCTTGGCAGCAAGAATGTACATTTACTTTAAAGTCATCTTGTAGGAATGGCTCAGGTGATGGCCAGACCCACAGTACACTGCCAAACTGAGTTTAAATAGCCAAAGCACATCCAAAAATTTTTGCACATGGCTAACCCCAGCCCTACTGCCCCATGCTAATATGTTGGGAGAAAAATGAAGTACAGTACTTTGCATTCATCTGTGTGTGCTATTTTTTATTTTTGATCACAGGTGATGGAGGGTAAGATCTTCAGCTGGTGTACACTGAGATAATTCTGCCAATGTAAGGCAATCTATCCTAATGTATGCCAGCTGAGGACCTGACTAGCTGACCACACTTCATACCTCATCACTCTTGGAATGTTTTCAAACCTTTCAGTCAGTGATTGTGTATCCCCTCAATCCCCAGAACCCTGCCATTGAGTTGTATTATACGATAGTTCAATGTATCCAAAGTTTCAGCAGATATATCTTAAGGGCTCTTTATTATCTAAACTTATATGCATTGCTCCTGTTAAAATGCTTCCATCTTCTGTGACTTACTGCTAGTGCTTTTACACTATCACCGCTAGGAGAATCTGGGGCTGTACATTCTGTGAGTTCTTCTGCAGCCATTATTCTTCCATTAGTCCCTCTAGCAACCCGATTTGGGGAGCTGTCCAAACAGCCAGCACTCCTTCACAATTCCCTGCAGTGACTCCCGGTGCGATTGGGAAACTACTTCCTCACCATGACCATTATTCCTCAGATATTTCCAACCCTGAAACCTGCTTGGAGATCCTGAGACTTCCCACACAGTTAGACGTTACAGAAACTCTTGCTAAGGGCTGAAGTAGCTATGAGCTGCCTTACAACCAGCCCAGCACTGTGGTACTACTCCATAAAAGTGTTCTGGCTAGGAGGCCTTGCTCCTGAAATAGCTTTGAGATCTCCCTTCTTGTCACCCCTCTTACAGACATTCTTACTGAGAGAAGCTGGGATTGGAATATTTCAGCTCCCTCATATCCAACATGCCTGCACCATTTTCTAGGGTGACACTGAACCCTGTCTGCAGCCTTTTCATCATACAAAAGATTGACTGATCTTTATTGTTTTCTTCCAGGCCACCCGTCTCTTCAGAAGATCAAGGTAAGATCCTGTTTTATTGATATTGATGAAGGATTAAAAATGGAACAGACGACGAGTTAGGAAGCTGTGTTTGATGATCCCTGTGATGGAGAAAAGCAACTTTGCAAAGATAGCACTTTGATGTTCATATTTAGTTCATCTGTGACTTCAAATTCATATCGGTTAAAGTTCAATGTAGTAAAAGCCAAGTCTGTGTTTAGGTCTTTACCCCAAATTTTGCAAAATGAATTTTGCTCAGCTAAACTTGAGGCACTAAAAGCATTTGCAGCGTGATTCATGTACCTCATCACCACTGGGGCTCAGCTTAGGGGAAGAAGCGTACACGCTCAAAAGAGTTTGCATGGGTTAGGTGATGCTAAATTATTATGACTATTAGGGGAGAGGCAGTGTACATGAGAAGGTGAAGAGAATGACTACATTTGGTTTTTGCTTTCAAGCTAGTTTGGACTACTACTAAAACTAGTTTGGTGGTCTTGTATGTTTGTTTGGTCAGAACACCTATGGATTTCCACATGTAAGAATCCAAGGTTAGTTGCAGGTGAAGATACATTCGTTAATAGAGTTGCATGGGAACCCAGAACTGGAATAAGGGTATGTTGCAGGTCAGAAATGAAGTGCATTGGCAGAGCTGCATGGAAGATCAGGAATGGAACAGAAAGAAGTGTTACAGGCTAGGAATTAAGCAACAAGGAGTACTGTGGCACCTTATAAACTAATAGATATATTGGAGCATAAGCTTTCATGGGTGAATACCCACTTCGTCAGACACGTGGGTACATGCATCTGACGAAATGGGTATTCACCCATGAAAGCTCATGCTCCAATACATCTGGTAGTCTATAAGATGCCACAGGATTCTTTGTTGCTTTTTACAAATGCAGACTAATGCAGCTACCCCTCTGAAGCTAGGAATTAAGTTCATTGGTAACTTATGGGGTTACAGGAATAATGTCAGTTAGCACCAACTACTGGATTCTAGCCAGTGCTGCCTGAAAAAGAACTGTAATGTTTAATAGTTAAATTAATTGTTTGGAGACTGATTCTCAGATGCATAAGGGCTTCTTTACACAGTTCTGACAGTGTAAAGGGCCCTTGAAGTGGGTGTAAATTACCAGTGCCAGATTCATGAAAAGGGGCCTTAATCTAAATAAGAATCAGGCCGTCTGTGTGTTTGTAGTTCTATTTTAAGCCAGTAGTAAACAATATGGAGATGGAACTTCCATATCCCTATTTAGAAAATGTAAAAGAGCCACTGAATGTCAGTCTTTATCCATATTTTTGACATTCTAACGGAGCTGGTTTATTGTGTCGCATTGCATTACATTATGATTTCAGATGCAAAATCATGCATGCTACTGCACTTACAAAACCACTATGTAATTCCATGCATTTAGTGTCATGCTCAAACAGAACTTAATCTCTCCTGTTCTATCCTGAAAATATTTGGCAAATAAAGTAGTTACTGGGGTGACATCATTTGCTGAATTACCTCAGAAGAGTTGTACACAATCTTGGGCACAAATGAAGTGAGTTTGGTAGTATTCTCTGCCTGCCAGTGCATACGCTTCATAAGATAACCATGCCATTACCCACAGTACTGGACAAGTGTTAGTCACTGCTCAAAAAAAACCCAGGACTGGAGTACTAAGGAGTGTTGCGGGTCAAGGCTGAGTGTGCTGAGAGAATTGTGGGAAGGTTAGATTTGAGAGGCATTGACTCAATGTTGTGGGGGTCCACAACTGTAATTAACAAGGGATTTTGCAGAGCACCATTGAAGTGCATTGGCAAAACTGTATGAGGAAACCTTGTATAGCACCTAGCTGCACTGTACTTGTTTCTAGGCAGAACTCTTAAATCCAGCAAATGCCAATAAATTGACACACGGCCACAAATAAGTGTTAAAAATCTCCTTCATCTTCTTGAAATGACATTTCCTAATAAAGGAAGTGCCCCTCTTCCCTTCCCCACCACTCAAGCTGGGAGTATTGGAGCCTTGCAAAATTTGAACACCATTCCCCTACTCCCCAGTGCTTAGGAGAAACATGACATTTTAATACGGTGTTCTGGGATCTGGTCTTGAACTACTTGTCAGTGGATGAACTCATCAATGATTAATTGCACTTGCTTATAGGTTTTTCTTGCATTTACTCTATTAATGGAGCAACAGACATTGTATGGTCTGTTTCTTTATGATCTTCTAAACTTTAATCTCTAATACTTCCCCCTTTCCTAACTCATTCCTTTCTCCTTTCACTGTTTCTATTGTTTCCTTCTTTCCGCAAATACCTCTCACCTGTGCCTACGTGATCAGAGTACAAGTCTTCATTTTGATCAGTATCCTTACACACTCCAAAAATTTAAAAAGTCTGCTTTGAAATGGAGCATTAAACCCCCCTACACTCTTAACTAGTTAGCCTCTGCCTATCATACCATGGTCTTTACAAGGTTCTACGTGGTGGAAGTGGAATATCTATTTGAATTTGTCAACATGAAGCAATGGAGTAAGTTTAGCATATACGTATCTTGCTTGAAGCACAACAGAATTTTTATGCTCTGTTGCCTCTTTGGAGGAGAGGCTGGATGCCCTGGACACACTCTTAACTCACTGTACAGTCCTAAATGTATCAAATATTGGGCGGCTCCCAAGTGGAATAACAGAGATGATGTAACTTCATAAAAGCCATAAATTCAGAGCCAAGGTTGCCATTCAAAACCCATTGTGGCTAAGTATTGCAGCACCATATTTGGTAAGATTGCTCACTACTCTAAGAACCCTTTTCTAAACAGTGACTTGGGAGGGTCAAGGACAGAGTTTAATCCCTTCACTCTGTATTCTCTGGCCTTTATGATTTTATTTCAGACATTGAGAGGAATATTTTCTCTAAAGTGGGATTCCAGGATTTAGCTGTGTGACTCTCTTTCTTAATAGTCAGCACTCAGCTATATGCCCATCCATCATGTTGAAAGTATACCTCTCAACAGTGCTTTAATGCTGTTTCTTATAATAATCCGATAATGTTTTGAGTTACACAGTGGGGCTTGATCAGTTTCAGAAATGTGTTAGCGGGAATGGTGACATAAAGTATGGGCCCAATTTTAAAAGTAGGGGGCGATACTTCAATTTCTCCTCTTTGCATAATCCTGCCTCTCCCTAGCACATTGGTCACTTTAGTAGTACTTCAGAACTGGCTTTCTGGTGGCATTGCTTCTTGGCTGTTACTGAGATGAGGTGCTGTCTCTGGTGTGATCCATCTCTTGTTTTTACTTCACATTTTGCCTCTGATCTCTTCTTTCCCTCTTTAATTTCCATTCTTATGTTCTTTCCCACTATTTTCCATGGTACCTCGTGTCTTTGCCATCCTTCCACCTCCTCACTGCCATTTCTGTCCTTTACTTGTCCTTTCCCTTGGTGATCTATTCCATTCTAGTTTGTATAGATTCTTGTACCATCCTCCTTGCTTTGGTATCTGTGTCATCCTCCTCCGTCCTCAATCCCCACATTAAATGATTCTAGCATGAGTTGCAAGCAGAAGTTCTAGTGTCTGAAGTGCTACCAGTATCTAGTACTGAATGCAAGTAGCACTTCTATTAATCCCTACTAGGACAATGCATCATGCTGTCTTCAAAGGGAGTGGGGATAAAGCACCATTAGTCTGGAACTGTGCATCCAATCAACACAAAATGCTCCTTGTTGTGGATGCATGTTAAAGGCACCTTTATCAGCTACAACATAAGGCCATTTAGTTCTTGATGCAGAAAGGGACACAGTGGCTTGCAATAAAAGTGCCTCCTTAAGATCTTGCAAGGGACTGCACAACTGCTGTAGGAGTCTCACATGCATATTTGAACCATACACTTTGTTTTCCTATTAAAAAAAAAAAAGGTGACTGTTCTTACTCCCAGACTATAGTCGTTCTCATGTTTGTGCTCTCTCTTTGCCCCAGATGACTCTGACTCCAAGAGTGAGATTGACTCACTCTATAGTCTGGCGGTCACAGCACTCACCTGGGAGGTGGGAGATCCAGGATCCATTCCCCTTGCTCTGGTGACTCTATCCAGAGTGCAACAGCTTCAACAGGAGGGACTGAGGGAGCCCTAATCAGAATATCCCATAGTTCAGTAGTTAGAGCATGCACCTGAGGGCTGACCAATCCCTCTTCAAATCTCTTCTCCCTCTTAGGTGAATGGGGGACCTACTGGGGTCTCCCATATCCCAGGTGGGTTCTCTAGTCACTGAGCTAAAAGTTATGAGGGAGATCCTGTTCCTGCTGCTTTGTGTGAACTCACCTGAGGGGCCCCATCTGCTATGCAGCCTCAGAGCACATTTATTGTATTGGGCCCATCCCACAATGTAGGTGTGAATTGCTCTGAGGCTTAGGTGGGAGGTAGGTGTCTGGGTGCCTAGAGTGAGGTGCTGTGCGCATGTCCAGAGCCAGAAACATAGGCACCTAGGGAACTTTTACTGCAAAAATGTAGGCACCGAGTTTAGGTGCCTACAGGGTTCTGCAGGAGTTTTGTATATCAGGGTAGTTCCAAAACTGGGACTTAGACGCCTATCTTCTTTGGTGCACTCAGGCCCAACATTGTTTAGTCACTATCCACCTGAGTCAAATTTTGACATGGAAATGACAAGTTTTGTATCCCAGTAATTGTCCCTTCATTTAGTTCCCCTTGTCATAAACAGATAGTTAAGGGTTAATGTCTTTTTTATCTGTAAAGGATTAACAAACAGGGACCCAAACACCTGACCAGAGGACCAATCAGGAAACAAGATACTTTCAAATCTGGGTGGAGGGAAGCCTTTGTTTGTGGGTTTTGGGTTTGTGCGTTGTTCTCTCTGGGTCCTGGATGGGACTGGAGGTGCCACCAGGTTTCTGCCAATCTCCCTGCTACAGTCTCTTATCTATTCAGAATAGTTAGTAAGTAACAAAGGCGGTTATAGTCTTTTAACTTGTTTTTTTCCATTTGCAGATGTGTACTTGCTAGAAGTAGTTTAAATTGTGTTTCTGCTAGAGAAAGCGTCTTTCTATTGTCTATAAGCTAGAAAAACCTTGTATATTTGCCATCTTGATTACAGAGACAATTTTTATGTTTTTCCTTCTTTATTAAAGTTTTCCTCTTTTTTTTTAATCTAATTGATTTTTTTTGGTTATCTTTTGTAAGACTCCAGGGAAGGGAGTCTGCACTCACCAGGGAATTGGTGGGAGAAAGGAAAGGGAGGAGGGAAGAAAAACCTGCTCTCGGTGTTTATCTCTGTATCTTTCTCCAGGGAAGAAGGGAGGGGGAAGGGGTGATTCAAGGAATTGAATCATGGTGGTCTCCTAGGGTACCCAGGGCGGGAAAGAGCTGGGAGAAAGAAAGGAGGGGGAAGGAAAATGGTTTATTCCCCTTTGTTTTGAGACTCAAGGAATCTGGGTCTTGGGGGTCCCCAGGGAAGGGTTTGGGGAGACCAGAGTCTATCAGGCGCTCTACCTAAGTCCTGATTGGTGGCAGCCTATCAGATCTAAGCTGGTAATTAAGTTTAGGGGAATTCATGCTAGTACCCATAATTTGGATGCTAAGGTCCAGATTTGGGAATTATACTATGACACCCCTATTGTTACTCAATCCTTGAAAATTGTGCTTTGCTTTTTTTTCTTTTAGTAGGCATGACAACACATTCTTTGCTGCACCAGCAGCATTTCCAGTGAGCTATTATTTTGAAGTTCACCCTCCTATCTTGGGAGTAGGTTCTGAGTCCACAAGGGAATAGGATATAAATGGGAAATCAATTAAGATGAGAACAATAGATTGAAAAGAGTTTGGAGCCAGTTTTCTTAATGCACTCTAATAATTATTTTCGAAGGGAGAAGATAGAGGATGATTTTCTGTTTAGAAAGGCATATGGAGACACTAAAAAAAAACCTTTAAAACCCTGGCAGGAGTTGGTTTTTAGTATCTCCCAATCTGGATATGCTCTCTGCAGTGTTTTCAGGCTGGCTGATGCTGAGTCATTTAATGCTGCCTGTAACAGGGTAGCATCCCCCTTAAGGGCTGGGGCTAGTCAATCCTGATTATGGAATGAGGCATACCTAGAAGAGATCGTTGTGCTTGCCCTATAAAGAGCAGCAGGAGGCTGCAATGAAGGGGCGAGGAGGAATAATAATAAATAAAAAAACAATAATGATGCTCAAGATTAGAGATCTCTAAGAGTGAGCAGGCTTTAGAAGAGAGTCAGGACTGAGACTCCAGCCAGGAAGCGCCTGCAAAAGCAGGAAAGGGCCTAGGCAGAAATGCCGAGGAGGAGGAGGAGGAGAAACCTTTGGTCTGTGTGGACTTTTGGATGGACTTGAAAACTTTATTTTGAACATTTGTTAATTTAATAAAGCAGAACATAAGAAGGGATGGGAGTGGACAAAAGTGTTTTTTGAGTTTACTGAACAGTCCAAGTGGGGAAACTGAGGTAGGCTACCTGTAGTGAGACCTTAGGCCATTAGGAGGTGCATGGGAGGTGGCTGGCCCTTCTGCATGTTAGGAATGTAGTGGATTTTTAACAATAGGTCTTTGAATTAATGTTTAGTTGAATAACCTGGTTGCTTTTAGAAAGAGTTGCAAGATGTACCTATTTCCCCAGGCCTTCCCGACTGCCCCTATGCCTGAAAGTCAGCAGATGCTGACTCCCAGGGATGGTGTCAATGCCGCTGAGAAGTGATGCAGAATGCAGTGTGGGCACCAGCACCCTCAAATGACAGAAGTTTCCTGCACTATTGAGAAAGGAGATCCTCTCAGTGGCACCGCACTGAGGCTTTAGGAGGTAATGAAGAACCTCCTGGAAAAGCAGTGGTTTATTGCGGGGGAGGGAAAGGTATTGAAGAACACCCCAACACTCCCCACCCTCATCCCAGACATGTCTTCACTGCATCTGGGAGCAAGCCTCCAGGCCTGAATCTACAGACTTGTGCTTCCTGGGCCTGTGCTAGCATGGTAAAAATAGCTGTACTCCAACTCAGGGCAGAACATCAAAGCAATGTCTGCACAACTATTTTTAGCAGGCTAGAGTGAGCCCCACAAGCCCCATGGTGGACCGAGGCTGGGAGGCTCCCAGATGCAGTGTAGACATATCCACTGAGGCCTGGGTGGGGGCTGGACTGAAGAGGTTCCCAATAGTGCTTGCACGGTGGGAAGGGGGTGAAAAGCCCATGGTTGCCTTATATCCAGGCAGGCAGTTATGCATGTAGCTACTATGGGAGGGAGGAAGGGAAGATGTGATTGATTTTTCTCTTAAGGGTTAGCAGGTTGAATTGATTTCTGCAGGAGCGGGAATGGGGATGGGGCATCATTAAGTTGATTTACTGATTGAGTCTGTTTGAATCGATATGTTGTTTGGCTGGAGTATTTTTTGCTTTTGGGGGTTGCATCTGTGACTTTGAATTGACATATCAAAACAATCCCTCTTCAGAGCAACAAATCAGTTCAGACTCGGGTCTCCATCCAGGCAAATCTTTACCCATTTCCTCAGGCATTGGGAAAGAGACTTCTGCCACCTCACCCACGTCACCGTACCTCAGGGGAACCTGCAAGGAGATTCTTCACCCTCCCCCCAGCACAGGCCTCCAGGGAAGAGGGCTCATTGCCAACAAGTTCTTCAGTGCCCTCCTCAGGCTTTGGTCAGAGTGGAGGGGGTCTGCTGGGAGATTCTCCAATGGCTTCCACAGGCTGCTGTGGGGTTATGGATTTCTGGGAGATCTTGTTGCCTCAGGCCGGGGTAGCTTCTTCCTTTCCCTGGGGTCAGCACCCACAGTCCGCTCTTGGCTATTCTTCAATGCATCCCAGAACATAAAGCAAGAGGTTACAAGCCTATCTCTGTTCCTGATATCCTTGTATCGCTGTGGGCCCATCCAAACCTGAGCTTCACTCATTGAGCACTCCAAGTTTGGTGTTAGTGTGCAAAGGGATGTTGTCTTCAGGAATTCTGCTCCACTTTTAACTCTCCTGGTTACATTGAGCAGAGAGTTGTGTAAAGAAATAAAATCAAATACCAAACCTCTTAGTGCTGGTAAAACTGGGCTGGGGCCAGGGAGAGGAGAGGAAAAGCTGTGCTTTGAATGCCAAATACTCTCAAAAGAGCAATCAATGGTTTCACGCAGCTCCTACT
Organism: Gopherus evgoodei; assembly: GCF_007399415.2. NCBI lineage: Eukaryota > Metazoa > Chordata > Testudines > Testudinidae > Gopherus > Gopherus evgoodei. The sequence goes on along the minus strand of NC_044322.1, from coordinate 258,334,845 downwards.
GAGAGGCTGTAGACTTCAGGGTGAAGTCACAGCCATTCACATAGCAACAAATTAAGATGTCTTGGAATGCTTTCTCTGAACAAATCAAAGAGAGCACGGCAGGGGAGACTCCTGACTGCAGGTATTTATTTTGATTAATTAACCACTTAGGGAAGAAAGCGGTCATATATATTGTTCTGAAAGTGTGTCCCTGGCCAGCCCCAATCGTCTGTTGCTTGGATAATCAGAGTTCAGAAGTTGAGCTTATTCCTTAATTTTCCAGCTCAACAGAGGCTGGGATTGTACCTGTAGCAGGAGGAAGGGCCTCCCATCACTCTGTTGGGGCCCCTTGCAGCTGGCCCATGAGTAGTATTGATCTTTCTTAAGTATTTCCAAGGTGCCTCTCATCATAGAATCCTATATAGATTCAGATAGAGGGATGGAGGGACAAGAGGGAGACATGGATAGCCTTTCTGAGAAGGCAGGACAGGCATGGTGAGTATAAGGCCTCATAGTGAGGATTAAAAGAGAAAAATGGAGATAATTTCCCAAATATGGCTTATTTCTTCATCCCAGAAGCAAGCATATGACCAGGGCACACACAGTTAGAGCGAGAGAATATCCAGATCTAAACAGAACTCAGTGATGGAACTTAATACGTAGATTTTTCTTCTCGTCGCTCTTTCTGACAGCGAGCAGTGCCTCTGCTTAGGATCCAATCACAATGCTAAAGTAAAAAAAAAATCAACAGGCCTGTAAAAATTTAATGCTTGAGCTGGTTTGCAAATTGTTTAGGATCATATTGTGAATCCCTTCTCTATTGATGAACAGTTACTCACTGAGTGTTGTCAGGGAGACCCAATGCACAGCAGGGCCAGATGTTGGGTTGCAAAGGCCTCTGGGGAAAAGAGAGAAGAGAGGCCTCTAACTTGAGTAGGACTGCTTGTGTGAGCAACAGGGCAAATGGTCTGGCCCTTAACTTTCTTTGCTTTCCGTCTTTTTTTTTTTAAATAAAAAATGCCATTGTTTAATTATTCTGCTTAAAGTTCTCCCCTTGCCAAAGTAATGCCATTCTGATAAAGTGCCTGGATTTAGCCAGCTAAAATCCTCCTGGTCCTCATTCTGACTTGGTCAGCAACATTTTCCTCCATTTCATCATGCCTGAAAGTAACATTAATTGTTCCTGTCTTGGCTAAAAAAACAAATAGCTTTCTAGGATACAGTGAAGATGCCAGCCAGATGGTACTGTCTCTATCTGCAACTATTCTTTGTTTCTTAGACCATTTACACAGAAGGTCCTTCTCCTTCATGGTCATCCCTTCCTTTGCAAAGCTGTTTGGAATTTCCCCATGCAAGAAGGGAAAGCATCACCTCACCATCAGCCAGTCAAGTACTTCCATTCCTCAGCCATCCCTACACTCACCAGTGTGCTCTATGGGAGCATTCCAGGACAGATTCTCATTTACACAAGAGCCCTTTACACTGCTTTGGCAGTGTAAATGGGTCTTAAAATGGGTGTAAATATAATTCATAACCATTTTAAGACCCTTTTATACTGCCAGAGAGTTCAAAAGGCACCTCGGTACAAATGAGAATCTGGCCTTTCAGTTGTACAGCAAATGTGTGTGGCAGGATAGTGGTTGTTTTTTATTATCTTCCTGTTCTAAGCAAAGGGCTTGATATGGCCTCTTGTTTGAAGCAAAAATGTTAAAAGGAAAAAGATTTCTGATACGTATTTGTAAGTACATTGAGCAATTGCTGCTTTTCACGTATTAAAAGTCTTGTCTTATTTCCAGATTAGTTGGCAGATACACTGAAGCCTGTGTTAGCTATTGCCTTTAAATTGCTTATGAAAATGATGGTTTCTTAGCTAAGAGGCAGCCACAAACATTGATGAGAAATTTATACCATTGTGTGCAATCCAAGTTGCAGGTCTTATTAGAACAGGACTTAGACACAGGACTGACATCTTCCAAAAACAGTCTCCCAAACTGCAGAAGTAGAATGTGCGTATGTACTCACTTGCATGTTTAAATGGGTTAGTCAGACATGCTATTTTACAGGATTTACATATAAATATGGCTACTTTGTACATGGATGTCTTTTGTTTGGACAATTATAAAGGAAAATTTAGCCCTGAGAGTGCTGAGAGGAGCAAATTAGCATGTCCTTCACTCAGCAAATGCTGTGTACCATTATAGCAACAGCCCACAAGAGGAAATTCTCTAGCTGGCTGTTGTTGCATGTCTTTGGTATTCTTACCTCTTTTTGGTCTGAGGAGTTAGCCAATATTTGGAGCCTTGCTGTGTTTCTGTTAGCAGGCAAAACTGATTATATAAGTTAGGTGTTTTTTGTTCAGTCCTGTTTATTTGCAAAGAATGTACACTGGACTCTGGGCAAAAACCAAACAGAAGGCAGTTTCCTTGCTCAGAAATCCAAGTCTGTGTTTCTAACAAATTCTGTGTCCAACAGAATCTCTGTCCCTTGGCTTCCTCTCAGGGCCACTCTCACCATTGCTTCCTTTTCCTTCTGCTGGCTTTCTGCCTCTCAGGGTATGTCTACACAGCTACGTAAGCCTAGGGTTAGTGGGACTTGAGTCAGCTGACCTGTGTCAGGGAACTCTGGGCTTCATTGTCTACATTGCATTTTAACCCTAGTGTGGCAGGATGGACTACATCCAGAGATCCCCTGCTGAAGGCCTCGTGTCCCTGCATCATCTTGCCCCAGAATAGAGCAGTGAGAAGTCCTTCAGGCAGCCTAGAGTGGATGCAGAGGAGCAGCCAATAAGAGGGGCTGCAGGAGTGACCAATAAGGGGCCAGAAGGCAGAAGGGCCAGATAAAAAGCAAGCAGCAGAACAGAGCCTTCAGTTGTTGTGTGGAACTTAATGAGAGAGGACTGGGTGCAGGGCTGGTTAGATGAACAGTGGGACCATGGAGTGGTCACCAGACAGAACCGAGCCCAGGGAAGGCTGCTGAAGGCCAGATGCCTGGCTGGTGGAAAGAGCAGCAGGGCCATGAAAAGGTCAGTGTGGGCAGGCTGATTCTGGGGGACTGAGCACAGAACCTGGCCAGACCAAGGTTGGCCCTCCTGGTCTGGTTGCAGACTGATCCCAGGAAGGGCTGCAGAAAGGACACCAGCCAAGGGGACGGAGATAGGCCCCAGTGGGGTTGTTGAAGAAGGTAGTGCCTCTGGGAAGAAACCTTACTGCTACGGCCCCATACTATTACTGGGAAAAAACTAGAGTGTATACCCTGGAAGGGGGAACAGTGTACGCGGCTCATCCAGAGAGCTGAGTTGCTGAAGACTTGCTGAGAAAACCATTGGCCAGGAGTGTGAGTGTGTTGTGTGCTCGCGAGAGACAGGTGACACCCCATAGTAAGAACTAAAAAAGAAAAATAGGCTCACATCCAACCAATCAAAGCAGGGCCGCTGGTGAGAGGTGGGTGCTGTCCTGCTGAAAAGAACTGTGATTGCAGGCATATCGGCCAGAGAAGGGCGGTGCTCATGGTGGGGGTGTGCTCACCCTGTTACAGCTAAGTTAAGGATATTCTGACCCGTGCTTCAACTTAGGGCTCTGGCATCCACAGTGCAGTACACAGACCTGAGCCAAAGTAATCCTATCCCAGAAGGCCTAGTGATCCTCCCCATGTTAACACTTTAGCCCTCTGAATATGCTGCACTGTGGGAAAACTCTACTGCCCACCCTGTTTCTTAACTGTGACAGTACTATTGATGGGACTCAGGTGCCCATGAGGAGCACATGAGTACATAAACTGCAAAATTAACTCCTTTGATGGTTGTCCCAATAGAACAGTGGTCCCCAGACTGGGTGGGTGGGGAGGGAGTTCCAGCCCCCAGCCACAGCTCCCCCCGGCTGCAGCTCCAGCCTCCCAGGGATCCCTGGAAAGCTGTGGAGAAGTTTAGTGGTTGTCTGCTACTCACAGCACCATTGGCAGTCTCTGCAAAGAGGTCAAAGGTTTGAAGAGACATGGAATATGAACTGTCCTTGGCGCCCAATCAAGAAAGTTGAAGCCTATTGAGAAGGCAGTCTAAGGAATCTAGCACTGCTGTAGACTGTGTGGTTTCCAATTATATGGATAAAGGACTTCAGTCTCCAGTTCTGTCTATCTGGTAGCTTTCATTTGCAGTAAATTCACTTACACCCCCACCCCCCATCCCCAAATAAGTAGTAAAACATTTCTGTTACTCATAGCAAATGTCCATCTTGGGAAGAATCAAGAAAATAATGACTTGATTTAAATGTTTATTAGATCAAGTAATTATTTTAAACTCTTTAAGACCTGAAGGTATTTTTTGGTATGATAAAACAATTGCATAATTCATGTTTTGTACTACACCAGTGACAAACATACTTTGCTCAGAACAAATAAAACTGTTCTCACATTTGTTTTTTTACTTTTTGTCATTACATGTTAATAGCTTTTTCATTTGATTTCATTTGTTAATAGCTTTTTTCACTATCACCAATACCATATCTTTGCTTGCTTGGACCACCTGTTTTAAAAGTGAGTGAATTTATTATTGTATTGTCATCATCATCATCATCAAATGCTAGCACAGAGAAGTTCCAGCTGAGTTTGGGACCTCATTGTGCTAAGCTATGTACAAAACATGTATGGTCCCTCCCCCAAAAGCAGACTACTTCTACCTGTTCCAGTATTCTAACAAAGCACTGAATTCTTATAGTTCAATCCATTCACTAGAGCAGCAGTTTTGTTTTTTTGGTATGTATCTATGCAGAAAGATTTCATTCTAACAAAGTACTTAAGCAAGTGCTTAACTTGAAGTATGAATGTCATCCCATTGACTTCAGTGGGGCTAATCATGCATCAAGTTAACACCCTGCCTAAGTGCTTTGCTGGATCAAAGTCTGAAAAAGATCATATAAATTATTCTTTGTGACTGATAGCAATCCACATTCAGTAGTCAATCACATCACAATAGAGGAGGAGCCACTAGCCAATCACTAGTTATTGATATTTGCTGGGAGATGGATTTGTTGCGCGACTTCTAGGAAACTTTGATTTACATCTAACTCTACCCCTTATCTTTTCAGAGTTTGAATGAGATGAAATATATCTTCCTTTTGAAAAGGAACTTTTAAGGCAGCACTTGTTGAAATAATAGGAAGTATAAGACAGTTTGGAAATGGTATCACCAGTCATCTTCGAGTTCTGGGTCATATGTGTATTCGTCACATGGGAACGCATGCATTCTAAGTGCCCAAGTCCAGATATTTTAACAAGCAATGTCCATTGGCTCACAGATGTGCAGTAGATCTCCTTATGCTTCCAAGTAAGGAAATAAGAGGCAGTGCAAGTCAATGCCCACTCAGGACCATCTTACCATCTCATGGTCTGCACTGGAATCCAGTGTCCTCTCCTGCTTCAGCCTTTCAGAAAATCCTGTAAATAAGATTGTAAATAGTTATTCTTTTAGCCTAGTACAGTTACTTTTTTAGTAAAGTTAATGTAGTTTGTTTCCCTGGACTGAGGTTTCCCTTCCTGCGGTTGGGGACTATGCCCAGAGTCCTGGGCTTCAAAAACTGCATCCCCTGTCCTAGATCCTTCTCCGTCAGCAACAAATACAGTGCAGCCTCTACTGTCTCAATGAGAAACATTTTGCACAGATTCTAAGGAACTATTTCCACATAAAAGAACCCCAGACTGCAGGGTAAAGCAACATGAGCAGTTGGGTCCTGGAGATTATCCATGAGGGATACTCTATATAGAGTTCCTCTCCCTCCCTCCCTCCTCACAAACCCCCTTCACAGTCTCCTTTCAGGGACCACTCTCACGAGTTGATTCTTCATCAGGAAGTGGAATCCCTATTGCACTGAGGGGGAATAGAGTGTGTCCCACCTCAGTATCAAGGAAGGAGGGTTCTAGTCTCCATATTTCCTAGTCACCAGAAAAGATGGAAAGAGGAGACACATTCTGGAGTTTCAGCAACTGAATATCTTCATTTGAAAGTTGAAATTCAGGATGGTTTTATTGGCATCTCCTCTCTTCAAGAAGGGATATGGTTTGTGGCTCTCAACATGAAGGACACATATTGTCATATAGACATTCAGCCCCCCCACAGGTGGTTCCTAAAGCTTATGGTGGGCTCGGAGCACTTTCAATTCCAAGTCCCCCCCTTCAAACTTGCAGCAGCACTCAGAGTGTTAACGGAAGTTTTCTCCCTGATGGTGGCCGAGATAAGACATCAGCGCCACGCAGTCTTTCTGTATTTCAATGACTGGCTCCTGGTAGGCCATTCTTGAATGGAGGTCAGGTTGGCTATTCAGTTCCTGATTCAAAGTCTCGCAGCCCTAGGAATTTTTGCAAACAGAGAAAAGTCAATTTTATCCCCCAGGAGGAAAATGAACTTTATAGGGGCAACATTGGCCTCTTTCTGCCAGAGTCTTCCTTCCTGTAGAAAGATTTCAAATGATGCATAACCTCATTTCTTTGATTTCCCAGAGACCAAGGACTAGAGCAAGGATAGGTAACCTATGGCGCACATGCTGACAGTGGCACACAAGCTGATTTTCAGTGGCACTTACACTGCCTGGATCCTGGCCACCAGTCCGGAGGACTTGGCATTTTAATTTAATTTGAAATGAAACTTCTTAAACCTTTAAAAAACCCTATTTACTTTATATACAACAAAAGTTTACTTATATATTATAGACTTATAGAAAGACCTTCTAAAAACATTAAAATGTGTTACTGGCACGTGAAAGCTTAAATTAGAGTGAATAAATGAAGACTCAGCACACCACTTCTGAAAGGTTGCTGATCCCTGTTATAGACTTATAGAGAGACCTTCTAAAAAACATTAAAATGTATTACTGGCATGTGAAGCCTTAAATTAGAATGTATACATGAAGACTCAGCACACCACTGCTGAAAGGTTGCTGACCCCTGGACTAGAGTGTGAATGTGCCTATTGCTGCTAGGTCATATGGCAGCCAGTGCTTATGTGACACCTATCACCAGGCTTCATCTACGTTCCCTGCAGGCCTGGCTCCATTCAGTCTGCTTACTCAACAAACACCATATAAACTCCCCAGGTGACCAGGGTCATCATTCCTTCACTTGGTGGTCAAACACAGACAAGGTACAAGTGGGAGTTCCTTTCTCCTCTCCCACTCCCACCATCATAACAGAACCATCCCTTCTGGGGTGGGGCACACACCTGAAGAGTCACACTGTGCAAGCATGTGGACCCCATGAGAGGTCAGACTGCATATCAACATTATACAGCTGTGGGCAGTTTGCCTTGCTTGCAAGGCCATCTTCTCACTCATTTGCTTCATCCCCATCCAAGGGATGGCAGACAATATTGCCACTGTGAGGTACATAAACAAATAGAGGAGCGGGATTTCACTCGCTTTGTCTGGAGGCAGTCAGGCTTTGGAACTGGTGCATAAGGCACATAATCACCATCCAGGCACACCTCCCAGAGGTTCACAACTATTTAGCAGACAATGTCAGCAGGCACTTCTCAGTGGACCATGAGTGGGAAATCCAGGTCTCCATTCTGTTGGACATGTTCACATGATGGGGCACACCTTTATGGGACTTCTTTGTGTCACAAATGAACATAAAACTTCCTCTATGTTGTTCCTGAGGAGCCAGAGCTGCGACTCCCAAGGTGACACTCTCCTACCATCCATAAAAAGCGGTCTCAGATACGAGTTTCCTTCCATCATCCTGCTTCCACAGGTGCTGAGAAAGGTACATTGTGAAGAGGCCAGGGCCATTCTCCTATGGATAGGGCTCTACCAAATTCATGGCCATGGAAAAACTCGTTACAGGCCATTAAATCTGGTCTGCCCTTGTGAAATCTGGTCTTCTGTATGCTTTTCCCTTGTACTATACAGATTTCACGAGGGAGACCACTGTTTCTCAAACAGAGTCCTGACCCAAAAGGAGTTGCAGGGAGATCACAAGGTTATTTTAGGGGGATCATGGTATTGCCACCCTTACTTCTGCACTGCCTTCACAGCTGGGTGGTCGGAGAGTGGCAGCTGCTGACTGAGGGCCCAGCTCTGCAGGCAGCAGTGCAGAAGTAAGGGTGGCAATACCATACCATTCCATTCTTACTTCTGCACTGCTGCTGGTGGCAGTTCTGCCTTGAGAGCCAGGCTCCCAGCTAGCAGCCGCTGCTCTCCAGCTGCCAAGCCCTGAAAGCAGCGCTGCTCACAACTCCTTTTTGGGTCAGGGCCCCTACAATTGCAATACTGTGAAATTTCAGATTTAAATAACTGAAATAAGGAAATTTACGATTTTAAAAATCCTATGACCATGAAATTGGTAGGGCCTTACCTATGCGTCCAGACAGTTTTGGTTCCCAGATCTTCTGTCAATGTCATCCTGTCCTCCTCTAGTCGAAATCCACCCCTTCCCAGAACTCCTGATGCAGGACAGGGGCAGGGTCAAACACCCCAACCCAGGCTCTCTCCCTGTCACAGACTGATGTTTCGATGGGAGTCAGAAGTAGAGAGCTCTTGTTCATCACCTCTTCAGGCTATACTGAGAGTAGAAAACAATCCACTAGAACCTGTTGTTTGGATGAGCCTGATAGTGCTGCACCCAGCCTCTTCTATCATTTTAGATTACCTCCTATCTCTAAAGAATTCTTGTCTTTCAATCCACTCATTTCGAATCCACCTAGCAGCCATTAGTGCCTTCCTCCCTCCAGTAGACAGGTGCTCTGTTTTTATGCACCCAACTATGACACTGTTCGTGAAGGGCCTTGTTCAGGCCTTCCTGACAGTCATTAAATCGACATCACTGTGGGATCTTAATCATGCTGTCAAAACTTAGTGGTTCTCCATTTGAACTCTTAGCGACATGTTCCATGTCCCACCTATCCATGAAGGTAGTGTTTGTAGTGCCCCTCAATTCGACCAGGAGTGAAGTGGGAGCTCCCATGGTGGACTCTCCCTTTATAGTATTTCAAAAGGACAAAGTATCCCTTCACTCTCAATTTCTACCCAAAGTCTTTTCTGAATTCTGTCTTAACCAGTGGATTACCACTTACCAGTCTCTTTTAAAACCCTATGCTTTGTCTGAAGAGAAGAGACTTCACTCCTTCAATGTCAGGGATGCATTGGCCTTTTACCTGTAAAGAACCAAGCTCATCAGGAAGAATCTGAGACTCTCCTTTGTGACAGCAGAGTGATCCCATGGTCAAGCTATATCCTCTCAGAGGATTTCTGTGTGTGTTTCTGGCTGAATTATCAAATGCTACAAACTGGCTTGCATCCCACCTCCCACTGCATGAGAGCACAGGCCCCCACGGTAGCATCCCAGCAGGAGGTCCCAATGCAGGACATATGCAAAGCAGCCACCTGGAGCTCCATACACGTTAGCTAGGCATTATGCTCAAGTCTAGGCCTTTGCTATGGATGCAGCAGTGAGCTCTGCAATACTGCACGTGTCTTTGTTGCTGGCTTCTTAGCATCAGTCTACCGTCTGAGTACTGCCTGTCTATCACCCACAAGTGGAGTACACATAGGGACCATCTTCTTCTTGAAGAAGAAATGGAGGTTACTTGCTGTAACTGGAAATTCTTCGAGATGTGTAGTTCCTATCTGTATTCCACTTCCTGCCTCCATCCCCTCTGCATTTGGATCTGGATTGGATTAGCTGTGAGAAGAGGAATTGAGGGGATATTCAGCCACACTGCCTCTTATACCCTGGGAAGCACAAGGACTTCTTCTGTACAAGTGTTGGCCAACGGACGCTGCTTGTTAAAATCTTCAGATTCAGGTGCATGCATACCCACGTGTGGACCACACATCTCAAAGGACTTCCAGTTAAAGTAAGTAATCTCCATTTCTTGACTCCTCATTTTGTGGGGAGGATACAGTATTTATAAGAATGTCTTATAGAAAATACAAGTAACCCACAAGACAGCCATTCTGAAGGGGTCAGATTTTCCAAGGAGACAAAAGACAAGACTTGTATACAAAATGAGCAACAAATAAACACAAGGGGCCAAATTCTGCTGTGTTTCACTGGTATAAATCCATTGAAGACAGAGAAGAAACACTAGATTTAAATCCAGTGATGTGAAAACCAAGTCAGAGGCACAACATTGTATTTTCCCAACTCTGGCTCTTATCCTTTGCTTTCTGTCTCCTTCTTTACTTAAGAACTTTGTGCAGCTGCCAGGTGATTTATAATACTTAGTTTGTTAACCAGTGCTCACTCAGAAACTGCCTTAAGTGCTGCAGGATAAATATGAACTGTGATTGTAGCACTACTTTCCAAATTCAGAGCTCTGCTGGGTGACGTTTTGCTTTTCCCCACTGCTACACAGCCAGGGGATGAAGTGAGAAAAGGTCCCCAAATCTCCTGCACAAAAATGACATTGCTTAGGCAATATAAATCCACCTCTTGCATACCGTGCAGCTTTCGTTGTGCTTTAAAAGAAAGAAACATTTGTTGGTTTCTCCCTTGTCTCCCCTGCAGTGTTTAAGTCATTTGTGATGTTATTCCTGGAGAAGTAATGAGCTCCTTCTGGAATAGTCACCATGGAGGTTCCATTGCTGTGTTTGCCAGATAAAATACTATGATATTGTTTTTCTTATTCTTCCTTTAGGCCCTGATTCAGGAAAGCATCCTTATCCAGACAGCACTTAAGCACATCCTTAACTTTACACTTCTGCCTAAAGTTAAGCACATACTTAAGTGCTGTTCTAAAACAAAGATGGGATTAGGCACTAACATGCTATTCTGTCTCATGGGCCTTAATACAATTTTTTCCAGAAAGATTAGTTCACTATTGATTTTTGCTGTATATGTAATGCTAAGAGGAGGGAAAGAGAGGAGAAAATAGCTCTGTGGTAGAAAACTTGTATCACCCTCACTTATTTGTGGCTACTTACTGCCCAGAGAGTGTAGAAACTCTCCTGTGAGTTATATAGTTCAGCTATGACCAAAATACCTGGAACTTTGGTCTCTTCCCACCCTCTTTTCTTGTAATCTGATTAGGAATGGGGGAGGCAGTATATGAGGATTCACAGATTCCAAGCCCAAAAGGGACCATTGTGATTATCTAGTCTGATCTCCTGTATACCAGAGGCCATAGAACTTCCCCCAAATAATTCCTTTTGAACCAGAGCATGTCTTTAAAGAACATCTACTCTTGATCTAAAAATTGCCAGTGGTGGAAAATCCACCACAGCCCTTGGCAAATTGTTCCACTGTTAAAAACAGTGGGAAGAGAAAGTGACTTGCACTTTCCATCAGGAGCAGAACCAGGAATGGAACCTTGATCCCCAGTCTAGCATCCTATCCACTGGCTCCCAACTAATTGTTTGTATTACAGAAGTGCTTAGACACCCCAAATGAGACACTAGTTTCACTGTGATCATCTAGTCTGACTCCCTGTATGCTTCTCCTGACCTATAAATCAATGTGGCCTACTGGGTAGGGTGAGGTGTTGGACTGGGAGACCTGGGTTCTAGTCTCAGTGCTTCCACTGACATGCTGCATGACCCAGAGTATCTTACCTCTCTTTTCCCTCCCACCCATTGTCTGTCTGTTGCAAGTGCTGCAGGGGCTGTCTCTTATGATGTGTTTGTGCTATGCCTACTGGAATGGAAGCTTGAATCTCAGTTGGGGTGTGTAGGGACTACTAAATAATTAATAATGATCTGCTTTCCCGTTTGTTTATTTCTGAGTCTTCTGCTATCCACTACTGGGACTGATTGTTCATCAGTATAAATCTTGAGAGGATCCCAGGAAGGACCTTCTTTGCATTCAGTGTTGGCCTATCTGTGCTCCCATTTAAGTGAATGGGAGTTTCACTGTTGATCTCAGTTGGAACAGAGTTAAACCAATTCTGCAAGCACATTGCAAATTACCTAACATGTTGTAAGTTGAGAATTCAAAAACTGAGGCACACAAATTGAATAGCTACTTTTGAAAACATTGGCCTAAACTTTTGGTAGTGTTTGACACAATATAGTTTATACTCCCTCCCCGATTCTGTAATGCTTGCCAGAGGGTATGAGTACACTGGAACTGGAAGGAGTGATCCCCAGCCCAAGGAGACACCCATACTAGCTCTGATAAAGCTAATGCAGTAAAAATAGAAGTGTAGCCACTGTGTGGCATGCATTGCAGGAGGGACTAGCTTCCCTGAATATGCACTTAGGGTCTTGGACAGGATTGTCCTTGGGGTGACTAGCCTATCCCACTGCTCATGCTGCTGCAGCTACGTTTCTATTTTTAGCACACTAGCTTGATCAGAGCTAGCACAGGTGCATCTGCTTGACCTGGAACTTGCACTTTCAGCTCCAGTGTAGCCATACCCAGAGCATGGTTCTGGTGATTTAAGATTGTGTCACTAGAATGCAAGCTTGTTGGGGGGACCTTGCCTCCTATGTATTTTTAATACTGTCAAGCACTGTACTCATCTGTGGAACTATGTAAATATTAGTTGTACTGGTGTCCTTATCCCTGATGTTAGTCTTGTCTTTTGTCTTTTGCAGCACTTTTACAAGCAGTAATAGATGGTGATCTTCTAAAGGTAAGTACAGCAAGCTGAGTTTCTCCCTCTTCTCAGCTATTTGCAGCTGTGATGGACTATGAATTATAGCAGGGGTAGGCAACCTATGGCATGCGTGCCAAAGGCAGCACGCAAGCTGATTTTCAATGGCACTCATACTGCTCGGGTCCTGGCCACCAGTAATTTTAAATGAAGCTTCTTAAATATTTTAAAAACCTTATTTATTTTACATACAACAACAATAGTTTAGTTATATATTATAGACTTATAGAAAGAGACCTTCTAAAAATGTTCAAATGTATTACTGGCACGCGAAAGCTTAAATTCGAGTGAATAAATGAAGACTTGGCACACCACTTCTGAAAGGTTGCTGACCCCTGAGTTATAGTCTACTCCTCTCTCAAAACATAAACATACTACTGTAAAGATTGATAGCCAAATGCCACTTGCAGGGCACATTGAATATTAGAGGAACAATAGCCAAGTGAGATATGATTAAAATTCAAGTGAATAGAATCTGGTGTTATACTGCACCTTTTGTACTCTGGGAATCCCAAAGTACTTCATGGAGCAATGGGTTGATTATGCAATGAAATGATTATGTAGGCAAACGCAGTGCTGAGCAATACAGTATCACCAACCCAACCTTGCACAATAAAGCCAGTTTTACTGAAAGGGGAATATTGGTCAGAACATCAAATTTGCCCCCAATTCTTTTTAAAGAGTGTAAGGATATTTGCAACTTCCACCTGGACAACTACAAAGGTAGGAAGAAGGGGCTTCAGTTTAGCATTTCATGATCTGATAGAGGACACTTCTGATAGTTCATCAGTCTCTGTTCCCTTTGCACTGCACTGTAATGTCAGTATTAACTATGAACCAAGTTCTTCGGACATTCAGAAGGGCTTGAAACCCAAGAAACCTTGGCCCAGCCTTAAGTGTCAGCTATTGGGAACTCTCTCAGGAAGAAGGTAAGGGAGCAGAGGGAAAGTGTTTAATTCCTATAAGTGCGAAGCTTTCTTCTGACAATTGCAATCCCTGTTTTTCAGCAGCTAAGGGTACATTTATGCAGTGAATAAAAACCCCATGGTACTGAGTCTCAAAGCCAGAGTCAACTCACTCAGGCTTTTGGGGCTAAAAATAGCATTGTAGATGTTCCTGCTCAGTCTGGAGCCCAGGCTCTGAAATCTAACAATGGGGGTAGGTCTCACAGCCTGGGTTCTATTTTTTAGCCCTGTAGCACAAGCCTAAGTCAGTTGACCCAGGCTCTGAAACTTGCTACCACTGTTTTTGTTTGTTTGGTTTTTGGTTTTTTTTTGTTTTGCTTGTTTTTTTTTACTGTGTAGATGTACCCTAAATGGTTGAGATTTGCAAACATGCCCCTGAATTTGGGTGAGTATTGTGACTAACAATTGCAACATTAACTGGAAAAAGTCTTGAAGCTATCTGAAAAAGTGGCAATTCTGTTACTCTTGATCTTTGCCTATAGAAACACACCTCTGCCCCCACTTTCCCACTGGCAACAGCAGTAGCAATGATTCACTGTAACCACCATTTATTTGTACAATATTGCTTTTTCCCTCATATCACATTCTATTCTGGATTTCACAGCACAGTTTCCCCATCCCTTAAGGCTACTGTAATTTATAAGATGCAACTCTCCCTTGAATCTTCTGCAGGTGCATCAAGACTTTGTGTCATGACATAATAATATCCCATTGTCATAATGCAATCTGAACACTGTTTTTGTAGTGTGTTTTACAAATTCCCAGAGCCTGCAGCAACTTTAAGAAGCAATCATCTGCTCTTTCCTGCCTTCCCAATGCGGGTCTTCCCCTACAATGAGATCCAAGTAGAAAAGTGTGTGAGGGGGGAGGAATATATGGATAAAGAAGTAGGAGGTACAACAGATCTCTGGCATGTTGGTTTCCTTACAGAGGTTCAGATCTTCTCGCGGCAGCAGTAGGAAAGGCAAGGCAGGAAGATTTTGGGAAAAGACCCCAAACCTAATTCTTAAAAGATACTTCCCATGATATCAGCTGCAAATACATACAAGTGTATTTAGGAATGATCCTTTGATACTTAGAGCCCCTACTGGCTAAAAATATACATGGGAATATACATGAAAATATAAAGAGCAATTTACTATTTCCAAGCAATATACAGTGTGTACCCAATCCTGAACACATGGGCCATTCACAAATTCATATACAGACTTAGACTGTAGCACCACCACTGTAATAACATGTATTCATACAAACACATAGCGATCCCCCCACCACACATCTGCACAGGGCATAACCAAGACACCCACATGCATGTAAACTCTGTATCTGAATCTCTGCAGATGGACTTGGGGCATAAAAAACCCAAACTACAGCTCCCATTAGACACTGTGTATTTCCAAATATATTTTTTAGGGTTTGGCTCAGTTTTGTTGGTTTACGTGTGTTTGGTTTTTTGATCAGAAAGTTGAAATGTTCCACAGAAAGCAAACACTTTTTGTGAACTGTTTAGTTGAAAACCCAATTTTTCATTAAAATGTACAAACAAAAACCTCAAATAATTTCAATGATTTTTTTTATAAGCCCTACTTGCAAGCAATAAGTTATCTACAGTATATCACCAATGATCCACTGCTAAGGAAATGTGATTTGACATTGTTAACTCGCTGTGTTGTAAGTCTTGCTAGCTTTAGGTCAAAAGCCTTTGCTGTGCATTGTAAGAGCCTAAAAGTTTGGCTAGTGGTTACCACTGTTCCTTTTTAGCCATCTGCTAGCAAATCTGACAGTTAATTAGGGGCGGCTCCAGGCACCAGCACACCAAGCGCATGCCTAGGGCGGCAAGCCACAGGGGACGCTCTGCCGGTCGCCACGTGGGGTGGCAGGCAGGTTGCCTTCGGCGGCATGCCTGCGGAGGGTCCGCTGGTCCCGCAGCTTCGGCAGACCTCCCACAGGTGTGCTGCTGAATCTGCAGGACCGGGGACCTCCCGCAGGCGTGCCGCTGACTCCACGGGACCAGGGACCTCCCACAAGCAAGCCACCGAAGGCAGCCTGCCTGCCGTGCTTGGGACGGCAAAATACCTAGAGCCAGCCCTGCAGTTAATTTACTTGCATGTTTATTTACCTGTGCACCTTGTTCTACAGTTTTCTTGTCCTTTTCATGTGCATTTACATTACAGTTCATAGAATGCTGTAAGAGAGGAGCTAATCTGTTAATCCAGGGACCTGACCGCTGTTCCTTGCTTCACCATGCTGCCAAGACTGGGCACCTTGAAATTGTGAAATACATCTTAGAACATGGTGAGTAATTGTGTGCAAACCCACACGGAATCACATTCCATGAAGTGTCATTGTAGTAGAATAAAAGTTTACTCAGAACCCCTTACAAATCTATCCTCCTGCAGCATGTTGCTATGGATTTGGAAGTGTTGAAGCTGGCCCTAGATAAGGGGGAAAGAGTGGATAGTATAACAAGACAACTTTGAAGGAGATGCAACATTTTCCTAGATTATAAAACCAGAAGGGACTGTTGCGATCATCTGCTTTGATCTTCTGCATAACACAGGTCATAGGACTTCCCTGAATTCTGTAGTTTCCTTCATTGAATCCTCTCTCCAGACTGAGTCTCAGAACACACCTGGCCTGTGTACTCATCTCCCCCATCCCTCCCCAATATTTCCCTCAGGCACACCTGCATGTGTGCATCCCAATTGAATTCCAGCACAGTTAGACTTCTGTGAAGACTCAAGATGAAGTAGTAGTTGAAGCTAGCAGGGACATGAACAGGAAATCCATGAGAAGGAGTCTCCTCAGCTAACTGAGAAAGTGTGAGGAGGCTATGGCAAGATTAAATGAAGACAAACCATAGCATTGAGCAAACACCAGCCGTTTTCACCAGTGTGGCAGGAACCCTCTGAAACCTTTCTAGATCCTCTTCCTTGGGTGTCTCAGCTGCCTTGTTTGTGTAAATCTCTGGGAAATCTGACTGGGGATTGGCAATGCACTAATGGAGGTCCACTCACTCTCTCCACCTGCATCCAAGAAATTAATAAGTCATTTATACACAGGACACTTCTCATTCTTTGATAATCTCTCTGAGCCAACTTGCTGAAGGTTCATCCGTGTAATGTTTCTGCTTCTCTATAGTACTTTAAAATGTAGATTGTGACCCCTACCACCTTATCAGTGTTCAGAGCATAAAGTATATTAATCAATGATTTAGATGTTTTCTGACACTTCCTAATATCTTATGCTTCCCCCATAAATTATTTTAGCTAATGTCCATCCTTTCTCATGTGAGAAGATACAGGAATGGTTTTCATCCCTGCTACTGCCTCAATCCCTGCCCAGTCATGTGCCCCTGTAGTGTGTTTGCTGCCTGTGCACTCTTGGATATGGCTAATGTTAATGGGAGTCACACTGCAAAATACCTTCCAGGGCACGCTGCTGAAAATCCAGCACTAAATCATATAGGGAAAATGTTCAGAATGCTAAAAAGGATTAGACAGAACTTTTAGATTCCTCACATTGAACTAGGGAGGTGAATATAATATGATAAAGAAAAGGCAAATCCAATCCCATGTGCTCAGAGACAGAGGAGGAGGAAAAAGGAAACATTAATGTGAGGAGGCCCTTTGTGATGATGGGCATATGTCATCTTCAAACACACCACTGTCGTCATGAGGAGAGGCCGTTCCATGTTCTGGATCTGAAACATTTCAGATGTTAAGAAAAAAAGTCTCAAATTAGAAAAATCATAGGCTAGTCATATAAAGATACTGTTATGCAATGCTGCAGTTTACTTATTAGTGCCCTAGAACAACCTGGCATAGTCCCTGGAATGACAATGCAGGTACAAACTCAGTAGGCATCAGAATCACATCTGTTTATTGCTGGAAGATGAGTGTGATGGGGTATGCAGACACCATGCTGAGCAAGAGGGGATTAATGAAAGCCTGTGGGAGATAAAAGAGGAAAAGCCCAGTTCACAGGTGGCTGGCTGAGAGAGGGAGTAGATAATTTGAACTAACCATGTGAAGAAAGCCCTAGCTGGGGCCAGAGACTGCCTTGAAGCTGCCTGGAAGGAAGAGCCAACTGGGGCTAGAGCCTAACCAGAGACTCCTATGGGTCATAGCCCCGTGGGGAAAGGTGGGACTGGTGCAGGACCTCTGTTTCTTTTGTTTCTCATAAGTGGTTTGGCTCTCATTTGTTTTGGGACCAACAGAAGAGTCAGCAGGGTAAGAGACTGTGAGGAAGGCCTAGGTACAGGCCATGGTAGGAAGCAATCCAGAGACAGCAGTGGATCTCAACAAATAGACCTCATCTGCTTCATACAGGGTCTCTGGCCTGGAACCCAGAGTAGAGGGTAGGCCTGCGTTCCTCTATCAGCCTACCTAGGACAGGGGCATGAACACCCCAGAGCCTATGGCTGACAAGCCCAAAAAGCCTGAAGTTGGGCAGAACCTCTGGTGTGATGCTGCCAGGCCATTGGGCTGTTGGACTCATGTTTCCCCAGAAGGCCTGGGACTAAAAGTGACCTGGCTGGATGGCCAACTCACAGGAAGAGGTAGACCACCACAGGGCCAGGTCACTGTTGGTGGGGGGCACCAAAGGAGGAGGAGAGCTGCTACACCCTGCCTAGCCAGGAGAGGATGCACGTGCAGTGAATAGACTCTTCTACAAGAGTACAGAAGCAACACTTTGCTGGCTCCTAGCATGGCTGTAACGAAGTTTTCCTCTTTCCCAGAGGCAGGAAAAACAGATACAAAACCCTCCACTTCCTCCCAGAATTCCCAGAGTCAGGGATCCTTCCCATATGGGTGGAGACACATCCTTTAGAAACTGAGTGTGCCAAGAAATGCCCAATCAGCACAGTTGCTCTGTTACACTACAGAAATAAATCTATGTTAGAAAAGCTAATCTCTTAAATAATCTAGTTGAATTTAACTGGGAAAGGCTTAACCAGTTCTGGTGGGGAAAAATAACCTCCTAAATCTTCATCTATATTTGGAATCAAACCTGACCTTGATTCTTTATGTGGCAGTTCTGAAATATTTACCCTTTACTAATGGGAGGAGAATATGTGCTGGTGATTCTCATCCCCTTTCCATGGAGCGGAGTAGGATATTTTCTATCTTCTCCCCTATGTGTTCAGGAGGAGTGAGCGGGTCTAGCCACTCATGCAGTGTCTTTTGGTAGATTAGTGAGATGACACTGATAGGTATTGTGTTAACTTTTGCTGAGATGAGGCAGAGCTAGTGGAATGTCAGTCAATATGCTCAGCAGTAGGCCCAGTCCTGAACATTCCTCAAACTTCAACAGCCTTGCTATCCTCCAGTGGAGTTATACTCTGAATACACAGAGGGAGCAGATCTATTGAGTAGGAAAGTGCCATTTTTAGTCCTTTTTCAGAGTCGTATCAGTTTACTTTGGTGAGAAGGATACAGTTTTACCACTGTTAGCACTGAAGAGCCAACACAATTCTGGGTGTGTGAGCTGGATTCTATTTCAGCTCACATCATGAACAGACTTATTAGGTAAATTCCAAATATAGGGCCAAATTCTCCTCTAAATGACATGTATGTAATCCCATTGAAGGCACAGGGATTGCATAACTGTGCTAAGCACATAACTGGAAGGAAGTGAGGTTGCACTGGTATAACCGAGTGCAGCATTTGACCTGCAAAATCTTTGTTGCAAAATCAGGTACCTAAGCCAGCTAGACCACTATGTGGCTTTGCTATCACAGTTTGAGGCTGACAGATAGAAAATCCATCTTTTTACTTGTAAGCAAATTTTATATGGAAATTATTGAGACACAATAAATATGGAAACCCACAATGTCACTTTTCAATGTAGAGCCCCACCCTTAAGTCATGGAGGTGACCCTGAGTCAAGTTAAAAAGACATCAACTGTAAAAGACAGTTACTGTTAACCTCTCCCTAGGATTGAATTTGAAGAGGGAAGTAGCTTTAACAGCCTCAGTTTGAAGGGGTAGGGTTTGCTGCACGTATTGAGGACTTTCAGCCTGCATGGTGCCACAGATTTTGGAAATGCCTTGGAAATGGCCTTGGAAATGTGGTCATTTAATTTCTTTTCTATTGTAGTGAGCTCAGCTAAAGGGTAACTGTTTGCTTTTGAACATCTCACTCCTTGTCCTTCCCCGAAACCCTGACTGCTATGCCTCCTGAGAAATCAGAGAGCGGGTTTGGTGGAGCAAACGGGAGGAGGGGAGAGAGGGAGGGAGGAAAAAAGTTAGTTTTTCTGTGTGAAATTACTATCAGACATTAATGATGGAGAGTGATCTCAGCTGGTTTTCTCCCCAGTGGTTCTTGCTTTTCAGCTCCTTTCAAGTGAACTCCCCCCCGTCCCTTATTTTATTTTCCTGGGCCTTTTTTTATTCCTCCACCTCCCAACACATTTCTATCTTTTGTTTTATTCCCTCCCCCACTGTTTTCCTTGATAGAACTCTCACTCATGCATTTCCCTTCCGGACTTCTACTGGGTTATTTTGTCCTCTCTCTCTCTGTGTCTCAGTCCCCTTTTCTTTCTTTGTCTCTTGTCCCCAGTAAAACAGGCAGCTCCCAACTGGGCCAGGATGACAGTGATGTTAGCTTTCCCAGTGCCAGCCTTTCCCACATCTGTGCAGCTTTTGTCCTGCACCAGAGGGGGATTTTGAATGGTTGGCTAGCAGCGCCAGGGAGACTGATGTAAAAACAAGGTCCAAAAAGAGGGGTTGGGGAGTTAGAAGGAGGGCGTGAAATGGTTTAAGAGAAGCACTGCTGAACATAAATAAGGGCCCAGCTTAATATTATGCATGACTCAGTGCCTCCAGTTTCAGCTGTAAACATAAGAGAACAAAACAACAATCTGGGTACCATGTTGTTCTGTGAATTGTATACTACAAGTCTCTGTCCCTCAAGCTGACTGTGATAGTTGGGATGCTGATAAATAGCTTAGTTCAGTGTAATATCATATAAACCCCCTTCCCTAAGGTGGCAGAACATGTGCTGGCTTTCTTATTTGTATATTTTTAGAATGCTTTTTGAGCCCCTTGCCATCAGCCCCATCTCCCTTCACCCTAATTTCATCCCTTTTCATCCCAGTCCAATTTCCTCTCCTCCTTGGTCTCCCTGCTTAGCAGGCCTAATCCCCCATCACTTTAACCGAGCTCCTTTGCCACCCCAGACAAATTACCTCATACCCCTTCCCTTTCTCCCCTGATGCCCTAGCCGTTTCTCTTTTTACCCTTACTCTATCTACCAAGGCACTTTCCACCCCAGTCAAACTGTCTTCCTCTCTCCCCACACCACTCCTCACTCAATCAAAGTTGTTTCCATGCACAAAAGAAGTGTGTATGTATCTGGGAGTGCCAAAGCTCCAGTTGTGTTTCCCAGCAGGCTACAGTGTATTGTCTAAGCCCAGTGGCTGGCAAATGGCAACGTTGGTTAGCTGAAAGAGCATCACTGCCTGAAAAGAACAATCTTTTGATGGACCCTAGATTCTTTTTTCTTAGTTGTCTGATTCTAATGGAATGAGACATTCAAATTTCATGTTCCCGCTTATTGGCATGCAGGGGCTTCAGAGCCTCAAGGAGTTGCCTATTTTCCTCCTTCCTCCATGCTCCTAGGCCCTTCATCATATCTGACTACCTTTCTAGTCAAGGAGGGTTGAATGTGGAACCCATCATTGTTGCTCCTTATTAAGATTAATGCTGTGTAGCACTTTGAAAATGTAAAAGTGTGTATGTCTGAAGTATTACTGTTGGACTACAGTGCAGCCTTTCCAAGTAGGAACTGAATGTGCTATGTCTATAGCACCCACAGTCCCTGCTGTGTTGGGAGTGGGCCCCCAAAGCAGCTAATTATGGGAGCGGGTTCCCTAGTAGCTGGTGAAATCTCAGATGCTATAAATCACCATATGAGGTTCAAGGCCATTGCAGCAGCCGGTGGAACCATTTGAGCACATTGCTGGTAACTTGAGGCAAGCAGTGAGGCTGCAGGGTTCCTTAAAGATTTATACAGTGTAAGGGTATGGGGAATGGGATTGCTTTTCCAACCTCCCACAGTGTGAAGCTGGAGAAGGAAGATAGTGGGCCACCTACAATTCCAGGAGACCGTCAGTTGGCTTCCCTCAATGATATTGAAAATGTTTGTTTTGGGGGAGGGGGTGCAGGCCATTGAGTCCTGTTCTCCTCTCTTCCAACACACCCACAGGAAAACGGCAAAAGAGGAAAAGAAGAGGGGTTCTATTTTGTGCTTTTGTAACAAATAGTGTAAAATTTGGTGGTTTCAGATGAGATTTGATATAAACTTTGCAGGATCATTCAACCTGAAAGTCAAAGTTGAATTTGGGAGATATGAACCCACAGGCAACGAAACTTCAAAGAAAGGTTCACCATACCCACTTCTAACCAAACCCACAATATTAGGCACAGTTTTACTGGTTAGAACAATAATCAGCCAATCATAGAACATAAAGCATACCATGTGACATATGTGAGAGAGACAAGCTTTTGAGCTTATCCTCACAGGTCTGTGTGAGCTTGAAAGCTTGTCTCTCTCACCAACAGAAATTGCTCCAATAAAAGATATTACCTCACCCACCTTGTTTCTCTGATATCCTGGGACACACATGGCTACAGCAACACTGCATATGACATACGTGACTTTCTTTCACAGGTCCATCGGAATTACTGGATATGACAGACAGTGAAACGTAAGTGCAGTCCACTTGAGACCCACTTCCTTCAATGATTGATTTGTTTCACTTTCCTTCCATTTGTGCTCATTGGAAATCTCTTGGTGTGGTACAAAAGTTAAAACAAAAATGTGTGAAAATGGCAGACTTCTGAAAAAGGATTCCCAACCCCAGTGAGCACCACGCCCCTCCTTCTAAGCTCCAAAAACAAACTCCATTCTCTCCCCTCATCTCCTAATTGCCCTAATTCTCCTAGAGCAGCGGTTCTCAAACTGGGGGTTGTGACCCCTCAAGAGGTTATTATGTGGGGGGATCACAAGCAGTCAGCATCTACCCCCAAGCCACGCTTCGTCTTCAGCATTTATAATAGTGTTAAATATAAAAAAAGTGTTTTTAATGTAAAGGGGGGGTGCACTCAGATTTGCTGTCTGAAAGGGGTCACCAGTGCAAAGGTTTGAGAACCACGGTCCTAGAGGAAAACAGGTGAGATTTGCCATGTCCTGACACTCACTGAATCTAGGCACTGAGGGTCCAAGAGGGATAGTAAATTCCAAAGGCAAGAAAGAACTTCTTGCTGACAATGCCCTCCCACAAGCAGAGAAGATTTTTATCTCAAATAGTCGGAACCTGAACCATTTTGGACTTTATAGGGTTAAGCCACAGCTGCTCTATGATTAGGGTGATCAGATGTCCTGATTTTATAGGGACAGTCCCAATATTTTGGACTTTGTCTTATATAGGTGCCTATTACCCCTACCCCCACTCTCATCCTGATTTTTCACACTTGCTGTCTAGTCACCCTATTTATAACCCCTTTGCACCATCTGTACTGAGCTGCCACAAAAGGGCCATAATAGGGTAAGCATAGCCTTGTCACAGGGATGCCAGTGCCCTGCAGAGAACCAGCTCTGCCCCATCTCCACAGAAGCCTCCACTGCAGGGAGAGTTCCAGAGTACGCTGGAAGAGGGAACGAAGAGGCGTGCGTGGAACATTCCCATGCAGCAGTGATTCTACACCCTGCAATGGTGCAAAGGGGCCATTGCAACAGAGGTGCAAGTTAGGGCAGCATCCAGGGCTTCCCTAGCCTTTGCCATAGGTTAAACCATTCACCATCTAATCTGAAAACAGGATTTGCAAACCATTTCCCTTCTGTCCCTGCAGTAGCTCTAGCACCAGCACAGGCATGAATTTGTCCCTTAGTTCTCAGCTGGAAATCAGTTGGTATCGAGTGCTGCATCTTTGGTTCAAATCCCAGCTAGGAGGGATTTGTAACACTGGTGCCCAGTTAATGTTTCAACTTGCCCCGCTCCATGTGTTGAGTCTGAAATTCCTTTGAACACACACACACTTGCTGGCTCAGTATATGTGTGAAATCTGCCCTGCTAGAGCATAGTTCTTGGCATTCATTTTTTATAGATGTATAGTGGCACTCTCTGGTTGATATTGCCACTAACAGAGCCTCCCTCTACTCCCACCCAGAGCACACATTCTCCTCCTCTTCCTCATCATATGAGCAAGATTACTTCAACTTCAGTGGTATTGTGAGACTGTCTCTGCATCCTGCGAAAATCGGAATGGTTTAGAGCTTTAAAGTGAATGCCGATCTCCAGCTGTGGAGGACTAGAACACTAACTCACTAATGGAGGTCGGGAAGAGGTGGGGATCTGGGCTCAGGCAACAATATGGTGCAAGCCCTGACTTTGGCAGGCAGGAGTTTTGACTTCCATGTATCTGTCCCTGCTTGCAGGAGCCAAAGTGTCATAATATTTAGTTTGGGTAGGAAATAATAGAAAAAAATCACCACTGTTTACCCTACAGTGAATTAACAGAAAGGCAGCTAACTTGCTTTTCCAGCAGCTAGAAGAATGTGGTGATCTGTTTCTGTAAGAGAACTAATAGGAAGGAAATATATGAAGGCAACAGTTCCTGTTCCCTTCCCTACCCACCTGGATGCCATATGTGCATTATAAGCTGCTATACTGATCCAGAGGGTATGCAAGCTGAGGAAGAAAGTGTACGTCTATGCCAAGGATAACAGAAGAGATCTTCACAAAAATGCAGCATTTTTCATTTTAACTTATGGCTAGTTTCCTCTGCTTTGGTTTAGGGGTGAGACAGCGTTGCACAAGGCGGCCTGCCAGCGCCATCGTGGTATCTGCCAGCTCTTGGTGGATGGGGGAGCGTCTCTAAGAAATACAGATTCCAAGGTAACCAAACCAAATGAACCAATTATAAAACACTTTAGACGAGTGAGACCAGTCAGCATCTGTCTGCATTATTGAGGCCCTCTATATGTTCCAAAAGCATTTCTTTTCAAACAAGTCATTTTATTTAGAAAAATGTCTTGATTTAAACAAACACAAGAGACCTCAGTTAAATCCCCAACCTGGGTCATCTTTGCCATAGTGATAACCTGTCCTGAAACTCTTCTCAAATGGAGTGTCAGTGAGGCATCTCCAGGGCAGAGTAGCATCATCGCTGGACATTGTAAAAAGAGATGTAGGAGTCACTGATTAGGAATCCTAGTTTGATTCAATGGTGACTATGCAGTGTTGTGGTTGTGATCTAGTTATTTTGTGGGGATGGCTAACCCCCTTC
Source organism: Gopherus evgoodei (assembly GCF_007399415.2). NCBI lineage: Eukaryota > Metazoa > Chordata > Testudines > Testudinidae > Gopherus > Gopherus evgoodei. The sequence continues at coordinate 258,310,030 of NC_044322.1, read as the reverse complement.
TGTGTCCTACTTTCCATTTTGTCCACTCATGCAAGGCCAACCACAATCTCCCCCACCCTCTTAGCGTAAACTCAAAATTGAACAGACCTAATGAGACTGTCTGAGCATGAGGAAAACATGGGCAAAATTAGAGGCTAGGAATATTCAGCCATTGTGTCAGTCTGATTGACTGAACATCCACAAGAAGTTCACGAACATAAATAAACTTGAGCATGGTCAGGGAGGGGCCACTGCCACATTACACTGAGTACCAGGGTTTCTAATCACCCAACTGACCTGTCTGCAGGTGACCACAATCACCTTGGAAGGTGGTACATAAGCTGCCCTTCTGGCAAGAAGTTGATAAAAGCAGACAACCTATGGGTAATGGTTGAAAGGTGTGATAAAAAGGCAGTTAAACTTTAGGATTCCAGAATCCAAGGTTTGTTGCTTCTCAAATGGATAAATTAAGTTTTAAAAACATTATTACCATATTTTGTGGTGCAGAGTAGTCTCTTGTGAAGAGAAGGTTCATCTGTTCCCTTTGGACAACGATACTGAATACTACTGTCAACAAAGGCTGAAATGCAGACAAGTGGACACTGACTGATTGTTTTTATCAACCCTGGGATATTGATGTTCCTGGGGGGCTGGGATGTTCCTATGTATATTAATGTATTTTCAATATTTTTTAAAGTTTGATGTTCCAGATTCCTGGGTTTAGGTTACAGCAACTTTAAAATAACTTGGTAGTAGTCAGATGCCCTAAAGAGTGATTATTAACTGAGGCCAGCGCAACATGGATTCTACAGGCTCAGATATTGGGAGCCTTTCTCTCCACACACTTGATAGAGTTGTTGCCTATGGTTTGTATGGTTTTTTTTCATGCCTCAGCTACAGTACTGTGCGGTATGCACACACAGTATGTCCAGCCATTGGATGGGAACTCTGCTAAATCTATTTTGGTGTCTATATACTATTTGTCAGTGACTGCAAACTACACAGTCTCTTGTAAGGTTGAAGGGTTTATTCTAAATCTGGTAAAGACTTTAAGTAGGAGGAAGCCTGGCAGCAAGACACTAGGAGCTCACTAGTCCCAGGAGCCATGCATATAGTAAAATTAAATAATTCTCATGGAGAACCTTAACTTGACACCAGTCAAGCTGCCTCTTCACATTTCTGCTTCTGAATTTTCTTTCTGTACTTCTAGTTTTACCTTCTGTGGGACATAAATTAATCTTGTCTTCTAAAAATGTATGTGTAAGGCTTTCTATCTGTGTCCCTTCATTGTAGGGTCAGACACCTAGAGACAAGGCTCAGCAAGCTGGGGACTCAGATCTGGCCTCCTACCTGGAGAGTCGTCAGAACTACCAGATGGTTTCCCACGAGGATCTGGAGACTGCAGTTTGATGTCCGTGAAGGGGAAGAGAATCCTAGGAAATAACAAGGCTGCACCTGAGACACTCAGGCATTGTATGAGGAAGAAGCTGATGGAATCAACGTGTCTCTCGCTCTCATGCAAAATATCTGAGGACATGCCACCAGTTTCTAAGGGCTAATGAGTCTTGCCACGGAACTGTTGTGTTCCCATGTGATGGCCCATTGGGGATGAGGTGAAACACTCAAAGGTCTGTGGAATCCATGGACCACGGAAATTTACCCTTACTGCTTCCAGCAAGTAGCATGAACTTCTCCCATGTTCATCTGTACAATTTATTTAAAAAAAAGAAAAAGGGAGGAAAAAAACCAAACTAACTTGGGCTAGCTGACTAACATGGCTACCCCTCTGATACAAACTAACTTGGACATTAATAAACCCAACGAACCCCTTCCACCATTCCTACCGTGCCCTACATTCCTTCCTCTCCCATCCTACTCATTTGTCACCAATTAAATAATATCTGTTATCTCTGTATTAATTCTTCACAAATGGACAGGTGATAGGCAAGACTTTGAGGAGCTCTGGATGCCCTTAGAAAAAAATGACTTTTGAACCTGTTCAGTCCTCACCTACTGTTCCCTCAGAAGTTGAATTCTCAGTGTTGAATTGCCAGGGAGCTTGTTTTTCTCTTTTGGAACAAATTCTTTCTACTGCCCTGTTCTGTGGGGTGCTGGATCCAGCTAGCTTTACAGCACTGACAAGAGCTAGCCTTCTATCTCTCTGAATAGATCTTAAAGGTGTCCTCATGAAATGATATTCGAGTGGAAGGGAGTTGCTATGTGACATTTTGTGTTATCTTCTGACAGACCACACAGTAACCAATAAGATGTCTCATATCGCCACTCTGCTGATAATGACAGACTGATTCTGCTCAGGTCTGAATCCTGCCTATAATTAGCCATTTGGGGCTTCTGTCAAGTTGTGTTTTAAGATAGGGCAAGATCAGAGTATGATGGATGCAGTTGTGGTTGACTGACTTACTAGCGCTGCCACTTTGACTTACTGACTCTTACAGTCATAGAAACCAAATGTAAAGCATCAGCTGTCTGTCAAGCAGGAGCGGCGCAAGGGTTTTTGACGCCTTAGGCACAGGGCCGGCTCTCCAGTCCCGCGGCTCCGGTGGACCTCCCGCAGGCGTGCCTGCGGATGCTCCACCAGAGCCGTGGGACCAGTGGACCGTCCGCAGGCACACCTGCAGGAGGTCCACCGGAGCAGTCTGCCACCCTCCCAAATCCTGGTGCGGTCGCCTAAATGGAAGCGCTGGCCCTGCTGTTGAGGCTTGCTGATATTAACAAGAGGATGAGCACCACATTAGACATTTTTAAAATAATAAAATACAATGAAAACAGATGGGCAGATTCCAAGAGGGATTTGGAACAAAGCTTTAAAAGAGAGAGATTATCCTATTCAAAAGAAGACAAATGTCAACCATTAGCCTCTCATTGCTCGCCATAGGGTTAAAAACATATATTGCTTAGCTGTTGTCAGGCAAGTAGTTATGGTTTCTTTATTCTGCTCCTTACTTTCCTGACCCAAAGAATACCACCATGGAACAGAGGAATCATCCACACCCCAAACATACTCACATATACATAGAGTGTTCATGTTAAGGTTTTCTATCACTTATGGAATTCAGCTGTCATTATTAAAGGGGCTTGCCCTTTTCCTTAGTCTGACCAGCCCCTTGAGAATTGTTAAGACTCAATCCTGACATCATAATTCCAACATTGTTTGTAATTGAAGATCTAATTCTCTCTCTCTTTTCACATGCATTTGCAAGGTGTAGGTTTATGATGGTTGGTGCTAAACAGGATTGGTGTACAGTTTTGAACCCAGGAAAACCCATCAGATAATTCTTCAGTAAAGTTTTTCTTCCTTTAATAGCCATTATGGGGATGAAATTGATGTGATTCTGGTGAATTTTTCTCTCCACTTTTTTTTTTTAACAAGTGAGTCTTTTGGCAGAGGAGGGGGAGCTGAATAATAAGTCTTTTCATTTATCTTGTTTTCAAAGCTCTATTCAATGTGAGCAAAATATTGTTCAGTATCTTTTCCGTCGAAAGAAGATTATATTATATTTGTAATCTACAGATCAATGGCGACATGAAATGTATTTTGTCTTATTTTCTCTATTCACTTTATTTTTCTAATTTAAAACCAAAAGATTAAGGCTAAATTCTTCCCTTGGATACTCATTCAGGGGTTTCCATGGAGGGCCAATGTATACATACAAGGACAGAAAGCAGAGTAAAATTTCTCTGTGTGTGATACTTCCATACAAACAACCTTCCCCTTGTGCTGTCACTGCAGTCCTGGCATTATTTCCCAGCTGTGAGGAAAGGCATGCAGCTTTTTCGCTTTTGGTTGTGCATTCTATATGTGAGAAATGGAGGAAATGGGACTGGTACCTTGGGCTAAATTCTGACCTGTGCCAAGATACACTTGGGGCATGGGGTCAGGATGGTCGGTGAGGTGGTTATAGCTCCCTGATTCTCAACCTTCCCTGGCCCAGGACCAGACATCAGTTAGAGCAGTTTAATGGCTGCTCTAACTTATGACCACTTGTTGTGGTCCATAGGGAACCGTAGAGTGGCTATGAATTACTGTAGCAGGGTTGAGTTCCACCCCTCCCCATCACCGATTTTCCTCTTCTCCCATGATGTACCCTGAGAACTGGGAAAATGGTCAGCATAGCAGCTGGCTTTTTACATGTTAGGAATTCCCCTCTGCAGGGAGAATTTTAAGCTTGGCATCTGCGGCCCGATTCTGGCTCCTTTGTGCCATTCATACAGTTTAAAGGAGCTGGATCCCAAATGAGAATCTGGCCTTCTATTTTTCTCCTGCAGCTGGAAAATGATGCTATGACTAGAATGACAGTATTGCGCCTCTTCAAAGTTTTTCACTCTGAGAACTCTGTAGGAACCAGTTACTATATGATGGGGGTGGTGGGAAAAAAAACAACCAGCGCTGGAGATAGAACAGAACTTGGTTGTCCACATAGTCAGTGGTCAAGGTGTGCAAATGCACTTCACAAACATGTTACATCCTGGGGGAATATTGATTATGTAGCTAAACAGAGCATATATTTATTCTCTGCAATGGCTCTCTGTCAGCCTGGGATATCAGAATCTGTCTCATTGAGAGAGGGAATGTTGGGCTAGGACCCTAGTAGGGATTATTCCTTATTCCTTTCAAAGTGCCACAGGATCCTTGATTCTGGACAGTTATGAGAAGCAAGCAGACTGGGCATCAGTTTAATATTATACATGTGTATAGAACCTATGAGGGTTTGGGGTCCATCCTAGCACTGCATTGCAGTCTATGCATTGGGCAGTGCCCAAATTCTAGTGTGGGGCTGGAAACTCACTTAAATTAAATTTAAATAATTTTAATTTATTAAAATATCTTTACTGCAGGTATTTTTCCATGGAGCTATTATTTTAGAAGTGTAAAGAATTTAGGGATGATCAACCATTGAGGTTGCTGGACTGGTAGATTATTATTAGTTAATATCCTTTATAGAGGTTCTTGATGTAGAATGTAGGAACTCCTGGATTGTTCCATTCTGAGTGCTGCACTGTCCCATTTTTAAAGTGAAACTGAGGGGCAGAAAATATTTTTATGTTAATGAAATAAACAATTTTGTTATTTAACAACATTAGTTATTTTTGTTATTGCATATCTCAATGCTCTATAAATGTATATCTCTGTATACATTATGTGATAAAACATGACAAGGTTCTGGGTAACTATAGCATCCCTCAAGCATTGTTGACCTTGTAGGAAGAAGAAGGCCATGGCAAACAGTAGATTTCAAGGAAATTACAGCTCTTGGTTATAAAATGGAAGTTCAATATAAAATAACCCCTCAGCCCTCTGTATTTAGTAAGTGTTGTACCCATGGGTATAGCATCAGCAATAGTCAGTGAAAATGTCTCTGTAATTGTACAGCTCACTCCGAACAAATTTGTGATAGCCAGGCTGAGCCATCTCACAGTTTGAGCTCTGTCAGTCTAGAGTCTTATGCTGACACACCTCACCTTTGTATCTCCCAAATGTGAAAACAACAATAATGGACTCATTCAATATCAATTCACAGTTCCGTAGCTTGGGTTTTGAACTGTTTGTGGGCAGTTCTGTAATGCACAAGGAAGGGCCATTAGAGCACCAGATACATAAAGAAAATAGAACAAAATAAATGTTTTGTTGCCATTGATCTGCACAATTGTATATGTGTAGCTGGTGCTAATTTGGATGAACAAGTGAGCACACAGGTTTGTGATGCTATGTTGCATTTAGTTCTGGTATGTTTGTTTGGGCTTTTTAATCACCCCTTTTACTCACTTCTCTCTTCAATTTTGCTGTTTCATTGTTACAGTGACATGAATTGTAATGAATAGCATGAACACACCAGGTCTCACATAGATGGTGGCTTGCCAGCTGCTATTTTCTATTCAGCTATCCCAGATGCTGCACTTGGGTGCACCTAGGTGTTGATAGTTCCAGTGCATCAGATTCATAGTGAGAAGAACTGGCAAAAAGTATTAAATGGGCAGGTAAATTGCTAGCCTTAAGCTCCCTGGGACTTTCACATATGTAATGACACTCAATGAGTATATAGACATGCTGGATATTTGGATGCCTTGAAGACACTTTGAGAAATTCTGTCCAGCAGTCCTGTCCATGCCTCTTGGGCACTGCACTGATAAAATGGTTCCTTGTGCTGATTCCTTTGAAGTTCATAATTTTCTCTTTCCCCATTTTTGTCTCTGGTTTTGGTCAGAATAAAGGGACATGGCCAAGCACTTTGTAAATTTGTTGTTTAAGGTTTCACTTCCCATTGTTTGTAACAGCTCCCTCAGCACTTTGAGAATAGCATTTCTTCCTGCATTGTTTGACCTTTTCTATTTGTCAAATGGTACCTTTCCCTCCTTTGTCTCCAGGAACACAAGCCAACCTGGCAATAGGTTGTTAACTTCCTTGTTTGTCAAAAGCATCAGCCAGGAGTGTCTTTAGTACTGCAGCATTTCTGGGAACAGTTTGTTAGTAAATTCATGCCTTGCTGGCTGCCTCTGAAGCAACAGAACAAACAATATTACAGGATTGAAACTGGTCGGTGTCTTCTTCTTTTGATTTCTTAGCAGGGACTGCTCCAGGCCCCAGTACGCCAAGTGGCAGCAGGCTCTGGTGGAGCCGCGGGACCAGTGGCCCCTTCGCACACAGGCACGCCTGCGGGAGGTCCACCGGAGCCATGGGACCGGCGACTGGCAGAGCGCCCCCCCCGTGGCATGCCGCCGTGCTTGGGCGGCGAAATGTCTAAAGCCACCCCTGTTTCTTAGTAATAGAATAGGCAATTGCTTTTTAAACATATATTTTAAATCTGGAGGAGCTCCCCACCACACTACAGTGGATTTTAAAGTAAGTCCAGTAATGTGCCAAAAATTATTTCACAATCACACATCTAAGTCTAGACTTTTAAATGTTAGGAAAAGATTCTTGAGATTCTGTGCTGCAACTCCTCCATGAAATGCAAATGGAAGGCTCTGCTGAGAAGGGGGAAGGGTCTTAAAGGTAGCTTTAAGCTGCTCTTCCATGGCTTCCAGAGTAATTTAGACCAATGACTGGCTATTATAAGTTACAGCATCCTTTCCCTGGTCTGTCTCTGGGCTGCTTTGTAGCCTGCAGTTGCTGAGAATTTATGTAGCTGCATGAACTAGAGGGTCTCCCATCCTGCCTCTGGCATGCCTCCTACACTAGGGCTTGTGATGGGGCCTGCAGACAGAAGCCTATGGCTGTCCTATGCAGTGCATGTGTCAGAGGAATTTTCACCCTGCTGGCTAAGGGTTGCCATAGTGGCAGGAAAAAATCCCTCCCTCAGGCCTGATCCTGCCCCAGGAAAGTAACTGCATTTGACTTCAATGCGCACAGGATCAAGTCTCTGATGATTAGGCAGACTAAGTGCTGAATAATCTCACTTCATAAAGCAATCAGGTTGCATCTTATATCCAACCTTTTCTATAAACTGATATATTCCAGCCCTTGGTGAAGTCTTTTATTTCTTGCACGGTAAAAAGAGAAGAGTCTTTCTCACAGAGGGCACATATATCCAGCTGGCAAGAGGGAGGGAGGCAAGGGGCCAGCATACTCCTCTTCTGTATGTGCTTTAATAATGCCCATGCAGATGCAGCATCTGGAGACTTTTGAGATGTAAAGGAAGGAAGCCTTTTTAACAAGTGTTCTTTGTTTTAACATGAACACAATAATAGTTCAGTGAAAGGTTTGATTTTTAGCCCACCTAAATGTATCCAATTATGGTTCGACATCTCCCAATCCCAGAGAAGTGTGAAGACCTGAAGGCTAGATATTTTTCAGAGATAAAATAATGGGAGAACAGAAAATTCACTCTGAAATATTTTCTATAGCAATTGGTTTCCATTTTCTTGCCATCATCTTACAAAGACAGAAGCTGAATGGGGAGCACTGTATTACAATTGTGTAATTATTGTTTCTCGATGATTTAGCAGCTCAAACTTTCATATGTACAGTAAGGAGATGTACATTCTAAAATACCAGAAATAGATACCATTCCTTTAAGTAATATATCACTAATTATATAATTATCGTATTAGAGCCAGATTCTGTTATCCTTACTCACATTGAGTAATACCTGATTCCATAATTAGTCCCATCTGTGAGAGTACTCGAAGAGTAAAGGTCTACTCAATATGAGTAAGGTATCAATATCTGGCCCTTACACAGCACTGATAATTAAAAGTGCTTAAGAACTAAGAAGTGTCTAATAACAAATTAGTTTAATAGATAAAAATGGGCATCTATTAATTTGCATTAAACATAGAATTTGCAACATTCCAATATTCTATGACAAGTGCTGTGTCATGCAGCAATAATTTAATTAATATATGAACCATAGTAACACTCAATCCTTAGTATATGCTTAAGGATATCCTGGTTCTAACTGCCTTAATGTCTGTTAATTATCATATTTCTCTAGAGCCTTCAGTCTAGAGGGAAGGGGGTTAATGCATTTCTGATTCCCATCTAATCTGTAGGAAATAATGTTCTAGTTACTGAGAAAAACAAGACGTTCTTGTACAGAAAATACTAGACATAGGAGTTACTTATCTGGTTAGCATGACTCTAATTGACAGTTTCATTTTTTAGGGTATGTTTTATTCCATGGAGTACTATGATATTTGGGGTAGAGGTGGGAAAACTAGAGTTGAAGTTAAACTCAATACATATTAGGACCCCCAGAAGGATGGATGTCAGTTGAAGGCCATAGACAAAAAAATTTTCAGGGGGGGGGAAAGAGTGAGAGTTAAAAAAATACAATAGGAGCCGTAGAATATCACTGGAATTAGCAGTTTTGTAGCATGACTAAATTTGTCCACTTTTAATAAAGTGAGAACAGTGAGCTGCTGTTCTGAGCTCAGTGTTTTCTTTCTTTATTAATACAATCCCTAATTTGTGTGTGGGGGGGGGGGGGAACAAAAGTTCCTGCTTGTCTATTCCTTTGCTGTCCAAAAATGCATGAAATTCTCTGTTTTCAATTCCTGAGATCTTTGCAAATACTGAAGAAAAGCTGTAAATTGGGCAGTGGTCGACTTTGGACATTTCCGCCACCCCCCCCCCCCACATACATTGCCAAGAAGCTTTCTCCCCATGAAGACTGATGACAATGCCACCCTGAAACAAACTGCTACCTTTCTCATTTGCTGCCGATAAAAAAAGTCAAATACCCCTCCTCCACTCTTCTCCAGTCACTTTTCATCATCTTTTTTTCATGATCACTGTGAGAAGAGGTTTTTTTTGGTCTGTTTTAATAGGAAGCAGACCTATATGTGCACCTAGCAATTGGTCCATCGTGGTTCAGTGCTGCTTTGTGGGCTTGCCATTACCATGGCAACATTCCTTCCATGAAAGGCATTCTGGGGGTATGCATCAGTCCCCAGGCCTGCAGAGAAGGTGGGAGAGGTAGCAGTAAGAGCAGGCAGGGATTGGAAAGTAATTTAAGGTGGGCTTATTTTAAACTCTTTCCGGCTGCTCTTTGCTCTTCCGGCCCATGCCCATTTCTTCTTTCTTCTCTTTTCTTTCTTACCTCCATCAGATTTCTTTCCATTTAGTCATTCTCCACATATGCTGTTTCTCTCCTCCCACCTCCTGCTCACTTTATTTGTGCTGAAAAGGCTCCTCCTGATTCTATATACTATGTCTTCTACCTTCTCTGTGTCCCTCCTCATGACCAGCATCACAGAGAGGTTCTTGCAAGATAATCCTTCCTGAGGCACTTCTGAGTAGTCAGGACCTGCCATGAGTAGAGCTGTGGATCTCTGAGGTACCATTCATGGTCAGGGCTCTCACGCCAAGAGAGCAGATCCTAGTGGTGGAATGGAGCAGGAGGAATTTCCATCATGTGTCAAGATTAAAGTGTATGAGGACAGGAGCATAAACTGGGGGGATAGTTAGCACTTGTGGTTTTGGTTGTGATATGTCCATCTTTTAACCTTAAATGCAGAGTAAATGAAAAGCAGTCTCAATAAGTTGTGTTTTTCCCCTGACTGCGACACCTCCACTCGCTCAACTTTATCCCACTGAAGAATTTTGCCTAGGACAAATAATTGTTTTGCTCTTTGAAGGTTTTACAGGATGTGCCAACTTCTTCCAAAAGATTAATGGCCATGGAGTTTTTGGGTGAGTGGGGGTTGGTTGGGCTATCAAACTGCCCCAACTTTCTTCTTCCCCAATCATTTCCTTTCTCAAAAGCTTCTCAGTATGATGAAAGGCTTGTCTCTGCTCATCCTGCAGCTCACAGAATCATAGAGAGATGGAAAAGACCAATAAGGGTCTCTAGTATCCATTCACATGTACTGCAGAATGGTTCCCTGCCATACTGCTGACTCCTTAAACCACTTAACAGTGTTGGGGAAAAGGAAGTGAGAGGCTGAACCTGCAAAATGTTGAGCAGCTCCTGCAGGGTGCTGAGTACTCTGAACTCCCACTGAAGTCTGTCTAATCATTGTTTTTCTATCTGAGCTATATCAAGACTTCATAGAACTGGGTCCTAAATGTGCAGAGAAACACACATGCCATGCACCAATGCTGCAGAGGGAAGTGACCTTTCTTCAGAGACTCCCCATCCCAGAGATGCCACAGGGAAATGTCTTTGAGCCTCAGTTTAAATACCTCCATTAAATACCTACAGCTCCAAGTAAGTCTTTGTCTCACCCTCCTTTCTGGGGACGTCTTCCAAGATCCCCGTATTTTCTTTTCTACTTTCCCAGGTAATAGAGAAACCTCTTCTGGCCGAGGAAGTTTTGCACCTAGATTTCTCCCAATCCCACAGCTCTGAATTCTCCCTTGTAAATAAATGTTGGCACTCAAGTGACATCTTCCACCACCAGGAGTTGAGCATTCTGCATTACCCCCTCTTCTGATGGAAAATTGAATAGTCAGAGGTTAAAGTACCTTCCTAAAGGAGGCTATAACTTGCAAATGTTTGTCATTGTAATACAACTCGTAGCATATCACTCCCTGAAGCTCAACAAGAGAGCTATCTTTGGCTGCTTGGGCCGAGATGTAGCGTGCACTAATGTTCTCCAGCTTATATTAGTGACTATAAACAGACCACCAGAAAACTTGTTCATGTGAGACACCTGATTGTAACACTTTCCTGACTTAACAATTGGAAATCTTCAGCCTGGTAGGAGGTGAATTTTGAGGGCTGGGCTTCCATACCTGCTGGGCAAACTTTCCAACTATCTATGGAATTTCAGTATTGCCTTTTAGTCAGTGAATAAACCTTATTGCTGCAAATGACAGGTTTTTTTGTTTTGTTTAGTATTGTTTTAAATCTAATACTTTGCTTCTGCACAGCTTTAGAGATGCAATGAATTTTCTGCCTTGCACCACATTAAAGATATCAATTATGGGCACAAATTGTTTGATATGGACAAAAACACTCATCTAAATATTCATGAAACTCTTGCTATATGTTTATGAGAATGCCGTGTCTATAGGAATTAATGACATTTTATAAGACTGTCCACAAATAGCTCAGTGGGAGTTTTGTCTGAGCAAGGCCTTGTGGATTTGACCCATGGTTTAGCTACAGTACCCCCAAAGAGTTTGATCCTCATGTTAATTATATGTTTGTGCCTCGTGTATTTAAGTCTAGATAACCATGTGTTTACAGGGTTATTCCACATTACTGAGAATGCATTTATAGTAAATAATAAGTAATCAGCATGTCTTTACAGAGAGGCATTGTGGTCCAATAGATACAGCAATTGACTGGGAATCAGGAGAGCTAGGTTTTATTCCCATCTTTGCCATTGATTCACAATGTGATGTTGGGCAAGTCACTTAACCTCTCTGTGCCTCAGTTTCCCCATCTGTAAAATGGGGATAATAATTCTTATCCACTTTGATAAAGCACTTTGACGTTTATTGATGAAAAGTGCTATGTAAGTGCTACATATTATTAATCATTGTTACAGTTCTTCATTGTGCCTTGCAAAGTTTGTCCCATTTAGTATCCTGCTTCTTTTGGTGCCACATTTTAAAGGAAGAGGATTAGCATTGTTCTGTTTTTTTTTTTATCTTAGTGTAATTGATGTAGAGAATAGTGTTGGAAGATGACAAGTTCCTGAAGAGGAGATTTGCACTTTTCATGCTTGGTTTCAATGTTTAAAATATTGCATATTAAAATGTTTACTCAGGTGATGTTTCCTTTGAATTAGGGCATTCAGGTGGTCCTCTCCCTCCACACACCCGGTTGACACACTAGATATGTTTTGCCAGACTCTAGAACACCTATGTTTCTTAGCATTAAGAGTTCAGTGAGCACAGGCAGTTTCTTTTTGTGGCGGTTGGAGGGGAAAACGTCTGAGAATCCCCCCACCCCGTTGTATCTACCCTACCATCAAAGGGGTCACAGCAGCCCTTCCTCTAGCCAAGGAGTACTGGATGCTGCACCATCTGGAGCCTGGTGCTGCAACTTTCTGTTAGCCTGAGAGGGTTGCTGGAGAAGGATGTATGGCATTCATTCTCAACTGCCTGCCCACCCTAGCGGGCTGATTTTTATGTTCCTGCCACCCATGGAATGAGAGATGATACATGAACCAGAATGAGGATAGTAATTAATGGAACACAGAGAACTGAGTATCTCTTTTCCAAAAAGGGACAAAACTGATCTAATGCAAAAGTACACTTGGGATTTATCAGACAACCAGGAGATATTGGGAGGTGTGGTGGTCATGGTGAAAGGACTGAGATTCCCAGTAGGCAATATAGTGGGTGTTCATTTACCACTGTCAGGGGACTGTGATAAATCAAAGACTGATGGCCAAATTCTGATCTCAATTACACCTGTATAAATCTGGAGTTACTCTATGGAAGTCAATGAAGTCACTCCAGATTAATGCCAGTGTAACAAACAATCAGAATCTGGACCATTGTCTTCTAATAATTTTATTCCTCTTTATAAAACTATAAAGCCGAGGCATAAGCATCCATCTTCAGCCAGCATTTCATGGGCATCCAGACTTCCAGTATTTGTAGATATCCTATATTCAAATCTACATCTGTTCCAGGAGCTGTAAAAACATCACAAAGGGCTCTTTTATGCTGTATCACCCCACGGCATAATGCCTCAGAGCTGTGCACCACCAGGAACGTGCCAGCTGGCAGATGGAATCCAAGCAAAGCAGCAGTGAGGTGACATGTTTAACAAAGGATCAGGGTGCAGTGGAGGGTGGTGGCAAGGGGAAAGAGGAAGGGTTTTTTTTTGTAATAAAGTGACAAAGTATTTTCTTCCCTAATTTTCTTGCAGTTCCTATTTATACAAAGTATCTTGATCACTGTGTTGCTAAAAAGAGGTTTTAAATGTGAGCTAATATGAAAGCAAGGGAAACCTGTAAACAATGAAATTACCAGTTGCTATTACTTTTGGACACTTTTTCTGTATTGTGACTTGTGTGGAAATGTACAGAATAAAAGTGAAGAAGCTCACTCATTGGTTGGGCCAAGTTTCCTTGTGTTATTCCAGCGAAGCCAGGTTGCTGCAACTGTCAGTGCTGCAGAACAATTTTGAGATTCAAAAGCAGCAGAAAGCTCACAAGACTGGGCAAGAGGTTGTGAGTGTTGTTTCATTAGCGAAGAGTGAAGCTGAAGGCAGGTTAAGTTGAACAAGTGGAACTCTGCTAAATCCTGTGCACTGCTCTGTCCATGTGATTGCATTGTTTCCAGCCCCATTCCTCACATTCCCTGTTTTCCAGGTGTTCCTCAGTAACCATATCTCCAGCGACCTGGGGGCCCCTCACTCCAGGTCCACTGAATGGGACACAGTGAGGGATCAGAAACTCACATTTTGGAGTACTAGGCTTGGGATCAGCCCCTGTTCCAAACTGAGTCAGAAAAAGCTGCTTATATAATTTGCCCTGGGGACCATGGTGGCATAAGAGGTTAGTGCACTGGCCTTTCACAAATGTTTCTGGTGTGATCATCCTCATCCTTTGATAGTGCACACAACAAACCCCCCAGTGTTCAGCTTGCCTGGCAGGCTGCTCAAGAGAGACTGAGCAGGACTGAGGTGCATGGGCCGATATGTCACCTGGAAGTCTTGCCCAGTCTTCCAAAGAGCCCAGTTTTAAAAAGCTTTGTGCTTGTGACCTGCCCCCAGTTTCCAAGATTAACTCAGGGAAAGCAGGTTCTCAGTTTAATAATGTTTTGGTTGCTAACCCAGAGACACACGTTAGGTCTGTTTTTTCTCCACCCAACAGAAGTCTCTGTGGTGGCTAGCGTTTGCTCTCCTGTCCTGCAGCGCGCCACTCCATGCTTCAGTCAGCAATCTCCATTTGCTTTAAGCCAGAGGGCTTCAGTCTCTGTCTCTCTCCTATTTGATCCTGTAAGGCATCGTTTTGTCAGGCATCCTCCCTTCGTAAAATTGTATTTGGAGGGCTTCTGCCTCCTCCGTTGCCACTTCTGCCAAGGGTAGGGCCTGCAGCACAGACATCTCACCGGCACGCTCTTCTGTTACTCTCTCCTCCATCTCATCAACTGTCACTTCTCAACTGCCATGGAATCATCAGCAGCCAGCATTCTATTTGCCTGTTTTAAAATCTAAACCCCCTTTTCCTGCCGTTTGGGCCAGTCTAGCAATAAAAAAAAAAAAAGGCTAACTCTACTGTGTGTTCGGGGGGAAAGAGGAGTAATTGTCACGATTGTGTGCAATGTTGTGTCCGTTTACATATCAACAGAGCTGAGAAACTTGCACTCAGCACTGCCCTTACTGTGGCTAGCTCTAGACAGTGCTATCAGTTCCTCGCTTTCATATGCACTAAGGGCCACATTCATACTGATCGTGGGACTCCTTTGCACCAACAGGCTGGTACAAAGTGGCCACAGGAGCTATTCTCTGGGAAATAAACAGTGCTCTCTGAAAGGTGCAATCCTGCCTACACAGCCACGTCCAGTGTAGGAGGCATTCCAGGCTGTGCTGAAAGCACAACTAGACATTCTTACATCCCACTGATTCAGCCTTCCACACGTCTGATCATTTAAAGTCAAGCACTAGTGTAATGGCATGAGAGATTTCAACCACCACTTCACATGCCACAGGAATTTTCCTTGTTACTTGTCAGTTTAGCTGCTGCCGGGCTGGTTTCTAACAAATAGTTCTCCTGGAAATTCACTATATGGAGATCTCCCAAAAGGCTGGCAAATGCCATGTTGTTTTTGCTTCTCATGCCCAAGGATATAAATGTGTCTCTCAAAATGGAGTGTCGCTTCTTGGGCTCTATTCCACTCAGTATTCCCACATCTCTGAAATGCAGCAGGCCCAAAATTGTTTCTTCAGTCATAGACATATAGGGCTGGATGGGGCCTCAAGAAGACATCCAGTCCATTCCCCTACACTGAGGCAGGATTAAGTACACCTAGACAATCGCTGACAGGTATGTGTTTGTGCAATATACAGTGAAATGTGTGCAACTGATCACCCTTCTTATCAACATCCCATCTTAAAAGACCGTCCCCAAAGAATAGTCAAACATACTGGGTTTACCCTACACCATGTATAGTCAATTACATTAGTGCAAATTAGGTGTAAAACACTAACATCAGAGTGGTAGCACATTGCACTCTCTTTGTACTAATGCAAGTGAGTACACAATGGAGAACCGGATGAATAGGACCTGGTCTACATTACGGGGTTAGGTTGAATTTAGCCACATTAGGTCAATTTAAAAATGACTGCATCCACACAACCAACCCATTCCATCGACCTAAAGGGCTCTTAGAACTTAATTTCTGTACTCCTCCCCGATGAGGGGAGTAGTGCTAAAATTGACATTGCTGGGTCAAATTTGGGGTAGTGCACATGCAAATCGATGGTATTGGTCTCTGGGAGCTATCCCAGAGTGCTCCATTGTGACGGCTCTGGACAGCACTTTTCAACAGGAAAAGCCCCGGGAACTTTTGAATTTCATTTCCTGTTTGGTCAGCGTCACAAACTCAGTGGCACTCAGCAGCACAAGTGACCATGCAGTCTCCCCAGAATCACAAATGAGCTCCAGCGTGGACCGAAAGGGAGATACTGGATCTTATTTCTGTATGGGGAGGAGTATCTGTTCAGGCCGAACTCTGATCATAAAGAAGAAATGCAAATATATTTGCCAAAATCGCACAGGGCATGGTGGATACAGGCTACAACAGGGACACACACCAGTGCCACGTGAAAGTTAAGGAACTCAAGCAAGCCTACCAAAAGACCAAGGAGGCAAACAGTTGCTCCAGATCAGAGCCCCATACATACCGCTTCTGTGATCAGCTGCATGGCATTCTAGGGAGGGACTCTACCAGTACCCCACCACTGTCCATGGACACCTGCAAGGGGGGAATCTCACGCAACAGGGAGGAGGATTTTGTGGATGAGGAAGAGGAAGAGGAGAATGTGCAGCTGGCAAGCAGTGACTCCATTGTCCCCGGCGGGGGCAGCTCTAGCTTTTTTGCCACCCCAAGCACAGCAGGCAGGCTGCCTTCGGTGGCGTGCCTGCAGGAGGACTGCCGGTCCCGCGGCTTTAGCATACCCACAGCTGAATTGCCACTGAATTCGCAGGGCCGGCGGACCTCCTGCAGGAACGCCGCCAAAGGCAGCCTGACTGCTGCCCTCACAGGGACTGGCAGAGTGCCCCCTGTGGCTTGCCACCCCAGGCAGGTGCTGGTGCCTGGAGCCACCACTGCTACACGGTGGCCGGGACCTTTTCATCATCCTGGAGACAATACTCTCCCAAGGCGGGATCCTCGACCCTAGTGAGTGCACATTTGTAACTACAGTACAGGGTTTAAAAGCAATAGTGTTTAATGTTTGATTTGCCCTGAAGAATTGGGATGCATTTGCAGCACATTCTACCACCATTCTGCACTTTCTCAGCCTATAGTTGAACTGCTCCTTACTACTGTTCAGGCTGCCTGTGTAAGGCTTCATGAGCCATGGGAGCAAGGGGTAGGCTGGGTCCTCAAGGATAGCTATTGGCATTTCAACATCCCCAGTGGTAATTTATTGGTCTGGGAAGTAAGTCCCTTGTTGCAGCTGCTTGAACAGCCCGGAGTTCCTAAACATGCGAGCATCATGCACCTTTCCCGGCCATCCCACGCTGGTGTCAGTGAACCATTCCTTATGATCCACCAGTGCTTGCAGCACCATTGAGAAGTACCCCTTGCAGTTCATGTACTAATTGGCAAGGTGGTCCAGTTCCAAAATGGGGATATGCGTTCCGTCTATCACCCCATCACAGTTAGTGAACCACAGTAGACCTGCGCACTCCAAATTGATTCCCGACTGAATGGTAGCAGTCAGGTGCTGCAAGCTTCCACAGGGCTATTGCCACTCACTTCTCAACTGTCAGGGCAGCTCTCATCTTGGTATTCTTGCACTTCAGCATGGGGGAAAGCAATTCACAGAGTTCCAGGAAAGTGGCCTTATGCATGCAAAAGTTTCGCAGCCACTGTGAATCATTCCATACCTGGAACACTAGGCGGTCCCACCAGTCTGTGCTTGTTTGCTGGGCCCAGAACAGCGTTCCACTGTATCAACCAGCCCCACTGCTGCCAGGATATCCCAATTGCCACAGCCCATGCTTTCAGGAATGTGTATGTCCATGTCCTCATCAAAATCCTCCTCGTGCTGGCGTCTCTTAGCCCAGTTCTCCATATACTCGAGGATAATGCGCTAGGTGTTTACAATGCTGACAACAGCAGCAGTGATGGTGAACTGAGCGGGCTCCATGCTTGCTGTAGTATGGCATCTGCATGGATAACCCAGGAAACAAAGTGTGAAATGATTGTCTGTCGTTGCTGTCATGGAGGGAGGGGCGCCTGACTCCATGTACCCAAAACCACCCATGACAGAATTCCAATGGGCAGGGGAGACTGTGGGAACTGTGGGATAGCTACCCATAGTTCACTGCTCCGTAAGTCAATGCTAGCGAGGAAGCATTCCGCCGACTTAATGCACTTAGTGGGGACATATACAATCCACTGTATAAAATCGATTTCTAAAAATCGACTTCTATAAAATTGACCTAATTGTGTAATGTAGACATACCCCATGTTTCCCTTGAATAGGAGAGCACCAGTATTAAGCAAATTATTTTTGACAGAACCACAAATGGTCCCACTCGAGATGATACAGTACACTGAAAATGTTAACTACATACACACATGAAGTTGGCTTTAGTGATTTATGACTATAGCTGGGTGATATTTCTTTCTTTCTTTCTTTTTTTTTTTTTTTGCAACTAGTAAGTCGGCTGAAAATGCATTGTGGGCACCAAAACAATTTGGTCAAATTTAGCAAACATAAAAGGATTCAACTGGGTAATTCATAGAGTCCAAGGCCAGAAGGGACCATTATGATTCAGTCTGACCTCCTGTATAACACAGACTAAACAACTCCTCCAACAAATTCCTAGAACAGATCTTTTAGGAAAAAATTCCAGTCTTGATTTTCAAATAGCCATGAAATGATGAATCCACCATGACCCTTGGGAAGTGGTTCCAATAGTTAATTACCCTCAGGGTCAAAAATGTACGCCTTATTTCCAATCTGAATTTCTCTAGCTTCAAATTCCAGCTATTAGATCATATACTTTTCTCTGCTAGATTGAAAAGACCACTATAAATGTAGACACTTAGACCCTAATCAAGTCAGCAAGCCACGGAGGCCCATTTGACACTATGCTGTGTTAGCAACTCTTTTCACCAACTCTTGTCCCACACTGGTATCATGATATTTATATAATAGGCAGCATGTAATATATTATTTGACAGCTGATAAGACACTGGTCATTAATGTCACTGTGAAATGTTTAACAACACTGTAGGTGAAATTAGGGATGCTCTCTGGCATCATGTCCTGGAAACTATAAACTGACAAAGGTGACAAAACAGGTTTCTTCTCTATAAACAGAAAAGAAAATATGATGGCAGATGCCCTGTCCAGGAAAGGAGGTCTGACCTGCTACCTGCTGGTCAGCCAATGGCTAACCCTCCTGCAGCTTTGTAAGTCGGGGAGGTGTGACCCAATCTATCAACATCCTTCTTGAATGAGGATACCAGAACAGGGCAGAGTATTCCAGCAGTGGTCACCCCAATGCCAAAAAACAGAGGTAAAATTCACCTCTCTACTTCTCTTCGAGATTCCCCTGTTTATCAATCTCATGATTTCACTAGATCTTTGATACAACAGGGAGCTCATGTTCAGCTGATTATCCACCACAACCACCACATCTTTTTCAGAATCACTGCCTCCCAGGATAGAGTTCCCCATTCTGTAAGTATGGCCTACCTTCTTTGTTCCTAGATGTATACATTTACATTTAGCCATATTACAACTCTATTGTTTGCTTGGGCCCAGTTTACCAAGTGATCCAGAGCGCTCTGAATCCTCACAAGAAACACGGCCAAGGATGCTACTATGCTCATACTCAAGGATGAGGAGTTCCACAAGCAGTAATGTGACATGCACCAGCCTAGGCATCAAAAGAATAAAGATTACTCCCAAGAGATGAGAAACACTGATGCTGAAACTCAGCATACAAAATCCATACACCGAGACATGGAATCAGCAGGACTCTCTGGCAACTACATAGAGAACCAGACAAAAGATTGCGAATGATCAATATTCACAATCAGGCTGTTGTCTAATCAAAGAGCCAGTAGAGATCAGTTGTAGTGAGTGTAATAGAACCTTGTGATTGCAGCTCAATCTATCTGTGACGATGTAGTTCTGGCGGGACCCAACTGAGAGTGCCAAATCAGGACCAATTGCTCAAACAGGGCAGTCACAGCCCAAGGCTGGGGTTTTTCCACCTCTAAGGCAAACCAAACCAGCCAGACAAAAATGACTTCGGTTTCACCCCACTGGCTAACCACAAGTCACACAAGCAATTTCCTTAGACACTCCAGTTTCCCATTATCACCTCCAGTGCCACCCGTCCTGGGGATGAATGGTTATGAAAACCAACACCCCAGTAAAAGAAAAGGTTCTCTCGATCTCAAAGGACCAAGCCCCAGACCCAGGTCAATATACACACCAGATCTTACCCACAAATCACGCTGTTGCCAATCCTTTAGAATCTAAAATCTAATGGTTTATTCATAAAAGTAAAAAGATAGAGATGAGAGCTAGAATTGGTTAAATGGAATCAATTACATACAGTAATGGCAAAGTTCTTAGTTCAGGCCTGTAGCAGTGATGGAGTAAACTGCAGGTTTAAATCAAGTCTCTGGAATACATCCCCAGCTGGGATGGGTCATTCAGTCCTTTGTGCAGAGCTTCAGTTTGTAGCAAAGTCCCTCCAGAGGTAAGAAGCAGGATTGAAGACAAGATGGAGATGAGGCGTCAGCCTAATATAGGCTTTTCCAGGTGTAAGGACACTCCTTTGTCCTTACCGTGGAAAGTTACAGCAAAATGGAGTTTGCAGTCACATGGGCCAGTTTCTGCATACCCTGCTGAGTCACAAGGCGTATCCGCCTCCTCTGAGTGGGTTAATTGTCTAGCTGATGGTCCTTAATGGGCCATCAAGCAGGCTAAACAGAGCTGACACCAACTTGTCTGGGATGTTTCCCAGTAACACAGCACAAGTTTGAAATACAGACAGCATACAGCCAATATTCATAACTTCAACTACAAAAATGATACAGACATACAGACAGCATAATCATAACCAGTAACCTGGTCTTAGACACCTTATATGACCCCCTTTACATAAGATTTGGTGCCACTACAGAACCTTGGTTGCAAACCATGTTCTATATGGTCCCAGTTTATATCAATAACGTCACACTATCTATTACACATTCATCCTCAAGGCATCTAAGTATCATTCAGAAAAATAAAACAGGTGGTGGCTTGCTGAGTAGTTCTCGCTGATCCCAGAGTAAAGAAGGAGATGTGGCTTTTTAACCCTGACTGCACAGTTCTGCAGAAGCTGGAAACTATTTTAAGAGTAGTAGCAGAGGGTCTCTTACCAACAAGCTGAAACAGTCCAATGCTGGTGGAACTTTCTGGGAAAGTTCTGAGAAAAACAAAACTATTTCGGAACTGTGCTTTGGCTCTTCCATCCTGTATCCCTATCCCTATCCCTATCCCAACCCACCTTGAGTCAAACTATCTGCTGCGGGGCCCATGCTGGGACAGCAATTGGCGCACAAGGATTTGATTATATATTTGCTGATATAACTAGTCAACAGGAGCTAGAATTTTGTGTGTTGGGTGGAGTGTGATTCCACGGTTGTTTCATCCATATATATCTGTCTGTATATACACATACTTGTCAATTTCTCTGCTGGTAAAAATGTGCAGAGCGCCAATTGATTTCAATGTTGCTCTGCCAATTTAGGCCAGCAGGGGGCAACTGAAATTCACTGGTGGGTGAAATGGTCTAAATATTGTCTGCAAAGCATTTTGGAATATTGTGGGATGAACAGCATTATATAAATGTGAAAGCAGCAAAGAGTCCTGTGGCACATTATAGACTAATAGACGTATTGGAGCATGAGCTTTTGTGAGTGAATTGCGGATGCATGTGATGAAGTGGGTATTCACCCACGAAAGCTCATGCTCCAATACGTCTGTTAGTCTATAAGGTGCCACAGGACTCTTTGCTGCTTTTACAGATCCAAACTAACACGGCTACCCCTCTGAATAAATGTGAGGAATCGTTATTCTGGACATTCCCTTTTTCTCATTTTCTCCCTCTTCTGCCATATCATACGAAGTATAAAGCAGAAGGCCAGACATAACTTGTGGTGTCCAATTGAAAAAGATGGCAGAACAAAGACAATGAGTAACTCTAACAGCTGCTCAATGCATTTGCAGCTATTTAAAATTCTCAAAGTCCTGCCCACAGTTACTCCCATTTTTCTCAGTCACATGCCACATAGTGATGAAGCAAGGAACTGCGACTTAAGGTTTATTCCCAGACAAAACCACAATTAATATTATGGTGAAGTGTTACCAAGATGATAGTTAATGTTGTAGAGTGAAACATACCTATTAATTTAAAACATCAGTAGTATGTTTATATCCATACATTATAAGTGTGTGTTTGTTTGAAAGTCTGCTGCATTTCAAAAACCTAAATATCAGGCAGACTAAGTTAAGGTTCCGACACTAGCACTGAGATGTGGTCTTTGACCTGTACCATGAAAGCACAGGAAGATCTGGTTGCTGGTCTCTAGTTAGCAAGTGGATTTGCATTTTACAGTATTACAGGACAGTGTGTAAATTATTTTGGTGTGATAATGGCACTCTGTGGCTTGTAGCTGGCAGCTAAATGGGGGATGGTAGTTAGGATAGGTAGGTATAATTAAAGCTGGTAATGAAAATTTAAATGAATATTTTCACACTTTCTGCTATTAAGGATTTTTTTAAGCATGCCATAATTTTCTGGCTTTCAATCTTTTTTAATAACTTCAATATCCTAATAGTATTGATTTAAATTGACAGTGACTTTAATCGTTACCAAAAGTAAGTGCTAAGAACTTTCTGAAAATCAGATGTGTCAATTTGGGCACACTGAACATGAGATACCTAATAATCACTAATCACATCTGAAAATCTTGGCCTAACTGACTATTGAATGTTGCGGAATACAGAGACACAATAACAATTGTGGCCAGAAATGAGGCCAGCCAATTTTTCCAGTTTCAGCATCTTTCTTGCTATCCATCTATTGGCAGGGCCAGCCCACAACATTTTGGCACCTGAGCTGGGAAGCTCAAATGACGCTCCCATGCCCCCTCGCTTGGGCCAAAACTTTGAAAGGGCTCAATTCTGCCTTCTTCCTGTTCTACTACTCTCATGGTATTGCTCTGCTACCTACTTCAATAAAGGAGAACTAACAACTTCAAATGCCTTGTTCAAAATTAAGTAATACTTAACTTTCAAATGCCTGAACAGAAAATGTAACTTTTCTTGTCTACATAGTAAACACTGGCATTTTTTCTGTTTGAATAATCAAAGTGGTGCTTTCCGTGCCTTCTTGGTTGCAAAGATTTGAACTGCTTCCTGAAAGACCACAGTCTGGGCCAGCTCATCCTCTATTCAGGTGGTTGCAAGGCCAACCAGCCTCTCCTGTGTCAGTGTGGAGCACAGATGTGTTTTTATCAACTGCAGCTTGGAGAAGCTGCGTTCTCCGCTGGCAACTGTTATAGGAAGTGTTCGAAGTATGCATAGAGCAACAAAAGCATTTGGAAAGACGGTGGTCATCTTATTTGTGCACATATATTCCAGAACAGCCTTTGGAGTTGAACCTGCTGAAATGTATCTTGAAAGGTCTTTCAGTTCATCACCTAAATCACTTGCATCAATATTGCGCATGTTATCATGTGTCAACACTGTCTCTAGCGCCCTGCATTGCTGGGGCAGGTCTTCTTCAGGTATAGTGAGTTTTGGAATATCATATAACATCCCAAATATACTGCTTGTCTTCCTTGAGCTGCATGAAACATTCTTCAAATAACTGTATTGCACAATCTAGCACCTGGTTAAAGAATTCAACTTCGAATTGTTGTTTGGGATATTTTATGGGATTATCCTGTGCCTTATAATCAAAATGACTTCTTCTTCAGTGACTCTTGTATTCTTGAATGGGTGGGAAAATAGCTTCAGTGTGAAGTTCCTCTGCCAACTTCTGTGCACTCTTCAGAACATTTTGAAATCCCTCATCTGACCGGTAAGACTATAGGTATGACTTTGCTTTGTCCAGTTGTTCCATTACTCCAGATATATCCAGGTTAACACCTTGGAGTCTCTTGCGTACAACATTTATTTCAAACAGTATGTCATGCCACAACACTAAGCCACACAGAAATTTGAAGTTATGTGTGTTTCTGGTGATTCCATTTCCCTCTGCCACTATTCTCCCACAAACAGTTCCTGTCATAGCATTATCCTCCATAATGGCAACTATGGCATCATCAATCTTCCCCATTTGGCGTTCGATAGGCTTTATTGCCTCCACTCGATTTTCCCATCGTGTGGCACTCAGTGGTTTCAGTATCAGAGAAGATGTTGCTTCAAGATTTGCCATCAATGAGTTGATGCCGAGAAAAATATATAGATGCTTTGAATTACATTAAAAAAATTAGCAGCCTCACTAGAAGCTGATGCTGCATCACTGACCACCAAATTCAGTGAATGAGAACTGCATGGGACAAAAAAAGCTCGAGGGTTTAACTCTCAGATCCGTGTCTGCACTCCTCTGTTCTTTCCTCTCATGTTGGCACCATTATCTTAGCCCTGACCTCTATGTCAGCTATCGCAGTTCTTGTATCTTCCAGCTTTTTAAGAAGCACATTTGTCATACCAGCTCCTATAGTATCATCAATGTCAATAAATTCTAGAAAATGCTCTCGGACAGTCACCATTGCAGTGACATTTTCACTAGGTTCTGTTGTTGTTACAAAATGCACCATTAAAGTCATGTGTTCCATATGGCTGATGTCAGGTGTGCAGTCCAGAATAATATCTTGCTGACTTCAGATCTGCCACAATCTTCTGTTTGACTTTTGTTGCCAGTAATTATATGATCTCATTTTGAATTGTTTTTCCAAGGTAGTGCTGTGTCTACATTTCTTGGGTGGTGACTCTTCTTAGATGCTCCTGGAGTACAACATCAAACTCAGCCATCAGCTCCACAATTTTAAGGAAGTTTCCATTGTTTGGTACATACAGCTGATCTGAAGTGCCACACAGTGCTAGGTTTTGGGTAGCAAGCATTCTCACAATGGCAATGAGCCTTTTCAGAGTATTTTGCCAGTAAAGAGACTCTGATGCAATCTTCTCTTGATGCTGATTATCTATGGTGGCCTTTAACCTTAGCCTCATCTCAAGCTCTTTCCACCTATGGAATGCTCTCTGGTGATTTGCTGCCTTCTCATGGCATGCCAGATTCCTAGCCAGATTTTTCTAGTACTTTGTTCCTGTAGAAGCCAATGTGGCTGGAACATTAGACTGGAAGAGTTTGCAACAAAAACAGTATGCAGCATTCTGGGGTTTTGAGTACATAAGCCATGGCCTCGCCACTTTGTCACCATTGGGGATTTCCTGCCGTAATGTGTTGAATGGAAAATTCTATTTTCATTGTCTTTGGGGAACATGAAGTTTTTCGCTTGCTGTGGCCCATGCAGTACAAGGAAGTCCCTCAGGCTATTGCTCAAGTGGGTCCATAGCCCTGGGTTATCTAGACCAGTGGTTCTCAAAGCTGGTCCACCGATTGTTCAGGGAAAGCCCCTGGTGGGCTGGGCCAGTTTGTTTACCTGCCGTGTCTGCAGGTTCGGCTGATTGCGGCTCCCACTGGCTGCGGTTCGCCGCTCTAGGCCAATGGGGGCTGCGGAAAGTGGCACGGGCCGAGGGTTCGGCTGATTGCTGGCTGCCCTTCCCGCAACCCCTATTGGCCTGCAGCGGCGAACCATGGCCACTGGGAGCCGCAATCAGCCGAACCTACAGACACGGCAGGTAAACAAACCAGCCTGGCCTGCCAGGGGCTTTCCCTGAACAAGCGGCAGACTGGCTTTGAGAACCACTGATCTAGACTTAAGGAACTAAACTCAGCAGCAGCTGGTTCTTGCATCTCCACCACACTCTTCTCTGATCTACACTTTTCTTCAGGAATGTGCACGGTTACATCCATTTGAGATGGAGATATGGATGCTGCAGTAGCTGCCAGGTCACCTGCACTCTGACTGACTGGAACATTAGGCATCTCCTCACCACTCACATCCTCACTGCGGCCGGAAGGCTCACCGTGAACATTTGTGTCTATGTATCTCAGGAAAGCTCCTTCCTGCTTAGATACAAAAGCTTCCTTTGCTCTCTCTTTTTCTGAATGCTGCCCCAGAAGGGGGTTTTCTTCTTTCACTCATGACTGCTGTTCTGTGCCAGCTATAGTGGCTCTCAACACTCAATTGAAGGGGACAATTAAGGAAGATGGGAGCAGGGTCTGAATGAGGGAAGATATCAGCGTCTTCAGGGCCTAACTGGCTCTAAGTGGGTTCAGGGAAGCTGCAGGAAACAGGAAGCTCCCTGAGAAGCTGGTGTTAATCAGTGCAGGCTCCTGGGGGTGCTAGAGAGGTACATAAGAGGCTCCTCCTCCTCTCTCTCCCTGCAGCTCCTGCTGCTTTCTGTTATTCCCTTTCACCTTTTCTCCTGCTTGCCTGTTATGTCTCTTGTGCCCAGGGCCAGATCCAGACACCAGCTAAGGAAGCAGGTGCTTGGGGTGGCTAATACAAAGGGGCGGCACGTCCGGGTCTTTGGCGGAAATTCGGCAGTGGATCCCTCAGTCCCTCTCGTCCTCTTTGAGCTGCCGCCAAAGTGCCACTGAAGAGGAAGAGAGGGCGTGAAGGACCTGCCGCTGAATGGTTGCCAAAGAATGAAGCGACATGATTGACCTGCCACTGAAGTGCCGCCGATCGGCTTTTTTTTAAATTTTTCTCTTCGACGCTTAGGGCAGCAGAAAACCTGGAGCCGGCCCTGCTTGTGCCCTCCTTCCTCCAGCACAGCACTCTACCATCTGTGTGCATCTAGAGCAGAGAGAATACATATGAATCAGCAGCAGACACAATTTTCTACATTCTGGGTTCCAGTGGTGCCCCCCCACAGTCTGACACCTGAGGCTACCACCTCAGTTCGCCTTATAGTAAGGCCAGCCCTGTCTATTGGAGTGATCAAACTTTTAAATATGGTATATCCCCTTGCGGTTTACAGACTGAGACACTCAGCTACAGTTGTCCCAGAGCTGTACTTCTGCCTTGTACAGACATCTTGTGCAGCCTCAGGCTTTTGCCTCATTGTGCAGCTCCCTTACCGCTTCTCAGTCTCCTTAATTAGCATGAAACATTCCATCATTTTGTCATTTGTCCTTATTAACTCACAGCAACGACACAAGCAAACAAAAGCAGGTGAATGCTGACAGCTACTATATAGAGGAACAGCTGTTGTTTCTCCTGTAGAGGAGAGTACTTCTGAGCTTTTGACCCAACCTCTCAGTCAATATTTGGGCCTTGCTGGGCTGTTTCTGATAGGAAGAGAAATTGATTATATGAAGCAGGTATATTCTTTGGTGCAATCCTATTTATTTACAAAGTACACAAAGTCCTGTTTCCCTGAACACACAGAACTAACCAGTTGGCAGTTTCTTTTCTTACTATTTCCAAGTCTGCCATTCCAGTGAGTTCTGTGCCCAAGAAGCTCAGTTCCTCTGGTCCCACTCAAGGCCATGCTCATGGCTATGTCTCTTGCTTTTAGCCTCGATCCCCACTACATACAAATACAAAAATATGCTTCCTGCCTCTGCAATTAGGGAAACTCCTGTTAATTTACTCAGGTTAGTTTTTGCACAGGCCTCACCATGCTACGGATTGCTTTGGGCAGTAGCTTCTATTGTTTTCAATTATCTCATTACATGAATGGGTGTAATTGCACCTTCTAATTAGAATGAAAGGAGGGTGCTCAGCACAATCATCAGGTTTTACCAAGTCTGTGATTGTCTTTGGATCAAACACTCACTTAATGGCAGCTGTTAATGACTTCCAGCACACTACTATGGCAGGGCTGCATTAGGAGCTATAGAGGCTGCATTTTGGCTATCTGTACTGTGGAAATTTCATCACAAAGATATTTTCCTACTAAATTAGACATTGCATTGGCATTATTATTTGTATTACAGTAGCACTTAGAGCACCAAATGAAATCATGGTCCTACAGCTAGGTGCTGTATGAAGACATAGTAAGATAGAATCCATGCTCCAAAGAGCTGAGAGTCTAAATGGACTTTCCCCATTTTATTGATGGGAAACTGAAGCTCAGTGAAACTAAGGTTATATCAACACTGGAGCTAGAAGGTTCAATTTCCATCTCGGGTAGCCAGACTTTATGTCTACACTACAGGATTATTCTGATTTTACATAAACCGGTTTTGTAAAACAGGTTGTATAAAGTCGAGTGCACGCGGCCACACTAAGCACATTCATTCGGTGGTGTGCGTCCATGGTCTGAGGCTAGCATCGATTTCTGGAGCGTTGCACTGTGGGTAGCTATCTCGCAGCTATTCCATAGTTCCCGCAGTCTCCCCCGCCCATTGGAATTCTGGGTTGAAACCCCAATGCATGATGATGCAAAAACAGCATCGCGAGTGATTCTGGGTAAATGTCATCACTCATTCCTTCCTCCGTGAAACCAACGGCAGACAATCATTTCGTGCCCTTTTTCCCTGGATTGCCCTGGGAGACACCATAGCACGGCAACCATGGAGCCTGTTCAGCTTTTTTTTACTGTCACCGTATGTCTACTCGATGTTGCTAACAGACGCGGTACTGCAGCGCTACACAGCAGTATTAATTTGCCTTTGCAAGACAGCAGAGACGGTTATCAGTTGTTCTGTACAGTCTGCCATGCCATTGTAAATTGGCAATGAGATAACATTCTGTACCGTCTGCTGCTGTCATGGGTGCCCTTGGCTGAGGTCGGCCGGGGGCGCAAAGAAAAAATGGGAATGACTCCCTGAGTCAATCCCTCCTTTATGGTATCTAAAAATAGAGTCAGTTCTGCCTAGAATATGGTGCAAGTGTACTATAGAACCAGTGTATCAGAGAACCAGAGAGCACAGCCGCTCCATGTCAGATCCCGCAAAAATTACGAGTTACATGCCTTTCTAGGGAGTGCCCCTGCAACAACCCCACCCGTTGCTTCCCTGCTCCCCCAGCCCTTCTGGGCTACCGTTGCAGTGTCCCCCCATTTGTGTGATGAAGTAATAAAGAATGCAGGAATAAGAAACACTGACTTGTTAGTGAGATAAAATGAGGAGGAGGAAGCCTCCAGCTGCTATGATAGTCCAGGCAGGACATTAAATGGTATGGGGGAGAGAAGGCCAGCATCCCGCTGCTATCATAGTCCAGGCAGTATAGAATGTTTTCTTTACACATGAAAGGGAGGGGGCTGATGGAGCTCAGCCCCCAGTTACCAGCCATTCTGTATCATCTACTGGGAATGACCGGGAGTCATTCCTAATTTTACCCAGGAGCCCCTGGCCGACCTCACCTGAGGCCAGCCAGGAGCACTCACGGGATGATGACAAGGACGTCTATCAGTCCTTTTGTAAGGTACCGTCTGCCACCAGGGAAGGGAAGGGAGAGGATGCTGCTGTTCACTGCCACTGCACCGTGCCTACCAGCAGCATGCAGTAGACATACGGTGACATTGAAAAAAGTCAAAAAAAATTTTTTTTCCCTTTTCTTTCATGGGGAGGAGGGGGGTAAATTAACGAGCTATATCCTGAACCACCCCAGACAATGTGTTTGACCATACAGGCATTGGGAGCTCAGCCAAGAATGCAAATACTATTCGGAGACTGCTGGGGACTTTGGGATAGCTGGAGTCCTCAGTACCCCCTCCCTCCCTCCATGAGTGTCCATTTGATTCTTTGGCTTTCCGTTACGCTTGTCACGCAGCACTGTGCTGTGGACTCTGTCTCATAGCCTGGAGATTATTTTAAAATGCTTTGGCATTTCGTCTTCTGTAACAGAGCTCTGATAGAACAGATTTGTCTCCCCATACAGCGGTCAGATCCAGTATCTCCCGTATGGTCCACGCTGGAGCTCTTTTTGGATTTGCGACTGCATCGCCACCCGTGCTGATCAGAGCTCCACGCTGGGCAAACAGGAAATTAAATTCAAAAGTTCGCGGGGCTTTTCCTGTTTACCTGGCCACTGCATCCGAGTTCAGATTGCTGTCCAGAGCAGTCACAGTGGTGCACTGTGGGATATCGCCCAGAGGCCAATACTGTCGATTTGCGGCCACACTAACCCTAATCCGACATGGCAATACCGATTTCACCGCTACTCTTCTCGTCGGGGAGGAGTACAGAAACTGGTTTAAAGAGCCCTTTGTATCGATATAAAGGGCCTCGTTGTGTGGATGGGTGCAGCATTAAATCGGTTTATTGCTGCTAAAATCGGTTTAAACACGTAGTGTAGACCAGGCCTCTGATTGAGCTTGCACACTAAAAACAGAAACATAGCTGCGGCAGCACTAGGGCTAGCTGCCCTGAGTACAATCCCATCTGAGACCCTAGGGCATTTATTCAGGAGAGCTAGCCTGTCCCAGGCACATGTCGCCACGACGATGCTGCTAGTCTGAGTATGTCTGCATAAGCTGGAAATTGTAATTCCCAGCTCGATTGTAGACATGCCCTAAGTGACCTGCCCAAAGATACACTGGAAGTCTTTGGCAGAACCAAGAAATGAACTCAGGTTTTCTAGATGTCAGTTCCTGGCTTTAATCACAAGCTCATTTTACTTTCTCTGAGGAAAAGCTTCTCTCAGAGATGAAAATATAATATATTTACAATTATATAGCCCTTTTCATCTGAGGATATCAAATTATTATATAAACATTAACTAATTAAGCCTCACACCACCCCGCTGAAGTTAGTGAGTAGCATACTCATGTTACAGCTGGTTAAACAGAGTTGTATGTGCCTCAATTGCTAGCAGACCCAAGGACCCTAAATTCCAGTTGTCATCTCTGTCTACTTGATAACATTCCTGCAACCAGCAATCTAGGAGTTCTAGATGCTTAGCACTTCTGAAAATCAGGTCCACAGTGTCTCAGGTTTGGCACCCAAAAACGGACACCTACAATACATAGTTATTTAAAAAAAATAATTTTGACTTTAGCCTCTTTACCTCAGTTTCTCCATCTGTAAAGTGGGGATAAGAAAATTTATTAACCTTGTAGCTCTAGGTAGTGTAGCCCAGGTGATAGCACAGTGGACAATAGCACTCTGGAGAGCTGGCTTTCCCCATCTGTAAAATAGGGATAATGATACGGCTATCCTTTGTTTTGGCCTCTACTGATGAAAAGTACCATATAAGAGCTGTATATTATTATTATTAAAGTGCAATGTATTATAGCAACAATAGTTACAGTAATAATAGTTAAAGTTGCATTTCAGCTCCCATGTTAAGCCCCTTTTTTTCAGTTGGCCACAATGTGTGTACATATCTATGCTACAGTTGAGATAGAAAGTTTGCGGGAATGAACTGTTAGAAAGAGCCAAGCCTGTGAAGAAGGCTTAGACTGAGGGTTTCATGATTTAGAAGTACCCTTCTGTTATTAAACCAGACTCCAGGAAGAATGCCATTTTCCCACTCTGAGTGTGTAGGAGTTTTTTTGGACTGTGGGGGGGGGGGATGTTTTGACCAACTAATTTCATGCCAAAACAAAAGCCACTGCACAAACATGTCTATACATTGCCAACACTTTTCTGATGGTTGGAGAATAACTATTAATAAGATCCTATGAATAACAATAAATCACACTTGGAGATTGAATCCATTAATACGTTTGCAAATTTCCTATTTGATCAACTGTTTGTAGGAATAGCTCTTACTGTCGGTATCACTTTAAAACAGTTCAAAACAGCATATCAGAAGAGGACACCAAGGGACCTGCTGACATTAAACAACCTTTTAATCCATTTATCAACATTCTCATCCTTCCCCATTCAAAGCAGCTAAACAATAACTATAAATAAAAGAAAATTAACTGATATGCAGAACATATTAAAAGCCAATAATGCAATGTGACTGATTCTTCCAAACTCCTCTTTAAAGGCATCAGCAAGCCTCAGATTTTCTACATCCATGAACGAAAAGTAACTAGCTCGGTTATACTAATGTGAACATTTTATTAAATATCATCCTGCCTCAAGGCAGCTAACAGTATTCCCCAATACAATTCTTTTGTTGTTGTTTCTGTAGACTCTTGTTTCACATTGGTGCAATTTATATATATATGTATTATTTATGCTGTACTAACAGGACCAATATTAACATTGTAAACAGTCTGGCAAGGAGGGAAAACAAAAAGCTCAGTCTGCTTGTTTGGAAAGGTCTGCAATGGAATATATTAGTGTTTATCCAGAATTAATGGAAAGGGAATGGCCAGGAGGAATGAAAACAATAATTTATAGCTTGAAATAGAAATATGGTTGAATCCTTGTAGTGTTAAAGGATGTTTAAAAGTAAGTTACAGCAATGGGAATGTTGCTACTGAACTACAGTTTCATCTCTCCCTCTCAGAATCTGCAAACCCTTCAATACTACCTTATGAATAGGGGAATGTATTATTATTAATAATAAGAATATTACATTTGAGTCTATAGGCCTCAGCCAAGGTTGGGCTCCCTTTGTGCTAGGCATTGTATATACAATGCTGCCCCAAAGAACATACAAATAAATTGCCAATAAAGCAAAAGACTCAGCATGAAAACCTGCTCCTTATTGATCATTAGATAGAAAATATCAACGAGCAAGACCAGTAAAACCCCAAAGCGCAGACAGGTCTAATCTCAGAACAAAGCAGGTCAAGGAAACTTGATCAGATAATCTCCTTGCTAAAATCTCACCAATCATACTTTAAAAAAGAATGGTAAACAAAATAATTGCCAAGTTCATCAATGTCAAGAGAGGGTTTCTTGAGCATAGGCCTAAATGTTGCTCACTTGACAGATACTGGGATCTGATCTGCATGGGAAGATATTTGCACTCACATATTACCTACCCCACTTAAGTTAATGAGGCTCCATGCAGGAATATAAGAACATAAGAATGGCCATACTGGGTCAGACCAAAGGTCTGTCTAGCCCAATATCCTGTCTTCTGACAGTGGCCAATGCCAGGTGCCCCGGAGGGAATGAACATACCAGGTAATCATCAAGTGATCCATCCCCTGTCACCCATTCCCAGACGCAAAACTCCAACTGTGCTGGTCTAATTTGCAAGATCAGAATCTATATTTCTACTGGTTGTGAAGATGCTGGGCTTGACTCTTCTTTCACTTACATTAGTTTTACACTTGTGTAGCTGCATTGATTTCCCTGAATTTACATTTGATTTACACTAGCCTGACAAAGAAGAAAATTATCCCAGCTGAGTGAATGTGAAGAAGGAAGAACCAAAGAGAATATTAAAGTGAAGGGGAGGAGGAAACTGATGAATAAAAAATAGGGAGACATAATGATGTAAAAAAGATTATTGCTATATTTTAAAAAATTAAATGTACAGTACTGCCAAACCAAAGTGCTAAAAAAGCATGAGATAAAAAATCATGGACTGGCTTAACAATCTTTAAATTTTAAAAAGTAATACATTTTGGGTCTTTTTACTTACTCTCAGGTTTCTGAGCCTCTTAGGGTTTACATTTCAAACTTTTCCCTGCAATCAGGAGGACTAGAAACTTACTTTCTTTAAAATGAAACATGAGCATCTTGTGTAATCACCTGACTCTGGAAGCTGGGGCTTAAAGAATAAAACCCCTCATATCATGAGGCTTTATGATAACAATGCGAGAATTGGCAATACTTCATTTAGCATGGAGTGATATCTTACTTGACTTGCTGTCAGTGGTATGCACAATATTTATATGGCAGTAAATGTATATTTACTAGTCCTACTGACCTACTCACAGCAGTAAAACTAAGCATGTGCATTAGTGTTTGCAGGATTGGCACTTTAGTGTGTATATTGAAATGCTGTGTTTATATGTTAATCAATTTATCCAGTGTACCCCGTCTGGGTCATTGAGAGTCCGTGTTACAGTTGAGATACAAGAGCAGAACAGCAGATGTTACTGCTGCTTGCATTTCACCTGTTAAGTGGATAACAGAGCAGATCAGAAAACTGAAATTTTCCTGTGAGAAATTTTGAATGATATCACTATTCAAAAGCAATTTTTTTCCAATATTTTCCTCCTAGAAGTTTCAAAACAGTTCAGAATGGCAATATTTGTTTTGATTTGGCTTAAGATGTCATTTTTGTTGCTTTAAACCAAAAAATAAAACAAAATGAAACATTTTAAGTTGAAACAAAACAAAACTTGTTGTTTTGAATCAGTACTTGACCATAACATAGCAATTTGTTTTAGTTTTTACAAACTTCAAAGCTGAAATGAAATACGATTTTTAAAGTGAAACTGAAATGAAAAATTTTGTTTAATTTCAAAATGGTGAATTGAAACAAACATTTTTTTTTGTTTTGACATTTCATATTGGAAAAATAGCAAAACTTTTTGCCAGAATTGACAATTTCCCATGACTTTTTTCAATTTCTATGAAACTGTGTTATTCAGCAGGAGCATTTACTTGATGAGAAATTTCAGACAATGCATAACTAGACCTTTCTCTCCAGGAGTGTCATTCCAGCACATCTCCCCAGCACAAACTAAGAAAATGTTAAACTAAATAACGTATGCACAAGAGCAACTTTACGCAGGTGAGCAGTAGCCCAATTGAAGAAAATGGAATTAAGTCAAATGTGTTGTTACACATAAGTACAAATGTTTGCAGAATTGAGGCCTAAGATTGATACTCAAGGGTATTAAATGTGTGGGGTTTTGTTGTGAAGCACTTAGCACACTGTTGGGTGCTTTAAAATAATAATATTGTATTTGCAGTTTCTTGGTTTACATTCTTCACCAATACGCCTGGAAACTGAGTTTTAATGAGTGGATCACTTTTAAACTACAGTTTGGGATTCAAATGGTTATTGTTTTTTAAACCACATCATTTCCCCCCTATTCTAATTATAGGGCTGATAGTTTCTGTGACAATATGCATGCCATTGTGCAGGCTTAATATAAAGCTAGTCTGAGAAGAAACACAACTCAGAAGCAGTTGATTCCAGTGTTCAATACATCTACTAAATAATTCAGTATCACTAATGGAAGTCTGATCTTAGTGGAGAAGCAAGCTTCTGTGGGCACTCATTGCTGGTTTTGGCAGCCAGACTCTGGAGAACAACAATGGAGCAAAAGGTGAAAAAATCTTTAACTGTTCTTGTGTTCTCTTTTCTGATTTCCCAGAATTTTATTATTTCTTCTTGGTGAAGGCTGCAGCTGAGAGCTGAGGGAGTGATAGAAAGAAATTGATATTTACAGTATGTCTGAAACAAACAAAGAAAGTTCAAACCAAGCTGACCTATTGACTGGCATGTGTTTTTGTTTGGTTTTAGAAATGCACTGCAACTTTCTGCTAAGTGATGGGAGCAAAGGCAATGAAACATTTATTGGGGGCAAATTGCACAATGTATTGCCTCCAAATTTCATACTCAAGTTTTAGGCTTAGAATTTTCTAAGAAGGTGAGGTGCCCAATTCTCATTGAAAGTCTGAGAGTTGGGTGCCTAACTCCTATTAGCACCTTTGGAATTCCTTGCTTAGAGGTACTAAGCATCCCCAACTCCAATGTAAGTCAAAGGGAGCTGAGGGTGCACTCAACACCTTACAAAGGAAAATAATCAGCAAGATGAATTCTAATATGAAAGGGCTTCTATTTTTAGGCACACTCAAGATTCCCAATCCCAATCATCTTTAGGAAAACCAATCCCTTCCAAAAATACTGTGAATATCAGCTGGTGGAAATATTTGGGTTCATTTACTGGTGCATTACCATTGTGCATCAACAGTCAAAAAATCTGTACAACTTGTTCCCTTAATCTTTGCTCTTTTCCTTTCTAAAAGGAGCAGTGTTCATCACTCTTCTTTACCTCTTGGAGACACTGTTTCAGGCAGTGAAGAGGCTACTCAAAAGTAAAGGTTTGACCCCTGTAGCTGCTAACCCATTCTTTATCTTGTTTTTAACTAATCTAAAACTGATATCTACAAACAAACCATAAGGGAAAAGATTTAAAACCTAGTCAGAGATAGCAGGGTTCTCTAGCAACCTATAAGCAAGATGTCCTTTTTAGTTAAATTTAGATTCCTTGTGTGTCTAGACCAGATTATTAACAACCAAGGGCTGCCTTTCAGTATAGAGATTTGTATCCTTCACTTGTTATCCAGACTTAACTCTTTGTCTTTATGTCCCCCTTTCCATTATCCAAGAAGACCATCTAGATGTAGGAAAAAAACCATTGTTTGGGATGGGCAAAATAATAAGAGACAAGATGGTGAAGCAGAACTTGGCAGAATCCACTGGCTGCATCTAACGAGGAGAATATTTTTGCACCAGTTAACTGGTCAGACTATATCTTCCATGGTTCCTTATTACTATTCTTCTCCATGCTGTCCCGTTGATTCTGTCCCATCTTGCTTTAAGTATGTTGGGAGGCCCACCTCACTAGTTGTGAGACTGTCTAGAAAGTCACTTGTCATAGTCCTATTAATGTCAAAGGTGTCAAACATTGTAGGCTCTTTGGAGCAGGAATGTGTCTTACTATGTTTATACAGTGCATAGCACAATCAAATCTTGTACTCAGTTGGCACCTCCTAGGTGCTATTGTGCTACAAATAATATTAACAATAAAAACACACATATTACTTAACTTTCCAGAATTGAGGTGCTTTCATTTTTTATTAGAGTTCCTTCAGATCCTAATTCATTTACCGTTGAACAAATGCATAATTGTATATACCAGTGGTCCCCAACCTTTTCATCTGGCGGGCGCCAGATGAAGGATCGCTGAGGTGGTGGAGCACCTGCTGAAATGCTGCCGAATTTCGGCGGCATTTCAGTGGTGACACCTCTCGATGCTGCTGCTTGCCGTCGACAAGTGACGTCATTGAGAGGTGTCCCCGCCGAAATTCAGGAGCGACGCCTCTCTATGACGTCATTTGTTGATGGCAAGTGGCGTCATCGAGAGGTGTCTCCGCCAAAATTCGGGGGCGACGCCTCTCAATGACATCACTTGTTGGTGACAAGCGTCGTCATCGAGAGGCGTCCCCGCCAAAATGCTGCTGAAATTCAGCGGCATTTCGGTGGCTGCTCTCCCGGGGTCCAGGATGCGGGCGCATTAAGATGCCCCCACGGGCACAACCACTGGTGTATACAATTGAGTCTTTAGCCTTTCCAAATCCTAATGCAAGTCACATCACAAGATTAGAATTTGGTTCAATGTGTGTGCCCAGTTTCAGCAAATTCAGATCTGAGATGTGGTGAGGGAGGTACCAGGGATTGCTGTAACTAGGGAAAAGTGTGAGCTGAAACTGTTTTACAGTGGAAAATTGGGTTTTCAACACAAAGAAAATTTTAATGGAAAGTGACTGCTTTCTGCGGAAAGTTTCTCTCTCTTTAAAAAAACTTTAAAAACCTCAGTTTTCTTTTTTTCAACAAAAAAATTGAAATTTTCGGCACGGGAAACATAATTTTGACCTGCACTATGTCTCAATTTTCTCTTTAGCCCACAGAAAAATGTACAAGCAATATTCTTCCCTTGTCTCACCAGTCTGCTCCAACCTCACTCTTCATCCAGAGCACACAGTTTTGGTGGCAATCAGATGAACCTATTTTAAGGCCAAAGATGTCAAACATTCTAGGCTATGGTGCAGGGAATGTCACTTACTATGTTTGTACAGTGCTTAACACAACAGGGTCCAACTCTCTGGTGGAGCACTCCAGAGACCGTGCAAGTCAGCTACTGTTATAAACAGATAGCTAAGGGTTAATGTCTCTTTCACCTATAAAAGGGTTAACAAACAGTGACCTGAAACACCTGACCAGAGGACCAATCAGGAGACAAGACTTTTTCAAATCTGGGTGGAGGGAAGTTTTGGGTGTGAGTCCTTTGTTCTTGGTCTGTTCTCTTTCTGGGCTCTGAGAGTGACCACAGGAATCTCCAGGCTTTCTAATCTTCTGTTTCCAAGTTGTAAGTACAAGGATAGTAAGACAATAGGTTTATATTGTTTTTTTGTATTTACATGTGTGTAGTTGCTGGAATGTTTTAAATTGTATTCTTTTTGGATAAGGCTGTTTATTCATTTTTTCTTTTAAGCAACTGACCCTGTACATTATCACCTTGATACAGAGACCTATTTTATGTCTTTTTTCTTTCTTTTTATATAAAGCTTTCTTTTTAAGACCTGTTGGATTTTTTTTTAGTGGGGGCTCAAGGGGATTGAGTCTGCAGCTCACCAGGGAATTGGTGGGAGGAAGAAGACAGGGGGGGAAGAGAAAATCTCTTTGCGTTAGATTTACTAAGCCTGACTTTGCATACCCTCTGGGTGAGGGGAGAGAGAGATTTGATCTCTCGGTACTTGTGTTTCAAGGATTTGAAGCAGGGAATATCCTAGAATACCCCTGGCAGGGAAATCTGGGAGGAGGTAAAGAGGGGGAAGGGAAGTGGGTTATTCCCCTTTGTAGTGAGACTCAGGGCATCTGAGTCTTGGGGGTCCCCCAGGGAAGGTTTTCGGGAGACCAGAATGAGCCAGACACTGGAATTCTCTGGCTGGTGGCAGCAATATCAGATCCAAGCTGGTAATTAAGTTTGGAGATTTCATGCTAGCTTCTCATGTTCTGAACTCTAAGGTTCAGATCTGAGTAGGAAAGTTATGACATGAGTGGCAGCGGTGTGGAAATATAAGAATCCAGAAGCCAGTAGGAATATTAATTTCTTTTTCTCTTCTAGGGCTTTTAAGCAGAGAGAGAAAGAGTTTGGTTTTAAAAGGAACCAGAGAGAATTTTTTTTTTCTGTTCTCTCAGTTGCAGTTTGGCTTGCATATTAAGCAAGGAACTATTAAGGTTGACAAAGGGTCTTTTGTTAAACCAAAGCACTCCGATTGAGAGTCAAGTACCCAGCACAACACACATGCAAATAAAGTGGTTTTTCTGGTTTACTTTACATTGAAAAGATTAGCTAGAGAAAAAAAAAAGAGGCACTGTTGCTAGGCAAACCCCAGGAGACAACAGAGAGCCAGAAGTTCAAACAATAAACACCAGAGGGCACCCCAACACAATAAAACAGGAACCATGACTTCTAAGGCAAAAATGGAGGCAGAGACACAAATCAAAGAAGTAGACCACAGGCGACAAATGGAAAAAAGAGAAAAAGAGGTGGAGTTGAAAGAAAGGGAAGAAAACATCAAACTGGCAGCCTACAAAAGAGAGCAAGCAGCCAAAGATGCAGCCCACCAACGAGAGAGGGAGAAACACCAACAAGAAATGGAAAAACAACAAAAACAGAGTGAAGAGAGGGAAAAAGAGAGAAAGCATGAAATGGACTTGGCGCGGGCCAGGCAGGATGCTCCCACCAGTCCTAACAACCCTGCGCCAATGATTGTTCCACATCACAGGAAATTTCCCACCTACAAGGCAGGTGATGACACTGAGGCCTTCTTAGAAAATGTTGAAAGGGCCTGTCTTGGGTACAGCATCCCTGAAGACCAGTACATGGTAGAGCTGAGGTCACAGCTCAGTGGACCCTTAGCAGAGGTGGCGGCTGAAATGCCAAAGGACAGAATGAACGATTATAAACTGTTTCAAACCAAGGCCAGATTCAGAATGGGGATAACCCCGGATCATGCCCGTCGGCGTTTCAGAACCCAAAAATGGAAACCAGATGTGTCATTTCCCAGACACGCCTACTACGTTGGGAAAAATTATGAGGCCTGGATATCAGGAAACAATGTTAAATCCTTGGACGAACTGCACCTCCTCATACAAATGGAGCAGTTCTTGGATGGTGTTCCTGAGGACATAACACAGTACATACAAGATGGAAAACCCAAAAATCTCACTGAGGCGGGGGAGATTGGAGCTAAATGGATGGAAGTGGCAGAAAGCAAGACAGCTACTGTCAAGGGGAATGAATACCCCAGGGGGCACACCGACAATAAACCCTACTACCGAGGGCAAACCAAGACCCCACCTACAACCCAAGAAAAGCCACAGACACACTATTCTTCCACCTCACCAGTCTCCAGTAACTCACTTCAACCCAGTGACCAGTCAGCTGGAAGATACTTTAAGTGTAATAAACTGGGACATATAAAGGCCAACTGCCCAAAGAACCCCAACCGAGTGCAGTTCATTACACCACCCTCATACCAAAGATCCCCAGGCCCAGATGCCTCTCAAATACCCTTGGATCGAAGGGAAACTTTGAGAGTGGGCGGAAAGAAGGTTACTGCGTGGAGAGACACGGGGGCACAAGTGTCAGCTATCCACCAATTCTTCGTCGACCCCAAATTCATCAACCCAGAGGCCCAAGTGACAATTTACCCCTTCATGTCACAAGCTGTAGACTTGCCTACAGCTCAACTGCCTGTCCAGTACAAAGGCTGGTCAGGAATGTGGACTTTTGCAGTCTGTGACAATTATTCCATCCCCATGCTACTGGGGGAAGATTTGGCCAACCAGGTGAAGCGGGCCAAGAGAGTGGGAGTGGTTACACGTAGCCAAACCAGACAAGCTTCTCGACCCATTCCTGTTCCTGAGCCGTCCACAGGGGCCCTGTCTGTGTTACCAGAGACCCAGACAGAGGTAGTGGACCTGAATTCCCTGCCAACAACGGAAACAGCAACAGCACCTCCAGTCCCAGGCCCGGAACTGGAAAAGCAGCCAGCACCAGAACCGTTGCCAGCACTGACGACAGTACTTGCAAATCCATCTTTAACCCCAACGCCAGAGTGTGCCAGCGAGCCTGAACTGGCAGAAGCAGCGGACAACCACACCCAAGAGGCTCAGCCAGAGCCTGAAATACCACCTGGTGCACCAGCGGAGAGCGGCTCACCAGCAACGGAAACAACATCACCTACATCGCTTCCAGAGGGATAAAGCCCAAGCCCCCAGTCTGAGGAAGAACTGGTGTCCCCAGCCTCAAGGGAATAGTTCCAGACTGAGCAGGAAGCAGATGACAGCCTTCAAAAAGCTTGGGCGGCGGCACGGAGCACCCCACCGCCTCTCAGCTCTTCTAATCAATCCCGGTTTGTTGTAGAACAAGGACTTTTATACAAGGAGACTCTTTCTGGTGGACACCAGGAAGACTGGCATCCGCAAAAGCAGTTGGTTGTTCCAACTAAGTACCGGGAAAAGCTCTTAAGCTTAGCCCATGATCATCCCAGTGGCCATGCTGGGGTGAACAGAACCAAAGACAGACTGGGGAAGTCCTTCCACTGGGAGGGGATGGGCAAGGACGTTGCCAAGTATGTCCGGTCTTGTGAGGTATGCCAAAGGGTAGGAAAGCCCCAAGACCAGGTCAAGGCCCCTCTCCAGCCACTCCCCATAATTGAGGTCCCATTTCAGCGAGTAGCTGTGGATATTCTGGGTCCTTTCCCAAAAAAGACACCCAGAGGAAAGCAGTATGTACTGACTTTCGTGGACTTTGCTACCCGATGGCCGGAAGCAGTAGCTCTAGGCAACACCAGGGCTAAAGCTGTGTGCCAGGCCCTAACTGACATTTTTGCCAGGGTAGGGTTGGCCCTCCGACATCCTTACAGATTCAGGATCTAATTTCCTGGCAGGGACCATGAAAGAACTATGGGAAACTCATGGGGTGAACCACTTGGTTGCCAGCCGGACCACCTGTCATAAACAGATAGCTAAGGGTTAATGTCTCTTTCACCTGAAACACCTGACCAGAAAACCAATCAGGGAACCGGATTTTTTCAACTTTGGGTGGAGGGAAGTGGGTGTCTGAGTCTTTTGTCTGTCTGCCTGTTTTCCTCTGAGCTTTGGAGAAGTAGTTCTATTTTCTAGTCTTCTGTTTCTAAGTGTAAGGACAAAGAGATCAGATAGTAAGTTCTATGGTTTCTTTTCTTTGGTATTTGCATGAATATA
Organism: Gopherus evgoodei; assembly: GCF_007399415.2. NCBI lineage: Eukaryota > Metazoa > Chordata > Testudines > Testudinidae > Gopherus > Gopherus evgoodei. Next base: position 258,268,479 of record NC_044322.1, on the reverse strand, counting down.
AGTGCTGGAATGCTGTGATTTGTATTCTTTTTGGATAAGGCTGTTTATTCAATATTCTTTTAAGCAATTGACCCTGTGTTGTATCATCTTAATACAGAGAGAACATTTGTATTTTTTCTTTCTTTTTTATATAAAGTTTTCTTTTAAGACCTGTTGGAGTTTTTCTTTACTTCAGGGAAATTAAGTCTGTACTCACCAGGGAATTGGTGGGAGGAAGAAATCAAGGGGAGAGCTGTGTGTTGGATTGCTAGCCTGATTTGGCATTTCCTCTGGGTGAAGAGGAAAGTGCTTTTGTTCCAGGATTGGGAACGGAGAGGGGGAATCACTCTGCGTAGTTTCACCGAGCTTGTGTCTGGGTATCTCTCCAGGAGCATCTGGAGGGGGGAAGGGAAAAAGGATTATTTCCCTTTGTTGTGAGACTCAAGGGATTTGGGTCTTGGGTCCCCAGGGAAGGTTTTTCAGTGGGACCAGAGTGCCCCAAAACACTCTAATTTTTTGGGTGGTGGCAGCAGTACTAGGTCCAAGCTGGTAACTAAGCTTGGAGGTTTTCATGCTAACCCCCATATTTTGGACGCTAAGGTCCAGAATCTGGGAATAAGGTTATAACACCACCATCAAACCAATGGCCTAGTGGAAAGGTTTAATGGAACTTTGGGGGCCATGATAAGTCAATTCATCAACGAACACTCCAATAATTGGGACCTAGTGTTGCAGCAGTTGCTTTTTGCCTACAGGGCTGTACCACATCCCAGTTTAGGGTTTTCACCATTTGAACTTGTGTATGGCCATGAGGTTAAGGGGCCATTACAGTTGGTGAAGCAGCAATGGGAGGGGTTTACGCCTTCTCCAGGGACTAACATTCTGGACTTTGTAAGCAAACTACAAAGCACCCTCCGACACTCTTTAGCCCTTGCTAAAGAAAACCTAAAGGATGCTCAGGAAGAGCAAAAGGCCTGGTATGACAAACATACCAGAGAACGTTCCTTCAAGGTAGGAGACCAGGTTATGGTCCTGAAGGCGCAACAGACCCATAAGATGGAAGCATCATGGGAAGGGCCATTCACAGTCCAAGAGCGCCTGGGAGCTGTTAACTACCTCATAGCATTTCCCAATTCCTCTCTAAAACCCAGAGTGTACCATGTCAATTCTCTCAAGCCTTTCTATTCCAGAGACTTACAGGTTTGTCAGTTTACAGTCCAGGGAGATGATGCTGAGTGGCCTGAAGGTGTCTACTACAAAGGGAAAAAAGACGGTGGCATGGAAGAGGTGAACTTCTCCACAACCCTGGAACGTCTGCAGCGGCAACAAATCAATGAGCTGTGCACTAGCTTCACCCCATTGTTCTCAGCCACCCCAGGACGAACTGAACAGGCATACCACTCCATTGACACAGGTAATGCTCACCCAGTTAGAACCCCACCCTACTGGGTGTCTCCTCACGCCCAAGCTACTATAGAAAGGGAGATCCAGAACATGCTACAGATGGGTATAATACGCTCATCTACCAGTGCATAGGCATCTCCAGTGGTTCTGGTACCCAAATCAGATGGGGAAATACGCTTTTGCCTGGACTACCGTAAGCTAAATGTGGTAACTCGTCCAGACAACTATCCAATGCCACGCACCGATGAGCTATTGGAAAAGTTGGGACGTGCCTAGTTTATCTCTACAATAGACTTAACCAAGGGGTACTGGCAAGTACCGCTAGATGAACCTGCCAAAGAGAGGTCAGCATTCATCACCCATGCAGGGGTGTATGAATTTAATGTGCTTCCTTTCGGGCTGCGAAATGCACCCACCACGTTCCAGAGGCTGGTAGATGGTCTACTAGGAGGAGTGGGCGAATATGCAGTGGCCTACCTTGATGATGTGGCCATTTTTTCTGACTCCTGGCCCGAACACCTAGCACACCTGGAAAAGGTCTTTGAGCGCATCAGGCAGGCCGGACTAACTGTTAAGGCCAAAAAGTGTCAAATAGGCCAAAACAGAGTAACTTACCCGGGACACCAGGTGGGTCAAGGAACCATAAACCCCCTACAGGCCAAGGTGGAGGCTATCCAAAAGTGGCCTGTCCCAAAGTCAAAGAAACAGATCCAATCCTTCCTAGGCTTGGCCGGGTATTACAGACGATTTGTACCACACTACAGCCAGATCGCTGCCCCACTGACCGACCTGACCAAAAAGACCCAGCCAAATACAGTTAAGTGGACTGATCAGTGTCAAAAGGCCTTTACCCAACTTAAGGCGATGCTCATGTCTGACCCTGTGCTCAGGGCCCCGGACTTTGACGAGCCATTCTTAGTAACCACGGATGCATCTGAGCGTAGTATAGGAGCAGTTCTCATGCAGGAAGCAACGGATCACAACTTCCATCCTGTCGTGTTTCTCAGCAAGAAACTGTCTGAGAGGGAAAGTCACTGGTCAGTCAGTGAAAAGGAATGCTATGCCATTGTGTACGCCCTGGAAAAGCTACGCCCATATGTTTGAGGATGGCGGTTCCAGCTACAAACTGACCATGCTGCGCTAAAGTGGCTTCATACTGCCAAGGGGAACAACAAGAAACTTCTTTGATGGAGTTTAGCTTTCCAAGATTTTGATTTTGAAATTCAACACATTTCAGGAGCTTCTAACAAAGTAGCTGATGCTCTCTCCCGTGAGAGTTTCCCAGAATCCGCTAGTTAAAAAGTGTTCTTAAAATGTAGAAGTCCGTTAGTTATATACTTAGTAGTATAAGTAAAGGTGCATGTGTTGTATTACTCTGTTTATTTTAGAGTTCTAGGAAAGAAATCGCCGCCAGTGAGATTCCCCACTGTCTGAGATTTGGGGTGTGTGTAATAAATAGATAGCTAAGGGTTAATGTCTCTTTCACCTATAAAAGGGTTAACAAACAGTGACCTGAAACACCTGACCAGAGGACCAATCAGGAAACAAGACTTTTTCAAATCTGGGTGGAGGGAAGTTTTGGGTGTGAGTCCTTTGTTCTTGGTCTGTTCTCTTTCTGAGCTCTGAGAGTGACCACAGGAATCTCCAGGCTTTCTAATCTTCTGTTTCCAAGTTGTAAGTACAAGGATAGTAAGACAATAGGTTTATATTGTTTTTTTGTATTTACATGTGTGTAGTTGCTGGAATGTTTTAAATTGTATTCTTTTTGGATAAGATTGTTTATTCATTTTTTTCTTTTAAGCAATTGACCCTGTACATTGTCACCTTGATACAGAGACCTATTTTATGTCTTTTTTCTTTCTTTTTATATAGAGCTTTCTTTTTAAGACCTGTTGGATCTTTTTTAGTGGGGGCTCAAGGGGATTGAGTCTGCAGCTCACCAGGGAATTGGTGGGAGGAAAAAGACAGGGGGGAAGAGAAAATCTCTTTGCGTTAGATTTACTAAGCCTGACTTTGCATACCCTCTGGGTGAGGGGAGAGAGAGATTTGATCTCTCGGTACTTGTGTTTCAAGGATTTGAAGCAGGGAATATCCTAGAATACCCCTGGCAGGGAAATCTGGGAGGAGGTAAAGAGGGGGAAGGGAAGTGGGTTATTCCCCTTTGTAGTGAGACTCAGGGCATCTGAGTCTGGGGGTTCCCCAGGGAAGGTTTTGGGGAGACCAGAGTGATCCAGACACTGGAATTCTCTGGCTGGTGGCAGTGATATCAGATCCAAGCTGGTAATTAAGTTTGGAGGTTTCATGCTAGCTTCTCATGTTCTGAACTCTAAGGTTCAGATCTGAGTAGGAAAGTTATGACAGCTACTAAGTATCCCTCTTTATTGTTGTGTGGCTTGCATAATTTTCATCCCATAAGAAGGAAGTAGATTTCTCACTGCAGTCCTGGCCATTTGACTCCAGAGAAGCCTGGCTTATGTTGCTAGCCCAGCTGCTAGAGATACCTGTTCTATCTGAACCCATCTACTATTTTGTGGTGATGATCAAAGTTGTTTGTCTTCAGTGACATTGCTATCATTAAATCCCACTGTGGCTGTGTGATGAAAGCAAAGGTAGAAATGGAAGGGATTAGTTTACTTCACCCAGAAAGAATCCAGGTGGGTGCAATTATCCAGTCTGGGATTAACTGTACAGTGCCTTTTATTGTTACAGGTGGAAGGTGTGAGATGATGCAATATACACTTTTGCCAGGCAAAGGATTTTCTTAGCTAATTTCTCTGGAAACAGGAGAACCTGAACTGGATTTCTGCACTAACTTGGAATAGGAGCCAAAATGTATGACCCCAGAAAGACGACCAAACCCCCAAATGCTGTGTGCCTTTATAGCCAAGAAATAGTCTCACTCTAGGGTTTAGATACAAGACAGAATCTGCCTGACTTTAGAATGTCAGCTACATTTTTAATTAAATTGGCAATTGGGGAGCATTCTCATTTAACAAATGCAATGAAGCTAAAAGTGGGGAAAGCCTGCCTCTAAAGTGCAAGCTTTTTTGTAATTCCAGCAGTCAACAGAACTAGAAGCTGTGAAATTCCATTAAAAAAAGTTGTTTTGTGATATTTTCAGCCTAACTGGAAATTAAAAGTACCAAACTTCTTTTTCTTTCAATGTTTCCAGCCCAATTCTGGACAGTCAAGAGTTTCAAATAAACTTGGATTCTAAGCCCAGTTAACTTAAAGATTCTTCTTGACTTTCATGGGCTTTGGATCAGGCCCATAGTGCTAACAAGTGAAATAATTCTTTGTGTCTGAAATTTCTGACATTTGCTCATGGTTACCTGGGACGTCAATGCGAATCTCCCACGCGCTGTGGCTGACAGTGAATCCACGCTAGCCGTCTCAGCTCCTTACGTGTGCGCATTGCAAACAGGATCATAGATTCAATCGGATTTTTTTTTTAAATAAGTTACCTGGCACAGGGGTTCGCAGACATTAGCCCTCCAGACCCAGTACATTATGGTGCTGACACTGCCTCCGCAAGTAACAGAAAGTGGGGAAACTGTCACCATCAGACGAGGGTTCTGTAGAGCTTCTCTTTCCCAACAAAGCTTTACTCTTTGCTGACCAGAGCCCCAGTGCATACAACATATGAAATTGCAGAGGAGGGATGCTACCCTGCAGCTTCCTTTTCCTAGCAAGAACCGAGGAACTCAAATCCTGCACCTCTCCAGGTCCTACCCCCTCTCCCATTCCCCTGCCTTCCTCCAGTCCCAGGGCGCGAGACTGCCCCTGGAGTGACCTGCTTTTAATCAGCTTCCCAAGCAGATCACATGAGTGCAAAGTGCCCTCTCGCGCTCTGCCTCCCTCCTCTCCCGCTCGCAGTCTGCGCGCGAGTGAGTCCAAGCGAGGAGAGGCGAGTTCCCTGCCTCGAGCAGCCCAATCTTGGCGAGCCCATCCCAGCCGGAGGGGGAAGCGAGGAGCCCCCAGATCCAGCCCGAAAGAGACAGCTCGGCCCGGCGCTCCCAGGCAGCCAAGCCCACAGCCCAAGGCAGCTGGGCCGACACCTCCACGTACGTCCAAGTGGGTTTGCTGGGGCTGGGGCGCGCGTGTCAGAGGGTCGCGCCCGAGGCGCTTTCTTCCGCTGCGGGACGGCGCGGACACGCGTGCAGCGGCCGCCTGGCCAGGGGCTGGGCTCCCTGCGCGGGGCCTCTCTGGGTAGCAGCTCGCGGGGAGGGAACTGAGCGGGGCCGCGGAGTGCATCGCCCTGGGCATTGCTGGGGCTCTCCTCTCGCACCCCCCCCCGGACCAGCTGGTGTCGGACACAGCTGCCCCCCGGGACGTGGTGGCCGAGGAGCTCTGGACTCGCCCAAGGGACCCAAAGAGAAACAGTCTGGTGCCTGGCTGCCTCTGCAGGCTGCTGCCTTCCAGGCTGGGGCGCGGCCGCCGAGGATTACTCTGAAGGCTAATAGGATAATGGAGCAGTTCCCTGCTCTCAGCTCAGCGCGGATTTAAGGCAACTGCATGGCTCGGTTTAGCCACTTGATCATAACTTGGCAAGAAAGGCTGGCGGTGGCGGATCAATATGTGGCAGTATTGAAAAGCTAAGAGGCAGGAGGGGGAACTTTACATAGTATAAAGAAAAAAAAAGTGAGTGTCTGCGAGCAGAAAGTGTGCTCAAGAGGAAGGCCAGAAGTCTGCACCTAGGGTAGGCAACCTGCTATGGATGCCCCTCGTATCTGGGGTCCCACAGGGATCAGTTTTCTGTGGGGTGCTGTTCAATATCTTCATCAATGATTTAGATCATGGCATACAGACTAGAGTACACTTATAAAGTTTGTGGACAATACCAAGCTGGGAGGGGGTGCAAGTGCTTTGGAGGATAGGATTATAATTCAAAATGATCTGGACAAACTGGAGGAATGGTCTGACATAAATTGAATGAAATTCTAAAAGGACAAATGCAAAGTGCTCCACTTAGGAAAGAACAATCAGTTGCACACATACAAAATGGGAAATCACTGCCTAGGAAGGAGAACTGTGGAAAGGGATCGGGGGTTTATAGTGGACCACAAGCTAAATATAAGTCAAAAGTGTTACACTATTGCAAAAAAAGCAAACATAATTTTGGGATGTATTAGTAGGAGTGTTGTAAGCAAGACAAGAGAATTAATTCTTCCTCTCTACTCTGTACTCTGTACTGATTAGATCTCAACTGGAGTATTGTGTCCAGTTCTGGGCACCACATTTCAGGAAAGATGTGGACAAATTGGAGAAAGTCCAGAGAAGAGCAACAAAAATGATTAAAGGTCTAGAAAACATGACCTATGAGGGAAGATTGAAAAAATTGGGTTTGTTTAGCCTGGAAAAGAGAAGACTGAGAGAGGACATAACAATAGTTTTCAAGTACATAAAAGGTTATTACAAAGAGGAGGGAGAAAAAATGTTCTTCTTAACGTCTGAGAATCAGACAAGAAGCAATGGTCTTAAATTGCAGCAAGGGAGGTTTAGGCTGGATATTAGGAAAAACTTCCTAACTGTCAAGGTGGTTAAACACTGGAATAAATTGCCTACAGCAGTTGTGGAATCTCCACTGGGGATTTTTAAGAGCAGGTTAGACAAACACCTGTCAGAGATGGTCTAGTGATGGAATGGAGATCAAGGATAACCTAGGCATGGCCCAACATCTAAACAAGTACTTTGCTTCAGTTTTTAATAAGACTAGTGAACCTTGGGATGATGGACGGATGATAAACGGGAATGTGGATATGGAAGTGGATATTACCGCAACTGAGGTAGAGGCCGTACTTGAACAGCTCGATGGGACGAAGTCGGAGGGCCCGGACAATCTCCATCCGAGGATATTAAAGGAACTGGCGCGTGAAATTGCGAGCCCGTTAGCGAAAATTTTTAAGCAATCGGTAAACTCGGGGGTTGTGCCGTATGATTGGAGGATTGCTAATGTAGTTCCTATTTTTAAGAAAGGGAATAAAAGTGATCCGGGTAATTATAGGCCTGTTAGCTTGACGTCTGTAGTATGCAAGGTCTTGGAAAAAATTTTAAGGGAGAAAGTAGTCAAGGACATAGAGGTCAATGGTAATTGGGACGAATTGCAACACGGATTTAGTAAAGGTAGATCGTGCCAAACCAATCTGATCTCCTTCTTTGAGAAGGTGACTGATTACTTAGATAAAGGAAATGCGATAGATATAATTTACCTAGATTTCAGTAAGGCGTTCGACACGGTTCCGCACGGGGAACTGTTAGTCAAATTGGAAAAGATGGGCATGAATATGAAAGTTGTAAGTTGGATAAGGAACTGGTTAAAGGGGAGACTCCAGAGGGTCGTATTGAAAGGTGAATTGTCAGGCTGGAAGGAGGTCACTAGTGGAGTCCCTCAAGGATCGGTTTTGGGACCGATCTTATTTAACCTTTTTATTACTGACCTTGGCACAAAGAGCGGGAATGTGCTAATAAAGTTTGCGGATGACACGAAGCTGGGGGGTATTGCTAACACAGAGAAGGACAGGGATACTATTCAGGAAGATCTGAACCACCTTGTAAACTGGAGTAATAGAAATAGGATGAAATACAATAGTGAAAAGTGCAAGGTTATGCATTTAGGAACTAATAATAAGAATTTTGGATATATGTTGGGGGCGCATCAGTTGGAAGCGACGGAGGAGGAGAAGGACCTTGGGGTGCTGGTTGATAGCAGGATGACTATGAGTCGCCAATGTGATACGGCTGTTAAAAAAGCAAATGCGATTTTGGGATGCATCAGGCGGGGTATTTCCTGCAAGGATAAGGAGGTGTTAGTACCGTTATACAAGGCGTTGGTGAGACCCCATCTGGAATACTGTGTGCAGTTCTGGTGTCCCATGTTCAAGAAGGATGAATTCAAACTGGAACAGGTTCAGAGACGGGCTACAAGGATGATCCGAGGAATGGAAAAACTGCCTTATGAAAGGAGACTCAAAGAGCTTGGCTTGTTTAGCCTGGCCAAAAGAAGGCTGCGGGGGGATATGCTTGCTCTATATAAATATATCAGGGGGGTTAACGTTAGGGAGGGAGAGGAATTATTTAAGTTTAGTACTAATGTAGGCACGAGGACGAATGGGTATAAACTGGATATTAGGAAGTTTAGACTTGAAATTAGACGAAGGTTTCTAACCATTAGGGGAGTGAAGTTCTGGAACAGCCTTCCGAGGGAAGTAGTGGGGGCAAAAGACTTTCCTGGCTTTAAGACAAAGCTTGATAAGTATATGGAGGGGATGTTATGATAGGATTGTTAATTTGGGCAATTGATCTTGGATTACCACCAGATAGATCTGCTCAATGATCTGCAGGGAGATGTTGGATGGCATGGGAACTGAGTTACTGCAGAGAATTCCTTCTTGGGTGCTGGCTGGTGACTCTTGCCCACATGCTCAGGGTTTAGCTGATCGCCATATTTGGGGTCGGGAAGGAATTTTCCTCCAGGGCGGATTGGCAGGGGCCCTGGAGGTTTTTCACCTTCCCCTGCAGCGTGGGGCACGGGTCGCTTGCTGGTGGTTTCTCTGCAGCTTGAGGTCTTCAAACCGGTTTTGAAGATTTCAATAACTTGATCCTGGGATAGGGGTTGTTATAAAACTGGATGGGTGGGGTTCTGTGGCCTGCCTTGTGCAGGAGGTCAGACTAGATGATCAGATTGGTCCCTTCTGACCTATGAGTCTATGAGTCTATGAGTCTATGATACCTAGTCCTGCCATGAGTGCAGGGCACTGGCCTAGATGACCTCACAAGGTCCTTTCCAGCCTTATGGTTCTAAGGTGCCAGCAATGTTTTCACTTTGATCCCAGAGACTTAGGGCCAAACTCTATGCTCTGATAAGCACATAACGCTGTTTGACTGTAATGGGGGTTAACCTGCTTATCCTAGAGTAATATTTGACTCTTACTTTACTGCCGCTAAAATAAGTAACTCCAACAGGTGCTGATGGATCAGTTATAGAATTGTTATTGCTAGTTTGTTTTGAATCTTGTTTTAAAGGCCTGGGGGGGAGGGGTTGGAAAAACTGGGCCAAACTCTGCTGTCGGTGAGACTGGTGTAAATACAAAGTAACGCCATTGACTTCTAAGTGAGAGAATTTCTCCCATTGAGTTTAGAGATCATTCTGCTGATATATCATATTGGTTTCTGTCATTTATTTGTCTTCCTTATATATATTAGGGCTATTTACATGCAAAGGGAATCTTTTCACTTCATTAAAAGTTCATCTGCTCCTGTTGCTTGCTCTCTACCTGAGGTCACACTTCTCAGTTTTTGATATCACAAGGAGATGAATGAATACTACGTTTGTGGAATGTTCTAAAGCTTAAATTCCACCAGGAATTAAGCCTCCTGTGAGCATGTCCGCTTGGTCTTGTTTATAAGCAGTGTGGAATTGTATATATTATGCTTTTTCCCTATGCAATACCCTTACAACTGTGGCCAGAGGAGTGGGTTCTTGCTAGATCCTGCTTACTTTAAGTCAGAGGAGCAAGTGGAAGGACATTTTAGCCAAAGGTTCTTCAGCTCTGAAACTTGCTACCTTTCCATTGTTCCATCACAGCTTCAGTTTGGTATTGTTCTGAGCCTGTTGCAAAGTTCAGCTTTTGAGGTAGCTAATGGATTGAGGGAACAGGTATGCTTGTAGGTTCAGGCTATTCTAAGGAGACAGCTGTTTTTATGTACCTTTTGAATGTTGCATGATAGCTGCTGTACAATGGGAGTTTTACTTTTTATCATCTATTGTAATCACCTCATCTCCCCCCACAAACAACACTGAAATATCAATCAACAGAAATGATCCAAAGGGAAACTTTCCCCCAGAAAAGGTAATATGTAATTTGTGACATGGTAAAGTTGTTTATTTGTTGTTGTAAGTTTGATGAAGGGAAAAGGAAAAGTTATCCAGCTAGAAGAAAAAAGCTGTGCATAACTTAATGACCATCTATATGGGCAAGTATGTGTGAAGGGACAAGTAGAAAGTTGGTGTCTCTCTGGACTAAGTTCCTTAGTAATTGGGACCTTATCCAGCACTCACTGAAGAAAAAGAAAAGACTCCCTTTGTCTTTAGTGGGCTTTGAAACAGGCACTTGGACAGAAGGGTGGGAGGGAAATTTGTCACTGGCTTCAGTTTGTGTCTTTTACAAAAGGATACGTTTTTTGTTTGTTTTTATTTTAGTCAGTAGCATCTTCCTTCCCTCTACGGTAAATAGTACAGACAAGGGAGGCCTTCATCACTAATGTGGACACTTTCTTGGTTGACTTGTGGAAGGTGCTGTCTGACTTCCAGCAGCGTCACCTCCACCAAATTATGTCACAACTAGATCTGATCTCCCTTCTCTTAGGGTACGTCTACACTACAGGATAAATTCGAATTAGCTTAAACCAATTTTATAAAACAGATATTATAAAGTCGATTGTGCGCGTCCACACTAGGCACATTAATTCGGTGGTGTGCGTCCGTGGTCCGAGGCTAGCGTCGATTTCTGGAGCGATGCACTGTGGGTAGCTACTGTAAAAGAATGAGGCCAATAACGTCGATTTGCGTCCACACTAACCCTAAATCGATATAGTAATATCGATTTTAGTGTTACTCCTCTCGTTTTGTAAGAGTACAGAAATCGATTTAAAGAGCCCTTTAAATCGATATAAAGAGCAGTGTAGTGTGGACGGGTGCAGCATTAAATCGATTTAACGCTGTTAAAATCGGTTTAACAGCGTAGTGTGGACCAGACCTTAGTCTTGCTGGAGTTTGTTAGATTGAAGTACTCTCATAGAAGAACTGTCCTTTCTGCGTGAGCTCTGAAAACGTACTGATTTGACACACACACTGTTATATTTTAAAACATTTGTGCAGTGCCTTGGTGGGGTTATCACTTACAGAGCATTACAATGCAACGCTGAGTTACTGTGGATGGAACTTGCTTTCCTCATGAACCTTATCTTCCTCCACAGGCCGTCTCCCTTGCATATATTCTCCATAAACTTGTGGTGTTTTCTATGGGAGCAGGTCTGTGACTAACAGTGTAATCTCCACTTCAATATTTGCGGCCTTTTGCTGACTGGTGCATCAAAAGCATTTTTCTCTTAGAGGTTTCATTTCAGGGCTTTAACTGAGGAAATCTATATATGTGTCAAGCCTCTTCATAATAAACCATTTAAAATGCTGTCCTGGGATCAAACCAGGTTACTGTAACACATACACACTGCTCTTCATATGCTTAGAGTGACCTACACTTGGTCAATCCATATACCTAATATAGTTGTCTCTGATTTATCCTCTTTGGGCTGCCTTGTTCACAGGGAGTTTATGTTGCAAATTAGTCATAATTCTTGGCATGCTGAGCAGCCTCAAACTTAAACTGCAGCCTCATTTTCCATCCAATCAATTCCACACTTTCATGTGTCCGAGTTTCCATGGTGCCATCAAGCTTCTAGTTAGATATTGACATCTGACAGCAGGAATATCATTCTGTGTTGCTGTGTATATTTAGTGAAACTGTCAGAGCCATTTAGGGTGTGCATTTCTAATTTATATCCATATCCTCATATCATTAGTTAATGCTTGTTAAGCCTTGCCTAATAGCCCTGGTTACATAGTCAACAGCAACAGTGAACTTCAGATATGGCTTAGGCAACAGACGTTTTGAGATAATCAGAAGGATCCATATTTTAGGTTAGTTTGGGCAATTTAGCATCATGTGGGCACAAAGGATAACATTTAAAAAAAAATGCCAGTCCCTGATGGCTGCTATCACGTAGATATTTTTGAAAATCTTCTCAACTGTGGCTTTCTGAATGTTAGTACATAGAGTGTTCCTTCTCTGTAGAGCTGTTTAGGTTGAAGTAGGGAAGTATGTATTGTAAGATATTTAAAGTGGATTTCAGAGGGCTTGGGAGGAGCCAGAATGTAAGAGTCTTATTTCAACTGAAGTCTTATATAAAAAACTTTATTCAGAGTAAGCCCAAAATGAGGTCAAAAAGTACAGGGGTGAGCTATGCAGGGCTGATGCAAGGATGTTTCGTGCCCTAGGCAAAACTTCCACCTTGCACCATCCCCGAGCCCCTGCCCTGAGGCGCCTCCCCTGCAGCAGCTCCCCACATTCTGCCCTGAGGCACCCTCCCGTGCCCCAGCTCACCCCTGCTCCACCTCCACCCCGAGCACGCTGTCGCTGCTTCACTTCTCCTGCCTACCAGGCTTGCGGCGCCTAAGCTGATTGGCACCGCAAGCCTGGGAGGCGGGAAAAGTGAAGCAGCAATGGCGTGCTTGGGGAGAAGGTGGAGCAGGGGTGAGCTGTTTCACTTCTCTGGCCTCCCAGGCTTGTGGTGCCAATCAGCTTAGGTGCTGCAAGCCTGGTAGGTGGGAGAAGGGAAGCAGCGACAGTGTGCTCGGGGAGGAGGCGGAGCAGTGGGGAGCTGGGGTGGGGAGTTCCCCTGAGTGCCGCCCCCCCACCTTACTTGCTGCAGGCAGCCCTCTCCGCGCTTCCCTGCCCCAGCTCCCTCCGCCTAAATGCCGGTGGCGACTGGCGCGGCCGAAGATCCAGCCGCTGCAGTCACTGCTGAAGAAAATGCCGCAGTCGCCTAAATGGTTGCACTGGCCCTAGAGCTATGGTATGTAAACTGTGCCTTTTAGTAAAATAACCACCCATATCAATTTGCCCGTTATTACTATAGAAATATTGCTAGTCTGGCTTACGAGGTGGCAGTGGTCAAACAATTTGTTAGAAGCAATAGCTCTCATAGTGACATAAACTTTGTGAGGAGAGAGAGATCTATTCTAGTTACTTGTGCCAGCAGCAGTCCCAGCAGTGCATTGTCCACCACCAAGTGCCTAGTAACTGAGTGGAAAGTGGAGGCTGTCTCAGGGTACAGTGCAACCAAAGCCACCAGGCACTAGAGGTGAATTTGTTAGCCACAAAATGATGGAATTAGTATTTTAGCAGCATAGAATAAATTGCTAACATTCATTCATCATAGTCTTTAGATTAACTATAGAACAGTTTCCCGCAATTAATTTTTTATTTCTTTCCAAATGTAATAAGTAATATAGGGCATTAGACCATCAAGACCAAGAGAGTCTTCTCTGCCATAACCAGTGTCCTGTTCCCCTGTCTGCCATGAGCATTGCACTGACGGCTGATAGTGGAATTGTCGCTGTTTCATTCTTAACAATTTTAAATGATTTAGAAATAATTGTTATTTTTCACTACTAGAAAGTAATAATGACTTCAGATGAAGACTAAGTACTGTTAGCAGAAGTAGACAAACTCTTAGAAAATGAGAGCCTGATTTTATATAAAGGCACCCATCATTATTAGTACATGCACTAATAACAAAGAATGAAGGAGGAGTTATTCAGATAACCAGCAGAATTGTATTTAAACATTTACCACTAGACAGTGGCTGCTTGTGAACATAGAATATCATTGTGGGGTCTCAAACAATCATTATAATTGGGGTCAGTAACATGGCTAGGGCAGTGGGTTTCAAGCTGAAGGTAACTACATTTGGATTTTTTAGATGAGCACTGTAAACATTTGATCTTGTATGAAGCTGAGGTGGTACCCAATGTGACGTCATCATCATCTTTGATCCCAGCATCTTTACTATGAGAATTACCTAGCTAATGAAGTAATAGTTGGCAATCTGTATGGAATCTGCTGTTTATATTTTTATTAGCTCTGAGTTGGCAGAGAAGCTGCTTCTGTAGTGTCCGATTCATTAGTGTATTTCAGTCGTTCTCAAGTTTCAAGTGCCTTTTCAGTATGGAAAAGGTAAAGTTCCTCTTGGTGCCAACACTTTTTTATAGCCAGTACTGAGGATGTACAACCTTGATGTCATAAGACTTGTTCAGTGCACTGAAGTGTTCAGCAGTGTCTTACCCTTGAGTGATAGAAAGGACTGAAGCCTGGAAGTACAAAGAGCAATGAAACAGCTCTGCAGCCTGAGCCTCATAAACACAAGTCAGTTGGTACAGGCCAGCTGTGGGTGTCCAGTTGGTGTGTAGACATAGCCTCAGTGTACATTTTGGAACAGAGGTTAGGCTCCCCTCCAAGGTCTGACTGCTTTCTAAGGGACAGAATCTGCCTCTGATCCCCACATAAATTCCAGAGCTCAGTGAGGTTCTGAGGTAATGGGGTGAGGAGGCTGCAAAACATGTAATCCTGTTCTTCATCATGTTATCCAGGTGCTGGGTGGGATGGGAAGGAGGAAGAGGGGGAATTATCAAATATAGACAAAAGACACACAGTGCAATGGTTGTGGAAATCAGCATACCACATCTCATTACTTGGTTTAAAATAAAACTCCTAAATCTGTCTAAGCCACCCAAAAGCTTGGTCAGTTCAATTTCAAGCAATGATAGGCATAATGCTTTTTATAGTGAGCCCTGTCTTGTGTTTTGGTTTTGTTCATCTTAGTGTTACGAGCACTTTGAGATTACTTTGCCTACCTGTTGTTTTAAGATGATCTCCAGACACATCAAAGTCAGGTAGCATTTAAACTGTGCAATAATCACACAGACTGGGTTTTATATCTTTCATACTTCAGATATTCTGAAGTGCTATAGAACACAATTAATTAGATGCTGGTTGCACAGTGAAAATCTAGGAGCCACCATGCACTCAGCAATAATGGGACATTATTATTACTTCTATTGCAGAAGTACCCTGAAGATGCTAGTTACTGCGCAAACATATATGGAGATACAAACCCTGGCCTCAAACCTTTAAAATCTAAAATGACAAAAAAACAGTTGAAAGGAGTAAAAAAAAGCTACAATATACAAAGTTATTGGAGTCATGACACGTATCTTAGTTCCACAACACACAAAATACATATAGATAAGGATATGTGTGTGTGTGAAGAGTCCCAAGCTGCCCCTCTGCCCAGACATTCTTTCTTAGAATTCCCTGACCCTGGTTTGTTAAGCAGGGCATGTTGTTCATTATACACACACTGGGTTTATCACAGAATCTTTTTCAGACAGTGCCATGGGATCTTTATCTCCCATTTATCACATTAGAAATGAAACACGAAGGGATTTGGGAATAATGTCTTCCCAGAAGGATGGCATCTCTAATAATTCATTGCCTTCCTAGCGGTATCACAGCACTGCAGAGTCAGCACTGGGTACAACTATATATCCTGCTTTGGGGCACTTGAACTAAGAACCTCTAGTTCAATGTCAATATGGCTACCAACACTCATTCAGAATTATTCCCCACTCCCCTCCCTGGTAGAAATAAATATTAATCTAGGACCAAATCCTGTAGTTCTTACTCAGGCAAAGCTCTCATTGAAGTAAGGGTAAGCTTTGCCTGAGCAAGGACAGCAGAAGTCAGACCATAATTCTGAAAGGACACCTTTCCCCTTTGTTTTATTCAAAATAAGTTACGATTGTAATAGTGCTTCATAGCTTGATAGCAAACAGGGAAAATGCCATTCTGGCACCCTTACTTTGTAATGCAAATTGTCCCATTAATTGCAATGGGACTACTTACAAAGTGAGGTACAACTCAGAGTGAATACAACTATCAGAATCTTGTCCTAACTAAAGAAATGCTTCCATTCCTGTTCTCCATTATGCTGATAGGACAGAAATTGTCTCTCTCTTCAGTTAGAATCATAAGAAATACTAATCCAGAAACTGTCTTTGCTCAAATAAAAAGAAATATTATTCTCTTCTTACTCTGCCTGCCCAGCATGGTTTTTCCTTTGCTTTTCCAGGAAAAGGCTGCATTTGCCATCCTAATGAATCAGCTTCCCTTCTGGTGTTGGGGAAAGGCCTCTGAGATGCTCTGATTGCCTCCCAGTGGCTTGTGCTATCTGACTGGCTTGTTTGTTTGGATTGCTGCATTCCCAGAGGTCACAATGATGTTTTTGTTTGTGTGTGAGTTTCTTGCTTCTATTAGCAGCCTACCCGGGTGCCGCTGAGCATACAATGGGATGGAAGAAGAAAAAATCTACTACTACAGTTTCCCTCCAAGCCAATGGCTATAATTTTCAGTGCCTTTAGAGGCATTCAGAGGCAGAGAAAGATTTGATTCAGGGAGTCTCATTGCATCATGCTTGCCTAATCTTTATTTTGCAACATGGTCTTTTTGGTGCATATTTTTTGTCTAACTTGTGTGTTGTCAGATGTTTTTGCTAATCTTCATAAGAGACATTTGCTTAAGTAAAGTGATTACTTGGCAGACGTTTTTCCATTGCTTATAGAGTGTTCCTTTGCTGTTGGTAAGTAATACACTCTCATTATGGGGTCAATTCTAGTCTCACTTATGCAATAGGGAGGGGAAACCGCTAGGGAGCCATTACAACTCCTTGATTCTCTGGCCAACTTTATATAGGCCACACCCTGGTAGAGTTTACAGGCGACTGGGGGTTGCTCTAAAATCTGCCAGCTGGTAGCAAGTCCAGCGAGAATATCTCTCAGCTGTGGATTGCAACAAGGAGAATGAACTGCATTGAGTATGGGGTGGTGTAGCAGGTGACTCTGTGCCTAATGGGGACTTCCCCAAGCTCCAAGAATATCCAGCTGTGGGGGAAGAAGAGGGGTTGCTCCCTTTGTGCCACTGGACATGTATGTTTATTTTGAGTTTGTTCTGAGTTTTGCACTAAAGCAGTGATTCTCAAACTTTTGCAATGGTGACCCCTTTCACACAGCAAGCCTCTGAGTATGACCTCACTTATAAATCAAAAACACTTTTTTTATTTAACACTATTAGAAACTGGGGTGCTGGAACAATTTTTACAGTCTGGATGCTGAGAGCCATTGAACCAAACTGTAAACCCTGTATATAATGGAAACCACTTCAAGCCAGGGGGTGTGGCAGCACCCACTGCACTCCTAGTACCAGCACCTACGATTATAAATGGTGAAGGCAAAGCAGGGTTTGGGGTGGAGGCTGACAGCTTGTGATTCCTCACATAATAACCTTGCGACCCCCTGAGGGGTCACAACCCCCAGTTTGAGAACCCCTGTACTAAAATTTCCTGGATGTATAACAGATGATTGTAGGTGTTTGTGGCTACATGTACACTTGGAGCTGTGGGTGTGGTCTGGTTTGTACTCAAGGCAGCTAGCCTGTGACACTGCTCATCACTGACTGTACTACTGCAGCTATACTACTATTTTTAATGCAATAGCTCAATGAAAGTTAGCACAAGTATGTCTACTTGAGTTGGGCACCACATTGCTAGCTCCAAGTGTAGATGTAGTGTGTGTGTGCAGTGGGTGTTAAGGAACTCTCTTTTTCACTTCTGTCCAAATTTAGGCCGGAGTTGTGCAAAGGTTTATGCATGTGGTTAACTTTGTGCACTGTGAGTTATTCCACAGAAGTCAATGGCACTACTCAAAGAATACATGTATACAGCAAACAAGAGATGTGATTTTAGCAAGTGTAGACATACCTGAGCTACCTTTGATCTAGCTAGATTTAAGCTAGCTTGAGTAACAATAGCAGTGAAACTGCGGCAACCCAGGCAGCTGCACGGTCTAGCTCTGCCCGCTGATGACCCTGTGTACATGCTCAGAGGGCTGCCACTTGTCCTGCTGCAGCTTCAAGGCTAGTATTACTCAAGCTAGCTTCGATATACAGTAGAACCTCAGAGATACGAACACCAGAGTTATGAACTGACCAGTCAACCCTTCATTTGGAACCAGAAGTACACAATCAGGCAGCAACAGAGACCAAAAAAAAAAAAAAAAGCAAATACACTACAGTAATGTGTTAAACACAAATGACAAAAAAAAAGGGAAAATTAAAAAAAAAAGATTTGACAAGGTAAGGAAACTGTTTCCGTGCTTATTTCATTTAAAAAGATGATTAAAAGCCACATTTTTCTTCTACATCGTAAAGTTTCAAAGCTGTATTAATCCAAGGTTCAGTTGTAAACTTTTGAAAGAGCCACCATAATATTTTGTTCAGAGTTATGAACAACCTCCATTCCTGAAGCATTCATAACTCTGAGGTTCTACTGTAGCTAGATCAAAGCTGGTTCAGGTCTGTCTACACTTGCTGCAACTGCATCTCCTGATTGCAGTGTACACATACCTTTAGTTTATATATTTGTGTGTGTGACATTACCCAGGGTACAATCTGGACTGTCGAACAGTGATGTCCCCTTAACTCTCTAGCCTGAGGTGCCTTTTTCACTGCTTTTCTGTCAGAGTAGCCACTCCTGATCTGTTCCAACAGCCTTCAGCATGCAAATTCACTTCCAGATAAATACAAGAGCACTCTGACCAGTCACTCATGAATTACATACAGGGAGATGCCCCTAAATTCCTAGTCCCAGTCTTGTCTCCCCAGAAATGTGCATCTTGTACTGCTCAGTACTCTTCAGAACAGTACAAGCTCATAGAAAGTCTCTCATTTTATTAAAGGAAGATGATAATGCACCAGACTTGTTATCCCAAATGGAGTTTCCTACACACTTTAATCCAAACACACTGATTAAGATAAAACAATAAGATAAGTTTATTAACTACAGAAAGATATGTTTTAAGTGATTAAAGTCATGATGCATAAAAGTTAGGATTGGTTACAAAAGAAAATATAAGAGTAAACCACAAGCTAATAACTTAACAAGCTTACAGAATTCAAAGTGAAGGTTTTCCTCTCCATACACTGCAGTAAGTTTCACAGGTCTCCTTTCAGCTTGAGACCCCTCCCCCTTAGTTCAGTGTCCTTCAGTTATTCACTGATGTCATGAGCGGAAAGATGGGAAGAGGAGTGGAGTCAAGCCTTTTCTTCCCTCTTTATAATTCAACTTCTTGTGCCACCAACATCCTTGCTGAATCATAGTGACAAAACAGTCTCATGTGGACATGAGGTTTGGACCATCCCTGTGATGGAATGTAAATTTCTTGTTTACACCTTCCCTCTGCTGGTGAATGGTTTCTTAAGCATGTGATAGTCCTTTGGCACCTGATTGGAGTGTGACTTTGTCTCTGAAAAATGGGTTTGGGCCTGCTTTTCTTAACCTTAGAGAATGTTATAACAATGTTATACAATAGACTCTTGTAGCTTTTCATACAGTGTTGTCATACACATTTTACCAGGACAATAACATTCAGCAGTTTGACTTTTCAAATGATGCTTCACAGGGCATGCTTTGTGGAAAATTTATCATAGTCTTGCAAAAGTGGTGAACATAATGGTATAGACTGTCACAATAATATATAAATAGATATAGCTAGATAGATACATACACACACACACACCCCTACCACGGAAATTCCAGTGATAAATTTCAGAGCAATGAGATAAATGAATTTATCATCGACTTTTGATTGCCTGACTTACTATCTCCCCCTGGACTTATTCTAGCATTCCAAACCTCACAGTAGCTTCCAGTGGTCCATTTATTTAAACAATTTAATCTGTCAGAGAAATATTTTCCTCTTCTCCCTGTAAATGTGGATTTTCATCCCTCCCCCACTCTAGAATTTTGTCTGTCCATAGGTGACTTTCAACTTTTCTACATCTAAAAATGTCATGATTAAGTCTGATATATCACACTCCTACAGGAATGGGATAAAAGCAGGATCTTTATACCGATATCAAGTAGAGATTCCCAGCTTTCCAGTGTGATCAATATTTGCTTCTAGCCCTGAAAGGGGCTGAAATGCTATACTTAAAGGTGGCATGTGTTCAGTACAGCTGGTTGAAATTAGAAAAATAAATGGAAACATTTCAAAGTCTGTGATTTTTTTTTCTCCGTTTTTTTTTTTCATATGATGGAGCTGGTCAAAAGAAGAAAAATTTCAAAATTTTGCAAAAAATGAGGAAAAACAGAAAAATACAAAATACCTTCCTCCTTTTTTGATCGTATATAAATATAATATACTGTTTGTATAGAAAAGCTCTTCTATTTACTTTAGAAGTTTTATGCTCCCTCTGAGTCTTGTGCAGTTGGACTGATGGCCACTAATTTTCCTGGCTTTATAGGCAGAGTGATGTGAAAAATTATCCTGAATTTAAAAATATATATATATATATGTACCGACAACACAGTAGAACTCCACTAACCTCACTAATTTGCACTGACAGGGAGAGTTATTGAGAATTACTGAAATTTGAAAATTACCATGCAACCAAATGAGAGGGGAAAAAAAGTGCAATGCATTACAAAATGTTCTTTGTTCATTTAATTGACATGTACTGTAATTTAGTTTAAATTATTTATGATTATATAGACTAGGAAGTATTTCTATAATTAGAAACCACTAATTTTGTATGTAAATTGTAGGGTGTGTGGATTAGAAGTATTTTTTAGAAATGCTATGGAGAGTGTTCATTTGTGCGTGGAAAAGAATGAGGTGTACTCAAATGTATGTCCCATTCTCCTACTTTGTTCCCAGATCCCAGACATCAGCAGTGATGTGAAATATCAATGAACTGGAAAAGCATTCTGGGTAAAGAGGTATAACACAAAGATTCCACTTTACTTTAGAATTCCCAGTTGCATAAAACATCTTGTAAATGACAAGTCAATCTCTTCTTTAGATTGACACTTCCCACACAGGGCTGGTGCTTCCATTTAGGCAACCTAGGCTGTTGCCTAGGGCACCAGGATTGGGGGGGGGCGGCATTTTGCTGCCCGTGGTGGCAATTCGGCGGTGGGGGGTCCTTCCACGCTCCGGGTATTCTGCAGCAATTTGATGGCGGGGGGTCCTGCCGCACTCCAGGTCTTCGGCGACAATTCTGTGGCGGATCCTTCACTCACTCCGGGACTCGCCACCGAAGTGCCCCGAAGACTGGGAGCACGGAAGGACCCCTCGCCGCAGAATTGCCACCAATGACTGGGAGCACGGAAGGAACCCTGCCTAGGGCGCCAAAAACTCTGGCGCTGCTGCTGTTCCCACATAGTCAGTAAAGTTCTAATCTTATTTTGGATTTTTATTAGATCAGTGGTTATGAACAAAGAGGTGGCTGATGCCAGCTGGCAAAGGGAACAGGAGTGCATAAAGGGATCCCCTGTCTGAGATACCTGATCTGCTATTTACATTCTTGTTCACCAAACAGTGGCATGTAAGTTCTCTAGTGAAAACCTGTGTCATATTTATCTTTATAATCATATATGTGTGGATAATATGTAAGCAGTTATATATATGAAAATATGTTCTTAAAGCCTGAAGTTAAAGGGAAGCCACCCAGAGGTGAGATGTCTAAAGACAGGTTCTATTAGACATGGGGGAAGAGACACTTATGTCCTTGGTTGACTACTGTGTATTATGTGTCTTACAGTGGAATTCTATTTGCATACTGAGTCAAATGCTAATAAAGAGACTGCAGGAACTTCAGGAGAAGAAATTAACAGAAAGAGATGAACTCTGCGTGTGTGTCTGTGTGTTGCATACAAATGAAGAGCAAAGGACCAGTCTAGGGGTGCAGAGAGACACCCTGTCATCCTTCGCACCTGTTGGCTTCCCCCCAGACCTTAGTTTTTAATCTAAGGGCTGGGGGAAGGCCGACAGGTATGGAGGATGATGTAGTTCAGACAGAGACATCCCTTATGGGAGGACCTATTAATGGAGATTCTCTATATCCAAGTAAGGAGGGGAGGATGGAAGATAAAATACAGGAAGGGTCTGATGAGGAACAGTCAAATAAAAAAGAGTCCCATTCAGTTGCATCACATAATGGCAGACAGCTAAAAAGTGACATTTCTTTAAGTGCTTATATACAAATGCTAGAAGTCTAAATACTAAGATGGGTGAACCTGAATGCTTTGTATTAAATGAGGATATTGATATAATAGGTATAATAGAAACTTGGAGGAATGAGGATAATCAATGGGACACAGTAATACTAGGGTACAAAATATATAGAAAGGACAGAACAGGTCGTGCTGATGGGGGGGAGTGGCATTATATGTGAAAAAAGGTGTAGAGTGAAATGAAGTAAAAATCTTAATTGAAACAAACTGTATCATAGGATCTCTATGGATAGTAAATCCACACATGAATAAGAATATAGAAGTAGGGATATACTTCTGACCTGCTGACCAGGATGGTGATAGTGACTGAAATGCTCAGGGAAATTAGAGAGGCTATACAAATAAAATAATAATGGGGGATTTCAACTATCCCCATATTCACTGGGCACATATCACCTCAGGATGGGATGCAGAGATAAAGTTTCTTGGCACCTTAAATGACTCCTTCTTGGAGCAGCTAGTCCTGGAACCCACAAGCGGAGAGGCAATTCTTGATTTAGTCCTAAGTGGAGCAAAGAATCTGGTCAAGAGGTAATATAGCTGAACTGCTTGGTAATATTGACCATAACATAATAACATTTAACAACCCTCTGTGTGTATGTGTGAGGGAAGAAACACCAAAGCAGCCCACCATGGTCATTAATTTCAGAAAAGGGAACTATGCAAAAATGAGTAAGTTAGTTAAACAGAATTTAAAAGATACAGTGCCAAAAGTGGAATCCCTGCAAGCTGCATGGAAACTTTTTAACACCTCCATCATAGAGGCTTAATTTAAATGTGAACCCCGAATTAAAAAAAATAGTGGGAGGACCAAAAAAGTGCCGAAGTGGCTAAACAACAAAGTAAAAGCAGCAGTTAGAGGCAAAAAGCGGGCATCTTGTTAGTTCTGTTTAGGTTCTAGAATGCTTGTTATGATTTTATTTTATATGTAACCATTTGTTTCCATTAATTCTACTTGCTTCTTATCAAATCTCTATTCTTTGTTAGATAAACTTAAACTTGCCTTCTCTGTAAACAATATAAGTGCTCAGTGTGTTAAGTGTAATGGCGATCTTGAAACTGATACAGTGGTGTGTACTGTTCTTTGAGAGTAGCAGATCTATGAATTCTGTGAATGTTCAGTGGGCTGGACACTTGAGGGGGCTGGTTGGAGGCCTGGGAGGTTGGAATCTATCTGTCACTAACATGGTGGTGGAACCTACATAGGCTGAAAGGGAAGTGCTTGTATTGACTGTGGCTGGTGGAGTCAGGGAGCTGACCACTGGGAGAAGGGCCAGCTTTAGGCTGATTCCCATGAATTAGGCCCCACGCCTAAGAGGGTTCCACAACGTCGGGAAGAGGGGCCCTTTAAGGTAAAGCCCTGGAAGACAACTGCTGCTGAGGAAGGACCCTCCCCTGAAGTGCTGCCGGAAACAGCAGCAACTGATTGAGCTGCCGCCGAATTGCCGCCTCTATCTTCGGTGGCAGCTCAATCGCTGCTGCTGTCTTCGGCGGCATTTCGGTGGCAGCTCTTTTGAATCGGGCCCCACACATCTTAAAGCCAGCTGTGACTGGGAGGCACAGACAAGGCCTCCTCATGCTAAGGGCAGATGGCAGTGAGGTGTCTCACAAGCCTGGGAAGCATCACAGTTAGGAAATTTTCTATCAAAATGTTCTTTTGTTTTTGATAGAAATTATTTTTATTTTTTCATTGGGAAATACTGAAATATTTGTGTCAGTTCAATGTTATTCTGAGTCTGCCTAAGGTGGTATAGTGTGTCATGAGAGTTGTAGTTTGGGGGCTACATGTGCCAGTTTTCTCCTTTCTGGGACAGGCTTCCTGTCTGAACTACATCTCTCATGATTCACTGCAGTCTTCCCTCTGATTGACCTGCTGCTGTACACCATGGGAGTTCCATGATCATGGTGCATCATGAGAGATGTAGTCCAGACTGGAAGCCCCACCTACAGAGAAGAATGAGGGCCTGAGGCACCTGAACTAGAGCTGGTTGAACATTTTTCAATGGAATATTTTTACATCAAAACAGTGTTTCATCCAAATCAAAACTTTTGTAAAAATTTGCTTGTTTCTGATGAAATTTCATTTTAAAAGAATTGAAAGAAGGCATTTCAATTATGTTGAAACTTTGCATTTTGACCTTTATTAGATAGGAACACTGATTTTTTTGTTTCAAAGCAACTTTTTCATTTTGAATTCTATTTTACATTATAAATGAAATAAAATACCTCTTAAAATTGGAATGAAACATTTTTATTTTATCAAAATGGAAATTTTTCCCAAAAAAACTTTGTTTCACAGTAAGTTTCAATTTTTTTTTGTTTTTTTTTTGTTCCATTTTGGAATGAAAGCAAATTTCAAAATCATGGAGTTAACAGAAATTCTGTTTCCTGGACAGCCCTAATTCTAATTCCCATAAGGCACCATGGCAGCTTAGGGAGACTGTCAGCTATTTGAATGTCTCACCAGCCTGGGAAAGAATCATGTCCAAGGCCATTTCAGGGCCTTGCCTTAGAGCTCAATTTATAGTTCAAACACACACAAAGAGACAAAGTAATTCTCCTGACCAAGACGGAGCCCCAAAGGCTTTTCCTTTGCCTCTCTCAGATCGTGAAATGAGGATACTTCCTTAGCCCTTTCCTGGCTGGGTTATTCTGTAATAGAGACAGAGAGTGAGGTTGAACTGATTCAAAACAAAAAAGTTCAATTTGGGAAAGTCAAAACATTTAGACATTTCTGAATCAAAATATTTCCAGAACTTTGCATTCAGCAACATTTTTTGATGTTTTGAGTTTTCATTCCAATCTGATGCAAAAATTTATGTAGAAATAAACAAATTTCCTGCAGGATGGACTTTCTGCTTTTTGACAGCTGCATTCTCAACCATTTCTGTATAGGGAAATATCTGGAGCCTGATCTAGCTAGGGCCATGTCCCATTTGGCAATATTGGAGGGGCAGTATGATTGCAACCCCTATGTTGAAAATCCTTATATTAAACTGTTTACTTCAGTAATATCCTGATGCACTGAGGTCCATAGTTTACTTATTTTACACAATATATAATTATTTCCTTGGTCTTTTTTCCACATTCTGCCTGTTAATTTAATTGAATATGTTTTTTCTTGTATTCTAGGAAAAGCTAAAGAGGAGCATCTAGTTCAGCCTTTATAATTTAGTATAATACTTCTATCACCTCTTTTTTTTCTTCAGCTTAATTATGAAGATGCAGTATTCTCTTCATAGACAGTGGGAAGCAAGTCTCAGCTTCATCCATCTGCTTTTTGCATCACCCTTCTAAAATTCTCAGAATAGGTCCTTTTCACCTCAGATTTTTGCATCTTGTATTTGTGACCTGTAGAAATGGAGCCACATTCTGGTCTACAGTTTGGCCCCTGTTTGTCTGACAGTCCACAGGCCCCATAAACTTACTCTATCCAAACACCTCAGGATTGTCCTTACTTGCGGGAGTCTCTAGGTGGAAAAGTATTTGTGTAGCTGGCTTTATGCCGTTTACTACCACTCCCCACTCCATTTCTGTGGGTATGGCTAGGTGAAGGGGTGTGGCTGGAGTATGACAGCACTCTGGTGAGTCCTAGCTGGCATAACTGTCTCTTGGCCTGTTACTAGTTGATAGAAGTTAGAGCAACCCTGAGCTTGCTTAAATGTGCATTGATGGCCAAATTGGCCCCTGGCAACCCAGGGCTCAGGGAAGCTATGGCCACCTTTGTCCTCCCACCCCTCTTGAGTTCTGCACTGAACACATTTCAGCCAGACCTGCAGATTGTGCCCAATGTTTTTGTCCATACTAGATGTAGTGCAGAAAAAAGGGACTTAGAAAACAAAAGTGTTAATCATATTTTGAAAATTCTTCTAGCATTTTCCCCATGTCTTATTTTAAAAATGTCTTGTCCTAGAAATCTCAAATGAGATTTACTCAAAATAATTCTGGTTCAAAAAGGACACTGAAAAATTGGCAAGATTTCAGAAAAGAGCTACAAGAATGATCTGAGTTCTGGAAAAACCTGCATTACAGTGAGAGATTTAAGCAGCTCAATTTATTTAGTTTATCGAAGAGGAGGTTAAGCGCCAGCTTGATCATGATCTATAGGTACCTACATGGGAAGAAGATTTCTGATAATAGACAGCTCTTTAATCTAGCAGACATCACATAACAAAATCTGATGGGTGGAAGATGAAGCTAGATAAACTCAAACTGAAAATAAGGTGTAAGTTTTTA